>NC_067250.2:93151556-94401556 GCF_019359855.2 Lolium perenne | reverse complement strand
TATATCAAAACCTCCTGAAAACTTGTCTGTGAGCATTTACAGTGAATCCTTCATCGAAACTGCTTGTCAACACCTTCTGCTCCTCGTTGGGTTCGACACTCTTATTTATCGAAAGTACTACGATACACCCCCTATACTTGTGTGTCATCAAGACTATTTTCTGGCGCTGTTGCCGGGGAGTGAAGCGCTATTGGTAAGTGGAATTGGTAAGGAAAACTTTTACTGTATGTGCTATTTTTATTTCTGCCTGCTGCTATAATTCATTATGGAGAGATCTTCTCTTGAATTCCTATTTGAAAAATCTACTACTACTGCAACGGTAGTGGATGAGGCGCCAGGTGAGAAAGTGATTCCATATAAAATACCTACGAAAATCATTGAACGTGTTGTGGATAACCGCTATGAAGGGGATGGAACTGTCCATCCTGGGGATCATTTACCATTTTTACATGAATTATGCGGGTTATTCAAGTGTGCAGGTATTTCTATGGATGAAGTTAGGAAGAAACTATTCTCTATGTCGCTGTCTGGTAAAGCGGCGCATTGGTATAAACTGCTGAAGAATGGGCATTCTCTTGATTGGAAGGATATTATGCCTCTATTTTATTCTAAATTCTATCCTCCAAGTGAAATTCACAAAGACCGAAATCGCATATATAATTTCTGGCCTCATGATGGAGAGAGTATTGCCCAAGCATGGGGGAGATTGAAGTTTTTAATGCTCAAATGCCCCATTCATGAGCTTCCTGGTAATATCATCATTGATAATTTCTATGCAAGACTTTCTTTTCAAGATAAAACCTTGCTGGATACTACTTGTTCTGGATCATTCACGCGCAACAAAGAAGAGTTTAAATGGGACCTTCTTGATCGGATTCAAGAGAATACTGAAGGATGGGAGAACGACAAAGGTAGAGAGTCAGGTATAAATTATGATTATGAATGCAGTGAAACTTTTATGGATACTGATAAATTTCTAAATATGAGTGCTACTTATGGTCTTGACTCTCAAGTTGTTGCAAATTTTTATAAAACTTTTTCCCCTCATTTTGAATTGCCTAGGAAGAGTTTTAATAAGTATCATGAACCTTACAAAGATAAAACTGATTCACCTATAGGTAAATGTATTGAAGTTAAAACTGTTGATCACATTCTTCCTGAAGCTTATATTGAAAAAATTCCTTTTCCTGCTAAAATGAAAGAGTATTCTGTTATAACTAGTGTGTTTAACAAAAGTGCAAAGAAACCTATAGAACCTGAGGAGCAAATAAATGTTGAACCTGCTGTTGCAATAATTAAAGCCCTTGTGACTGAAAATGTAGAAGATGGTCACATCATTTTCTGTGAAGATGCTTCTAATTTGTTTCACATCCTAGTAAGTCTAGGAAAGCCAGTGTTCCTATGCTCTCTGTTAGAATTGGTGATCATTGTTATTATGGTTTATGCGATATTGGTGCAAGTTCTAGTGCCATTACTTATGAGCTTTACAGGGAAATTATGCATGAAATTGGTTCTTGTGAACTTGAAGATATTGATGTGGTTATTCGGCTAGCTAATAGAGAAACTATCTCTCCTATTGGTATTGTTCGAGATGTGGAAGTTCTATGTGGTAAGATTAAATATCCTGCTGACTTTTTGGTGCTTGGTTCTGCTGCTAGTAAGACTTGTCCTATCATTTTTGGTAGACCTTTTCTAAATACTTGTGGAGCTATTATAGATTGCAAGAAAGAGAAAATTGTGACTAAATTTGCTGGTGAATCTTATGAGTTTAATTTCTCTAAATTTGCCAAAGTTCCTTATGAAGCTGAATTGCCTAATGATGATTTTAGAGTTGAACAACTTGCATCTATTTCTCTTTTGCAGCAACATTTGGATGATCATGAGAGTGAAGTCTTTAGGGAAGAAAGGAATGAGCTTGATGAAATTTTCCTTCGTCAACCCATTCTTAAACATGACTTACCAGTCGAAGGTTTAGGTACAACACCACCACCAAAGGAAGATCATGTTTTTGATTTGAAACCGTTACATGATAATCTTAAGTATGCTTATATTGATGATAAGAAAACATATCCTGTTATTATTAGTGCTAAGCTTTCAGATTTTGAGGAAGATAGATTATTGGAAATATTGAAGAAACACCGAGGAGCTATTGGCTACACTCTTGATGACTTGAAGGGGATTTCTCCCTCTATTTGCCAACATGCCATCAACATGGAAGATGATGCAAAGCCTGTTGTTTAACATCAGCGTCGTCTAATTCCTAAGATGAAGGATGTGGTAAGGAATGAGGTATTGAAACTTCTGAAGCTGGTATTATATATCCTATTGCTGACAGTAGATGGGTTAGTCCTGTTGTCGTTGCCTATTCAACGGTACCCCGGAGGAGGGATCCTCACGAGGGGGAGAAGAAGTAGGGGCCATAGGGCGGAGTGCACTCGGGACGGTGGTACACGATTTACCCAGCTTCAGAACACCTGCACGAGGACAGGGCCTACTGCTGCTTGTCTGGAATTATCTGGGCGCTTTCGCGTTGTTACAATGAGTTGTGGTTGTGCCTCTAGGGCTCCCGGGATCCGGCTTATAAAGGCGCACGGATCTAGGGTCTACACGGAGAGTCCTAGCCGGAATACAAGTCGCATAACTACGGTACAATATCTTGCCGTGTACGTCAAGGATCCGCCTTCCTATAAGAACGTGCTGGATCCGGATACTTCATGGGCCTTCACGGATCCGGCCTCCTTCGTAGGTCGGTTGGGATCCAGCTTCCTGTTCCTGGACTGGACTTCATCCTTAAGGATCTACAGCAACTGGGCCGCCCGATGGGCCACATGCCTCATCACCATCTGTGGGCCACCCGGGCTTGCCGGATCTAGGCCATGCCGTTGATATACCCATAAAGTATACCCACAACAGTAGCCCCTGAAGTTCTCCGAGATTCATCATTCCTCCGACTTCATTTAGCTCGGATCTGAAGAGAATCTTGAAGAGCTTCAGAACTTTACTTGTTTCTGGTATCATCTATTCGGAAATCTTCTCTTCTTCTGGATCGACAATGTAACGGAGATTCCACTTTTCCCGCGCGCAACTTCCTCTTTTCCCGCGCTAAATTTTCGGAGATACGAATCTTTAGCCGGAAATTTCGGGAGCGCACAGTAAAGTTACCTCCACGTCATTTTACTGTTTTTGACCTAAGACACGTGTCAATCATCTGACGGCGTGACCGTTCCGTTCCCACCGTCAGATCTGAATCACGAATCTCCGCGCGAGGTCTATAAATACCTCCACACGTGGTAACTTTCCCATTCTTTCACCGCATCCTCCACCTCTTCTTCTTCTTCGCGCAGCGCCGCCCACCGGATCTGAACTCCGGCGAACTTCCACACGGAGAGCTTCAACCACTAGAGTTCCAAGGTCCCTCTTGACCTAAGATCTGCACGTTTGATTGGGAAATCTCTTCCGCCGCCGATTCGTGGTCTTTGGAAGCGCAGCGCTGCAAGTCCGGCGACCTCACTCTCGCCGGAGTCTCGACGGACCACCGCGCCATTAACTGTAAGTGCACCGGCCTTGTAGAAGAAGAAGTAGATTAGTGTAGATTCCGGTTACTCAACTAGTTTGCATGGGTGCAGCCGGAAGCATGCCGCATGATTCACCACATTGTACTGGTAGCTCTCCGAGTAGCCCGGAACCCAGCACTGTAGAACCAATCTGTCCGGATCCCATTTCATATCTGCCACCATACGTTTCCGACATTAGGCTTGCTCAACCATTCTCCGCCTCTTCCAGTACCATACTAGGCCGGATTCCAACCGCACAAGAGCTCCAAGAGGAACTTCAAGGCCAAGCTAGAATGGCAGCCAAGGTCCAGGAGTCGGAAAATAAGAAGGCATTGATGACCCACAAGTATAGGGGATCGCAACAGTCTTCGAGGGTAGTATAACCCAAATTTATTGATTCGACACAAGGGGAGGTAAAGAATACTGATAAGCCTTAACAACTGAGTTGTCAATTCAGCTGCACCTGGAAAAGCACTAGCAACAGGGGTGATGTGAAAGTAGCAGTAATATGAGAGCAATAGTAACAGTAACACAGCAGCAGTAATAGCAATATGAGAGCAATGGCACCGGAAAATAGTTGATACTACTTCCAATGACATGTAGAACAAGTATATAATGATGAGAGATGGACCGGGGTTCCCAGCGATCTACACTAGTGGTAACTCTCCAATAAGTGACAAGTGTTGGGTGAACAAATTACAGTTGGGCAATTGATAGGAATCAAAGCATTAAGAAAGAACATCAGGCTTATTAATTATGTAGGCATGTTTTCCGTATATAGTCGTACGTGCTCGCAATGAGAAACTTGCACAACATCTTTTGTCCTACCAGCCGGTGGCAGCCGGGCCTCAAGGGAAACTACTGGATATTAAGGTACTCCTTTTAATAGAGTACCGGAGCAAAGCATTAACACACCGTGAAAACATGTGATCCTCACATCACCGCCATCCCCTCCGGTTGTCCCGATTCTTGTCACTTCGGGGCCTTTGGTTCCGGACAGTGACATGTGCATACAACTTGTAGATACAATCTAAGCAATAATTATAGAGCTTAAATCTAAGATCATGCCACTCGGGCCCTAGTGACAAGCATTAAGAATAACAAGATTGCAGCAACAATAACTTCACAAACTTTATAGATAGACTAATCATAATGTATCATCCATCGGATCCCAACAAACACAACACCGATTACATCAGATGAATCTCAATCATGTAAGGCAGCTCATGAGACCATTGTATTGAAGTACATGGGGGAGAGAATACCAACTAGCTACAGCTAGAACCCGTAGTCCATGGGGGAACTACTCACGGAGCATGATGGAGGCGGTGGCGTCGATGGAGATGGCTTCCGGGGGCACTTCCCCGTCCCAGCAGGGTGCCGGAACAGAGACTTCTGTCCCCCGAATTGGAGTTTCGCGATGGCGGCGGCGCCCCAGTAACTTTTCTGGAGTTTCGTCAATTGGTACGGTGTTTTTAGGTTGAAAGGGATTTTATAGGCGAAGAGGCGACGCAGGGGGGTCGACAGGGTGGCCTCACCCTAGGCCGGCGCGGCCAGGGTCTGGCCCGCGCGGCCCTATGGTGTGGGGCCCCTGGCTCTCCTCCGACTCTTCTTCGGTGTTCTGGAGCCTTCCGGGAAAAATAGGAGGTTTGGCGTTGATTTCGTCCAATTCCGAGAATATTGCCCGAACAGCCTTTCTGGAACCAAAAACAGCAGAAAACAGGAACTGGCACTGTGGCATCTCGTTAATAGGTTAGTTCCGGAAAATGAATGAAATCATCATAAAGTGCAAGCAAAACATGTAAGTATTGTCATAAAACAAGCATGGAACGACAGAAATTATGGATACGTCGGGGACGTATCAGCATCCCCAAGCTTAGTTCCTGCTCGTCCCGAGCAGGTAAACGATAAAAAGAATAATTTCTGTAGTGACATGCTACTTACATAACCTTGATCATACTATTACAAAGCATATGAAATGAATGAAGTGACTCAAGGCAATGATCTATAGTTGCTAACAAATAGATAACATATAGCAAAACTTTTCATGAATAGTACTTTCAAGACAAGCATCAAAAGATTGCACAAGAGTTAACTCATAAAGCAATAGATTCAAAGTAAAGGCATCGAAGCAACACAAGGGAAGATATAAGTTTCAGCGGTTGCTTTCAACTTTCAACATGCATATCTCATGGATAATTGTCAACACAAAGTAATATGATGAATGCAAATATGCAAGTATGTAAGAATCAATGCACAGTTAACACAAGTGTTTGCTTCTAAGATGGAAGGAAGTAGGTAAACTGACTCAACATAAAGTAAAAGAATGGCCCTTCGCAGAGGGAAGCATTGATTGCTATATTTGTGCTAGAGCTTTGGTTTCGAAAACATATAGAGAGCATAAAAGTAAAGTTTTGAGAGGTGTATGTTGTTGTCAACGAATGGTAGTGGGCACTCTAACCCCCTCGCCAGACAAACCTTCAAAGAGCGGCTCCCATTTTATTTTATTTTTGGGTGGCACTCCTTCCAACCTTTCTTTCACAAACCATGGCTAACCGAATCCTCGGGTGCCTGCCAACAATCTCATACCATAAAGGAGTGCCTTTTTATTTTAGTTTTATTATGATGACACTCCTCCCAACCTTTGCTTACACAAGCCATGGCTAACCGAATCCTTTGGGTGCCGTCCAACAATCACATACCATGGAGGAGTGTCTATTTTTGTTAATTAATTTGGGACTGGGAATCCCATTGCCAGCTCTTTTTGCAAAATTATTGGATAAGCGGATGAAGCCACTAGTCCATTGGTGAAAGTTGCCCAACAAGATTGAAAGATAAACACCACATACTTCCTCATGAGCTATAAAACATTGACACAAATTGAGAAGCATTTTGAATTGTTTAAAGGTAGCACTCAAGCAATTTACTTTGGAATGGCAGGAAATACCACATAGTAGGTAGGTATGGTGGACACAAATGGCATAGTTTTTGGCTCAAGGATTTTGGATGCACGAGAAGTATTCCCTCTCAGTACAAAGGCTTAGGCTAGCAAGGTTGTTTGAAGCAAACACAAGTATGAACCGGTACAGCAAAACTTACATAAGAACATATTGCAAGCATTATAATACTCTACACTGTCTTCCTTGTTGCTCAAACACTTTTACCAGAAAATATCTAGACCTTAAGAGAGACCAATTATGCAAACCAATTTTCACAAGCTCTACAGTAGTCCTCCACTAATAGGTTTAAACTACATGAAAAAAACTTAATCATGATCTACTTGAGAGCTCAAAACAATTGCCAAGTGTCAAATTATCCAAGACATATGAGGCATTTTCCTTTTCCAACCAAATAAGTATTGTAGCTTCCAACTTTTATCATTGAACATTAAAGGTAAAACGAAGAACAAGTGTTCATATGAAAAAGCGGAGCGTGTATCTCTCCCAAACAAGGATTGCTAAGATCCGATCTTATTCAAACAAAAACAAAACGAAAATAAACACACAGACGCTCCAAGTAAAGCACATATGATGTGACCGAATAAAAATATAGTTTCAGGGGAGGAACCTGATAAGTTGATGAAGAAGGGGATGCCTTGGGGATCCCCAAGCTTAGACGCTTGAGTCTCCTCGAAATATGCAGGGATGAACCACGGGGGCATCCCCAAGCTTAGACTTTTCACTCTTCTTGATCATATATCATCCTCCTCTCTTGACCCTTGAAAACTTCCTTCACAACAAACTTCTCATAAACTTCATTAGAGGGGTTAATACTCAACAAAAAATTTGAATCCACCTTGGTCCTGTAGTGGCACATTGCAAGAACTCAATAAAACATTAGCTACAGCTCTCTATGTCTAGAAAAGCTCGCTTAAAGTCCACAAGAGACAATGCAAAAAAACAGAGACAGAATCTGCCAAAACAGAACAGCCAGTAAAGACGAATTTTAATAAAATACTTCCGTTGCTCAAATCAGAAAACTCAAAAATAATGAAAGTTGCGTACATATCTGAGGAACACGCACGTAAATTGGCATAATTTTCTGAGTTTCCTACAGAGAATTAGACCCAAATTCGTGACAGATAGAAATCTGTTTCTGCGCAGAAATCCAAATCTAGCATCAACCTTCGATTAGAGGCTTCACTTGGCACAACAAAACACAAAACTAAGATAAGGAGAGGTTGCTACAGTAGTAAACAACTTCCAAGACACAAATATAAAATAAAGTACTGTAGCAAAATAACACATGGGTTATCTCCCAAGAAGTTGCTTTCTTTATAGCCATTAAGATGGGCTCAGCAATTTTAATGATGCACTCGCAGGAAATAGTATTTGAAGAAAAAGAGAGCATCAAGAGGCAAATCCAAAACACATTTAAGTCTAACATGCTTCCTATGCAAAGGAATCTTGTAAATAAACAAGTTCATGAAAAGCAAAGTAACAAGCATAGGAAGATAAAACAAGTGTAATTTCAACAATTTCAGCATATAGAGAGGTGTATTAGTACCATGAAAATTTCTACTACCATATTTTCCTCTCTCATAATAATTTTCAGTAGCTTCATGAACAAACTCAACAATATAACTATCACATGCAGCATGCTTCTCATGATTTCCAAACATATAATTTTTATCAAGTTCAAGAATAGTGGAATTAAAACTTTCAAACTTACTTTTATTAATAATATAACAAGGTAGTTGATCAATCTCAAGAGATATGGGACACATAGATAAAGTCAATAACTCTCCAATCCCATTTTCATTAGTAGTACAATTAGTAGTATCAAGTAACATAGGACCATCATCTAGAGCTTTATCATAAACATTCGCTAAGCAAAATTCTTTAGTACCATGCATTTCGACATCAGGCACAAACAAAGCATTATCATAAGATTTATCAAAGTAGCATGGATTATCATATATAACAGTAGCATAATTATTCTCACAAGTTTTACTCGTAGGTACTATTTTAAGAGAATCCACAGGAACATAACATTCAACCTCTTCCGGTAAGCATGGATGACAATCAAATAGTGTAAGAGATAAAGAGTTACTCTCATTAGAAGGTTGGCATGGGTAGCTAATCCATTCTTCCTCCTTTTGTTCGTCGCTCTCCTCTTCCTTTTCATCCAATGAGCTTTCAGGTTCATCAATTTCCTCCTCTTTTTCATCCAATGAGCTTTCAGGTTCATCAGTTTCTTCTTCCACCGGTTCCTGCAAATTGTGAGTGCATTCTTGTGCATTAATGTGTCTCTCTTTATAATCAAGGATATAAGGATTCCTACTGTAGCATTCTATGCAAGAATTAAGGATAGTAGAGACATAATCTTTAAGGTCCTTACAAATAGCACAAGTTTCATAATTCTCAACCATGAAGGATTCTATCTCAGAGGCTCCCATAAATAAGACAAATTGTTCTACCTCTTCGAACCCATAATGAATATAGCAATTCCGATTATAGCTCTTAATTAAAAATTCCTCACTAGAGCCACATTGAAATTTAAAATGCTTATCCTGTTGAGAGCAACAGTTTATATCATGGCGTCTAAGCAAGATTCTAGCCATTGTATTCAATTTTTCTATCATAGCACTCATTATTTTACCAGTTCTTGATTCTCTATAATTATTATAGCATTCTATAAGCTCCAAGTAGGTTGTAGGTTCTCCCATAACAGCAGTTTTTTATTTTTTTGGTTTTTCAAATTTTTATGGATTTTTGGGTATATGAGACAAATAAAACAAGACAAAAATAAACTAAGCAAAAGTA
Organism: Lolium perenne; assembly: GCF_019359855.2. Classification (NCBI taxonomy): domain Eukaryota; kingdom Viridiplantae; phylum Streptophyta; class Magnoliopsida; order Poales; family Poaceae; genus Lolium; species Lolium perenne. The sequence continues at coordinate 94,392,237 of NC_067250.2, read as the reverse complement.
AACTACGCAAACTAATACTAGACAGAAATAAACTAAGCACAAATAAACTAGACAAAAGTAAACTAAGCAAAACAAAATAAAATAAAACAGAGAAAGAGGTAGAGTGTACTCCCCAGGTGAACTTATGAGTAGAGCTATGCCTCCCCGGCAACGGCGCCGTAAAAACAGTCTTGATGACCCACAAGTATAGGGGATCGCAGTCTTCGAGGGTAGTATAACCCAAATTTATTGATTCGACACAAGGGAGGTACAGAAAACTGATAAGCCTTAACAACCGAGTTGTCAATTCAGCCGCACTGGAAAAGCACTAGCAACAGGGGTGATGTGAAAGTAGCAGTAATATGAGAGCAATAGTAACATAACACAAAGCAGTAATAGCAATATGAGAGCAATGGCACCGGAAAATAGTTGATACTACTTCCAATGACATGTAGAACAAGTATATAATGATGAGAGATGGACCGGGGTTCCCAGCGATCTACACTAGTGGTAACTCTCCAATAAGTGACAAGTGTTGGGTGAACAAATTACAGTTGGGCAATTGATAGGAATCAAAGCATTAAGAAAGAACATCAGGCTTATTAATTATGTAGGCATGTTTTCCGTATATAGTCGTACGTGCTCGCAATGAGAAACTTGCACAACATCTTTTGTCCTACCAGCCGGTGGCAGCCGGGCCTCAAGGGAAACTACTGGATATTAAGGTACTCCTTTTAATAGAGTACCGGAGCAAAGCATTAACACACCGTGAAAACATGTGATCCTCACATCACCGCCATCCCCTCCGGTTGTCCCGATTCTTGTCACTTCGGGGCCTTTGGTTCCGGACAGTGACATGTGCATACAACTTGTAGATACAATCTAAGCAATAATTATAGAGCTTAAATCTAAGATCATGCCACTCGGGCCCTAGTGACAAGCATTAAGAATAACAAGATTGCAGCAACAATAACTTCACAAACTTTATAGATAGACTAATCATAATGTATCATCCATCGGATCCCAACAAACACAACACCGATTACATCAGATGAATCTCAATCATGTAAGGCAGCTCATGAGACCATTGTATTGAAGTACATGGGGGAGAGAATACCAACTAGCTACAGCTAGAACCCGTAGTCCATGGGGGAACTACTCACGGAGCATGATGGAGGCGGTGGCGTCGATGGAGATGGCTTCCGGGGGCACTTCCCCGTCCCAGCAGGGTGCCGGAACAGAGACTTCTGTCCCCCGAATTGGAGTTTCGCGATGGCGGCAGCGCCCCAGTAACTTTTCTGGAGTTTCGTCAATTGGTACGGTGTTTTTAGGTCGAAAGGGATTTTATAGGCGAAGAGGCGGCGCAGGGGGGTCGACAGGGTGGCCTCACCCTAGGCCGGCACGGCCAGGGTCTGGCCCGCGCGGCCCTATGGTGTGGGGCCCCCTGGCTCTCCTCCGACTCTTCTTCGGTGTTCTGGAGCCTTCCGGGAAAAATAGGAGGTTTGGCGTTGATTTCGTCCAATTCCGAGAATATTGCCCGAACAGCCTTTCTGGAACCAAAAACAGCAGAAAACAGGAACTGGCACTGTGGCATCTCGTTAATAGGTTAGTTCCGGAAAATGAATGAAATCATCATAAAGTGCAAGCAAAACATGTAAGTATTGTCATAAAACAAGCATGGAACGACAGAAATTATGGATACGTCGGGGACGTATCAGGCATCCAAGGCCCGGATCCGCGAAGGCGTGAGAGGCCAATGGTGGCCCTGTGAGACCACTGACGCGGAGCTCAGAGAGCTTCAGAACGAGGGCATGATCTCCGAGTACTGGAGCTTCATGCGCGACTCCGACGTTCCCAAACCCGAAGCGGACGAAAGAGTCATGACCAAGGTATGGGTTGAGCGCGGTCTATCGCTCCCCTGTTCGGAATTCTTCCTCTCCATCCTCGACACGTACGGGCTTCAACCCCACAACATTTGCCCAAACTCGTACCTCCTTCTCTCCAACTTCGCAACTCTCTGCGAAGGGCATCTGGGGATCCGACCAAGCGTCACATTGTGGCAGTTTTTCTTCTGGGTGAAGAAAGAGACAAAATACAAAGCTATGTTGAACTGCGGGAGTATTCCATTTATTCTCCGCTTCGGACGCACGTATCCGCCTCACGATTCCCACGAGTCCGTCCGGTACCGGAATGCCGGATGGTTCTACGTGAAGAACGCGACAGTTCCGAACGTCCACGACGAACTTCCTGCCTTCAACAACAAACCTCCAGAAGAGCTGGCTAGATGGAGCTTCATCCCCTCGCTTGCCCAGACTCCGATATTGGAGAAGGCAGCTCGGAGGATTTCCTGGTTGGTTCACGATGGACTAACCGGAGCTCAGCTGACACTTAGCTGGTTTCCCCGGAGAATCCAGCCTCTGCGCTACAACGCACGCCTGATGTGCGCGTATACTGGGGCGGACGATGCTCTCAGGGTAACGCGTCACGATCTTCCGGCTGATTCTCTCAAGAGGAGATTCAAAACGTTGGTGAAGATAGGCCGGGGACAACCAATCCTGGAACTGATCAAGGACATTAACACGCACGACCAGTGTCCTCCGGTAAGCACATGCCCCTTCACCATTTTTCAACTTCTCATATCTTCAGTATGTTTTAACTTGTTTTGCTGACCTTCCTCGCAGCTCGATACTTTGGCGGAGGAGAATCTGCGCAACATACTTCGAGTCCCTATCAGCGGCGAATCGGCGGAGGAGGATGCGGAGGACCCTGAGGAGGAAGAGGAGCGAGTGCCCCGAAAGGCTGCCCCTCGACCTTCGAAGTGTCCCCGCGCCAAAGCTTCTGGCTCCGAGGCCGGAGCTAGTGGCGAGGCTTCCGCCAAGAAACCCAAGGTGACCAAGCCGCCTCCGCTTAACTCCAAGAAGGCGGAGCGCGAGCGCCTCAAGCTGCTGTCGACAGCAGGAAGGCACTCGCGTCCCAACATTCCGGGCGCAGCGTAAGTTTCCGAGTATGGTGCGTCTTTTATCTTGGTAAACCGTGTTATTTATACTTTTCCCTTTGCTCGCTTGCAGGAATCCGAGTTCAACCACCGCGGCGGACCAACGTGCAAGAGCCCATTACAAAGTATATGCATAAGAAATCCCCTACCGTTGGTCCCTCGACGCCAGCTCCGCCAAGCGCTCCCCAAGCTACCCCACAGCCATCTCCTCCTCCCGCGGATCAATCTCCTACTCCTGCTGCATCCACGCCACCGAAAATAATTCCGGTTAGTAGCGGCAGAGCGGGCGGAGAAAGTTCCGGCGGCAAGATCCCCGTTCATGACGAAACTGAAGGACAAGGCCGTGAGGAAGTAGAAGTCACTTCCTCCGGCAAAGCTGAAGCTGCAACTGGTGATATGGTCGTTTTCCCCAAGAATTTTGGAGATCCGGCTGACCTTACCTCCGTCCCAAAAGCCTATGCCACAAAGTTTTTTAACAAACTGACAGAGGCGGAAAAGTGGGAATTGGAGCAAGATCTGCTCAACGCTATGCTGAACAATGCCTGGGGTAAACCAGACATCGAGACGTCGGAGATCCAGGAGTTTAAAAAAGATGTTGGCCAGTTCTTCGACAAGCTTGTTTGCAAGCAAAAGGTAACTCCCCAGTAGCCCCCAAGTGTTTAGGCGGAAACTATTGTAGTTAGCGTCTGAATGTCGTGGTAGCCCCCAAGCATTATGGCGGAAAGATTTCCAGCAACAATGCTTTAGAGAGACTTAAACCATAAAATACTTGTGGAACTTACTCCGGCACTGACTATATTTTCAGGAACAGAAGGCTCTGCATTATGAACTGCACAAGAACATTGCTCTTCAGCGCCGCGTTACCATCAGCCAGGCGGAAAGGATCCAACATTTCCAAACGGAGAACGCGGATTTGAAGAAACAACTGTCAGAAGCCCAAGGTTGGTTTCCGACTATCTGACTCATGTAAGTTATGTTCCGCATTTTCAAACTTGATGTTTTACGTATCTTTGAGTAGGTGCATCCTCGTCCCTCGCTGCAGCCTCCTCCGAACTGGAAACTCTGCGCGCCTCCCAGAAAAATCTTGAGACGAAACTTGCTGAGGCGGACAAGAAACTGGCAGAGAAGAACTCGGAGCTTATCGAAAAAGAGGGGGAGTTTCAGTTAAAGAGAAATACTGACATCGACACCATTAAGAAGCAACAGAAGGAGCTTGGTGGGCTCCGGAAGTATATGGAGACAACGGAGGCGTCGTGGGACTGGCTGATCTCTGGTGTCCTTGGTAAGATTCCGGTATATAACAGAGTATGTGCCAAGCCTTAACCTGTTGTGCTTATTTGGTATTGTTTTCCCCAGATCCTCTTGGATATGACGAGGAGCGTCGGAGCCAATTCCCCCGGGACGATCTGATTCAGCTAGCTGGCGATGACTGCAAGGATCTCATATCTGCTGCCCGGAAAATTTGCCACAACCTGAATATCACGAAAAGCCGAAGCTGTGATGTTCGCGATCTTATCACCAGGATGGACATTCTGCCGGAGTTGGTGGTGGATCTACAAGCGTCTTCAGCTCGAGGCGCAGCTGCTATGTCCCTGGCCATGTGCTTGGCGCACAACCCGGATCTGGATGTCGACAGGGTGACTACTGGTGTGCCGTAGAGCACGGATGTTAACGCACTACTGAATGCAGTTAGCGGCTACGACACTCGCATCGCCCGGAGAATTCGCCATGACGAATTTTACGACAAGGTGGTTCTTCCAGCCGACGAGCCCCTTGAAGCTAAGCTTCTCAAGGAACGCGAGGCGGAGTCCAAACCTGCTCAATCCGGAAGCCAGTATACCTGGACAAGCTCCAAGGACCAAGGTGGCGCAGCATCTCCGGCTACATATGAGGAAGAAGATGATGATGACGTCTCCTCGCCGGCTAAGGGTGAAGAGACAGATGCTCCTGCAACTGATGTTGGCGCGGAAACTACTCCGGCGAAGGAGAAGTGAGAAACTTATTCCTGCGGGAAGATGGAAAAAACAATGCATCATTTTGGCCCCGAGTGGATTTGTAATATAACTTAAATTCTTAAGTAGCTAGGAACAAAACACTTATGCATGGGCGGAAAACTTATCCTGCTATCCGTTAATGTTATTTGCATGTTTCGTTTATTGAAAGCAAGTGCTGATTTTATATTTTCCGGCTTGCCCATTTGACCATCCACGAGCCGGAAAACCTGTAGCCGGAAACGCTCGCCAGCGGCGACGAAGCCCAATGGCGATCCGTCAATAACCGCGGAAACAAGCCCCCAACCCAAGTGCCGGAAGTCGCTACCAGGAATCCACGAGTTTGCAACAGAAGATATTTCCACCAGAAAACTTAAGCTTACGTCCTAAAGGACGATTTTGAAAATCACAACTTTCATACACGCCTAGGCGGAAATATCCAGCTCTGCGGTTTTAGTTGGAAAACATACATGATCTAAAAATGAACAAGTAAAGGAGGTAAAAGACTCAAAGAGTGAACCAAAAGCTTTATTTCATTGATCATGTATAATTGTTACAAAGTATGTAATTCTATGCTAAGTGTGGAAAGGACGTAGCTGTGCAATGTTCCAAGGACGTTCTGTTTCATCGTAAATGTCATCCGGATCCTCCCACTTGTGTTTCCGATATCAATTAGCAGGTCTATCCTTTAGCTCTCGGAAATCGACAAGGTAGTACGATCCGTTGTGAAGCACTTTGCTAACGACGAAGGGTCCTTCCCATGGAGATTGCAACTTATGATCTTTCACCTGGCGAAGGCGGAGGACCAAGTCTCCGGCCATGAACGAGCGATTCCGAACTCGACGACTATGGTAGCGTCGGAGCTTCTGCTGGTAAATGGTGGAGCGTTGGTCTGCTAAGTTCCGAGCTTCTTCGATCAGGTCCACAGATAGCTGTCTGGCCTCGTCAGCAGTTTCTTCGTTATAGGCGGAGACTCGCGGTGAATCATGGATGATGTCGGAGGGGAGCACAGCTTCGGATCCGTATACCAGGAAAAACGGAGTGAATCCTGTTGACCTGTTGGGGGTAGTTCGTAAACTCCACAGGACGGAGTCTAACTCCTCAGCCCAAGCTCCGGCTGCGCGGCGCAGCGGTTCTTCAAGGCGTGGTTTTATTCCGGATAAGAGGAGTCTATTGGCTCTTTCGACCTGGCCATTGGACTGTGGATGAGCCACAGATACCAGGTCTAGCCGGATCCCAACGTCATGGCAATAATCCTTCAATTCTCCTTGGGCGAAGTTTGTGCCATTATCTGTGATTATGTTGTGCGGGATGCCGAATCTCGTCACGAGGCTGCAGACAAATTTGAGTGTCGTGGCACCATCGGCTTTTCTCACTGGCTTTGCCTCGATCCATTTACTGAACTTATCAATAGCGACCAGGAGGTACTCAAAACCGCCAGGAGATGATTTCTTTAACTTACCAACCATATCGAGCCCCCAGACCGCGAACGGCCAGGTGATAGGGATGGTCTTCAGCTCTTGGGCTGGAGCGTTTGGTTGAGTAGCATAGTACTGGCAACCTCGGCAAGTTTTTACCAACTTGTCAGCATCTTCTTTAGCCGTGAGCCAGTAAAATCCAAGCCGGAAAGCTTTGGCAACGAGGGACCTGGGGGCGGCGTGGTGCCCGCAATCCCCTGCGTGGATCTCTCGGAGGATTTCAATGCCATCTTGATTGGAGACGCATTTGAGAAATACTCCAGTTGCGCTTCGTTTGTAGAGCTGTCCGTCAATAATTGTATAGGATCTTGCTCGTCTGATGATCTGTCACGCAAGGACCTCGTCCTCTGGCAACTTCTGATCAATGAGGTAGTCCAGGAAAGGCTGCGTCCAGGCTGGAATGATGACCATCACTTCCTTTGCCGGCGATACTGCCACCTCTGGGTTTTCCGGGTTAGCGCCCTTGACTGAGGGTATCCGTAGGTGCTCTAGGAAAATACCAGGCGGAATTGGTTTTCTGCCGGATCCGAGCTTGGATAGCATATCTGCCGCTGCGTTATCGTCTCGTCTGACGTACTTGACTTCGTATCCGAGGAAACAGTTGGCGCTCTCGTCAACTTCGTATCTGTAAGTCGCCATGACGGAGTTTCTGGCGTTCCAGGTTCCGGCTACTTGTTGTGCCACCAGGTCGGAATCTCCGCAGCATATGATGTGCTTGATCCCAATTTCCTTAGCGATGCGCAGACCGTGTAGTAGAGCCTTGATACGTCCATTTTGCATCACTATTTTATATCATAATTTACTGTTATTCATTGATATATTTCATATTTAGAGATGATACTTATGTTATTTCATCTATTTTGCATGTTTCATGATTATTGGAGAATCGCGCACCGGAGTCAGGATTCTGCTGGAAAAAGCACCGTCAGAATGCAATATTTTGGAAGATCAGCAATTGACGGGAATTATACTGAAAATCCTATTTTTCCAGAAGACGGAGGTAGCCAAAAGGAGGAGCCGAGGAGGGCCGCCAGGGGCCCCCCTCATAGGCCGGCGCGGGCCCTGCCCTGGCCGCGCCGCCTTGTGGGGAGGGGGCCCACGACCCCCTCTGGCCTCCTCTCCTTCGCGTACTTCTCCGTCCCGAAAACCTAAGCTACGGAGAATAGTCGCGAAGAGTCACAGCCGCCTCTGCGGGGCGGAAAACACCAGAGAGAAAAGAGCTCTCCGGCAGGCTGAAATCCGCCGGGGAAATTCCCTCTCGGAGGGGGAAATCGACGCCATCGTCACCGTCATCGAGCTGGACATCATCTCCATCATCATCACCATCATCTTCATCATCATCACCGCCATCTCCACCGCTGCACCTCGTCACCACTGTAACAATTAGGGTTGGATCTTGATTGTTTGATAGGGGAAACTCTCCCGGTATTGATTTCTACTTGTTATTGATGCTATTGAGTAAAACCATTGAACCAAGGTTTATGTTCAGATTGTTATTCATCATCATATCACCTCTGATCATGTTCCATATGATGTCTCGTGAGTAGTTCGTTTAGTTCTTGAGGACATGGGTGAAGTCTAAATGTTAGTAGTGAATTATGTTGGGTAATATTCAATGTTATGATATTTAAGTTGTGGTGTTATTCTTCTAGTGGTGTCATGTGAACGTCGACTACATGATACTTCACCTTTATGGGCCTAGGGGAATACATCTTGTATTCGTTTGCTAATTGCGGGGTTGCCGGAGTGACAGCAACCTGAACCCCCGTTGGTATATCGATGCAGGAGGGATAGCAGGATCTCAGAGTTTAAGGTTGTGGTTAGATTTATCTTAATTACTTTCTTGTATTTGCGGATGCTTGCAAGGGGTATAATCACAAGTATGTATTAGTCCTAGGAAGGGCGGTGCATTAGCATAGGTTCACCCACACAACACTTATCAAAACAATGAAGATTAATCAGCTATATGAAGCGAAAGCACTAGACTAAATTCCCGTGTGTCCTCAAGAACATTTGGTCATTATAAGTAAACAAACTGGCTTGTCCTTTGTGCTAAAAAGGATTGGGCCACTCGCTGCAATTATTTCTCTCGCATTTTACTTACTCGTACTTTATTTATCTGCTATATCAAAACCCCCTGAATACTTGTCTGTGAGCATTTACAGTGAATCCTTCATCGAAACTGCTTGTCAACACCTTCTGCTCCTCGTTGGGTTCGACACTCTTATTTATCAAAAGTACTACGATACACCCCCTATACTTGTGGGTCATCAAGACTATTTTCTGGTTCCATATAAAATACCTATGAAAATTATTGAACGTGTTGTGGATAACCGCTATGAAGGGGATGGAACTGTCCATCCTGGTGATCATTTACTGTTTTTACATGAATTATGCAGGTTATTCAAATGTGCAGGTATTGCTATGGATGAAGTTAGAAAGAAACTATTCTCTATATCGTTGTCTGGTAAAGCGGCGCATTGGTATAAATTGCTGAAGAATGGTGATTCTCTTGATTGGGAGGACATTGTGCCTTTATTCTATTCTAAATTCTATCCTCCAAGTGAAATTCACAAATATCGGAACCGCATATATAATTTCTGGCCTCATGATGGAGAGAGTATTGCCCAAGTATGGGGGAGATTGAAGTCTTTAATGCTCAAATACCCCATTCATGAGCTTCCTGGTAATATTATTATTGATAATTTCTATGCAAGACTGTCTTTTCAAGATAAGACTTTGTTGGATACTTCTTGTTCTGGATCATTTACACGCAACAAAGAAGAGTTTAAAAGGGACCTTCTTGATCGGATTCAGGAGAATACTGAAGGATGGGAGAACGACAAAGATAGAGAGTCAGGTATAAACTATGATTATAAATGCATTGAAGTTTTTATGGAGACTGATAAATTTCGTAATATGAGTGCTACTTATGGTCTTGATTCTCAAGTCGTTGCAAACTTTTATAAAGCTTTTGCCTCTCACTTTGAATTGCCTAGGAAGAATTTTGATAAGTATCATGAACCATACAAAGATAAAACTGATTCATCTATAAATAAATGTGCTATAATTGAAACTGTTGATCATATTCTTCCTGAAGCATATATTGAAAAAACTCCTTTTCCTGCTAAAATGAAGGAGTATTCTGTTATAACTAGTGCGGTTAATAAAAGTGCAAAGAAACCTATAGAACCCGAAGAACAAATAAAGGTTGAACCTGCTATTGCAATAGTTAAAGATCTTGTAACTGAAAATGTAGAAGATGGTCATATTATTTTTTGTGAAGATGCTTCTAATATTGTTTCGCATCCTAATAAGTCTAGGAAAGCCAGTGTTCCTATGCTCTCTGTTAGAATTGGTGATCATTGTTATTATGGTTTATGCGACATTGGTGCAAGTATTAGTGCCATTCCTTATGAGCTTTATACGGAGATTATGCATGAAATTGGTTCTTGTGAACTTGAAGATATTGATGTGGTTATTCGGCTAGCTAATAGAGAAACTATCTCTCCTATTGGTATTGTTCGAGATGTGGAAGTTCTATGTGGTAAGATTAAATATCCTGCTGACTTTTTGGTACTTGGTTCTGCTGCTAGTAAGTCTTGTCCTATTATTTTTGGTAGACCTTTTCTAAATACTTGTGGAGCTGTTATAGATTCCAAGAAGGAAAAAATTGTTACTAAATTTGCTGGTGAATCTTATGAGTTTAATTTCTCTAAAATTGCCAAAACTCCTTATAAAGCTGAATTGCCTAATAATGATTTTAGAGTTGAACAGTGTGCGTCTATTGCTCTTGCTCCTAATAATCCTTTGCAACAACATTTGGAGGATAGTGAGAGTGAAGTCTTTAGGGAAGAAAGGAATGAGCTTGATGAAATTTTCCTTCGTCAACCTATTCTTAAACATGACTTGCCGGTTGAAGATTTAGGTACAACACCACCACCAAAGGAAGATCCTGTTTTTGATTTAAAACCATTGCCCGATAATCTTAAGTATGCTCATATTGATGATAAGAAAATATATCCTGTTATTATTAGTTCTAAGCTTTCAGAATTTGAGGAAGAAAGGTTATTGGAAATATTGAAGAAACACCGAGGAGCTATTGGCTATACTGTTGATGATTTGAAGGGGATTTCTCCCTCTATTTGCCAACATGCTATCAATATGGAAGATGATGCAAAGCCTGTTGTTGAACATCAGCATCGTCTAATTCCGAACATGAAGGATGTGGTAAGGAATGAGGTATTAAAACTTCTTGAAGCTGGTATTATATATCCTATTGCTGATAGTAGATGGGCTAGTCCTTTGCATTGTGTTCCTAAGAAAGGAGGAATGACTGTTGTGCCTAATGATAATGATGAGCTCATCCCTCAAAGAGTAGTTGTAGGGTATAGAATGTGCATTGATTATCGAAAAGTTAATAAGGTTACTAAGAAAGATCATTAGCCTTTACCCTTTATTGATCAAATGTTAGAGAGGTTGTCTAAAAAATACTCATTTTTGCTTTCTTGATGGTTATTCTGGGTTTTCACAAATTGCTGTTAAAACTAAAGATCAAGAGAAAACCACTTTCACTTGTCCCTATGGAACTTATGCTTATAGACGTATGCCTTTTGGTTTATGTAATGCTCCTGCTACTTTTCAAAGATGCATGTCTACTATTTTTCATGGCTTTTGTGAGAATATTGTAGAGGTATTCATGGATGATTTTTTTGTCTATGGGAATTCTTTCGATAATTGCTTGCGAAACCTTGATAAAGTTTTGCAGAGATGTGAAGAAACTAACCTTGTTCTTAATTGGGAGAAATGCCACTTTATGGTTAATGAAGGAATTGTATTGGGACATAAAATTTCCGAGAGAGGTATTGAAGTTCATAGAGCTAATGTTGAAGCAATTGAGAAGATGCCCTATCCGAGGGATGTTAAAGGTATTTGTAGTATTCTTGGTCATGCTGGGTTTTATAGGAGATTTATTAAAGATTTCTCCAAGATTTCAAAGCCTCTTACTAATCTTCTTCAAAAAGATGTACCTTTTGTTTTTGATGATGATTGTAAGGAAGCTTTTGAAACTCTAAAGAAAGCCTTAACAACTGCTCCTGTAGTTGAACCTCCTGATTGGAATTTACCTTTTGAAATTATGTGTGATGCTAGTGATTTTGCTGTAGGCGCTGTTCTTGGATAGCGAGTAGATAAAAAATTAAATGTTATTCATTATGCTAGCAAAACTCTTGATGCTGCTCAAAGAAATTATGCTACAACTGAAAAAGAATTATTAGCTGTAGTATTTGCTTGTGACAAGTTTAGATCCTATATTGTTGATTCAAAAGTCACAATTCATACTGATTGATACGTCTCCGACGTATCGATAATTTCTTATGTTCCATGCCACATTATTGATGATATCTACATGTTTTATGCATACTTTATGTCATATTTATGCGTTTTCCGGAACTAACCTATTGACGAGATGCCGAAGTGCCAGTTCCTGTTTTCTGCTGTTTTTGGTTTCAGAAATCCTAGTAAGGAAATATTCTCGGAATCGGACGAAATCAACGCCCAGCATCTTAGGATTGCATGAAGCTTCCAGAACACCCGAGAGCCGCCAAAGGGGGGCCACAGGCCCACCAAACAGTAGGCCGGCGCGGCCAAGGGGGGGCCCGCGCCCCCTGTTGTGTCGTCACCTCGTTGACCTTCTGACGCCGCCTCTTCGCCTATATAAAGGTCCCTGACCTAAAACACGATACGGAAAAAGCCACGGTACGAGAAACCTTCCAAAGCCGCCGCCATCGCGAAGCCAAGATCTGGGGGACAGGAGTCTCTGTTCCGGCACGCCGCCGGGACGGGGAAGTGCCCCCGGAAGGCTTCTCCATCAACACCACCGCCATCTTCATCAACGCTGCTGTCTCCCATGAGGAGGGAGTAGTTCTCCATCGAGGTTCGGGGCTGTACCGGTAGCTATGTGGTTCATCTCTCTCCTATGTACTTCAATACAATAATCTCATGAGCTGCCTTACATGATTGAGATTCATATGATGATGCTTGTAATCTAGATGTCATTATGCTAGTCAAGTGGATTTTACTTATGTGATCTCCGGAGACTCCTTGTCCCGCGTGTGTAAAGGTGACAGTGTGTGCACCGTGTGGGTCTCTTAGGCTATATTTCACATAATACTTATTCACTGTTATGAATGACATAGTGAAGTGCTTATTTATATCTCTTTATGATTGCAATGTGTTTTGTATCAAAATTTATCTGTGTGCTACTCTAGTAATGTTATTAAAGTAGTTTATTCCTCCTGCACGGTGTAATGGTGACAGTGTGTGCATCGTGTAGTACTTGGCGTAGGCTATGATTGTGATCTCTTGTAGATTATGAAGTTAACTATTGCTATGATAGTATTGATGTGATCTATTCCTCCTTTCGTAGTGTGAAGGTGACAGTGTGCATGCTATGTTAGTACTTGGTTTGGTTATGTTGATCTGTTATGCACTCTAAGGTTATTTAAATATGAACATTGAATATTGTGGAGCTTGTTAACTCCGGCATTGAGGGTTCGTGTAATCCTACACAGTTAGTGGTGTTCATCATCCAACAAGAGGGTGTAGAGTCTAGCATCTATTTATTTATTCTGTTATGTGATCAATGTTGAGAGTGTCCACTAGTGAAAGTATGATCCCTAGGCCTTGTTCCTAAATACTGCTATCGCTGCTTGTTTACTATTTTACTGCATCTTTACTTCCTGCAATATTACTACCATCAACTGCACGCCAGCAAGCACTTTTCTGGCGCCATTGCTACTGCTCATACTTATTCATACCACCTGTATTTCACTATCTCTTCGCCGAACTAGTGCACCTATTAGGTGTGTTGGGGACACAAGAGACTTCTTGCTTTGTGGTTGCAGGGTTGCATGAGAGGGATATCTTTGACCTCTTCCTCCCTGAGTTCGATAAACCTTGGGTGATCCACTTAAGGGAAACTTGCTGCTGTTCTACAAACCTCTGCTCTTGGAGGCCCAACACTGTCTACAAGAATAGAAGCACCCGTAGACATCAAGCTATTTTTAAGGCGCCGTTGCAGGGAGGAAAGGTAAAAGGCACTCATACTCCGGTCCCAGGTAACTAAGTACTTTTCTGTTGCCGTTGTGTGTGTGCTCGAAGCTATTTCCTTTAGATCCTGCAATTGCATCTTTTTGTCTCTTGTTTTACACTAGTAAGGCTTAATGGAAGACAACAACAAAATGAGAGATCTTTATGAACTTTATCTTGAATTAGGACATGATGTGTTTGAAGAGAAAATTTAAAAACCCATGGAACTTATGCATGCTAATGGGAATGTTATTAGTATGAATGCTTTGAACACCATTCTTGCTAATGCTATGGAAGAATTTAAGCTTGGGGAGGTCGGTTTTGATGAAAATGATCTCTTTAGCCCTCCGGGTATTGAGGAAAAAGTTTATGTTGATTATGATATGCCTCCTATTTATGATGATTATAATGATAGTGGTCTTTTAGTACCGCCTGTTATGGAGGATAAATTTGATTATGATTACAATATGGCTCCTATATTTGATGATGAGAATAATAATGATAGCTACTTTGTTGAATTTGCTCCCACTACAACTAATAAAATTGATTATGCCTATGTGGAGAGTAATAATTTTATGCATGAGACTCATGAGAAGAATGCTTTATGTGATAGTTATATTGTTGAGTTTGCTCATGATGCCACTGGATATTATTATGAGAGAGGAAAATATGGTTGTAGAAATTTTCATGTTACTAAAATTCCTCTCTACTTGCTGAAATTTTTGAAGTTACACTGGTTTTATCTTCCTATGCTTGTTACTTTGCTCTTCATGAACTTGTTTATTTACAAGATTCCTATGCATAGGAAGCATGTTAGGCTTAAATGTGTTTTGAATTTGCTTCTTGATGCTCTCTTTTGCTTCAACTCTTATTTCTTGCGAGTGCATCATTAAAATTACTGAGCCCATCTTAATGGCTATAAAGAAAGAACTTCTTGGGAGATAACCCATGTTTTATTTTACCACAGCACTTTTGTTTTATATTTGAGTCTTGGAAGTTGTTTACTACTGTAGCAACCTCTCCTTATCTTATTTTATTGCATTGTTGTGCCAAGTAAAGTCTTTGATAGCAAGGTTGATACTAGATTTGGATTACTGCGCAGAAACAGATTTCTGTCTGTCACGAATCTGGGCAGATTCTCTGTAGGTAACTCAGAAAAATCTGCCAATTTACGTGCGTGATCCTCAGATATGTACGCAACTTTCATTCAATTTGGGCATTTTCATTTGAGCAAGTCTGGTGCCATTTTAAAATTCGTCTTTACGGACTGTTCTGTTTTGACAGATTCTGCCTTTTATTTCGCATTGCTTCTTTCGCTGTGTTGGGTGGATTTCTTTGTTTCATTACCTTCCAGTAGCTTTGGGCAATGTCCGGAAGTGTTAAGAATGATTGTGTCACCTCTGAACATGTGAGTTTTTGATTATGCACTAACCCTCTAATGAGTTTGCTTTGAGTTTGGTGTGGAGGAAGTTTTCAAGGGTCAAGAGAGGAGGATGATATACTATGATCAAGAAGAGTGAAAAGTCTAAGCTTGGGGATGCCCCCGTGGTTCATCCCTGCATATTTTAAGAAGACCCAAGCGTCTAAGCTTGGGGATGCCCAAGGCATCCCCTTCTTCATCAACAATTTATTAGGTTTCTTCTCTTGAAACTATATTTTTATTCGGTCACATCTTATGTACTTTACTTGGAGCGTCTGTGTGCTTTTATTTTCGTTTTGTTATTTTCATTCTCTGAATAAATGCTTGTGTGGGATAGAGACACGCTCCGCTGGTTCATATGAACACATGTGTTCTTAGCTTTTAATGTTCATGGCGAAGGTTGAAACTGCTTCGTTAATTGTTATATGGTTGGAATCGGGAAATGCTACATGTAGTAATTCTAAAATGTCTTGAATAATTTGATACTTGGCAATTGTTGTGCTCATGTTTAAGCTCTTGCATCATATACTTTGCACCTATTAATGAAGAAATACATAGAGCTTGCTAAAATTTGGTTTGCATAATTGGTCTCTCTAAAGTCTAGATAATTTCTAGTATTGAGTTTTGAACAACAAGGAAGACGGTGTAGAGTCTTATAATGTTTACAATATATCTTTTATGTGAGTTTTGCTGCACCGGTTCATCCTTGTGTTTGTTTCAAATAACCTTGCTAGCCTAAGCCTTGTATCGAGAGGGAATACTTCTCATGCATCCAAAATCCTTGAGCCAACCACTATGCCATTTGTGTCCACCATACCTACCTACTACATGGTATTTCTCCGCCATTCCAAAGTAAATTGCTTGAGTGCTACCTTTAAATTTCCATCATTCGCCTTTGCAATATATAGCTCATGGGACAAAATAGCCTTAAAAACTATTGTGGTATTGAATATGTACGTATGCACTTTATCTCTTATTAAGTTGCTTGTTGTGCGATAACCATGCTCCTGGGGACGCCATCAACTCTTTGTTGAATATCATGTGAGTTGCTATGCATGTTCGTCTTGTCTGAAGTAAGGGAGATTTACCACTCATTAAATGGTTAGAGCATGCATAATGTTAGAGAAGAACATTGGGCCGCTAACTAAAGCCATGAATCATGGTTGAAGTTTCAGTTTTGGACATATATCCTCAATCTCTTATGAGAACATTAATTGTTGCTACATGCTTATGCATTAAAGAGGAGTCCATTATCTGTTGTCTATGTTGTCCTGGTATGGACGTCTAAGTTGAGAATAATCAAAAGCGAGAAATCCAAATGCGAGATTTCTCCTTAGACCTTTGTACAGGCGGCATAGAGGTACCCCTTTGTGACACTTGGTTAAAACATGTGTATTGCGATGATAATCCTGGTAATCCGAGCTAATTAGGACAAGGTGCGGGCACTACTAGTATACTATGCATGAGGCTTGCAACTTGTAAGATATAATTTACATGATACATATGCTTTATTACTACCGTTGACAAAATTGTTTCATGTTTTCAAAATAAAAGCTCTAGCACAAATATAGCAATCGATGCTTTCCTCTTTGAAGGACATTTCTTTTACTTTTATGTTGAGTCAATTCACCTATTTCTCTCCATCTCAAGAAGCAAACACTTGTGTGAACTGTGCATTGATTCCTACATACTTGCATATTGCACTTGTTATATTACTTTGCATTGACAACTATCCATGAGATATACATGTTATAAGTTGAAAGCAACCGCTGAAACTTAATCTTCCTTTGTGTTGCTTCAACACCTTTACTTTGATTTATTGCTTTATGAGTTAACTCTTATGCAAGACTTATTGATGCTTGTCTTGAAAGCACTATTCATGAAAAGTCTTTGCTTTATGATTCATTTGTTTACTCATGTCATTACCATTGTTTTGATCGCTGCATTCATTACATATGCTTACAATAGTATGATCAAGATTATGATAGCATGTCACTTCAGAAATTATCTTTGTTATCGTTTACCTGCTCGGGACGAGCAGGAACTAAGCTTGGGGATGCTGATACGTTTCCGACGTATCGATAATTTCTTATGTTCCATGCCACATTATTGATGATATCTACATGTTTTATGCATACTTTATGTCATATTTATGCGTTTTCCAGAACTAACCTATTGACGAGATGCCGAAGTGCCAGTTCCTGTTTTCTGCTGTTTTTGGTTTCAGAAATCCTAGTAAGGAAATATTCTCGGAATCGGACGAAATCAACGCCCAGCATCTTAGGATTGCATGAAGCTTCCAGAACACCCGAGAGCCGCCAGAGGGGGGCCACAGGCCCAACAAACAGTAGGTCGGCGCGGCCAAGGGGGGCCCGCGCCCCCCTATTGTGTCGTTGCCTCGTTGACCTTCTAACGCCGCCTCTTCGCCTATATAAAGGTCCCTGACCTAAAACACGATACGGAAAAAGCCACGGTACGAGAAACCTTCCAGAGCCACCGCCATCGCGAAGCCAAGATCTGGGGGACAGGAGTCTCTGTTCCGGCACGCCGCCGGGACGGGGAAGTGCCCCCGGAAGGCTTCTCCATCAACACCACCGCCATCTTCATCAACGCTGTTTTCTCCCATGAGGAGAGAGTAGTTCTCCATCGAGGTTTGGGGCTGTACCGGTAGCTATGTGGTTCATCTCTCTCCTATGTACTTCAATACAATAATCTCATGAGCTGCCTTACATGATTGAGATTCATATGATGATGCTTGTAATCTAGATGTCATTATGCTAGTCAAGTGGATTTTACTTATGTGATCTCCGGAGACTCCTTGTCCCGCGTGTGTAAAGGTGACAGTGTGTGCACCGTGTGGGTCTCTTAGGCTATATTTCACATAATACTTATTCACTGTTATGAATGGCATAGTGAAGTGCTTATTTATATCTCTTTATGATTGCAATGTGTTTTGTATCAAAATTTATCTGTGTGCTACTCTAGTGATGTTATTAAAGTAGTTTATTCCTCCTGCACGGTGTAATGGTGACAGTGTGTGCATCGTGTAGTACTTGGCGTAGGCTATGATTGTGATCTCTTGTAGATTATGAAGTTAACTATTGCTATGATAGTATTGATGTGATCTATTCCTCCTTTCGTAGTGTGAAGGTGACAGTGTGCATGCTATGTTAGTACTTGGTTTGGTTATGTTGATCTGTTATGCACTCTAAGGTTATTTAAATATGAACATTGAATATTGTGGAGCTTGTTAACTCCGGCATTGAGGGTTCGTGTAATCCTACACAGTTAGTGGTGTTCATCATCCAACAAGAGGGTGTAGAGTCTAGCATCTATTTATTTATTCTGTTATGTGATCAATGTTGAGAGTGTCCACTAGTGAAAGTATGATCCCTAGGCCTTGTTCCTAAATACTGCTATCGCTGCTTGTTTCTTGTTTTCTGCATCTTTACTTCCTGCAATATTACTACCATCAACTGCACGCCAGCAAGCACTTTTCTGGCGCCATTGCTACTGCTCATACTTATTCATACCACCTGTATTTCACTATCTCTTCGCCGAACTAGTGCACCTATTAGGTGTGTTGGGGACACAAGAGACTTCTTGCTTTGTGGTTGCAGGGTTGCATGAGAGGGATATCTTTGACCTCTTCCTCCCTGAGTTCGATAAACCTTGGGTGATCCACTTAAGGGAAACTTGCTGCTGTTCTACAAACCTCTGCTCTTGGAGGCCCAACACTGTCTACAAGAATAGAAGCACCCGTAGACATCAAGCTATTTTCTGGCGCCGTTGCAGTGAGGAAAGGTAAAAGGCACTCATACTCCGGTCCCAGGTAACTAAGTACTTTTCTGTTGCCGTTGTGTGTGTGCTCGAAGCTATTTCCTTTAGATCCTGCAATTGCATCTTTTTGTCTCTTGTTTTACACTAGTAAGGCTTAATGGAAGACAACAACAAAATGAGAGATCTTTATGAACTTTATCTTGAATTAGGACATGATGTGTTTGAAGAGAAAATTAAAAAACCCATGGAACTTATGCATGCTAATGGGAATGTTATTAGTATGAATGCTTTGAACACCATTGTTGCTAATGCTATGGAAGAATTTAAGCTTGGGGAGGTCGGTTTTGATGAAAATGATCTCTTTAGCCCTCCAGGTATTGAGGAAAAAGTTTATGTTGATTATGATATGCCTCCTATTTATGATGATTATAATGATAGTGGTCTTTTAGTACCGCCTGTTATGGAGGATAAATTTGATTATGATTACAATATGCCTCCTATATTTGATGATGAGAATAATAATGATAGCTACTTTGTTGAATTTGCTCCCACTACAACTAATAAAATTGATTATGCCTATGTGGAGAGTAATAATTTTATGCATGAGACTCATGAGAAGAATGCTTTATGTGATAGTTATATTGTTGAGTTTGCTCATGATTCCACTGGATATTATTATGAGAGAGGAAAATATGGTTGTAGAAATTTTCATGTTACTAAAATTCCTCTCTACTTGCTGAAAATTTTGAAGTTACACTGGTTTTATCTTCCTATGCTTGTTACTTTGCTCTTCATGAACTTGTTTATTTACAAGATTCCTATGCATAGGAAGCATGTTAGGCTTAAATGTGTTTTGAATTTTCTTTTTGATGCTCTCTTTTGCTTCAACTCTTATTTCTTGCGAGTGCATCATTAAAATTACTGAGCCCATCTTAATGGCTATAAAGAAAGAACTTCTTGGGAGATAACCCATGTTTTATTTTACTACAGCACTTTTGTTTTATATTTGAGTCTTGGAAGTTGTTTACTACTGTAGCAACCTCTCCTTATCTTATTTTATTGCATTGTTGTGCCAAGTAAAGTCTTTGATAGCAAGGTTGATACTAGATTTGGATTACTGCGCAGAAACAGATTTACATGCATCACGAATCTGGGCAGATTCTCTGTAGGTAACTCAGAAAAATCTGCCAATTTACGTGCGTGATCCTCAGATATGTACGCAACTTTCATTCAATTTGGGCATTTTCATCTGAGCAAGTCTGGTGCCATTTTAAAATTCGTCTTTACGGACTGTTCTGTTTTGACAGATTCTGCCTTTTATTTCGCATTGCTTCTTTCGCTGTGTTGGGTGGATTTCTTTGTTTCATTACCTTCCAGTAGCTTTGGGCAATGTCCGGAAGTGTTAAGAATGATTGTGTCACCTCTGAACATGTGAGTTTTTGATTATGCACTAACCCTCTAATGAGTTTGCTTTGAGTTTGGTGTGGAGGAAGTTTTCAAGGGTCAAGAGAGGAGGATAATATACTATGATCAAGAAGAGTGAAAAGTCTAAGCTTGGGGATGCCCCCGTGGTTCATCCCTGCATATTTTAAGAAGACCCAAGCGTCTAAGTTTGGGGATGCCCAAGGCATCCCCTTCTTCATCAACAATTTATCAGGTTTCTTCTCTTGGAAGCCTTAACAGCGGAGTTGTCAATTCAGCTGCACCTGGAAACAGACTTGCTCGCAAGGGTTTATCAGTAGTAACAGGTTTATAGCAGTAGCAGTAGTGAAATAACAGCAGCAGAGTAACAGAGACAGCAGTAGTAATTTTAGTAAACAGCAGGATTAAAATACTGTAGGCACGGGGACGGATGACGGGCGTTGCATGGATGAGAGAAACTCATGTAACAATCGTAGCAGGGCATTTGCAGATAATAATAAAACGGTGTCCAAGTACAAAGCAATCAATAGGCATGTGTTCCATATATAGTCGTGCGTGCTCGCAATGAGAAACTTGCACAACATCTTTTGTCCTACCAGCCGGTGGCAGCCGGGCCTCAAGGGAAACTACTGGATATTAAGGTACTCCTTTTAATAGAGTACCGGAGCAAAGCATTAACACTCCGTGAACACATGTGATCCTCACATCGCTACCATTCCCTCCGGTTGTCCCGATTTCTGTCACTTCGGGGCCATCGGTTCCGGACAGCGACATGTGTATACAACTTATAGGTAAGACCATAAACAATGAATATCATGATGAAACAATAACATGTTCAGATCTGAGATCATGGCACTCGGGCCCTAGTGACAAGCATTAAGCATAACAAGTTGCAACAATATCATCAAAGTACCAATTACGGACACTAGGCACTATGCCCTAACAATCTTATGCTATTACATGACCAATCTCATCCAATCCCTACCATCCCCTTCGGCCTACAGCGGGGGAATTACTCACACATGGATGGGGGAAACATGGCTGGTTGATGTAGAGGCGTTGGCGGTGATGGCGGTGATGATCTCCTCCAATTCCCCGTCCCGACGGAGTGCCAGAACGGAGACTTCTGGCTCCCGCGACGGAGTTTCGCGATGTGGCGGCGTTCTGGAGGGTTTCTGGCGACTTCGACTTCTCCCCGTGCGTTTTTAGGTCGAGGCCGATAAATAGTCCGAAGGAGGGCGTCGGAGGCCGGCCAAGGGGGCCACACCACAGGGCCGCGCGGGCCCCCCCGGGCCGCGCCGCCCTATGGTGTGGGGCCCTCGGGCCTCCACTTCAATTGTCCTTACGGCTCCGATTAGTTTCCTGGGAAAATAGGGCCTTCTGCATAAATTCCGAGGATTTTCCCGAAAGTTGGATTTCTGCACAAAAACGAGACACCAGAGCAGTTCTGCTGAAAACAGCGTTAGTCCGTGTTAGTTGCATCCAAAATACACAAATTAGAGGCAAAACAATAGCAAAAGTGTTCGGGAAAGTAGATACGTTTTGGACGTATCAACTCCCCCCAAGCTTAGCTTATTGCTTGTCCTCAAGCAATTCAGTTAACAACTGAGCGATAAAAGAACTTTCACGAACATATTTGCTCATATGATGTATATATTCTCATGCTATGGCTAATACTTAAGCAGTTCATAATGAAATACATGCAAATAAGATCATCTAACAGCTATGTCAATCATGGAGAGGTACCAACAATTAATAATAAGCATCATGAATCATGTATGTAAGCAGGATTGCAATGTTCATAAGAGAGTATGATAAAGTGGTATCTTGCTTGCCTGTATTTGATTGGCAAAACATAAATGCCCGGGCACCTCTAGAGTTCATAGAAAGACTAGAAGTAGTGATTGTCAAAAGATAAATGCATCAAAGTTATACCACAATCAATCATATTTTGAGACAAGCATATTATACTAAGAATGACAGTTGTGCTCTCAAGATAGTGCTCAAAGAAATAATGGAGACACAACATAAAAGTAAAAGATTGACCCTTCGCAGAGGGAAGCAGGGATTAACATGCGCTAGAGCTTTTTATTTTTATAAAGACAGGAGCAAAATTATTTTGAGAGGTGTTTGTTGTTGTCAACGAATGGTAATGGGTACACTAACTACCTTGTCAACCGGACTTTCAAGAGCGGCTCCCATGAATTATTGCATATTTATTTGGCACTCCTTCCAACCTTTCTTTCGCAAACCATGGCTAACCGAATCCTCGGGTGCCTGCCAACAATCTCATACCATGAAGGAGTGCCCTTTTTATTTTAGTTTTATTATGATGATGACACTCCCCCCAACCTTTGCTTACACAAGCCATGGCTAACCGAATCCTTCGGGTGCCGTCCAACAATCACAAACCATGGAGGAGTGTCTATTTAAGTTAATTAATTCGGGACTGGGAATCCCATTGCCAGCTCTTTTTGCAAAATTATTGGATAAGCGGATGTGCCACTAGTCCATATGAGAGTCCGTCAAAAGTAAATGGCAAGGTTGAAAGCTAAACACCACATACTTCCTCATGAGCTATGAAACATAAACACAAATTGAGAAGCATTTTGAAGGTTTTAAAGGTAGCGCATGAGAATTTACTTGAAATGGTTTGAAATGCCATGCATAGGTATTTATGGTGGACACTTTGGAATAACTTGGTTTTCAGTTGTTTGGAAGCACGAGCAGCGTTCCCGCTCAGTACAAGTGAAGGCTAGCAATAGACTAGGGAGCGACAAATCGGGAGCAAAGCGATCTGTCATAATCATGCTTGCGGCAAAATAAATTAATGGAGGCATAAAAGTGATACAAGAACTCTGAAGCAATATAGATCATCGAGGCTTAATTGACTTTTTGTTCAGTCATATGCATGCGTGAGCATGTGCCAAGTCGATATAAATGAATTATTCAGAGGAGGATACCACAATGCCATACTTACTTATGAATAAAACAATGCAAGCAAACATCCATGACATGCTACTCATATTAATAGATTGGAGCTAAACATGAGAGATCATAAACTACTAGACTTTCTCAAATAACATATACCTCACATGAACCAACTAAGCATGCTCACATGGATGAGTATATGTACAAAAATGAAAACAAATAGAGTTCATACCAGCCTCTCACCACAATCAGATTGTCGTAGATCGTCATTATTGCCTTTTCACTTGTGTAGCTTGGATAATATGAAATGAAAACCACGCTCCAGCCACCGGAAACCATTGAACTCATAAAGAACTTTACAAACCAAAGAAGAACAGCAAATATTTTTGGTGTTTTCGAATTTGAGAACAAGAACAAAAGGAAACAAATAAACAAAGCAAAATCTTTTTGGGTTTTCTTATAGCAAACTGGCAATAGCAAATAAAGTGAAACAAATGCAAGAAACCAAAGCAAACAAATGGTGAAGAGAAACAACAGAAATATTTTTTGGTCTTTTTGTGTTTTGGGAAGGAAACAAAACAAAAACAAGAAATAGCAAACTAAAAGAAACACATAAAAGCGAGATGGCAGAAATTTGCCAAAACCTGACAGCAGTACAGAAATCGATTTTTACAAAAATCTTACGTTGCTCAGATCAAAAAGTGTTCAACTAATGAAAGTTAGATCACAACCTGGGGAACCTGCACAAAAATTAGCAGCTCAAAATGACGCTCTGGCTATTTTTGAGAATTTTTACGGTAACGTTCCAGAATCTGTTTTCAGGCAGCACTTCCCCAAATATCATCTTCCTCTCATTAGAAAACCACTCAAATGAACAAAACAAGTATGTGCAAGTATCCAGCAACCATAATATGCAAAGAATGAGTGATGCCGGTATACCTCCCCCCAAGCTTAGGCTTTTGGCCTAAGTGGAGTTCAACCCCACCGAGGGTCGTTGTTCCTCGCCGGTGGGTAGTCCATGGAGTAGTCATAGTAAAGCTCCTGTGCAGAAGAAAAGCGTGGAGGCTCCGCATATCCACCATGCTGATGCGAGGAACTTGCTGCATCGGATGATGAGTCGAGGTGCTCCTCGACCTCCATGTCGTCTCTTGCATGATGGCCTCCTCTCTCTATGTGTGCATCCAGTGCACCTTCTGTGACCGACCAATCTCCCCTGGAATCAAGGTTAGACAGAACAGGCGCAGGCAATCTTACTAATTTCTCAGTTTTCTTAGTTATTCTCCAAACTTTCTTATAAAATATCATCTTGTAATACAGGTTACCCAAGTTGGAGGAATTTGAAACAAATTCATGTTTAATCATAGAGGCTATGTCAAGTTTTTCTATGGGGAACGGAATATCAAAATGATGAGGTTCTACATTATGAAAAGCTAGTAAACGAGAGGCGATGAGACCTCCGCAAATTCCACCTTTCTCACGGTTAGTAGCAAGTCTATAAGCTATTAATGCCCCCAAATTATAAGCCCTACTATTTTGCAGTCTTTGCAGACTAGAAAAGCCAAATCCGGGATAGAAAGTTTACCACCAATCCTTTTAGCAAGAACGCATTTGGTAATAAAATAGGCAAAGTAGCGGATAGCCGGGAGCTGAATACTAGTGATTTTACCACTATCACCTGAGAAACTCCTTCCATCGCAAATCATCTTGTAGAGATCCGAGAGTTCTTGCGGCGATCCCTTTATCTTCTCGCATGATCCCCACTGCGGTACTCTAATTGCTGCACAAAAAACACTAAATGGCAAGTTGACAGCTTTATTATAAATTTTATACTGGACCGTGGGGTTAGATCGCGACCAATTGAACTTGAAGTCCTGCACAAAAGCCATAGTTAATTTTACATATTGTCTTGGTTCTCCTTCAACAAAGTCACTCAGCCCTGCACGAGAAATTAGAGTTTGAACATCTTCAAATATCCCCGCGCTTCTCATGAAATCCGCGCACGGGTAGTAAGAGGGGTATACTCCTTCTTCACGATTGACTATCATAACTTGTTGGACTTCCAATTCTTGCTGGTTCAAGTGATATCTATTCCACTCCATTTTCTGAAATTTCAACAACCAATATAAAAATTTGATTTGGTGACATATAATTGAGGGAAACTACCATAGGAACTTGCTAGAGTACTAATCATGCATCAAAACTAGTTTCTACCACTTAGAACAAGCATGCAAGCTCACTAAACATGTTACCTACAGCAGCAAAATATTCAAGATATACTCAACCAAACGAAATTCTACTTGGATGGGTGGAGGAGTCACATACCGAAGAGCAAATGTGCCAAATTTCAGCAGGAAATCTGGGCTGAACAAAGAGATCGAGAAATCTGGAGCTCTGGAGCAAAAACGCGAGTGAGAGGAACTTGGTGTCGATTTTTTCGGGAGAGAGAACAGTCTGGGAGGAAGAGATGGCAAAGTGGGGCAGAGGGGGGCCCACACCACATGGTGGCGCGGCCACCTCCTTGGCCGCGCCGGCCTGTGGTCTGGCGCCCTCTGGTGCCCCACAGGTCATCCTCTGGTGCTCCCAGGTGCCTCGTCGAAAAATAGGACCAACGGTATAATTTTTGTGAATTTTTGAAAACTTTGAAAAACGCACATTTCTGGGTATTTAGTTTATAATTACTGGCCAGGAAAAATTTCGAAATCTTCAAATAACTAAAGAACTTTGCAAATTAAAAATGCTACAGCAACTAGAGCAAATGGAGGATGAAAGATATGTTGTTTACCTCCTCTATGCATATAAAAAAAGTATCCGTTAACAAGGTTGATCAAGTCTTGTCACCAAATAACTTTTTCATAGCATAAGAAGAAATAAACCTCAAATCAATCATGTTACCTTGAATTGTATTGATATGGATCCAATCACGAGAGTTTGATATTCTTCCTTAGGCTCATATATAGGACAATCAATAGTTCCCACTTTAATACTTCTCACATTAGTAATAGTATTGACTCCACGTACTTTATCAATCTTCTTGGGGAAATAGACGGTATGCTCCTTATCATCAACATTAAAAGTAACCTTTCCTTTATTGCAATCAATAACAGCCCCTGCGGTGTTAAGAAAAGGTCTCCCAAGAATAATAGACATATTATCATCTTCAGGCATTTCCAACACAACAAAATCAGTTAATATCAAGCAGTTAGTAGTAACTTGAACAGGAACATTCTCACATATACCAACAGGAATAGCAGTAGATTTATCAGCCATTTGCAAAGATATATCAGTGGGTATCAACTTGTCTAAGTAAAGTCTCTTATAAAGAGAAAAAGGCATAACACTAACACCGGCTCCCAAGTCACATAGAGCAGTTTTAACATAATTATTCTTAATAGAACAAGGAATAGTAGGTATACCTGGGTCACCCAACTTCTTTGGAATTTTGCCATTGAAAGAGTAATTAGCAAGCATAGTGGAAATTTCCTCATTGGGGATTTTCCTTTTGTTAGTAACAATATCTTTCATATACTTTGAATAAGGAGGCAATTTAATAGCATCAGTCAAAGGGATTTGCAAGAATAAAGGTTTCATCCAATCGCAAAATTTATTATAGTGTTCTTCTTCCTTTGATTTTAGTTTCTTAGCAGGAAAAGGCATTTGCTTTTGTACCCAAGGTTCTCTTTCATTACCATGTTTCTCAGCAATAAAATCTTCTTTAGTGTACTTTTTATTTTTAGCATGCTTTTCAGATTCTTCTTCAACCTCTTCTTTATCAGGAGTATCATTCTTATCATTATCATTATCATGTTCATTACCACTTCCAGTTTCAGCATCAGAAATAGAAATACTATTAGGATCATTAACAGGTTCAGAGGATTCTAGAACATTTTTATGTTTCTTCTTCTTTTTCTTCCTAGAATGAGCACTAGGTTCAATGCGTTGAGAATCTTGTTCAATTCTTTTGGGATGCCCTTCAGGATATAGAGGATCTTGGGTAGAGACACCACCTCTAGTTGTTACTTCATAAGCATGTTTCTCTTTAGAATTATTCCCTAACAAGTCATTTTGCACTTTAGTGAGTTGATCAATTTGAGTTTGAATCATTTGAAAATGTTTAACAAGCATCTTAACATCATTGGAAGTTCTCCCCACAATATCATGCAATTCACTAATAGCTTGAGAATTTTCCATTAAATGATTCTCTACTCTCATATTAAAATTTTCTTGCTTAACAATATAATTATCAAACTCATCTAAGCATTGTGCAGGAGGTTTCGAATACGGAATATCTTCCCTAGTAAAGCGTTGAAGGGAGTTTACCTCAATCATAGATGAAGGGGGAATTATCTCACATATATCTTCTATAGGAGGTAGATTCTTCACATCTTCAGATTTAATACCTTTCTCCTTGAGAGACTTCTTGGCTTCCCTCATATCTTCATCATTCAATTTAATTAAACCCCTCTTCTTCAATATTGGGGTTGGAGTCGGTTCAGGCGTAGTCCATTCATCATGATTCCGGCTTATTTTAGCCAATAATTCTTCAGCGTCGTGCAGTTCTTTCCTGAAAACACAACCAGCACAACTATCCAGGTATGCCCTAGACTCAATGGTTAGTCCACTATAAAATATATCAAGTAAATCATGCTTTTCCAGATCATGCTCAGGCCGAGCTCTAATAAGAGAGCAAAATCTCGACCAAGCCTCAGGCAATTTCTCTTCATCTTCCTGATTAAAATTATAAATTCTCTGTAAAGCAATATGTTGAGCACTAGCGAGAAAGTATTTGGAAGAAAACATCAAGCAATTCTTTCGGACTTTTAATAGAATTAGGTGGCAAATTATTATACCAAGTTTTAGCGTCATTCTTTAATGAGAATGGAAATATTTTAGCAACAAAGTAAGTACGCATCTTGACATCATCGAAAACAAGCTACTAAGAGTAGATAACTCAGTCATGTGTTCAACGGCACTTTCTTTTTCAGTACCACAAAAGGGTGTTTTCTCAACAATAGCTATATGAGATAGATCAAGAGAAAAATCATAATCTTTATCCCTAATGTTTATAGGAGATGTGGCAAACTTAGGATCAGGAGACAGTTTATATCTAACGACATGTTACGCAAGCAACTTTTAATTTTTCTTGCATCAGTAGTAGCATTGCATTTTTCAATAAAATCATCATTAAGCTCCACATAATCTTCCTCGGGATCATCACTAAAATAACCAAGTTCGGGTGAACTAACAGTGTAGTAGCATTAGGAGTTTCAGTATTTTCAATTTGTCTAGACCTAGCAATTGTAGCATCTAGAAAGGATCCCAATGAACCACTATCATCAAGCACAGCAGAAATATTATCAATATTATGAGAGTTTTCAGATTCAGCGAAGTACCCGCATTTGAAGCATGCGGCGGTGAAACAAGTTTATCAATCACGGATGGTGAATCAAGAGCAGCAGAGGTATTCAGAATTGTACCTTTTCTTGTAGTGGATGGTAATATGGCGATCTTAGTATCGCGAGGTTTACCCATGATGGATAATTTGCAGCGAACAATATTAATCCAAGTGAACTTCCAAATAAAGCTATGCTCCCGACAACGGCGCCGAGAAAATAGTCTTGATGACCCACAAGTATAGGGGATCGCAACAGTCTTCGAGGGAAGTAAAACCCAATTTATTGATTCGACACAAGGGGAGACAAAGAACACTTGGAAGCCTTAACGGCGGAGTTGTCAATTCAGCTGCACACTGGAAACAGACTTGCTCGCAAGGGTTTATCGAGTAATGTGAGGTTTATAGCGATGGCAGTAGTGAAATAACGACGAAGTAACGAGACAGCGGTAGTGATTTTAGTAAACAGCGGGATTAAAATACGTAGGCACGGGGACGGATGACGGGCGTTGCATGGATGAGAGAAACTCATGTAACAATCATAGCAGGGCATTTGCGGATAATAATAAAACGGTGTCCAAGTACAAAGCAATCAATAGGCATGTGTTCCATATATAGTCGTGCGTGCTCGCAATGAGAAACTTGCACAACATCTTTTGTCCTACCAGCCGGTGGCAGCCGGGCCTCAAGGAAACTCTTTGGATATTAAGGTACTCCTTTTAATAGAGTACCGGAGCAAAGCATTAACACTCCGTGAACACATGTGATCCTCACATCGCTACCATTCCCTCCGGTTGTCCCGATTTCTGTCACTTCGGGGCCATCGGTTCCGGACAGCGACATGTGTATACAACTTATAGGTAAGACCATAAACAATGAATATCATGATGAAACAATAACATGTTCAGATCTGAGATCATGGCACTCGGGCCCTAGTGACAAGCATTAAGCATAACAAGTTGCAACAATATCATCAAAGTACCAATTACGGACACTAGGCACTATGCCCTAACAATCTTATGCTATTACATGACCAATCTCATCCAATCCCTACCATCCCCTTCGGCCTACAGCGGGGGAATTACTCACACATGGATGGGGGAAACATGGCTGGTTGATGTAGAGGCGTTGGCGGTGATGGCGGTGATGATCTCCTCCAATTCCCCGTCCCGGCGGAGTGCCAGAACGGAGACTTCTGGCTCCCGCGACGGAGTTTCGCGATGTGGCGGCGTTCTGGAGGGTTTCTGGCGACTTCGACTTCTCCCCGTGCGTTTTTAGGTCGAGGCCGATAAATAGTCCGAAGGAGGGCGTCGGAGGCCGGCCGAGGGGGCCACACCACAGGGCCGCGCGGGCCCCCCCTGGGCCGTGCCGCCCTATGGTGTGGGGCCCTCGGGCCTCCACTTCAATTGTCCTTCTGGCTCCGTTAGTTTCCTGGGAATATAGGGCCTTCTGCATAAATTCCGAGGATTTTCCCGAAAGTTGGATTTCTGCACAAAAACGAGACACCAGAGCAGTTCTGCTGAAAACAGCGTTAGTCCGTGTTAGTTGCATCCAAAATACACAAATTAGAGGCAAAACAATAGCAAAAGTGTTCGGGAAAGTAGATACGTTTTGGACGTATCACATTCCAAAGTAAATTGCTTGAGTGCTACCTTTAAATTTCCATCATTCGCCTTTGCAATATATAGCTCATGGGACAAAATAGCCTTAAAAACTATTGTGGTATTGAATATGTACGTATGCACTTTATCTCTTATTAAGTTGCTTGTTGTGCGATAACCATGCTCCTGGGGACGCCATCAACTCTTTGTTGAATATCATGTGAGTTGCTATGCATGTTCGTCTTGTCTGAAGTAAGGGAGATTTACCACTCATTAAATGGTTAGAGCATGCATAATGTTAGAGAAGAACATTGGGCCGCTAACTAAAGCCATGAATCATGGTTGAAGTTTCAGTTTTGGACATATATCCTCAATCTCTTATGAGAACATTAATTGTTGCTACATGCTTATGCATTAAAGAGGAGTCCATTATCTGTTGTCTATGTTGTCCCGGTATGGACGTCTAAGTTGAGAATAATCAAAAGCGAGAAATCCAAAGGCGAGATTTCTCCTTAGACCTTTGTACAGGCGGCATAGAGGTACCCCTTTGTGACACTTGGTTAAAACATGTGTATTGCGATGATAATCCTGGTAATCCGAGCTAATTTGGACAAGGTGCGGGCACTACTAGTATACTATGCATGAGGCTTGCAACTTGTAAGATATAATTTACATGATACATATGCTTTATTACTACCGTTGACAAAATTGTTTCATGTTTTCAAAATAAAAGCTCTAGCACAAATATAGCAATCGATGCTTTCCTCTTTGAAGGACCTTTCTTTTACTTTTATGTTGAGTCAGTTCACCTATTTCTCTCCATCTCAAGAAGCAAACACTTGTGTGAACTGTGCATTGATTCCTACATACTTGCATATTGCACTTGTTATATTACTTTGCATTGACAACTATCCATGAGATATACATGTTATAAGTTGAAAGCAACCGCTGAAACTTAATCTTCCTTTGTGTTGCTTCAACACCTTTACTTTGATTTATTGCTTTATGAGTTAACTCTTATGCAAGACTTATTGATGCTTGTCTTGAAAGTACTATTCATGAAAAGTCTTTGCTTTATGATTCATTTGTTTACTCATGTCATTACCATTGTTTTGATCGCTGCATTCATTACATATGCTTACAATAGTATGATCAAGATTATGATAGCATGTCACTTCAGAAATTATCTTTGTTATCGTTACCTGCTCGGGACGAGCAGGAACTAAGCTTGGGGATGCTGATACGTCTCCGACGTATCGATAATTTCTTATGTTCCATGCCACATTATTGATGATATCTACATGTTTTATGCATACTTTATGTCATATTTATGCGTTTTCCGGAACTAACCTATTGACGAGATGCCGAAGTGCCAGTTCCTGTTTTCTGCTGTTTTTGGTTTCAGAAATCCTAGTAAGGAAATATTCTCGGAATCGGACGAAATCAACGCCCAGCATCTTAGGATTGCATGAAGCTTCCAGAACACCCGAGAGCCGCCAGAGGGGGGCCACAGGCCCACCAAACAGTAGGCCGGCGCGGCCAAGGGGGGGCCCGCGCCCCCCTATTGTGTCGTCGCCTCGTTGACCTTCTGACGCCGCCTCTTCGCCTATATAAAGGTCCCTGGCCTAAAACACGATACGGAAAAAGCCACGGTACGAGAAACCTTCCAGAGCCGCCGCCATCGCGAAGCCAAGATCTGGGGGACAGGAGTCTCTGTTCCGGCACGCCGCCGGGACGGGGAAGTGCCCCCGGAAGGCTTCTCCATCAACACCACCGCCATCTTCATCAACGCTGTTGTCTCCCATGAGGAGAGAGTAGTTCTCCATCGAGGTTTGGGGCTGTACCGGTAGCTATGTGGTTCATC
Organism: Lolium perenne; assembly: GCF_019359855.2. Lineage (NCBI taxonomy): Eukaryota > Viridiplantae > Streptophyta > Magnoliopsida > Poales > Poaceae > Lolium > Lolium perenne. The sequence continues at coordinate 94,360,298 of NC_067250.2, read as the reverse complement.
TCTCTCCTATGTACTTCAATACAATAATCTCATGAGCTGCCTTACATGATTGAGATTCATATGATGATGCTTGTAATCTAGATGTCATTATGCTAGTCAAGTGGATTTTACTTATGTGATCTCCGGAGACTCCTTGTCCCACGTATGTAAAGGTGATAGTGTGTGCACCGTGTGGGTCTCTTAGGCTATATTTCACAGAATACTTATTCACTGTTATGAATGGCATAGTGAAGTGCTTATTTATATCTCTTTATGATTGCAATGTGTTTTGTATCACAATTTATCTGTGTGCTACTCTAGTGATGTTATTAAAGTAGTTTATTCCTCCTGCACGGTGTAATGGTGACAGTGTGTGCATCGTGTAGTACTTGGCGTAGGCTATGATTGTGATCTCTTGTAGATTATGAAGTTAACTATTGCTATGATAGTATTGATGTGATCTATTCCTCCTTTCGTAGTGTGAAGGTGACAGTGTGCATGCTATGTTAGTACTTGGTTTGGTTATGTTGATCTGTTATGCACTCTAAGGTTATTTAAATATGAACATTGAATATTGTGGAGCTTGTTAACTCCGGCATTGAGGGTTCGTGTAATCCTACACAGTTAGTGGTGTTCATCATCCAACAAGAGGGTGTAGAGTCTAGCATCTATTTATTTATTCTGTTATGTGATCAATGTTGAGAGTGTCCACTAGTGAAAGTATGATCCCTAGGCCTTGTTCCTAAATCGCTATCGCTGCTTGTTTCTTGTTTCTTTGCATCTTTACTTCCTGCAATATTACTACCATCAACTGCACGCCAGCAAGCACTTTTCTGGCGCCATTGCTACTGCTCATACTTATTCATACCACCTGTATTTCACTATCTCTTCGCCGAACTAGTGCACCTATTAGGTGTGTTGGGGACACAAGAGACTTCTTGCTTTGTGGTTGCAGGGTTGCATGAGAGGGATATCTTTGACCTCTTCCTCCCTGAGTTCGATAAACCTTGGGTGATCCACTTAAGGGAAACTTGCTGCTGTTCTACAAACCTCTGCTCTTGGAGGTCCAACACTGTCTACAAGAATAGAAGCACCCGTAGACATCACTGATCATGCTGCAATTAGATACCTTATGACGAAGAAAGATGAAGCCAAGGCTTATTAGATGGGTGCTTCTTTTGCAAGAATTCGATTTACATATTATAGATAGGAAAGGTGCTGATAATCCTGTTGCTGATAATTTATCTAGATTGGAAAATATTGCTTATGATCCTGTTCCTGTTAATGATAGTTTTCCAAATGAACAATTGGCTGTAATAAAGGTGAGCTCGCGAGATAGCCCTTGGTATGCTGATTATGCTAACTTTATTGTTTCCAAGTACTTGCCTCCAACCTTTTCAGCTCAGCAAAGGAGGAAATTCTTTTATGACTTGATGCATTATTTTTGGGATGACCCACACTTATATAAAGAAGGAGTGGATGGTATTATGCGAAGATGTGTTCCCGAATATGAACAACAAGAGATATTGAGTAAGTGTCATGGTAGTGCTTATGGAGGATATCACGCCGGAGATAGAACCGCGCAAAAGGTTCTACAATCAGGTTTTTATTGGCCAACTCTCTTCAAAGATGCAAGGAAGTTTATTTTATCTTGTGATGAATGTCAAAGGGTTGGTAATATCTCCAGACGCAATGAAATGCCTATGAATTATACTCTTGTTATTGAACCATTCGATTGTTGGGGATTTGACTTCATGGGTCCTTTCCCTTCTTCAGAAGGTAACACTCATATACTTGTCGCTGTTGATTATGTTACTAAATGGGTGGAAGCCATACCCACAAAAAGTGCTGATGGTGAGACTTCTTTAAAAATGCTTTTAGATATTATTTTTCCTAGATTTGGAGTACCTAGATATGTTATGACTGATGGAGGTTCTCATTTTATTCATGGTGGTTTTAGAAAAACTCTTGCTAAATATGGTATTAATCATAGGATTGCTTCTGCTTATCATCCTCAAACTAGCGGGCAAGTAGAATTATCAAATAGAGAGATTAAATCTATCTTGGGAAAGACTGTTAATAAATCTAGAAAGAATTGGGATATTAAATTAAAGGAAGCATTATGGGCTTATAGAACTGCTTATAAAAATCCTATGGGTATGTCACCGTATAAAATGGTTTATGGAAAAGCTTTTCATTTTCCTTTAGAACTAGAGCACAAAGCTTATTGGGCTGTAAGAGAACTAAATAAAGATCCTAAACTTGCCGGTAAGAAGAGATTGCTACAATTGATTTCTTTGGATGAATGGAGAAATGAAGCATATGAAAATGCTAAACTCTTTAAAGAGAAAGTTAAGAAATGGCATGATAGAAGAATTATCAAAAGAGAATTTAATGTTGGGGATAAAGTCCTATTATATCGGTCTCGTCTCAGATTTTTTGCAGGGAAATTACTCTCAAAATGGGAAGGACCATATGTCATTGTGGAGGTGTATCGTTCAGGAGCAATTAAAATTAGTTCTCTGCAAGGTGATGCCACACAAGTGGTGAATGGACAAAGACTCAAGCATTATATTTCTGGAGATTCTTATAATGAAGATGTTGATGTTATTCAAGTGGTAACTCCGGAAGCTTTCATCAAAGGTCAAATTGACAGTTCTGCAGAGTTCGACTTCGAATAGGTAACAGTTTTGGTAGTAAAAAGTCCGCGTTTAACTTTCCGAACTATGTTTTTGCTATTTTTGGAAAATATGAAAAATTACGAGATCGAAACGGAGTGGAGGAGACGCACGAGGGCGTGCCCCCATAGGCCGCCGCGGGCCCCAGCCTGGCCGCGCCGCCCTATGAACAACAAGAAATATTGAGTAAGTGTCATGGTAGTGTTTATGGAGGACATCACGCCGGAGATAGAACATCACAAAAGGTTCTACAATCAGGTTTTTATTGGCCAACTCTCTTCAAAGATGCAAAGAAGTTTATTTTATCTTGTGATGAATGTCAAAGGGTTGGTAATATCTCCAGACGCAATGAAATGCCTATGAATTATACTCTCGTTATTGAACCATTTGATTGTTGGGGATTTGACTTCATGGGTCCTTTCCCTTCTTCAGAAGGTAACACTCATATACTTGTTGCTATTGATTATGTTACTAAATGGGTGGAAGCCATACCCACAAAAAGTGCTGATGGTGAGACCTCTTTAAAATGCTTTTAGATGTTATTTTTCCTAGGTTTGGAGTACCTAGTTAAGAAATGGCATGATAGAAGAATTATCAAAAGAGAATTTAATGTTGGGGATAAAGTCCTATTATATCGGTCTCGTCTCAGATTTTTTGCAGGGAAATTACTCTCAAAATGGGAAGGACCATATGTCATTGTGGAGGTGTATCGTTCAGGAGCAATTAAAATTAGTTCTCTGCAAGGTGATGCCACACAAGTAGTGGATGGGCAAAGACTCAAGCACTATATCTCTGGAGATTCTTATAATGAAGATGTTGATGTTATTTAAGTGGTAACTCCGGAAGCTTTCATCAAAGGTCAAATTGACAGTTCTGCAGAGTTCGACTTTGAATAGGTAACAGTACTGGTAATAAAAAGTCCGCGTTTAACTTTCCGAACAATATTTTTGCTATTTTTAGAAAATATGAAAAATTATGAGATCGAATCGGAGTGGAGGAGGCGCACGAGGGCGTGTCCCCACGTGGTGGCGCGGACCCCACCCTGGGCGCGCCGCCATATGGGGACGGCTCCTCGGAGTCCCTCTCCCTCCCGGGTTTGACCTGGTGCTTTCCTTTTGTCGTGAATTTTTTTGTTATATAATCCCCCTGATCCCTCGAGGGCTGTATATCGTCTTCTCGTCGTGTTTTGTTTCGACCTGTTTCTGTTCAGATGTCGTCGCAAGGTTCATCCTCAGAAGATTATGCAATGCGTCGCAAACGTGAGCTCCTCCAGGATCTAGATCAAGGAACTTTCGTTGGATGGGCGGAAGAGGAAAGGGTCGCGACAAGACGGAAAGAGATGGATGAGAGTGTCAAGGGGGAAGTGAAGGAGATGTCATCAATAAAAAGAGAACGGCAAGCTGTGGGGAGTAAGCCAATCTTAGTGGGATCGGTTAACACTCGACGTTCTTTTTCTCATAACTTGCAGGGACCTTTACCACCTGCTCCTAGCCTCAACTCTTTCCCTGCTGTGGATGAAGCTTTACGGGTTACCGATGAGTTTTGTGATCAATACCGTGTTCTCAGAAGGGAAGTGGAGATACTTCAGGAGGAGAATAACCGACTTCGCAGAATGCTAGAGCGGTTCCTCACTCCCATCAGGGTCGTTCCACCATCATCACCGAAGGAGTAATTCATCATTGGTATTGGCACCCGCTCGATTTGTTCCAAGCTTGGGGGGGGGGGTGCTGCGGTATCACATCATCACTATCTTTTACCTTTTTACTGTCAAGTAGTGTCATATCATGAGTAGGGAAGTTATCATATAAGATGGTTTGCAGTGTGGAAGTATCTCTCTTTTAGTTGGTTATCTATGTATCCCTTGGTGTGAGTTATCGTTATGGAATATTAATGAGAAGTTTTATCATTTACTTTTTGCACACCTTATTTTAGTTTGCAATTTCTGTTATATGATTGATCTTGTTGTTAGTATTGGTATCACTTTGGGAACATCAAGTAAATCTATTTGGTTTTGGCAAACTTAGCATTGGTCAACAAAGCAATACTTTGAGGCTTAAGTAGAAAAGAGGGAAGTACATGTAGATATATTATTTCATTATCTTTCTTTCTTGTTAGCTAATGAGCTTAGTATTCTGAAGTTAAAATTGTTTGTGCTTACAAGGAAGATGCATGATTGTTTCTATCACATGTATATTTGTTTGTTTCCCTCAACTCTTATGCTTGATAACCAACCTTGCTAGCCAAAGACCTGTACTGAGAGGGAATGCTTCTCGTGCATCCAAAACCTTAAACCAAATCCACGCCATTTGTGTCCACCATAACTACCTATTATGTGGTATTCTGCGCCACTCCAAGTAAATATTTCATGTGCTACCTTTAAACAATTCAAAAGTTATTATCTCTTATTTGTGTCAATATTTTATAGCTCATGAGGAAGTATGTGGTGTTTTATCTTTCAATCTTGTTGGACAGACTTTCACTAATGGACTAGTGGCATATACATCCGCTTATCCAATAATTTTGCAAAAAGAGCTGGCAACGGGGTGTCCAACCCCAATTAATAACTTTCTTTAATAATTCTCTTCACATGTTTTGCCCTGATTTTTCAGTAAGCAACTTAATTTTGCAATAGACACTCCTCCATGGTATGTGAAATGTTGGAAGGCACCCGAGGATTCGGTTAACCATGGCTTGTGAAAGCAAAGGTTGGGAGGAGTGTCATGCATAAATAAAACTAAAGTACATGTGTAAACAAAAGAGAAGAGGGATGATCTACCTTGCTGGTAGAGATAACGTCCTTCATGGGAGCCGCTCTTTGAAAGTCTGTTTGACAAGGGGGTTAGAGTGCCCACTACCATTCGTTGACAACAACAAACACCTCTCAAAACATTATTTTTATGCTCTCTTTATGATTTCAAAACTTAAAAAGCTCTAGCACATGATTTAATCCCTGCTTCCCTATGCGAAGGGCCTATCTTTTACTTTTATGTTGAGTCAGTAAACCTATTTCCCTCTATCTCAAGCAAGCAATTGAGTTGTTGTGATCCAACCATTTATATTGTGATCTATTTAATCATGTCTTTTATTCTTCCTCATTTAGTACAAATTTTATCTGAATGAATATGACTTTGAAGGTTATCAATGATTATGAGGAGATTGTTATGATTGAGCATGTAAGTTCTGCCATATAAGCTCTAATATAAAGACTCTGCTCGAAAGATAAGTACAATCTGTTAATTGTTCTTTGACCAAGAACGAAGTTTACCATCACCAATTATGATTTCCTATGCACCTTTATTTGTGATTTCCCTTTACTTGTTTCAAGTTGAGTTATATGAGGAAGTTGTTTACTAGAATGTCTTGTGTGAATTAATAAATGTGATGCTTCTTGTCCGTATTTTATTTATCGACTCTTCACTCCATAAACATGTGATAATGTTTACTGAGTTCAGTTTCGCTTGGGGACAAGCGAGGTCTAAGCTTGGGGGAAGTTGATACGTCCATTTTGCATCACTATTTTATATCATAATTTACTGTTATTCATTGATATATTTCATATTTAGAGATGATACTTATGTTATTTCACCTATTTTGCATGTTTCATGATTATTGGAGAATTACTCACCGGAGTCAGGATTCTGCTGGAAAAAGCGCCGTCAGGATACAATATTTCTGAAGATCAACAATTGACGGAAAATATAACGAAGCTCCTATTTTTCCAAATGACGGAGCCAGCCAAAAGGGGAGGCCGAGGAGGGCCGACATGGGCCCTCCCCATAGGCCGGCGCGGCCACCAAGGCCGGCGTGCCGCCACGTGGGGAGGGGGCCGACGACCCACTCGGCCATCGCCCTTCCGCGTACTTCATCTCCCAGAAACCCTAAGGTGCGGGGGGACATCGAGGATAGTCATCGCCGCCTCCTCGAGGCGGAAAAACACCAGAAAGAAAAGAGCTCTCCGGCAGGCAGAAATCTGCCGGGGAAATTCCCTCCCGGAGGGGGGAAATCATCGCCATCGTCACCGTCATCGAGCTGGACTTCATTGGGATCATCATCATCATCATCTCCACCACCGACACCGTCATCTCCACCGCTGCACCTCGTCTCCGCTGTAACATCTAGGGTTGAATCTTGAGTATTTCATAGGGGAAACTCTCCCGGTGTTGGTTACTCCTTGTTATTGAGGCTATTGAGTGAAACCGTTGAATCAAGATTTATGTTCAGATTGTTATCCACCATCATATCACCTCTGATCATGTTCCATATGATGTCTTGTGAGTAGTTCGTTTAGTTCTTGAGGACATGGGTGAAGTCTAAATGTTAGTAGTGAACTATGTTGAGTAATATTTAATGGTTTGATATTTAAGTTGTGGTGTTATTCTTCTAGTGGTGTCGTGTGAACGTCGACTACACGACACTTCACCTTTATGGGCCTAGGGGATTGCATCTTGTACTCGTTTGCCAATTGCGGGGTTGCCGGAGTGACAGAAACCTGAGCCCCCGTTGGTATATCGATGCAGGAGGGATAGCAGGATCTCAGAGTTTAAGGCTGTGGTTAGATTTATCTTAATTACTTTCTTGTAGTTGCGGATGCTTGCAAGGGGTATAATCACAAGTATGTATTAGTCCTAGGAAGGGCGGTACATTAGCATAGGTTCACCCACACAACACTTATCAAAACAATGAAGATTAATTAGCCGTATGTAGCGAAAGCACTAGACTAAATTCTCGTGTGTCCTCAAAAACGTTTGGTCATCACAAGTAAACAAACCGGCTTGTCCTTTGTGCTAAAAAGGATTGGGCCACTTGCTGCAATTATTATTCTCGCATCCTACTTGTATTTTATTTATCTGCTATATCAAAACCTCCTGAAAACTTGTCTGTGAGCATTTACAGTGAATCCTTCATCGAAACTGCTTGTCAACACCTTCTCCTTCTCGTTGGGTTCGACACTCTTATTTATCGAAAGTACTACGATACACCCCCTATACTTGTGGGTCATCACTACGCACTGTATTTTGGAGCGCCTGGCGGAGGAGCAATTTTTGTGCCCGCGCTGTAATTTAGCGCTTCCGGTGGAGGAAAACATCGCGCAACGCGCGGTATACTTTTGCAGCGCAGGCGCAGCCACTTTTACAACGCTGAAATATGGCGCGCCTGTTGGAGATGCTGTTATGCGCTTGCACCACTCTTTTCTTAACCTTCTTCATTCCCATTAGAAATTCCCCTCTTTAGAATTAGACTACTGGTTATTATAATATATAGATAGACTAGGATTTGTACTATCTCGTACTCCAAGTCTTCCCCCTTGTACCTCTGTATATACTCTCAAAGGGTCATGGCAATAAAACACACAAAACACATAAATTCTACGTCACTCTGGGCGTTCGGGAAATCCCGAAATTTCAGGACGGAAAATTCGGGAAAAAAATTATTTCGGGATCTACAAAGTGACACCCGAAAATGTAGCATAATATTTGCCTCCCGACAATTCGGGTACCCGAAATTTCGGGTTCGGGATCGGGAAATTCCTGAATAGCCCGACATACAACAATTGGGAGAATTTTTTGTAGATGTACACTGTACAGAGAGGAAACATACAGGAGTGCTAGCTAGGTGAGCTGAGCTATGAAACACGCAGACACACTCGGTAGCAGATACTAGATAGGATAGGAGAAAGAAAAGGAAAAAATGACTTTCGTTCGTTGATGAGTTGATTGATCTGTAGTTCGGTACTCGCTGGCTCGCTGCCGTCCTTCAATCGATGCGCCGGACGGCCGGACGTGCAGCTTGCCGGTTCTCCACGACGATGAGGATACAGCCATACAGGGTGGGTTGTGGACGCCGGGGATGGGAGCTATTGACGAGGAGAGGTGTCGAGGAAGGGGATCTGTCGACGGGGAGCAGCAGCAGACAGCAGTGGCGACCTGCGGGCGGCGGCGAGATCTGCAGCTCGAAGTCTTGGTTCTGGGCTTGTGGCGGCTGCGAAAAGGGGAGAGGAGGGGGGGACGAGGAGTGAGTGGAGACTGGATGCGCCGCGCGTGCGTAGTCTAGGGTTCTCGTAACGCTAGAGCAGTGAAGTGCATGACGTTTTGGGCTTTTTTATGGGCTGTGCTTTGTTGTTTCGGGATATTCGGGCCTATTCGGGTGCCGAGAGTACAGGCCCGAATTTCCTGAATCAAATTCGGGTTTTTGAAACACCTTCCCGAATATGTGTTCGGGATTTTCGGGTTCGGGATATACGGGTTTGGGATCGGGAATTTCGGGTTCAGGATATACGGGTTTGGGATCGGGAATTTCGGGTTCAGGATTCGGGTATCGGGATTTATGCCCGGAGTGAATTCTACGGTTCTACAAATTTCTACATGGTATCAAAGCGGTCAGCCTCGTGTCGCTGATCCTAGGTCCTCCACAAATTCCGCATCGCGCCGCCACCAATTCTAAACAATTTTTTGATATATATTGTTTAGCAACCTTCCGGAAAAAAAAATTGTTTAGAATTTTTGAAAAGCTAGAAATACGATTTAAGTGGACATCTAGCCTCTAAACTTTGTCCACAAAAGAGTGTACTCCTACCTTCCCAATGCAATTTAATTGCTTCTCTCTCATCGCACGGAAATCAAACCCAATAATATTGAGCACATATTCTTCTTACTTTTTACATGCAATTAGCTTATTGGAGGTGAAAGAATTAAAGAGGAGAGATGCATGTTCCCAATGTACTTTTCACTCCACCTCATAATTTATCTTGAAAACCCCGCAGGTACACTTATTTGTGGACGGAAGGAGTAGGCTCCAAGGCTGGTGTGGTGAGAGTCCAAGCTGGCCGGCCTATATGTAGCCAAGTGGATGGACAGGGGCCACGGGTATCACGGTGACAGTATTAGTATGTCATAATGTCGCGAATTGTCAAGCACGTACAGACGTAATGTCTGCTGGGGTTTTTTTCTTTTTCGAAAAGAGGAATTCCGAGCCTCTACGTTAATTGATGTACGGTCTTGTGTATTGCGACCACTAGGCATCGGACTACCGATTTTTGCTTCTGACCGGACCAGTCGTTAGCCGTAGGATGCGATTGACGATCGCCGTACAATATGGTTCGGAGTAGCAGACCCACCTCGCGTAAACACCGCTCGCGTAGACGACGGCCAGTCCGGAGTAAACTGCTCCCGCATCCCACGACGAATGTATCGCTTACCTCTCTCTCCTCTTTCATACTCGTCCTAGTAGATTCCCGGTTTCTGCACTGCGTGCTTCCGAGTCAGTAAAAATGGCGCACCTAACTCATGATATTGAGTTTCCTCCGCTGCAAGATCCAATCCGTCGGCGTGCTTCCCGTATTCTTCACCCATCACCACTAGGCTGTAGCGTTGGAGCAGGCGGGTTTGTTGCTTCGTCCAGCAATCAAGAATTCAACAATCCCCCCGTTGGAATCAATGGACATGCAGAGGTGAATCCCCAATTTTCCCTGTTAATTAAAGTATAGTTTGTTTTGAATGATGGTACTAGGACGAGTTGCTCAGACTATGATTTGTGTGATATTTGCAAGGATATTGTTAGACCTAGGTCATATCATCAGTATTTTGTAAACTGGTTTGTTTTGTAAGAACATGGATCATACGTACAGAGACTGCACGCAGAAAATAGGTTTGGTAGCAAACTACTGGACCATGGGTGCACTTTGTGATGATTAGAAGCTTTTTTTTATGTGGTTGGACGCACTAAAGGGGTGCAGAGACGTGCTGGTTAGGTGCGAATTTTTGTACAGCTCGTAATATAGGATTTTAGGATTCGTGAATACCTATGAATCCTGTGACTGAAGCATAGTTGAACCGTTCTGAATGTACTATCTGTATCACACGTAGTATGAACATTCAGAAAGAAAAGTAGAGGCTCTGTTTGATTAACTGATGCATGTACTGACTGAAGCCTGTGCTATGCCTCTGTGAATAATTCTGTGTACATGGGAAGCAAATTATGGTTTATAGGAAGCAAATTGGAGCATGAACATAATTCTATATAGAAGCATTTATGAGATCCTTATGTTGATCAGTGATGGAAATTAATCGTTAATGTGCAGGATGTTGACATGGAAGATCTTGAAGGCAACTCATCTATGCTTGCATCAGAAGAAGGGACACCCAATGTACCATTAGCTCCTTATGTTGGAATGGTGTTTAACACGGTTGATGAAGCACAAGAGTTTTACAATGACTACGCGAAAAAGCTTGGCTTTGGTACTAGAATAGGATGCTCTAAGAAGTCCCAAAAGAAAGGTTGTGACCATTTGATCAGAAGAGAGTTTGAGTGTGCTCATGCTAGAAAGGATAAGAAAAATGTTCAAGAAACCCAATGCATTGATGATCCTGAGTTGTTTGATGCGGTGGATGGAGATCGTGAAGCATGTAATAAGGAACCAGATTTCTCCGGAAAGAAAGTGACAGCGAAACGAAATAGAAACAAAGTGAACAGACATGAATGCAAGGCAAGAATGGCTGTAGGATTAAGGAGGTAAATGGAAAGTGACTGTATTCCATGAGGAGCACACGCATGCAATGATGAGTACAGAAGGGAGGACCCGGTTCTACAGATTGCATCGTCGAGTGCCATATGAGGACTATATGTTTTTGAAGACATTGCATAATCGCAACATACCGACTTCTCTCATTATGGCAACGCTTGGAGATTTGCATGGAAGTGTTGGAAACCTGACGTACACGGACAAAGATGTTGCCAACATTCGTACAATGTTGAGGAAGGGGGTAAACGAGAAAGATATGTCAAAAACAATTGAGTATTTTCAGAAGCTTCAGGCTGAGAATCCACAGTTCTACTACGATTTGAAGAAGGATGAGAATGATGCAGTGAGGGCAATTTTTTGGTTGATGGAAGAACACGAGAGGTGTATAAAAAGTTCAAGGATTGTGTATTTTTTGACACCACCTTCTGTACCAACCGCTATGATATGCCATTTGCACCAATAGTGGGCATCAACAACCACTTGCAAACCATCATGCTCGGTTGCGCATTGCTTCCGGACGAAAAAATTGACACATTCAAGTGGGTGTTTGAAACCTGGATGAAAGCTATGCATGATGAGCATCCTGCATGTATAATGACGGATCAGGATGCAGCAATGGCAACTGCTATAGATGAGGTGTTTCCTGATACAGTGCACCGGTGTTGCTTCTGGCATGTGCTTCGGATTGCTAGGGAAAAGCTTGGTCGGTTGTTTATAACACGTGAAGGTTTCGAGGGTGATTTTTTTATAGTATATATGGAGCAGACACAGTTGAAGAATTTGATATGTTATGGCAACATATGGTATTGAAGCATGAGTTGAGAGAAAATGAGCACCTGCTTAGAATGTGGGGTTGTAGGGCTACATGGGCACCCGCATACTTCAAAAAAAACTTCTGAGTACATCCAAGAAACAAGGCTAGACAGGGAGGACAATGCCGGATTCATCGATAAGGGTACAACAGCACCAGTATGGTCTAGGTATGGAGCAACACACAATTATGTCCCAGATTTAGTGCTTATTAGGATCCCTATTGTGTTTCTGAAAATATATACATGAATGTTCATGCTTCGTATATTTATATGAACTATTTCATCAGTGTATATTTCATGCTTTGGAACACAGTAACTAACCATTGGTTGCATTATGGTGGCAGATACAAAATTGAGGAGGAAGCATCTAAATTTTACACAAGGGCCGTGTTTATAAAATTCAAGGAAATGATGGAATTGACATCAGCTTTGATCATAAACCCGTGTGTAGGAACTGACAATCAATTTGAGTTGCGACGCAATGATCCGAGAGCTAAGAAGGTTCTCATAGTACTGGTTTCTCCACAAGAACATTCTTACAAGTGCACATGCAACCGGTTCCACATGAACGGGGTGTTGTGTCATCACATCCTAAAGGTTATGATACATACGAATGTGCAAGAAATACCAGACACCTACTTGATTCATCGTTGGTCGGAGGAAGCAACAATTTGTCAAGGAGGAACTAAAAGTCTGGTGCCTAATGGAAGCACTGTCCCTGAGACAAACACATTGAGGTACAATGCCCTATGCCGTAAAATGGCGGGGCTAGCATCTCGTGCATGCTTTGGACCTGAGACATATAGGCTTGTGGATGGTTGGGTGGACGAGGTGGACCGTATGGTTGAGAAGCTAAGATTGGCCGGTAGTGTGCCAGAGTCAGAAGCACCCGAAGAGGTAGTAGAGGTGACCAAAAATTTGATGAATCCACCAAAGTCAGCCAAAAAGGGCAGGCCGAAAGATAAAGAGAAAAGGAAGAAGCCCTTGTTGGAGCATCTGCAAGATCAGGCAAAAAAAAAAGCAACCAAGAAACAGCCGAACAAGAAAAACAAGTACGCATGCTCTTATTGTCGTGATGAGTCACACATCAAGAGACACTGCCCGGTTTTACAGCCCGAAGAACAGATGCAAGCTGAACAGGAGGACAGGGTTAGGCGTGAGACAGAGCTGATTCTGTGATTTATGTCGAGAATTTTTGCTCATTTCGTTGAGATGAATCTATTCCAACAGTTGTCCTCTATTACGAGTATTAGTTGTTCAAATATGCTTTGATCTCACAAAATAATCTGTGATATTTGTCATTGTAATGCAAGTAGTTTTGGTGCATGAACCAAACGAAGCAGTCTTATTAAATGTTGCAAGAGTTTGTTCTACTTGCACTGAAATAGTCAGTAGGACTTGCATAGAGATAGATCACATGGATGCACTAGTATAGAAGAGATCAAGGTTATATTTCGTTGCGAGTCATAGTCCTATATTTGGGCGTGATGAATAGACATGTGTTGTCCTCACAATGAGTGAACCAACGCTCGTCAACGGTAGCAATAATGTTGATATATGGAAGCACTAGGTGAAATGCTAATATTCATGCAAGTAATTGACAGAGAAAGAACATAAATTATATTTGAAATTTGTCTTATTGAAAGGAAGCAAAGTTCAGTGTACGAAGCAAAGCTAAGTGTGATATCAGGTCTGTTTGGTGCATGAAGCATTAGGATATAACCGTAGGTGCATATAAGTAAAGGTTAGTCAAAACAAGGAGGCCAAACATAAATTTCAGAAAATTTGAACTAGATATTATATAGAAAAATTAGTAATGCAAGCTAAATTGGTGCATCGCATATCTGGAAAAATTAGTAATGCAAGCTGATTGCTACCTTGCGCGCGAGCTGCAGCCGAATCTCGAATGGGTATGGGGACGGGATCGGATGTGTACTGCGAGTCTTCACAACAAGTTGGAACAGGGGGGCGCAGATTGTCCGTCTATATGGCTCCTCCGGGCGCCTGGTGGCTCCTCCGGAAAGCTCAGGCTGCGAGGGTTGGCACCCTACCAAGGTCGGACGGGGGGGTCATCTGGGGAGGAAATCCGATTCAGAAAAATGGCGACGGGTGAGATTGGGAACGGGCGAGCAATGCAGGGGAGCGAATCTCTCAATCTCCGATGGCGTGGTCAAGCGGCAGCTCAGCTGCGACACGAGGGATGAGTGGCGGCAGGGGGGGAGGGCGGTAACGGGGGCGTTATTTTGGGGATGCATTGACCTGTAATTACTGATGGAGGTTACACCAGGTCCATGAATTTTGGAAAGCTTACAGCCGTGTGATCCGTATGGAATCGACGAGAGACGAGACGTCCGACGCTTCAACAGAATCGGACTACCGATTAGAAGAGTTTCCCATAACTTTTTGTCGACTAAATTTGATTAGCTATATAGAAAAATATATTAAAATCTATAATATCACACAAATATTGTTACAATGGTAATAAATTATACTTTCATATTGATACTTTGACCAGACAGTACCAAGTAATATAAAACACGATCACTATAGTATTCCCTTATATAGTAACGGGTGAGACACGTGATGTGACTTGCAGTTTTGTTTCTTTTGTTTCTTCCATGCCTCTCAACAGGTAACTAAAATAATGGGCTAAGAGAACCAACCTGAGGTTGGGTGGTTAGGAGGGTGGTTGTACCCCCAGCCCACCAGAGTTCAAACCCCAGGTTTGACATCTGTGTGTCTCATAAAGGCGGAATATTCATTCAGTGGGAGGCGACGTTCCCGTCGACAGCGAGGCGCATGTGGTGACTTCGTCAATTTCAAGATTCAATCCGCCGGCTCAGTCTTCTGGAGGTGCTCATAGGGGTAGGGTGTGCGTGTGTGCGTTCATAGGGGTGAGTGTATGCGCGTGTATATGAGCGCCTGCGTTTGTACTGTGTTTCTCAAAAAAAATAATGGGCTAAAACCTTTGGCCATGTAGTATTTTAGATTTGATTAAATCTCAAAGCTTACATATATGGTAATCCATGTGAGTTTGAGTCGAAATTGGTGGTAACCCACAAGGAAGGGGTACGAGAAGTGGAAGCTAAGTTTAGTCCCACATTAAAGTTAGGAAACAGTTAGATTAGACTACCTTATAAGGTGAGTTGTTGCACCACTAGTAAGTGAGTGAGAAGAAAATACACGTGTGCTGGTCCTCCTCCTTGCTCGACTCGACGGCGCGTTGACTCATGCCGCGCTCGTGTTGAGTGGATTGGGCTATTTGCAGTCGCCTCGAAATGTGTGTGCGACTGACGCCGAAACATATTTGATACACGAGTTAGATTTTGCCACATCTCTCTGCTTGCGCCGCCACCGCGTGGCAGCATACTCCATCCCACCTGCCGACGTGCACGACGAACCGGAAAGCAGGTCTCCTGGAGAACTCGCCTTTGCGATCCTGTAAGGGAGATGTCGAATTAGGTTTTGGGAAGCGCTCTGCGAGACTGCTCAACCTCTTCATCACGAGTCACCTACTGGACAAGTCGGGCGGTGTCGCGTACCATCGTCTACGTCGATGTCTACTTCGATCCATCTTCACCAACGTTGTCGTCAACAACCTTTACCGCTGCATCAACATCTGCTTCATCTACAGCTGATTGGTATGCTCGCCATATTCCGTTATGTTTAGTGATAGATGTTGTACTGTATGCGATGATGATGTTCATGTTGCTAGTATATTTGAGTTTCACACGTTAATACCTGTTATAGTTATGTTTAATATTATAAAATTAATCGTGAAAATTATACCTACTTGTCCAAGAGTAACTTGGGCAGCTGCTGCTAGATAGGCTTCAAGGCTGGTGTGATGAGAGTCCAAGCTGGCCGGCCTATATGTAGCCAAGTGGATGGACAGGGACTAGGAGGGGATCGAGGAGTGACAGTATCAGTATGTCACGAATTAGTACAAGAAATAAGTAACGCGTGAACCACGTGATGGGACTTGGCAATTTAGTACCACGTGATGGGACTCGGCAATTTACTTTATTTTCTTAATAAGGCTGCGACTCTATCTAGGAGTATCTCAATTACTTGCTTCCGGTCATGCAAAAGAAATTCCAGTTGTTTCGATCGGAGTAATCAGTGAAGCCAGTGTCAACTATCAGTAGCTAAGATGTCTCTTGTTGTCTACATGGCACATGCCCCTTTTTTTCGAATCTACATGGCACATGCCCTGATTTGTGTATGAAGCACAAAATCAGGATAGAGTGGATCCGGCGTATATGCGGTGACGGCATCCTAAACAAGCAGAGTAATAACCATAAAAGTCAAATGATGCACCAATTATCCTGCAATTGTCAGGCTATGAGTTCTTAATAATTACCTATGAACTGTCGATAATACTAGCAAAGTTAGGTAAGCTACAGTAGTCTAACTTTGCTTCTATCAAATTCTATGATCAAGGTCCAAATGATTTAAATTAATTTGTATAATACAAAATACAGTTATGCATTTAGAGTAATTACCTATAGGAAAAATTATGGTGTAATAAAATTTATAATATATTTTTTATATCTACATTAATTACCTAAATTAATTAATTAGGGCACATAACAGGGTGATCAGGCTACAATACACTGACTTCTTTTTCTTCTTTTCCTTGCTTCTCAACGTTAGAGGATCCCGCTCCCCATGGATTGGCTCGAACCTGATCCACCTGCATCTAGGGGCGGAAACGGATCGAATCTAGATTGGATGGTGTCTTTCTCATATCTGTTTTTATATTTTTATAATAAATACAGATATAAATACGGATATTATCAAATACGAATACGAAAATGGTTTCTCAATTCGAAAAACAAATAACAAAATAATAGGCTCATGTGTTATTGTGAATCAACTGTGAGAAATAAATATACTGTATGCTACACATAGTTTCAACTTCAATCATAGAAAATTTCATTTGACCACTTTATGAGTCTTTTGAGTTTGGATAATGGCATACATGGCTAGAATTACTAAAATAGGCTAAGATAATTTTATTGGATATATCCAGTTCCATATCCACATTTTCTTGGAAATTCAAAACAACAATTTTATTTATATTTTTGAAAATAAATATAATATTTACCGCGCCCATTTCCATTTCTTCCAGATACGAATATTAACATGACCATTTTCAATTTTCTGAACACTAATGTCAGATAATATAGACTATTCGCTACCAAGTCCCGCTCCTGCATGTATCCCCTAGATATATGAACTAACGAGAGAACCTCTAGCGGATCTCAAAAACGGGTTTTTGGAGTAGCTCACCCTCGTAAGATCGCGACCCTTTGTCCTATCCATTGTAGCATGTGTCTCATCCAGGGTATAAGGGGCATAATGACTTGGCCTCTTCTTCTCCTTTCTTCGGCTTAACACCGACCATATGCTCAGGGCTCCAACTAGAAACTAGTTTTTACGTTACAAAACTTTTCCACCCCAAAATAGATACCAGAAGACGCCTCAAAACAATGTTGAACCCACAAATAGCATGTTTTATTTTCTTTTATTTTTTCCTTCCCTCTTTGTCATCTTCTCCTTAATCCTACCCAATTCCCCAACCATCGACCATCCCAGCGCGCATCCCGCCAACCGTGCACTGATACGTCCAATTTGCATCACTATTTTATATCATAATTTGCTGTTATTCATTGATATATTTCATATTTGGACATCATACTTATGTTATTTCATCTATTTTGCATGTTTCATGGTTATTTGGGGATCGCGCACCGGAGCCAGGATTCTGCTGGAAAAAGCACCGTCAGAATGCAATATTTCGGAAGATCAACAGTTGACGGAAATTATACGAAAAATCCTATTTTTCCAGATGACGAAGGGAGCCAGAAGGGGGAGCCGAGGGGATCCGAGGTGGGCCCACCTCATAGGCCGGCGCGGCCCAAGGCCTGGCCGTGCCGCCCTGTGAGGAGGGGGCCCACAGCCCTCTCTCGCCTCCTTTTCTTCGCGTACGCCTTCGTCCCGAAAACCTAAGCTCCAGAGGGTACATCGCGAAGAGCCACAGCCGCCTCTGCGGGGCGGAGAACACCAGAGAGAAAAGAGCTCTCTGGCGGGCAGGAATCCGCCGGGGAAATTCCCTCCCGGAGGGGGAAATCGACGTCATCGTCACCGTCATCGAGCTGGACATCATCTCCATCACCATCGTCATCATCTCCATCATCATCACCGCCATCTCTACCGCTGCACCTCGTCACCGCTGTAACAATTCGGGTTGGATCTTGATTGTTTGATAGGGGAAACTCTCCCGGTGTTGATTTCTACTTGTTATTGATGCTATTGAGTGAAACCATTGAACCAAGGTTTATGTTCAGATTGTTATTCATCATCACATCACCTCTGATCATGTTCCATATGATGTCTCGTGAGTAGTTCGTTTAGTTCTTGAGGATATGGGTGAAGTCTAAATGTTAGTAGTGAATTATGGTTGAGTAATATTCAATGTTATGATATTTAAGTTGTGGTGTTATTCTTCTAGTGGTGTCGTGTGAACGTCGACTACACGACACTTCACCTTTATGGGCCTAGGGGATTGCATCTTGTACTCGTTTTCCAATTGTGGGGTTGCCGGAGTGACAGAAACCTGAGCCCCCGTTGGTATATCGATGCAGGAGGGATAGCAGGATCTCAGAGTTTAAGGCTGTGGTTAGATTTATCTTAATTACTTTCTTGTAGTTGCGGATGCTTGCAAGGGGTATAATCACAAGTATGTATTAGTCCTAGGAAGGGTGGTACATTAGCATAGGTTCACCCACACAACACTTATCAAAACAATGAAGATTAATTAGCCGTATGTAGCGAAAGCACTAGACTAAATTCCTGTGTGTCCTCAAGAACGTTTGGTCATTATAAGTAAACAAACCGGCTTGTCCTTTGTGCTAAGAAGGATTGGGCCACTCGCTGCAATTATTACTCTCGCACTTTACTTACTCGTACTTTATTCATCTGTTACATCAAAACCCCTTGAATACTTGTCTGTGAGCATTTACAGTGAATCCTTCATCGAAACTGCTTGTCAACACCTTCTGCTCCTCGTTGGGATCGACATTCTTACTTATCGAAGATACTACGATACACCCCCTATACTTGTGGGTCATCAAGACTATTTTTAAGGCGCCGTTGCTTGAGTGAAGCGCTATTGGTAAGGGAAATTTCTCTTGCTTGTGCTGATTTTATTTCTCTCTGCTATAATTCATTATGGAGAGATCTTCTCTTGAGTGTTTATTTGGGAAATCTACTACTACTGCAAAGGTAGTGGATGAGGCGCTGTAAGGAAGAAATACCATACAAAATACCTATGAAAATTATTGAACGTGTAGTGGGTAACCGTTATACAGGGGATGGAACTGTCCACCCTGGAGATCATTTACTGTTCTTACATGAATTATGCGGTTTATTCAAGTGTGCAGGTATTGCTATGGATGAAGTGAGGAAGAAACTATTCTCTATATCGCTGTCAGGTAAAGCGGCGCATTGGTATAAATTACTGGATAATGGGGATTCTCTTGAATGGAATGATATTGTGCCCCGGTTTTATTCTAAGTTCTATCCTCCAAGTGAGATTCACAAAGATCGGAATCACATATATAATTTTTGGCCTCATGAAGGAGAGAGTATTGCCCAAGCGTGGGGGAGATTGAAGTCTTTAATGCTCAAATGCCCCATTCATGAGCTTCCTGGTAATATTATTATTGATAATTTCTATGCAAGACTTTCTTTTCAAGACAAGACCTTACTGGATACTTCTTGTTCTGGATCATTTACACGCAACAAGGAAGAGTTTAAAAGGGACCTTCTTAATCGGATCCAAGAAAATACTGAAGGATGGGAGAACGACAAGGATAGAGAATCAGGTATAAATTATGATTATAAATGCATTGAAGCTTTTATGGATACTGATAAATTTCGTAATATGAGTGCTACTTATGGTCTTGATTCTCAAGTTGCTGCAAATCTTTATAAAGCTTTTGCTTCTCATTATGAATTGCCTAAGAAGAACTTTGATAAGTATCATGAACCGTATAAAGATAAAATTGATTCATCTATAAATAAATGTGTTGTAGTGGAAACTGTTGATCATGTTATTCCTGAAGCTTATATTGAAAAAACTCCTTTCCCTGCTAAAATGAAGGAGTACTCTGTTATAAATAGTGCGGTTCATAAAAGTGAGAAGAAACCTATAGAACCTGAAGAACAAATAAAAGTTGAACTTGCTGTTGCATAATTAAAGATCTTATGACTGAAAATGTGGAGGATGGTCATATTATTTTCTGTGAAGATGCCTCCAATATTGTTTCGCATCCTAATAAGTCTAGGAAAGCTAGTGTTCCTATGCTATCTGTTAGAATTGGTGATCATTGTTATTATGGTTTATGTGATATTGGTGCAAGTATTAGTGCTATTCCTTATGAGCTTTACACGGAGATTATGCACGAAATTGGTTCTTGTGAACTTGAAGATATTGATGTGGTTATTCGGCTGGCTAATAGAGAAACTATCTCTCCAATTGGTATTGTTCGAGATGTGGAAGTTCTATGTGGTAAGATTAAATATCCTGCTGACTTTTTGGTACTTGGTTCTGCTGCTAGTAAATATTGTCCTATTATTTTTGGTAGACCTTTTCTAAATACTTGTGGAGCTATTATAGATTGCAAGAAAGAGAAAATTTTGACTAAATTTGCTGGTGAATCTTATGAGTTTAACTTCTCTAAATTTACCAAAACTCCTTATAAAGCTGATTTGCCTAATAATGATTTTAAAGTTGAACAGTGTGCATCTATTGCTCTTGCTCCTAGTAATCCTTTGCAGCAACATTTGGAGAATAGTGAGAGTGAAGCTTTTAGGGAAGAAAGAGATGAGCTTGATGAAATTTTCCTTCACAACCTATTCTTAAGCATGATTTACCGGTGGAAGATCTGGGTAGAACACCACCACCAAAGGAAGATCCTGTCTTTGATTTAAAACCATTGCCTGATAATCTTAAATATGCTCATATTGATGATAAGAAAATATATCATGTTATTATTAGTTCTAAGCTTTCAGAGTTTGAAGAAGAAAGGTTATTGGAAATACTGAAGAAACACCGAGATGCTATTGGCTACACTCTTGATGACTTGAAGGGGATTTCTCCCTCTATTTGCCAACACGCCATTAATATGGAAGATGATGCAAAGCCTGTTGTTGAACCTCAGCGTCGTCTAATTCCTAAGATGAAGGATGTGGTAAGAAATGAGGTATTAAGACTCCTTGAAGCCGGTATTATATATCCTATTGCTGATAGTAGATGGGTTAGTCCTGTGCATTGTGTTCCTAAGAAAGGAGGAATGACTGTTGTGCCTAATGATAATGATGAGCTCATACCTCAAAGAGTAGTTGTAGGGTATAGAATGTGCATTGATTTTCGAAAAGTTAATAAGGTTACTAAGAAAGATCATTACCCTTTACCATTTATTGATCAAATGTTAGAAAGGTTGTCTAAAAATACTCATTTTTGCTTTCTTGATGGTTATTCTGGGTTTTCACAAATTGATGTTAAAACTAAAGATCAAGAGAAAACCACTTTCACTTGTCCCTATGGAACTTATGCTTATAGGCGTATGCCTTTTGGTTTATGTAATGCTCCTGCTACTTTTCAAAGATGCATGTCTGCTATTTTTCATGGCTTTTGTGAGAGTATTGTAGAGGTATTCATGGACGATTTTTCCGTCTACGAAAATTCTTTTGATAATTGTTTGCGGAACCTTGATAAGGTTTTGCAGAGATGCGAAGAAACTAACCTTGTTCTTAATTGGGAGAAATGCCACTTTATGGTTAATGAAGGAATTGTATTGGGACATAAAATTTCCGAGAGAGGTATTGAAGTTGATAGAGCTAAAGTTGAAGCCATTGAGAAGATGCCCTATCCTAGGGATGTTAAAGGTATTCGTAGTGTTCTTGGTCATGCTGGGTTTTATAGGAGGTTTATTAAAGACTTCTCCAAGATTTCAAAGCCTCTTACTAATCTTCTTCAAAAAGACGTACCTTTTGTTTTTGATGATGATTGTAAGGAAGCTTTCGAAACTCTAAAGAAAGCATTAACAACTGCCCCTATAGTTGAACCTCCTGACTGGAACTTACCATTTGAAATTATGTGTGATGCTAGTGATTTTGTTGTAGGTGTTGTTCTTGGACAACGAGTAGATAAAAAACTGAATGTTATTCATTATGCTAGTAAAACTCTTGATGCTGCTCAAAGAAATTATGCTACTACTGAAAAGGAATTGTTAGTTGTAGTCTTTGCTTGTGATAAGTTTAGATCTTATATCGTTGATTCAAAAGTTACTATTCATACTGATCATGCTGCAATTAGATACCGTATGACAAAGAAAGATGCTAAGCCAAGGCTTATTAGATGGGTACTTCTTTTGCAAGAATTTGATCTGCATATTGTAGATAGGAAAGGTGCTGATAATCCTGTTGCTGATAATTTGTCTAGATTGGAAAATATTGCTTATGATCATGTTCCTGTTAATGATAGTTTTCCAAATGAACAATTGGCTGTAATAAAGGTGAGTTCGCGAGACAGTCCTTGGTATGCTGATTATGCTAACTTTATTGTTTCCAAGTACTTGCCTCCAACCTTTTCAGCTCAGCAAAGGAGAAAATTCTTTTATGACTTGAGGCATTATTTTTGGGATGACCCACACTTATATAAAGAAGGAGTGGATGGTATTCTGCGAAGATGTGTTCCTGAATATGAGCAACAAGAGATATTGAGTAAATGTCATGGGAGTGCTTATGGAGGACATCACGCCGGAGATAGAACCGTGCAAAAGGTTCTACAATCAGGTTTTTATTGGCCAACTCTCTTCAAAGATGCAAGGAAGTTCATTTTATCTTGTGATGAATGTCAAAGGGTTGGTAATATCTCCAGATGCAATGAAATGCCTATGAATTATACTCTTGTTATTGAACCATTTGATTGTTGGGGATTTGACTTCATGGGACCTTTTCCCTCTTCAGAAGGTAACACTCATATACTTGTTGCTGTTGATTATGTTACTAAATGGGTGGAAGCCATACCTACAAAAAGTGCTGATGGTGAGACCTCTTTAAGAATGCTTTTAGACATTATTTTTCCTAGATTTGGAGTTCCTAGATAATATTATGACAGATGGAGGTTCTCATTTTATTCATGGTGGTTTTAGAAAAACTCTTGCTAAATATGGTATTAATCATAGAATTGCTTCCGCTTATCATCCTCAAACTAGTGGGCAAGTAGAACTATCAAATAGAGAAATTAAATCTATCTTGCAAAAGACTGTTAATAAAACTAGAAAGAATTGGGCTAGTAAATTGAAGGAAGCACTATGGGCTTATAGAACTGCTTATAAAAACCCCATGGGAATGTCACCTTATAAAATGGTTTATGGAAAAGCTTGTCATTTACCTTTAGAACTAGAACACAAAGCTTATTGGGCTGTTAGAGAACTAAACAAAGATCCTAAACTAGCCGGTGATAAGAGGTTGTTGCAATTAAGTTCCCTAGATGAATGGAGAAGTGAAGCTTACGAAAATGCTAAACTATTTAAAGACAAAGTTAAGAAATGGCATGATAGAAGGATTATCAAAAGAGAGTTTAATATTGGGGATAAAGTCCTATTGTATCGGTCTCGTCTCAGATTCTTTGCAGGGAAATTACTCTCGAAATGGGAAGGACCATATGTTGTTGAGGAGGTGTATCGTTCAGGAGCAATTAAAATTAGTTCCCTCCAAGGCAATGCCACACAAGTGGTGAATGGACAAAGACTCAAGCATTATATCTCAGGTGATTCTTATAATGTAGATGTTGATGTTATTCAAGTGGAAACACCAGAGGCTTTCATCAAAGGTCAAATTGACAGCCCTCCAGAACTCGACTTTGAATAGGTAACAGTACAGGTAATAAAAAGTTCGCGATTCACTTTCCGAACAATGTTTTTGCTGTTTTTGGAAAATATGAAAAATTACGAGATCGAAACGGAGTGGAGGAGGCGCACGAGGAGGTGCCCCCACAGGCCGGCGCGGGCCCCAGCCTGGCCGCGCCGCCCTGTGAGGAGGCCACCTCGTTGCCCCTCTCCGACTCTGGTTCGACCTGGTACTTTCCGTTTGTCATAAAAATTTCTGCTATATAATCCCCCGGACCCCTGGAGGTCCGTATATCGTTTTCTCGACGTGTTTTGTTTCGAGCTGTTTCTGTCAGGATCTATTTTCAATCCAGGAGCAACATGACCTCCGACAACAAGGGCAAAGGGCTTTCGAAGGAAGAAGTGAAAAGGGTGTCATCAAAACAAGAGCAACAAGCTGTTGGGAGTAAGCAAATCTTGGTGGGATCTGTTGACACTCGACGTTCTTTCTCTCATAACTTGCAGGGACCCTTACCACTTGCTCTTGGCCTCGACTCTTCCCCTGTGCTGGAAGAAGCTCTACGGACTACCGATGAGTTTTGTGGTCAATATCGGGCTCTAAGAAGAGAAGTGGAGATACTCCAGGAGGAGAATTACCGACTCCGTAGAATGCTGGAATATTACTCGATACCCATCACAAGGTCGCCACCGCCAACTTCAGATAACAATGAATCTCTTCGAGTCTTAGTGCAGAATTGCCAAGCTGAGAAACTGAAGCTGAAGGAGATCTGTAAGAAGCGCAGGAGGAATTCATCACCACCATCGCCAAAGGAGTAATTCATCATCGGTATTGGCATCCCCTTGGTTTGTTCCAAGCTTGGGGGAGTGCCGCGGTATCACATCATCACTACCTTTTACTTTTTACTATCAAGTAGTGTCATATCATGAGTAGGGAAGTTATCATATAAGATGGGTTACAGTGTGGAAGTATCTCTCCTTTAGTTGGTCGTCTATGTATCCCTTGGTGTGAGTTATCGTTATGAAATATTAATGAGAAGCCTTATCATTTACATATTGCACACCTTATTTTAGTTTGCAATTTCTATTATATGATTGATCTTGATTTTAGTATTGGTACCACTTTGGGAGCATTGAGTAAATCTATTTGGTTTTGGCAAACTTAGCATTGGTCAATAGCAACAACACCTTGAGGTTTAAGTAGAAAAGAGAAATATATATAGTTGTTTCATTGTCTTCCTTTCTTGTTAGCTCATAGCTTATTATTCTGAAGTTAAAATTGTTTGTGCTTACAAGAAAGATGCATGATTGTTTCTATCACATGTATATTCATTTGTTTCCCTCAACTTTTGTGCTTGCTAATTAACCTTGCTAGCCAAAGACCTGTACTGAGAGGGAATGCTTCTCGTGCATCCAAACCTCAACCCAAACCTATGCCATTTGTGTCCACCATATCTACCTACTACATGGTATTTCTCCGCCATTCCAAAGTAAATTGCTTGAGTGCTACCTTTAAAATTTCTATCCTTTACCTCTGCAATATATAGCTCATGGGACAAATAGCTTAAAAACTATCGTGGTGAAGAATATGTACTTATGTGTCCTATTTCTTAGTAAGTTGCTTGTTGAGCGGTAACCATGTTTTCTGGGGACGCCATCAACTCTTTTACCTTTGTTGAATATCATGTGAGTTGCTATGCATGTTCATCTTGTCTGAAGTAAGGGCGGTTTTCACAATCAAATGGTTTGAGTATGCATACTGTTAGAGAAGAATATTGGGCCGCTAACTAAAGCCATGATTCATGGTGGAAGTTCCAGTATGGACAGCTAATCCTCAATCTCTTATGAGAATAATAATTGTTGTTGAATGCTTATGCATTAAAGAGGAGTCCATTATCTGTTGTCTATGTTGTCCCGGTATGGATGTCTAAGTTGAGAATAATCAAAAGCGAGAAATCCAATGCGAGCTTTCTCCTTAGACCTTTGTACAGGCGGCATAGAGGTACACCCCTTTGTGACACTTGGTTGAAACATATGCCATGCAATGATAATCTGTGTTAATCCAACCTAATTAGGACAAGGTGCGAGCACTATTAGTATACTATGCATGAGGCTTGCAACTTATAAGATGTCTTATACATAACACATATGCTTTATTACTACCGTTGACAAAATTGTTTTTTGTTTTCAAAATGAAAAGCTCTAGCACAAAAATAGTAATCCATGCTTCCCTCTGCGAAGGGTCTGTCTTTTACTTTATGTTGAGTCAGTAAACCTATTTCCCCTCCATCTTAAGCAAGCATTTGAGTTGTTGTGATCAAACCATTATATTGTGATTTACTTCATCATGTCTTTTACTCTTCCTTGTTAGTACAAGTTTTATCTGAATGAATATAGCTTTGAAAGTTATCAATAATTACTATGATTGAGTATGCAAGTTTACCATAAGCTTTAATATGAAAGCGCTGCTCCATAGATAAGTATAATCTGTTAACTGTTCTCTGACCAAGAACGAAGTTTGCCATCACCAACTATGATTTCTTATGCACCTTTATTTGTGATTACCTTATACTTGTTTCAAGTTGAGTTATATGAGGAAGTTGTTCACTAGAATGTCTTGTGTGAATGAATATGATGCTTCTTGTCCGTATTTGATTTATCGACTCTTCACTCCATAAACATGTGGTCCTGTTTACTGAGTTCAGTCTCGCTTGGGGACAAGCGAAGTCTAAGCTTGGGGGGAGTTGATACGTCCAATTTGCTTCACTATTTTATATCATAATTTGCTGTTATTCATTGATATATTTCATATTTGGAAATCATACTTATGTTATTTCATCTATTTTGCATGTTTCATGATTATTTGGGGCTCGCGCACCGGAGCCAGGATTCTGCTGGAAAAAGCACCGTCAGAATGCAATATTTCGGAAGATCAACAGTTGACGGAAATTATACGAAAAATCCTATTTTTCCAGATGACGAAGGGAGCCAGAAGGGGGAGCCGAGGGGACCTGAGGTGGGGCCACCTCATAGGCCGGCGCGGCCCAAGGCCTGGCCGTGCCGCCCTGTGAGGAGGGGGCCCACAGCCCTCTCTCGCCTCCTTTTCTTCGCGTACGCCTTCGTCCCGAAAACCTAAGCTCCAGAGGGTACATCGCGAAGAGCCACAGCCGCCTCTGCGGGGCGGAGAACACCAGAGAGAAAAGAGCTCTCCGGCGGGCAGGAATCCGCCGGGGAAATTCCCTCCCGGAGGGGGAAATCGACGCCATCGTCACCGTCATCGAGCTGGACATCATCTCCATCACCATCGTCATCATCTCCATCATCATCACCGCCATCTCTACCGCTGCACCTCGTCACCGCTGTAACAATTCGGGTTGGATCTTGATTGTTTGATAGGGGAAACTCTCCCGGTGTTGATTTCTACTTGTTATTGATGCTATTGAGTGAAACCATTGAACCAAGGTTTATGTTCAGATTGTTATTCATCATCACATCACCTCTGATCATGTTCCATATGATGTCTCGTGAGTAGTTCGTTTAGTTCTTGAGGACATGGGTGAAGTCTAAATGTTAGTAGTGAATTATGGTTGAGTAATATTCAATGTTATGATATTTAAGTTGTGGTGTTATTCTTCTAGTGGTGTCGTGTGAACGTCGACTACACGACACTTCACCTTTATGGGCCTAGGGGATTGCATCTTGTACTCGTTTGCCAATTGCGGGGTTGCCGGAGTGACAGAAACCTGAGCCCCCGTTGGTATATCGATGCAGGAGGGATAGCAGGATCTCAGAGTTTAAGGCTGTGGTTAGATTTATCTTAATTACTTTCTTGTAGTTGCGGATGCTTGCAAGGGGTATAATCACAAGTATGTATTAGTCCTAGGAAGGGCGGTACATTAGCATAGGTTCACCCACACAACACTTATCAAAACAATGAAGATTAATTAGCCGTATGTAGCGAAAGCACTAGACTAAATTCCCGTGTGTCCTCAAGAACGTTTGGTCATTATAAGTAAACAAACCGACTTGTCCTTTGTTCTAAGAAGGATTGGGCCACTCGCTGCAATTATTACTCTCGCACTTTACTTACTCGTACTTTATTCATCTGTTACATCAAAACCCCTTGAATACTTGTCTGTGAGCATTTACAGTGAATCCTTCATCGAAACTGCTTGTCAACACCTTCTGCTCCTCGTTGGGATCGACATTCTTACTTATCGAAGATACTACGATACACCCCCTATACTTGTGGGTCATCATGCACCGACACGCCTCTCGTCGTCCAGACGCCAACTCTGCGTTTCTCCTCTTGCTTGTGAAATATCTCTTGTGTTCATCTTGTTTGGCTCTACTTGTTAGTGCACTTAGTTTAGCCTACCTTATAGTTTTTGTGCTTGGAAATAAAGGTTATTTTAATTACGCATTTTCAAGCCAATCTGCAATAAATCTAAAATGATCTGCCATGTTTTCTTGTGTATAATGCATATAAATTCATACAACTTGCAAAAAAGCATATATAACAAAATAATATTTTATAGACAAGTAAAACATTTTCCTTGCAAAACATTGTACAAAGGCAGACGCCTCACAAATACAAACATACAACCCCTATGAACGTACACACGCACATCCTACCTATATGAGCATCTCCGAAAGACTGAGTCTGAGAGACTGATTTGTCGGGTGTTGAGATTGACGAAGTCACCATTCCTACATGCCTCGCTATCGGCAGGAACATCGCGTCCCTGAGATTTGATCCCTAGTGGGCTAGGGATGCCACTACCCCCTAACCATCCAACCACGGATGGTTCTCAAGTAAAACTTTTTTTATAACATTATCAATATAAAATGGTCATGTATTTCAAAAAACTACTGACATGTTTCATAAAAAAATGTTCGTGTGCTTATAATTTGTTTCAATAAATTAGATAAACAAGATAGATTTATTTTTCAACATCGTTTTTCGAGGATAAAAAATGTCTACTATATTAGAAAAAACATTATACTCCTTCCATCCAGATAATAGGGCCCACATGTTTTTCGAGGTGAAGCTTTTACCGAATTTTGAGGAACAGTATCTTCATTATGTTGTACGAATTAAATATGCCAGACTCACGTTGAAAAAACTTTCATATGGTGCCAGTTTTATATCAAATAATTCTCATGTACTTGTACTAATTTTGTTCAAAGATGAATCTTGGAAAATGTGTGCAACATATTCACTAAAACATAGCGAGTATAATTTTGAATAAAGAATACTTTCAAAATATAAAATAAAGTACTTAATATATAAATAAGGAATAATAAACAAAGAAAAATGAAAAGGGAAACAAATCCTTGTTTTTATTGAGCAAAATGAAGCCTTGTTCAGCCATCCCAAGGGGTTCCCCATAGCATGCTTATAGCGTGCTGCCGATAGTGCTACACCTACGGGGGAAATTGTTGCATGATCTGACTTACGGGATTACCTGGGGATTAAGGAGTCATTGTGGTTCCAAAAATATTATGGGAGGGAAAAAGATTTGCTCCAACCGCCTTCATCCATTTCATCTCGTAACACTTCCGGAACTCAGATCGCGTAAGTGTAGCATTATCGGCGTGATACAGGGAGGCATCGGCTCCGGGTGGGTTAGCTATTTATCTGTATCCGTTCTCTCCTAGGCCTAGTTTTTCTCCATTTTATTTCTTATTTACAGTTTCTAACTTTAAAAAATGTAAAACTAAACAAATTTTAAATCTAAACAAATTTTGAATCTGAAAAAGTTTGAAATCTATTTTTTAAAACAAATAAGCAATTTTAAAATCTAAATGAATTTCGAATCTGAACAATTTTAAAATTTGAACCAATTTCGAGTAGAAAAATTTTCAAATCAGAAAAAATCTAAACAATGTTCGAAACCAAAAAAAACAAAGGAAAACCGAAAAACTGAGAAAACCATGGAAAACCACCCAGGAACCACGAAAAATAGGGTCTAGTAAAAAAAGATAATTTAATAACCGTTCGTTAATGGGCCGGCCCATCAGGCGCGACGCTCCGGGCGTCCTATCCCAAGCTACTAGCTGTACGGCCCTGTTTGTCGAAATGCGCTGGCAGATGGTTTTCCTGCCTGAAATGATCGTCCTCCCTTCCTTCCTGGCCAAGGCCCACACTTTCAGCCCACTAGCAATCGCGTCGCGCTAGTCGTGCCTTCTGTTTCTCTCAGCCCACACGCGGCGGCGGAACCCGGCCGGCGATGGAGGCGCGGCAACGAGGCGCGCCAGCGGCGGCGTCGGCGTCGGCGTCGAGGGCGCTCTGGGGGCACGAGAACCTCCCGCTGCTGGCGCGCGCGCGGTCCAAGGACTCGGTGGAGTACATCCTGCAGGCGCTCTGGCGCACCCGCCGCACCGGCCTCGACGCCGCCGACCGCGCCGTCGTCCGCGACATCCTCCAGATCTCCACCGACTCCGAGATCGACCCCGTACGTATCTCCCCGCACCCCCTTTCCGCGCCGTTGCTCGCGCCAAGCTGCGGCCGCCCGGATTCATTCCCCAGCTACATGCTGATGCTACTCTCGCTCGCTCGCTCGCTCGCTCGCAGCTGTTGGTGTGCCTCAGGATACTCATCCGCAGGTGCGTCCATGAAAACGTAGCAAAGGACGACGTCGCGAAGCTCTTCCCCGAGGAGGTGCTGCCCGAGCTCAAAAGGTTGCTCATTCTGCTTCTGCACAAGTTTCAGCCCCAGTGGCGACAGGACGCCTCCAAGGATCAGGTAACGGAGCAGCAACCAGCGTCTCCCTTCATTTTCTGTCCGGAAACTATGCAAGTTTCTGTAGTCATTTGATTTCACAAGTGTCAGAGCATCGAGCTGTTCGTAGTCCGATCAAGGATTACCAAGGTTTCTGTAGTCGTTTAGTTTCACAAGTGTCAGAACCTCGAGCTGTTCAGTACTCCAGTATATGATTAGCATGTTCTTGGTTCTACTTTATTTTTTCATACTGTTTGCGTAGTCATGCCAAGAATAAATCTGCTTGTATGAAAGATTTGCGTCTCAGTTTACTGCAATGCGCTGTTTTGTAGGCATCCGCTGAAAATTCGGGAACAACAAAATGCAATTTGAGTACAAATCAAGACGTATCAGAGCAACCAGCTATTGCAGAGGTAGTATGTAAAAACAATTGCTGTCTTTTTGCACAAATTCCTTGCATTTTTTGTGGAAGTTAGTTGATAATTGAGATGCTTATTGTCCTATTGTATGCGAGAGCGGCGTTCATTGATTGGTTTGGGAAGCTTTATATTTTGAAAACCTTTTCAGTAGCTTGGAGCGCGATGAAATATCTTTGATGAAAGATTAACCGTGTGGATCATCATCTTCCCCGCAGCTTCACGGCGTTACATCCTCAGCAAATGCTTCATCTGAATCAGGAGTGAAAGAAGGGAAGCTCCTGTTAGCTAAGGATTCTTTAGACAAAATGCTCAAGGACATATACCCAACCATGGACCAAGTGTCAAATGTTGTAAGTGGTGACTCTTTATATAGATGCATAGAGTTGGCTTGTTTCTTTTCCCTTTTGTAATCGGACATTTTTGAAGTAACTAATTTCAAATGTCTCATTATTTTTTGCAGGGTAATATCAACGGGCATGGAGAAGCAGCTAGAAGCACTTAGGAAATGATGGATTTTATTTTAGCTCTGAGAAGATTTCAGCTGTAAAGCACTTGGGTAATGATGGATTCTTATTTAGCTCTGAGGAGATTTCAGCTGTAAAGCACTTAGGAAATGTATCTGTTTGAAGTACGATGGTGGGTGTGTTAAGTTTATGTTCAGGCACAGATGTAAAGCTGGAGCATGTCTTTACAGAGAGAGATTTAGCTTAGGTCCCAAAGGTACTATGATGCCACTTCCAACTTCATCTTTGCACCGATGAGGGAGATGCCTGCCTTCACATTTTTGCCTCAGGGGTGATAACAACAAGCGTACTGAGCTTTCTGTTAAATCGCATTATCAACAACTATTGAATGACTTGGTTTACTAAGTTTAACAGCTCTCCGTCGAACAAAAAATAACAAACACATGCTTAAAGCCTTTTTTAAAAACTTTCATTTTAAAAGTAAGTCGTAACAATCTCTTCACATCAGATCACCCAACACAAGCAAAAGTATTTGTAACACTGATATGGTAACAGAAAAAAAAAATAGACCAGCAACAAGACTCCAACATAGTTCCGTGGCACGGTCTAAACGAAAATCACATAAATTAAGCTCCAGTGGCTTATTATTTCAAGACTATCATGAGATGTATGGACCAGCGTGCTGCTTGTTCTAGGCAGAACAATATACTTCTTTCACATTTTGGATTGTGCTACACACACTGAATTCTGTATTTTGATCCGGTGCCAAGATGTATTGAGGATTCCTCTCAGATTCCATATGTCCTCCACCTTTTCAGGTTGAATATTCGCGGCTGAGTCTACCTGTGGTCCACAAGATGCATTTTCAGACTTACCTATCCGAGCAACAGAAAAATAAACAGTACTAGATTCAACTGTGAATTTCACTTACCGCCTTAGCTACTATCTCCGCATTTGCTGGTACGTCCAACGTAGCTTCGAAGAGAACCCATGCCCACTTATCACTTTGAGCTCCATCAGAGATGTATGGGACACTGCTTTTCTGATATCTATGAGCCTCAACCCATGTTTTACCCCCATCAACAGATATATCTACTCTCTCAATGCCACGGCCGCCACCTGAGACTGCATATCCAGCAATTCTAGCCTGCATCGAACAAGCACACCAGTGTGCACATCTCATCAAAATTTACTGATGCTACCAACGCAAAGTGCAGTCTCAGCTTACATATCCCTTTCTACGATGGAATTGATACTAAGTTACTAACCTTTCCTTCCTTGATAACATCCACATCCTCCAGGGTACAGATAGCAGACTGTATGGTAAAATCAGAAAACAAGTTAAGATAAGATACACAAAACCTAATTCAGGTTCATTAACATTGAAGCTAAACGAAGTTCAGGAGAATTAAGTGCTTCAATGCTTTATAGGTGCATCTGCAATAACTAAATATATTGAACTAATTTATTATAAATCAACTTTTGGAGGAATGCTGGCTCCACTAATGATAAAAAAAGCCACATCTAAGATAGGATGCAGCACTCTGTTGCCTAATTTGTGGATATACTAAGATGGCATTCTCATCAGATGGTTTGATTTCAAATGTTCTAATTGCCAATCACAGAAGCAAAACAATTAATTTACAATAACTTGGTTTAGTGCTTGTTAGAAGAGTTCAGTAGAAATGTGCATCAATCTTTGTGTTTCCAAATTCAATAATATACCAGTATAAACTATAAATCCACTGCCAGCAACAAATTCTGTAGTAAATCAAAAGTGCTAGCTAGTATATGGTGGTGCAAGGTTTCAAGTGTTCTTTTAACATAAACTGTGAAGATAAAATGCAGAAAACATCATGTTGCAGGTGAAAATGTTTTAAAGTGCTAAAGTGAACTGAGCAATGACATGATATAATTTCATGTTTCTGTAAAGTTGAGGACTAACCCCAAAGAATACAAGGAAAGGAAAATGAACCCACCAAGAATAAGGATGGCATGTGTCATCCTATGTTACCAATCTAACCCAAGTGTGATTGAACATGGAAGAATTACTACAGTGTATACCTGTACAGGAAAATCCATTTGTGGTCTTCTAGTCGACCAATCAATATTGTCCCAATCTACGGTAGGTGGAAACATCTTGTAATCTTTTTGCATAAAAAAACCCTGGTTGAGAGCAGAGATCAGTATTTATTCCCAGAGAACATGATGAAGAGGTGCTGCATTTAAATTTTCAGTAAACCTGGCATTCTTCCTTGATTATGCTGATGCTGTCCAGCCATTTTACAGAGCGTGCGCCTATGACACCAGGTACAACAACACGGAGTGGGTATCCATGGTCACGGTTGATGATCTATACATGGTAAACCACGATGGGCTAAGTACAATATGTACCAACATTGGAACCATGATAGCAGGAAATTTAGCAAAAGAAAAAGGTTGCATCTAAAACTGACGAAGGAATAACTAGATGTAAATAGTTCATTTTCACAATCTGGTTGTCCTAAACAGCTACAGTACCACACTGAAGTCAATGCAAAATAAGCTTATGATGGATATTTATGTTGAGTAAGAGATGCTTCAGGTGCTGTTTGTACACTCACCATTCTGCATTAGGTAGCAAACACCTATATAAGCGTAATACATTATTATGTTGCGAAAAATGGCATACATTGTTATGATGTCACACTATGTAATACTATCACTCTGTTTCATCAAAATCAGCTTCAAAGAAACATATACATTAGGTAGTAATGAAGTACTAACAGAAAATACAGTAGCATAAAAAAAAGAGAAAAAAACAAGCGAAAACTAGGATTTTAAAAATAGTCTGAACCCCACAAGGAACGTTATATCAATTCATTTTCAGCTGTTAAAGGGAAATAACAATGCTCAATCACCTCTCCGTTCATTTCATATGCAAGCAAGACATCAGCATCAGGATCTGTAGCCTGCTTTAATGGAATTGATGCCTTATAGGGGCCACCTTTCTCCTCCTGAGATACAAACACCTCGACATTAGTGAGGTAGGCTAAAGGATTGCTGCCAGTCGATGAAAACAGAGATACTCACTTTACACTTGTCAACACTGACAAACTCAACGTGTTTGCCTCCTAAAGTTGTGACTGAACTGAGTTTAGGTATCCCAACTAGTTCAAGGACGTCAGATAGTTTTGCTCCTCCCCAAGTTGCTGGAATAATACAAAGGATAAAAATATTGTAAATAAAAAAGTTAAAAGAGAAGAAAACGTATCCTCTTTATACAATAAAATTTGATGGAGGCACATCAGCCCCATTTAGTATTTCATCATATAATAATCGAGTAGGATATTGCTCTTAATTCAGTAGATGAAACAAAGGTAACAGAAATCTTCTATAGATTTATGCTTTCAGACTTTTTCTTGAACGAATAATCTTTCAGACTTTTTCTCGAACAAATAAGCTTTCAGAATTTTTCTCGAACAAATAAGCTTTCCGACTTAAAGCCGAAAATCCAATTACAGGGGTAGTAAAAAGGCAAGCTATAAGCATATACTCGTAAACTTCCTCCACTTATATGATTGCTATCCTTAGAGTTCTACTGGTGTGCTAAATATATTAATACGGTATTATCATCAGCATGCCTATATCTCAAAGTGCATATTCTTCTGGGTATCCTTATTTACTGGCATGGGTACATCAGACTGCATTTGTACAATCTTGAGATAGAATAAGTCCTTACATTCTGAACATGAAAATTATCATAATACGCCTCTTACCATTTCCAAGAGCAGATACGTCCCATCCAACACCTCTCACTTTCCGTACCTTACTCATTGCAGTTCTCTTATTGCCTGCACACTATTATATAATAATTGTATTCTCAAGTGTGACTATTGGCTAGCGCACTCATACATGAGCCGCCATAGAAATTAGAAACATTAAAGGAAAAACATAGAAGGCACTCGTCGCGAACCTGTAACGTTGCAGTGACATTGTACTTTGGAAGCAACCTGAATGTGAAGTTTATGTTGATTATTTATCTATTAAAACAAAAAAATATTTGAGGGTGCGTGATAAGAGGCTAAGATGTACATTACCTAATGTCAGACATGGATAGCTGAATATGCTTGTTCACAAGGCCATTGATGGAAACACTATATCTGTCGAAAAGGTTATATAGAAATATAAGAGTTAGTCATTCATTCAAGGATTTGCAGTAAATCATAATGATACATGGATATCTATATTTCCTTCTCAAAAATAAAATAAAAACCTTGAGATATCATCGACTTTTGGAATT
This sequence comes from Lolium perenne, assembly GCF_019359855.2. Taxonomy (NCBI): domain Eukaryota; kingdom Viridiplantae; phylum Streptophyta; class Magnoliopsida; order Poales; family Poaceae; genus Lolium; species Lolium perenne. Next base: position 94,324,501 of record NC_067250.2, on the reverse strand, counting down.
GGTCCATGATTCCTCTTGTAGAAGAAATCCACTGGTGTGATATAAGATGAAACCAACGCAGATCGATGAGGCTCAGCGTTAAATGGCTCCTGCATAACAAACAATCCCATTGGGTCGCTGCCATAATATTCATAGTATAAAGTTGCTGGAAGAAACATAGTACTACTGAGAAAGTAAAAGAAACTCCTCCATTTCTTATTCTTTCCTAAGAATCAGATGGTACTCCTGTGAAATGACTAAGATAGAGAGTGCGGCGGTGGGTTCCCCTACAAGTTGACAATTGAACGACCTTGTTCTCCCAAAAAATTCTGAAACACATTGATAATCAGTAATGTTTCATTTATCATGTTTCTTTCTGGACAACGTTAAGGTGTAGTCCCTGCTGCACATAAAACTAATTTATCATAGAGCATCGTAATTGGCTGACCATAGTCATGTTCCAAGTCAGCATCCAAATCCGTGGAATAAACTTCCTATATAAATCAGATCGCTCCATTCATGTACTTTCGAGAAATTCAGGATCAGCTCCTGTTACATGCTACTACTGTACAACAGCAGCAGGCTTGGCAGCAATCCTGGTACTAGAATCGATTGTACAGGGAAAAAAAATAGTGCATCGCCCTAATCCTGAACCTGTCTGCCTTTTGTCAGAGAACCGGAATTGGAACCCGATCGCACGCCGTCCTAGACTAAGAGCATGTACTGCTCCCCACACCTCACTGAACAAAAAAAAAATCCGGGCCTAAGCAATCGCTCACGGCGCGCGCGTATCGGCAGGCGGCGGCATAAACGGCGGCACCCCCCGATCCCCCGACGCGGCGACACACGAAGCCCCCACACGAGTCCGCAGCCGAAGCCGCGGCACCACGCGACCAAACAGCTAGGGCAGAGTGCGATGGAGGGGGCGAACCTTGGAGTTGATCCTGAGGTCGGGGTGGCGCGGCGGCTCCTCCGCGTAGTCCGTCGGCGCCGTGAGCCCCGGCATCTCCTTCCTCTGGACACGGACACTGGCTGCTGCTGCTGTTTGTTTTCTCTGGCACGCACCGGGTGTTTTGTTGTGTACAAAAATTCGGGAGACGACGACACCGAGGGAGGAGATGAGGAGGAGGAGGCCTCCCTTGGTGGGTGTGCGATGAGTGGCCACTTGCGAGGCCGCCACTCCGAGCCTAGCGTTGCCGGTGACATGACAAGTGGGCCCTCTCGTCTCTGAAAAGTGAATACAGGGGGTAGCCCCTGGTTTCATTTCCGTTGAAACAAGACCAGAGTTTTAGTTCCCTGAATTACATTGTTCTCTTCCGTGATTACATCGTCCATGACTTGGCTTCATTTCCTCTCCTTCTTTTAGTGAACCAGGATCGTTTTGTTGATCACTTTACATATTCCTTGTGTTGCAACATATAAGAACTCAATGACATCAGTTTTACTAGAGTAGTGTTGGCCATGGGTCTTTCCTCACGAAACATATATGCAAGGTATTTTAAAACGGTGGGAGAGGGTTCTTTTTTTTTATTTGCCAGATTTTCGAAACTCATAACTAGAAACTATGAGGTTTGAAGTGGATGCATGGGAAAGATCTATAAAATGTACTATGATTGAATCTACGATATAATCCATGTAGCAAAAGGTATCTAAAGGGGATTTTTTTTTGTCTTTTAAAACATATTTGTCGTTTGAATCAAGGAGGCAGTTTGTGGGGAAAGAAAATATCTCATTCCAAAAGAAAATGATGGGAATACAAGCAGACATCAGAATAGGCAGATAACCCGAAATTAATGTCTATCATCTAATGTATGGTCGCCTTGATAAGGTTAGATCATCTCCAACCGTCTCCCCGACGAGGCCTCCGGCAACCCTTTTTTCATCCGGACGGCGAAAAATGGCCCAACCGCGCGCTCAGTTCCTCATTTTCACCCGGATTTGAGCTTTCATCCATCTGGTGAGCCCATGTCATCCCCGCCCCCCCCGGGGGCGCTCGGGGAGTCCGGAGGAAACGAAAGCGCGGGAAACGTCGAGAAAACTTCTCGCGCGGCTGGTGGCCCTGACTTGTCGGCGAGAAAGGCCGATCGTCGTCCTCATCGCATCGTCTTCCGCGCGCTTGTTGACGTCAGAAACCCACCGACGGGCAGCGACGGGTCAACACCGTAGAGCCGGGAAGAGCCTAGAGCTGCGGCTGGCTGAGACCCCTCCGAGCGACGGCCCGCAAAGCACTTCTGGTCACACGTCCGATGCTGGGTGCAAGGGCGTGCCACCTGACCTATACCTGGCCAGGAAGGTGATGGAGATGCCTCGCTTAGTTTCCTGCATGGCATACACGTAAACATTAAATACGAGCCTCGATCGGCTCTCAGGTTATCCTGTGAATCGGCTCAAGGAGCCGATCCACCCATGATTCGTACGGGGTGCACGAATATATGGTGGTCCTGCTTGATCAAGATAAAGCTAATGAGATCTACGACGATTTAGGGTTTTCACCGCATAATCGGATCATCCTACTCCAGGTTGGGCCTCGCGGCCACGCACGGTGCTCGTAAGCCGATCCTAAACAAGGCCTAAAAACCAACACGAAGTTGATCCCCGGAACATCCTGTTTAGGACTTGCGAACGCCACCCTACGTGCCGCTGGATCCTCCCCCCTTTGTAAGGCCTAACTATTGCAGATATTAAACTAATCCTTGTAGAACAAGGAGCAATCGTAACGGATCAGATCTACTAAATAATGATCAAGCGGGGTGCCGCCCCCACACCTGAGATAGGTGTGAGGGCGGCTAGACATGCAAGGGTTGCACTACGTAATCATGTTATACGAAGAACAATGCTAACCCTAACACATCTATGATAACTACGTTGCTCGCCATCAACAAGGCTTCAGTACGAGCAACGCATGAACAACGTGGAGCTTGTGCTGCCTAGATCGCAAGATGCGATCTAGGCAGCATGTCGCTTATCGGATAGAAACCCTCGAGACGAAGGAGTTGGCGATGCGCCGAGATTGGTTTGTTTGGGTGAACGTTGTGTTGTTGTTTATTTCATAAACCCTAGATACATATTTATAGTCCAAGGGACTTTCTAATTTAGGCGTACACCTAACCGTGCACGGGTAAAACTCTATTTCCTAATCTAAGATGCGATCTACTACAATTAAAGATACACGGGCAATCTAGCCCAAATTCTCCGCACAAGGCCGCTTTAGAGATATTCCACGTGTAATCTTCCAAGCCCATCTCTCTTACGGCCCACCTCCTGGTTTGGCCAAAATCTGGTGATAACACATGCCCCCCTGGTTTTGGAAATAACATTTCCAAAATCATTATGCTTTCCTTCGTCGGGTCATGTCATGGCAGAGCAGAGTCGTTGTAGCATCCGTCATCATTATGCCCTGTCTTCTCAGCTTCTCTGCAAAATTCGATAGCTCTGACATCATCCCCTCGGAAACTGTAGGGCAGTAATTCCCACCAGGCTTCTCATTACTTAACCGTGCCGACTGATTAGTTCTCTTTATCCCCTTCCTCTGTTCCAGCCATCGGCACCCAAAAAACCCTCTTCTCCCTCAGCCATGTCTTCCTCTTCCTCTTCCTTCTCAAGCCTCTTCCCCCAATCCTCGCCGAAGAAGAAGAACGAGGACAGCCTTCACTCCGAGGTGAACCCCCTTTCCTCCGCCAATGAGAAGAAAGAAGGAGAAGTAGCGAAGGCCAAGGCCTCCCCCTCCGCCAAGCTCCCGCCGAAGAAGCGCTCCCGCATGTGGGCGGACAGCGAGGACGAAGATGACGACGAAGAAGGAGAAGAGGAGGAGGAAGATAAATCTTCCTCTTCCGCCGGGTACCCGCCAACCAAGCGCTTCCGCTCCTGGGTGGACAGCGAGGATGATGATGATGACGAGGAGGAAGAGGCTCCGGCCACGGGCTGGGGCAGCAGCGACGAGGAGCTCCCTGGGAGCAGCGCCGACGACATCGACGGCGGTGATGACGAGGACAGCGACGACTAGTAGAATAGGACTAGTAGTAGCAGTGCACTAGGCACCAGATCCCCCTTTTGAGAGCCATCGGCTCTTTCTTGTAAAGCCGCTCCTTTGAATTAATGAAATTGTTCTTTCAATCAATCCAATTTCATTCCTTCCGCCTGTCTCGCCAAGACCGATAGCAACGTATCGGATTTCTTTTCTTTTGGACGCCCGTGAAGCCGGACTCTCATGTCGATTAGCCCGTCGGTCAAGCACTTCTCAATTTCAGGCTGCGATTCGATATCTGACCACAATTCTTCGCAATCCCTTAGCCGATGACTGCTCATCGGCTATTTTGAGAATCCAATCCCTTTGCAGCGACAGGACAGTCCAAAATCTGTAAAAGCCGACGGCCTCCTTTCCTGATTCCTCTTCATAGCTTCAGCAATCTTCTTTCGCGACCGGAACTGCTTCCAGAGAGGATCACGATGCAGGATCAGTCGATGCAACTCCAATCGGTTTCTTAAGAACCAAATATCCATGCAGTCCGTTGCCCCCCGAGCCTTCATCAAGGCGAGAACAGTAGAATGATGAGTTTGACCGACCACATGTGCCACCATCGGCCTCCGAATCGTAATGCAGAATCAGCCGATTCTATCAAAATCGGCTCTCCAGAGAATTTTTAAGGCGAGCTGCCCCCCGAGCCCGGCAAGGATGCACCGGTCGCTGATCAGCTTTCTTCTACTGAACGTCGACGTTGATGTAAACCTTGAGCACATAGCCAGTAGGTCTTGGTCTTGTGTAACTGTACTAAAGTCGATGGCTGCGCATCGGCTTCGCTTCTTGCGAATTTTTTTTTATTTGGCCGATTTTTCTTAATCGGCCCCCAATGTTTCACTGCACGCATGTTTACACACATTTATCTGCACATGTTCATCTGACTGTATGCCCCCCGAGCCGAATCTGCCAAATGATTGCAGATATCGGCTTCTATAGTTAGTCAGGGCACTGCACTTGCACGTCGGCTCCGTAAGGATTCATGCTGACTTTCATCTGCCGACGTGGCCGCTGCCCAGTGGATCGTTGCTGAACACAAGCAAAACATGTGCTGAATATGCGGTGAAGATAATTTTGGCCGATTGCTGGAATCGGCCTCCATATCCATTGGAGCGCTGACTGAAGGTTCTGTAATGTCCCTTCATAATTTTTTGGGGCCGATCACAGGGATCAGCCTCGCCATGTTTGATCATTGCTTCGCTTCAGCTACATGGTCAGGCCAGTGGATAAAACCAGCTTAACCCTCCCCTTCGACACGTCGATGCGCTGTGATCATCCAAATTGATACGAGAGGGGTTCTTGGCCTCTTGCTTCCCATGCGTTCATGCCAGCCGTTGAAATTTCGGCTGAGTCATCGGCCCGGACGACCTCTACCTCATCTCCATCCCACTTTGTATTATGCATTGGTGCATCGTGGAGGAATGCAGCGGTTGCGTGGATCCAATCTCTTCCTAGCGAACAAAGATAAGTGCTCGTGCTATCGACGATGAAGAACGTTGTAGGGATAGTTTTCCTTCCTACGGTCAGATCCACGTTCAGAACTCCTTGTGCCTCAGACGCTTGGCCGTTGAAATCGCTCAATGTCACGTTGGTCTTGATTAGATCCGAGCTAGAGCGTCCCAGCCGACATAGCATAGAGTACGGCATGATGTTGACTGCCGCTCCGGTGTCCACCAGCATCTTATTTACAGGCCTCCCATCGATATATCCTCGCAAGTACAGGGCCTTCAGATGTCTGTAGCTCTTTTCTCGTGGCTTCTCAAAGATAACCGGCCGTGGGCCGCAGTCAAGTTGGGCCACGGGTATCTCATCTAACCCTGGAGCACTGAACTCCGAAGGGAGGATGAACACCATGTTTGTACCAGCCGATGTTTCATCATCGGCTTTCCTTTGCTTGGGACGCCACTCCATTTTCCGTGGACGACCCTCTTCATCCAGGGTTCGCTGAACTTTTGCAGCCAGATCAGGCCGTGCCTTCCTTAGCGTATGCAGGTATAACCTTTCAGCTTCCTCCAGGCCGCGCAATCGCTGAACCCTGCGCTTTTGTGAACGGCTGAGTCCGTCAGGGCACCACCTTGGACGGTGGTACCTGTCTTCTTCTTCTTCTTGTCCCTCGTCTTCGGAATCCTCGAGATCTGTCCACCGAGGGGACTCAGCACGTTTGCTCTGTGGCGGGAGAGGCCCTAAGCGCTTGAATACAGACACGTTGGCTGCCTCCTTCTTCTTCTTGTTGCATTCTGGGCAATTGCCGATTGTGGGCAATCGGCTCATTCCTGAATCCCAGCAGTGTCTGAAGAAGGGGCAGTCGCAGTGTCTCGCGTTGTCATCTTGCTCCCTTGATTGGTCCGTGGCACGGCGCTCGTGCTCCTCCTCATCGCGATCATGCCGACGATGTCTTCTGGCTTCTCTAGCCAGACGATCTCCTTCATCATCATAGCTGGACCGTCGGCGTTGGTCATACTGACTCACATATTTGTTGAGGAGGTGATCAGAGAGGGGTCGCTGATATCTTATGTTCTTCACCTCTCCCTCTGTGACGTAGCGTCTGCCATCATGACGGAGCCGATCGCGTGGAGCGGCCTCCTCTGTGTCCTTGCTACGAGAGCAGCTGCCCTCGTCTCCATCTTTGCCAGAGTGGTTCCCAGGTCCTACCATGTTGATGCTGAACGAGGATCCTGGCTGGCAACCTTCAGGGTACGTGCACTCCACCATGTTAACGGCGGGAAAAGGCTGGGTGTCGACCTTCATGGCGTACTGGTTGAAAATCAGACGCCCTTTTTCTATCGCCGCTTGGATGTGCTGACGCCATACCCTGCAGTCGTTGGTGGCATGGGAGAGCGAGTTGTGCCATTTGCAGTATGGCTTTCCGTTCAGCTCTTGCACCGTGGGGAATTTGAGACCTTCAGGAATCGTCAACTGTTTCTCCTTGAGCAGGAGGTCGAAGATTTGTTCAGTCTTGGTCACGTCAAAATCAAATCCCCTGGGTGGGCCTGGTGGCTTTACCCATTTGCAGGGCACCGGGGTTCCTCCCCGAGTCCATTCAGCCACTGCTACCTCTTGGTCTCCCGCAGGAACTTCGTCTTCCTCTGCATCGACCAGGACTACTGCACGCTTGAACTTGTCTTGGTACAGGTCCGGGTGGCGCTGTTCATATGCCGATAGTTTCTGAACCATGTGCGCCAATGAGGGATAATCTGCTTGGGAGGCCATGTCCTTGAGCTGTGTTGCAAGGCCTGCTACTGTCAACTCATTCGCTTCTTTTTCGATTATACGAACCGAATAACATCGGTTCCTAAGATTCTGAAGCGCTGGATGTATTACATCACGGTTTCTCCGCGCTTCGACGTAGTTGTGCTAGATCGGCAATGCCGACTCGGAAGCCTCACGAATGGTACTGCATATGGAACTGCTCTTCCAACTGCTTCCAAGTCTGGATGGAGTTTGATGGCAAAGAGGTATACCATCCAAAAGCCGATCCCGTGAGGGACTGTGAGAAGAGCCTCACGCGTAGCTGATCCGACACTGAAGCCGGTCCTAGTTGTGCCAAATATCAGCCGACGTGCTCGATGGAGCTGGAGCCATCTGATCCACTGAATTTGGAGAAATCAGGGAGCCGATACTTAGGTGGCAGCGGGATCATCTCGTACTCGTCGGGGTACGGCTTGGAATAGCCGATTGCCCTCCTTTTCGGCACCATGCCGAACTGGTCTCTCAGTATAGTACTGATCTGATCCGCTGTGCTGGCTGTAGGAGTTGAACTCTGAAGATTCGCCGGGGTGGCGTACTTAGCCAGCCATGTTTGCTTTTCCAGCTCTGAGCCAACTGCAGGAGCTGAGCTCTGGAGGTTCGTCCCTCCTGTCTTCCCAGAGGTCCCTGATGTTGTGGCCTGGTTTGTGAGTGCCCAGTTGCCACAATCCGGCACATACGTGCACGCGTATCCGTGAGGGATCTCCTTAGGCGCCTCGGTCAAGAACTGGTAGTCACTAGGGTCACCACCGATCTTGTAGACGACGAATGCCGGTGTAGCCGGCACTTCTGGTGCTGCCAACGCATATGGCAGCGGTGGACGGGACTGGAGTGGCAACTCTCCTTGATGTGTCCCGAGAGCTGGTCCTGACGGCGAGTACTGGTGCCTCATGATCTCCTGGATCACGCGAAGAGCGACACGCTCCAACGTGTTGACCAGGTTCTCAGAGTGGCGGTGTAGCGAATGAGCCACCAAGTAGTTGATCTCCTGCCGCAGGCCCCTAGTGCGTTCCTCCGACGGGGCAGAGAGGTCTATCCCATCGAGTGCACCTTCTGGTGAGAATCCCTTCCATCTGATGCCATGGGAACGGGTTCTCTGAAAAGAGCCGATGAGGTCGGCTTCGAGGGTGGCCTTGATCTCGTCATATCTCTTCTTGAGTTCGTCAGGCAGCTCCTCGTAGGTGACTGGCGTGCCGTCCGCCATCTCGGATGTAGATGGCGATGTGGTTGATGTAGACGATAGTCCCACCGGGCGTGCCAGAATGTGTTGACGTCAGAAACCCACCGACGGGCAGCGACGGGTCAACACCGTAGAGCCGGGAAGAGCCTAGAGCTGCGGCTGGCTGAGACCCCTCCGAGCGACGGCCCGCAAAGCACTTCTGGTCACACGTCCGATGCTGGGTGCAAGGGCGTGCCACCTGACCTATACCTGGCCAGGAAGGTGATGGAGATGCCTCGCTTAGTTTCCTGCATGGCATACACGTAAACATTAAATACGAGCCTCGATCGGCTCTCAGGTTATCCTGTGAATCGGCTCAAGGAGCCGATCCACCCATGATTCGTACGGGGTGCACGAATATATGGTGGTCCTGCTTGATCAAGATAAAGCTAATGAGATCTACGACGATTTAGGGTTTTCACCGCATAATCGGATCATCCTACTCCAGGTTGGGCCTCGCGGCCACGCACGGTGCTCGTAAGCCGATCCTAAACAAGGCCTAAAAACCAACACGAAGTTGATCCCCGGAACATCCTGTTTAGGACTTGCGAACGCCACCCTACGTGCCGCTGGATCCTCCCCCCCTTTGTAAGGCCTAACTATTGCAGATATTAAACTAATCCTTGTAGAACAAGGAGCAATCGTAACGGATCAGATCTACTAAATAATGATCAAGCGGGGTGCCGCCCCCACACCTGAGATAGGTGTGAGGGCGGCTAGACATGCAAGGGTTGCACTACGTAAGCATGTTATACGAAGAACAATGCTAACCCTAACACATCTATGATAACTACGTTGCTCGCCATCAACAAGGCTTCAGTACGAGCAACGCATGAACAACGTGGAGCTTGTGCTGCCTAGATCGCAAGATGCGATCTAGGCAGCATGTCGCTTATCGGATAGAAACCCTCGAGACGAAGGAGTTGGCGATGCGCCGATATTGGTTTGTTTGGGTGAACGTTGTGTTGTTGTTTATTTCATAAACCCTAGATACATATTTATAGTCCAAGGGACTTTCTAATTTAGGCGTACACCTAACCGTGCACGGGTAAAACTCTATTTCCTAATCTAAGATGCGATCTACTACAATTAAAGATACACGGGCAATCTAGCCCAAATTCTCCGCACAAGGCCGCTTTAGAGATATTCCACGTGTAATCTTCCAAGCCCATCTCTCTTACGGCCCACCTCCTGGTTTGGCCAAAATCTGGTGATAACAGCGCTGCAAAAGCCTACCGCCGGTCAGTCTTCGCTAGACGCGTCGCTTCCATGCGGCGATAAATGTCGTCGCCTCGAATTCACGCGAGGTTCCCTCTATTTGTCGCAGAACTGCCGCGTCTAGCCGCATTCACCACCCCCGTCTCCCTATTCACCACCAAACTTCTCTCCCCAATTTCCTCGAGCTAGCAATGGCGGACTTCGGTGATGGCGCGGCGAACAACGGCTTTGGCTGGCGTTCTCTCCACCAATGGGAGGGGAGGCTGTTGCACACGGCGGGCTACCCGGCGCCGCCTGAAAGGACATGGATGCCGCCTAGAGAGGGTGAATAGGTGTTTTATAACTTTTACGAATATGACTTAACAAATGCGGAATAAAACTAGTGTTTAATTTTTCAAGCACAAAACCTACATAACTAGGGTTCACCTATGTGCACCAATAACTTATGCTAAGCAATAGAAGTAACTATGTGATAGCAAGATATATATAACTTCAAGCATGAAGGCTCTCACAAAGTAAAGTGCATAAGTAAAGAGCTCGGGTATAGAAATAATCGAGGTGACGTGGAGACAACGATGTATCCAAAAGTTCACACTCTTGCAAGTGCTACTCTCCGTTGGAGCGGTGTGGAGGACAAGTCACTCCAAATGCACGAAGGCCACCATATTCTCCTCGAGAATTCCCACCAAAAGGGATATCCTCGATCCACTATGGAACCTTAGGGTGGTCACCGAACCCGCACAAAGCTTGGAGCAAACTCCACAACTTAATTGGAGGCTCCCAATAAAACGCCACAAAGGCCTTGTCCTTGAAGAAACTCCACAACTTAATTGGAGTCCTCAAGAACACCACAAAACCACAAAGACCACTAAGCCGTCTAGGATCCAAAGACCCAAGAGGAACAATCTCCGGAAACAAGTTCCTGAAGTGAATATCTCACCAACTTTCACCTCCACGTATCACCGCGGAGAAGTAAAATCGATGCACCAAATGCAATGGCAAAAACACCACAAAGATGCTCAAGTCCTTCTTTCTTAAATTCCAACAAAGCTACACAAGCTATTGGGGGAATAAGAGAGGAAGAACAAATAGGAGGAGGAACACTAAATTTCTCCAAGATCTAGATCTAGTGGATTCCCCTCACAAAGAGAGGGATTTGTTTGGTCAAGATGTAGATCTAGATCTCCTCTATCTTTTTCTCAAATATGAGCAAGAATCATGGAGAGATTAGAGGGAGGAGAATCTTCTCAAGGTCAACAATGGAGTAGAGAGAGTAGGAGAAGCCACTAGGTCAATGGGGAAGAAGGGGGTTATATATGACCACCAAAATAGAATCTAACCGTTGAAAATGCAGCCAAAAATAGCCCCCAGCCGGACCTTCCGGGATTTGGCCGGACCAATCTGGCCGGCCGAACTTGTCCGGCCAATTCCAAACCATTCTGGGCACAATTTTTGTGCACCCTGGACCCTGGCCGGACTAAGGTTGGCCAGTGGCCGGACCAGTCCGGCCGGCAGCACACCCCACACCGAAAACATCGTTATTTTTACATTCGGACTCCGAATTTGATGATTTTGGGCTCGTTAGAATCACAACAAAAAGCTTTACAAGATCATGCAGGGAAACAGCATAGTCCAATCACAGAGTATAATATAAAATAGGAAAATATTTAACCTATCTATAAGAGCCAAATCGGTCACACCTCCAATATGGAAAATGCAACAATTTGAGTTAGGAAACTCGGATTTAGGTGAAACCAATTTTGTTGCAAAGGTGGTGACAAGAGTGATACGTCCATTTTGCATCACTATTTTATATCATAATTTACTGTTATTCATTGATATATTTCATATTTAGAGATGATACTTATGTTATTTCACCTATTTTGCATGTTTCATGATTATTGGAGAATCACTCACCGGAGTCAGGATTCTGCTGAAAAAGCACCGTCAGGATGCAATATTTCTGAAGATCAACAATTGACGGAAAATATACCGAAGCTCCTATTTTTTCAAATGATGGAGCCAGCCAGAAGGGGAGGCCGAGGAGGGCCACCATGGGCCCCCCCATAGGCCGGCGCGGCCACCAGGCCTGGCGCGCCGCCATGTGGGGAGGGAGCCCACGACCCCCCTCGGCCGTCTCCCTTTCGCGTACTTCATCTCCAGAGAACCCTAAGGCGAGGGGAGACATCGAGAATAGACAGAGCCGCCTGTGCGGGGCGGAGAAACACCAGAAGAGAAAAAAGCTCTCTGGCAGGCTGAAATCTGCCGAGGAAATTCCCTCCCGGAGGGGGAAATCGTCGCCATCGTCACCGTCATCGAGCTGGACTTCATTGGGATCATCATCATCATCTCCATTGCCGACACCATCATCTCCACCGCTGCACCTCATCTCCGCTGTAACATCTAGGGTTGAATCTTGATTATTTCATAGGGGAAACTCTCCCGGTGTTGATTACTCCTTGTTATTGATGCTATTGAGTGAAACCATTGAACCAAGGTTTATGTTCAGATTGTTATTCATCATCATATCACCTCTGATCATGTTCCATATGATGTCTTGTGAGTAGTTCGTTTAGTTCTTGAGGATATGGGTGAAGTCTAAATGTTAGTAGTGAACTATGTTGAGTAATATTTAATGGTTTGATATTTAAGTTGTGGTGTTATTCTTCTAGTGGTGTCATGTGAACGTCGACTACATGATACTTCACCTTTATGGGCCTAGGGAAATGCATCTTGTATTCGTTTGCTAATTGTGGGGTTCCCGGAGTGACAGCAACCTGAACCCCCGTTGGTATATCGATGCATGAGGGATAGCAGGATCTCAGAGTTTAAGGCTGTGGTTAGATTTATCTTAATTACTTTCTTGTATTTGCGGATGCTTGCAAGGGGTTTAATCACAAGTATGTATTAGTCCTAGGAAGGGCGGTGCATTAGCATAGGTTCACCCACACAACACTTATCAAAACAATGAAGATTAATCAACTATATGAAGTGAAAGCACTAGACTAAATTCCCGTGTGTCCTCAAGAACGTTTGGTCATCATAAGTAAACAAACCGGCTTGTCCTTTGTGCTAAAAAGGATTGGGCCACTCGCTGCAATTATTACTCTCGCATTTTACTTACTTGTACTTTATTTATCTGCTATATCAAAAACCCCTGAAAACTTGTCTGTGAGCATTTACAGTGAATCCTTCATCGAAACTGCTTGTCAACACCTTCTGCTCCTCGTTGGGTTCGACACTCTTATTTATCGAAAGTACTACGATACACCCCCTATACTTGTGGGTCATCAAGACTATTTTGTGGCGCCGTTGTCGGGAAGTGAAGCGCTATTGGTAAGTGGAATTGGTAAGGAAAACTTTTACTGTACGTGTTGTTTTTATTTCTGCCTGCTGCTATAATTCATTATGGAGATATCTTCTCTTGAATTCCTATTTGGAAAATCTACTACTACTGCAACGGTAGTGGATGAGGCGCCAGGTGAGAAAGAGGTTCCATATAAAATACCTATGAAAATTATTGAACGTGTTGTGGATAACCGCTATGAAGGGTATGGAACTGTCCATCCTGGAGATCATTTACTGTTTTTACATGAATTATGCGGGTTATTCAAGTGTGCAGGTATTTCTATGGATGAAGTTAGGAAGAAACTATTCTCTATATCGCTGTCTGGTAAAGCGGCGCATGGTATAAATTGCCGAAGAATGGGAATTATCTTGATTGGAAGGATATTGTGCCTCTATTTTATTCTAAATTTTATCCTCTAAGTGAAATTCACAAAGACCGGAACCGCATATATAATTTCTGGCCTCATGATGGAGAGAGTATTGCCCAAGCATGGGGGAGGTTGAAGTCTTTAATGCTCAAATGCCCCATTCATGAGCATCCTGGTAATATCATCATTGATAATTTCTATGCAAGACTTTCTTTTCAAGATAAAACCTTGCTGGATACTGCTTGTTCTGGATCATTCACGCGCAACAAAGAAGAGTTTAAATGGGACCTTGTTGATCGGATCCAAGAGAATACTGAAGGATGGGAGAACGACAAAGGCAGAGAGTCAGGTATAAATTATGATTACGAATGCATTGAAACTTTTATGGATACTGATAAATTTCGTAATATGAGTGCTACTTATGGTCTTGACTCTCAAGTTGTTGCAAGTTTTTATAAAGCTTTTGCCTCTCATTTCGAATTGCCTAGGAATAATTTTGATAAGTATCATGAACCTTACAAAGATAAAACTGATTCACCTATAGGTAAATGTGTTGAAATTAAAACTGTTGATCATATTCTTCCTGAAGCTTATATTGAAAAAACTCCTTTCCTTGCTAAAATGAAGGAGTATTCTGTCATAACTAGTGTGGTTAATAAAAGTGCAAAGAAACCTATAGAACCTGAGGAGCAAATAAATGTTGAACCTGCTATTGCAATAGTTAAAGATCTTGTGACTGAAAATGTAGAAGATGGTCACATCAGTTTCTGTGAAGATGCTTCTAATATTGTTTCACATCCTAGTAAGTCTAGGAAAGCTAGTGTTCCTATGCTCTCTGTTAGAATTTGTGATCATTGTTATTATGGTTTATGCGATATTGGTGCAAGTATTAGTGCCATTCCTTATGAGCTTTACAAGGAAATCATGCATGAAATTGGTTCTTGTGAAATTGAAGATATTGATGTGGTTATTCGGCTAGCTAATAGTGAAACTATCTCTCCTATTGGTATTGTTCGAGATGTGGAAGTTCTATGCGGTAAGATTAAATATCCTGTTGACTTTTTGGTACTTGATTCTGCTGCTAGTAAGACTTGTCCTATTATTTTCGGTAGACCTTTTCTAAATACTTGTGGAGCTATTATAGATTGCAAGAAAGAGAAAATTGTGACTAAATTTGCTGGTGAATCTTATGAGTTTAATTTCTATAAATTTGCCAAAGTTCCTTATAAAGCTGAATTGCCTAACGATGATTTTAGAGTTGAACAGTGCGCATCTATTGCTCTTGCTCCTAATAATCCTTTGCAGCAACATTTGGAGGATCATGACAGTGAAGTCTTTAGGGAAGAAAGGAATGAGCTTGATGAAATTTTCCTTCGTCAACCTATTCTTAAACATGACTTACCGGTTGAAGATCTAGGTACAACACCACCACCAAAGGAAGATCCTGTTTTTGATTTGAAACCGTTGCCTGATAATCTTAAGTATGCTTATATTGATGATAAGAAAACATATCCTATTATTATTAGTGCTAAGCTTTCAGATTTTGAGGAAGAAAGATTATTGGAAATATTGAAGAAACACCGAGGAGCTATTGGCTACACTCTTGATGACTTGAAGGGGATTTCTCCTGCTATTTGCCAACATGCCATCAATATGGAAGATGATGCAAAGCCTGTTTATTGAACATCAGCGTCGTTTAATTCCTAAGATGAAGGATGTGGTAAGGAATGAGGTATTGAAACTTCTTGAAGATGGTATTATATATCCTATTGCTGATAGTAGATGGGTTAGTCCTGTGCATTGTGTTCCTAAGAAAGGAGGAATAACTGTTGTACCTAATGATAATGATGAGCTTATCCCTCAAAGAGTAGTTGTAGGGTATAGAATGTGCATTGATTATCGAAAAGTTAATAAAGTTACTAAGAAGGATCATTACCCTTTACCTTTTATTGATTAAATGCTAGAAAGGTTATCTAAAAATACTCATTTCTGCTTTCTTGATGGTTATTCTGGGTTTTCACAAATTGCTGTTAGAACTAAAGATCAAGAGAAAACCACTTTCACTTGTCCCTATGGAACTTATGCTTATAGGCGTATGCCTTTTGGTTTATGTATTGCTCCTACTACTTTTCAAAGATGCATGTCTGCTATTTTTCATGGTTTTTGTGAAAAGATTGTGGAGGTATTCATGGATGATTTTTCTGTCTATGGGAATTCTTTTGATAATTGTTTGCGAAACCTCGATAAAGTTTTGCAGAGATGTGAAGAAACCAACCTTGTCCTTAATTGGGAGAAATGCCACTTTATGGTTAATGAAGGAATTGTATTGGGACATAAAATTTCTGAAAGAGGTATTGAAGTTGATAGAGCTAAGGTTGAAGCGATTGAGAAGATGCCTTATCCGAGGGATGTTAAAGGTATTCGTAGTGTTCTTGGTCATGTTGGTTTTTATAGGAGATTTATTAAAGATTTCTCTAAAATTTCAAAGCCTCTTACTAATCTTCTTCAAAAAGATGTACCTTTTGTTTTTGATGATGATTGTAAGGAAGCTTTTGAAACTCTAAAGAAAGCCTTAACAACTACTCCAGTAGTTGAACCTCCTGATTGGAATTTACCTTTTGAAATTATGTGTGATGCTAGTGATTTTGCTGTTGGTGCTGTTCTTGGACAGCGAGTAGATAAGAAATTGAATGTTATTCATTATGCTAGTAAGACTCTTGATGCTGCTCAAAGAAATTATGCTACAACTGAAAAAGAATTATTAGCTGTAGTTTTTGCTTGTGACAAGTTTAGACCTTATATTGTTGATTCAAAAGTCACAATTCATACTGATCATGCTGCAATTAGGTACCTTATGGAAAAGAAAGATGCTAAGCCAAGACTTATTAGATGGGTGCTTCTTTTGCAAGAATTTGATTTACATATTGTAGATAGGAAAGGTGCCGATAATCCTGTTGCTGATAATTTGTCTAGATTGGAAAATATTGCTTATGATCATGTTCTTGTTAATGATAGTTTTCCAAATGAACAATTGGCTGTAATAAAGGTGAGCTCGCGAGATAGTCCTTGGTATGCTGATTATGCTAACTTTATTGTTTCCAAGTATTTGCCTCCAACCTTTTCAGCGCAGCAAAGGAGGAAATTCTTTTATCATTTGAGGCATTATTTTTGGGATGACCCACACTTATATAAAGAAGGAGTGGATGGTATTATGCGAAGATGTGTTCCCGAATATGAACAACAAGAGATATTGAGTAAGTGTCATGGTAGTGTTTATGGAGGACATCACACCGGAGATAGAACCGCACAAAAGGTTCTACAGTCAGGTTTTTACTGGCCAACTCTCTTTAAAGATGCAAGGAAGTTTATTTTATCTTGCGATGAATGTCAAAGAGTTGGTAATATCTCTAGGCGCAATGAAATGCCTATGAATTATACTCTTGTTATTGAACCATTTGATTGTTGGGGATTTGACTTCATGGGTCCTTTCCCTTCTTCAGAAGGTAATACTCATATACTTGTTGCTGTTGATTATGTTACTAAATGGGTGGAAGCCATACCCACAAAAAGTGCTGATGGTGAGACTTCTTTAAGAATGCTTTTAGATGTTATTTTTCTTAGGTTTGGAGTACCTAGATATATTATGACTGATGGAGGTTCTCATTTTATTCATGGTGGTTTTAGAAAAACTCTTGCTAAATATGGTATTAATCATAGGATTGCTTCTGCTTATCATCCTCAAACTAGTGGGCAAGTAGAATTATCGAATAGAGAAATTAAATCTATCTTGCAAAAGACTGTTAATAAATCTAGGAAAAATTGGGCTAGTAAGTTGAAGGAAGCATTGTGGGCTTATAGAACTGCTTATAAAAATCCTATGGGTATGTCTCCTTATAAAATGGTTTATGGAAAGGCTTGTCATTTACCTTTAGAACTAGAGCACAAAGCTTATTGGGCTGTAAGAGAACTTAATAAAGATTTTAAACTTGCCGGTAAGAAAAGGTTGCTACAATTGAGTTCTTTAGATGAATGGAGAAGTGAAGCTTATGAAAATGCTAAACTTTTTAAGGAGAAAGTTAAGAAATGGCATGATAGAAGAATCATTAAAAGAGAATTTAATGTTGGAGATAAAGTCCTATTGTATCGGTCTCGTCTCAGATTTTTTGCAGGGAAATTACTCTCAAAATGGGAAGGACCATATGTCATTGTGGAGGTGTATCGTTCAGGGGCAATAAAAATTGGTTCTCTGAAAGGTGATGCCACACAAGTGGTGAATGGACAAAGACTCAAGCATTATATTTCTGGAGATTCTTATAATGAAGATATTGATGTTATTCGAGTGGTGACTCCGGAAGCTTTCATCAAAGATCAAATTGATAGTTCTGCAGAGTTCGACTTTGAATAGGTAACAGTTTTGGTAGTAAAAAGTCCGTGTTTAACTTTCCGAACAATATTTTTGCTGTTTTTGGAAAATATGAAAAATTATGAGATCGAATCGGAGCGGAGGAGACGCACGAGGATACATCACCACGTGGGGGGGGCGGGCCTCACCCTGGCCGCGCTGCCATATGGTGACGGCTCCTCGGAGTCCCTCTTCCACTCGTTTTCGACCTGGTACTTTCCTTTTGTCATGAAAATTTTTGCTATATAATTCCCCGGATCCCCAGAGGTCCGTATATCGTTTTCTCGTCGTGTTTTGTTTCGAGCTGTTTTTTTGCCAGGATCTGTTTTTGATCTAGAAGCACCATGGTCTCCAACAACAAGGACAAGGGGCCTTTTGAAGAAGATATTCAAGATCCTGAGTGGGAAGAGATGGATGAGAGTGTCAAGGAAGAAGTGAAGAAGATGTCATCAATAAAAAGAGAGCGACAAGCTGTTGGGAGTAAGCCAATCTTGGTGGGATCGGTTAACACTCGATGTTCTTTTTCTCATAACTTGCAGGGACCCTTACCACCTGCTCCTAGCCTTAACTCTTTCCCTGCTGTGGAGGAAGTTTTACGGGTTACCGATGAGTTTTGTGATCAATACCGTGTTCTGAGAAGGGAAGTGGAGATACTCCGGGAGGAGAATAACCGACTTCGCAGAATGCTAGAGCGGTTCCTCACTCCCATCAAGGAACCACCATCACCACCGAAGGAGTAATTCATCATTGGTATTGGCATCCCCTTGGTTTGTTCCAAGCTTGGGGGAGTGCCGCGGTATCACATCATCACTATCTTTTACCTTTTTACTATCAAGTAGTGTCATATCATGAGTAGGGAAGTTATCATATAAGATGGTTTGCAGTGTGAAGTATCTCTCTTTTAGTTGGTTATCTATGTATCCCTTGGTGTGAGTTATCGTTATGAAATATTAATTAGAAGTTTTATCATTTACATTTTGCACACCTTATTTTAGTTTGCAATTTCTGTTATATGATTGATCTTGTTGTTAGTATTGGTATCACTTTGGGAGCATCAAGTAAATCTATTTGGTTTTGGCAAACTTAGCATTGGTCAATAGCAAATTTACTTGGAGACTTAAGTAGAAAAGAGGAAAATACATGTAGGTATATTATTTCAGTATCTATCTTTCTTGTTAGCTAATGAGCTTAGTATTCTGAAGCTAAAACTGTTTGTGCTTACAAGTAAGATGCATGATTGTTTCTATCACATGTATATTTGTTTGTTTCCCTCAACTCTTATGCTTGCTAATCGACCTTGCTAGCCAAAGACCTGTACTGAGAGGGAATGCTTCTCGTGCATCCAAAACCTTAAACCAAACCTATGCCATTTGTGTCCACCATAACTACCTATTATGTGGTATTTAGCGCCACTCTAAGTAAATATTTCATGTGCTACCTTTAAACAATTCAAAAGTTATTATCTCTTATTTGTGTCAATGTTTTATAGCTCATGAGGAAGTATGTGGTGTTTTATCTTTCAATCTTGTTGGGCAGACTTTCACCAATGGACTAGTGGCATATCCACTTATCCGATAATTTTGCAAAAAGAGCTGGCAACGGGGTTCCCAGCCCCAATTAATTAACTTTCATTAATAATTCTCTTCACATGTTTTGCCCTGATTCATCAGTAAGCAACTTAATTTTGCAAATAGACACTCCTCCATGGTATGTGAAATGTTGGAAGGCACCCGAGGATTCGGTTAGCCATGGCTTGTGAAAGCAAAGGTTGGGAGGAGTGTCATCCATAAATAAAACTAAAGTACATGTGTAAACAAGAGAGAAGAGGGATGATCTACCTTGCTGGTAGAGATAACGTCCTTCATGGGAGCCGCTCTTTGAGAGTTTGTTTGGCAAGGGGGTTAGAGTGCCCACTACCATTCGGTGACAACAACAAACACCTCTCAAAACTTTACTTTTATGCTCTGTATTTGATTTCAAAACTTAAAAAGCTCTAGCACATGATTTAATCCCTGCTTCCCTCTGCGAAGGGCCTATCTTTTACTTTTATGTTGAGTCAGTAAACCTATTTCCCTCCATCTCAAGCAAGCAATTGAGTTGTTGTGATCCAACCATTTATATTGTGATCTATTTAATCATGTCTTTTATTCTTCCCTGTTTATTACAAATTTTATCTGAATGAATATGACTTTGAAGGTTATCTATGCTTGCAAAATAAGTACAATCTGTTAATCGTTCTTTGACCAAGAACAAAGTTTGCCATCACCAATTATGATTTCCTATGCACCTTTATTTGTGATTTCCCTTTACTTGTTTCAAGTTGAGTTATATGAGGAAGTTGTTTACTAGAATGTCTTGTGTGGATTAATAAATGTGATGCTTCTTGTCCGTATTTTATTTATCGACTCTTCACTCCATAAACATGTGGTCTTGTTTACTGAGTTCAGTTTCGCTTGGGGACAAGCGAGGTCTAAGCTTGGGGGGAGTTGATATATCCATTTTGCATCACTATTTTATATCATAATTTACTGTTATTCATTGATATATTTCATATTTAGAGATGATACTTATGTTATTTCACCTATTTTGCATGTTTCATGATTATTGGAGAATCACTCACCGGAGTCAGGATTCTGCTGGAAAAAGCACCGTCAGCATGCAATATTTCTGAAGATCAACAATTGACGGAAAATATACCGAAGCTCCTATTTTTCCAAATGACGGAGCCAGCCAGAAGGGGAGGCCTAGGAGGGCCACCATGGGACCCCATAGGCCGGCGCGGCCACCAGGCCTAGCGCGCCGCCATGTGGGGAGGGAGCCCACGACCCCCCTCGGTCGTCTCCCTTTCGTGTACTTCATCTCCAGAGAACCCTAAGGCGAGGGGAGACATCGAGAATAGACAGAGCCGCCTCTGCGGGGCGGAGAAACACCAGAGAGAAAAGAGCTCTCCGGCAGGCTGAAATCTGCCGGGGAAATTCCCCCCCGGAGGGGGAAATCGTCGCCATCGTCACCGTCATCGAGCTGGACTTCATTGGGATCATCATCATCATCATCATCTCCATCGCCGACACCATCATCTCCACCGCTGCACCTCGTCTCCGCTGTAATATCTAGGGTTGAATCTTGATTATTTCATAGGGGAAACTCTCCCCGTGTTGATTACTCCTTGTTATTGATGCTATTGAGTGAAACCATTGAACCAAGGTTTATGTTCAGATAGTTATTCATCATCATATCACCTCTGATCATGTTCCATATGATGTCTTGTGAGTAGTTCGTTTAGTTCTTGAGGACATGGGTGAAGTCTAAATGTTAGTAGTGAACTATGTTGAGTAATATTTAATGGTTTGATATTTAAGTTGTGGTGTTATTCTTCTAGTGGTGTCATGTGAACGTCGACTACATGATACTTCACCTTTATGGGCCTAGGGGAATGCATCTTGTATTCGTTTGCTAATTGTGGGGTTGCCGGAGTGACAGCAACCTGAACCCCCGTTGGTATATCGATGCATGAGGGATAGCAGGATCTCAGAGTTTAAGGCTGTGGTTAGATTTATCTTAATTACTTTCTTGTATTTGCGGATGCTTGCAAGGGGTTTAATCACAAGTATGTATTAGTCCTAGGAAGGGCGGTGCATTAGCATAGGTTCACCCACACAACACTTATCAAAACAATGAAGATTAATCAACTATATGAAGCGAAAGCACTAGACTAAATTCCCGTGTGTCCTCAAGAACGTTTGGTCATCATAAGTAAACAAACCGGCTTGTCCTTTGTGCTAAAAAGGATTGGGCCACTCGCTGCAATTATTACTCTCGCATTTTACTTACGTGTACTTTATTTATCTGCTATATCAAAACCCCCTGAAAACTTGTCTGTGAGCATTTACAGTGAATCCTTCATCGAAACTGCTTGTCAACACCTTCTGCTCCTCGTTGGGTTCGACACTCTTTTTTATCGAAAGTACTACGATACACCCCCTATACTTGTGGGTCATCAAAGAGCTACACCACTAAGAGATAAAATCTTAAGAAAAAGTGGGATAAACTTTTTTCATGAATTTAGAGGTCAAACCTCTCAATACGAAAAACCGGGAAAAACTCGAATATCAAAAACACAACAAGTATTCCATGTAGAATCTGTTTTCGATGAACTAGAGCTTGTCATGAGAATAAGCACAAGCTCTAAATCGATCACCATATGGATAAGATCCAAATAACAACCAAGAAATATGATGCAAGGATGCAAAGGTTTGACCTCTCTTAGAATGATACGACTGAGTTACTCACTCGAAAGCCCCTTTATAGTGCGGCAACTAACCTATACCCCGGTCTCCCAACTAAACCATGAGCCCGGTAAGAAAGAAACCCTATCAAGACCAAACCTTGACCTTGCGCATTCCACTTGAAATTGATGATGACGATCTTGACCGCAACAAGATGGAACGCCTTTCTTGATTGTGCTTGCTTGTTGAAGTCTTGCGAGTGCTCCCCCATAATCCACTATTGGAGAGCTTCTTATTCGGCGCATCTTCACATATCCATGAAAAATATGGATGACAAGCTCAAGATCATGATCTCATCGGGATGGCTCATCTTAAACTTGCACACCATTCCTTCTTTCTCCATCTTGTTGATGTCTTGAAGATACACTGGAGAGATCACTCAATATTCTTCTTCAAGACATACTTATCACTTGATCTTCATCATATTATTCTATTTGCATCCTTGAATCCAACATATGTTTCAATCATTGCCTATGGACAACTCCTACAAATATAACTCAATGCAAACATTAGTCCATAGGGATTATCATTAATTACCAAAACCACACATGTGGGTCTCCATGATCTTTCAATCTCCCCATTTTGGTAATTGATGACAATCTCTTTGAGAGGGTTTATATAAGGAATTTAAGTAACAAACAAGTTTAATACATAGAGCAAACTCCCCCATAATATATGCACGCGTAATGAACTTGAATTTCATTGCATATATTGGCAATCAAAGCCTAGTGGAGTTTCCTCTCAATATTCAACAAAGCAAGGCAACAAGATGCAAAGCATGAAAGGCAAATACTTTGGCACAAAGAAAGAAGCATAAAACCCCAATTCCCTTAAACCCTCGAAACTTCTCCCCCGTTGGCATTGATGTCTACGCACGCTTCTATTCCTGTAGATAGTGTTGGGCCTCCAAGAGCAGAGGTTTGTAGAACAGCAGCAAGTTTCCCTTAAGTGGATCACCCAAGGTTTATCGAACTCAGGGAGGAAGAGGTCAAAGATATCCCTCTCAAGCAACCCTGCAATCACGATACAAGAAGTCTCTTGTGTCCCCAACACACCTAATACACTTGTCAGATGTATAGGTGCACTAGTTCGGCGAAGAGATAGTGAAATACAAGTGGTATGAATGAATATGAGCAGTAGTAACGGCGCCAGAAAAGTGCTTGCTGGGCGTGCGATTGATGGTAGTAATATTGCAGGAAGTAAAGTTGCAAGAAACAAGAAACAAGCGATGATTGCAGTATTTGGAAACAAGGCCTAGGGATCATACTTTCACTAGTGGACACTCTCAACATTGATCACATAAATAAATAAGTTCTCTTCCTTTGTGCTACATATACTCTTGTTTGATAATGAACACCATTCGTTGTGTAGGGCTACAAGAGCTCCCTCAAGCCGGAGTTAACAAGCGCCACAACATTCGGCATTCATATTTAAGTAACCTTTAGAGCATAATAGATCTTTGCAACTTAAACCGAGTACTAACATAGCATACACACTGTCACCTTTACACTATGAAGGAGGAATAAATCACATCAATACTATCATAGTAATAATTAACTCGATAACCTACAAGAGATTATGATCATAACCTACGCCAAGTACTACACGATGCACACACTGTCACCATTACACCGTGAAGGAGGAATAGACTACTTTAATAACATCACAAGAGTAGCACATAGACTAATAGTGATACAAAGCTCATATGAATCTCAATCATGTAAGGCAGCTCATGAGATCATTGTATTGAAGTACATAGGAGAGAGATTAACCACATAGCTACCGGTACAGCCCTTAGCCTCGAGGGAGAACTACTCCCTCCTCATGGGAGACAACAGCGTTGATGAAGATGGCGGTGGTTGATGGCGTGTATTTCACACGTTCGTTGGGCAACCCCAAGAGGAAGGTATGATGCGCACAGCAGCAAGTTTTCCCTCAGAAAGAAACCAAGGTTTATCGAACCAGGAGGAGCCAAGAAGCACGTTGAAGGTTGATGGCGGCGAGATGTAGTGCGGCGCAACACCAGGGATTCCGGCGCCAACGTGGAACCTGCACAACACAACCAAAGTACTTTGCCCCAACGAAACAGTGAGGTTGTCAATCTCACCGGCTTGCTGTAACAAAGAGTTAACCGTATTGTGTGGAAGATGATTGTTTGCGTAAAACAAAAAACAAGATGTGCAGAGATTGTATTTCAGTAAAGAGAATTGGACCGGGGTCCACAGTTCACTAGAGGTGTCTCTCCCATAAGACGAACAGCATGTTGGGTGAACAAATTACAGTTGGGCAATTGACAAATAAAGAGAGCATGACAATGCACATACATATCATGATGAGTATAGTGAGATTTAATTGGGCATTACGACAAAGTACATAGACCGCCATCCAACTGCATCTATGCCTAAAAAGTCCACCTTCAGGTTATCATCCGAACCCCTTCCAGTATTAAGTTGCAAAGCAACAGACAATTGCATTAAGTATGGTGCGTAATGTAATCAACAACTACATCCTTAGACATAGCATCAATGTTTTATCCCTAGTGGCAACAGCACAACACAACCTTAGAACTTTCTGTCACTGTCCCAGGTGTCAATGCAGGCATGAACCCACTATCGAGCATAAGTACCCCCTCTTGGAGTTACAAGCATCTACTTGGCCAGAGCATCTACTAGTAACGGAGAGCATGCAAGATCATAAACAACACATAAGCATAACTTTGATAATCAACATAACAAGTATTCTCTATTCATCGGATCCCAACAAACGCAACATATAGAATTACATATAGATGATCTTGATCATGTTAGGCAGCTCACAAGATCCGACAATGATAGCACAATGGGGAGAAGACAACCATCTAGCTACTGCTATGGACCCATAGTCCAGGGGTAGACTACTCACACATCACACCGGAGGCGACCATGGCGGCGTAGAGTCCTCCGGGAGATGATTCCCCTCTCCGGCAGGGTGCCGGAGGCGATCTCCTGGATCCCGAGATGGGATCGGCGGCGGCGTCTCGGAAGGTTTTCCGTATCGTGGTTCTCGTGCTGGGGTTTTCGTCACGGAGGCTATTTGTAGGCGGAAGGGCAGAGTCGGGGGCCGACGAGGGGGCCACACCATAGGCGGCGCGGGCCCCCTGGCCGTGCCGCCACGTGGTGTCGCCACCTCGTGGCCCCACTTCGTGTGTTCTTCGGTCTTCTGGAAGCTCCGTGGAAAAATAGGCCCCTGGGCTTTGATTTCGTCCAATTCCGAGAATATTTCCTTACTAGGATTTCTGAAACCAAAAACAGCAGTAAAACAGAATCGGCACTTCGGCATCTTGTTAATAGGTTAGTTCCAGAAAATGCACGAATATGACATAAAGTGTGCATAAAACATGTAGATAACATCAATAATGTGGCATGGAACATAAGAAATTATCGATACGTCGGAGACGTATCAGTGGTGTCGATGGAGGAGCCTTCCGGGGGCACTTCCCCGTCCCGGCGGCGTGCCGGAATAGAGACTCCTGTCCCCCAGATCTTGGCTTCGCGATGGCGGCGGCTCTGGAAGGTTTCTCGTACCGTGGTTTTTTCCGTGTCGAAGATTTAGGTCAGGGACCTTTAAATAGGCGAAGAGGCGGAGTCGGAAGGGTTACGGGGGTGCCACACAATAGGGGGGCGCGGCCCCCCTCTTGGCCGCGCCGGCCTGGCGTCTGGTGGCACTGTGGCCCCCCTCTGGTTCCTCTCGGGTGTTCTGGAAGCTTCGTGGAATTCTAAGATGCTGGGCGTTGAAGCAACACAAAAGAAGATTAAGTTTCAGCGGTTGCTTTCAACTTGTAACATGTATATCTCATGGATATTGTCAACATAGAGTAATATAATAAGTGCAATAAGCAAGTATGTAGGAATCAATGCACAGTTCACACAAGTGTTTGCTTCTTGAGGTGGAGAGAAATAGGTGAACTGACTCAACATTGAAAGTAAAAGAATGGTCCTCATAGAGGAAAAGCATCGATTGCTATATTTGTGCTAGAGCTTTGATTTTGAAAACATGAAACAATTTTGTCAACGGTAGTAATAAAGCATATGCATCATGTAAATTATATCTTATAAGTTGCAAGCCTCATGCATAGTGTACTAATAGTGCCCGCACCTTGTCCTAATTAGCTTGGACTACCTGGATTATCACCGCAATACATATGCTTTAACCAAGTATCACAAAGGGGTACCTCTATGCCGCCTGTACAAAGGTCTAAGGAGAAAGCTCGCATTTGGATTTCTCGCTTTTGATTATTCTCAACTTAGACATCCATACCGGGACAACATAGACAACAGATAATGGACTCCTCTTTTAATGCTTTAAGCATTCAACAACAATTAATTCTTTTCTCATTAGAGATTTGAGGATGTTTGTCCAAAACTGAAACTTCCACCATGGAACATGGCTTTAGTTAGCGGCCCAATGTTCTTCTCTCACATTATGCATGCTCAAACCATTCAACTCAGAGTAGATCGCCCTTACTTCAGACAAGACGAACATGCATAGCAACTCACATGAAATTCAACAATGAGTTGATGGCGTTCCCCAGTAAACATGGTTATCGCACAACAAGCAACTTAATAAGAGATAAAGTGCATAATTACATATTCAATACCACAATAGTTTTTAAGCTATTTGTCCCATGAGCTATATATTGCAAAGGTGAATGATGGAATTTTAAAGGTAGCACTCAAGCAATTTACTTTGGAATGGCTGGAAAATACCATGTAGTAGGTAGGTATGGTGGACACAAATGGCATAGTGGTTGGCTCAAGTATTTTGGATGCATGAGAAGTATTCCCTCTCGATACAAGGTTTAGGCTAGCAAGGCTTATTTGAAACAAACTCAAGGATGAACCGGTGCAGCAAAACTCACATAAAAGACATATTGAAAACATTATAAGACTCTACACCGTCTTCCTTGTTGTTCAAACTCAATACTAGAAATTATCTAGACCTTAGAGAAACCAAATATGCAAACCAAATTTTAGCATGCTCTATGTATTTCTTCATTAATGGGTGCAAAGCATATGATGCAAGAGCTTAATCATGAGCACAACAATTGCCAAGTATCACATTACCCAAAACATTTATAGCAATTACTACATGTATCATTTTCCAATTCCAACCATATAACAATTTAACGAAGGAGAAACTTCGCCATGAATACTATGAGTAGAAACCAAGGACATACTTGTCCATATGCTACAGCGGAGCGTGTATCTCTCCCATAAAGTGAATGCTAGGATCCATTTTATTCAAACAAAACAAAAACAAAAACAAACCGACGCTCCAAGAAAAAGCACATAAGATGTGATGGAATAAAAATATAGTTTCAGGGGAGGAACCTGATAATGTTGTCGATGAAGAAGGGGATGCCTTGGGCATCCCCAAGCTTAGACGCTTGAGTCTTCTTGATATATGCAGGGGTGAACCACCGGGTGCATCCCCAAGCTTAGAGCTTTCACTCTCCTTGATCATGTTGCATCATACTCCTCTCTTGATCCTTGAAAACTTCCTCCACACCAAACTCGAAACAACTCATTAGAGGGTTAGTGCACATTATAAATTGACATATTCAGAGGTGACACAATCATTCTTAACACTTCTGGACATTGCATAATGCTACTGGACATTAGTGGATCAAAGAAATTCATCCAACATAGCGAAAGAGGCAATGCGAAATAAAAGGCAGAATCTGTCAAAACAGAACAGTTCGTATTGACGAATTTTAAAATGGCACCAGACTTGCTCAAATGAAAATGCTCAAATTGAATGAAAGTTGCATACATATCTGAGGATCATGCACGTAAATTGGCTTAATTTTCTGAGCTACCTACAGGGAGGTGGACCCAGATTCGTGACAGCAAAGAAATCTGGAACTGTGCAGTAATCCAAATCTAGTACTTACTTTTCTATCAACGGCTTAACTTGGCACAACAAAACACAAAACTAAGATAAGGAGAGGTTGCTACAGTAGTAAACAACTTCCAAGACACAAAATAAAAACAAAGTACTGTAGGTAAAAACATGGGTTGTCTCCCATAAGCGCTTTTCTTTAACGCCTTTCAGCTAGGCGCAGAAAGTGTGTATCAAGTATTATCAAGAGATGAAGTGTCAACATCATAATTTGTTCTCATAATAGAATCAAAAGGTACCTTCATTCTCTTTCTAGGGAAGTGTTCCATACCTTTCTTGAGAGGAAATTGATATTTTATATTACCTTCCTTCATATCAATGGTAGCACCAACAGTTCGAAGAAAAGGTCTTCCCAATATAATGGGACAAGATGCATTGCATTCAATATCCAAGACAACAAAATCAACGGGAACCAGGTTATTGTTAACGGTAATGCGAACATTATCAACTTTACCCAAAGGTTTCTTTGTAGAATGATCAGCAAGATTAACATCCAAATAACAATTTTTCAGCGGTGGCAAGTCAAGCATATTATAAATTTTCTTAGGCATAACAGAAATACTTGCACCAAGATCACATAAAGCATTACAATAAAAATCTTTAACTTTCATCTTAATGATGGGCTCCCAACCATCCTCTAGCTTTTTAGGAATAGAGGCTTCACGCTCTAGTTTCTCTTCTCTAGCTTTTATGAGAGTATTTGTAATATGATGCGTGAAAGCCAAATTTATAGCACTAGCATTAGGACTTTTAGCAAGTTTTTGCAAGAACTTTATAACTTCAGAGATGTGGCAATCATCAAAATTCAAACCATTATAATCTAAAGCAATGGGATCATCATCCCCAATGTTGGAAAAAATTTCAGCAGCTTTATCACAGGCAGTTTCAGCAGTTTTAGCAGTTTCAGGCAGTTTTTCGCGCTTTGCATTAGAAGTGGAAACATTGCTAACACCAATTCTTTTATTAGTATGAGTAGAAGGTGCAGCAACATGTGTAGCATTAGCATTACTAGTGGTGGTAATAGTCCAAACTTTAGCTATATTCTTCTCTTTAGCTAGTTTTTCATTTTCTTCTCTATCCCACCTAGCACGCAGTTCAGCCATTAATCTTATATTCTCATTAATTCTAACTTGAATGGCATTTGCTGTAGTAACAATTTTATTATGATGATTCTCATTAGGCAAAACTTTCGATTTCAAAAGATCAACATCAGCAGCAAGACTATCAACTTTAGAAGCAAGTATATCAATTTTCCGAAGCTTTTCTTCAACAGATTTGTTAAAAGCAGTTTGTGTACTAATAAATTCTTTAAGCATGGCTTCAAGTCCAGGGGGTGAATTCCTATTATTGTTGTAAGAATTCCCATAAGAATTACCATAGCCGTTGCCATTATTATAAGGATATGGCCTATAGTTGTTACTAGAATTGTTCCGGTAAGCATTGTTGTTGAAATTATTATTTTTAATGAAGTTTACATCAACATGTTCTTCTTGTGCAACCAATGAAGCTAATGGAACATTATTAGGATCAATATTAGTCCTATCATTCACAAGCATAGACATAATAGCATCAATCTTATCACTCAAGGAAGAGGTTTCTTCGACAGAATTTACCTTCTTACCTTGTGGAGCTCTCTCCGTGTGCCATTCAGAGTAGTTGATCATCATATTATCAAGAAGCTTTGTTGCTTCACCAAGAGTGATGGACATAAAGGTACCTCCAGCAGCTGAATCCAATAAATTCCGTGAAGAAAAATTTAGTCCTGCATAGAAGGTTTGGATGATCATCCAAGTAGTCAGTCCATGGGTTGGGCAATTTTTAACCAGAGATTTCATTCTTTCCCAAGCTTGAGCAACATGTTCAGTATCTAATTGTTTAAAATTCATTATGCTACTCCTCAAAGATATAATTTTAGCAGGGGGATAATATCTACCAATAAAAGCATCCTTGCATTTAGTCCATGAATCAATACTATTCATAGGCAGAGATAGCAACCAATCTTTAGCTCTTCCTCTTAATGAGAAAGGGAACAATTTTAGTTTAATAATATCACCATCTACATCTTTATATTTTTGCATTTCACATAGTTCAACAAAATTATTAAGATGGGCAGCAGCATCATCAGAACTAACACCAGAAAATTGATTGTTCATAACAAGATTAAGTAAAGCAGGTTTAATTTCAAAGAATTCTGCTGTAGTAGCAGGTGGAGCAATAGGTGTGCATAAGAAATCATTATTATTTGTGGTTGTGAAGTCACACAACTTAGTATTTTCAGCGTTGGCCATTTTAGCAACAGTAAATAAAGCAAACTAGATAAAGTAAATGCAAGTAACTAATTTTTTTGTGTTTTCGATATAGCAAACAAGATAACAAATAAAGTAAAACTAGCAACTAATTTTTTTGTATTTTGATTTAGTGCAGCAAACAAAGTAGTAAATAAAATAAAGCAAGACAAAAACAAAGTAAAGAGATTGAGAAGTGGAGACTCCCCTTGCAGCGTGTCTTGATCTCCCCGGCAACGGCGCCAGAAAAAGAGCTTGATGGCGTGTATTTCACACGTTCGTTGGGCAACCCCAAGAGGAAGGTATGATGCGCACAGCAGCAAGTTTTCCCTCGGAAAGAAACCAAGGTTTATCGAACCAGGAGGAGCCAAGAAGCACGTTGAAGGTTGATGGCGGCGAGATGTAGTGCGAGCGCAACACCGGGGATTCCGGCGCCAACGTGGAACCTGCACAACACAACCAAAGTACTTTGCCCCAACGAAACAGTGAGGTTGTCAATCTCACCGGCTTGCTGTAACAAAGAGTTAACCGTATTGTGTGGAAGATGATTGTTTGCAGAAAACAGTAAAACAGTATTGCAGTAGATTGTATTTCAGTAAAGAGAATTGGACCGGGGTCCACAGTTCACTAGAGGTGTCTCTCCCATAAGACGAACAGCATGTTGGGTGAACAAATTACAGTTGGGCAATTGACAAATAAAGAGAGCATGACAATGCACATACATATCATGATGAGTATAGTGAGATTTAATTGGGCATTACGACAAAGTACATAGACCGCCATCCAACTGCATCTATGCCTAAAAAGTCCACCTTCAGGTTATCATCCGAACCCCTTCCAGTATTAAGTTGCAAAGCAACAGACAATTGCATTAAGTATGGTGCGTAATGTAATCAACAACTACATCCTTAGACATAGCATCAATGTTTTATCCCTAGTGGCAACAGCACAACACAACCTTAGAACTTTCATCCTTTGTCCCTGTGTCAATGCAGGCATGAACCCACTATCGAGCATAAGTACCCCCTCTTGGAGTTACAAGCATCTACTTGGCCAGAGCATCTACTAGTAACGGAGAGCATGCAAGATCATAAACAACACATAAGCATAACTTTGATAATCAACATAACAAGTATTCTCTATTCATCGGATCCCAACAAACGCAACATATAGAATTACAGATAGATGATCTTGATCATGTTAGGCAGCTCACAAGATCCGACAATGATAGCACAATGGGGAGAAGACAACCATCTAGCTACTGCTATGGACCCATAGTCCAGGGGTAGACTACTCACACATCACACCGGAGGCGACCATGGCGGCGTAGAGTCCTCCGGAGATGATTCCCCTCTCGGCAGGGTGCCGGAGGCGATCTCTGGATCCCCGAGATGGGATCGGCGGCGGCGGCGTCTCTGGAAGGTTTTCCGTATCGTGGTTCTCGGATCGGGGGTTTCGTCACGGAGGCTATTTGTAGGCGGAAGGGCAGAGTCGGGGGCCAGACGAGGGGGCCACACCATAGGGCGGCGCGGGCCCCCCCTGGGCCGCGCCGCCACGTGGTGTCGCCACCTCGTGGCCCCACTTCGTGTGTTCTTCGGTCTTCTGGAAGCTCCGTGGAAAAATAGGCCCCTGGGCTTTGATTTCGTCCAATTCCGAGAATATTTCCTTACTAGGATTTCTGAAACCAAAAACAGCAGAAAACAACAACTGGCACTTCGGCATCTTGTTAATAGGTTAGTTCCAGAAAATGCACGAATATGACATAAAGTGTGCATAAAACATGTAGATAACATCAATAATGTGGCATGGAACATAAGAAATTATCGATACGTCGGAGACGTATCAGTGGTGTCGATGGAGGAGCCTTCCGGGGGCACTTCCCCGTCCCGGCGGCGTGCCGGAACAGAGACTCCTGTCCCCCAGATCTTGGCTTCGCGATGGCGGCGGCTCTGGAAGGTTTCTCGTACCGTGGTTTTTTCCGTGTCGAAGATTTAGGTCAGGGACCTTTAAATAGGCGAAGAGGCGGAGTCGGAAGGGTTACGGGGGCGCCACACAATAGGGGGGCGCGGCCCCCCTCTTGGCCGCGCCGGCCTGGCGTCTGGTGGCACTGTGGCCCCCCTCTGGTTCCTCTCGGGTGTTCTGGAAGCTTCGTGGAATTCTAAGATGCTGGGCGTTGATTTCGTCCAATTCCGAGAATATTTCCTTACTAGGATTTCTGAAACCAAAAACAGCAGAAAACAGGAACTGGTACTTCGGCATCTTGTCAATAGGTTACTTCCGGAAAACGCATCAAAACGATAT
Source organism: Lolium perenne (assembly GCF_019359855.2). NCBI lineage: Eukaryota > Viridiplantae > Streptophyta > Magnoliopsida > Poales > Poaceae > Lolium > Lolium perenne. The sequence continues at coordinate 94,291,894 of NC_067250.2, read as the reverse complement.
AAAGTGTGAACAAAACATGTAGGTATTGTCATAAAACTAGCATGGAACATAAGAAATTATAGATAAGTTTGAGACGTATCAAGCATCCCCAAGCTTAGTTCCTACTCGCCCTCGAGTAGGTAAACGATAACAAGAATAATTTCTTAAGTGACATGCTACCAACATAATCTTGATCAACATTATTGTAAAGCATATGAAGTGAATGAAGTGATAGTAAAGATAATGACTAAGCAACTGAATCATATAGCAACGACTTTTCATGAATAGTACTTTCAAGACAAGCATCAATAAGTCTTGCATAAGAGTTAACTCATAAAGCAATAAATTCTTAGTAGAAAGCTTTGAAGCAACACATAGGAAGATATAAGTTTCAGCGGTTGCTTTCAACTTCAACATGTATATCTCATGGATAATTGTCAACACAAAGCAATATAACAAGTGCAATAGGTAGACATGTAAGAATCAATGCACACAGTTGATACAAGTGTTTGCTTCTAAGATAGAAAGAAGTAGGTAAACTGACTCAACATAAAGTAGAAGAATGGCCCTTCGCAGAGGGAAGCATGGATTACTATTTTTGTGCTAGAGCTTTTCATTTTGAAAACATAGAAACAATTTTGTCAACGGTAGTAATAAATCATATGTGTTATGTATAAGACATCTTATAAGTTGCAAGCCTCATGCATAGAATTACAATAGTGCTCGCACCTTGTCCTAATTAGCTTGGATTAACATGGATTATCATTGCATAACATATGTTTCAACCAAGTGTCACAAAGGGGTACCTCTATGCCGCCTGTACAGAGGTCTAAGGAGAAAGTTCGTATTGGATTTCTCGCTTTTGATTATTCTCAACTTAGACATCCATACCGGGACAACATAGACAACAGATAATGGACTCCTCTTTTAATGCTTAAGCATTCAACAACAGATAATATTCTCATAAGAGATTGAGGATTTGTGTCCAAACTGAAACTTCCACCATGATTCATGGCTTTAGTTAGCGGCCCAATGTTCTTCTCTAACAATATGCATACTCAAACCATTTGATCATGAAAATCTCCCTTACTTCAGACAAGATGAACATGCATAGCAACTCACATGATATTCAACAAAGGTGTAAAAGTTGATGGCGTCCCCAGAAACATGGTTACCGCTCAACAAGCAACTTATAAGAAATAAGATACATAGCTACATATTCAGTACCACAATAGTTTTTAAGGCTATTTTCCCATGAGCTATGTATTGCGAAGACAAAGAATAGAATTTTAAAGGTAGCACTCAAGTAATGTACTTTGGAATGGCAGAGAAATACCATGTAGTAGGTAGGTATGGTGGACACAAATGGCATTGTTTTTGGCTCATGGATTTGGATGCACGAGAAGAATTCCTCTCAATACAAGGCTTAGGCTAGCAAGGTTGTTTGAAGCAAACTCAAGTATAAACCGGTACAGCAAAACTTACATCATAACATATTGCAAGCATTATAAGACTCTACACTGTCTTCCTTGTTGTTCAAACACCTTAACCAGAAAATATCTAGACTTAGAGAGACCAATCATGCAAACCAAATTTTAACAAGCTTTATGTAGTTCTTCATTAATAGGTGCAAAGTACATGATGCAAGAGCTTAAACATGATCTATTTGAGCACAACAATTGCCAAGTATCAAATTATTCAAGACAATCTACCAATTACCACATGAAGCATTTTCTGTTTCCAACCATATAGCAATTAACGAAGCGGTTTTCAACTCCGCCATGAACATTAAAAGTAAAAGCGAAAAACACTAGTGTTCATATGAAAAAGCGGAGCGTGTCTCTCTCCCACACGAGCATGAATTTATTCAAACAAAACAAAAACAAATAGATGCTCCAAGTAAAGTACATAAGATGTGACCGAATAAAAATATAGTTTCAAGAGAAGAAACCTGATAAATTGTTGATGAAGAAGGGGATGCCTTGGGCATCCCCAAGCTTAGACGCTTGGGTCTTCTTGAAATATGCAGAGATGAACCACGGGGGCATCCCCAAGCTTAGAATTTTCACTCTTCTTGATCATAGTATATCATCCTCCTCTCTTGACCCTTGAAAACTTCCTCCACACCAAACTCCTCATAAACTTCATTAGAGGGGTTAGTACTCAAAAAACTTTAATCCACTTTGGTCCTGTATAGTGACACATTGCAAGAACTCAATAAAACATTAGCTACAACTCTCCACGTCTAGAAAGCCTCACTTAAAGTCCACAAGAGACAATGCAAAAAACAGAGACAGAATCTGTCAAAACAGAACAGCCAGTAAACACGAATTTTTAAGAGGTACTTCCGTTGCTCAAATCAGAAAACTCAAAACTAACGAAAGTTGCGTACATATCTGAGGAACACGCACGTAAATTGGTATATTTTTCTAAGTTACCTACAGTGAACCCTGCGCAAATTCGTGACAGCAAGAAATCTGTTTCTGCGCAGTAATCCAAATCTAGTATCAACATTACTATCAAAGACTTTACTTGGCACAACAATGCAATAAAATAAGATAAGGAGAGGTTGCTACAGTAGTAACAACTTCGAAGACTCAAATATAAAACAAAAGTACTGTAGCAAAATAAAAACATGGGTTATCTCCCAAGAAGTGCTTTCTTTATAGCCATTAAGATGGGCTCAGCAGTTTTAATGATGCTCGCGCATGAAATAAGAGTTGAAGCAAACGAGAGCATCAAGAAGCAAATTCAAAACACATTTAATCCTAACCCACTTCCTATGAAAAGGAATCTTGTAAATAAACAAATTCATGAAGCATAATGCAACAAGCATAGAAAGATAAAACAAGTGTAACTTCAAGATTTTCAGCATATAGAGAGGTGTTTTAGTAACATGAAAACTTCTACAACCATATTTTCCTCTCTCATAATAACTTTCAGCGGCATCATGAACAAACTCAACAATGTAACTATCACATAAAGTATTCTTATTATGAGCTACATGCATAAAATTATTACTCTACACATAAGCATAATCAATTTTATTAGTTGTAGTGGGAGCAAATTCAACAAAGTAGCTATCATTATTATTCTCATCAAGTGTAGGAGGCATAGTATAATCAAAATAAAATTTACTCTCCATAGTAGGCGGCACCAAAAGACCACTATCATTATAATCATCATAAATAGGAGGCATATCATAATCAACATAAACTTTCTCCTCAATACCCGGAGGACTAAAGAGATCATTTTCATCAAAACCGACCTCCCCAAGCTTAAATTCTTCCATAGCATTAGCAACAATGGTGTTCAAAGCATTCATACTAATAACATTCCCATTAGCACGCATAAGTTCCATGGGTTTTTTAATTTTCTCTTCAAACACATCATGTCCTAATTCAAGATAAAGTTCATAAAGATCTCTCATTTTGTTGTTGTCTTCCATTAAGCCTTACTAGTGAAAATAAAAACAAGAGACAAAAAGATGCATATGCAGGATCTAAAGGAAATAGCTTCGAGCGCACACACAACGGCAACAGAAAAGTACTTAGTTACCTGGGACCGGAGTATGAGTGCCTTTTACCTTTCCTCCCCGGCAACGGCGCCAGAAAAGTGCTTGATGTCTACGCACGCTTCTATTCCTGTAGACAGTGTTGGGCCTCCAAGAGCAGAGGTTTGTAGAACAGCAGCAAGTTTCCCTTAAGTGGATCACCCAAGGTTTATCGAACTCAGGGAGGAAGAGGTCAAAGATATCCCTCTCAAGCAACCCTGCAATCACGATACAAGAAGTCTCTTGTGTCCCCAACACACCAAATACACTTGTCAGATGTATAGGTGCACTAGTTCGGCGAAGAGATAGTGAAATACAAGTGGTATGAATGAATATGAGCAGTAGTAACGGCGCCAGAAAAGTGCTTGCTGGCGTGCAGTTGATGGTAGTAATATTGCAGGAAGTAAAGTTGCAGTAAAACAGTAAACAAGCGATGATTGCAGTATTTGGAAACAAGGCCTAGGGATCATACTTTCACTAGTGGACACTCTCAACATTGATCACATAAATAAATAAGTTCTCTTCCTTTGTGCTACATATACTCTTGTTTGATAATGAACACCATTCGTTGTGTAGGGCTACAAGAGCTCCCTCAAGCCGGAGTTAACAAGCGCCACAACATTCGGCATTCATATTTAAGTAACCTTTAGAGCATAATAGATCTTTGCAACTTAAACCGAGTACTAACATAGCATACACACTGTCACCTTTACACTATGAAGGAGGAATAAATCACATCAATACTATCATAGTAATAATTAACTCCATAACCTACAACAGATTATGATCATAACCTACGCCAAGTACTACACGATGCACACACTGTCACCATTACACCGTGAAGGAGGAATAGACTACTTTAATAACATCACAAGAGTAGCACATAGACTAATAGTGATACAAAGCTCATATGAATCTCAATCATGTAAGGCAGCTCATGAGATCATTGTATTGAAGTACATATGAGAGAGATTAACCACATAGCTACCGGTACAGCCCTTAGCCTCGAGGGAGAACTACTCCCTCCTCATGGGAGACAACAGCGTTGATGAAGATGGCGGTGGTGTCGATGGAGGAGCCTTCCGGGGGCACTTCCCCGTCCCGGCGGCATGCCGGAACAGAGACTCCTGTCCCCCAGATCTTGGCTTCGCGATGGCGGCGGCTCTGGAAGGTTTCTCGTACCGTGGTTTTTTCCGTGTCGAAGATTTAGGTCAGGGACCTTTAAATAGGCGAAGAGGCGGAGTCGGAAGGGTTACGGGGGCGCCACACAATAGGGGGGCGCGGCCCCCCTCTTGGCCGCGCCGGCCTGGCGTCTGGTGGCCCTGTGGCCCCCCTCTGGTTCCTCTCGGGTGTTCTGGAAGCTTCGTGGAATTCTAAGATGTTGGGCGTTGATTTCGTCCAATTCCGAGAATATTTCCTTACAAGGATTTCTGAAACCAAAAACAGCAGAAAACAGGAACTGGCACTTCGGCATCTTGTCAATAGGTTAGTTCCGAAAAACGCATCAAAACGATATAAAGTGTGAACAAAACATGTAGGTATTGTCATAAAACTAGCATGGAACATAAGAAATTATAGATACGTTTGAGACGTATCAGGCATCCATTGCCGAAATGGGCGAAAAATCTAGAGAGGTCAATATAGTGAGAATTCCTCCATAAGGTGTGCATTTATCATATTGTGAGTGAAATAAAATGCACGTATCCAATGATGAATACTCAGAGGGATTCAAACTATATATAGGATCAAAGATTGCAAAAAACATAATAAAGTCAAGAAATTCAACACATGAATCAAGCAATCCAATGAACCCAAACATGGAACCAAATGAAAGATAGATATTATGATAAGATCAAGAAGAGTACTCTAAATAATATAGGGAAGGTCCCCAAGGTTTGTGCAAAAAGATAGAAAATTTTATATTGGAATATAGGTGCACAAACATGGTATCATCACTCCCATAATATCATTCAAAGAAAAGGATATGAAGTGAGATAAAACATTATGATCCCCACAAAATGGTGCTTTAAATAAAATGAGGAATCTCCCCAAGGTACATGCATAAATTAGATTGTTGCATTTGAATACAATATGCATAACATGTAATCCTCACTGCTTTGTTACCATTTAAAACACAAACAATTGCAAGAGACCATAGATGAGATATTGAGCTTAACACTTGGAGCAAATAAATGGTTGAGCAACAAGTAAGAGACGCCATAATAAGAGGCTCAACCAAAGGGATATGAGAGAGGCATGGCCAAGCATGAGCAATTAGCATCATCATAGTCTTCAAGAATAAGTTTGCTTAGCATGACCAATAAACACACAATAATTGAATAAGATATCAATTGGAGATTTATCATCTCTTATGTTTATAAGTTTCTCTAAGTGGACAATATCACAAAGATATTTATCCACAAATAAACATGTACACACAAAATAGATACAAAATAATTGAAACATGATATCTAAAACGAAGTCATGCAATATACCGTAAGATCTTTGCTTAATAGCATGGCCAAAGGCTCAATTTTACCTTATTGTGCATTAATGAACTTCAAACACAATACATCAAAGACATCACAAATATCAACAAGGGATAGAAGATAGTTGGGATGCTTTGAGAAAGGCAACAAGTATCACAAAGACATGATACCAAGACAAATAAATCTATTTGCACGTTCATCAATATTGCACATGCGAGAAGCTTGAGTAATTGATATGGAATAACATTTCTAGAAAGACATATTTGGGATGGGTGAATCATGAAATGATTTTATATACTTCCAACATATGCGCTCATCTCAATTTACTCACATTTGCAATAAATATGTTTCATTAAAATCTTTGCAAAAAGCACAACATTTGCAAATTAAGAGTTTCATGCCAAGATGCAACCACAAGGTTTTATACAAGAAAATTATGCATGAGAAGATACTTGTTACCGAGATAGCATTGGTGTGGATGTAGTAGTTATGAATTCCTTGATCATCCAAGCTTGCCTCAAATTACCATTGGATCACCACTTCTTCTCAATAGTGAGACAAGCATCCAATGCATTTCCATTGTACCTAACACAAAGGTAAGTACAATATGGTCCCCAAACTAATTGGGTCCGACGTAGTTAGAGACGCTACCACATATAGGACAAACTCCACATAAATATGTACATATTGATATGAAATTGAATTTCATGCACATCTTAGCCCATTTAGGATTTGTTGGAGTTGTACCCTATATATTGTAACAACTAAAGCAAAGCATGCCATAGAATATACATATAGTAAGTATGCATGCATGAGACTCTCAAAAACCAAATGAAAATACAATTTGGACAAAACACCAATTAAATCAAGAAGCAACGATTGTCCAAATTATATCTAAGAATCAACTCAACACAATATTAACTCTAGGAATTATCTCATTATAAGAAGCTAATTAAACCCAAAAACAAAGAATGAGATAACCAACTCCCAAGAGAGCAAGGTTCCAAAAAATAAACCAAACCCTCAACTTTTCATGATGGCACAAAGTAGCGAAAAGAAAATGCCTGTCTTCCAAAATCAAATACTTGATAATGATCAAGCGATGTTATGATAGGATCATAAAAGTAGTATTCTAATAAATATAGGAGAGCTCCCCCAAGATTAGTGCATTATTTTGTATTTTGTATTCGAATACAAAATGCACAAAAGTGGGATCATCACTCTACCCATATTTAATAAAACGCTAAGAAAGTTCAAGTAAACAAATTATACCATAAGATGCAAGGAAGACACATGCGAGTCAAATAAAAAACCATTTCATGGCGAGAAATAAAGCAACCAAACACAAGAGCCAATGTAAAGATGATCAATAAATATCTACCTCGTAATATATTGCCAATTATCCTAGGACAAGAGGTATTAGGAAATATTTCGCAGTGGTAGTTTCCAAGTATATCCAAGATCGTCTTCGTACCAAAGAAAGCATATGGTAAAAGATACGAGTTAACCATCATGCAATGAGAGTTTCTTGATAGCTTCAATTAATTACACCATCATGCAAAGCAATGAATAGCGTAACTTGAAGCACATGATTTCCCAAAAAGGATATGAGACACACATTGTGGAAAACCATGCCAAGAAAAGCTCTCACAAACAAGATCCACAAAGATATTAGCAAAGAAGCAATTTAAACCAATTGGAACTTGTTTGATCAAACATGCCACATAAGAGAGATAATTTAGAATATCAATTCTATGTGACACAACCTCAAATGTTCACATTTTCTAGGCTTGCAATATGGACAAAGCTTATTGCTCCCCCCTAATGTGATAAGGAATTTATTTTCACAAGAGGCAAATAATATTCAACAAGAGATAAGTAATAGACATTAGAATTTGAATTTCTCATGAGGATGACATACCACATACAGACTCGATAATCTTGCAATATTAATTATAAGTGGTATTCCTCATGTACACACATTGTTAGGATTGTGAGATTCCCAAAGGCATATCACTCCCTCAAAATGGGATAGTCCATTAATCACTCACAAGAGCCATATAAGATACACCAAGATGCAAAGAGGCTCCAACACAAACACAAATACATGGTGCGCAACCTAACATACATAGACTTGCTCAAGATAAAGCAAGTAGGAAGCACAACATATACAAGCATATGCAAGGTACAAAACCAATACATGCAAAAGGGGCAAGAACTTTCAATGTAAATAAGTTGAGAACATGTTACCGCAAGGAGGAACATTGGATATTTGATATAAATGAGATAATCCAAATAACTTGGCTTGATAGGATATAAATTATGAAGGTCCCTTAATTCTTCATGATGTAACCAAGTTTTCAATGCCCTCCAACTACCACCTATTGATAAATTTTTAGCTTGTTGGTCCCCAACCAAGTTGGGTCCTAAGAGGTTAGTCACAATAGGTTTGGCAACCCAAATGGTTCTTTTATTGACACCACATTGAGCACCAACATATTTGCCAAACACATTGCCAACCTCATCCTTACTAAGAGAATAAACATCATCAATGATGGTAGGGTTTGATGAGGTACCAATAGTGCAAAAGGAGGATATGTGGCCCTTATCACGACATATGTAGCAAGTTCTTATCTTCTCCTTCTTATCACTTGATTACTCCACAATGGGAGCATTAGCTTGACTCTTCTTGGGAAGTAACCTTTCTTAAATCCGAGGTTGGGCATGGCCTTGAATTTGAGGCCGCTTCCTGATACGTCCCAAACATATCTATAATTTTTGATGCTCCGTACTTGTTTTGTTACAATTCTTATATGTTTTATGTGCACTTTTCCACACTTTTTAGCATTTTCTGGGACTAACCTATTAACCCCAGGGACGAGAGCCTCCATCCACGAAAAGTTCCGATGCCGCCGTCAACTGAAACCCTAGTTCGGGAGGGTTCTGCAGTCCATCCTAGCACCCTGCCGGAGAGGGAAATCACCACCAAAGGCCTCTACATCGCCATGTCTTCATCCGAGGTGATGCGTGAGTAGTCCTCCACGGGACCATGGGTCCATAGCAGTAGCTAGATGGCTGTCCTCTCCTTTTTGTGCTTCATGTATTGATCTTCTGAGCTGCCTAACATGATCAAGATCATCTATTTGTAATTGCTACATGTTGGTTTGATGTGGATCCGATTTATAGAGAGATTGCTTTGGTTGAGATTATGTATTATGTTATTATGATCTTGCATGCTCTCTGTTTCTAGTAGATGCTCTGGCCAAGTAGATGCTAGCGACTCCAAGAGGGAGTATTTATGCTCGATAGTGGGTTCATGCCTCTATTTAACCATGGGAAGTGACCTTGTTCTCTACGGTTGTAGATGTGTTGTTGCTACTAGGGAGAAAACAACGATGTTCTATTCAAGGGTAGTTTCATCATTTACTTTACACACATTGCTTAAAGCGATAGTCCATTGCTTGCAACTTAATACTGGAGGGTGTCGCGGATGCAATCCTAAAGGTGGATTATTAGTCATAGATGCAATTGGATTACGGTCTATGTATATTGTTGTAATGCCCGCATACTTTCATAGCATGTATTCTGCACCAACCATTAGCGTAGAATCTCTGTTTGTCAATTGCCCATCTGTAATTTGTTTACCCAGCATATTTATTTTATTGGGGAGGCGCCTCTAGTGAACTATGGACCCCAGTCCTTCTTCTTTTAATTGCAATGTTCTACAACATTTTCCTGTTTTGTTCTCTGCAAACAATTCTTCTTTCACACGGTTCATTTAATCCTTTGTTTTCAGCAAAACCAGTGAGCTGGCAACCTCGCTGAAAGTTGGGGACAAAGTACTTAGTTGTTTGTGTGCAGGTCTCCACGTTGTTGCTGACGCCGGCGGTGCGCCCTGCCACGAGTTGGTTCGCAACACCTCGGGAGAGAACGTTTTTCTCCTACTGGTCGATAAACCTTGGTTTCTTACTGAGGGAATACTTCCTGCTGTGCTCATCATACCTTCCTCTTGGGGTTTCGCTAAACGTTGCGCATAAATTCTCCTTCATCAACTCCGCGCTCAGCAAAGACTTTTTCGGGCGCCGTTGCCGGGGAGAATAGCATCTCTTATGCGAGGGGAGTCTCTCACTCTCAACTCTTTTACTTTGTTATTGTTTTTCTTGCATATTTTATTTTTATGTTGTTTGCATTTTATATTGAAAATAAAAAATTAGTATAATTTTTATTTGTGTTGTTTACTTTACTTTGCAAAATGAATGTCCTTGAAGTTGAGGTTCGTACTTTTAAGCAACAAGGGGTGAAAGTTTGAAAGATGCTTGGTATAGAATTTTTGATGCTCATCATAGATGTACTAAGAAATATTCTACTATGATTCTTCTTAGGAATTTCTATGTTGGTATTTCTACTTGGAATAGATATGTTCTAGATACTCTTATTGGTGGTAATTTCCTAGGTGCTCCCGCTTCGGAAGCCTATGTTTTAATTGAAAGTTTAGTAGGAAGTCCTCCCATTAATGTTGCTAAAACTGAGATCACTTTAGAAGAGGTGGTAAAAAGACTAGATTCTTTAGAGAAAAGTTTTCCCAATTTACTTTTTGATGCTATCCATACTAATGAGTTGATAGGAGGAATCAATAAAAATATTGCTGTTTTGGAGGGTAGCATTGCAAATGATGATAGAACTATTAGAATTGGTAAACTTGAAGAAGCTATGGAAACTTTGAGTTCAACTTTTCTCTCTCTTGGTTTCAAAAAGGAGAGAGCTTTTGTTGGGAAAGAACAAAAATTTATGTATGTCCCTAAGGCACCCAAACCAAAAATCCGTGATATGTTTAAATTTGATAAAACATTTGGTGCAACTAAGATTAAATTGCATGTTGAATCTTCAGAGGTGTCTGCTGTTGGCGTGGTAGTTAACACACGTCCGTTGGGAACCCCAAGAGGAAGGTGTGATGCGTACAGCAGCGAGTTTTCCCTTAGTATGAAACCAAGGTTATCGAACCAGTAGGAGTCAAGGAACACGTGAAGGTTGTTGGTGACGGAGTGTAGTGCGGCGCAACACCAGGGATTCCGGCGCCAACGTGGAACCTGGACAACACAATCAAAGTACTTTGCCCCAACGTAACAGTGAGGTTGTCAATCTCACCGGCTTGCTGTAAACAAAGGATTAAACGTATGGTGCGGAAAATGATGTTTGTTTGCGAAGAACAGTAAAGAACAGAGTTTGCAGTAGATTGTATTTCAGATGTAAAAGAATGGACCGGGGTCCACAGTTCACTAGTGGTGTCTCTCTCCCATAAGATAAATAGCATGTTGGGTGAACAAATTACAGTTGGGCAATTGACAAATAGAGAGGGCATAACAATGCACATACATATCACGATGACTACTATGAGATTTAATCAGGGCATTACGACAAAGTACATAGACCGCTATCCAGCATGCATCATCTATGCCTAAAAAGTCCACCTTCAGGTTAGCATCCGCACCCCTTCCAGTATTAAGTTGCAAACAACAGACAATTGCATTAAGTATGGTGCGTAATGTAATCAACACAAATATCCTTAGACAAAGCATTGATGTTTTATCCCTAGTGGCAACAGCACATCCACAACCTTAGAACTTTCTCGTCACCGTCCTGCATTCAATGGAGGCATGAACCCACTATCGAGCATAAATACTCCCTCTTGGAGTTACAAGTATCAACTTGGCCAGAGCCTCTACTAGCAACAGAGAGCATGCAAGAACATAAACAACATATATGATAGATTGATAATCAACTTGACATAGTATTCCATATTCATCGGATCCCAACAAACACAACATGTAGCATTACAAATAGATGATCTTGATCATGATAGGCAGCTCACAAGATCTAACATGATGGCACAATGAGGAGAAGACAACCATCTAGCTACTGCTATGGACCCATAGTCCAGGGGTGAACTACTCACGCATCAATCCGGAGGCGATCATGGTGATGAAGAGTCCTCCGGGAGATGATTCCCCTCTCCGGCAGGGTGCCGGAGGTGATCTCCTGAATCCCCCGAGATGGGATTGGCGGCGGCGGCGTCTCTGGAAGTATTTCCGTATCGTGGCTCTCGGTACAGGAGTTTTCGCGACGAAGGCTATATGTAGGCAGAAGGGTAGGGTTGGAGGCGGCGCGGGGGCCCCACACCATAGGCCGGCGCGGGCCGCTCCCAGGCCGCGCCGCCCTATGGTCTGGCCACCTCGTGACCCCACTTCGTATCCCCTTCGGTCTTCTGGAAGCTTCGTGAAAAAATAAGACCCTGGGCGTTGATTTCGTCCAATTCCGAGAATATTTCCTTTGTAGGATTTCTGAAACCAAAAACAACAGAAAACAGCAACTGGCTCTTTGGCATCTCGTCAATAGGTTAGTGCCGGAAAATGCATAATAATGACATAAAGTGTGTATAAAACATGTGAGTATCATCATAAAAGTAGCATGGAACACAAGAAATTATAGATACGTTTGAGACGTATCAAGCATCCCCAAGCTTAGTTCCTACTCGCCCTCGAGTAGGTAAACGATAACAAGGATAATTTCTGAAGTGACATGCTATCATAATCTTGATCAATACTATTGTAAAGCATATGAGATGAATGCAGCGATTCGAAGCAATGGTAAAGACAATGATTAAACAACTGAATCATATAGCAAAGACTTTTCATGAATAGTACTTTCAAGACAAGCATCAATAAGACTTGCATAAGAGTTAACTCATAAAGCAATAAATTCTTAGTAGAAAGCTTTGAAGCAACACAAAGGAAGATATAAGTTTCAGCGGTTGCTTTCAACTTCAACATGTATATCTCATGGATAATTGTCAACATAAAGCAATATAACAAGTGCAATAGGTAAACATGTAAGAATCAATGCACACAGTTGACACAAGTGTTTGCTTCTAAGATAGAAAGAAGTAGGTAAACTGACTCAACATAAAATAAAAGAATGACCCTTCGCAGAGGGAAGCATAGATTACTATTTTTGTGCTAGAGCTTTTCATTTTGAAAACATAGAAACAATTTTGTCAACGGTAGTAATAATTCATATGTGTTATGCATAATACATCTTATAAGTTGCAAGCCTCATGCATAGAATACCAATAGTGCTCGCACCTTGTCCTAATTAGCTTGGATTAACATGGATTATCATTGCATAACATATGTTTCAACCAAGTGTCACAAAGGGGTACCTCTATGCCGCCTGTACAAAGGTCTAAGGAGAAAGTTCGCATTGGCTTTCTCGCTTTTGATTATTCTCAACTTAGACATTCATACCGGGACAACATAGAAAACAGATAATGGACTCCTCTTTTAATGCTTAAGCATTCAACAACAGATAATATTCTCATAAGAGATTGAGGATTAGTGTCCAAACTGAAACTTCCACCATGATTCATGGCTTTAGTTAGCGGCCCAATGTTCTTCTCTAACAATATGCATACTCAAACCATTGATCATGAAAATCGCCCTTACTTCAGACAAGACGAACATGCATAGCAACTCACATGATATCCAACAAAGGTGTAAAAGTTGATGGCGTCCCCAGAAACATGGTTACCGCTCAACAAGCAACTTATAAGAAATAAGATACAAAGCAACATATTCAATACCACAATAGTTTTAAGGCTATTTTCCCATGAGCTATGTATTGCGAAGACAAAGAATAGAATTTTAAAGGTAGCACTCAAGTAATGTACTTTGGAATGGCAGAAAAATACCATGTAGTAGGTAGGTATGGTGGACACAAATGGCATAGTTTTTGGCTCAAGGATTTGGATGCACGAGAAGTATTTCCTCTCAGTACAAGGCTTAGGCTAGCAAGGTTGTTTGAAGCAAACTCAAGTATAAACCGGTACAGCAAAACTTACATAAGAACATATTGCAAGCATTATAAGACTCTACACTGTCTTCCTTGTTGTTCAAACACCTTAACCAGAAAATATCTAGACTTAGAGAGACCAATCATGCAAACCAAATTTTATCAAGCTCTATGTAGTTCTTCATTAATAGGTGCAAAGTAAATGATGCAAGAGCTTAAAAATGATCTATATGAGCACAAAAATTGCCAAGTATCAAATTATTCAAGACATTATACCAATTACCACATGAAGCATTTTCTGTTTCCAACCATATAACGATGAACGAAGCAGTTTTAACCTTCGCCATGAACATTAAAAGTAACACTAAGAACACATGTGTTCATATGCAACAGCGAAGCATATCTCTCTCCCATACAAAGAATGCTAGGATCCGATTTTATTCAAACAAAAACAAAAATAAAAGCAAACAGACGCTCCAAGTAAAGCACATAAGATGTGACTGAATAAAAATATAGTTTCACTAGAGGTGACCTGATAAGTTGTCGATGAAGAAGGGGATGCCTTGGGCATCCCCAAGCTTATATGCTTGAGTCTTCTTGAAATATGCAGGGATGAACCACGGGGGCATCCCCAAGCTTCGACTTTTCACTCTCCTTGATCATATTGTACCATCCTCCTCTCTTGACCCTTGAAAACTTCCTTCACACCAAACTCAAAACAAACTCATTAGAGGGTTAGTGCATAATTGAAAATTCATATATTCAGAGGTGAAATAATCATTCTTAACATTTCTGGACATTGCACAAAGCTACTGAAAGTTAATGGAACAAAGAAATCCATCAAGCATAGCAAAACAGGCAATGCGAAATAAAAGGCAGAATCTATCAAAATAGAACAGTCCATAAAGACGAATTTTTCTGGGGCACTTAACTTGCTCAGATGAAAAGGCTCAAATTGAATGAAAGTTGCGTACATATCTGAGGATCACACACGTAAATTGGCAGAATTTTCTGAGTTACCTACAGACAGAGCTGCTAAATTTCGTGACAGCAAGAAATCTGTTTCTGCACAGTAATCCAAATCTAGTATCAACATTACTATCAAAGACTTTACTTGGCACAACAATGCAATAAAATAAAGATAAGGAGAGGTTGCTACAGTAGTAACAACTTCCAAGACTCAAATATAAAATAAAAGTGCTGTAGTAAAATAATGGGTTGTCTCCCATAAGCGCTTTTCTTTAACGCCTTTCAGCTAGGCGCAGAAAGTGTGAATCAAGTAACATCAAGAGATGAAGCATTGGCATCATAATTTGTCCTAATTATAGAATCATAAGGTAACTTCATTCTCTTTCTAGGTAAGTGTTCCATACCTTTCTTGAGAGGAAATTGATACTTAATATTACCTTCCTTCATATCAATAATAGCACCAACGGTTCGAAGAAAAGGTCTTCCCAATATAATGGGACAAGATGCATTGCATTCAATATCCAAGACAACAAAATCAATGGGGACAAGGTTATTGTTAACCATAATGCGAACATTATCAATCCTCCCCAAAGGTTTCTTTATAGCATTATCAGCAAGATTAACATCCAAATAACAATTTTTCAATGGTGGCAAGTCAAGCATATCATAGATTTTCTTAGGCATAACAGAAATACTTGCACCAAGATCACATACAGCATTACAATCAAAATCATTGATCCTCATTTTAATTATGGGCTCCGAACCATCTTCTAACTTCCTAGGAATAGAAGTTTCAAGTTTTAGTTTATCTTCTCTAGCTTTTATGAGAGCATTTGTAATATGTTTTGTGAATGCCAAATTTATAGCACTAGCATTAGGACTTGTAGCAAGTTTTTGTAAGAACTTTATAACTTCAGAGATATGACAATCATCAAAATCTAAACCATTATGATCTACAGCAATGGGATCATTGTCCCCAATATTTTGAAAAATTTCAGCAGTTTTATCACAAACAGTTTCAGCAGTTTTAGCAGTTTCAAGCAATTTTGCACACTTTGCATTAGGAGTAGAAACATTGCCAACACCAATTATTTTACCATTGATATTAGGAGGTTTAGCAACATGTGAAGCATCAACATTACTAGTGGTGGTAATAGTCCAAACTTTAGCTACATTACTCTCTTTAGCAAGTTTTTCGTTTTCTTCTCTTTCCCACCTAGCATGCAATTCAGCCATCAATCTAATATTTTCATTAATTCGAACTTGTATGGCGTTTGCTGTAGCAAATGACTTAATATCTTTATCTTCATCAGGCATAACTTTCAATTTTAAAAGATCAACATCAGCAGCAAGACTATCAACCTTAGAAGCAAGAATATCAATTTTACCAAGTTTTTCCTCAACAGATTTGTTAAAAGCAGTTTGTGTACTAATAAATTCTTTAAGCATGGATTCAAGACCAGAGGGTACACTCCTATTATTGTTGTAAGAATTACCATAACCATAACCATTATTAGAAGGATATGGCCTATAGTTGTTACCAGAATTATTCCTATAAGCATTGTTGTTGAAATTATTACTTTTAATGAAGTTCACATCAACATGCTCTTCTTGAGCAACCAATGAAGCTAAAGGAACATTATTTGGATCAACATTAGATCTACCATTCACAAGCATAGACATAATCACATCAATCTTATCACTCAAGGATGAGGTTTCTTCAACAGAATTTACCTTCTTACCTTGTGGAGCCCTTTCAGTGTGCCATTCAGAGTAGTTGATCATCATATTATCAAGAAGCTTTGTTGCCGCCCCCAAAGTGATGGACATAAAAGTACCTCCAGTAGCTGAATCCAATAGGTTCCACGAAGAAAAATTTAATCCTGCATAGAAGGTTTGGATGATCATCCAAGTAGTTAGTCCATGGGTTGGGCAATTCTTTACCAAAGATTTCATTCTTTCCCATGCTTGGGCAACATGCTCATTATACAATTGCTTAAAATTCATTATGCTACTTCTCAAAGATATAATTTTAGCAGGAGGATAATATCTACCAATGAAAGCATCCTTACATTTAGTCCATGAATCAATACTATTCTTAGGCAAAGATAGCAACCAATCTTTAGCTCTTCCTCTTAAGGAGAAAGGAAACAATTTCAATTTTATAATGTCACCATCTACATCCTTATACTTTTGCATTTCACAAAGTTCAACAAAATTATTAAGATGGGCAGCAGCATCATCAGAACTAACACCAGAAAATTGCTCTCTCATAACAAGATTTAGTAAAGCAGGTTTAATTTCAAAAAATTCTGCTGTAGTAGCAGGTGGAGCAATAGGTGTGCATAGGAAATCATTATTATTTGTGCTAGTGAAGTCACACAACTTAGTGTTTTCAGGAGTATTCATTTTAACAGTAGTAAATAAAGCAAACTAAATAAAGTAAATGCAAGTAACTAATTTTTTTGTGTTTTTAATATAGAGAATGCAAACAAGACAGTAAATAAAGTAAAACTAGTAACTAATTTTTTTGTATTTTTGATATAGAGAACAAACAAAGCAGTAAATAAAATAAAGTAAAGCAAGACAAAAACAAAGTAAAGAGATTGGATGTGGGAGACTCCCCTTGCAGCGTGTCTTGATCTCCCCGGCAACGGCGCCAGAAAAATCCTTGCTGTTGGCGTGGTAGTTAACACACGTCCGTTGGGAACCCCAAGAGGAAGGTGTGATGCGTACAGCAGCGAGTTTTCCCTCAGTATGAAACCAAGGTTATCGAACCAGTAGGAGTCAAGGAACACGTGAAGGTTGTTGGTGACGGAGTGTAGTGCAGCTCAACACCAGGGATTCTGGCGCCAACGTGGAACCTGCACATCACAATCAAAGTACTTTGCCCCAACGTAACAGTGAGGTTGTCAATCGCACCGGCTTGCTGTAAACAAAGGATTAAACGTATGGTGCGGAAAATGATGTTTGTTTGCGAAGAACAGTAAAGAACAGAGTTTGCAGTAGATTGTATTTCAGATGTAAAAGAATGGACCGGGGTCCACAGTTCACTAGTGGTGTCTCTCCCATAAGATAAATAGCATGTTGGGTGAACAAATTACAGTTGGGCAATTGACAAATAGAGAGGGCATAACAATGCACATACATATCACGATGACTACTATGAGATTTAATCAGGGCATTACGACAAAGTACATAGACCGCTATCCAGCATGCATCTATGCCTAAAAAGTCCACCTTCAGGTTAGCATCCGCACCCCTTCCAGTATTAAGTTGCAAACAAAAGACAATTGCATTAAGTATGGTGCGTAATGTAATCAACACAAATATCCTTAGACAAAGCATTGATGTTTTATCCCTAGTGGCAACAGCACATCCACAACCTTAGAACTTTTACATCCGTCCCAGATTCAATGTAGGCATGAACCCACTATCGAGCATAAATACTCCCTCTTGGAGTTACAAGTATCAACTTGGCCAGAGCCTCTACTAGCAACGGAGAGCATGCAAGAACATAAACAACATATATGATAGATTGATAATCAACTTGACATAGTATTCCATATTCATCGGATCCCAACAAACACAACATGTAGCATTACAAATAGATGATCTTGATCATGATAGGCAGCTCACAAGATCTAACATGATGGCACAATGAGGAGAAGACAACCATCTAGCTACTGCTATGGACCCATAGTCCAGGGGTGAACTACTCACGCATCAATCCGGAGGCGATCATGGTGATGAAGAGTCCTCCGGGAGATGATTCCCCTCTCCAACAGGGTGCCGGAGGCGATCTCCTGAATCCCCCGAGATGGGATTTGCGGTGGCGGCGTCTCTGGAAGTATTTCCGTATCGTGGCTCTCGGTACAAGGGTTTTCGCGACGAAGGCTATATGTAGGCAGAAGGGTAGGGTTGGAGGCGGCGCGGGGGGCCCACACCATAGGCCGGCGCGGGCCCCTCCCAGGCCGCGTCGCCCTATGGTCTGGCCACCTCGTGGCCCCACTTTGTATCCCCTTCGGTCTTCTGGAAGCTTCGTGGAAAAATAAGACCCTGGGCGTTGATTTCGTCCAATTCCGAGAATATTTCCTTTGTAGGATTTCTGAAACCAAAAACAGCAGAAAACAACAACTGGCTCTTCGGCATCTCGTCAATAGGTTAGTGCCGGAAAATGCATAATAATGACATAAAGTGTGTATAAAACATGTGAGTATCATCATAAAAGTAGCATGGAACATAAGAAATTATAGATACGTTTGAGATGTATCAGTGTCTAAGGTACTTTATGATACTAATGGTGTTTTGGAAGAAGTAACCGATCTTAATAATTTCTCTCTTGACAATACTTAATTTGCACCCTTTCTGCGCCTAGCTCAAAGACGTTAAAGAAAAGCGCTTATGGGAGACAACCCATGTTTTATTTCTGTTATTTTTGCTTTGTTGAGTCTTGGAAGTTATTTCTACTGTAGTAACCTCTTCTTATCGTTTTTATTTCGTTTTTGTGCCAAGGGTAGCCTCTAATAAAAAGAAAGCAGTGTTTGGGGTATTTGCAATTCTGAAACAGATTTTGTGCTGGTCACGAAAAAATTCTAAAAAAATCACCAGATCGTTATTTGAGCTGAAAAGTTGTGTGATTATGCCCCAGTATGTTAGCTAACTTTCGTTAGTTTAGCATTTTTCGATTTGAGCAACAGAACTATTTCTTTAATTACGATCTCTGCCTGCTGGTCTGTTTTGACAGATTTCTGCCATGTTTTGCATTTGCGTCTTATGCTTCGTCTTTTTGAGTTCTTTTGTGAAAAAGAGCTTTGGTAAGAATTAGCTACATTATCATATATTAAAATGAGTGTTTGATATGTGTCATTACTGAAGCCTTGCTGGTTTGATATATTTTTATTTGCACTAGTATTGCTAATCAATTGTGCTGAGTTTTGTGTGAAGGAAGTTTTCAAGTGTAGGGAGAGAAGAATGATGCAATAAGATGAAGCATGGAAGAGATTTTAAGCTTGGGGATGTCCCCTGGACCCCCCAAGAAATATCCAAGAAGTACAAGCATCAAAGGTTGGGGATGCCCAAGGCATCCCCTCTTCATAAACAAAAAGCACCAGGTCATTTTTCAACACGCTATATTTTTATTCCTTCATGTGATATGTGTTATCCTTGGATCGTATTTACTTTTTGATGTGTGTTTACTTTCAATAAAGTTGGATCCCATCATTCATGTTTACTTTGGAGTGAGACACGCTCCACCGTTTTGCATATTTACTTTGGAGTGAGACACGCTCCGCTGTTTTGCATGTTTATTTTGGAGTGAGACACGCTCCACTGTTATGCATTTTGCGTTGGAGAGAGACACACTCCACTTTTATATTTATTTGAGTTTCAATATCTCTCTGGACATTTACTTGTTTTTCATATATGAGAGTTGTTTGGTTTCATTTGGTTGACGTTGGAAGCATGAAAAAAGTTTTATGTGTATGTGATGCAAATGGAAGCATTTTTAGACTGTGGCATAGTTATTTTTGCATATCTTGATAGATGTTATTCTCATGATGAGCTTGTTAATTATGTTTTCATTATGATTGATCTCAAATACTGAGAGTGTTTAGTGTGCCATTGAAGGTTTCATGCATTGTTTTTAGCATACAATAGAAAAGCATAATATTGTGGCATATATCCTCCTGCGAGTGTTTTTATTTGGGTCGACTTGGCACATGTTTTGCAACATGTTATGACTACATTCCAGTCAATTATTGCCTCTATGATCATTTAGTTTGCAACTTGTGTATCACTTTATGCTTTGATTAATATATTTTGTCGATGTGCATGATTATGGCCATTATGCTCTCTTAGTTGGTCGCACCCGGTCTTTTTCTAGCCTTCATTTGTATGAGTATTTTATTCATGCATCCAACCACCAAAAACCAAATATGACAAAGTGTCCACCATATCTACCTATATGTGGTATTTCATTGCCATTCCATATTAGTTTGCTCGTGTGCTACCTTTAAAACATTCAAACAGTTCCTCGTTTTGTGACATTGTTTTTAGCTCATGAGGAAGTAAATTAAAATTGTGGTTGTCATCTTCCATACTAGTTAAGTAACTCAAACACTCGCGAGCTTTATCTTGCTTGTCACATAAAAAAGTATATAAAAAAAGAGTTGGTTTGACCACAACTTCCAATAGGGAAAGAAAATAGGAAAATTATAAGAAAAGGGCACTCCTCCATGGTTTGTGATTGCTTGGTCGGCACCCGAGGATTAGGTTAGCCATGGTATGTGTAAGCAAAGGTTGGGAGGAGTATCACAATTTTATAAATAGTATAAATGAAAAGAGGCTTCGCCCAAATATTTTGGAACCGCTCTCAAATTTGCTTAGTATGGAAGATGACAATAGCTCTTTTTACTACTCGTTGACATGAACAACCACCTCTCAAAAGTGCATTTTATACTCTTGTTGTTTCAATAAAAAGCTCTAGCACATGAGTGATCTTACTTTCCTCTCAAAGAGAGACCTTCTTTTACTTTTATGTTGAGTCTCCACCTTCTAGTTTATGCACCACTTATGAGAGCATAGTTGTCATTCTTAGTTTTATGTGCATGGTCCCAAGATTTTATTGATTGATTTATAATTATGGTATTGCTTGTTCAAACTTTTTGTTTCTAGTCATCCATATAATCTTTTAAAGGTGTCCAAGCATTTATGTTTTGCTTCCACTTATGGGACAAGCTGAGTACCACTTTATTATGTATCTATGCCATGCTCTTGACAATCACTTTGCTTTCCATGCACGTTATACATTTTCTTTTGTTTGATTACTATTCATGTTTTAGCATGGTTATTAAGTTTCATTGTTTGATTATATCTATCATGCTTATGTTAGGATTCTATGATTCCAGCTATGTTTGCTTTTACACTTAGATTGATCAAAGTATTGTGACAGCATGTCACCTCAAAAATATTTGTTTGTTATCACTTACCTACTCGAGGACGAGCAGGAGTTAAGCTTGGGATGTTGATACGTCCCAAACGTATCTATAATTTTTGATGCTCCATGCTTGTTTTGTTACAATTCTTATATGTTTTATGTGCATTTTCCACACTTTTTAGCATTTTCTGGGACTAACCTATTAATGCACTGCCGCAGTGCCAGTTCCTGTTTTCTGTTGTTTTTGTGTTTCAGAAAAGTTGTACATGAAAGTTTCTCGGAATTGGACGAAACAAAAGCCCAGAGTCTTATTTTTCCGGGACGAAGACGGAGCCAGAAGGACACGCGCAGGAGAGCTGCCACGTGGCAGTACATAGGGCAGGCAAGGCCCCACCCTTGGCCACGCCTGGCCCATGTGCTGGCGCCTCATCGCCTCGTTTGCTCCGCCCCTCCGCCTATTTATTCCTCGTATAGGGAAAACCCCAGTTACGAGAGCCTCCATCCACGAAAGTTCCGACGCCGCCGTCAACCGAAACCCTAGTTCGGGAGGGTTCTACAGTCTATCCCGGCACCCTGACGGAGAGGGAAATCACCGCCGGAGCCCGGAGGCCTCTACATCGCCATGTCTTCATCCGAGGTGATGCGTGAGTAGTCCTCCACGGGACCATGGGTCCATAGCAGTAGCTAGATGGTTGTCCTCTCCTTTTTGTGCTTCATGTATTGATCTTCTGAGCTGCCTAACATGATCAAGATCATCTATTTGTAATTGCTACATGTTGGTTTGATGTGGATCCGATTTATAGAGAGATTGCTTTGGTTGAGATTATGTATTATGTTATTATGATCTTGCATGCTCTCCGTTTCTAGTAGATGCTCTGGCCAAGTAGATGCTAGCGACTCCAAGAGGGAGTATTTATGCTCGAAAGTGGGTTCATGCCTCTATTTAACCATGGGAAGTGACCTTGTTCTCTACGGTTGTAGATGTGCTGTTGCTACTAGGGAGAAAACAGTGGTGTTCTATTCAAGGGTAGTTTCATCGTTTACTTTACACACATTGCTTAAAGCGATAGTCCGTTGCTTGCAACTTAATACTGGAGGATGTCGCGGATGCAATCCTGAAGGTGGATTATTAGTCATAGATGCAGTTGGACTACGGTCTATGTATATTGTTGTAATGCCCGCATACTTTCATAGCATGTATTCTGCACCAACCATTAGCGTAGAATCTCTGTTTGTCATTGCCCATCTGTAATTTGTTTACCCAGCATATTTATTTTACTGGGAGGCGCCTCTAGTGAACTGTGGACCCCGGTCCTTCTTCTTTTAATTGCAATCTTCTACAGCATTTTCCTGTTCTGTTCTCTGCAAACAATTCTTCTTCCACACGGTTCGTTTAATCCTTTGTTTTTAGCAAAACCAGTGAGCTTGACAACCTCGCTGAAAGTTGGGGACAAAGTACTTGGTTGTTTGTGTGCAGGTCTCCACGTTGCTGCTGACGCCGGCAGTGCGCCCTGCCACGAGTTGGTTCACAACACCTCGGGAGAGAACGTTTTTCTCATACTGGTCGATAAACCTTTGTTTCTTACTGAGGGAAAACTTCCTGTTGTGCTCATCATACCTTCCTCTTGGGGTTCCACTCAACGTTGCGCATAAATTCTCCTTCATCAACTCCGCGCTCAGCCCTTTCCTTCTTGCTTCTCACTGAGAGGTTTCTTCTTCAATGGGAAAGATCTAACATGATGCCCTTCAATTTTGCACTTGAAGCAAGCAATCTTGGCCGGGTCTTTGACTTGTAATTGGCCCTTCTTGTTCTTGGAGCTTTTGGACTTCTTCTTGTTGTTGGAGATAAATCCAAGTCCGCTCTTGTCATTGGGGGATTGTTGTACACTCAATATCGTGTCAAGTTTGATTTTCCCTTCATGACCCTTTTTCAAGTCTTTCTTCAAGGAAGTGACTTGAGCCTTGAGCTATTTGATTTCCTCTACATGGTTAGTGACAACACAAGTATTAGAGGAAGTAGTAGCTTCATTGGTATAGCAACAAGGCAAAGAAGATAATTCATCACAAGATTTTGCAATACTATGAGTGGATGAATTAATAGGACTAGCACATGGCAATATAGCATTTTGACAAGTAGTGCTAGTATCCACATGAGGCTCACATGATGTTACCTTTAACATAATAGTCTCATGAGCTAAATTTACCATATCATGGGAGACTAGAAGGTCATCATGGGAGCTCGAGAGCTTTCCATGAGTTTCTTGCAAAATCCCATAATTGCTAGTTAGCAATTCAAGTTGAGCCCTTAGCTCAACATTCTCCTTCAAATCACAAGATGTAGAGTTAGTAGCACAAGCATCATCATTAATAGCAATAGGAGAAGGCAAGTTGGCATGCTCTTTTAGATATGAAGCTTTAAGTTGCTCAGGTGACTCGGTGAGTTTGGTGAGCGCACTCTCAATGACCCTAGAGCCATTTTTGAGTTGCTCAAAATCCTTAAGGAGTTTAGCATTAACAAACACAAGCTTATCATTTTTTAACTTTAGATCATTTGCCACTTCAAGATCTCTATCATAGTTTTCCTTTATTCTAGACAATTCTAGAGAAAAGGTCTCCTGAAGAGATTCTTTGGTGGTTTGTTCTTCTTCAAGTTCATCCTTTAGAGAACCTATTTCATCGGCATACTTGCGTTCAAGAGCACCCATTTTTAATATGGTGTTCTCATGCATCTCAATAAGTTTTTAGCTCTCAATAGCAAAAACTAAGATTTCAACAAATTTATAGCAAGCAATTTTATTTTTGCAAAGAGCACGATGAACAACCTCATCTTTGTCATGTAAAGAGGCAATCAATTCCTCTTCTTCTTCATCTACTTTATCTTCATCATTATGAGAAAGATTAGCTTCCGAGGTATGAGATACGGTAGAAGCTTTACCCATAAGACATATATGAGAAACTTGAGATGATGGAGAAGAAGAGCTACTGGAAGCTCCATCCAAGATCTTGTCATTGCCAATGAATTCTTAGGTTTCCTCTACATTGTTAGACACACAACAACTAAAGGAAATAGAAGCATTTATATTATGGCGACAAGAAATAGGAAGCATATCACCATGGCATTTAGATGAGCATTTAACACATGGTATGCAAGGACTATCAACACAAGCATGTGAATCATTTATAGTGCTAGATGTGTTTAAGTCCAAAGATGAAGCATTGCAATGAGATAGAGATGAAGGAACATCAAGAATAGGCTCACCATCAACATTGCAATGGTCATAACCACTCACCTTGGCATTTCCTTGTGTCTTGCAACACAATGGTGAAGTGGATGAAATATCATCACGGCCGGAAGTGGAGGGAATAGAACCATTCTCAATAATGTTGGACACATCAAATTTTTATTGAAGCTCTGTCCATAAATCATGAGCTCTCCGGAAAGGCAAGATTGCAAGAATATCTACATTTCTCAAAGCATGAACAAGCACATTAGAAGATTGAGAATTGAGATATATAATTTTCTCATCCTCTGAAGATAGATTTTGGGAATCCATCGGAGGAGAAAAACCTATATCTACAATTCGCTCCATATGGGTCAATGGACCGAAAATGACTAAGCATGCGAATTTTCCATATATCATAATTTGTGCCATCGAATATAAAAGTGTGACCATGCACTAAATCTCTAGCCGACATCCTTACTCTCAAGGCGGTGAAGCCTAAAATGAGAGACCGAGCTCTAATACCAATTGAAAGGACATGGATGCCGCCTAGAGGGGGGGTGAATAGGCGGTTTATAACTTTTACGAATATGGCTTAACAAATGCGGAATAAAACTAGTGTTTAATTTTTCAAGCACAAAACCTATATAACTAGGGTTCACCTAGGTGCATAAACAACTTATGCTAAGCAATATAAGTAACTATGCGATGGCAAGATATATATAACTTCAAGCACGAAGGCTATGACAGAGTAAAGTGCATAAGTAAAGAGCTTGGTTATAGAAATAACCGAGGTGACGCGGAGACAACGATGTATCCCGAAGTTCACACTCTTGCAAGTGCTACTCTCCGTTGGAGCGGTGTGGAGGACAAGTCACTCCAAATGCACGAAGGCCACCGTATTCTCCTCAAGAATTCCCACAAAAAGGGATGTCCTCGATCCACTATGGAACCTTAGAGTGGTCACCGAACCCGCACAAAGCTTGGAGCAAACTCCACAACTTAATTGGAGGATCCCAATAAATCGCCAGAAAGGCCTTGCCCTTGAAGAAACTCCACAACTTAATTGGAGTCCCCAAGAACACCACAAATACCACAAAGACCACTAAGCCTTCTAGGGTCCAAATACCCAAGAGGAACAAGCTCCGGAAATAAGCTCCCGAAGTGAAATCTCACGAACTTTCACCTCCACGTATCACCGCAGAGAAGTCAAACCGGTGCACCAAATGCAATGGCAACAACACCACAAAGATGCTCAAATCCTTCTTTCTTAAATTCCAACAAAGCTACACAACCTATTTGGGGAATAAGAAAGGAAGAACAAATAGGAGGAGGAACACCAAATTTCTCCAATATCTAGATTTAGTGGATTCCCCTCACATAGAGAAGAATTTGTTTGGTCAAGATGTAGATCTAGATATTCTCTATCTTTTCCTCAAATATGAGCAAGAATCATGGAGGGATTAGAGGGAGGAGAAGCTGCTCAAGGTCAACAATGGAGTAGAGAGAGAGAGAGTAGGAGAAGCCTCTAGCTCAATGGGGAAGAAGGGGGTTATTGTAATATCCCAGGTAATGGGGTTACAAAAATAGAGGAAACAGATGTGTGCATTGCATTCATGCATAGAAAATCCGGGGAATTTTCGCGCTTTAAAGTAAAACAGTCACAGTAACTGAAGTTTCACTTGATCTTGGTGGAATTGAAGTAGCTCATCAAGTCAAGCGCTATAAACCTCAATGTGACTTTGTTAAAACCTTGTTTTGGGTAGAGATGATTTGATCTAAGGTGTTAGATCAAATGGAACTAATAATCAACACAACAACACGTTACTTAATGATAAATTGCTTGATCTTATAAAAGATTATAATATGGTAATCCTTGTCATAACATATGAACACCTATTCAATTGCAAATCAAGTAACAATAAAATGGAGAAACCATCCTTGACTTATCTTTTCCATGTCTTAAACTAATCCTTGATCCTACCATGAACCTCATGGTATTCATTTCACTTCATTCTTGGAATCATGACAAGAAGATCAACCCTAGGAATATATATTCTTCTCTATTACATATTATTATACATCAAACCTAGAGAGGTGAGAGTTCTAAGAGAAGCAATGACAAGCTTTGAGGTAAACCTTGGATATGCATCCATGTGTTAAAATCATCACCTTTAAGAGAAACCCTAGGATCTTATTCAAGACATTCCCTAGCGAGAGAGAACCCAATTATCTTAAACATAGATATTGATGGTCACATCAACCTCTATGGAGCCTAACCTTAGGTTAGTATTGAAGTCCTTCCCAAATGAGAGAGACCACTCATATCAATCTTAGCTTTACCTATTTAAGAATAAAGGACAACATTTGAATTAAAGTATTAGG
Organism: Lolium perenne; assembly: GCF_019359855.2. Lineage (NCBI taxonomy): Eukaryota > Viridiplantae > Streptophyta > Magnoliopsida > Poales > Poaceae > Lolium > Lolium perenne. The sequence continues at coordinate 94,264,516 of NC_067250.2, read as the reverse complement.
AGTTAAACCATTTCATCTGGGAGTGGTGAGATAACCTATTATCACATGGAATAATACCATATCCATGAATTGATAAAGTAAGGATGAAACCAATCCAATTAAGTTAAACAAATGGAATGTTAGCCTAGATACCTAAGGAGATATTAGGAGTACACCCTAAACCCTAAAACAAACCATTCCTATATAAGGGAGCTCAAGCTATGGTGTTACACTCAAGATAGTTGAGGCAACACTTGGATTTGAGGGAGAGACCTATCCATATATCCAAATGGTTAAACCATCATTCCTTGAGAGAACTCTAAATAGTTATCTCAGGCATTCTCCTGGGATATAAACTATTGAGGTAACCACAGCTATGTCCACCCATGAGAGTATCAAAGAAGTACTATACCTAGTTGATCCAGACAATACTTGATATTGGAAGTGAGAAACCCCAATTAATGAGAGATACCTTAGGAAGCTCACCCTTCATCATTATAAATTGAGTAATGAACATATACTCTAAGAATTGAGAGTAGAAGCCATTGAGAATAAGTTGCTCATGATATTGTTATGATTATGTTTTGGAGAAAAAGAAGAATAAGCCATAAGTTAAAACCCTATAGGATAAGTAAATATTATTCACCACATGAAATGTTAGGAAGATCACTAATAAGCCACCCTAGGCTTATACCTCAATCTTAACTTGTGAATCAATTGGTGATCATAAGTAGACTCCTACCACATCTATATCCCATTCATTCCTCAATCAAAGAACATAAGGAAACATAAGAATGAAACTCTATACTTTATGTGGTGAGAAACCATTCATCATTATAACCAAAGTTAACTATAAAAAGAACTATAACCACTTTAGTTACTTCAATGCTAGATTAAGGATATAAAGAAAGTCCATTGGAATCAGAGAGAAACAATTCTCAGATCCTTAATAACTAAATAAGAATAATAATAATTAAGCAAGTAACCATCTTATTCTCGTTAGGGGGAATTAAACCCTAGCAAATGCAATATGATGTCATCCCAATTCTATAAACTAGAATTATATCTCAACCCTAGTTTATACATCACTATGGTAATCATAATATAAACCCATGCCACAATTGAGATTCAACCCATGTGTCACTAGGTAATTAGCATTTGAACCCTAATGGTTCATTAATCTAATCCTATACTTCAATTATAAAACAAAAGAGCCACCTAATGCTAAATCCTATAGTTAAAATCTATGGTGGTGATCAACCACTTATCATTATACCCAATATCAAACCATGATGAGTGAAACACCTACTTTAGGTATTTCAAGGTGTCATTAAATTATAATACCAGTGCTAACCTTAAAGTAGGATTATAGTAAGTCTTACAAGACCTTAATAAAGGAGTGTTCCCATAAAATCATATGCAAGGATCAAATTATCAAATATGAGGACAAGTCCTCATGATTCTTTCTAATACATTTGAAATAGCAATTCTCAACTCATATAATTCTGTTAAACAATCCAGTGACACAGTGATTATTCTAAATGAACTTAATGGGATTTAAATAACCAGATACCTGCAAATTCATGTTGAATTTAAATCAACAAAACATGAAATGAAATTTGAAAACAGAAAATAAAAACAGAAAAAGAAAAGAGGAGAGAAAAACCTAACTAGACCTTACCTGGACCTAGCCAAGCCGACGCAGCCCAGCAGCAGCCCAGAGAACAACCCAGCACACGGCCCAAACCAGAGCCCATACCCCTTCGTCTGAGAAATATCTCAGGACGAGGTCGTCCTCCTCATCTCCAAGCGCATGCCGGCCAGCATGACGCCGTGCTCTTCCTTCTCTCTCTCGCTGGCGGCCTCTCCTTCCTCGACGATGTGACGAGGCGTGTTCTGGCGCCTATAAAAGCTCCCGCACGAACTCTAGCTTCGGTTTGCTTCCTCCTCTGCTCAATTTCCCCCATGCCCGAAACCCTAGCCGACCCTGCCTCCGACCATCGTCGTCGATGGGGACCTCCCCGAGCCTCGCTGAAGACGCCATCGTCATCGCCATCCTCTCCTTGCTCTTCTGGCACAAGGAATTGAACCAGGGTGCCCCGGAGCATCTCCGTCGACCTCATTTCTCCGACGGCCGGAGCCATGAAATCCGGCGATACAAGCCCCCATCCACCTCGCTGTCATGCTCATTGTGCTCAGGGTGAGTCACCGGTGCTCAAGCACCTCTTATCCTTCCCTATTACACCCTCGAGCATGCCCAGCACCGTTGGTCCGTGAGCTCTGCCGCTCAGCCTCGCCGGCGAGCGAGCTCCGGCGACCATTTAGGAGCGGCGCTGGTACCAGTCGATTCACCGTGGCATACTGAGTCGAATGGAGTTAGTACCCCGTCCGCGCAAACCCTGGAACGGCGGCGCCGTCGCCGTCCGATCGCCGGCAGTGAGCCTCTCTCGCCATGTAGCCTATTTTGACTAGTCAAAGCCACCGTGGCTGCTAGCGTGGCACTGGCCCACGGGTCAGTGACTCGGTGGGTAGAATAGTCGGGTAGATTTAGTAATTTTCGTTTTAATTCAAAATTCATAAATTGCTGCAACTTCAAATAATTGTAGAAAATTCATAAAAACTCAGAAAAATACAAATGAGATATCAAAATTCTTATAAAAGAAAAATCTATCCAATAAAAATATAAAATGAAAATTATATTTTTAATAAAAAATTAATTATTTAATACTTGTTATTTAAGCCTTATTTATTAATTCTAAATTCAATTAAACTTCAATAATTAGGAAAACTATCTAAAATAAATAAAAACCAATAAAGTAAATAAAGAAAACATTAAAACTAATTTTCTTTATTTATTTTGTTAAATCCTTATTAGAGAGATTCAAACCCTAAATTAATAAGTACCTTAATTATTAAATTCCTTTAAAATAATAAATGCCAAATCCAATATTATTTTTATTCTAAAGTTATTAATAACTTCAACTTTAAAAGGAAGTTATTAACCTAAGAACTATATGGAAATTAGGGAACCCTAACTCCTTATGGAATGATATTACAACCTTATCATTTCATGTGATTCCCAAAACCCTAATTCCATTAGGAACCCTAGCTCCACTATTTGATGTGTGAACCCTAAATGGTTTCCAAAACCTAAACCCTAGATATAACATGAGATCATGTACTTCCTTTTGATCCATAGAACCATAATTAGCAATTAAATACTTGCCATGTCCACATAAAATATAGGAGCCCTATTATCCATAATTCAGTATTCCATGTATGCACACCTATCCTTTCTAGATGATCAAATAGGATCAACCCTAGTCCTTATTACCAAGAATCTTATCCTTACTCATCTATAATTAGCATCACACCATTGTGATGAACTACAATAGCATCTATGCCCAATAATTATCATTACATAACCATAGTCCACTAAACCCTACAAGTACTTCATAATTATGAACCATCCTATTTAGGAGCCAATCATTTCTTACTTAGTGGATCCAATAGCAAACCCTAGGCAAACTCAAACTTAATTGAAATACTTCTTATTACTTAATGTCGTCGTGGTGAACGAGTAGATGCCATAGGATGGCTTAGATTGGGGCCAAATGGACGCATGAGGATTCGGGGGAGGGTTTGCGATCAGGTGGGAAGAGATTCCGGATGGTTTCCTCAAGAACTTGGCCAAGGCCAGAGGTTGAAGAAGAAAGGCACAAGGAAGAACTCCCTCTAGATCACCATGTTCATAGATTCACACAAGTTACAGGCTCTGCCTACATGCATACACGCGTCTCTTCTAACGTAACCTCTCGTATCGTGCCGTGCCCGCAAGGAGGGCTGCCCCCTCTCCTTATATAGGGGAGAGGGTGGCTTACAGAGCAAGAAACCCTAATAGCATCTTTGACTGGACAAACTACTTTACAGAGTTACTGTACAAAGCTACTTTAATCATAGGTGACACCGGGGCCTTCTTTTATCATAGAAGCTGACGTCCTCCGGCTTCTTTCTCCGTCACCTCTCTCTTTGGCGCCAGGGCTCTGAATAAAGTTACTTTGCTTAGCTCATCCTTGTCTTCTTGCTCTGAAGAGAATCTTTGACCAGTCCTGCCGACAGGCTCTCCTTTCCGGTATCTTAAATGCGGGTTCCGGCATACCCCTTTGGGGATACCGGCTTAGCCTTGCTCTCCCGGATTCTTACTAGGCTTCCGGTAAGAACATTAAACCGGTATCCTGATGGCTCAAACCATCCGGTTTGGCATGCCTTTGGCATACCGGGGGTTATCCCCCCAACATTAGTCCCCGAAGCTGGTATAGCCTGGAGGATTCTATCCTACAGACCATGCCAGGTTTTCATCTTTTTAAGATACCGGTTTAATCACTCATGTCTTGAGCTTAGTTCCGGCACTTTTACCCTTGTTCCTTTTCTTCTCTTTGCAAGGCTCGTTCCGGCGTCTCTTTTTTCCGGCACCACGCGTCTTTACTACTTCCTCGGCGAAGTCGAGAATATCTCGGGCCCCGCGCCTGTCAGAGACATGCGCACTGTAACTGACGCGCCAGTGTCCGTTGTCACATCGCTTCGACTCCCGCGCGCGCAGTTAATGCATCTCTGCGGATCCCACTACTTCTTCGGGATCCTGTGTGCGCCTCCGTGTGGCCTCCCTCTCTCGCGTGTATCCGTTCGCCACGTGGCGGCCCAAGGTGCGAACCGTCGCGGGCCGCGAGGCGAACCGCCGCGGCCCAGCGGTTCCATCCCCACCTTCTCTCTCCTTTATAAACACAACTGCCCGTTCCTCTTCATCTTCTTCGCATTCTCCTCCTTCACGCACAGAGCTTCACGCCTTTGCGCCACCGCCGTTCTCCGTCCGCCGTCGCTCGTTCAAGCTCCGGCGCCCGGCGAACTCACGCCGCACCTCCGCCGGACTTCGCTGTGCGGAGTTCTTCGGCAGCAACTTCCTCGCGTCCGCCGCATTTGTGCTTCTTCGCGAGCTTCTCCGCCTCGCCGTCGACGGAGCTCGCCGGCGACCGCAGACCCGCTTCACCGTCAGCGAACGCTTCCTTCAGCGACCGCGCCGCTCAAGGTTGGTACCAATTTCACTTTACTCGCCGTTCGCTTGCTTTCCAGATCTTGAGCCTTTGGTGTTCTTATTTGCTCTTTTTCTTTGGTTTTATTCTTACTCGTAGATCTTCACGAGGGGTTCAAGTTCGGGATTTCCGTTTCTCCGCCTACCCTCGCAATGTCTGACGAGGAATCTTCCTCCGCATCTTCTTCTTCCCTTTCTCTCAAGCGCCGTAGACCCTCTCCCGGTGAATCTACGGCCTCAGATCCGATGGAGACCGATTCCGGCAATCAGCAGGAATCCGGTAGCCTCCAAGAGTCCGGCGGCCACCTAGAATCCGGTAGCTTTAGCCAAGCTTCCGGTAGCCAAGAGGCCAGTAGCTCTGGCCAAGCCTCTAGCAGCTCCAGCCAATCTTCCGGCGAGGAGCCTTCCCCAACCACCCGCGGAGCCTGGATGGGCTCCAACGTTACTGAGTTTGAGATCGATTGGTTGTACCGGTCTCGGAGGATTCCGGAAGGAGTTTCCTGCCGGATTCCGGATGACGAGATCGAACCGGATCCGAAAGACGACGAGTATGTTGTTTTTCTCGCTCACTTTGAGCGTGGCTTCGGCCTCCCTGCCTCTACTTTTTTCCGGGAGTTCCTAGATTTCTACGAACTCCAACCTCACCACCTTCCTGGCAACGCCATTTTCTATCTTTCTTGCTATGCCACCTTCATGGAGGCTTACATCGGCATTCGTCCCACTCGTGAGACGTTTGCCCGCTTCTTCAACTTGCGGATCAACTCCGTCCAGGGCAAGGAAATCCCTAAGCCCAAGCCGCCCGTGCAGTGCGGCTCTTGCATCGTCGGCTCCCGCCAGGGGAGCACTTTTCTTAAGTTTTCCGGCCTCGAGTCTTGCCGCGCCTGGCAAGGAACTTTCTTCTATGTGAAGAACACCGGCCGCGCCGATCTCATCAATCTTCCTCCATACCAAGAGGGGCCCCCCAGCAGAACCAACTGGAGCTACAACCCGAGGACGGAACACGCCGAAACCAACCGGGTAGTGCGCTTCTTGGCCTCTTTGAAGAAGGAGACCAACATCTGCTCTGATGATATCATCCGGACTTTCATATCGCGCCGGGTGCTTCCTCTTAAGCGCCGCGCACATAGGATGAGCGAGATGTATGGCCCAGGCGATCCTACCAAGATCACAGGCCGTGCTCTCAGCAAGAAAGACGTTGTTCGCAAGGCTAAGCAGATTTGTCAAACTGCTATGCCTTTTGCGTGGGAATGGGGCCTCCTTCCCCTCAGTTCCTCTAACCCTCCGACTCAGGAAGTAAGAGATTGCGCAATTTAGGGTTGTCTTCTGCCGGTAACTTCTGCTTTTGTTAACCTTCCTTTTTATCTTGTTTCAGGCCAGGGACCGCTTCCCTCTCATCCGGGCAGAGCCGCGAAGAACTCTCCGGAAGCGCGCCTTTGACTCCTTCGACCCGGATCCCTACATTTCTTGGAAGGATCTGAAGATGGGGAAGACTCCGGCTGCGCGCCTTGGCCGGGACCCGCCGGAGCCCACCGGAAACCCCGAGGACCTGGTTGTGCTCGAGGTACTTTCTTTTCCGGCTTCCTATACTTTGCCACTATTGCTTTCTTGCGAATTGCTTCTTAGCCATATCCAACTCACAGATCCACGAGCGCGTGCCGCCCCTGCGCGCCGAGGCCGGCTCTGAGTTTGTGGACAAACTCATGGCCCAGGGCCAGAAGAACAAGCAGCCGGCATCTACTGCCGGCTCCAGCCATGCTCCTCCCTCCAAGCGCTTCCGGACGGAGCCCGTGGGGGAGAAGGAAGTGGGCGTGCGCCGCTACGGGCGCAAAGCGATGCCAACCGCTTCCGGGTAATTTTCTTTTCCGGCTTGCCTCTTTTTTGCCAAGTTCTTTTTCCGGTTGCTTTTTCTCAACCAATGGTCTTTTCTCTTTTTCTCAGCCCCGCTCTCAGGCTTGGCCCAAGGCCATCGGGCTCTGAGGGATCCGCAAGGACCTCAACCCCTCCTCCTCGCTCAAGCCCGGCACCATCTGGTGCCGGCAACTCCTCTGCCTCCCTTTCGGGGGGCACAACAAATTCGGGGCGTGCGGCCCCTTCACTGTCAGATCACCGCACGGAGAGGGATCTTTCCTTCCTCCCGGAACACCAAGACACCGGTGCCAGCAACATCGGCGCCGGAGAAGAAGAAGCTGCCGGGCGGGCGGAGCCTTCTGCTCCTCCCGTCCTTGAAAAGACAACTTCCGCGCCGGAACCTTCCGCGCCGGAAGGCTCCAACACGGGTGACGCTCCTGGCGCTCCCCCTTCTCCACGCACCATCCTCATGCCTCCGCCAGAGGCTCCTCGCGCCCAGCCCTCCAAAGCCGCTCCTAGCGCGCCGCCGGCCAAGACCTCCGGGGCCTCCTCTACCGCGCCACCGCCCAAGCCTTCCAAGCTCATTAAGGGGAAGGCGACGGCCTCCAGCGCCCCTTCGGGCGGCCAGCAGCCCTTGGTGCTGCACGTCTCCAAGGCTGCCAAAGGTGCCAGCATGAAGGCCACCGGCCTCCTCGGCCGCATCACGGAGTTCCAGCGCCAAGGCCGGGACCTGGGGCACCTCCTGCCCTATGCTCAAAAGTGGAACGCCGCGGACATCACTCCGGCAACCCGCGGAATGGGCAAGGATCGGCTGCCGGCTTTGATCCTGTCGGGGATCGGTGTTCTGAGGAGCACTTCATGCGGCTCCGGGCTGCCGTAAAAGAGCTTGACAGCGCGTGGTACGATTCCATGAACAATCTGACGGTATGTTCTACTAACTTTCAATCTTTGCCGGTTTCTTCGTTTCCGGCTCTGTTTTACCTTTTCCTTAGTTTCATGCCGGTTTCTCTCTTGTCTATCTTCCCAGTCCCCGAGTTTTGTGGTGAGAGCGCAGCTCTTAGCGCAAAACTTAACTTAAGATTTTAGCGTGAAACCGGCACTGCCAGTCCCCGAGTTTCGGGTTAAACATCTTCTCCTTAACACATAATTTACCTTAGAAACGCGCAAAACCGGCCTTTGCCGATCCGAGCTTCGGGTTAAGAACTTTGTTCTTAGTGCAAAACTTATCTTAAAACCGCGCAAAACCGGCACTGCCGATCCGAGTTTCGGGTTAAGAACTTTGTTCTTAGCGCAAAACTTAACTCATTTCTTCTTTTTCTTGAACAGGTCACCGCTGACGCTCGGAAGGCCCTTTTCGAGGAGCTTTTGTGGGAGCACCGGGAGCTCGCTGAGGCACATGACAAGTGCCAAGGTAAGTTTTTGTTCCACCGGCATCTTTGCTACCGGAAACCTTTTTTCCTTGTGATATTTACAATTTCTGTTCAACAGTGATCCCGGAAGCTTCCATCGATGCTCTGAAAGAGCAGCTCGCCGCGGCCCAACGTACTATTTTTTCCTTTCTCCTTTGAACCTGGTTTCTTTTCATTTTTACTAGTGTAACCTTGTTAACACTCTTTTTTCCGGTTTCAGGGGAGAAGGACCAGCTCAACCGGCAGCACCAGGAGGAGCTGAACGCCCTCAAGACCAGCTACCAGGAGCTCAAGTCTCAGCTGATTCAGCTGGGGCTTGACCACGCCAAGGCCCTCAAAGCCGCTGAAGTGACCACAGCGGCCAAGTTGGACGAGGCTCTGGAGGATGCTTGCAATGCCACTGTGGTGTTGCGGGCAGAGCTGGAGGAGATGGCCAAGGCCCGGAAGGGTGCCGAGGAGAAGGCCGCGCGGCTGGAGGAGGAGCATAAGGAGTGCGATCAGCTGATCCTGCAGACCGACACACTTGCCCTCCGTAAGTTTTTTTTCTTTTACACTTTGATTACTGCACACAAGCCTTTCTTCCTTCGACCCCATTTTCTTTCCGCTATCTTTCCGTCCGGTCTCTCTTCTTCCGGATTCTTTTCTCTCCGGTCTCTTTTTCTTCCGGACTCTTTTCCTTAAACTTTTTATTTCTTTGCAAAGGCCTCTTTCCGGACTCGCAGAGGTACGCCGTCAAGAAGGTCGACGCGCAACGCAAGGACAAAGGCCAAGCGGATCTTACTGTGCCATGGACGCCCAAGGACCATCTGGTCGCGCTTAACGCGCGGGTGTCCCATATGCGCTGCATAGACCGCAATCTTTCGGACATCCCTGATGTAGCTACCCAGCTATACAGGACTTTATGGCCTGGCGAGGAGGTGCCGGACACCTTCTCCCTCATCAGCGATCGCCTCAAGGGTGCCGGCAAGAGGATCCGCGAGTGGCAGTGCTCTGCTGCCCGCGCTGGAGTGGACTCCGCCCTCCGCGTCGCCTGCTCCTGGTACCCGGAGCTCGATCTGGACGCCCTTACCGGCGTGCGTGAAGACGCCGAAACGGATCTGGACCCGATCCTCTCCGCCAGGCGGCAGGATCGCGCGTACCGGATCGCGGAGTATGCCGACATGCGCACCTTCATCCCTCCCCCTCCTGGCGTCACGGACTATCTCGACGAGGAGGAGGGTGAAGCCGAAGAAGAGGTCCTGGACGATGCTGATGCCGGTGCTGCTCCTCCGGAAGCCCCTGCTGCGTGATTATTCTCTTTGAAGTGTTTGCCTGCTATCTGTTTGTTGGTCCTGCTTATCTTTGAAACGATGTTCGTTAAATTCTGCCCCGGAATGCCGGGGTCTATGATGTAAGACTTTAAGTTTGCCTGTGGTTGTGATACAACATTTCCTGCCGGTAATTTATACCGGTAGCTAAGTATTTATGAGTTTGTCTTAGCATAATTGCCTTTGGTTCTGCTTTTATCCTGTACTGCAAAGATTTCTCAATTGCTTCCGCATCCAATTTGATGCATACTTGGTTCTTTTGCCTTGGCTCTGCCTGCCTTCTCTGGGCGTTCTTTGGCGTATGAGCGCAAGGTTCTTTCACCAAACAAGCATCTTCTTGAACTTAGAAATAACTTTGAAATTTTGCAAAAAACCGGTTTAACCGGGGTTAGTTAAATTTTCCGGATTGTTCTTTCCTGCTCTCCCTTTTCGCAGTTCATGTGCTTATCTCCTACCGGTTTATCTTGCTTGCCATGAAGCCGGTTTGCGGACAGCAGCAGAGTCGAAGACTCCGGTAGAATTTAGCACACTACTAAACCGGAACGAAAAAACATTCAATAAGCAACCGGTAAACTGAAAAAATAGACAAGTTACATGCAACTTTAGTTGGGGTAGTCCCCGAGATTCATTCAAGATTCCTTCAACTTTTATTCATAGCTTATAAGGTACAAAAAGGAACTTCTTACACCATCACTTCAAGAGTAGAAGGGACGCAACAGAGCTACGTTCCATGGACGTTTGCTCTCCTCTCCGGACCTGTCCGCCTTTCCTTTCTTCCACTCCTGTGCATCGATCAAGTAGTATGCATCATTGTGAAGCACCTTGCTTACAATGAAGGGACCTTCCCATGGTGGCAAGAGCTTATGCCGGCCTTCAGTGCGCTGCACCAGGCGAAGTACAAGATCTCCTTCCCGGAAAACTCTTGGGTTAACCTTCCGGTTATGATAGCGTCGAGGTTTCTTTGGTAAATGGCTGTTCTTGCCAAAGCTAGCTCTCTTGCTTCTTCCAGCAAGTCCACATCATTTTCTCTGGCCTCTTTGACCTCTTGCTCAGTATAGAGCTGTACCCTTGGTGAATCATGAATGATGTCGGTTGGTATCACCGCTTCTGCTCCATAAACCATGAAGAAGGGAGTGTATCCGGTAGACCGGTTTGGGGTTGTTCTTATACTCCACAGTACTGATGGCAGTTCATCAAGCCAACATCCCGGTGACTTTTCCACCGCATCAATGAGTCTAGGCTTGATACCGGAAAGCACCAAGGCATTCATTCTTTCCACTTGGCCATTGCCTTGTGGGTGTGCCACTGAGCACAAATCCAACCGGATGTTCTTTTCTTCACAGAACCTTTTGAACTCACCTTGAGCAAAGTTGGTTCCATTATCAGTGATGATGCTGTGCGGGTATCCATACCGCAAAATGACATCTTTTAGGAATTTCACCGCTGTATGCCCATCACACTTTGCGATAGGTTTTACTTCTAGCCACTTGGTGAACTTATCCACCATCACCAAGATGTGAGTCATGCTGCTTCTTGCAGTTTTGAATGGCCCAACCATGTCAAGGCACCAAACGGCGAATGGCCATGTTAGTGGTATTGTCTTTAAACCGGATGCTGGGGTATGGTTTTGCTTGGCGTACCTCTGGCAGCCGTTGCATTTTCTTACCAAATCCTCAGCGTCCTCCAAAGCAGTGGGCCAATAGAACCCATGCCGGAATACTTTTGCTACTAGCGCCCTTGACGAAGCATGATGCCCACATTCTCCTTGGTGAATTTCCTCAAGCATTTCTTTCCCTTCCTCCGGTTCCACACATCTTTGAAGGACACCGGTAACGCTTCTCTTGTACACCTCACCATTGATGAATGTGTAAGCTTTGGACCTTCTTTGTATCCTCCTTGATTCATTTTCGTCAGCCGGCGAGGTGCCGTTGATCAGGAATTCCTTAATAGGTTTAACCCATGACGGTATCTCTCGAACCAAAAACACCGGCGCATCTATCTCCATGCTATCCACCAGCATCATTTCTTCCGGTATGGGTACAGCAGTCCCCGAGCTTATCGGAGCAGTCCCCGAGCTTGCCGGGCAGTCCCAGGTTCCCTTCATCGATATCCATGGGTACTACGTGTGACTCCGGTACAAAAATTGATTCTGACTCCGGGCTCGGTTTGATCGATGGCACTCTTAGGTGAGCCAAAGCTATTCCGGGAGGAATTTCTTGCCTAGATGAGCCCAGCTTGGACAAAGCATCTGCGGCTTCATTTTCTGCGCGTGGCACATGGTGGAACTCACACCCTTCGAAGAATCCGGCAATCTTTTGCACGTGAAACCGGTACAAGGCCATGTTGGCATCTTTTGCATCCCAATCTCCTGAACACTGCTGTACCACAAGATCTGAATCGCCATAGCAAATGATCCGGTGTGCACCGATTTCTTTCGCGACCTTAAGCCCATGGATCAAAGCTTCATATTCAGCGACATTGTTTGATGCCCTGAAATGCACTTGCAAAACATACCGGAGGTGATCTCCTTTTGGGGAAGTGAGCACCACACCGGCACCTAGACCTTCCTTGAGCTTGGATCCATCAAAGTGCATCTTCCAGTATTCTATCCTCTGATCTGGCGGTTTGTACTGCATCTCCGCCCAATCAACAAGGAAATCAGCCAAAGCCTGTGATTTTATGGCATCTCTTCTTTCATACACCGGCACGTATGGTGATATCTGGATTGCCCATTTCGCAATCCGGCCGCTGGCGTCTTTGTTGCACATGATGTCGGAAATTGGTGCTTCACTTACCACCTTCATGGGGTGCTCCTCAAAGTAATGCTTGAGTTTTGTGGCGGCCATGTACACGCCATAAGTCATTTTTTGGAAGTGAGGGTAGTTTTGTTTTGATAGGGAGAGCACCTCGCTCAAGTAGTATACCGGCCTACGGACGGTTTTTCTTCCTCTTCTCTTTCAACTACAACCACTACACTCACAACCCGGTTTGTTGCTGCTATGTATAACAGCATAGGCTCTCTTTCTAGAGGTGAAGCCAGTATAGGTGCTGTGGCTAGCATTGTTTTTAGCTCTTTAAACGCTGCGTCTGCCTGAGGGGTCCAGACGAACGTGTCAGATTTTTTCATCAGAGCATAGAGTGGCAGAGCTTTTTCTCCCAACCTGCTCACGAACCGGCTCAGCGATGCCAAGCTTCCGGTAAACTTCTGCACATCTTTTAACTCTCGAGGGATAGCCATTCTTTCTATTGCTCGGATCTTTACCGGATTAACCTCTATGCCCCGGCTTGATACCAGGAAACCGAGCAGCTTGCCGGCAGGGACACCAAAGGTGCATTTTGCCGGATTGAGTTTCATCCGGAACCGTCTCAGGTTATCGAACGTTTGCTGGATGTCATCGATTAAGGTGTTCTTTACCTTAGTTTTTATCACGATGTCATCCACATAGACTTGCACGTTTTTTCCGATTTGATCAAACAAGCATTTTTGCATACAGCGCTGGTACGTTGCACCAGCGTTGCGCAAACCAAAAGGCATAGTGACATAGCAATAAGCCCCGTGCGGGGTAATGAACGCAGTTTTTATTTGATCTTCCTTTTTCAAGGGAATTTGGTGGAAACCGGAATAGGCATCCAGGAAGGACAACAACTCACACCCAGCAGTTGAATCAATCACTTGATCGATTCGTGGCAAAGGAAAAGGACCTCTTGGGCAAGCCTTGTTCAGGTTGGTGTAGTCGATGCACATGCGCCACACCTTCGGAGCTTTGGCCTCCAGGTTCTCATCTTTCTTCTTTTCAACCATTACCGGATTGGCCAGCCACTCTGTGTGCGTGACCTCCACAATGAATCCGGCAACAAGCAGTTTGGTTACCTCTTCTCCTATGATCTTTCTTCTGTCTTCAGCGAACCGGCGCAGTGGTTGCCGTACCGGCTTGGCATCTTTCCGGACGTTTAGAGAGTGCTCAGCCAGCTCCCTCGGAACACCTACCAAATCATCAGTTGACCAGGCAAAGATATTCTGATTCTCACGGAGGAAGCTGACGAGCGCGCTTTCCTATGCTTGGTCGAGACCGGCACCGATACGAACGGTGCGCTCTGGGTAAGCCGGATCCAGCACGATGTCCTTTGTTTCATTCGTTGGCTTGAATGCCGGTGAGCCCATGTTTTCACTCATTGCCGCTAAGCTCATTTGTGAGGATTGAGCCAGCGCAACAGCTGTTTGCATTCTTTTCTTTTCCTCCGCGATCACCAGCGATTCCGCTAGGTTCGATCCGGCGGTGCGATTTCCGGTGAGATCTTATAGTTTCCCACCACGATCGGTGGTCCACGAGGTGCCGGCATCTTCATCTTGAGGTAAGCTGTATGAGTTGTGGCCATGAAGGCTGCCAATGCCGGTCTCCCCAGCAATGCATGGTAGGGACTGTCTAGATCCACCACCTCAAACTCCAGATTTTCTACCCGGCAATTGTCACGTCCTCCAAATGCCACGTCCACCCGAACTTTTCCTATCGGGGCACAGGACAAACCAGGAACAATCCCGTGGAACGTTGTGCGCGTTGGCTGAAGCATGTTTTCTGTTATGCCCAGCGTATGCATGGTGTGCTTGTACATGATGTTGATGCTACTGCCATTGTCTATCAGCACCTTGCTGAACTTCACTCGAGTTTGCGGCCCTTTCATGATTGGGTCCACAACAAGAGCATATCCACCCGAATTCGGCATAATCTTTGGGTGATCCTTGGATGACCAGGTAATTTCCTGATTGGACCACATCATGTACTTGGGAACTGCCGGCATCACAGCATTGACCTCCATGGAGCGCCGGTGTACACTTTGCCGGTCTGTTGGCTCAGTGACAAAGACAACACAGCACAGATGCGGATCTTCGTAAACATTCCGGCCTAAAGGTGCCGGTGGAGGTGGCTGGTTATCATTTTGCTCCACCCGGTTAACTTGCTGGTACTGCTGCCGGTTTGGCTGCACCGGTAAGGCGTTTGCCCCGGTAAGTGGTGGTGGTGGCGGTAGCTGTTGCTGCTGCTGCGGCATGTCTTGTGGTGGCCGCGCATCTTTCACTGTTCCTTTTTGCATCAAGTACTTGGTCCAGGTGCAATCCTTTGTCAGATGGTTTGACGGGTGTGCCGGATTCGGCGTGTGCCACCGGCAAGGTTGATCCATGGCAGCTTCCATGGTGTATTTTGCGGGTTCTTGCCAGTTTCTTTTCTGGGCCCAGGGTTTCTTTTCCACCCATTGTTTCTTAGGACCTGCCCATGGCTGCGATCCGGTTTTTTGCCTCTGGCTGTCGCTGGCCTCGAAATTTTCCTGCACAGCAGCAACTTGCTGCGGACCGTACCTTCGATCCGGAAAATCTTCTCTTCTTTTGTTATTCCGGTTGTCCCGGTGTTGTTCGTGGCGCAGCTGTTCCGGCTCCGGTTGCACTGCCGGCTGCGTTGGGTCTCCCAACGCATAGCTATCCGCCACACGTATCATCTCTGCCAACGTTGTCGGCATGTTGCGCTGCAACTTTTGCCACAACGGTGAACCTCTTCTGCATCCACTGCTAAACCAAGCAATGGCTTGTGCCTCGATTACCCCTTCACAGGAGTTCCTTGTGGTGTTCCACCGGGCCAGATAATCCCGGTTTGTTTCGTTCGGACGCTGCACACACAGAGCAAGTTGCTGCGGCCTGTTTGGCCTCTGATAGGTGCTGCTGAAATTGCTCACAAAGGCCTCCTCAAAATCCAGCCAGCCATTTATGCTTCCTGCCGGCAAGTTGTTTAGCCAGATTCTTGCCGGTCCAACCAAAAACGATGGTATGATCCTCACGGCCCAACGCCGGTTTCCTCCTCCTGCTACGGTTCCTCCACCGCCTGCAACGTATACCGCGGTCACGTAATCCGCGAGCCAGTCTTCCGGCTTTGTGGTGCCATCATATGTTTTTGTGTCACGGGGCAACATAAAGTTGCGAACTGGTGGTTTTTCTTTCATGATCCTTGGGCCAAAGCACTTTGGACCTGGAGGACCTTCCTCCTCGATCATTTCTGACAAGTACACTCTATCCAGACGGTGCCTCGCATCCCGTTCCGGTAAGTATCTCTCTCCCAGGCGTTCTCCCAATGGGTTCCGGTATGCTGCCGGTCTGGTGGAATCGGCTTCATCGTAACATTCCGGCACCGCGGCCCTTGCCTGCCGGTACCTAGGGGGATCTATTTCCTCCTCATCGTACGCTGCCCTTGCAGCTCGATAGTTTTGCCCGGTCTCATATCTACCGGCATGATTGTTTCCGGCATAGCCTCTGGCGTAGCCTCGCTCTGCCCCTTGGCTTTTTCTTCCGGCATCATGTTGCCCGGCTTGTTGCTTTCCGGCAAGAACCGGATCGTACACAGTCATCTGCTGCGCATTCACATCTTTTTCTCTTTTTCTATCCGGATGGGGGGATGAAGCCTGCCCATGGGACTTGCTACCGGCATTCTTTGTTGAACGCGCGGATTTTGAGGCCGCTGCCTTGTTCAGCTTAGCCAGCTGCTCAGCATTTTGCTGCTCTATGGTTTCCAGCAGCTCTCTGACGCGCTCTTGCTGCTTCACCAAAGCCTCTCCGGAAAGCGACTCACATAGCTCTACTGCAGCCTTAGCAGCTTTTATAGTTTTATCCGGGCTGC
This sequence comes from Lolium perenne, assembly GCF_019359855.2. Taxonomy (NCBI): domain Eukaryota; kingdom Viridiplantae; phylum Streptophyta; class Magnoliopsida; order Poales; family Poaceae; genus Lolium; species Lolium perenne. The sequence goes on along the minus strand of NC_067250.2, from coordinate 94,248,231 downwards.
TATACTTAGGCTTTTCCACGATGCTAACAGATGCAGAGGCGCTCTTGCCGGTAAGAATCTCTTTGCGCAAATCTTGATCTAGGTTGCGAGCTTTTAGCCGGTTTTCCGGCATCCTAGCAGCATGCGCGCTAACAGAAGCAAAGCCATGGGCAGCGTTATACTCACGTACGGTTAGGTTCAGCTCGCTGCGCCCGACGATGTCCTTGCCGCTCTCCAGCATCTTCTGGCGCTGCGCCTCCAGCTCCGCCTGAGCCGCTGCCGGGTCGATGTTCTGCGCGATGGGGGTGGCGAGGACGTTCATCGCTGCCTGGAGCGGTGTCTCCGGTGGCGCGGATGATGCTCCCGCTCTGCCTGCGCCGCGCTCCAGCGGTGGCTTAGCCGCACGGGTCGAAACCGCGCGACCGGCACCTTCAGCCGCAACCTCCTTTCCTGCACCAGCCACACCGGTCATCATTACCTCAACGCTGCCGGCGGCGCGACCAGCACAGAGCCATCTTGGCGGGTCCGGTGCCACCAGCACCGGCGAGAGGCGCTGGCGCACGGGGACGGTGCCGAAGTAGACGCGGTGGCTGCCGAACTCGATGATGCGGCCGTTCTTGCTGAAGATGCCGCCGTTGGCGAAGCAGCCCGCGTTGTCGTTGATGAAGTCCATGGCGTAGATGCGCTGCACCAACGCGGACACCGTACGCTCGCCGGAGATCTCGAGGACGCCCGCCCGAATGTGAACTCCATCAAGCGCCACTTCATGCCCCACGGTGGGCGCCAACTGTCGTCGTGGTGAACGAGCAGATGCCATAGGATGGCTTAGATTGGGGCCGAATGGATGCATGAGGATTCGGGGGAGGGTTTGCGATCAGGTGGGAAGAGATTCCGGATGGTTTCCTCAAGAACTTGGCCAAGGCCAGAGGTTGAAGAAGAAAGGCACAAGGAAGAACTCCCTCTAGATCACCATGTTCATAGATTCACACAAGTTACAGGCTCTGCCTACATGCATACACGCGTCTCTTCTAACGTAACCTCTCGTATCGTGCCGTGCCCGCAAGGAGGGCTGCCCCCTCTCCTTATATAGGGGAGAGGGTGGCTTACAGAGCAAGAAACCCTAATAGCATCTTTGACTGGACAAACTACTTTACAGAGTTACTGTACAAAGCTACTTTAATCATAGGTGACACCGGGGCCTTCTTTTATCATAGAAGCTGACGTCCTCCGGCTTCTTTCTCCGTCACCTCTCTCTTTGGCGCCAGGGCTCTGAATAAAGTTACTTTGCTTAGCTCATCCTTGTCTTCTTGCTCTGAAGAGAATCTTTGACCAGTCCTGCCGACAGGCTCTCCTTTCCGGTATCTTCTGTACCGGGTTCCGGCATACCCCTTTGGGGATACCGGCTTAGCCTTGCTCTCCCGGATTCCTACTAGGCTTCCGGTAAGAACATTAAACCGGTATCCTGATGGCTCAAACCATCCGGTTTGGCATGCCTTTGGCATACCGGGGGTTATCCCCCCAACACTTAAGAAGTATGTTCTTCAAAAGTTATTCTTTTGAAGAAAATAAGGAATCATCATCAATCCTGCCTAATAGAACCTATAGCCAATAGCCAGCTATCATCAACAAGGTAAACCAACCTTGATAGCAACTATTTATAATAAATTGATCAAGATGCCTAGGCTTAACTCAACCTTACGAGCCCTAGGTGTTGATGAATCCAACCTTGTTTGGATCCATCTAATACTTACTCCCGAAACTATTTGGAACCATAATAAACTCTAGAAACCCACCAACCCAATCGTCATACTTGTTCTTTATTAAAGAACATGTTCTTCAAAAGTTATTCTTTTGAAGAATATAACAAGTAATCATTAACCATGCCATATAGTACTAAAACTGACAACTGTTCTTTACATATGAACATTATGCCAATTATAATTCCTTGTGTGCTCAATTGATTATTATGCTGTATTATATAACCTATTTATGATACCAAGTAATCAAACCTGAATAAGAACCTTGTTTGTGAATCACTCTAAAAGTGCAACACACCCTGAACTAATCTTTACAACTCACTAATCCTAAATCATCGGGGTTAGGTCACGCTTAGAGCGATTGCATCTCATACTTATGCATTATTGCATCCTTGCCAATCTTTTAAACATCGTCCTTACCGGACGATGATGCTATTTCAGAATTTGGAGTTATTGCGTATCGAAGGCTTTGTCTGCATAATCTTGCAGTCAAGAAAGGCAAGTTCATCACTTGCTCACGTCATTTGAGTATTTTTACTAAACTACTTGCAAATTACTATGTCTATCACTATTGCATAAAAAGCAAAACCACTATTTTCATAACTATGAATGTAACATCCCAAGAATTTCAAAATAAAACAAATAAATTTCACTAGTTCCAAATTTTGGAACCAACAAAAACTGTTATTAAATAGAGTATGATACATAGTGATCTTGCTTAATTCTTGTGCAATTGCCATGATTGCTTGTTATTAGTATTTGAAGTGATCTTAAACCCTAAACCTCACCCCTCTTTTCACCATCCTAGTTAAAATAAAATAAAAGGAAATTAAATAAGAAAAAGGCATATGTGCCTATGGCTATAATTATAAATCTTTACCCTAGAACTTTCCACCTGGTTTAGAGGTTGGAAAACCATCATACACCTTACCTAGCACTTATCAAACCTAATCCAAGTTGTTTCCAAAGAAAATAAAAAAAAGAAACTAAAAATGCCATAGAGGCATATGAGAGCAAAATAGCAAATATGTGAATTTAAGAATCTTGACCCTAATACATGTTGTGAATGGAGGGATCACTCCTATATACCATTTCAACCCTCAACCACACCAATTGGGTCAAGCCAAGTCAAATTTAAAATCAAATGCAACATATGCATAGAGGCATATGTGACACATACCCATTTCACCAAACCTTGACCTATGGCTTTAAACCTTGACCAAATGGTGTGAAACCATCTCTCAACCTAATATAACACTAAATTGACCCTAACCCATGCCCAAGTAAAGCAAGGTGAACATTTTCCAAACATAATAAAATTTGACATATCCCCTCTTATGTGGTATGGTCATTTTTGCAAATCTTTGAACAAGACCATTTGAAATGGTTTCAATGGTCTTAAAATGTTTCTAAACTAATAAGAATCACATTAGAGTCAAGAAATATCAAATCAAATGAAGGGAAATTAAATAGGGAGAAAATCCCCAAAATTCACTCACATACACTTAGCCCAATTTGCAAATCTTCAACCAAGGCCATAATTGCTTGATCCCTTGCTTGTAAAATGTTTATATATGATAAACAAACACAATTGCATCAAGGAAACCAAAATCAAATCAAAGCAAACCTCAATTTCAACTTACATGTGATAATGGTCATATGTCCCCTTTTTATTTTCTTCACCACTTTGCACCCATTTATCTCTGATTCCTCAACCAACCTTGGTCAACCAAAGCCATGTCATCCAAGACCAAGTGATGGTGAACAACTTTCATGTTGACCACCATGGCTAGAGTTGACTAGGTTGACCAGAATAAATGTGACAAATAGTGTATGTGAAGCAAAGTGAAGATCAACCTCAAATTTGAAACTTTGCAAAACACCTCCAAATTGAACACAACCACCACCATTCCAACCCTTTAATTATATGTTTTAGCTCCACCAAAAAGATTTCCAAAATTCCACAAAAGGCTTCATGCGGCCATTGTGTCGAGCACCTTGTGTGCACAATCTGGAATTTGTGATACATGCTATTATCCTTTGGTTCCTGACCTAAACCCTTTTCCCTCTTGATCATTGTTGCTCCTGTACCCCTCTGCATCTCTACATGTCCTTGCCCTGGTCGATTAAAGTGGAGAAAAGCAGAGGCACGCCCATGCCGTACCCATGCCGGCCACCCTCACTCACTCTCTCTGGCCACCATCTTGACGCCTCTCCTTGTCCTGGAGCATCTATACCCCTCAAGTACATCGACGGTACACGCCCCAGCGACGCTCGACCACGCTATTGGCCGGAACGCGCGTGCCCAGACACGCCAGAAAACGTGCCAGGCACGCGGTGAGCGCGCCCTGGCATGTCTCTGGACGCGCCAGAGCACGCCGTCGTGCCATCGCCTCCGTCCTCCCCTAAGCCCCTACTTCTGCAACGAGCATCACCGCACCACCAGCTACACGCTGGACATGCTCGCTGGCACGCGGGAACGCCCTAGCCGTCGCCATGATCACCGAACTGCCGCGCCCGTACCGCGAGCACTCGAACGACGCCAGCCTGCCATCGTCCTTCCCTCTGCTGCCCCTTCACGCGCGCTAGCTTCTCCTAGCCGACGCCTACCCGACGCGCATCGTAGCTTGCCCCTTCGCGCCTCAGAACACCGGCGCCATGGACGACCTCCACGGGCACCCACAGCACTCACGCGCCACTATAAATAGAGGCACCCCCTTGGTGCATTCTTCACCCCAGTCGCCTCCCCTCCTTCCCCTTGTTCTCCTCGACCACCTCCCCTCCTCAATTAGTTGCTAGTTCACCGGAATTTGGTCGGAGTCCGCCGCCACAGTAGCTCCACGACGCCGTTGATCTACTTCACCCCAAGCCCTGCTGCGACCACCCTCTGCCTCGCCAACGTCTTCTCGTTCGATCGCCCGCCTCGCCAAGTCCTGCCTGAGCCCAGGTACGCCGCCGACGACCCTCGCTGCCGCCGGTAGGGTTAGCTCCCCGGCGAGCTTGGTCGAGGTGAGGACGACCCTCGGCCGTCGATCCACCTTTTAATCCAACGGCGCAGCTTACCCCATACCGCTTCGGTGAGTTTAAGCCACTGACGGGTGGCCCCTCACATGTCAGGCGGCCCGCGTGTGCCAGTCACACTGCTGGGCCGGCCCAGTCCATTTTTCCTGTGTAGCCCATCTAGTCTTCCCGCCAAGCCCAATAATTCAAAAACCAAATTTCTGTTAATTCAAATTCCCTGCTGATGCTGAATTCAAATTTGAATAGTTCAAATTCTACAAACCCAATTTTAGCAAATCAAAATGTTCTGGAAAGCTTATGATTTGCTCTAACTAACCCCACTGGATTCAACCTCATATGTGGTGTAGTTTTTGAACAGCAAAAATAACAAAACAGATACTTTTCTGAATTCAAATAAATCTTAAAAATCAACCAAATTGAATTTTGAAGTGAATCCAATTGCAATAATTCACATTTAACAAACCCTAATTTACTATGTAAAAATATGAGATATGTTCTGTATATGATCATGGGCTAGAAGCAGAATATTTGCTATGTAGTCAATACTAGCCCATTTAAACTATTTCAAATTTTAGGAATTTAAATCTATGAGGTGTAGCCCTCATTTAAATTATTACTCCCTCATAATAGATATGAAAGGTTGACCTGGGTCAACTTTTATTTCATACCTTATTATTATTTGTGGAGATTAAATCTTGATAGGATTTAATGAGAGGAAATTATTTTCTCCAAAGACTTAAATAGCAAATCAAATAAATGCTCCTAATGAGAGGAAATTATTTTTCTCTTAAATAAGAACAAATCAAGTAACTCACCATACCATGCTTGAATTGATGTTAGAATAAGTTGTGTGAACCCTTTTGTGTGTTTTAGTCTAGCATGTAAGTATTGTTTGGTGATTGTGTACCTCGTATTCATCTATAGACGCTAGTACCGGAGACTATCAAGAGGAGGAGGTATTCTACCAGGAGGAAGAGCCAGAAAACTTTGATCACCTCACCAATCAAGGCAAGCTAATATTCTTGCAAGATACCCTAAGGCAAAGCTCTACAAGAGCAAGGCCTCATCCCCATTTAATTTATGCTTAATGATCCTATTCCAAGTTTTTACCTTACAAGTTTTTAACTTTGGTTATCAAAGCTTACTTTTTGATTCATGATTCACTTGGTTTAGAGATAGAATAGAACAAGAACATCAAAGTTAGCCTAGAGCAAGAAAAGCTAGTTAGCACCCCTCATGACTAGTTGCTATTGCTAAATAAATAAAATTGACTACTCTAGATGGGATCATGTGAAAACCAATGACTTTGAAAACCTTGGAATGATGATTCATTCTATTGAAAGATTTTGAAGGTGAATATGACTTGTGAATGACTTGGTGAATTTTACAAAAAACTGATGGTTGGGTTCGGATGCGATACCATTCCAATTTGAAAGTACCCCCACAATACCCAACATGGGTAAGGGCTTAACTAGAAATTTATGTGCTTTAGTATGGGTTCCCTCTAAACAAGCGTCATCGGGGTTAGGCTGAAGGCTGCCTCTACAACAAAAGAAGTAATGTGATATGATGTTAATATGAGGTGAATGTACGGCCCAAGCCCTGTGCAGTTCCCGGGTTGACTGCGGTTTTCACCGGGAGGCCAAGCTCATGGGGAGAGGTGCTCATACTAGAGTATGTAAGTGAAAGGTTATGGTTGGTAGTCCGCATACGGAGTATGGTAAATCAGGGCCAGTTAACCCTGACGGATTATTGCAAATGTTGTGGCACAAGTGTACGACCTCTGCAGAGTGTAGAACTATTCGAATAGCCGTGTCCACGGTTATGGACGGTTGGAAAGGCCATACTGTTCCGTCATCAGAACTTTTCTAAAAATATGAATGGTGACTTGTGATTTGAATTGAATGGTGACTTTGAATTGAATCACAACAGAGTTGTGGGAATGCCACTAATGTTCCCACTTGAGTTAGTTTAGCAAATGAAGAGTCTTTTCTAAATGTTTATGAAATAAACTTGGCTTTATGCAAATAAACCTAGAGCTTAGTATCCCCTTACTAAAAATTGATAGTGCTTACACCAGTATTAGTTTGCGAGTACTTTAAAAGTACTCATGGCTTTGTCCCTGGCTATTCAAATGGCCAGACTATGAAGGTGAACAGTAGTACGAGGAAGATGGACAATAGGACGTCTACGACAACTAGGACCGCTCCTGACGTCAAGCGTTGGCCTGTGGATTAGATAGCCACTACTACTCCGCTTCCGCTATTTGTGATGTTCGTTGATCAATAGATCAACTACTATTGTAATATTGGATCATGTGATCTACCCTTGTAAGACGATTATGTGTTGTAATAAATGATGACTCTATGATATTCAACTATTATGTCTCGCAACAACAATATTCCTGGGATTGCGATGTATGGCATAATAGGCATCTGGACTTAAAAATCCGGGTGTTGACAATGAATATGACTAAATGGTGGGCAATAGAACCATGGATTATGTTGATATGGTGGAGGTTCCATTGCACGGGCTTATATCCATCTAGGATTAAACAACAAATGTCGTCCAGTGGTTCTTGTGCCGTAATACCCATGTTAACCATAAGATGTGGGGTGGGACGGAATAGTCAATTGTATTTCCACCTCTTGTACATCAACGGACGCGCTTTACCGTAGACACTTGAATTCCAAGGGTGCATTTGGTGGCTGGGGAAGCCTAAAGTCCCCACGGCATAGTCCGTAGACACTTGTAGCCCGAGGATCATTTAGTGGCTGGGGAAGTCTAAAGTCCCCACGGTATTGTGGTCTATGAGGGGTTGCATCTACCGGCGAAGGAGTTTGGTTCGATCCCAGACTATCGTCGTGGTCGGGGTCCACCCTAAAATGGGAATAATGGGACCGGCGAGGACCCAGGGTCGGGGCATGCAACAAAGGGTGGGTGTGCGAGGTAGCGGAGGAATATAATTGGCTATGACCTTATACCGGGCCTCACACCAAAGGAAGTGTGGACGGGTCATTCCCGGTTGGCACCAAGGTTAAGATCTCTTGTGGGTAAAGCAACACACCTCTGCAGAGTGTAATGAATCATGACCAGTCACTCCCTGTTCCGGGTTTTGGAACTGCGAACGCTGCCGGAAAGGAACTCCATGAAGTTCTAGTAAACCGGTGAAGGCTGACGGACATAGTTCTTCTAAATAAAAGCAACCTTTTGAAGAAATGATTATGAAAACCTACATTGGTATTAGACTTTCTGGTCTAATGCCGTATCTAGTGCATTAAACACCTATTTCCTATAGTGAACTTGTTGAGTACGCTCGTACTCATCCCACTCTTAAATCCCCTGCTTAGATATGGAGGCATCGAAGGAGGATCTACAGTACAACTCAAAGACCGAGGAGTCAACAACTACTTCAAGGGACATGAACCTGTCAGAGGGGTCAAACACCACATCCAACAAGGAGACAACCTAGATTAGCAATAGAAGGGAACTAGCTTCCTAAACTTAGCTCCTATTTAGCTAGAATCTATTCATAGCCCATGTAGCTAGTTAAATACTCTACAAGTAGAGTTCGTGATAGGATTAGACTACGAGTCGTTCTTCTAGAGTTTATTTGCAGTTTTACCTCATTGTAAAGTAGGAGGCTGTGATGATCTTATGTAACAGAGTCTGTGTGTAATTCTACAGACATACCTTGGACCCGCATATGTTTCTGTTGTACCACTCTGAGCGATATAATACTAGTGGAACGGTGTTTCATTGGTGTTATATCAGACTTGCATACTACACCATGCAGTGGTATGCCGGGTCACCACAGTTGGTATCAGAGCAAATGCTTTGACCCTAGGATTAAAACCCTTTAAAGGAGACCTATAGGATTGGTAGTGTCTATAGGAAGTTGTATTAGTTAAGTCAACTATGCTAAACCAAATACTTCTTATGACTTGAGATGGATATTCACTTGAGAATAATCCTGACACACTTGAGTCAACTCTTCTTACCTATTCTTCCTAAGTGAAGTTAGTTAGCTAAACCCAAACATGTAGCACTCCATTAAATCCTCAAAAACCATAGATGAGTAGACCATAGTTGGTATACAATACATGGTAGTCCAAAGAGAGGATACAACCATAAGGAAGATATCCTATTGGAAGATGTATGCCAACACATGTTTAAGTAAGAATTATCCAGACCTGTAATAGGAGTGATATCATGTGATAAAGATAAACAAGATATCCTACTAGAAGGTGTATACTACGACAAGAAATTAGTAAATCAAATTCATCTAAACTTGTGAAACAACTGATAGTAAGGGATAGATATGAGTTATATGAGGTAGTATAGACCATGATGAGTCAATCATGGGAGGTAAGGAAGAATAATAGGAATAATTTATGTCTACTTCCATGGTAGGGATAGTAATCATATAAGATTCACCTGAGAATCGTTATGTGATGGACTAGAACATCATAAATACTTAGAAGGAGTACAATAAGAAGACAAGTGTTAATGATAGTATAAGAATTGTGTTCCAAAACTATGGGAAGTGTGCCAAGCACATCATGACCATAGTCTTATGATAGAAACACTTGGAAGTATAGGAGCCAAATAATAATAAATATATATTCAGAGTAGCCATGTTAGAACTAAATGTATCATAAGAAGTAGTCCTCAATAACACGTATATATGGTATACTATTTTGTTAGTACTTCCAAAGAAAACTAGGTTAACTTCAACTATTCGAGGCCACTTTGTTTCAAGTTTATCTCCTTGCAAATATGCAATTATGATAAATGTTGAGACAAATAGTAGAAATCCACATACTCGTGCTAAGTATCACGATATAACCTATCTTATGTGGTGTTATATACTACACATCTCAGCCTGATGTTTAGAGATGTCTTACTCAACAATCATATTCAGGCTTATGATGATGTGTATTATAAACACAAAGCTGAATCTTCTTGGATTTTATTGGATTTTCATTGATTGACTAGATCCATACATGAAGTTTGACTTTGATATGTAAATGCATGTTACAATATCAAGTTCTTACTTGATGCTATAGATCTAGAGGGTAATGGTAAACGTGTGAGGAAGTGACGAATTCTGGAAGATTCCGAAGACAAGAGGAAGGTTCATTAGAAAAAGGAAACAAAGTTGTGGGAAGCAACCACAAAGTTCAGAAAGAGGTACCAACCAAAACTCATGCTTAACCTCAACAGAGGAGTACTTTAGTACATAAGAAGCATGAAGGTGAGAAATATGATGATTATGGTGAAGCTGAAGCGGATCCATAGTCAATACAGAAGAGGGAATGCATGGAAAATCACTTAGGATACTATATTCATAGTGTCAGCTAGTGGTTTTCTTGCAAAATAAACCCTGAAGGAAGGAAGATGACCTATGAAACCATAGTATATATAAGAAGACCACAGTTGGTATCAGAAGACCACAGTTGGTATAGGATCAATACTGCAAGATAAAGTAGAAGATGTGTCGTTCAGTTGATCAGAACCTATAATAGAATCCATTTTCAGATAACAAATAGCCACAATTGGTATCAAGTAGTCCATAATTGGATTATTCGTACCAAGAAGTTGTGAACAAATAAAATTTTGTCAGTCAAATAACTATGACTTATAATCATTTAGTCGACGGATTCAATTGAGTGGATACACCACATATATTCTTCGCAAGACCTTAGAAGAGTACAACCCATAAGCTAGGCCTAGACCAATATTCTAACCATGAGTCCAATGGTTGGAAGGAAGGGAGTTGAAGACCATAATAAAACTCCAAGGGGTAGAGTAAAGATTGAGTTGGATGAACAATGACTCAATACTTTGAGCAAAATAGAAGAAGAAGGTCTGAACTGAGAGGAAGTTCGATCTTATTTTTATAAGGTTATCGAACACTACTTTCAAAAGGATGTCAAACCGGAAGCCGAGGTTCATACCTCGAGGAAGTAATATTTGGATTATCACTTGAGCAAGTGGGTAATATGTACTCAGAAGTACTTAAGCTGAAGTCAGCTAACGTTAATGAACTTGGACGAAGAAAATACCATAGACCAAATACAGCTCAAGAAGGCCAAAGACCGAAGGAGATTAATCATACCAAAACTAAAGTCCATTTGAAAGATGCCTTTCATGGAACCTAAAGGAACCAAAATAGTTAGAAGTATCAACTATAATCCATGATTGGACAGACTAAATGAGTCTAATCCATTCTTAGGAAAATAAACCATCAAGACCATTTTTATTGTAAGTACCTTACTAAGTACCATTATTGCTGTAACATCCCAGATTTCAAATAAAGGAAGAAGAAAAATTCCAAATATCCAAATTTCAGAACCAACAAAAACTTTTACTTTGCATATAGTACCCTGCATAGGACTTGTGCATTTTGAGTGATATGCCATGATGATTGTTATTATGTGTATGTGATGAACTCCAAAACCCTAGAGTGATCAAGTGATCATCATAAATCAAATCCATCAAAAAGAGAAAGAAATCAAATATTATAAAAACCCTAAAAACCCTAACATATGGTCTATGTCATTTTTGTAAATTTGACCCTAGACCCATTTGATCTTTACCAATAGTTGTAATATGATATTAATGAGTAATTACAACTTTGAGAATCAAAGATATACCACTTAAACCAAATTCAAATTTGAGAACATGATCACATAAGATAATGGCCATTTCTGACTTTTATAGTCTAGTCACCACTTTGAGCCTCTCCATTTCAAAATTTCTAAACTAAACAAATCCAACTCTTTGCAAGTCATCCAAGTACACAACAAGGTGAACAACTTTTGTAAAGATCATGATACCAAATTCACTTTTGATCACAAGTTATGAGCAAGCAAAGATGAGACATTGAAACAGATTCAAGAATCTCCATTTTCAAATTGTGATCAAACCTTGCTGCCCCTTGACCATTTCTTGGCTAAACCAAGTCCCCTGGACATCACTCTACCTAGCCCATGAAAGAACACGCCCTGGACACGACCAGATCATGGCCGGCCATGGCCATGCCGGCCACGTCGCCCCTCGACACGCCTCCCTTTTCTCTCCACCATCGCCACGGCCACCGTGTCCAACGCGTCGCCCACGACCTGCTGAGATCGTCCGTGCACGCCGTCGATCGCGAGGACGCCGACAAGACCCGGACGACGCGCGCCCAGGTACGCCCAGGTACGCCACGAGCGGCATGGGCGATGTCACTGGCGCACGGACGCGCGCGACCCGGCCACGCGGCGCTCGCCAAATCTCGCCGTACCCCGACCATATCCGCGCGCCACGGTACTTACCTCGCCACGCGGAGCTCGCCGGACACGCCGACGTCATGCCTTGGCGACCACGGCCGCCGGAGAGGACGAACGCGCCCGCCATGGCCGCGACAGTATACGCGCCCGCCCGACCACCGTACGCCACCATTGACCGCGCCGTTGATGCTCCAAGGACCGCGGTAACGTCGTGAACACCACGGCGCCAACGCCTAGCTCGCTAGCCCACCAGAAACGCCGCGCCCTTGTCGCCATTGCCACGGCACCCCAGCACCCACGCGCGCCTATAAATAGAGGCCTCCCCTCGATGATCCAAGCACACCACCATGATCACCACTCACCACCGCCTCGCCCAGCACCAGTAGCCACCTCAATCGTCGCCGGAGCAAGGCCAATCGACGCATCACTGCCGCGGAAGCCCTGCAGCAATCGCCGTCGATCCAGGCCTCCCCAAGCGACGCCACTGCTACCAGGAGCCTCGCCGTCGTCTACAACCTCGTCGAGCATACTGCCAACCCTAGCTGGAGCCACCGTAAGCTCTCCGACCCCCTACCTGCGCCGCCGGCGAGCTTCTCTCTCGCCGTCGACGACGACACGCGTGAACCGTTAGATCGCGTTCTAATCCAACGCCCCACGTTAGCCCATACCGCTTCGGCAGTTAAGTGTCGCTGACAGGTTGAGCCCATTGTCAGGCGGCCCGCACGTGCACAGATGCGTGGTGGGCTGGCCTTGGGCCGTTTTAAACGTTTGGGCCCAGTTAGTTTTCCCGCCGGCCTATTTAATTCAAAATTCGTTTAATAAATTTAGTTTGAATTCAATACTGAACCCAACTTTGAAAATTCATAGAATCTGTTTGGCTTGGCCAAATTTAACAAAATTTATATATTTGGAAAGCTAGCAAAAAGATCTACAATATGCAACTGGTCTCACCTCGAGATTTGTTGTAGAAATAAAATGATAAAAAGAAGAAGGCAGGGACTTTTTCATATTCAAAAAATATTAAAAATCAACCAAAATAGATATTGAATTTATTCCAACTCCTATATCTCACATTTGACTTACACTAATTGTTTCTGCAAGAAAATGGTGTGGTCACTTTGCATGATCATGCCCTAGATTAATTAATGGACTATATGGCTAGTTTAGCTAAGTGATATTGTCCAAAACTATTATGTAAAGCATATGAAGTATTTTACTTCATTTAAATCTTGTCCCAAATGAATTCATGTGATGTTTGTACCCCTGGTCCAAACACTCCTATATGAATATTTGGAGATTTAAATCATTTATAGAATTATAAAATGGTATGAGGTGACATACCTCATTTAAATCATTTTCTCAAATACTAATAATGAATGTTGACTTTGGTCAATATGAATTCAAGTATGGTTATTTGAGAAGTTAAATCTTAAGAAGATTTCAATGAGAGGAAATTAGTTTCCTCAAGAACTAAATGGAAATTTATTAACTACATATGCTATGAGAGGAAATCACTTTTCTTTAATAAAGAAAACCAATGCACCTAATTATTTTATGTGTGTGCTTAGCTTAGATTGTGTGAGATAATGATGTGCTTAGCATAGTCCTTGAGCTTGTTTAGTGATTATACCTCGTATTCAAATTTAGACGCTAGCACCGGAGATTACCAAGAGGAAGGAGAATTCTACCCAGAAGAGGAAGAAGAAAACCTAGAGAACTACCAAGGCAAGCTAATACTCTTGCAAAGTGCAAAGCCCTCCCTGGGCAAGGCACCATGATTCTTATCTTTCTTCATATAATCCTATCCTACATTTATACCATACAAGTCTTACTTGTTGTGTTTCAAAGATTGATTTCAAATGGTATAGGTGAATCAAACTACTAGAGTAGCAAAGTAGTCTTATAGATAGCAAAGCAATGTAGCACCCCTCATGATTAGTGCTAGTGCTAAAATACTAAAACTTGACTACTCTAGATGGGAACATGTGAATGGTTGAATTTGAATGATTTGAAGTTGAATGTGAACAAGAGAAGATAGTGATTTTTGATAAAACCCTGATACTGGTTTGAATGCGATACCTTTCCAATTTTTGAGTACCCCCACAATACCTGATTATGGGTAGGGCTTAACTGGAAGTTTATAGATTTTAGTATGAGTTCCCTCTAAACACACGTCATAGGGGTTATGCCGAGGCTGCCTCCGTTGTTGAGAGATGATGTGAATTGAGGTGAAATTGTACGGCCAAGCCCTGTGCAGTTCCCAGGTTAACAGTTGGTTTTCACTGGGAGGCCAAGCTCATGGGGAGAGGTGCTCATACTAGGATGTGTAAGTGAAAGGTTATGGTTGATGATCCGCGTACTGTGTTATGGTGACTCGGAGTTATTCCGACGGATGAAATCAAATGTTGTGGCACAAGTGTGCAACCTCTGCAGAGTGTAAATCTATTCGAATAGCCGTGTCCACGGTTACGGACGGTTGGAAGGGCCATACAGTTTCCGGTGTCAGATTTTGAAAACCTTAGTGGATGTGAATGGTGACTTGGTGACTTGTTTGGAATTATACCAATGCTGTGGGAATGACACTAATGTTCCCACTTGAGTTAGTTAGCACATGACCCAATCTTGTGAACTAAAATTTGGCTTATGCAAGTTAAACTAGAGCTTTGTATCTTTAGTTGGCATTTTACACTAGCATTAGTTTGCAAGTACGTAAAGTACTTACGGCTTTGTCCCTGGCTATTCAAATGGCCAAAATACGATGATGAACAGAACTATCACGAGGATGACCAGCAGGACGCCTACGACAACTAGGGGTTTCTGACGTCAAATGTTGGCCTGTGGACTAGAGAGTCCCTTTACTATTATGCTTCCGCTATGTATGAACTTGTGTATGTTTGTTGATTGAAAGATCAACTATTTATGTAAGATGAATCATGTGATTCAAGATTGTAAGACATTATGGCTTGTAATAAATAATGACTGTGATATTCGACTATTATGCCTCGCAACAACATTATCCTGGGATTGCGATGAATGACATAATAGGCATCTGGACTTAAAAATCCGGGTGTTGACAAGTTGGTATCAGAGCCATTATTTGACCTTAGAAAACCTTAGTTAGAATGGGCGTTCATAAAAACTTAACTTTGAAATCAAAATGAAGAAAATATTTATGAAAAAAATTATTCATACTCTTGTCTTGGAGGCTTTTACGAAATTTGATAAAACATGCTCTTTCTTATGATGTCTACTTAAAATTTTGCCACACTTGTTCAAATCTCTAACTTATTCTCCCAATTCACTTTCAGATGGAGCCCAACGCACCCGTCAACACCAAGTTTTACCAACTTGGTAACGGAGGCAGCTTGATTTTCGAGCACGATCTCACCGCGGTCTCGAACTTTCTGGGGCGCCTCCAGCCCGAGTTCCATGGGATCCAAGTGAACGATCAGCCTGGCGGCGAGATGCAATGGATCATTACTGCAGATCTGAGGGGGAACATGGAGTCTCCTACCACGGAGAGAATCCTGTTCTCTTTCCGTGAGAGCAACTGGCTCGATGGCCTTGCACACGGCCTGCAGGAGGCACTGGCACGCCTCTGCGGACAGAACGCGGTGCGCCTGCTTGCGTCCCGTTTCGCTCACCTAGTGAAGCGTGATGCCGCAGGAGTACCCATGGCTCTGCATTCTCACCCTGAGCTGAGGCACCACGCCGAGCATCTAGACTTCATGCTGTATCATACTCAGCAGGATCTGGATAACGCCAGGATGTACGCGAACCAGACTCACCTCACCCTGGCCACCCATGGCGATGCTATCAAGATGCTGTCTCGGGACCACAACAAGCTTCGCCTGCGGTGTGCGAAGAAGGATGTCACTATCACGCGCCTTCGCGCTCAGATAGCATCACTTGAGACCACGGTGAAGGCCTGGAGGAGCAGCTGCAGGAGATGGAGGAAGACGAAGCCGGTATCGATATTCAAGGAGGAGGAGCCTTCCTGAGTGACGATGACGACTTCGAGGAGGACGAGTTCACTGAGGAGGAGGATTACGCGTTCCTGGAGCCGGGACCTGATGATGTCGTTCCCATCGATATTGAGGATGAGGGCAGCCACACCTGAGCACTGATGTAGGCATGAGTTGTATCCTGTCGGTTGTATCGTAGCATGTGAAATGGTTCTTAAAACCATTGGAGTGTTGAACTACTAGTTTTTAATATGTGATGTGGAATGAATGAATGAATGTTTGTGTGTGTCATCCAAAGCATTCAAGTTTTTACAAGTTTTTGAACTCAATTCAAAATAAACCATAGAAGTTCCCTCTTATCTTATAATCTCCTGTATATTCAGATGGCCCCTCCCAATCGCAACAACAACGATGCCATGATGCAACTGCTGCAAACCCTGCTTCAAGACGGGGGAGTGCAGAAAAGGGCTGAACATCAAGCCAACATCGCAGCCCTGCAAAACCTTGCTAATCAAGGCCATGGGAATCATGATCATCCCGGATCCAAACTCAAGAACTTCCAGAATACCAACCCTCCGGTGTTCAGCAAGACTGAAGAACCCCTCGACGCCGACGACTGGCTCCAGACTATGGAGAAAACCTTGGAGGTCGCTAGAGTTGAAGCCAATGAGAAGGTCCTGTTTGCAACCCACTACCTCGCCGGACCAGCCCGAGCCTGGTGGACCAGCACCCGTGCCATGAACGGAGGTCAAGTCATGACTTGGGCAGATTTAAAGCTCAAGTTCAGCAAGTACCATGTGCCCCCGGGTCTTATCAAGAAGATGCGGGATGAATTCCGCGAACTGAAGCAAGGACGGATGATGGTGGTAGAATACCACGACAGGTTCCTTACACTGTCAAGGTACGCCCCCGATGAGACTGACACCACAGAGAAGAGGCAGGAGAGATTACTAAACGGACTGCATGATGAGATGCAGACTGTCCTAGTCAACATCCCCTTTGCCGACCTTGAAGCCCTTGTTGACTCCGCCATCCATATGGAGGGCAAGTTGAACCAAGCCAATGAGAACCGCAAACGCCGCATGATGCACCAGAGTGGGCCTAGCAATACTCCCAAGTATCACCCCAGCTCAAGCGGAGGTTTTGCCCCCAGAAAAAACAAACCCCAGATGCAGACTTCACGCCCCGGTTTCCAGAACCGGAGTGGAGGAAACCCCAGGCCAGGAGGCCATCCCAACCACAACCACAACTACCAGAACAACACCAACAACTTCAACCGTGCCCCAATGAGAGCCCCCAACCCCAACAACAACAACACCAACACCGCTCCAAGGACTGGGAGTAACGCCATTCCTGTCGCTACCAAGGACAAGTCCACCATCACCTGCTATGAGTGCGGTGTAGTGGGACACTACTCCAACGAGTGACCCAAGAGACTCGCCAAGCTCGCCGGCAACACTGCTGCACCTGTTTAGCAGCAACGCCGCGTCTCCACCGGAAAGAAGTTCGCCCCCAACAACCCCAATAACCGCAACGGCCGTCTCTTCCACATGAATGCCGAAGAAGCCCAGGAAGCACCAGATGTTGTACTGGGTATGTTTCCTGTCAACTCAGTACCTGCCAGAGTGTTGTTTGATTCCGGAGCATCTCATTCTTTTGTCACTGAAGACTTTGCATCAACAAGTAAAATTCAACCTCTCAGTTTGAAACATGTCATGATAGTTCAAATCCCCGGGTCAACCACTAAAGCCAGAAAATTTTGTAAAAATGTACCCATCAGAATACATGAAGTAGATTTCTATGCCAATCTGATAATTCTAGGAACCAAAGGTTTGGAAATAGTGCTGGGTATGGATTGGATGACAAAGCATCATGGAATGATTGACTGTGCCAAGAAAGCCATCACCATGACCAGTAGCACCGGTATCATTGTAGAACATGTCTCTGAACTACCACCCAGAAAACTTACCTACAACCAGAGTGTAGCCAAGCCAACCTTGGATCAGATCAGGGTCGTTTGTCGATATCCTGATGTGTTTCCTGATGGTTTACCCGGTATGCCCCCAGATCGGGATATCGAGTTTATCATCGAGTTAATCCCCGGAACCGGACCTATCACCCAGAGAGCCTATAGCATGAACCCAACAGAGCTAGTGGAGCTGAAGAAGCAACTGGATGAACTGTTAGCCAAAGGTCTGATTCGACCAAGTGCGTCACCTTGGAGATCCCCAGTTTTGTTTGTGGACAAGAAGGATGGTGCCAGTCGTTTATGTATGGACTATCGTAAGTGACGTGGGCATTACCCTTCGGGTAACCAACGTTGCTCTACCCTGCACGGCCCAATTGGAGGCCCATGAAGGTACCCGATGGCAAGATGGGCCACTAGGACGGTGCGACGGAAGATTACTTGAAGTACAAGACAAGGAAGGAGCCGAACAAGGAAAGTTTGGAGATAGATCTATTGTAAACCTACTCGTACTCGATTATATCTCTCGGGACCTGGCCACCTATATAAAGGCCAGGAGAGGGGCTATCGAGGGATACAATCAATCTTAGCAACAATAGCCAGCAGAAGCTTAGAACTAGGTTACCCTAGCAACTAGCATCTCGACGAGATCACAACCGAACTATTCGGCACCCCATTGTAACCTGTTTTCATCATAATCAAAGAACAGACAGGCAGGACGTAAGGGTTTTACCTCATCGAGGGCCCCGAACCTGGGTAAATCGCTCTCCCCGCTTGTACGTATGTACCGATGTCTCGTGTCAGCTTGCAGGATTCCATCAACCTTAAGCCCCTATCGGAGGGCATTGCCGAGGAGCACCCTCGACAATTGGCGCCGTCTGTGGGAAACCTGTTGGCACAAGGCAAGGCACCAGCAGATCCGATCATGGCATCGGCAGCTTCACCGGCAAATTCGCCGGCAACGTTGCCAGCAACTTCATAAGCAACTTCATCAGCAACTTTGTCGGCACCATCGTCGCCGATTCGATTCGGCTCCTACGAGTTTACTCCACACAGCGATTCCTCCCGCTCGAACTTTTCAGATCTACAAGGGAACATGGAGATGACCTTCGGCAGCGTCCACTACAACGTCAATGCAGAAGGAACCCTACGATTGCTGGAATCCCCCGCCTCTGGATCGACGAGTTCTAGCGCACCATCATCACCCGATCTGTCGGCTGGACTGACAGGATCGACGTGCTCACCCGCGCCTTCGACTCCCCGCTCGGTGTCCTCCATGTCGGTAGGGTCTGACGACCCCACGTCTTCGGAATTAACCTCGTACTACTGCCTGAACTGCGACACCAGGCACGAGCTGGGATCGAGCGACACGCCGTTCATCTGCAACGCCCAGTATTCATCGGGAGAGGACAGTATCGACAGCACCGTCCAGGGAATCACCCGAAGACCGGCACACCATCAGGTTTATGTCGCCAATAACACGGGAAACACAAGGCGTAGAGGTGACGAGGATCATACCCCCCGTTCCAGTAGAAGGGCGAGTTTTGAGAACAGCGCCAGCAACCGCGATAGCGATTACACCATCGCGGATGAGGAGTGGGCAGCAGCAAGGGCAGCAGTACTCAACAACACGCCGCTCCCTGCGGGGACTTCGGTTGGAACCCTCAATGCTTACCGCTCCATACTAGAGAAGAATCGGGAGCACCTGTCAAAAGAGCAAGCCTCCCTCGAGAGACGCTTATCTGCAGTGGATCGATCCAGCGAACGACGAAGGGGCTCACAAGGGAGTGCCTCCCGAAACACTCAGGGAGCAGGCAAGCACCGGTCAAGGATGTCCAGGCTTTCGGAAGATGACGCCAGAGAGATAACATCGAATCTGACTAAATCCTTTATGACTACGGATACTGCGGGCATGCCACGGCCGAAAACCGTTGTAGGAGCAACGGCCAACCTCGCCGCTTACCTCATCAACCAGCGCCCCGGAGGATCTATGGCTCAAGCTCACCGAGGTGCCCTCGAAAGTCTCGCGATATTGGGGAACAACCTAGTCCCGCAAAAGGAAAGGACTATGGTCCAAGGTAGTGGGTCAAAACATCATGCGAGAGACGCTCGGGACGAGATCACCCAGAGCAGGATCGACAAAGCAAGCCGACAAAGCGCCACCAGGAAAGACGACGACAGCGATTCTTCGGATGAAGACCAGGAGTACAACGGCGAACTCAGGGGAGCCGATTGTTTAAGTTACAAGATACGCGAAGCAATGCCGCCCAAAAAGTTTAAGCCTACCCCTACCGACGCTGCCAAGTACGATGGGCAGCAAGAGCCAAGATCCTGGATAGATGACTACCTGCAGACAGTGATCCTGCACAAAGGAAACCAGATAGCGGCAATGCAATGCTTACAGCTTTACTTGAAGGATTCAGCACGAGCCTGGCTACGGGGGCTGCCGAAAGGTTCTGTCAAATCATGGGATGACCTAGTAGACGCCTTCATTGTCAACTTCCAAGCAACATATAAGAGGCCCGTCGGGATCGAAGAGCTACGAAATTGCCGGCAGAAGCAGAAGGAATCGATGCGTTCATACATCGGGAGATTCACAAAGCTCCTGAACGCTGCCGAAGACGTATCAGTCAACAGAGCAATCGACGCTTTCAGCGACGACGTTCAGCGGGAAAGTTACATAGAAGAACTCGGGCGCAAAAAGCCAAAAACCATAACCAAGCTAATGGAAATCGCCAACAGCTGGGCTGATGGTGAGGATAACGTACGAAGGCCATGGCAACGTAGTGATGACGAAGACGATGACCAGCCGAAGCACGATTCGGGTGGCCGAAGGGATCGTCAGAAGAGAAGGAAAAACCGCAACTATGATGACAACAATCTGGTAGCCGCAGGGTATTCCGATCGGCAGGATGAGCGAGACGACAGGCACGATGGTAACCGGAATAACTCTGGAAACCGTGGTAATTATAAACCACGACAGCAGAGGACTCCCGAACTACCCTACGCTGAACAGGTCAACGCCCCCTGTTACCTACATTCGTATATCGATTCCAAGGACGGGAAAACGAAGTCAAGTCACCTGCTTAGGGACTGTCGGCAGTTCCTTGACATGCACAAACTCATCCAGCAGTCAGGCCAGCAACAGATACCACCACCACCCCCACCTCCACCGCAGCATCAAGTCCAGCAAGCTCAACCCCATCAACCCAACGAGGCATTTCCACCACCACGTGGGCAGATGAGCATGATCCACAGGACAGGTGTTTCGAAAAGGGAGATGAAGAAGCTCACCCGAGAGATCAACTTGGCAGAAAGCATCATGGCAAATATCCCTGAATACGTCGACTGGTCTTCTCAGAACATTACGTTTAGTCGAGCAGATCACCCGATGACCATACCAAAACCAGGACACGCCGCCTTGGTAGTCGAAGCACGGATTGGGGGGTTCAAGATGAGCAAAGTCTTCATGGATGGCGGAGCGGGCTAAACCTGATATTCGTCGACACAATCGGAGTATGGGGATCACCATGAACATGCTGGAAGAAACAGACACTTGCTTCCACGGGATCCTTCCAACTGCACCGGGCCACTCTCTTGGCAAAGTCTACCTGAATGTTATCTTCGGTAGAGCCGATAATTTCAGGAAGGAAAAAATCGAGTTTGAAGTGGTGAACTGGGAATCACAGTATCACGCTATACTCGGGAGACCAGTGTATGCCAAGTTCATGGCTGTGCCACATTACGCATACCTCAAACTGAAAATGCCTGGGAACAATGGGACAAACATCACAGTCTATGGAAGTTTTTCACGCTCGGATAATTGTGATCGCGACTTTCAGAGGATTGCTGCAA
The DNA here is from genome assembly GCF_019359855.2 of Lolium perenne. NCBI lineage: Eukaryota > Viridiplantae > Streptophyta > Magnoliopsida > Poales > Poaceae > Lolium > Lolium perenne. Next base: position 94,226,411 of record NC_067250.2, on the reverse strand, counting down.
AGTTCGGGCCACAGCGAGAAATCGTCGGCCCTCCGCCCAAACTGTCCTTACGAGAGATAAAGGAAGAAAAAGATGGCAGGGAAACCAAGAAGAAGCCAGCAGCTCTCGCCTTTAAAGCTTCGGCAGCAGAAGCTTCGGCAGCAGAAGCCTCGGCAGCAAAGGGTTCGGCAGTTGATGGCACAGAAGGCTTAGGAGAAAGCAAGACGATGGCAACCACCGCTCAAACACCTGATGAAACCAGCAACGCTGCAGCAATCACTAACGCGGAGAAGAAGCCAGAAGAAGAGAAGAACCCCTTCCTTGACTAAGCAGTTTACTAGCCTTTATTTTCCTTTTTCCTTCATTATAAACAGGGCCTTCCAATTTTCGCCCTCTAGCATCGTGCTTACCTTTATTAATAAAAACTCAAGCTTTGATTCTTTGCTAAGCATTGCAGTAACTACAAAACTTCTAAAGCCTCACCGCTATTTAAAAATAGTACGTGGCAGAAGATCGTGCTCCAAAAAGCCTCTACGAGTGCTAAAATGACCTTGACCTTTCCCTCTGCTATAGATGCCTCTACGAGTGCCGAAAATAGCAAGAGTGTGGAAATACACATAAACAACAACCCACGTTCGATATTTTACTTATGGAAATATCAAAGAACAACGGGCTCATCGGCAGAATCACTAAACCCGAAATATTCGGGAGTGCCTGTCGAAATTTAAAACGGTTGAAAGCAAAGTTGCGCATACAACAGGTTTAGCAAGACCTGCAACACGAGATGATCACTCACATGATTTGCTAGCCAACCAATATACATACATCTACAACGAGCAACTAAGATTCGCTCAAAACTTGCCAACGGCAATAACATGGTAAAAGTACATATGCATGTATCTACCAAACGAGAGGGCATCATTACATAATCCAGACACTTGGATAAAGTAGCCAAATTCTCTATTTACAAAACGGACATTAAAACCCTGAAATCACCCTTGTGGAGTCCCTCTTTCTTCAGGTACCCTTGAGTCTTCCTCGAGTCTGTCGACAACTATGTTGGCAGGCAACAATACCTTCGGGTACAGCGCCTCCAGGTCTCCAGTAGCGTTGGCAATCGACAGCAAACCTGCCGAAGGATAACGGGCAAGTACAAGGGCAAGCGTAAACCTGGCTCCTGCAAAAACTTGCGCGCGTACCAACTCTCGGACCTTTTTGGCGTTACCAAATTCAGACATCAAAGCAAGGAGAGTTGGAGGAACTGCGTTCAAGGGAAACATTGTCTTCCAAACCATCCTCATAGCCTTATAGCACTTGTCAAAAAAGGTATGAACCTGCTGAACTCGATCTTGAAAACGCGCGACAGCCGAAGCCTTCGAGTGCTCCCGCCAGAAAATTTCTTCAGATGAGGATAGCTGGGTCAATGCATTCACACGTTCGTGAATCCATTTGTTATCCTCTGCACGGTTCAGAGCTATGACTGGCACAGAAGTAAGCAAAGGATCAGTTAAGATTCTATCAATCAAAGGGCGCAGATATCAAAGGACTCACAGTTCAAGCTCTCGGTAGCCTTATGCAGCTCGGTAAGAGCATACCGCTCTACGTCGGCTGCAATCTCGCTCTTCTTGTTGACAATTGCCGCCAAGGCGTAAGTGCTGCGCAGGTCCTTCTCCATCTGTGTGATCCGATCCTTCATTCGTTGGACCCGATCACCTTCGGGAAGAACGCCCGAAGAGTCATCAACAAACGAGGACACCGGGAAAACCTGCAGGCAACAGCGTCAAAAGGATGACGGTCATGGACAAATCAAGCATCCAACATAACTCCCATCGGGAGAGGTACAAGAAATTCCTATCAGGAGAAGTACAAATGAAGATATTATGACAAAAGTATGTTGGCAACATTGCCAGCACAAGTGTTCATTACAAACTTGAATTCTCGCAACAGAATAATGTTTCATACTGGCCCAAGGATAAAATTGTTACAATAATCAAGGAGCCTGAGTCTGAGTCAACAGGCTGGGGCCAGCCGATGCCTTTCCCGACGAAACTAAATCAAGGAGCTGGCGAGCACAAGTACGGGCGGACGCTGTAAAAGCGCTTAAGTTAACAAGACGCCCATCTTTCTCTTTCGGCAGCTCCTTGGTCATTTCTTCGATGTCAGCCTTAAAGCCGTAACCCATCATAAGTTGGAAGGCAAGAAGGGCACCATTGGTACGTGAGGTGCGCTTGAATACCTCGATGACCTCCTTGGTGTCGACTGCGAAGGCATCAATCAGCTGTCCCAGAGTCTTCTCTTGCTTGGCCTTGGGGAATATCATTGAATGCATCCGCGTCAGAGCACCCTTTCCCTTGTCAAGCAGCTCCCGGGTAAGCTGGTGGGTGGCAAGAACCATTGACACACGATTTGCCGGGAGTTGCCTGAAACTTTGTCCAAGGCGTGCTTGAGGGATCTTGGCGGCTTCTGCAAAGAGATTAAAGGAAATCATTGACGAAGAAACAGATCCATAGAAAATGGTAATCTAGAAGAGATGTAAGAACTTACCAAGCAGGGTTAAGGCAGACTGACGAAGGAGTTCATCCTTTTCTGCCGCCCGAGCTTCCTCCTCCTTCAGCCTTTCCTTCAGCTTGTTCAGCTCTTCTTTCAGGGAGTCGACCTCCTGGCGGGCTATGGCGGCCTTTTTGATGGCGCCATCCAGCTTTGAAGAGGAAGACTTAGCGTCCTCTTGCAGCCGAATTTTGTCCGCCTCCAGAGAGGTGAATTGAGAGGCAAAAGCCTCTAAAGAGGATATTACACCTCGTAGATCCTTGAAGAAAGGGAATGTTTTACAAAGATCATTAAGCAAAGACACATTCCAAAAAGGTTCTTGCTAGACTCAATGAAGACTTACAGAAGGAGGAGCTGCGGCAGCAGCAGGAGCATCTTTCCCTTTGGAAAGGGAGGAGGCAGTCGATGCTTGCGCCGTAGGAGTCGTCTTGGGAGCCGAAGCTTCGGAAGCTGCGGCGGTTGGCGAGACAACATCAGATCTGACCCTCTTGGGTGGAGGCTCAATGAAATCATCATCACTGCAAGAAAGGTTTGATCGACTAAGTTATGAGACAAATGCGAAAAGTCCAAGGAGCTGAAAGTAGTAAAAAGAAGAAAAACACTTACATGTCAAGGAGATCATCTTCATCGGCAAAACCGCCGATTGACCTCTTAAATGAGGTGGAGCCCTGGTCTCCTCCGCAGCTGCATTAACAAAGGTATCGTGATCAGCGCCATCATCACGCACTGATCCCTCTGTGTCGCAAGTATCATCGGCTGACGGGGGGAGATTGGTGTGAGCAGTTTCAGAATTTATCGGGTCATCATGATCGCTTGATGGGTTTGCATGCTCAACAGTACGGAGGTCAACGGGTTCTGAAGAGCCTCTTCCTTCGGAAGTGTCATTTGGCAAATCGTGTAAGTCCTCGAAGGCTACAAGGGTCTGTCGAAGAAAAGACAAATGAGGATAATAGTGATAAATGTCGACAGCAGTGTAATAGGAATTCAAGGAGGGAAATTACCTTTGGTGGTGGATGATCGGCATCGAAAGGAGCATACGGGGATATCAGTGGGATCGAGTCTTCTTGACTAAAGAAAGTGAGGCGACGGACTTCATCGAGCAGCTCTTTTTCCGACAGTTCGGCAGCATTAATTCTCGTCTCATCCTTTAGACCTGAGTACAACCACATTGGGCGAACCCTAGCCATGACTGGTTGGACCCGACGTTTCAGAAACACTGCCGCTACCTTGGTGCCAACCATGGTTTGCCCGTCAGCCTCCTTGATCCGAAGGAATCTGGCAAATAATTCGTCGGCTGCTACTTTTTCGTCGGGAGAGAGAACATTCTTCCAGGAATTCTTAGGCTTGGCCTCAAGGACATTGACAAAGCAGGGAAGCTGAGATTCGGATGACGAGGAATCCTTGATATAGAACCACTTCAATCTCCACTCTTGCACGGACTCTCTCATTGGGAAATTGAAGTAATTGACATCCGAACGAGCTACAAATCCTACTCCTCCGGTGACAAAAGATCCATTGCTACTGCTGTATCTCTTCACATAGGAGATCTTTTTCCATAACCCAAAATGAGGCTCAACGCCCAGATATGCTTCGCAGAGGGTGATGAACACAGCAACGTGAAGGATTGAGTTGGGAGTGAGTTGCCATAATTGGATTTCATAGGTTCGCAGGAGATGGAGGAGGAATTCGTGAACAGGAAGTGAAAGGCCTCGATACAAGAACGACAAGAACATCACGGTAAAACCGGCAGGAGGGTTAGGTCGAGAAATCGCACCTGGAAAGATCACATTCCCCTCATCGGAGGAAATCAATCCCAGACTTCGGGATCTCTTTTCGTCACGCTTGGTGACGGTCGAGGCTATCCAATCACCGGGCCTCGCTGCTGAGCTCGGTGGCGCCGGCGGCGCCAGAGCTGGGGGAGGAGCGCTCGGGGCGCCTTCCTTCGAAAGGATCGAGGAAGGTTTGGCAGCGACGCTTCAGCTCGTTGAGCTGGCGGCGGCGCTGGGGATCTTCTTCTTCACCATCGCAAAATCTGGGAGAAATCGGAAGACAGTGGTGGCGGCGCGAGCGATTGTGAACAAGAGGAGAGCGAGAACGGCAAAGAGATGAATGAGGGAGAATGATAGGGATTTTTATCTCTTGGGGAACTTAAGGAAGGCTTCGTATTGTTAATGGGCCTGTTCTCCAGTTAATGTTTGCGGAAATCGAGGAGGTGCCTCGTTAACCGTATAAAGAGGAGCAGAATCGCTCGAAAACAGGGCTGGCAGGTCGTGTCTTATCAGTCAGAATCAAGGGGACAGAAAAACATCATCAATGACGTCATGGAGAATGATTGCATACGAAGAGATAAGAACGTATCGGGTGATCGACTTGAGCCTATACACGGATTGCGAGCATCCGCACCTAGGCTCAGGGGCTACTCCCATCTGGAGCGCTGATACGCACTCGATAGAATAAAGGTTTGAAGGAAAAGCTTGACTCGAGTCTGCACGTGCTCAGACTCGGGGACTACTCCCATCGGGAGCGCTGAACGCGCACCCGATAAAACTTTTTTCGCACTCCAGGATCATGCCCGGGGACTTGATTCTGCGTAGGGTAATGATGTTTTGCCATCGGCAGTTAACCAACAGAAGTTGGGCACGTTATTCGTTATCCCTTGCATGAATAAAAATGTATCGGATGAACTACAAAGACTTGCAGGAAAAAGCTTCGGGTGAAGAAAATGTTCGAGTAGTACAACTTGAGTCTACGCACGGATTGCAAGCATCCATACCTAGACTCGGGGGCTACTCCCATCGGGAGCGCTGACGCGCACCCGATAGAAAATAAAAGACAGAAGAAATGCAAGAATGATCAAGAAGGACTTCAGAAGGAGACATGCTTTAGTCTCTACCCGAACTATGTTCAGCTAGACACTCGGGGGCTACTGACGTGGGCATTACCCTTCGGGTAACCAACGTTGCTCTACCCTGCACGGCCCAATTGGAGGCCCATGAAGGTACCCGATGGCAAGATGGGCCACTAGGACGGTGCGACGGAAGATTACTTGAAGTACAAGACAAGGAAGGAGCCGAACAAGGAAAGTTTGGAGATAGATCTATTGTAAACCTACTCGTACTCGATTATATCTCTCGGGACCTGGCCACCTATATAAAGGCCAGGAGAGGGGCTATCGAGGGATACAATCAATCTTAGCAACAATAGCCAGCAGAAGCTTAGAACTAGGTTACCCTAGCAACTAGCATCTCGACGAGATCACAGCCGAACTATTCGGCACCCCATTGTAACCTGTTTTCATCATAATCAAAGAACAGACGACGGGCGGGGACGTAAGGGTTTTACCTCATCGAGGGCCCCGAACCTGGGTAAATCGCTCTCCCCGCTTGTCTGTGTACCGATGTCTCGTGTCAGCTTGCAGGATTCCATCAACCTTAAGCCCCTATCGGAGGGCATTGCCGAGGAGCACCCTCGACAGTAAGCTTAACGATGTCACCATCAAGAACAAATACCCCTTGCCAAAGATAGAAGACCTATTTGATCAGCTGACCGGTGCCGTAGTTTTCTCAAAGATTGATCTCAGGACTGGATACCACCAGCTGAAGATTCGTGCATCGGACATTCCCAAAACTGCCTTTACCACCAGATATCGATTGTACGAGTACAATGTCATGTCATTTGGATTGACCAATGCCCCCGCTTATTTCATGAATCTCATGAATAAGATCTTCATGAACTTTCTGGATAAGTTTGTTGTTGTTTTCATCGATGACATCCTAATCTACTCCAAGTCTGAGGAAGAACATGAACAACACCTAGAAGCTGTCCTGGAGACCCTTAGAGAGCATAAGCTGTATGCTAAGTTCAGCAAATGTGAGTTTTGGCTGAAGGAAGTAGGATTCCTGGGACATATCTTGTCTGCAGGAGGAATTGCCGTAGATCCCGCCAAGATCAAGACTGTTGCAGAATGGAAAGCCCCAACCACCCAGACCGAGGTCCGCGCTTTTCTTGGACTAGCCAGATATTACCGTAGATTTGTAGAAGGCTTTTCGAGTATCGCTCGACCAATGACCCAACTGCTGAAGAAGGACAAGAAGTTCGAATGGACTGACAAATGTGAGGAGAGTTTTCAACAACTCAAGCTTAGACTGACCTCAGCCCCAATTCTGATCATGCCGGACATCACCAAACCTTTTGACGTTTACTGCGATGCATCCAAGATTGGTCTCGGATGTGTGCTTATGCAAGAAGGCAAAGTGATATCTTATCTGTCCCGGCAACTGAAGCAGCATGAGCAAAACTACCCAACCCATGACCTCGAGCTTGCAGCTGTAGTCTTAGCACTGAAGGTGTGGCGTCATTACCTCATGGGTAATCGCTGCGAGATCTATTCGGATCACAAGAGCCTGAAGTATATCTTTACTCAGAAGGAGCTGAACATGAGGCAAAGAAGATGGTTAGAATTAATCAAATATTATGATATGGAGATCCACTACCACCCCGGCAAGGCCAATGTGGTAGCGGATGCGTTGAGTAGACTGCCGTGTCAGTTGAACTCCATGATAGCCGAAGAACAACCCAGCCTATACCAGGAGTTTGAGCAGTTTAGAATGGAGTTAGTCAGTGAAGGATTCCTAGCCAGCATGGAGCTACAACCCACCTTGATTAGTCAGATCAAGGAAGCTCAGAAGGGAAATGCCAGCATTGATGGAATCAAGACCCAGATAGCCGCCGGAAAAGCACCGGGATTCACCGTAGATGAAGAAGGAGTTCTTTGGTACAACGGACGCCTGTGTGTACCGTCAGACTCAGAGTTGAAGCAAGTTATTCTGAAGGAAGCCCATGACACCTTATACTCTATTCACCCCGGAGGTACCAAGATGTATCAGGACTTGAAGGAACAATTTTGGTGGCATGGTATGAAGAGGGAGATCGGAAGCTACATCGCCAAGTGTGATATCTGTCAGCGAGTCAAGGCAGAAAATCAGCGACCCGCAGGACTGCTGCAACCACTACAGATTCCGGAATGGAAGTGGGACTCTGTAGGAATGGACTTTATCACAGGTTTGCCCAAATCCAGCAAAGGAAATGATTCCATATGGGTAGTTGTTGATAGATTGACCAAGGTAGCCCATTTCATCGCTGTCAAGACCACCTATCAAGGCCCAAAGTTAGCTGAGCTGTACATCTCTAGAATAGTCGCTCTACACGGAACCCCGAAGTCAATAGTGTCAGATAGAGGATCACAATTTACCTCGAGATTCTGGCAGAAGGTGCATGAAGGACTAGGAACCCGTCTGAATTTCAGCACCGCCTATCACCCACAGACCGATGGACAGACCGAGAGAGTCAACCAGATCTTGGAAGACATGCTGAGAGCATGTGTACTGGAATATGGATCTAAGTGGGAAGACTGCCTGCCTTACGCAGAATTCTCTTACAACAACAGTTACCAAGCTAGTCTATAGATGGCCCCCTTTGAAGCTCTGTACGGAAGGAAGTGTCGTACCCCCCTGAATTGGTCGGAAGTCGGAGAGAGTCAAGTCTTTGGACCTGATGTTCTTCGTGAAGCTGAAGAGAAGGTGCACAAGATTCGCGAATATCTCAAGACGGTGCAATCCAGGCAGAAGAGTTACGCCGACAAGAGACGTCGAGAGATGACCTTTGAGATCGGAGATTTCGTCTATCTTAAAGTATCCCCCCCTAAAAGGAATGCAAAATTTCAGCTGAAAGGAAAGCTTGCACCCCGATATGTCGGACCCTTCAAAGTTCTGAGTCGCCGAGGAGAAGTATCCTATCAACTGGAGTTGCCTGCAGAAATGTCGGCTGTGCACGACGTGTTTCACATCTCACTCCTTAGGAAGTGCCTTGAAGTCCCTGAGAAGACTGAAGTGTTCAAGAACATCGATCACCGTTCGGTGGATATCAACCAAGATATGACATACCGCGAAGTGCCAATTCACATCTTGGAAGAAGCATACAGAACCACTCGCACCAGAAGCATCAAGTTCCTGAAGATACAGTGGAGTAACCATACCGAAGATGAAGCCACTTGGGAGCGAGAGGAAGACATGAGGAAGGAATACCCAGATCTCTTTAGCACCTAATTTTCTTTAAGATCTCGGGACGAGATCTTTTGTAAGGGGGAAGGGTTTGTAACATCCCAGATTTCAAATAAAGGAAGAAGAACAATTCCAAATATCCAAATTTCAGAACCAACAAAAACTTTTACTTTGCATATAGTACCCTGCATAGGATTTGTGCATTTTGAGTGATATGCCATGATGATTGTTATTATGTGTATGTGATGAACTCCAAAACCCTAGAGTGATCAAGTGATCATCATAAATCAAATCCATCAAAAAGAGAAAGAAATCAAATATTATAAAAACCCTAAAAACCCTAACATATGGTCTATGTCATTTTTGTAAATTTGACCCTAGACCCATTTGATCTTTACCAATAGTTGTAATATGATATTAATGAGTAATTACAACTTTGAGAATCAAAGATATACCACTTAAACCAAATTCAAATTTGAGAACATGATCACATAAGATAATGGCCATTTCTGACTTTTATAGTCTGGTCACCACTTTGAGCCTCTCTATTTCAAAATTTCTAAACTAAACAAATCCAACTCTTTGCATGTCATCCAAGTACACAACAAGGTGAACAACTTTTGTAAAGATCATGATACCAAATTCACTTTTGATCACAAGTTATGAGCAAGCAAAGATGAGACATTGAAACAGATTCAACAATCTCCATTTTCAAATTGTGATCAAACCTTGCTGCCCCTTGACCATTTCTTGGCTAAACCAAGTCCCCTGGACATCACTCTACCTAGCCCATGCAAGAACACGCCATGGACATGACCAGATCATGGCCGGCCATGGCCATGCCGGCCACGTCGCCCCTCGACACGCCTCCCCTCTTTTCTCTCCACCATCGCCACGGCCACCGTGTCCAACGCGTCACCCACGACCTGCTGAGATCGTCCGTGCACGCCGTCGATCGCGAGGACGCCGACAAGCCCCGGACGACGCGCGCCCAGGTACGCCCAGGTACGCCGCGAGCGGCATGGGCGACGTCACTGGCGCATGGACGCGCGCGACCCGGCCACGCGGCGCTCGCCAAATCTCGCCGTACCCCGACCATATCCGCGCGCCACGGTACTTACCTCGCCACGCGGAGCTCGCCGGACACGCCGACGTCATGCCTTGGCGACCACGGCCGCCGGAGAGCACGAACGCGCCTGCCATGGCCGCGACAGTATACGCGCCCGCCCGACCACCGTACGCCACCATTGACCGCGCCGTTGACGCTCCAAGGACCGCGGTGACTTCGTGAACACCACGGCGCCAATGCCTAGCTCGCTAGCCCACCAGAAACGCCGCGCCCTTGTCGCCATTGCCACGGCACCCCAGCACCCACGCGCGCCTATAAATAGAGGCCTCCCCTTGACGATCCAAGCACACCACCATGATCACCACTCACCACCGCCTCGCCCAGCACCAGTAGCCACCTCAATCGTCGCCGGAGCAAGGCCAATCGGCGCATCACTGCCGCGGAAGCCCTGCAGCAATCGCCGTCGATCCAGGCCTCCCCAAGCGACGCCACTGCTACCAGGAGCCTCGCCGTCGTCTACAACCTCGTCGAGCATACTGCCAACCCTAGCTGGAGCCACCGTAAGCTCTCCGACCCCCTACCTGCGCCGCCGGCGAGCTTCTCTCTCGCCGTCGACAACGACACGCGTGAACCGTTAGATCGCGTTCTAATCCAACGCCCCACGTTAGCCCATACCGCTTCGGCAGTTAAGTGTCGCTGACAGGTGGAGCCCATTGTCAGGCGGCCCGCACGTGCACAGATGCGTGGTGGGCTGGCCTTGGGCTGTTTTTAAACGTTTGGGCCCAGTTAGTTTTCCCGCCGGCCTATTTAATTCAAAATTCGTTTAATAAATTTAGTTTGAATTCAATACTGAACCCAACTTTGAAAATTCATAGAATCTGTTTGGCTTGGCCAAATTTAACAAACTTTATATATTTCGAAAGCTAACAAAAAGATCTACAATATGCCACTGGTCTCACCTCGAGATTTGTGGTAGAAATAAAATGATAAAAAGAAGAAGGCAGGGACTTTTTCATATTCAAATAATTATTAAAAATCAACCAAAATAGATATTGAATTAATTCCAACTCCTATAGCTCACATTTGACTTACACTAATTGTTTCTGCAAGAAAATGGTATGGTCACTTTGGATGATCTTGCCCTAGATTAATTAATGGACTATATGGCTAGTTTAGCTAAGTGATATTGTCCAAAACTATTATGTAAAGCATATGAAATATTTTACTTCATTTAAATCTTGTCCCAAATGAATTCATGTGATGTTTGTACCCTGGTCCAAACACTCCTATATGAATATTTGGAGATTTAAATTATTTATAGAATTATAAATGTTGGAGATATGCCCAAGAGGCAATAATAAAATGGTTATTATAATATATCTTTGTGTTTATGATAATGTTTACATACCATGCTATAATTGTATTAACCGAAACATTGATACATGTGTGTTATGTGAACAACAAGGAGTCCCTAGTAAGCCTCTTGTATAACTAGCTTGTTGATTAATAGATGATCATGGTTTCGTGATCATGAACATTGGATGTTATTAATAACAAGGTTATGTCATTATATGAATGATGTAATGGACACACCCAATTAAGCGTAGCATAAGATCATGTCATTAAGTTATTTGCTATAAGCTTTCGATACATAGTTACCTAGTCCTTTCGACCATGAGATCATGTAAATCACTTATACCGGAAAGGTACTTTGATTACATCAAACGCCACTGCGTAAATGGGTGGTTATAAAGGTGGGATTAAGTATCCGGAAAGTATGAGTTGAGGCATATGGATCAACAGTGGGATTTGTCCATCCCGATGACGGATAGATATACTCTGGGCCCTCTCGGTGGAATGTCGTCTAATAGCTTGCAAGCATATGAATGGTTCATAAGAGACCAAATACCACGGTACGAGTAAAGAGTACTTGTCATGAGACGAGGTTGAACGGGGTATAGAGATACTGATGATCAAACCTCGGACAAGTAAAATATCGCGTGACAAAGGGAATTGGTATCATATGTGAATGGTTCATTCGATCACTAAGTCATCGTTGAATATGTGGGAGCCATTATGGATCTCCAGATCCCGCTATTGGTTATTGGTCGGAGAGAAATCTCAACCATGTCTACATAGTTCGCGAACCGTAGGGTGACACACTTAAAGTTTGATGTTGTAATAGTAGAACTTGAATATGGAATGGAGTTCGAAGTATTGTTCGAAATCTCGGATGGGATCCCGGACATCACGAGGAGTTCCGGAATGGTCCGGAGAATAAGATTCATATATAGGAAGTCATATTCCAAGTTTGGAAATGATTCGGTGCATTTATGGAAGGTTCTAGAAGGTTCTAGAAAAGTCCGGAAGAAATCACTTTGGAAGGCGGAGTCCCGGAGGGACTCCACCACCATGGCCGGCCAACCCTAAGAGGGGTGGAGTCCCAAGTGGACTCCACCATAGGGGCCGGCCAACCCCCCACATGGAAGGGTGGGAATCCCACTTGGGTGGGAGTCCCACCTTGGGTAGGTTTCCCTACTACATGGAAGGTTTTGGGTTGGGGTCTTATTCGAAGACTTGTAGTCCAACACTTGGGGTTCCACCTATATAATGAGGGGCATAGGGGAGGGGGCCGGCCACCACAAGCCACCTAGCTGACCGCACCCATAGAGGCCGGCCACCCCCTCTCCCAAACCCTAGCCGCCCCCTCTCTCCTCCACCTCTCCCGCACGCTTAGCGAAGCTCCGTGTCGTGGTATCGTCACGGCATATGCCATAGGGTGGCTAATCGAAGTGGTTCCTGAGAGATCTCACGGCGGTATCCGGATGCGGGTATGGGCACGAGCGACACGGCGACGTACCCAGGTTCGAGGCCCTCCGATGGAGGTAAAACCTCTACTCCTGCTATGAGTGTATATGATGATCACACAGTACAATGGTGCTCCTAGAGCTGTGTCCGGCTGCTCCTGAGAGGCTAAGGAAGACTATGGTCTCTCTCACAGGGCAGCTCTGTAGGTAGGTGAAAGCAATAAATGATCGATCCCCTGCACGAGAGGGGGCAGTGCGGTTTATATAGGCACCGGCACTTTACATATAAGACCCTATAGTTTTACGGGCCGGCTGGGCCGGCTCCGGCTTCCGCTCCTTCCCGAGGCGGTGACGTCAGGAGTGGTTGAGGCATCGTGGCCTGTCCCATCCGGCTGCCACGGTCAGCGGTATGGAGGAGGTGTCCCTGTCGCCGTCAGCCACTGTAGCCTGTACGGATCGTCGTAAGCCCTGACGGCCTGTCCGGCGTGAGGCACTATTGCTCCACAGTGCCCCGCGTTTCACGGAAGATGGAGTCAGCGTGGACTTTGGGAACCCGGATCACCTACCCGGTTCCTTCCCGTGCAAGACTCGCCAGCCTCGAGTCGGTCTGAGGTACAAACCCCAGTCGGATATGGCTTGTAGAAGCCGGCCCAACTACAGCATTGGTGGCCGTAGCCAGGCCGACTAGGACCTAGAGCCAGCCGGCTTCCAGACCAGCCGGCCACGGCGCCAGCCGGCTGCTCCTCAGCCGGCCTTTGCCGCGAGCCGGCCAGTGGCCAGCCGGCTGCTCCGCGTCCATTGCCCTATCCGGGGTCTTCCCCCCGACATTAGCCCCCGAAGATGGCAAGGTCCTGCGTTTAGAAGGACCTAGGCAGGTTTTCCTGGCTTCTCGAATATATTAAACGGCACTTGGAGGGGCCGACTGAGGATTTCCATTCAGCCGGCTGCGCCCTCATCCGGCTCGTTCCTGCCGGCTGCTTCTAGCCGGCCGCTTTTTATACTTGTGCAGTTTTTGCTTTCTCGCCAGATCTGATGGCGCCTCCGCCTTGCTGATGAATTTTGGCTCGAGTGGAACTTCTTGTCCGGCTCCGGCTCGCTGCGCGCCGGAGTCCCCGCCGCCTCGGGTTCTGCGCCCGACTTGACCGGCCTGACGCTAGGGCTCTGCCGCCGGTTCGTCTGGTCACATCAATGTCCTTCCGGATCCGGTGCGGTAGTGGGCGACGTGGTGTGGCCGTTTCTGGTAACGGTAGCGGTCGTGGGAGGAGTTATGGCGCAGTAAATCCGGAGACGTGGCCCACGTCGGCCACTTGGAGGCCAACCGCCGTGGTCGGCTATAAATGCCGCGGGGGCGGTACCGAGGCGGCACTTGCCCCTTTCTTCTTCCTCGCGCCCCTGCCTTGCTCCTTCGCTTCGCTCGAGCGCTTCGCTGCTCCGACGCCGTTCTTCTTCCGCTCTTCTGGCGAATCTCAGCGAGCGGTCGCCCCGACGAGCCTCCGCCGAGCTACCGCCGCAAGCCCGCCAATCCGGCGCCACGGGGCCGCGCGCATCGACGGCGCGATCTTCTCCACCGCGATCTCCTCCGGCGAGGAGCGGCTCTTCTTCGCCCTTCCGCCTCTCTTGGACCTCCTCTTCTTCGTCCTCGATGGCCCAGCCGAGCGGCTCCTGGAAGGGCTCCTACATGCAAGACGACGACATTGCCCGGTTCGTGCGCCTCCGCCGCATCCCGGCGGGGGTGATTACCAGGGCGCCGGGCGAGCGGGAGCCTCGGCCGGAGCCCGGCGAACGCGTGGTCTTCGGCGCGCATCTCGACCGCGGGCTGGGTCTGCCGGCTTCCACCTTCTTCCGCCGGTTCCTCGATCACTTCGGCCTGCAGCCGCACCACCTGCCGGCCAACGCCATGATCCTCCTCAGCTGCTACGTGGCCTTCATGGAAGGCTACGCCGGCTTGTGGCCGGACGTGGAGTTTTGGAGCCGGCTCTTCTACATCAAGGCGCAGACGACCGAAGGCCGCACGAGGACCTGCGGCGCCGCCTCCATCTATCCCCGTACGGGTACGTCCTTCCCGCGGATTCCATTGTCGATTCTGTAAAGGGAATTGGCGGATGTCTTTCTTTACGTGCGGAACGAGAACCCGGCCTTCGGCCGGCTCAATCTGCCGGAATTCAACCCGGCCCGCCGATCGGCCGGATCAGCTGGGGCTTCAACGCCAAGTCCTCGAACCCGGACGCGGAGGTGAACCTCCTGTGGGACTTCACAGGCCAGTGCGTCTCGGAGGGCCGGGCTGAGTGCCGAGGACCTCCTCTGCACCTACATCTCGCGCCGGGTCGTACCGCTCCAGTGGCGCGTCCACAAGATCGGCCACATGTCCGGCTTGCTCGACCCGACACGGACGTCGAAGTTGGAGCTCTCCAAGGCCCAGGTGGCTCACCGGGTGAACAACATCACCAAGGCCAACATGCCGGACAACTGGGACTGGGGGCTGGCGCCCTACGATCGGGAGCAGCCGCCTGAATTGGTAAGTTGATGTTTTTCCGTCTCCCGACTTGCGGCAGCGTGGCCGACTCGATATTTATCTTGTCTTGTCTTGTTTTCAGCTTTTCGTCCGCCAAGGCATTGAGGATGGCGACTTGGCGACGAAGGTCTGGACGCCGGATCTCGTTGACCCGGCTGACTTAGCCGGCGACCAAGGCGCGACGACGATCTGCTGGTGGCGCGGGATCGGGCGGCGGCCAGGGGAGCATAACCCGCCGCCTTCGCTGAGCATGAGCAGGAGCAGGAGCGAGAGCAGGCTGCGGCGGAGCCGGCCCAATCCGGCACGGGGGCCATCCCGGCGGTGCCTCTGCGCGCGGCGCCGCCTACTAGCACGGCGACTTCTGCGCCGAAGGGGAGGAAGCGGGCTGGCGTCGGGTCCACGGCCGCTTCGGAGGCGAGGGCCAAGAAGCAGCGCCGGCTGGCGCCCAAGAAGGTCCCGGAAAAAGCCGGGTGAGTTCTTTTTCCTCTGTTGTTTGATTCCTTTTCTTTCCTCCCTCTGTACTTATCTTTTCCTGCTTGTTCGACTAGGGCCGCGATTAAGTTTACCCAGGGAGGCGGCTCTCGGCAGGCTCCTCCCGTCACGTCGCCGCTTCAGCGGCAAGGAGGAGCCAACCCCGCAACCTTCGGCACGCGTGCGCACGCCGCCGGCTGCTAACGCGCCGCCTGTGGCCACGCCACCTTCTGCGGGCGTCTTCTTCTGCGGCGCTGGCGGCGGAGACCGGGGTCGATCGGCGCGCCGGCCGACCTTAGACGACATGTTTCCGCGCCGCGCCCCGTTCGTGGAGCGGGCAGCCGGAGCCGGCGAGGGCATGCCGCTGCGGCGGAGGCTGGAGCTGGTGGGGCTGCGCCGTCTTCGGCCGGAGTCGGCGGGCCCGCGCCCAACGTCGTGGTGCCGGGAGTTCTCCGAAGGAGCGCCTCGGGCGCCTGATGCGACGGCTCCCACCGGGCCGACTGCTTCGACCGCGCCGCCTCCAGCTTCGGAGCCGACGAGGAGGGAGCCGACCGGGAAGGAGCCGGCGAGGGGGCAGCCATCGCGCTCAAAGGACGCCGATTCCCGGGCTCTGGTGAGGACGAGGGCCCGTCGGGCCCAACCGAGGGCCTCCACGTGGCCAAGGGGGCCCGGCTGCTGCGAGTGCCGTCTGCCTCGACTCCGGCCTTGGCTCGGGCGGCACCATGGAGGCTGCGTGGCACTCGGCGGATTCTGCGAGGTGTTCAACCGGGAGGGCAGCCTGGCACGGCGCCCATGAAGATGGTCTTCTCCGGCTACCGGGCCGCCCTTAAGAACAAGGCCGCCGAGGCCACGGCCCAGCTAGCAACGCTGGAGGATGCTTGACAAGGTAGGTATCTTTCAGTTTTTGCAATTTTGTTATTATCCTGGTAGCCCTCCGAGGCATGGTCCGGCTGCTTGGAGCCGGTCCGGGTTTCGTCTAAGCAAGCGATTCTTTCAGACGGTTACGGAGCGACGCACCGTCTTGTACAACAAGGTGGTGACCAGCTACCACAAGGCCACGATCGAGCGAGCCGGCTTGGCTCGCGAGCTGGAGGCTGTCAAGGGTGAGGCTTTCTCTCTTTGCCTTTACTCTTTTTTCTGCTTCATTTCTTGACGGCTTGTTTTTGCCGGCTTGCAGCTGAGGCCGCCCGGGTCCCGCAGCTTGAGTCGGACCTCCGGGTTGCCCGCGCTCAATGCGCCACAAGTGAGGAGGCGAACCAAGCTGCTGCCGCCAAGCTGAAGGTGGGCGACGGGGAGCTGAAACGGCTGCGCCTTCTTGAGGCTAACCATCTCAAGGAACTTGCCGCCCTCAAGAAGGAACAGGAGGAAAAGCTGGAGGGTCTGAGCAAGCGGTTGGAGGAGGTGGAACGGCAGCGGCTTTCGCTCCGGCGGAGGTGACCACCAAGTCCAACGAGCTGTCGGCCACCGCCAAGCGGTGGTTGGGGGAACTGAGCGCGCTCGGCCGCGGCTTGGCTGGTGAGTCTTTTGTCTTATGCCTTCCCCTGTGCCGGCTTTCGGCCGTCGGCTGCCGGCTTAGGTTGGCAGCCGGCGGCAGAACCTTGATTTTTCGATATCTCCGTCTTCGGGCTGGGGGCGATCGGTTCTTGCCGGCTACCGCCGGAGTTTTCTTTAAAGCTTTGGGATCTCCATCTTCGGGCTGGGGGCGATCGGATCTTGCCGGCTGCCGCCGGGCTACTAGGACCGAAAATTTGCATTTTTCAGCTTATTTCGGCTTTGATGGCTTCGACCTGCTCTCTTCTTTGCAGCGGCCTTCCCGAGGCGCGGGAGGAGGCGTTAGCGGCTGTTGGCGAGGCGCGGGAGGATCGCCGGCAGGCCAGCAGGGGAGCGAGCTCCGGCCCCTTCACCATGGACGACTATCTGGCGTCCATCGCCGCCCCGCGTGGAGCCGGTCACCAAGCTCGGCTGGGAGCTGCGGAAGGCGGCGGAGGAGCTGATGCGGCTGCGTGGCCGACGGAGACGCTGCCGAGAAGATCTCTCCAATCTCATCGCTTGGCTGGACGGGGCTCCCGACCGCTTCTTGGGTGGAAGGAGTCAGCCACGCGCGCCGGAGCTGATATGGCGCTATCTTTTGTGCTCTCCTGGTATAACGAGGATAGCCTCGACCAGTTGGAGTTCCGGCGCGCCGGCGTGGAGGACAAGCTCCCGGCGGAGAACAAGACTGCTCGGCTTGCCGTGCTGCGCCATTGCCGACTTCGTCGACAAGTCCCTCTTCATCGAGGACCCGAATCCGCCGTCGACGACGAGGAGGAGGCGGCTGAGGAACGAGGAGGCGGACGATGTGCCCGGGGATGACCCGGCGGCCGGCTCTGCTGAAGCAGCCGGCGCTTAGCTTTTACCTGTTTCCTTATGTTTTTGCCAAGACAATTCGTTAAATCCCCGGGATGCCGGGTGCATATGTAAGACAATGTTATTGTCCTTTTATTAAGGCACGCTTTAGTGTGTTTGTTAATCATCTGTGTGCCGAGTTGCTTTCTTTCGACTCGTTCACTTTTTCCCATCCGCCCCACTCTTTGGCTGTGCCCTTGCCGGTCGTACGTCCGACTTGCGATCCGTCGCCGGGTCAAGAGCGGGCCGCTGGGTGAGGCCGACAGTATTTCAGTCGAACGAGCTGAATTCGGCACTTCGGCACTTTCATGAAAGGTTGCAAGTCAACTCGCTTTTACTCTTTCCCTTAGTCGTTTTTCGCGTGCCGGCTCCCTAGGCCTTACTCCCGCCAGCCGGACAGCCGGGTTGCGGTCTGTAGCTGGGTCGGAAGCCGGCTGTCGGAAACCGGATCACGGTACTGAGCCGACCGCGTGAGAGGGTTCAAGCCAATTGGCGAAACAAGGTAAAGTACACGAGAAACTTGTCGGAAACAGCGCTCTTGGCGCAAGCTTTTTCATAACTCACAAAAGGGATACAAGGGATACATACATTCCTGCTCTCATGTGTAAAATGGGCGGAGTAACCTGACATTCCAGGGACGTTTAGTCTCCTCGTCAGCCTTGTCCGGCTTGTTTTTCTTAGCCTCTTGGGCATCTATGAGATAGTAGGAATCATTGCCTACTGCCTTGCTCACGATGAAGGGACCCTCCCATGGGGATGACAGTTTATGCTGTCCGGCTGTCCTCTGGATCAGCCGGAGCACTAGGTCTCCCTCTCGGAATGCTAAGGGCTGGACCCTCCGGCTGTGATAGCGTCGGAGGCTTTGCTGGTAGATAGTAGATCTAGACTCAGCCAGCAGCCGGGCCTCTTCGACCAGGTCAACTCCATCTTCGCGAGCTTCTTTGGCTTCGGCACGTGTAGAGCTTGATCCTTGGCGCGTCAGGCTCGATATCAGTTGGCAAGACGGCTTCGGCCCCGTATACGAGGAAAAAAGGTGTGAAGCCGACTGAGCGGTTTGTCGTTGTGCGCAGGCTCCACAGCACATTGGGCAGCTCTTCAATCCAGCAGCCGGCTGCTCGCTCGAGCGGCTCCACCAGCCGGGGCCGGATGCCGGCTAGGACTAAGCCGTTAGCCTTTTCCACTTGTCCATTGGACTCTGGGTGTGCCACAGAAGATAGGGCCATCCGGATCCCCATTTCCCCGCAATAGCGAGAGAAGATGCCTTGGGAGAAGTTGGTGCCGTTGTCGGTGATGATGGTGTGGGGGTAGCCGAATCTCACAATGATTTCCTTGAGGAATGTGACGGCTGTGGACCCGTCCGGTTCTTGATTGGCTTGGCTTCGATCCACTTGGTGAATTTGTCAATCATCACCAAGAGGTGTGTCATGCCGCCTCGCGCTGTTACGAATGGGCCTACCATATCCAAGCCCCATACGGCAAATGGCCATGTGATGGGGATGGTTTTCAAGGCGGAAGCCGGCTGGTGTCTTTGCTTTGCGAAGCGCTGACAGCCGTTGCACTTCTTCACCAAATCTTCTGCGTCTCTGAGCGCAGTCGGCCAGTAAAAACCGTGCCGGAAGGCTTTGGCCACTATGGCTCTGGATGAGGCGTGATGTCCGCACTCTCCTTGATGGATTTCCCGTAGGAGTTCAATCCCTTCAGCCGGCTCGGCCTTTGCTGGAACACCCCACTTACGCTGCGTTTGTACAGGCTGGTGGTTGATGATGGTATAGGCCTTGGCCCTTCTCTCAATCTGCCTGGCCTGGACTCTATCATCAGGCAGCACACCGTTGGTGAGGTAGGAGAGGAATTCTCGTGCCCATGAAGGTACGCATCTTATCTCGAATACGCTGACCAACAGGGCCTCCTGCGTGGGAGCTTCCGGATTCGACTGCATGGTCGCCGGGTTCGGCTTGCTAGCCGGTGGGTTCGGCTTGCTAGCCCCCGAGTTTGGCGATGAAGCCCCCGGGTTGGACTGAGAAGTCCCCGGGTTCGGCTTGCTAGCCGGCGGGTTTGGCTTGTTAGCCCCCGACTTGGGCGATGAAGCCCCCGGGTTCGGCTGAGCAGCCCCGGGTCAGCCGGCACGAATATTGAATCCGAGTCCGGTGACGGTATGATGGACGGCTTCTTGAGAACCGCCAAGGCGACACCCGGCGGAATGGCTTGCCGGGTTGAGCCAATCTTGGATAAGGCATCAGCCGCTTCGTTATTTGCTCGTGGCACATGGTGGAATTCGCAGCCGTCGAAGAAGCCGGATAGCTGCTGGACATGGAAGCGGTACGAGGCCATGTTGGCGTCCTTCGCGTCCCAGTCGCCAGATGCTTGCTGTATGACCAAGTCGGAGTCGCCGAAGCAGAGTATGCGACGCACGCCAATCTCCTTGGCCAGCTTCAGCCCATGAATGAGCGCTTCGTACTCCGCCACATTGTTGGAGGCGGCGAAGTGGATCTGCAGGACGTAGTCCAGCCGGTCCCCCTTGGGAGAAGTGATGACGATGCCGGCTCCCAAGCCGTTGCGCATCTTCGAGCCGTCGAAGTGCATCTTCCAGTGTGTGGAATCCGGCACAGGCGGCAGGTACTGCATCTCAGCCCAGTCGACGAAGAAGTCCGCGAGGATCTGCGACTTGATGGCTGTGCGTGGCTCGTAGAGGATGGTGTGGGCGGCTAGCTCCAGGGCCCACTTGGCAACCCGGCCGTTGGCGTCCTTGCTGCCGATGATTTCCGCCAAGGGTGCTGTGGCAACCACCACGATGGGGTGCTCTTGGAAGTAGTGCTTGAGCTTCTTGGCCGCCATGTAGACGCCGTAGGTGACCTTCCAGTAGTGGGGGTAATTTTGCTTCGGCGGGAGAGCACTTCGCTAAGGTAATAGGCGGGCGCTGAACCAGCTGCTCCCTGTCGCCGGCTTCTCTGCGCTCCACCACCAGGACAACGCTAACCACTCGATTGGTGGCTGCGATGTACAACAGCATCGGCTCCATTGAACCCGGCGTTGCAAGGATTGGCGCGGTTGAGAGCACGCGCTTTAAGTCACGGAAAGCCTCATCCGCCTGCGGTGACCAGACGAACTTGTCCGCCTTCCTCATTAGTTGATACAGGGCGGTGCCTTCTCCCCAGCCGGCTGACGAAGCGGCTCAAGGAGGCCGAGCAGCCGGCAAACTTACGGACGTCCTTGAGGCACTGCGGCAGTTCCATCTTCTCTATGGCGCGGATCGTGTCCGGGTTGGCTTCGATCCCTCGCTGCGAGACGAGGTAGCCAAGGAGCTGGCCAGACGGCACGCCGAATGTGCACTTGGCCGGGTTGAGCTTCATCCGGAATCTTCTCAGATTGGTGAAGGTTTCTCTCAGGTCATCAAGGAGGGTAGTCGTCTCCTTGGTCTTTACAACGACATCATCCACATATGCGTGAACGTTTCTGCCGATTTGATCCTGCAAGCATTTTTGCATGCACCTTTGGTAGGTGGCGCCTGCATTTTTCAAGCCGAACGGCATAGTCGTGTAGCAATAAGCCCCGTACGGGGTAATGAACAGAAGTCTTTATTTGATCAGCCGGATTCAAAGGAATCTGGTGGTAGCACGAATAGGCGTCTAAGAAAGACAACGGTTCACAGCCGGCAGTCGAGTCTATGACTTGATCTATGCGCGGCAGGGGAAGGGATCCTTTGGGCACGCCTTGTTCGAGCTGGTGTAGTCGATACACATGCGCCAGGAGCCGTTCTTCTTCAAAACCAGGACCGGGTTCGCCAACCAGTCCGGGTGCAGCACTTCCATGATGAAGCCGGCAGCTAGGAGCCGGGCGATTTCTTCACCGATGGCCTTCCTTCGTTCTTCGGCGAAGCGCCTGAGAGGCTGCTTCACCGGCTTGGCTTCAGGCCGGACGTGGAGGTGGTGCTCAGCCAACTCCCTCGGCACACCCGGCATGTCTCTTGGAGTCCATGCGAAGATGTCCCGATTCTCACGGAGGAAGCTGGTGAGCTCGCTTTCCTATTTCTTGTTCAAGCCGGCACCGATGGTGACGAACTTGTCCGGCTGCGCCGGGTCCAGCAAGATCTTCTTGGTGTTGTCGGCCGGCTGGAAGTGAGTCGTCCCAGCCGGGTTGCCCGCAGCCGGCATGTCTGTCTGCGCGGCTTTGGCGAGGCGACGAGCGTCGTGGATGAGCTGCTTCTCGGTGGCGATGACCGGCGTGCGGGCCATCTTGGAGCTCTGCATGGCGCAGTCCATGGAGCGGCGATAGTCGCCGGCTACGGTAATGACCCCCTTGGGGCCAGGCAGCTTCATCTTCAGGTACCCGTAGTGGGGCACCGCCATGAACTTGGTCAGGGCCGGCCTGCCCAGGAGCGCGTGGTAGGGACTCACGAGGTCCACCACCTCGAACTCGATTCTCTCAGTGCGGAAGTGGTCCGGCTTCCCGAACATCACCTCCAGCGTGATCCGGCCGATCGGCTGGCAGCAATGGCCTGGCACGATGCCATGGAAGACGGTGGGGGTGGGGCGCAACTCGGCCTCTGGATGCCCGGCTTGCGGGCGGTGTCGCGGTAGAGGATGTTGATGCTGCTGCCGCCGTCGATGAGGACGCGCGAACGCACGCTGCGCCGGGTTGTGCCGATGGTGGGGTCGAGGACCATGGCGTAGCTGCCCGGCTTCGGCAGGACAGCCGGTGTGTCGCGGCGATCAAAAGTGATGGCCTGCTCTGACCAGTTTAGGTACTGGGGGACCGGCGGTATGACCGCGTTGACCTCGAGGGAACGGCGCTCTTGGCTCGTCCTGTCCTCGGGCTCGGAGGTGAAGATGATGTAGGTGGCGTCTTCGGCCAGATACCGGCCGGCATGGTGCACTTGGTTAGCCTCGTGGTGCTCGAGGTTGACGTTCTCTGCGCCGGCTTGGCCACCCGGCCCGCCGGCTGGTGGAGGCGGGGGTGGAGGCGGTAGAGGTTCACCGCTTGTCAGCCGCTTCATGAAGTGGCAGTCGCGGGTGGTGTGGTTGGAGGGGTTCTTGCCGCTGTGGTACTTGCACGGCGAGTCGAGCATCTGCTCGAAGGTGTACTTCGGCTTCCACTGCCGGTCTTGCTTCTGGCGGCGGCTTCCGCCTGCCGCGTTGTCTGCCACGGCGGCCACGTGGGCGGAGCCGTACCGGCGGTCCGGCTGGTCGTTGTGACGCTTGCCGCGGTAGTTGTCCCGCCGGCTGCCGTGCGAGGCGCCCTCGGCCGGCTTGTTGTTGTCCCGTCTTGCTGGGGCCGGTGAAACATCAGCCGGCGCCTTGCCGGCTTCCTCCGCCAGCGCGTACTTGTCTGCGATGACCATCAAGGCGGCCATCGTCTTGGGCTCGCTGCGGCGTAGCTTGTGCCACAGCATGGTGTTGGGTCGGCAGCCTCCCATGAAGAAGGCGATGGCTTGCATCTCGTGCACGCCCTCGCAAGAGTTGCGCATCTCGCACCAGCGCGTCAGGTACGCGCGATCCGTCTCGTCGGGGCCCTGCTTGCACATCTCAAGCTGTTGAGGGCGACCCGGCCGGCGATAAGTGCCAGTGAAGTTGCTGATGAAGGCGGCTTCGAAGTCCAGCCAGCCGTTTATGCTGCCGGCTGGCAGATTGTTGAGCCACGTGCGGGCGGAGCCGAGTAGCATGAGGGGGGAGTAGCGCACGGCCCAGCGCTTGTTGCCCTTGGCGATGCCGACTGCCGTGGAGTAGTCCAGCAGTCAGTCCTCCGGCTTGGTGGTGCCGTCGTGCCCAGGGGTGTCGCGGGGGAGCTGGAAACCCTCGACCATGGGCTCGTTGAGGATCCGCGGCCCGAAGCACTTTGGGCCGGCTGGCCCCTCTTCTTCCGCGATGCGGGATTGAACCAGCCGGTCGAGGCGGTCTCGGGCGTCAGCGGGCTCGATGCACGGGCCCAGCCGGGAATGTGCCGGCTGGCGCGCGCCGCTTGCTTCTGGAGCCGGCCGGTGATGACGGCGGGGCCCGGAGTCTTGCTCCTGGTTCCGGCTCGGAGGGGGCCGGCTGCGGCTGCGGCCGCTCGGCTGGTGGCTTGGCCGGCCCGAGCTGTGCGTGGCCGGGAGTCATGGCGCCGGCTTGGTGCCGGGAGGAGGACTCGGCCGTGTCCCTGGCGCCTTCCCTATCGTTGCCTGCAGCTCCACGAGCGTGAGAGGCCCTGGGGGCATCGACATACCTGGGGTCGGCGATCTGCCTGTTGGCTGCGTTGAGCAGCTCAGTCACCCGCCTGGTCGCGGCGTAACTCTTCGCCACGAAGGCGGTTCAGCTCTTCTGCGGCGGCACGCCGCACGCATGTTCTTGTCGGGGGTGTTGTAGACGGGGAGCTCCGCGGACGGAGCCGGCGAAGGAGCGCCGTCGCGGGCGATCTCAGCGCCGAGGTCGCGGCCCCTGCGGCGGATGTGGCCGGCTCGGCTTGGCTCGTCGCCGCACAGGTGAGGCCGTGGGCGCGGTTGTACTCGCGCTGGGTGATCTCCATCGGCGCTTAGCAGCAGCCGCCAGTTCTTCGGTTTGCTTGAGGAGGAGCTGACGATGCGCCTCCAAGTCCGCCTCGATGGCGGTGGGGTCTCCGCCGGGCGTGAGCGGGGTGCTCAGCTTTGCCGGACTGCATCCAGCCGGGACGGCGGTGAGTGGCGCTTTGGGCCCGAGCCGGAGGCGTTGGGGTCGATGTTGCGCTCCAGGTCGGGGCCGCGCATGCGCGGGTTCTTGGTGGGGAGCTCGTCGCCAGCCATCATGACTTGCACGACGGCGGGGCTGGCGGGAGCGCTGCTGCCGGCTCGCGGAGGAGGGCTAGCGCAGCGCAGCACCTGCCGCGGGTAGCGCGGCGGGGCGCCGGGGGCGACGTAGACGTCGACGCCGCCGAAGGTGGGGACGCTGCCGCCGGCTGGGACGGGCCGGTCAGGGAAGCAGCCAGCGTTGTCGGCCCGCGCGATCGAGAGCCGAATCTCCAGATCAAGCACAGGCGACTCGCTCGCCGGTGGTGGTGGTGAGGCCCGTCCGGATGAAGACACCGGCCGAGGATGCTGAAGGCCCCACGGTGGGCGCCAAATGTCGTGGTATCGTCACGGCATATGCCATAGGGTGGCTAATCGAAGTGGTTCCTGAGAGATCTCACGGCGGTATCCGGATGCGGGTATGGGCACGAGCGACACGGCGACGTACCCAGGTTCGAGGCCCTCCGATGGAGGTAAAACCTCTACTCCTGCTATGAGTGTATATGATGATCACACAGTACAATGGTGCTCCTAGAGCTGTGTCCGGCTGCTCCTGAGAGGCTAAGGAAGACTATGGTCTCTCTCACAGGGCAGCTCTGTAGGTAGGTGAAAGCAATAAATGATCGATCCCCTGCACGAGAGGGGGCAGTGCGGTTTATATAGGCACCGGCACTTTACATATAAGACCCTATAGTTTTACGGGCCGGCTGGGCCGGCTCCGGCTTCCGCTCCTTCCCGAGGCGGTGACGTCAGGAGTGGTTGAGGCATCGTGGCCTGTCCCATCCGGCTGCCACGGTCAGCGGTATGGAGGAGGTGTCCCTGTAGCCGTCAGCCACTGTAGCCTGTACGGATCGTCGTAAGCCCTGACGGCCTGTCCGGCGTGAGGCACTATTGCTCCACAGTGCCCCGCGTTTCACGGAAGATGGAGTCAGCGTGGACTTTGGGAACCCGGATCACCTACCCGGTTCCTTCCCGTGCAAGACTCGCCAGCCTCGAGTCGGTCTGAGGTACAAACCCCAGTCGGATATGGCTTGTAGAAGCCGGCCCAACTACAGCATTGGTGGCCGTAGCCAGGCCGACTAGGACCTAGAGCCAGCCGGCTTCCAGACCAGCCGGCCACGGCGCCAGCCGGCTGCTCCTCAGCCGGCCTTTGCCGCGAGCCGGCCAGTGGCCAGCCGGCTGCTCCGCGTCCATTGCCCTATCCGGGGTCTTCCCCCCGACACTCCGCCGGAGTTCTCCATCGCCACCGCCACCACGCCGTCGTGCTGCCGGATTCAAGGAGGAGCTACTACTTCCGCTGCCCGCTGGAACGGGGAGAAGGACGTCGTCTTCATCAACACCGAACGTGTGACCGAGTACGGAGGTGCTGCCCGATCGTGGCACCGTGATCAAGATCTTCTACGCGCTTTTGCAAGCGGCAAGTGATCGTCTACCGCAGCAACAAGAGCCTCATCTTGTAGGCTTTGGAAATCTTCAAGGGTGAGTCTCGACGATCTCCTCGTTGCTCCCGTCTTCTAGATTGCATCTTGGCTTGGATTGCGTTCTCGCGGTAGGAATTTTTTTGTTTTCTATGCAATGAATCCCTACAATAAAATGGTATTAGGTGACATACCTCATTTAAATCATTTTCTCAAATACTAATTATGAATGTTGACTTTGGTCAATATGAATTCAAGTATGGTTATTTGAGAAGTTAAATCTTAAGAAGATTTCAATGAGAGGAAATTAGTTTCCTCAAGAACTAAATGGAAATTTATTAACTACATATGCTATGAGAGGAAATCACTTTTCTTTAATAAAGAAAACCAATGCACCTAATTATTTTATGTGTGTGCTTAGCTTAGATTGTGTGAGATAATGATGTGCTTAGCATAGTCCTTGAGCTTGTTTAGTGATTATACCTCGTATTCAAATTTAGACGCTAGCACCGGAGATTACCAAGAGGAAGGAGAATTCTACCCCGAAGAGGAAGAAGAAAACCTAGAGAACTACCAAGGCAAGCTAATACTCTTGCAAAGTGCAAAGCCCTCCCTGGGCAAGGCACCATGATTCTTATCTTTCTTCATATAATCCTATCCTACATTTATACCATACAAGTCTTACTTGTTGTGTTTTCAAAGATTGATTTCAAATGGTATAGGTGAATCAAACTACTAGAGTAGCAAAGTAGTCTTATAGATAGCAAAGCAATGTAGCACCCCTCATGATTAGTGCTAGTGCTAAAATACTAAAACTTGACTACTCTAGATGGGAACATGTGAATGGTTGAATTTGAATGATTTGAAGTTGAATGTGAACAAGAGAAGATAGTGATTTTTGATAAAACCACGATCTTTTGGTTTGAATGCGATACCTTTCCAATTTTTGAGTACCCCCACAATACCTGATTATGGGTAGGGCTTAACTGGAAGTTTATAGATTTTAGTATGAGTTCCCTCTGAACACACATCATAGGGGTTATGCCGAGGCTGCCTCCGTTGTTGAGAGATGATGTGAATTGAGGTGAAATTGTACGGCCAAGCCCTGTGCAGTTCCCATGTTAACAGTTGGTTTTCACTGGGAGGCCAAGCTCATGGGGAGAGGTGCTCATACTAGGATGTGTAAGTGAAAGGTTATGGTTGATGATCCGCGTACTGTGTTACGGTGACTCGGAGTTATTCCAACGGATGAAATCAAATGTTGTGGCACAAGTGTGCAACCTCTGCAGAGTATAAATCTATTCGAATAGCCGTGTCCACGGTTACGGACGGTTGGAAGGGCCATACAGTTTCCGGTGTCAGATTTTGAAAACCTTAGTGGATGTGAATGGTGACTTGGTGACTTGTTTGGAATTATACCAATGCTGTGGGAATGACACTAATGTTCCCACTTGAGTTAGTTAGCACATGACCCAATCTTGCGAACTAAAATTTGGCTTATGCAAGTTAAACTAGAGCTTTGTACCTTTAGTTGGCATTTTACACTAGCATTTGTTTGCAAGTACGTAAAGTACTTACGGCTTTGTCCCTGGCTATTCAAATGGCCAGAATACGATGATGAACAGAACTATCACGAGGATGACCAGCAGGACGCCTACGACAACTAGGGGTTTCTGACGTCAAATGTTGGCCTGTGGACTAGAGAGTCCCTTTACTATTACGCTTCCGCTATGTATGAACTTGTGTATGTTTGTTGATTGAAAGATCAACTATTTATGTAAGATGAATCATGTGATTCAAGATTGTAAGACATTATGGCTTGTAATAAATAATGACTGTGATATTCGACTATTATGCCTCGCAACAACATTATCCTGGGATTGCGATGAATGACATAATAGGCATCTGGACTTAAAAATCCGGGTGTTGACAATTGCAGTTTTGGTAGTAAGGGAAAACAAAGACCTATTTTACCAACTAGGAGTATGTCATCCAATTAGTCATCAATTTAGACTATCAGTACCAGAAGAAGTCCCAATTTTTGCATCCTCAATGAAGAAGGAAAACAAGTTTATAGAGTTAGAAAGAAATCATGGAATTGAAGTAAGAAGCCATGGTTCAGAAATAGACACTCATGGATTCCAGGAAGAATCTGGACAAGGGATATATACAATTGTATCAAGAGAGATCATCACGGAGTTCGAGAAAAATTGTAGTCTGCACAAGTCAGATCCACACTCCGAAACGTGAGAGAGATCAAACTTCGAGGACGAAGTTTAGTTTAAGGGGTAGAGACTGTAATATCCCAGGTAATGGGGTTACAAAAATAGAGGAAACAGATGTGTGCATTGCATTCATGCATAGAAAATCCGGGGAATTTTCGGGCTTTAAAGGAAAACTTGATCCACGATGGCTGAAGTTTCACTTGATCTTGGTGGAATTGAAGTAGCTCATCAAGTCAAGCGCTATAAACCTCAATGTGACTTTGTTAAAACCTTGTTTTGGGTAGAGATGATTTGATCTAAGGTGTTAGATCAAATGGAACTAATAATCAACACAACAACACATTACTTAATGATAAATTGCTTGATCTTATAAAAGATTATAATATGGTAATCCTTGTCATAACATATGAACACCTATTCAATTGCAAATCAAGTAACAATAAAATGGAGAAACCATCCTTGACTTATCTTTTCCATGTCTTAAACTAATCCTTGATCCTACCAAGAACCTCATGGTATTCATTTCACTTCATTCTTGGAATCATGACAAGAAGATCAACCCTAGGAATATATATTATTCTCTATTACATATTATTATACATCAAACCTAGAGAGGTGAGAGTTCTAAGAGAAGCAATGACAAGCTTTGAGGTAAACCTTGGATATGCATCCATGTGTTAAAATCATCACCTTTAAGAGAAACCCTAGGATCTTATTCAAGACATTCCCTAGCGAGAGAGAACCCAATTATCTTAAACATAGATATTGATGATCACATCAACCTCTATGGAGCCTAACCTTAGGTTAGTATTGAAGTCCTTCCCAAATGAGAGAGACCACTCATATCAATCTTAGCTTTACCTATTTAAGAATAAAGGACAACATTTGAATTAAAGTATTAGGAGTTAAACCATTTCATCTGGGAGTGGTGAGATAACCTATTATCACATGGAATAATACCATATCCATGAATTGATAAAGTAAGGATGAAACCAATCCAATTAAGTTAAACAAATGGAATGTTAGCCTAGATACCTAAGGAGATATTAGGAGTACACCCTAAACCCTAAAACAAACCATTCCTATATAAGGGAGCTCAAGCTATGGTGTTACACTCAAGATAGTTGAGGCAGCACTTGGATTTGAGGGAGAGACCTATCCATATATCCAAATGGTTAAACCATCATTCCTTGAGAGAACTCTAAATAGTTATCTCAGGCATTCTCCTGGGATATAAACTATTGAGGTAACCACATCTATGTCCACCCATGAGAGTATCAAAGAAGTACTATACCTAATTGATCCAGACAATACTTGATATTGGAAGTGAGAAACCCCAATTAATGAGAGATACCTTAGGAAGCTCACCCTTGATCATTATAAATTGAGTAATGAACATATACTCTAAGAATTGAGAGTAGAAGCCATTGAGAATAAGTTGCTCATGATAATGTCATGATTATGTTTTGGAGAAAAAGAAGAATAAGCCATAAGTTAAAACCCTATAGGATAAGTAAATATTATTCACCACATGAAATGTTAGGAAGATCACTAATAAGCCACCCTAGGCTTATACCTCAATCTTAACTTGTGAATCAATTGGTGATCATAAGTAGACTCCTACCACATCTATATCCCATTCATTCCTCAATCAAAGAACATAAGGAAACATAAGAATGAAACTCTATACTTTATGTGGTGAGAAACCATTCATCATTATAACCAAAGTTAACTATAAAAAGAACTATAACCACTTTAGTTACTTCAATGATAGTTAAGGATATAAAGAAAGTCCATTGGAATCAGATAGAAACAATTCTCAGATCCTTAATAACTAACTGAGAATAATAATAATTAAGCAAGTAACCATCTTATTCTATTTAGGGGGAATTAAACCCTAGCAAATGCAATATGATGTCATCCCAATTCTATAAACTAGAATTATATCTCAACCCTAGTTTATACATCACTATGGTAATCATAATATAAACCCAAGCCACGATTGAGATTCAACCCATGTGTCACTAGGTAATTAGCATTTGAACCCTAATGGTTCATTAATCTAATCCTATACTTCAATTATAAAACAAAAGAGCCACCTAATGCTAAATCCTATAATTAAAATGTATGGTGGTGATCAACCACTTATCATTATACCCAATATCAAACCATGATGAGTGAAACACCTACTTTAGGTATTTCAAGGTGTCATTAAATTATAATACCAGTGCTAACCTTAAATTAGGATTATAGTAAGTCTTACAAGACCTTAATAAAGGAGTGTTCCCATAAAATCATATGCAAGGATCAAATTATCAAATACGAGGACAAGTCCTCATGATTCTTTCTAATACATTTGAAATAGCAATTCTCAACTCATATAATTGTGTTAAACAATCCAGTGACATAGTGATTATTATAAATGAACTTAATGGGATTTAAATAACCAGATACCTGCAAATTCATGTTGAATTTAAATCAACAAAACATGAAATGAAATTTGAAAACAGAAAATAAAAACAGAAAAATAAAAGAGGAGAGAAAAACCTAACTAGACCTTACCTGGACCTAGCCAAGCCGACGCAGCCCAGCAGCAGCCCAGAGAACAACCCAACACACGGCCCAAACCAGAGCCCGTACCCCTTCGTCTGAGAAATATCTCAGGAAGAGGTCGTCCTCATCCTCTCCAAGCGCATGCCGGCCAGCACGACGCCGTGCTCTTCCTTCTCTCTCTCGCTGGCAGCCTCTCCTTCCTCGACGACGTGACGAGGCGTGTTCTGGCGCCTATAAAAGCTCCCACACGAACTCTAGCTTCGGTTTTCTTCCTCCTCTGCTCAATTTCCCCCATGCCCGAAACCCTAGCCGACCCTGCCTCCGACCATCGTCGTCGATGGGGACCTCCCCGAGCCTCGCTGAAGACGCCATCGTCATCACCATCCTCTCCTTGCTCTTCTGGCACAAGGAATTGAACCAGGGTGCCACGGAGCATCTCCGTCGACCTCATTTCTCCGACGGCCGGAGCCATGAAATCCGGCGATACAAGCCCCCATCCACCTCGCCGTCATGCTCATCGTGCTCAGGGTGAGTCACCGGTGCTCAAGCACCTCTTATCCTTCCCTATTACACCCTCGAGCATGCCCAGCACCGTTAGTCCGTGAGCTCTGCCGCTCAGCCTCACCGGCGAGCGAGCTTCGGCGACCATTTAGGAGCGGCGCTGGTACCAGTCGATTCACCGTGGCGTACTGAGTCGAATGGAGTTAGTACCCCGTCCGCGCAAACCCTGGAACGGCGGCGCCGTCGCCGTCCGATCGTCGGCAGTGAGCCTCTCTAGCCACGTAGCCTATTTTGACTAGTCAAAGCCACCGTGGCTGCCAGCATGGCACTGGCCCACGGGTCAGTGACTCGGTGGGTAGAATAGTCGGGTAGATTTAGTAATTTTCGTTTTAATTCAAAATTCATAAATTGCTGCAACTTCAAATAATTGTAGAAAATTCATAAAAACTCAGAAAAATACAAATGAGATATCAAAATTCTTATAAAAGAAAAATCTATCGAATAAAAATATAAAATGAAAATTATATTTTTAATAAAAATTCAATTATTTAATACTTGTTATTTAAGCCTTATTTATTAATTCTAAATTCAATTAAACTTCAATAATTAAGAAAACTATCTAAAATAAATAAAAACCAATAAAGTAAATAAAGAAAACATTAAAACTAATTTTCTTTATTTATTTTGTTAAATCCTTATTAGAGAGATTCAAACCCTAAATTAATAAATACCTTAATTATTAAATTCCTTTAAAATAATAAAATGCCAAATCCAATATTATTTTTATTCTAAAGTTATTAATAACTTCAACTTTAAAAGGAAGTTATTAACCTAAGAACTATATGGAAATTAGGGAACCCTAACTCCTTATGGAATGATATTACAACCTTATCATTTCATGTGATTCCCAAAACCCTAATTCCATTAGGAACCCGAGCTCCACTATTTCATGTGTGAACCCTATATGGTTTCCAAAACCTAAACCCTAGATATAACATGAGATCATGTACTTCCTTTTGATCCATAGAACCATAATTAGCAATTAAATACTTGCCATGTCCACATAAAATATAGGAGCCCTATTATCCATAATTCAGTATTCCATGTATGCACACCTATCCTATCTAGATGATCAAATAGGATCAACCCTAGTCCTTATTACCAAGAATCTTATCCTTACTCATCTATAATTAGCATCACACCATTGTGATGAACTACAATAGCATCTATGCCCAATAATTATCATTACATAACCATAGTCCACTAAACCCTACAAGTACTTCATAATTATGAACCATCCTATTTAGGAGCCAATCATTTCTTACTTAGTGGATCCAATAGCAAACCCTAGGCAAACTCAAACTTAATTGAAATACTTCTTATTACTTAAGAAGTATGTTCTTCAAAACTTATTCTTTTGAAGAAAATAAGGAATCATCATCAATCCTGCCTAATAGAACCTATAGCCAATAGCCAGCTATCATCAACAAGGTAAACCAACCTTGATAGCAACTATTTATAATAAATTGATCAAGATGCCTAGGCTTAACTCAACCTTACAAGCCCTAGGTGTTGATGAATCCAACCTTGTTTGGATCCATCTAATACTTACTCCCGAAACTATTTGGAACCATAATAAACTCTAGAAACCCACCAACCCAATCATCATACTTGTTCTTTATTAAAGAACATGTTCTTCAAAAGTTATTCTTTTGAAGAATATAACAAGTAATCATTAACCATGCCATATAGTACTAAAACTGACAACTGTTCTTTACATATGAACATTATGCCAATTATAATTCCTTGTGTGCTCAATTGATTATTATGCTGTATTATATAACCTGTTTATGATACCAAGTAATCAAACCTGAATAAGAACCTTGTTTGTGAATCACTCTAAAAGTGCAACACACCCTGAACTAATCTTTACAACTCACTAATCCTAAATCATCGGGGTTAGGTCACGCTTAGAGCGATTGCATCTCATACTTATGCATTATTGCATCCTTGCCAATCTTTTAAACATCGTCCTTACCAGACGATGATGCTATTTCAGAATTTGGAGTTATTGCGTATCGAAGGCCTTGTCTGCATAATCTTGCAGTCAAGAAAGGCAAGTTCATTACTTGCTCACGTCAGTTGAGTATTTTTACTAAACTACTTGCAAATTACTATGTCTATCACTATTGCATAAAAAGCAAAACCACTATTTTCATAACTATGAATATGACTAAATGGTGGGCAATGGAACCATGGATTGTGTTGATATGGTGGAGGTTCCATTGCACGGGCTTATATCCATCTAGGATTAAACAACAAATGTCGTCCAGTGATTCTTGTGCCGTAATACCCGTGTTAACCATAAGATCTGGAGTGGGACGGAATAGTCAATTGTATTTCCACCTCTTGTACATCAACGGACGCGCTTTACCGTAGACACTTGAATTCCAAGGGTGCATTTGGTGGCTGGGGAAGCCTAAAGTCCCCACGGCATAGTCCGTAGACACTTGTAGCCCGAGGATCATTTGGTGGCTGGGGAAGCCTAAAGTCCCCACGGTATTGCGGTCTATGAGAGGTTGCATCTACCGGCGAAGGAGTTTGGTTCGATCCCAGACTGTCGTCGTGGTCGGGGTCCACCCTAAAATGGGAATAATGGGACCGGCGAGGACCCAGGGTCGGGGCATGCAACAAAGGGTGGGTGTGCGTGATAGCGGAGGATTATAATTGGCTATGACCTTATACCGGGCCTCACACCAAAGGAAGTGTGGACTGGTCATTCCCGGTTGGCACCAAGGTTAAGATCTCTTGTGGGTAAAGCAACACACCTCTGCAGATTGTAATGAATCGTGACCAGTCACTCCATGTTCCGAGTTTTGGAACTGCGAACGCTGCCGGAAAGGAACTCCATGAAGTTCTAGTAAACCGGTGAAGGCTGACGGACATAGTTCTTCTGAATAAAAGCAACCTTTTGAAGAAATGATTATGAAAACCTGCATTGGTATTAGACTTTCTGGTCTAATGCCGTAGCTAGTGCATTAAACACCTCTTTCCTTTAATGAACTTGTTGAGTACGCTCGTACTCATCCCACTCTTAAATCCCCTGCTTAGATATGGAGGCATCGAAGGAGGATCTACAGTACAACTCAAAGACCGAGGAGTCAACAACTACTTCAAGGGACATGAACCTGTCAGAGGGGTCAAACACCACATCCAACAAGGAGACAACACTAGGTTAGCAATAGAAGGGAACTAGCTTCCTAAACTTAGCTCCTATTTAGCTAGAATCTATTCATAGCCCATGTAGCTAGTTAAATACTCTACAAGTAGAGTTCGTGATAGGATTAGACTACGAGTCGTTCTTCTGGAGTTTATTTGCAGTTTTACCTCATTGTAAAGTAGGAGGCTGTGATGATCTTATGTAACAGAGTCTGTGTGTAATTCTATAGACATACCTTGGACCCGCATATGTTTCTGTTGTACCACTCTGAGCGATATAATACTAGTGGAACGGTGTTTCATTGGTGTTATATCAGACTTGCATACTACACCATGCAGTGGTATGCCGGGTCACCACAGTTATATATAACCTCTAAAATGGAATCTAACCATTGAAAATGTAGCCAAAAATAGCCCCCAACCGGACCTTCCGGGCTTGGCTGGACCAATCTGGTCGGCCGGACTCGTTCGGCCAATTCCGGACCATTCTGGGCAAAATTTTCGTGCACCCTAGACCTTAGCCGGACTAAGGCTGTCCCGTGGCCGGACCAGTCCGGCCGGCAGCACACCCCACATCGAAAACATCGTCATTTTCACTTCCGGACTCCAAATTTGATGATTTTGGGCTCGTTAGAATCACAACAAAAATATTTACAAGATAATGCAGGAAAACATCATAGTCCAACGACGGATTATAATATAAAATAGGAAAATATTTAACCTTTTTATAAGAGCCAAATCGGTCACACCTCCAATAGGGAAAATGCAACAATTTAAGTTAGGAAACTCGGATTTAGGTGAAACCAATTGTGTTGCAAAGATGGTGACAAGAGCTACACTAATAAGAGATAAAATCTTAAGAACAAGTGATATACATTTTTTCATGAATTTAGAGGTCAAACCTCTCAATATGAAAAACTAGGAAAACTCCAATATAAAAAACACAACAAGTATTCCATGTGGAATCCGTTTTCGATGAACTAGAGCTTGTCATGAGAATAAGCACAAGATATAAAACACCATATGGATAAGATCCAAATAACAACCAAGAAAGATGATGCAAGGACGCAAAGGTTTGACCTCTCTTTGAATGATACGACCGAGTTACTCACTCAAGAGCCCCTTGATAGTACGGAAACTAACCTATACCCCGGTCTCCAACTAAACCATGAGCCCGGTAAGAAAGAAACCCTATCAAGATCAAACCTTAACCTTGCACATTCCACTTGAACTTGATGATGACGATCTTGATCGCAACAAGATGGAACACCTTTCTTGATTGTGCTTGCTTCATGAAGTCTTGCGAGTGCTCCCCCATAATCCACTATTGGAGAGCTTCTTATTCGACGCATCTTCACATATCCATGAAACATATGGATGACAAGCTCAAGCTCATGATGTCATCGGGATGGCTCATCTTAAACTTGCACACCATTCCTTCTTTCTCCATCTTGTTGATGTCTTGAAGATACACTTGAGAGATCGCTCAATCTTCTTCTTCAAGACATACTTATCACTTCATCTTCATCACATTATTCTATTTGCAACCTTGAAACCAACATATGGTTCAAGCATTGCCTATGGACAACTCCTACAAATATAACTCAATGCAAACATTAGTCCATAGGGATTGTCATTAATTACCAAAACCACACATGGGATCTCCATGCTCTTTCACCGCCGGACTTCCATGCGCCCGGAGTCTGGCGCCTGAGCGCGGGAGGCGTCCCGATCCCGTCGCCACCAATAGGATGCGCCGCCCTCGAGGCGGAGATCAACGCGGTGCTCGTCACCCTCATCGACGAGCAGCGCGTCAAGCTGTGCTTCTTCCCCGACAACTACGAGGCATGGACAAACTTCTTCCGGCAAAGGTACGAGCGAGAACTCGCCGCCTACGATGGCCCTCCCCCTCCCCCCGCGCGCAACAACGCCGCCTCCGCTGGTGGACCGGGCCGTGCCGTATCCTCAAGAACGTTCACGCGCACATCGAGGGTGTCAACTACCACGTACTGGGTATGCCGCCGCTGGTCGCGCCTTTCTTGTCACGCCGGCACAAGAGCTCGTGGACGCCACGACGGATGGCGCCGTCGTCATCTAGGTCAGCATCGAGGTTGGCATCGAGGTCGGGCGGGTTGGCTCCTCCACCGGCGACGTCGAGGGCCGTCAAGAAGGAGTTGGTGTCTCCACCGCCGACCAGAGGGCGCAGCAGCGACGCGCGAGGGGGGGCGCTCCCGTCGTCATCATCTCCATCGTGCGGCCGCAAGAGGAAGACGCCCAAGAAGGAGGTCACACCGGCCGTAGCTGCGTCCCAGCTCGCCGAAGAGGAGGCCAAGCGGGCCGAGGACGCGGCGATCCGCGAGGCCATCGCGAGGTCGCTGACCGACCTTGTCCCCGCCGACAATGCCCTCCCGATGGACGCGGCGCTCGCCTGGTCCAGGCAGAACTGGGAGAGGCAGGAGGCGGGGTAGCAGAGGCGTCTACTGGACATGGAGGTCGCGCGGCGCCACGCCAGCCGCGCCACACCCACCGCACCTGTGCCGCTGATCAAGCTGGAGGAGAGCATCGACGATGAGTGGTATCGGCCGACGCCGCCACACGGCGACCCTGTCAGGGTTCCAGCCGTTGGTACGCAGACGCCGGCCAGAGCAGCCAGTAGGCACCGCCCGAGGACGCCGGCCACTCTAGCGACGACGGCGGCAATGACTACACGGTGTTCTATCGCCATTTCAGCATGTAGAACCCCATCGTTTTAATTAGTTTATATTCCCTCTCGGTGAATTCAAATATATTACGAATTCGGCTTATATATGTACGAACTCGCCTATATATGTTAAATATCTCTAAATTTTGCCTATGTTTGAACGTATTTCGTCTGGTTTTGTTTGAATTCGCCTATATCTGCTCATTCCCCTAGGCTCGCCGCTGGGAATATGGGCCTCCCTAAACCAAATTTTACATCCATCCATCGCTAAATAGCGCTGGATTTCGGCCTAGAAGCCCCAATGGCTGGAGATGCTCTTATGGGCTTCAAAATTACTCTGTTGTGGTCCATGAACAAAGATAACAAATCGAAACAACCTTCTCTTCTACTACTATATATATACATATCCGTGTGACTGAACTTAGGATAAAGATTTATGATCCTTTGTTGAGGAATCCCATGACATTTGCTTCTTTTTTAGCAACCAAGGACTCTTCTCATTGTCGGGGGGATGGCCCCCGGTAGGCCAAGGCTATGGCAAGTTAGCCGTAATATGGTAGTGGTAAACCGGATCAAAGAGTGATCCAGATTCTAAAGTCAAGTTCAGCTAACCGGAGTTGGTACGAACAGGTATCCCCAGAGGGGTACACCGAAGTACCGGCTCTAAGAGCTTGTGTGGCTAAGTACACGGATACCGGAGAGCAGAAGTGATATGGATATCCAGGCATGGTACACTAGGACAGCCATAGATACGAGGATTAAGTCTAAGGTTGTACCATTATTATTGTATCGTAGCATTGTTATTAGGAAATAATGTAGCCAGGTCATGTGGTGGGCCAAATTAGGGTTTTAATAGAGTCTATTTGACTTGGGCCTGTCCAAGTCAAATTAGGGTTAGGCCCATGAGTGGGCGCCCCAACCCAATAGGGGTTGGCCGGCCGGCCACCCTCCCCCTCATATAAGGAGGTGGGGCGGCTAGGGTTTGAGTAGTCTAGTTTTGATTAAAGTCTTGTAGAACCTTGGGTTCCTCCAGTATCACCATCCCTGCGGGGTTGGCCCTATGACGGCGTCTCGGACGTTCGTCTAGTTATCCAATAAAGATGTGTGAGTTCTTGAGTTGTCAAGAGTAATCATATGTGCTTGAGTATCCTTGAATCTGTCAAGGGAGTTCAAGATCTATCGGTCCTATGGATCATCAAGGTGCATCGTGAAAGATCGGGAAACTAAACCTCATCATGGATACGAGGATTAAGTCTAAGGTTGTCCTAGTGTACCATGCCTGGATATCCATATCAAGAAGAAAAGGTACCGGGAAACCGGAACCAGGGGTTATTGTAGCCTGTCGGCACTTTGGTCAAAGATTCCATCAAGGACTAGAGGACAAGGGTGAGCGAAGCACTTCAGCTTTAAACGAAGCCCTGGCGCCAAAGCAGAAGATGAAGTAAAGGATACCAGCGGACGTCATCGCTCCCTGATAAAAGTCATAATCGGCGCCAGGTGGGCCAATGTAGCTTAGCTCATCCTAGATTCCATTAGGGTTTCTTCCCTTGTAAGTCACCCTCTCCCCTATATAAGGAGAGGGGGCACACCCCTACGCAGGACGATAAGAAGAAGGCTTGGCTCCAGAGAGAGATTAGGTTGTAAGATAGCAAGTAGAAAGGAGCTTATACTGTACATCTTCAACCTCTGGCCAGAGGCCAAGTTAAGGGAATACATACCGGTTTCTTGCCCATCTCTTTCGCTGTTACACAAACCCTCACCCGAATCCTCTAGCGCACATTCGGCCCCAACTTAAGCCATCCTATGGCATCTGCCGTTCCACCACGACGACAGTTGGCGCCCACCATGGGGCTTGCAGCTGCGCTTGCTGGAGTTCATATTCGGGCGGGCATCCTCACCATCTCCGGCGAGCGTGTGGTGTCTGGCCTTGTTCAGCGCCTTGGCTCATTGGACTTCATCGACGACAACGCGGGTTGCTTCGCCAACGGCGAACGTTTCCCGCAAAATGGCCGTATCATCAAGTTCGGCTCCCTCCGCATCTACCTCGGCACCGTCAAGGAGCGCCAGTACCCCTCACAGGTGCTGGTGGCGCCGGACCCGCCAAGGTCTTCAGCTGCTCGCGGGCCGCGCGTCGGCCGCGCCGCCGGCGGCGTGGAGGTGATGATGGCTGGTGCAGGAGACACCGACAAAGAAGCTGTTGTGGAGGGCGTTGGGCAGACCAAGTCCACGCGCGCGGCCAAGCCTCCAACCGAGCGTGACGAGATCATCGCCGGAACTTCTACTGCGCCACCGGAAGCGACCCCGCTACAAGCTGCCATGAGTGTGTTGGCCACGCCCATCGCGCAGAACGCCGATGCTGCTGCCACCCAGGTCGAGCTGGAGGCGCAGCGACAGAAGTTGCTCTCCGGCGCAACGAACATCGTCAAGGCCCAGCAAGAGCTCAACCTGACCCTATGTGAGTACAACGCTGCCCATGGCTTTGCTTCCGTTAGTGCAATTCAACTATCTCCATACGTACCGGCTTACGAGAGACGAGACGCCATAAAGTCACAAGCTTTGGCGGATTTCCTGGTTGATTGGGCTGAGATGCAATACAAGCCGCCTAAACCGGAAGTGGATTACTGGAAGTTGCACTTTGACGGATCCAAACTCAAGGAGGGTCTCAGTGCAGGAGTGGTTCTCACCTCACCAAAGGGAGATCACTTGAGATACGTGCTGCAGATACACTTAAGGGCATCAAATAATGTCGCTGAGTATGAAGCTCTGGTCCATGGGCTCAAGGTCGCAAAAGAAGTCGGCGTACACCAGATCATTTGCTATGGCGATTCAGATCTGGTGGTGCAACAATGTTCCGGAGATTGGGATGCGAAAGATGCCAACATGGCCGCATACCGATTTCATGTGCAGAAGATTGCCGGATTCTTCGAAGGGTGTGAGTTTCACCATGTGCCACGGGCAGAAAATGAAGCCGCCGACGCACTGTCCAAGCTAGGCTCATCCAGGCAAGAAAGTCCTCCCGGAATAGCTTTGGCTCACCTGAGGAAACCATCAATCAAACCTAGTCCGGAATCAGAGTGAATTTTTGTACCGGAATCACACGTTGTGCCAATGGACATTGATGAAGGAACCTGGGGACTGTTTCAGCCGACCCGGGGACTTCGGGATCAAAACCGGAGGAAACCATGCTGGTGGATTACATGGAGATCGACGTACCGGTGTTTGTGGTTCGAGAAGCACCTACTTGGGTAAAACCTATTAAGGAATTCCTGATCAACGGTGGCTTACCGGAAGACGAAACCGAGTCAAGGAGGATTCAAAGGAGGTCCAAGGCATACACCATCATCAACGGTGAAATGTACAAAAGAAGTGTTACTGGTGTCCTCCAACGATGTGTGGAACCGGAAGAAGGAAAAGAGATGCTCGTAGAAATCCACCAAGGAGAGTGTGGGCACCATGTCTCATCCAGGGCGCTGGTGGCAAAGGTGTTCTGGCATGGGTTCTATTGGCCCACTGCTTTGGAAGATGCTAAGGACTTGGTCCGGAAGTGCAATGAGTGCTAGAGGTACGCCAAGCAAAATCATACCCCAGCATCCGGTTTAAAAACTATACCGATAACTTGGCCATTTGCTGTCTGGTGCCTGGACATGGTTGGACCAGTCAAAACGGCAAGAGGAAACATGACTCACATCTTGGTGATGGTTGATAAGTTTACCAAGTGGCTGGAAGTTAAGCCAATCGCAAAGTGTGATGGGCACACTGCTGTGAAATTCTTGAAAGATGTCATATTGCAGTATGGATATCCGCACAGCATCATCACTGATAACGGGACAAACTTTGCCCAGGGAGAGTTTAAGCGATTCAGTGGCGCACCCACAGGGCAATGGCCAAGTGGAAAGAACGAATGCACTTGTGCTTTCCGGTATCAAACCAAGGCTTATTGAGCCACTCGAAAAGACGTCGAGATGTTGGCTTGATGAACTACCATCAGTGTTGTGGAGCATAAGAACCACACCAAACCGGTCTACCA
Source organism: Lolium perenne (assembly GCF_019359855.2). Classification (NCBI taxonomy): domain Eukaryota; kingdom Viridiplantae; phylum Streptophyta; class Magnoliopsida; order Poales; family Poaceae; genus Lolium; species Lolium perenne. Next base: position 94,185,208 of record NC_067250.2, on the reverse strand, counting down.
GATACACACCATTCTTTATGGTATATGGAGCAGAAGCGGTCATACCAACCGACATCATCCATGACTCACCACGAGTCCAACTCTATACCGAAGAAGAGGTAAAAGAGGCCCGAAAAAAGATGTCGATTTGCTCGAGGAACAAAGAGAGCTGGCTTTGGCAAGATCGACCATATACCAGCAAAACCTCAGACGCTATCATAGCCGGAAGGTTCACCCAAGAGTGTTCCGGGAAGGAGACTTAGTGCTACGTCTAGTGCAGCGCACTGAAGGACGACACAAATTCTCACCTCCATGGGAAGGGCCTTTCATTGTGAGCAAGGCTCTGCACAAGGATGCCTACTACCTAATTGACGCACAGGAATGGAAGAAAGGAAAGACGGACATGTCAGGAGAAGAAACTAAGCGACCATGGAACATAGCTTTGCTTCACCCTTTCTATTCCTAAAGATGTGATGTAAGGAGTTCCTTTTTGTACCTTATTTGCTATGAATAAAGATGCCGGCACCTCGAAAGTATCTCGGGGACTGCCTCTACCAAACTTGCATGTAATATGTTTATTTTTTCCGTATACCAGTTTGATTGTTGGAAACTTTCCTTTCCGTTTTAGTAACCTGCTAAACCTAAAGGAGTCTTCGACTTAGCTGCTGTCCGCAACCCGGCTTCATGGCAAGCAAGATAAACCGGAAGGCTCTAAGAACGTGAAAAACAAAAAAGAAACCGAAAGCAAACAATCCGGAATTAAAGTTGACTAACCCCGGTTATACCGGTTTTTAGTGATTTTTTTTGAATTTTTTCTAAGTTCAAGAAAATGCTTGCTTGGCAAAAGAACTTTGAGTCTCATACGCCAAACACCCAAAAGAGGTAGGCAGAGCCAAAGCAAAAGAACCAAGTGTGCATCGGACTGAATTCGGGAACGAATCCGAAATCTTGGCCGTGCAAGATCAAACCAAAGCGAAACAAACCGACAAGGTTTAAACCACACGAGATACCCGAATGCATATATGTTTAAAGAGTTTAGCATGCAAACCTAACAACTACTTAGTCTTACACAACCAAAAGGAGCTTGGGTAGCATACATTTTCCCACCCCGGATTTGATGATATTGTTTCTCGTAAGACAGGATCATGGAGTGCGATACAGCGGAGATGAGTCCTCTGGGGCTTGCGCTTGCGAGGCAGGTTCAGGAGCAGGTTCAGTAACAACTGGGACTTCTGGAGCGCGCTCTGGATTGCTAGCAGCCGGTTCCTCAGGGACCTCCGCCTCAGCTTCAGTCTCGTCCTCGTCGGCTTCTTCTTCCTCCTCATCGTCAGAAAATTCTTCTTCGATGTCAGCGGGAGGAGGGATGAAGGTGCTGGTAGAGGCAAACTGGGAAACCCGATAAGCACGGCCGCGGCGCTTGGCGGTCTTCTCAGGGACCATGTCGGTAGGAGCATTGTCGCGCAAGTTGTGCAACGCGTCAATGTCCAGCTCTTCATACCAGGAGCAGGCAACACGAAGTGCTGCGTCGGCTCCGGCACGCGTAGAGGAGTGCTTCCACTCGCTGAACCTTCTGCTGGCATCTTTAAGCCGCTAAGCAAGGAGGGTGAGGTTGTCCGGCACGGGCTCCCCAGGCCACAGGAACTTGAAGATCTGGAGGGTGACTTCCGGCAGCTCGTTAAGATGCCGGTCGACGACCCTCATATGCGTGATCCTGGCGTGCAGCGCAACAAGATGGTCATAGGCGTTCCAGGGAGCGTCGGGGTCGCGAACAACGTTCTCCGCCCGCAGCTTGGTGACCCTTGCATGCGCATGCGCTTGGGAGTCCGGAAACAACTCTGGAAGAAAAGAAAAAGAAAACGGTATAAAGATACACCGCTAGAAAATGCAAACTGCCAAGCGTGGGAAAAGAAGTACTTACTGAGAGCTTGGGCGTCGGTGTCAGTGATCATTTGATGAAAATCGGCCTGATCCGCCACAAGTTCAGCGTTCCGGCTTTGCGTCAAAGAAGTACTTACTGAGAACTTGGTTTCCTCCACCAGCGTGGGAAAAGAAGTACTTACTGAGAACTTGGTTTCCTCCACCAGCTCAGCCCGCAGCTGCCTCTCAGCGTCCGCGAACTCCTTCCAGGCCTCGTCCACCTTCTCATCGCCAGCAACGATGGCCTCCTTCAGCGCCCTGGCGTGCTAAAGCCCAACCTGGATCAGCTCGTCCTTCAGCTTAGCGACTTCATTGCGCTGGGCTTCTAGCTCGCGGCTGTGGCGGAGGGATAGCTCCTCCATCTCAGCTGGATTCCGGAATTGTTATCACCAGATTTTAGCCAAATCAGAAGATGGGCCGTGATTGGGATGGGCTTGGAAGATATGCACATGAAGTGTTTATGAAGCGGCCTCGTGCGAGAGTTTGGGCTAGATTTCCCGTGTATCTGTACATTATGGTAGATCGCATTTTAGTTTAGAATTAAGAGATAGAGTTTGGTTCGTACACAGTTAGGTTTATTCCAAAGATAGAAAGTCTACGGACTATAAATATGTACCTAGGGTTATTGAGAAAGGAGGACGATCACGTTCACAACAAACACAATCTAGGCGCATCACCACCCCTTGTTTCGAGGGTTTCTTCCGGGTAAGCATCATGCTGCCTAGATCGCATCTTGCGATCTAGGCAGTATCAGTTTATTCGTTATCTTGTGTTGCTCGTACTGAAGCCTTGTTGATGGCGAGTAACACTGTTATCATAGATGTTTTTGGGCTAGCATCGATACTTTTCCGGTACGTTTGCTTAGTTATGCTGCCCCTGAATATCTAGCTGCCCTTGCACCTATCTGAGGTGTAAGGGCAGCATCTTGCTTAGTCTTTATTTAGTAGATCTGTTCTGTTATAGTTGTTCCTTGTTCTTCAAGTATTAGCTTGATATCCGCATGGTCAGGCCTTGCAAATGGGTTGAACGATCCAGTAGTGCGTAAGGTATAGTTTGCTGATCCGAGAGGAGATGTTCCGGGAATTGACTCTATGTTGGTTTTTAGGCCTCTTCTTGGATTAGTTTTCTGTTATCTTTCGTATCTGCCAGGCTCAACTACGTGTAGGATGTTCCAATTATGCGGTGAAAGCCTTAGACTGTCGTAGATCGATTTGACTTGGTATTGATCAAGCAGGAACCCCATGTTGTCGTATATCCAATATGAAGCATGGAGGAATCAGCTCTTTGAGTTGATTCACAGGATAACCTGAGAGCCGATCGAGGCTCGGATTTAATGTTTACGTGTCTGCCATGCAGGAAATTAATCGAAGCAATCCATCACCTTCCTGACCAGGTATAGGTCAGGTGGCACGCCCTTGCAACCGCCAGGACGTGTGCCAGAGCATTGCGGGCCGTCACCCGAGGGGCCAGGACCCACCAGCAGTTCTAGGAGCCTCCCGGCTCTCCGTGTTGCCCGTCGCTGCTCGCCGGTGGGTTTTGGCCGGCAACACATTCTGGCACGCCCGGTGGGACATTCTACAGCAACTACGTCAACATCTGCAGCTGAAATGTCGGACGAACCAGTCACGTACGAAGATCTGCCTGAGGATCACAAGAAGAAGTATGATGAGATCAAAGCTGTCTTCGAAGCCGATCTCATCGGCTCTTTCGAGAGAACCCGTAAACATGGCATTAGGTTCAAAGGATTCTCACCCGAAGGCGTTCTAGATGAGGTAGATCTGTCTCTCCCTTCGGAGGAACGCACCAGAGCTCTGCGCCAGGAAGTTAATTACATGGTGGCTCATTCTCTACACCGTCATTCTGAGAGCCTGGTGAACACTTTGGAGCGTATCGCGGTTCGCGTGGTTCAGGAAATCATGAAGCATCAGTACTCTCCGTCAGGGCCTGCCCTAGGAACTCACCAGGGAGAAATACTGTTCCACACCAGACCGCAGCTGCCATTCACGCTTGCAGCTCCAGAGCCACAAGGTTCGCCGGCATACGTTGTCTACAAGGTTGGAGGCGATCCTGGTGATTGCCAATTCCTGTATGAGCCGCCTAAAGAAATCCCACATGGATACGTGTGCACATATGTGCCGGACTGCAATAATTGGGCGCGCACGAACCAGATTGCAGCAGGAGGGATGTCTGTGGCAGACGCCGATAAACAGGCGTGGCTAGCTAAATACGCCACCGGAACAAGTCATGAAAGCTCAGCCCCTGCAGCTCATACCGTGGAACAAATCAGTACAATCTTGAGAGACCAGTTCGGCATCCTGCCAAAGAGGAGAACAGTCGGCTATTCCAAGCCGTACACCAATGAATATGATTTGATTCCACTGCCGCCTAAGTATCGGCTCCCTGAGTTCTCAAAGTTCAATGGATCAGAAGGGGCTAGCTCAATTGAGCATGTAAGCCGATATTTGGCGCAGTTAGGCATGATTTCAGCATCAGACCCGTTGCGCGTGAGGTTTTTTGCGCAATCTCTCACAGGACCAGCTTTTGGGTGGTACACCTCATTGCCACCAGATTCAGTCCGGACATGGAAGCAACTGGAAGAGCAGTTTCATGTTCAATATCACTCAGAAGCTACCGAGGCTGGCATTGCCGATCTGGCATAGGTGCGGCAGAAGCAGGGAGAAACGGTGTCGGAATACATTCAGCGTTTCAGGACTGTCAAGAACCGATGTTATTCGGCTCGTTTAACTGAGAAAGAAGCAGTCGATCTGGCAGTGTTGGGCCTCGCAGCGCCAATCAAGGATCTGGCCTTCCAAGTGGAATACAATTCACTGGCGCACATGGTTCAGAAATTAACATTGTATGAGCAGCGCCACCCAGAATTGTACCAAGATAAGTTCAAACGCCCGATAGGCCTGGTCGAGACAGAAGAAGTTGAGGACTTCGCAGAAGACCAGGATGTAGCCGTGGCTGAATGGGCTCGGGGGCAGCTCCCGTGTCCTGCAAATGGGTGAAACAACAAGGGCCATCAAGAGGGTTTGACTTCGATATAAGCAAAGCTGAGCAGATATTCGATCTATTGCTTAAGGAAAAACAGCTGAAGTTACCCGAAGGCCATAAAATCCCTACGGCGCAAGAAATGAACGGGAGACCGTACTGCAAGTGGCATCACTCGTTCACCCATGTCACCAATGACTGCAAAGAACTGCGTCGGTAGATCCAAACGGCGATAGAACAAGGCCGTTTGATCCTTGGTCAGTTTGCCATGAAAGTGGACACGCACCCGTTTCCTGGCGTCAACATGGTGGAACACGATCACTCCACGAGGCGTCAGCTGGATTTCTCATTTGATGTTAACATGGCAGGGCCTGTATACCACCATGGCAGGGATAAAGAAGAAATCGGTCCCTCCCGTGGCAAGGAAAAGGAGGAGGCCGGTCCACGAGACCGGCCCCGAGATGATGACAGACGGTACGTCACCGAGGAACAAGTGAGAAACGTGCGGTATCAACGACCGCTCTCCGCGCATCTCCTTAACAAATATGAGCATCAGTACGACCGACGCCAGCGGTACAACATAGATGACGAAAAATATCGTCGGTCTGATGTTGACAACAGAAAATATCGTCGGTATGATAGAGACGACGAAGGATATGAGCACTACGCTAAGGAGAAGTCAAGAGAGCAGGAAGACATGGACAGACACTGGGATTGTCCTTTCTTTAAGCACTGCTGGGACTCAGGAATGAGTTGATTGCCTACAATCGACAACTGCCCGGAATGTAGACAGCAGAAGAAGGGCACAAGTGAGGTTTCAGTGTTCAAGCGTCTAGGCCCTCTCCCGCCTCAGAACAGACGAGCTGAGTCATCTCGGGGAGAAGATTTCGAGGAGTCAGAAGATGAAGAAGATAGATACCACCGGCCAAGGTGGTGCCCTGATGGACTCAGTCACTCCCAAAAGCGTAGGGTTCAGCGGCTACGTAGCTTGGAGGAAGCCGAGGCGCAATACCTGCACGCGTTGAGGAAAGCGCGGCCTGATCTGGCCGTAAAAATTCAGCAAACTTTGGAGGCGGAGAATCGTCCACCGAAGAAAGAATGGCGCCCCAAACAAGTAAAAGCCGATGCAAAGGCATCGGCTGGCACAAACATGGTGTTCATACTTCCGTTGGAGTTTTGTGCTCCAAGAACCGAAGAAGTGCCAGTAGCACAGTTTGACTGCGGCCCACGGCCAGTTATCTTTGAAAAGCCACGAGAGAAGAGCTACAAACATTTGAAGGCCCTGTACCTAAAAGGTTATATCAATGGGCAGCCAGTCGGCAAGATGATGGTTGACACAGGAGCGACAGTCAATATAATGCCATACTCCATGCTACGGCATTTGGGACACCCTAATGCAGATCTGATCAAAACCAACGTCACATTAAGCGACTTCAACGGCCAAGCATCAGAAACGCAAGGCGTTCTGAACGTGGATCTAACCGTGGGCCGGAAAACCATCCCTACATCATTCTTCATCGTCGACAGCAAAAGCACATACGCTCTCCTGCTAGGGAGGGATTGGATTCACGCCAACTGCTGCATTCCATCCACAATGCACCAATGCCTGATACAGTGGGATGGAGATGAAGTGGAGGTCATTCACGCAGATGACTCGATCGAGATCTCCATAGCTGGCATGAATATTTGGGACGCAGACGACCAAGAGCCGATCTCTGGAATCAGTTTGGACGGCTGTGAGCGCATCGAAGCTTCAAACAACGGGGTGAGGCTGGTCTTATCCACCGGCCTGACAAAGTAGCAAGAGCCAAACCAATGGACGTACGTGGCAAGGCCGATCCCTGCGATCGGCCCCAAAAAATAAAAAGCAATGATCTCACCTCAAGCATGTCACGTAGTCGTGGTAGGGAGACTCCCTCCCGTAGTAGAGCACAAATAAGGTGTAAACCTTCATTGAGCAAGGCAATCCAAAAGGAGGCCGATTCCAGCAATCGGCCCAAATTACCCTCACCATACGTTTTGCCTGTGTTCAGCATCGATCTAGCAGGGGACGGAAAGCTAGGATATGGGTTTACATCGGCTGATGAGCTAGAAGAGATTGACATTGGTCCTGGGGATAAGCCACGACCAACATTTATCAGCAAAAAGTTAGATCCGCATCTGAGGGGCCTGATGATAGCGTTGTTGAAAGAATACCCAGATTGTTTTGCCTGGGATTACACAGAGATGCCCGGATTAGACAGGAGCATCATCGAGCATCGGCTCCCTCTTAAGAAAGGATTTCGGCCGTTCCAGCAGCGAGCACGACAGATGAAGGCCGAAATTTTGGAAGAAGTCAAGAAAGAGATAGAGAAAATGTTGAACGCCGGGTTCATCAGGCCATGCAGGTATGCTGAGTGGATTTCTAGTATCGTGCCTGTAAAGAAGAAGGACGGCCGATGGCGCGTCGCCATAGATTTTCGGGATCTCAATAGAGCCACTCCAAAGGATGAGTATCCAATGCCGGTAGCAGAGACATTGGTCAATGCAGCTGCTGGTCATAAGGTTTTAAGTTTCATGGATGGCAATGCCGGTTACAACCAAATTTTCATGGCTCCAGAAGATATACACAAGACTGCATTCAGAGTACCAGGCTCGGTGGGCTTGTTTGAATATGTAGTCATGACATTTGGACTGAAAAATGCCGGCGCAACATACCAAAGAGCCATGAATTACATCTTTCATGATCTAATCGGCAAGTTGGTAGAAATTTACATTGATGACGTGGTGGTCAAGTCTGTTTCAGTAGAAGGACACTTGGAGGATTTGCGACGCGTCCTGGACCGAACTAGAAAATTCGGGCTAAGAATGAATCAAAAGAAGTTTGCCTTTGGTGTGACGGCCGGTCAATTCTTGGGTTTCTTGGTTCATGAACGCGGAATTGAGATCGGCCTGAAAAGTCAAGAGGCAGTGCGAACAATGAAGCCGCCTACCACGAAGAAGGAACTCCAGTGCCTCATCGGCAAAATCAACTTCGTCAGAAGGTTCATCTCCAATCTGTCAGGGCGAATTGAGCCGTTCATGGCATTGGTAAAAATTAAGTCTGATGAGGAGTTTCGCTGGGGGGCAGAGCAACAGCGAGCGTTTGACGAGATTAAAGAGTATCTAACGAAGCCACCTGTGTTGGTTCCGCCCCAGCAAGACAGACCATTCTATATTTACTTGTCAGTAGCTAACACTTCCATCGCCTCACTGGTGGTGCAAGTTTATGATGGTCTGGAGAAAGTCGTTTTCTACCTCAGCAGAAGGATGTTGGATGCAGAAACTAGGTACCCTGAGATCGAACCCTGAGATCGAGAAGTTGTGCCTCTGCCTATTTTTTACCTGCAACAAGCTTCATCACATCTTGCTGTCAGCGGAAATTGTCGTCATATGCAAATCAGATGTCATCAAACACATGCTGTCGGTTCCTGTATTGAAAGGCCGACTCGGTAAGTGGATGTTTGCATTATCGGAATTTGATATCTGGTAACAGCCTGCAAAAGCAGTCAAGGGACAAGCGTTGGCCGATCTTATTGCTGAACGAATCAACACTGATATAGCAGCACTGTCTGTGCAAGCATGGGCCATGTTTTTCGATGGATCGGTTTGTGATGATGGTTGCGGCATCGGCATTCTACTCGTGTCACCCCGGGGGGCAACATATTCCTTCTCCATCAGGTTGCCTGCCCCTTGCACCAACAATGTCACTGAGTATGAAGCAATACGCAAGGGAATGGAGTTGCTATTGGAAGCCGGGGCAGAAGCAGTGGAACTTTTTGGAGACTCCAAATTGGTGATTTCCCAACTCACGGAGGAATACAGATGTGAGAGCGAGTCGCTCTTCCCATTATGGATGCAATGACGTGAGCTGATGGCACAATTTAGGTACCTAAACTTCAATTGGATCCCGAGGTCGCAAAATACCGAGGCAAACGATCTCGCACAGATGGCGTCAGGCTACAAGGACGTAGCAGATGGAGCCGATGTTCAGGTACAGTTCCTGGAACCGGATGACTGGAGAGCCGATATCTTCAATTACTTGAAAGATTCGGCTCGGGGGGAACCTAAACGGATAAGGTACAAGGCCATGAAGTATGTCCTTATTGTAGATGATATGTTCTACAGGACTTTGGAAGGGTTACTTCTCAGATGTCTGGGACCAGCCGAGTCAAATCGGCTCTTACACGAGGTACACGAAGGCGCCTGTGGAACTCACCAATCGGCTCATAAGATGAAATGGTTGATCAGGCGATCGGGGTTTTATTGGTCCACCATGCTTGAGGATTGTTTTAAGTACTATAAAGGGTGTCAAGCATGTCAGAAGTTTGGGAGCATTCAGATGGTACCCGCATCAGCAATGAACCCCATCATCAAGCCTTGGCCATTTCGAGGTTGGGGCATGGATATGATCGGCAAAATCAACCCTCCATCGAGCAAAGGCCATGTGTGGGTTCTGGCCATTACAGATTATTTCACTAAATGGGTGGAGGCCGTCCCTATGAAGTCAGTGGCATCGAAAGATGTTATCAATTTTGTGAAAGAACATGTCATTCATAGATTCGGGATTCCCCAGACTATCACGACCGATGGAGGTTCGGTCTTCGTGTCTCACGAGATGCGAAAGTTCTGCGAGGACATGGGAATCAAGTTGATCCGATCGTCTCCATACTATGCACAAGCAAATGGGCAAGCTGAAGCGTCCAATAAGAGCCTTATCAAGCTGATTAAGAGGAAAATCGACGAGTACCCTAGACGGTGGCACGAGGTATTGTCAGAGGCGTTGTGGGCTTATCGCATGTCATGTCATGGAGCGGTAAAAACCTCGCCATACCATCTGGTCTATGGACAAGAAGCTGTATTGCCCTGGGAAATCACGGCTGGGTCGAGATGGATTACGTTTCAGAATGATTTAACAACTGAAGAATATGCAGCCTTGATGAGTGATAGCATTGAGGATGTAACGGAACTTAGACTATGGTCGCTTGAGAGAATTAAAGAGAACAAAGCCAAGGTAGCTCGTGCATATAATAAGAAGGTGAGACCAAAGGAGTTCCACGTTGGCGATCTGGTATGGGAAGCTGTATTGCCATTGGGGACTAAGGATCCAGCGTATGGTAAATGGTCTCCAAATTGGCACGGGCCGTACAGGGTCGACCAAGTTTTAAAGGGTAACGCATACATGCTCGAGGAGCTGAGCGACGTGAAGTTCCCAGTGGCTGTCAATGGTCAGCATCTCAAGAAATATTTCCCAAGTATGTGGGATGATGGACAGTGAAATATGGGGGCCGATACATGAAATCGGCCAGTAAAAAAAATTTCACAAGTATGTGGGATGATGGATAGTGAAATATGGGGGCCGATGCATGAAATCGGCCAGTAGGAAAGTATATATACAAAGCACAGCCGATGCACAGACATCGACTTTAGACTAAAAAGCCGATGCGCAGCCATCGACTCTAGAGGTACAAACTGTTACATGATCCGCCTCGGGCTCTATTGAAGGAATGCCTCGCAGGCACGGAGGGCGTCAGCACGGACACGATCTACTTCGGCGATTTCGGCCTCGTCATCTTCATCCTCGCCTGTCGCTTGCTGTTTGTTCAAGGGCACGTATTTCTGCAACAGGTGCAGGAACGGGCCTTTTCCTGGAAGCCGATGGTGGCAAATTTGGCTGGCTCTGTGCCTATAAAGAAAGGAGTTAGTAAGTACAAGCATGTTTGCAGAAGCCCACGAGGGTATATGAAATTGTTCAAGGTATGGGTCAACATACGTGCAAGCTTTCTTGATCTGGAGAAGGACTCCGGCGTTTCAAAGTTTTCCTGGCGGCTACCTTCCTCACCGTCGTTCTCGCCTTGGTTGGGGCTTGGGGGGCAGCTGGCCCGGAAGATGCTTTGCTCTTGGAAGCCGATGTTGGTGAAATCGGCTGGCTCTGCATCACGACCTTTTTCAAGGGTGGCGAGCTTTTGCAAACGAGGATCACAGGTTACCATTTGAATTTGGGGAATGTCTGCTTGGATCTGTCTAAATCGGTAACTGAATCTGGCCTTATTGGCGCTTTTTGGTAAAAGACCGATGCGTTGCCATCGGCTCTTTGTGCGTTGACTTACTTGGAAAATCGGCAAAATCAAACATGGAAGCCTTCTTCATTGATTAAAAGAGGGATTTTTTACAATAAGAGCCAATTGCTCTCAAAAGGATGATCTGCTGTCTAATGCATTACTACTACTAGCCCTACTCTAGTAGTCCCTAATCTAGGGGCCGTCGCTGCCCTCGTCGTCGCCATCCTCGCTGCTATCAGCGCTGCTGTCGGCGATGTCGTCGTCGCTGCTGCTGAAGCCCTCGGCAGGGGCTTCTTCTTCTTCGTCGTCATCGTCGTCGTCGTCCTCCGACCCGGCGCGGAAGCGCTTCGCCGGCGGGTATTCGTCGGAGGAGGTGTCGTCCTCCGCCTCGTCCTCCTCGTCGGAGGAGAGGTCCCCGCCCCAGGAGAAGAGGTCGTCGTCGCTCTCCTTCTCCAACTCCCCGTCCACGAGGAACTGGAGGTTATTGTAACACACCAAATTTCAAAACAAAGAGAAAATGAATTTCCTTGTTCCAAAAATGAGAACCAACAAAAACTTTTCTTACATTGGGTGCTATGCATAGTGCTCATACCTAGTATTTGTGTTTTGCCATGATGAGTGTTATTATGCTTATGTGCTAAACCCTAAAACCCTAAAGTGATCAAGTGAAGATCACCAACCAAATAAAATAAAAGAGAAAGAAATCAAATAAGAAAAACCTTAAACCCTAACCTTCTCAAAAATCATTTGGATCTATTTTGAGAAACGAAAATAAAAGAAAAGACATATGTGGGCATATAGCCCTAATAGGTAAATCTTGAACCCTACCTTTAATATTTTTGCTAAGTAGTGGTGAACCATGGTAACCCCACTAAACCCTAAACCTCATTCATCTTGTCACAAATCTTTGAAAAACAAAATAAAAAGAGGTGATCTTAAATAAGAAAAAGGCATATGCAAGCCTATGGCTACTTTTTGCAAAATGCTCCAACTTGAGTGTTGACCTTGGTAGATGATTTGAAATACATCAACACACTCAACCAAGTACTTACCAACCAATTCAACTGAGAAATAAAATAAAATCAAACATATGCATAGAGGTATATGTGACATTTAGCCAAAATGTCAAATCTTACCCTAGGCATCCCCATTGTTCTAAAATGGTTTGAACCCTTTACCCAACTTATTCTAACACCAAATAAACCTCACCCTTGTCAAAATGAAGCAAAGGAAAATAAAAGAATAAAAGTTAGAATTTCACAACACCCTCACATATGGTTTATGCCAATTTTATAAATCTTTGACTGAGACCATTTTGGTCTTCACCATTAGTTGTAATATGATAATAAACACTTATTACAACTTTTGGAATCAAAGAAACACAAATCAAATCAAATTCAAACTCAAATTGTGCTCACGTATGATGATGGTCAAATCTGCCAATTATATTCTCGTCACTACTTTGAGCCCTTGCAATTCAAATTTTTTAAACCAAACTTGCTCAAGTCTTTGCATGTCATCTAAGAGGACATCAAGGTGAACAACTTTTGTAAAGACAACCATGCCAAATTCACTTTGGATCAAAATCTATGCTCATGTAAAGTTAGGACTTTTTAATATGAGGAACAATCTCACACTTAGCCAATTTGCAATTCTTGGAAATTCTAAATTCCACCACAACCTCTCATTCTCTCTGGTCATCTACCACTCAACTAGACTCACCATTTTCAAATTTTGTAACCATATGAACTCCACCAAATTTGGGCAAAATTTGTAAAAATACAAATAGGGAACAAGCAACACTATTTGAAATAGTGACTCTACCCCAACCCTAACCTGCTCTAACTACTCTACATGTTCTCCTGCCCCCTCTCTGCCTCACACCACCACAGAAAACCTAAGGAGGGAATGCATAGCATGCATGCACACACCATGCCGACCATGGTGCCACCTCGTCGAGCCCCCTCTCTTCTCCTTCCCCTCAACCCTGGCCACCATGTCCAGTACCTCCACCTCACCTCCCTACCCCTGCCTATGCACGCCATTGTCGAGGAGGATGCCGACCGTCGCCGGAAATCACGCGCCCAGATCACCCAGCCATGCCGCTGGCGTCGCACCAATACGCCGCGGATGTCATCGGCCACGCGTCGCATCGCCGTACCCCGCCGTACCCCGACCGCCTCCGCTCGCCAGGGTACTCGCCATGCCACGTGGAGCACGCCGGACACGCTCACGTCACCTGCCTGTACCCGCCGTCGCGGCCGCGTCAGTACACGCGCGCGTGCGACCAACGTACACCCTACCCTACCGCGCCGTTGACGCTCACCGAGTCGCCGTGACGAGGAGAACACGACCGCACCCTCGCCTAGCTCGCTAGACCCCCGGAGACGCCGCGCCCTTGTCGACCTTGCCGCACCCCTCACGGCACCTCGCGCCCTATAAATAGAGCCATCCCCGCGCCTCCATCACCACAGAAAACTTGCTCCACTCCTCTCCCTCAAGCTCCTTGACCACCTCACTGCTCCGATTAGCCACTGCCGCCGCCCAATTGCACGCCGGAGACCCGCAAGCCGACGCAGAAGCCGCCGTCGATCTACACCGCCCCAGGAGACGCCACTGCTACCAGGAGGTTCCTCGTCATCGACAACGTCGCTGCGCACACCTCCGACGATCGCCGGAGCTCCGACGACCGCTCCGACCCCCTACTCCGCCGTGCCAGCACCTCCCCTCGCGTCGACGACGACGACGCGCGACCGTCGGATCGCGATCTAATCCAACCGCCCACGTTCACCTGTACCGTTTCGGTAAGACTGGCTCACTGACGCGCGGGCCCCGCTATCAGTTGGCCCGCAGCGCTAGCTGGGCCGGCCCAATTCTTCTGCGCTGCACAGCCCGTCTATTTTTCCCGCCTAGGCTGAAAAATTCAAATCCTGTTAAATCAATTTGGTATAAATTTAAATACTGGTCCTGTCTTGGAAATTGAATAGTTTCAAATCTGCCCAACCAAATTGGATGAATTTTATACTGTTGGAAAGCTGATGAAAAAATCTATCCAACCACACTGGTCTCTCTTTGAAATCTGTTGTAGAATTAATGTGACAAAAATAACAAGTCAGAGACTTTTCAGTATTCAAATAAATCTTAAAAATCAACCAATTTGAATTTTGAAGAGAATCCAACTGCTATACTTCACATTTCACTTACACTAATAGTTTATGCAAAAATATGGTATGGTTACCTTGAGTGATCATGGCCCAAATTAAATAAAGGACTATATGGCTATTTTAGTTAGTGGATATTGTCCAAAACTATTATGCAAATCATATGAAGTGTTACACCTCATTTAAATCTTGTCCCAAGTACCTTCATATGAAGTTTGGACCCCTGGTCAAATACTCTCACATGAAATACTTGGTGATTTTAAATCACAAATAGAATTGTTAAATTGTATGAGGAACTCTACCTCATTTAAATCATTTTCTCAAATGATGATGATGAATGGTTGACTTAGGTCAACATGAATTCATGTATGATTGTTTGAGGAATTTAAATCTTGTCACAAACATTTCAAAATGAGGTAGAGACTTTGGTCATTTAGGTCTCATATGAATTGTTTGATGATATTAAATCTTTACCGTATTAAGATTAAATTGTATGAGGTGCTTCACCTCATTTAAATCATATTCTTAAATGATGAGTATGAAGAGGTTGACTTAGTCAACCTAGGTCATATATTATTCATGAGAGAAATTAAATCCTAATAAGATAATGAGAGGAAATTATTTCTCTAAGTAATTGAAAATAACACCTAAGTTAGTATGAGAGGAAATTATTTTTCTTAAATAAGAAAAAAACACATCTACCCACTTAATAGTAATGTGTGATGTTAGTTTAAGTTGTGTAAATCATGAGTGTGCCTAGTTTAGTAAATAAGTTTGGTATGATGATTGTGTACCTCGTATTCGTATTTTAGATGCTAGTACCGAGGAGTATCAAGAGGAGGAGGAGGTCTACTTCCAAGGAGAAGAAGACCACTTTGACCAATTCCCCAACCAAGGCAAGCTAATATTCTTGCTAAGTGCAAAGCTCTACAAGAGCAAGGCACCACCACATTTTACTTTATGTTTACTGAGCCCATCCCAAGTTTTACTTTACAAGCTTTATTAATTTTTGATTTATCAAAGTTTACTTTTGATTCATGATTCACTTGGTCTAGAGTAGAACAAGAGCATCAAATTTAGCCTAGAGCAATAAAAGCTAGTTAGCACCCCTCATGACTAGTTGTTAGTGCTAATAAATAAAATTGACTACTTTAGATGGGAACATGTGAAATGACATGATTTTGAAAACCTTGGAATGATGAGTCATTCTATTGAAAGATGTTGAAGGTGAATATGACTAGTGAATGAAATGGTGAACTTTACAAAAAAAACTGATGGTTGGGTTCGGATGCGATACCATTCCAATTTTACAAGTACCCCCACAATACCTGATATGGGTAAGGCTTAACTGGAAGTTTATATATCTTAGTATGGGTTCCCTCTAAACAAGTGTCATCGGGGTTATGCCAAGGGTTGCCTCCAAAGAAATACGAAATGATGTGATATGACGTGAATATGAGGTGAATGTCCGGCCCAAGCCCTGTGCAGTTCCCAGGCTGACAGTTTATCTTCACTGGGAGGCCAAGCTCATGGGGAGAGATGCCTATACTAGGGTATGTAAGTGAAAGGTTATGGTTGGTAGTCCGCACACGGAGTGTGATAAATCAGGGCCAGTTAACCCTGACGGATTATTGCAAATGTTGTGGCACAAGTGTACGATCTCTGCAGAGTGTAGAACTATTCGAATAGCCGCATCCACGGTTATGGACGGTTGGAAAGGCCATACTGTTCCGTCATCAGACCATTTTCAAAAATATGACATGTGAAGGGTGACTTGTGATTTGAACTTGAAATGGTGATTTTGAATTGAAATACAACTGAGTTGTGGGAATGACACTAATGTTCCCACTTGAGTTAGTTAGCACATGAAGAGTTTTTATTTCAAATACTTGTGAACTAAAATTGGCTTTATGCAAAAGAAACTAGAGCTTAGCACCCCCTTACCAGAAATGTTAGTACTTACATTAGTATTAGTTTGCGAGTACTTTAAAGTACTCACGGCTGTGTCCCTGGCTATTCGAATGGCCAGACTATGAAGAGGAGCAGTAGTATGAAGAGGATGGACAGCAGGACGTCTACGACAACTAGGACTACTCCTGACATCAAGCGTTGGCCTGTGGACTATAGAGTCCCCTTCTATCTACGCTTCCGCTATGTATCTGTGATGTGTGTTGAAACAATAGTTCAACTATTATTGTAATATTGGATCATGTGATCCATTTGTAAGATGACTATGGTATGTAATGAAGGATGACTTATGATATTCAACTGTTATGTCTCGCAACAACAATATTCCTGGGATTGCGATGTATGGCACAATAGGCATCTGGACTTAAAAATCCGGGTGTTGACAGTTATCCTCCCCGTCGGTCAAGGATCCGTCATCCTCTGACTCGACGGAGAGGTCCCAATCCCTCTCGTCCCACCACTCTGGGGCGCGGGCATTGTACGCCATTATTGGGTCGTACTCCGGCGCCGGCTCGCTGGAGGAGGAAGACTGGAAGGAAAGGCCCGAAGAGGCAGAGGAGGAGTCCATGGTGCAGAGGAGGGTTTTCGATTGCTAAAGCAGAGGATGAGGAGTCAAACTGCTCGGATGCGGTTAAATAAAGGGGATATAGTGGAAGACGATTCAATTATGTGGCAGTTTCGAGGATGCGGTGCCAAAACTGTCAAATCGTGCAGTACGGAGAAGTTGAGAAGGCAAGGAATCATGATGAAAGGGCACTGTAGCGGTTCTGCTCTGCAACGCGTGACCCGATGAAGGAAAACAGAGTGGTTTTGGAATTATTATTGCCAAAACCAGGGGAGCATGTGTTATCACCAGATTTTAGCCAAATCAGAAGATGGGCCGTGATTGGGATGGGCTTGGAAGATATGCACATGAAGTGTTTATGAAGCAGCCTCGTGCGAGAGTTTGGGCTAGATTGCCCGTGTATCTGTACATTATGGTAGATCGCATTTTAGTTTAGAATTAAGAGATAGAGTTTGGTTCGTACATAGTTAGGTTTATTCCAAAGATAGAAAGTCTACGGACTATAAATATGTACCTAGGGTTATTGAGAAAGGAGGACGATCACGTTCACAACAAACACAATCTAGGCGCATCGCCACCCCTTGTTTTGAGGGTTTCTTCCGGGTAAGCATCATGCTGCCTAGATCGCATCTTGCGATCTAGGCAGTATCAGTTTATTCGTTATCTTGTGTTGCTCGTACTGAAGCCTTGTTGATGGTGAGTAACACTGTTATCATAGATGTTTTTGGGCTAGCATCGATACTTTTCCGGTACGTTTGCTTAGTTATGCTGCCCCTGAATATCTAGCTGCCCTTGCACCTATCTGAGGTGTAAGGGCAGCATCTTGCTTAGTCTTTATTTAGTAGATCTGTTTTGTTATAGTTGTTCCTTGTTCTTCAAGGATTAGCTTGATATCCGCATGGTCAGGCCTTGCAAACGGGTTGAACGATCCAGTAGTGCGTAAGGTATAGTTTGCTGATCCGAGAGGAGATGTTCTGGGAATTGACTCTATGTTGGTTTTTAGGCCTCTTCTTGGATTAGTTTTCTGTTATCTTTCGTATCTGCCAGGCTCAACTACGTGTAGGATGTTCCAATTATGCGGTGAAAGCCTTAGACTATCGTAGATCGATTTGACTTGGTATTGATCAAGCAGGAACCCCATGTTGTCGTATATCCAATACGAACCATGGAGGAATCGGCTCTTTGAGCTGATTCACGGGATAACCTGAGAGCCGATCGAGGCTCGGATTTAATGTTTACGTGTCTGCCATGCAGGAAATTAATCGAAGCAATCCATCACCTTCCTGACCAGGTATAGGTCAGGTGGCACGCCCTTGCAACCGCCAGGACGTGTGCCAGAGCATTGCGGGCCGTCGCCCGAGGGCCCAGGACCCACAGGCAGTTCTGGGAGCCTCCCGGCTCTCCGTGTTGCCCGTCGCTGCTTGCCGGTGGGTTTTGGCCGGCAACAGGAACGAAAAAGCTTAGTACAAGAAGCCGGTAGGCCCAGACAAAGGAAAGACAAACCGGCAGAAATAACTTACTCTTGAGCGCGGCAACTTGGCTGGAGAGGTCTTCAGAGGAGGTTTCCGGAAGGGCAGCTGCGTGAAAGAAACATGTCAATATTATTCGTCAAGAAAAAAGGATAGTACAAAAGATGCCGGTGCACAAACCTTGGCACTTGATGTGGTCGAGTTTGAGGGCAGTAAAGGCCTCGTTCAGGCTCTGGTGCTCCCACAGCAGCTCCTCGAAGACTTGCTTCCGGGAGTCCAACACGCTCTGCACAGAAAGAAGTACCATAAGCTATGCCGGCTTTTTGCAGTTTCGCGCTAAGTACTTCCTGCTTAACCCGAATCTCGGGGATTAGCTATGCCGGTTTTTTTGCAGTTTCGCGCTAAGTACTTTGTGCTTAACCCGAAACTCGGGGACTAGCTATGTTGGTTTTTTGCAGTTTCGCGCTAAGTACTTTGTGCTTAACCCGAAACTCGGGGACTAGCTATGTCGGTTTCTTAAGAAAGTTTTGCGCTAAGTACTGCGTGCTTAACCCAAAACTCGGAGACTAGGGATATATCTACAGGTTCCGAAGTTGAAAAAGTTTCGGTATAAGAAAAAGATTCAAGTTTCGGCAAGATATATTACCAGCACGTTGTTGTTGGCATCGTGCCAAGCGTTGTCGAACTCCTTTACGGCAGCCTTGAGCCGGCCGAAGTGATGCACAGTGCTGCGGTGGCCGCGCGGATCGAGCTTCACCTTGCCGTCCTTTCCAACGCCAAGAGTGGCAGCGGAAAGATCGGCGAGGTTCCACCGGTCCACGAGGTGCTGCAGTGCACCCAGGTTCGCTCTACCGCGGTTCAGCTCAATCACGCGGCCGAGCTGCGAGGAAACCTTCTCACCGACGGCCACAGCAGCGCACCCGGTGTGAAGGACAAGAGGTTGAGCCTGGGAGCCAGAGGCGGGCGCCGTTGCTGCCTTGACCGCGGCAGTGAGCTGCTCAGCGGTTACGATGGCACCCTCCGGCGGGCTCTGGAGCGGAGCAGGAGCCGGTTTGATGGTGGGTGCCGGCGGCGGCGCAGGTGCGTCCTTGACCGGCGAGGAGGTTGCCGGTGCTGTCTTGGAGGGGGAAGTGGCGGTTGCCTTCTTCTTCTTCTTTTCAGGGGTGGGTGAAACCGAAGGTTCCGACCGCTCGGCATCTTCAGAGCCGGCGCCCATGTTGCTGGCGCCGGGGTCTTCTTTGTCTGGAGGGGAGATGAAGTCCTCCTCCGCGCGGGAATGTGTCGGTTTAGGGGCCGCACACCCCGAATTTGTTTTTCCTCCCCGAGGGGAGGATTGAGCTTTGCCGGCACCAGAATGTGCCAGACTTGATTGAGGAGGAGGAGAGGCCCTTCCGGCGTCCTCGGAGGTCTCCGGCCTCATTCCGGGAGCACTCTTGGTAAGTACCAGGGGAGCCCTAAGAGAAAGAAAGCGTGAAAGTTAGCCGCAAGAAATGGTATGTACTAAGCTCCAAACCGGAAAGATGCGGTGTTAAGTCTTACCCAGAGGAAACCGGGATCTCGCGCCTGCGCTTTCTCCGGTAGCCACATCGATCCCCTTCTTGTGACGCTTGGAGGGGGGAGCCTCGCTAGAACCGGCATCGGAGGCCGGAGTCTTGCGGACTCTGGGAGCCTCGCTGGTGCCGGCATCCGGAGCCGGGGCCTTGTCCTTCCGAGCTCCGGGGGCCTGAGCTCTTAGGAACTCAGGACCAACCTCAGCGGCGAGGGGAGTCACGTTCTCATGGACCTGAGGGTTCCGGTCAGCTGTATCTGGCCTCACAAAGAAAAATCATAAGTCAAAGGAAGCGGGTGAAGTACCTCGAGGACGACAACGTCATTGTCAGTGTCGGAAGCATTGTCCAGGTTAGAGGCAGAGGAGTTACCGGGGCGCGGGGTGTGCGTCCGACCCATCTTGTGCTTGTTCGCAACGACAAAGGGGTCAGGATCCTCATCGTCCGAAAACTTGCGCGAGGGCTCGAAAGATTCCGGAACCTCGGCAGCGATGCGAGGGAAGTGCTCATGTACCTGAGAAAGAGCAAGCCAGTTTACGGTTCAAAAGTATACCGAAAAGATCATCCCGGTTTCTCCAAGTTCTTACTGCGGGAGAAGGGGGGCCTTGAGGACCACATCAGATTTGCTCAAACCGAGGGTGGTGATCCTCGTCGGATCCCTCCGGCCGCGCATTTGACCTATTTTGTGAGCACGGCGCTGGAGGGGCAGCACCCGGCGCGAGTCAAACGCACACACTATGTCATCCGAGCTGATGGCAATGTTCTTGTTGAGGTCCCTCATGAACCGGATAATCCGGTTAGTCTCCACGTGGGTGTCCTTCGGGTTGAACCTCCAGTTCGCTCGGGAGGGGATACCGGGAATGTATGCCGGAAGATTGATAAAATCGATGGGGCTAAGGTTCCTAACGTAAAAGAAAGATTTTTGCCAGGTCCAGACGGATTCCAGACTGACAAATTTGTAGAAAGGGCTCCCCTGGCAGGGCGTAAGGATACAAGCCCCGCACTGTACGACGGGCTTGGGTTTTGGAATATTTTTACCTTAGACCAAATTGATCCGAAGGTTGTAAAAACGAGCAAAAGTGTCAATAGTGGGAAGGAGGCCAACGAAAGCCTCCATGAAAGAAACGTAAGAGAGGTAAAAGACGGCATTGCAGGGAAGATGGTGAGGCTGGAGCTCGTAGTAGTCTAAGATGCTACGGAAGAAGTCAGATGCCGGGAGGCCGAAGCCGCGCTCAAAATGAGCGGCAAAGACCACGAGTTCGCATGGCCGGGGCGTGGGCTCCAGCTCTTCGCCAGGGATCCGGTACATCACCTGCTCCGGTATCCTCCTGGACCGGTAGAGCCAGTCAATTTCGGCTTGATTTACGTCAGAGCCCTTCCAGGCCCCGCGACTGTACACTGGCGCGTTCGCGCCGGAAGCTGGGATGGAGCTGCTAGCTTCCTAGTCCCGACCGGTATCTTCATCCGGCGCGCCGGACTCTTGCTCCATCCGGGCGAGCTCTTCGTCGAGCCCGTCGGACTCTTGGGCGACGGATTGCTCCTCCCCCAAGGATATCTCGGGAGATTCGCTAAACTGAGTCCCTCCGGAAAGCTGCCCTTCGCTTTCTTCAGAAGACAGTTTTCTAAGTGCGGAAACTAACTAAAAACAAGTTTCCTCAACTCTATCTCCTCGCGAAGATCTACGCAAGAGATAAAAACTAGAAAAAAGAGGGGATAAATACCCTACCGCTCCCAAGAACAACGGTAAAAAGAGGGGAAGTGAACCAGATCTGGGAAGCTGACCTGAGAACGGCGGCGAAGTTCCTGAGGGTCAACGGGCCCGAGAGTTCGCCGGAGTTCGGCGAGGAGGCGGTTGATGGTGGCGAATGGCGAAGCAGAATCCGGCACGGAGGTGCGTCCATGGGCTGCGGAAGAACGCCGCGGCGCAATCTCGATGGAGAAGGTGAAGCGCGTTCAGCAATGCGCTCCTGCGGAGTTTCGTCGGAGAGCTTGAGCGCGACGGTGGACGGCGGCGCGGAAAGCTCGAGTGGCATGGGGCGCAGAAGGCTTGAGGGAAGACGAAGTGAGAGCGTGGGGGCAACGAGGAACCGTCGCACCCTTATATGGAGAAGGAGATCATGGGCCGAAAACGGCCAGGCCCGCACCATTTCGCCTCGTGGGTCGCCACGTGGCGCAGGAGTACACGCGCCGCAGGAGGATGCCACACGCAAGGCCACAGGGATCAGGAGTGGCGCATTAACTGCGTGCGGGAGTCAAACGATTTGACGGCTGACACTGGCGCGTCAGGCACAGTGCACATGTCTCTAACAGGTGCAGATTTTGAGTTATTCTCGACTTAGTCGAGGTGAGCCTTAATGGAAAAGGAACCGGCAAGAAGAAGCCGGAGATATAATGTGGACTGGTACCGGCAAGAAGCCGGGCCTGTGTAAAAGGAAACCGGAAAAAATAATCCGATACGTGTTGAGTAGGAACCTGGCATGGCCTGTCGGATAGAATCCGTCAGGCTATACCAGCTTCTGGGACTAATGTCGGGGGGATGGCCCCCGGTAGGCCAAGGCTATGGCAAGTTAGTCGTAATATGGTAGCGGTAAACTGGATCAAAGAGTGATCCGGATTCTAAAGTCAAGTTCAGCTAGCCGGAATTGGTACGAACAGGTATCCCCAGAGGGGTACACCGAAGTACCGGCTCTAAGAGCTTGTGTGGCTAAGTACAAGGATACCGGAGAGCAGAAGAAAAGGTACCGGGAAACCGGAACCAGGGGTTACTGTAGCCTGTCGGCACTTTGGTCAAAGATTCCATCAAGGACTAGAGGACAAGGATGAGCGAAGCACTTCAGTTTTAAACGAAGTCCTGGTGCCAAAGCAGAAGATGACATAAAAGATACCGGCGGAGGTCATTGCTCCCTGATTAAAATCATAACCGGCGCCATGTGGGCCAAAGTAGCTTTATAAAGTAGCTTAGCTCATCCTAGATTTCATTAGGATTTCTTCCCTTGTAAGCCATCCTCTCCCCTATATAAGGAGAGGGGGCACACCCCTGCGCGGGACGATCAGAAGAAGGCTTGGCTCCAGAGTGAGATTAGGTTGTAAGATAGCAAGTACAAAGGAGCTTATACTGTACATCTTCAACCTCTGGCCAGAGGCCAAGTTAAAGGAATACATACCTGTTTTTTGCCCATCTCTTTTCCTGTTACACAAACCCACACCCGAATCTTTTAGCGCACATTCCCAACTTAAACCATTCTATGGCATCTACCATTCCACCACGACAACACTCATGAAGCAAATAAAACCCAAGCTGGGTTGTAAAGCATACAAAGCCAATGTGAGTTCGAAGCCCATCCTAATGTCACGATGTGTGCTCAAATCATTATGAAGGGTGCTAAACTGTATAATGTCGTGAATAGTACATCCCACGAAGACATCTTATCCTAGGATCTGCCCGGTTTCATTTCGTTGAAACAAAACAAGACTTTTAGTCCCATGAATTACATCGTTTTGTTACATCGTCCATGACTTGCTTTATTTCCACACTTCGTTTAGTGACCAGTATCATTTTGTTGATCACTTATGTTTTTCCTTAAACAAACAATTACTTCACCAAAAATTAACTTTCGTGATATAACACCATAACCACAAATAAGTACTTTCAAATACGAATCTAGCGACATCTGTTGTATGTTGATTAAGATATATTTTAATAGAGTAATGGTTGATCATAACTCTTTCCTCGCGAAACCTAATATGCGAGGTATTTTAAAACTGTGGGAGTAACATTAAGGTTATTTTGCTCCACTAGATTTTTGAAACTCATAATAGAAAAACTACGAGGTTTGAAGTGGATTACACCCCTGCCTCCCGTGCCGCTCCTTTGGGGCGACACCTGGGGCGGCCCAAACCCTAGCCCCTCGAGTTCTTTCCCTCCTGTCTCCTCCTCCCCCTCTTCCACCGGAGGATGTCGCCGCCTTTGGTCGCATGGCTGATGGTGGTGTAACATCCCAAATTTCTAAGCAATGAAGAAGAAGAGTTCCAAAAATTAGAACCAACAAAAACTTTCTTTGCATATAGTGCCATGCATAGGAGTGGTGCATATTGTGTGTTATTACTATGATGTTTGCTTATGTGCTATTGTGTTCCAACTCAAAACCCTAAATGGATCATGAGAAGATCATCAAACAAATCCAAAGAAAAAAATAGAAAATCCCCAAAACCCTCGCATATGGTTTATGCCATTTTTACAAATCTTTAACCTAGATCTTTTTGGCTTGCACCAATAGTTGTACTATGTTTCTAAACACTTATAAACACTTTTGGCATCAAAGAAACTCAAATTAAATCAAATTTGAAATCAAATTTTGCTCACATACAATAATGGTCAAATCTGCCTTTTATAATCTGATCACTACTTTGAGCCCCTGGATATGTTGAGATTTTTAAACTAACCCAAACCAACTCTTTGCACCTCATCTAAGTACACATCAAAGTGAACAACTTTGGTAAAGACCACCAGTACAAAATCATCTTGGATCAAAAGTTATGATCAAACCAAGTGGAGACTTTGAAACAAATGTAAGATCACCACATTTTGAAATCTTTGCAAAACCATTTCTTTCTTGAGCACCACTTGACTCAACAATGTTCCCTGGTCCCCTCTAGAGCCAACCCCATCATTGAAACTCAAGGAGGAGGCCAAACATGGCATGGCCATGGCCATGCCGGCCATGTTCTCCATCAACATGCTCCTCCCTTTTTCTCTCACCCTTACCCTGGCCAACCATGTCATCCCGATCCTCCTTGATCTCCTGAGTACGTCGGTACTTGCCGTTGGTCGAAAGGACGACGACACGCACCGGCCGGCGCGCGCCCACGACGCCCTGGTACGACGCAGACGGCATGGCCACGTCACGTGTGCACAGCCGCGCGCGACACGGGCACACGTCGCCTCGTCACGCTGCTGCCTCCCCAGACCCCGTCTCTCGCCCTGAGCCTCGCCACGACACGCAGGACACGCTTACGTCGCCGACCCGCGCCCGCCGTCGCCGGAGAGGACGAATCCGCCCGCCACGGCCGCGCCAGTACACGCGCGCGCTCGACCAATGTACGCCTCGCCTCGCCACGCCGTTGACGTCAAGGGGGCCACCATGACGAGAGGAACAGGACGCCGCCCTTGCCTAGCCCAGTAGCTCGCCGGAGAAGCCGCGCCCATGTCGACTTCGCCGCAGCACCCACGGCCACTCCCGCGCCTATAAGAGGAGACCCCCTCGCGACGATCTCTTCACACCGCAGCACTCCTCTCTTCTCCCTCGACCTCCTGAGCCACTCCACCGTCGACATTAGCCACCACCGCCGCTCAATTGCAACCTCACTGCCGTGCGCCGCCGCGGAAGCTCGCCGTCGATTGGAGCCCTCCCCGGAGACGCCGCCAGTACCTGGAGAACCGCCATCGTCTACACCTTCGTCAAGCATACTGCCCACCTTTGCTGGAGCCACGGTGAGCCCTCCAACCCCCTAGCGCCGCCGCGCCAGTAGCCTGCGCTCGCCGTCGACGACGATGGACGTGGTCCGTTGGATCACGATCTAATCGTGCGTCTCTCAGTCCCCCGTACCGATTCGGCGTTTAACGCCCACTGACAGGTGGAGCCCACCGTCAGACAGCCCACGCGTGCATGGACGCGTGGTGGGCTGGACTTTGTCCGTTTAAATGATTTGGGCCCTGATACGTCCAAAACGTATCTACTTTCCCGAACACTTTCGCTATTGTTTTGCCTCTAATTTGTGTATTTTGGATGCAACTAACACGGACTAACGCTGTTTTGAGCAGAACTGCTCTGGTGTCTCGTTTTTGTGCAGAAATCCATCTTTCAGGAAAATCCTCGGACTTTATGCGAAAGGTCCTATTTTCTCAGAATATTGACGGAGCCAGAAGGGCAAGCCAGGTGTTGGCCCGAGGCCCCCACACACTAGGCCGGCGCGGCCCAGGAGGGGGGCGCGCCGCCCTATTGTGTGGCCGCCTCGGCTGGCCCCCGACGCCCTCCTTTGGACTACTTAACGCCTTCGACCTAAAAACGCATGGGGGTTAGACAAAATCGCGAGAAGACATCCAGTACGCCGCCACCGTCGCGAAACTCCGTCTCGGGACCAGAAACTCCGTTCTGGCACTCCGCCGGGATGGGAAATTGGAGGAGATCATCGCCATCATCACCACCGACGCCTCTCCATCGACCAGCCATGTTTCCCCATCCATGTGTGAGTAATTCCCCCGCTGTATGCTGAAGGGGATGGTAGGGATTGGATGAGATTGGTCATGTAATAGCATAAGATTGTTAGGGCATAGTGCCTAGTGTTCGTAATCGGTACTTTTATGATATTGTTGCAACTTGTTATGCTTAATGCTTGTCACTAGGGCCCGAGTGCCATGATCTCAGATCTGAACATGTTATCGATTCATGATGATATTCATTGCTTTATGATCTTACCTGCAAGTTGTATACACGTATTCTTGTCCGGAACCCGAGGCCCCAAAGTGACAGAAATTGGGACAACCGAAGGGGAAGGCGGTGATATGAGGATCACATGTGTTCACGGAGTGTTAATGCTTTGCTCCGGTGCTCTATTAAAAGGAGTGCCTTAATTTCCAGTAGATTCCCTAGAGGCCCGGCTGCCACCGGCTGGTAGGACAAAAGATGTTGTGCAAGTTTCTCATTGCAAGCACGTACGACTAAATATGGAACACATGCCTATTGATTGATTAGTACTTGGATACCGTTTTATTATTATCTGCAAATGCCATGCTTTGATTGTTACATGAGTTTCTCTCATCCATGCAACGCCCGTTCATCCCTCCCTGTGCCTACAGTATTTTAATCATGCTGTTTACTATAATCACTACTGCTGTCTTTGTTACTCTGCTGCTGTTATTTCACTACTCCTACTGCTATAAAACTGTTACTACTGATAAACTCTTGCGAGCAAGTCTGTTTCCAGGTGCAGCTGAATTGACAACTCCGCTGTTAAGGCTTTCAAGTATTCTTTGTCTCCCCTTGTGTCGAATCAATAAATTGGGTTTTACTTCTCGCGAAGACTGTTGCGATCCCCTATACTTGTGGGTCATCAAGACTATTTTCTGGCGCCGTTACCGGGGAGCATAGCTTTATTTGGAAGTTCACTTGGATTGATATTGTTCGCTGCAAATTCTCCATCATGGGTAAACCTCGCGATACTAAAGTCGCCATATTACCATCCACTACAAGAAAAGGTACAACTCTGAGTACCTCTGCTGCTCTTGATTCACCATCTGTGATAGATAAACTTGTTTCACCACCACAAGCTTCTCATGCTGGTACTTCTGCTAGATCTGAAAATTCCTCTCATAATTTTGATGATGCTTCTGTTGTGCTTGATAATGATGGTTCATTAGGATCTTTTCTAGATGCTACAATTGCTAGGTCTAGACAAATTGAAAATACTAAAACTCCTAATGAAAATGTTGCTACACCTGTTAATTCACCTGAGTCTGTTGAATACTCTAGTGATGATCTTGATGAAGATTATGTGGAACTTGATGATGATTTTATTGATAAATGCAATGCTACTACTGATGCAAGAAAAATTAAAAAGTTGCTTGCACAACATACTGTTAGATATAAACTGTCTTCTGATCCTAAATTTGCCACATCTCCTATAAACATTAAGGATAAGGATTATGATATTTCTCTTGATTTGTCTCATATATCTATTGTGGAGAAAACACCTTTTTGTGGTACTGAAAAAGAAAGTGCTGTAGAACACATGATTGAGCTATCTACTCTGAGTAGCTTGTTTTCTGATAATGTTAAGAAGCGTACTTATTTCGTTGCTAAAATTTTCCCTTTCTCATTAAAGGATGATGCTAAAACTTGGTATAATAGTTTGCCACCTGATTCTATTAATAGTCCAAAAGAATTGCTTGATGTTTTCTTCCGGAAATACTTTCCTGCTAGTGCTCAACATGTTGCTTTGCAGAGAATTTATAATTTTGATCAGGAAGATGGAGAGAAATTGCCTGAGGCTTGGGCTAGATTTTGCTCTCTTATTAGAGCTCGGCCAGAACATAATTTGGAAAAGCATGATTTACTTGATATATTTTATAGTGGACTAACCATTGAGTCTAGGGCATACCTGGATAGTTGTGCTGGTTGTGTTTTCAGGAAAAGAACTCCAGACGACGCTGAGGAATTATTGGCAAGAATATGCCGGAATCATGATGATTGGTCTACACCTGAACCAACCCCGACACCGATATTGAAGAAGAGGGGGATGATTAAATTAAATGATGAAGATATGATCGAGGGAAGCCAAGAAATATCTAAAAGAGAAGGGTATTAAATCCGAAGATGTGAAGAATTTACCTCCCATAGAAGATTTATGTAAGATAACTCCCCCTTCATCCATGATTGAGGTACACTCTCTTGAACGCTTTACTAGAGAAGATATTCCGTATTCAAAACCTCCTACTCAATGCTTAGATGAGTTTGATAATTATATTGTTAAGCAAAATAATTTCAATATGAGAGTAGAGAATCATTTAATGGAAAATTCTCAAGCTATTAGTAAATTGCATGGTATTGTGGAGAGAACCTCCAATGATGTTAAGATGCTTGTTAAACACTTTCATATGGTTCAAACTCAAATTGATCAACTCACTATAGTGCAAAATGACTTGTTAAAAAATAATTCTAAAGAAAAACATGCTTATGAAGTAACAACTAGAGGCGGTGTTTCTACCCAGGATCCTCTATATCCTGAAGGGCATCCCAAAAGAGTTGAACAAGATTCTCAACAAACTGAAACTAGTGCTCCATCTAAGAAAAAGAAAAAGAAACATAAAACTGTTGTAGAATCCTCTGAACCTGTTAATGATCCTAATAGTATTTCTATTTCTGATGCTGAAACTGAAAGTGGTAATGAACATGATAAATTTAACGATAAAAATGATGCTTCTGATAAAGAAGAGGTTGAAGAAGAACCTGAAAAGCATGCTAAAAATAAAAAGTATACCAAAGAAGATTTTATTGCTAAGAAACATGGTGATGAAAGAGAACCTTGGGTTCAAAAGCAAATGCCTTTTCCTGCTAAGAAACTAAAATCAAAGGAAGAAGAACACTATAATAAATTTTGTGATTGGATGAAACCTTTATTCCTGCAAATCCCTTTGACTGATGCTATTAAATTGCCTCCTTATTCAAAGTATATGAAAGATATTGTCTCTAACAAAAGGAAAATTCCCAATGAGGAGATTTCCAATATGCTAGCTAATTACTCTTTCAATGGTAAGGTTCCAAAGAAGCTTGGCGACCCAGGTATACCGACTATTCCTTGTTCTATTAAGAATAACTAGCAAAGTGGCCCTCACAAATTTGAGGGCATTGTTTCTATTATGTTGATTGTGTTTCTGAAATTAAATTATGGTTTCATGGATATCACGTCAGGGGATAACAAATAACATGCGTGTACAACCTCCAGACATGTTATGGAAATAAAATATCACTTATGTGGGTTACATCTTTAGTTTGTGTGTGAATGATTATTCCGTCATTTTTCAAAACATGCATATGTGTTTTTTTGTGATATCATATGAATATATATACACAAGGTTAAAATATTTATGTTCTGGTTGTTGGTATTCTATCAATGAGTGTATGCGATAGAAAATTAAGTATAGTGGATGTTATAGGTGATTTCCATGAATAGAAGTATAACCCTTCATGAATTAAAAGCAAGACAATTCATTAACGGTAATACGTACGAAAACTAAGCAGCGACTATTTCATTTTTGTTACCTACAAAATATAAATATAATGAAAAATTGTGAATATCTACACCAAAAATGTAATGTCACTTTTATTCTACATTGATTAGCAGATATGCTTGAGTATAAGTTATCAGATCGTCATCTATTTTGAACTGGATTTGCTCTCTTCGATCCAAATTACTTGCCGCAGATTCAATGAATCTAGACATATTTTTGGCTTAATTTGGATTGGAGGGAGTAGTTCTTTTATCCATTGTTTTAAAATTTCTCCATGGTATTCCATATCCAGTCGAATAGTTTGTACAACCAATCCTCACAAATATTTGTTGTCTCATGTTACATGATTATGCAGCTTGGATAACTTAGTTTGAAATTTCTTTTTTAGTTTTCATTTTATTGCGCAGTTGAAATGAAATGTGCTCTTAAATTGATACAAAACTATGCTCCCTTGCATCGTAAAAGATACTCAATATTTTTGGTGATAATGAATGGTACAAATCAAAAAATATTCTCTGAAACATTTACTAAAAAGGCTTTCGTTTCTTCAAAGTTATCTTTGCTCTTGTTAGGCATGGATCAAAGCCAAACCTCAAAGAAGGTAGGTCACAGTGGATTGATACTTTGTAATTCTCTCTTTACTTCTTCCAACCTATTGTAATTATTACACCCCTTTCCTACTATTTTTGAGTGAAAAAAATTAGATGCTTTTAATGTCAAGGTCCCCCGTACAAAAACATTTCGATATATTTAATCATTAACTATCAATTACTTTATATAAAATACATAATGATTGTTGGAGATATCTTATCACATGAAACAAAAAAACATCAAAATAATTACTAAGAATTATATATTTTTCTATATTTCTAGGTCCCGTGTAACAAACACTCCCATAGATTTTCTTATGAACTTCTCCATTGGTTCATAGAAAATATATAATATTTTTTTGAGACATCAAAAATAAATCAGCATAAATATTTTTACGAAGCAACTGGCCGGTAGACCTAGTCAAGCAGGAATGAAACCTTAAACTTATGTAGCAAGTAAACATTGGTAAATGTTTATTCTTTCGATCTGAAAAATCCACCACACCAGTCATAGATGTCGAGGGTAAGTATGTGTAGGTGATGGTAGTGTGCCGATGTGTATACAAAATAGTTACCCTGTTAGGTCCTAAATACTTGTCACGGGTTTAATAAATGTAGACTCGTTTTAGCCTATATTTATCTAAATCTTGTGCTCCCTCCGATCCATATTAGTTGTCGTTGATATATAGATCGATTTATCTACACACATTTTAGTTCTAGATACATCCATATTGACATGTGATATGAATCAGAGGAGGTATTAGTTTGAATACCTAACATGTACACATACACGTGAATACGCTATAATGCCTTGTAGCTAAAGTACATAGTCTTTTCTAAACATGTATGTGGCAGATTTGCCTTTCATCTTTCGATGGAGAGACAGATAAAGTGCTACACATTTTTTTGGTTAGAGCAGACGTGGATCAGTCCTGTTTTTTTCTACGTGGGAAGAGTCCAGCACATTGTAGCCTGGCATACGGATCTGCCAAGATTTTTTTCTCAAAGCTACGATCGATCAAATATGTACGGAAATATAGGACTGGGTTGGGTTGGACTACTCATCTTTTCTATATATATCTGCCAAACATGATTGAACGTTGTCACGTGTCAATAATTTTGCGTAACTTTTAGATCTATTAAATCTTAACCGTTAGAAGTAAAATCAACGGTTTATTTATTTCTAGCCTATGTGGATTAACGTGATGGCTCTATTTTAGATCTCCGTATCTTGCTTTTAATATATAATAGATTATGTTAGAACTGCTCTATGTGATTTGGGAGCGGGTGTTAGTGTTATGCCTTTCTCTCTTTATAAGAGACTTTATTTAGATAAGTTGATACCAACTGATATATCTTTGCAAATGGCTAATAAATCTACTGCTATTTCTGTCGGTATATGTGAGTATGTTCCTGTTCAAGTTACTAATAACTGCTTGATATTAACTGATTTTGTTGTGTTGGAAATGCCTGAAGATGATAATATGTCTATTATTCTTGGGAGACCTTTTCTTAACACCGCAGGGGCTGTTATTGATTGCAATAAAGGAAAAGTTACTTTCAATGTTGATGACAAGGAGCATACCGTTTATTTTCCCAAGAGGATTGAGAAAGCATGTGGAGTTAATACAATTTCTAATGTGAGAACTATAAAAGTGGGAACTATTGATTGTCCTATATATGAGCCTAAAGAAGAATATCAAACTCTTGTGATTGGATCCATATCAATACAATACAAGGTAACATGTTTGATTTGAGGTTTATTTCTTCTTATGCTATGTAAAATTTATTTGGTGGCAAGACTTGATCAACCTTGTTAACAAATTCATTTTATATGCATAGAGGAACTAAACAACATCTCTTTCTTCTTCCACATGATCTACTTGCTGTAGCACTTTTGTTTTGCAAAGTTCTTTAGTTAATTAGAGATTTCAAAATCTTTTTCTGCCCAGTAATAATAAATTTAACACCCAGAAATGTGCATTTTTCAAAGTTTTCAAAAATTCACAAAAATTATACCATTGCTCCTATTTTTCGACGAGGCACCTGGGAACACCTGGGGATGACCAGTGGGGCACCCCAGGGTGGCACCCCATAGGCCGGCGCGGCCTGGAAGGGGGGCGCGCCACCCTGGTGTGTGGGCCCCTCCTTGCCCCACCACTTCATCTCTTCCTTCCACTCTCTTCTCTCTCCCGAAAAAACTCGCACCAGATTTCTCTCACTCGCGTTTCTGCTCAAGAGCTCAATTTCTCGATCTCTTTGCTCAGCCCAGATTTCTGTCTGAAATTTGGCACATTTGCTCTCCGGTAGGTGACTCCTCCGATTACCCAAGTAGAATTTTGTTTGGTTGAGTATATCTTGAATATTTTGCTGCTGTAGGTAACATGTTTAGTGAGCTTGCATGCTTGTTCTAAGTGGTAAAAACTAGTTTTGATGCATGATTAGTACTCTAGCAAGTTCCTATGGTAGTTTCCCTCAATTATATGTCACCAAATCAAGTTTTATATTGTTTGTTGAAAATTTTTAGAAAAGGGAGATGGACAACTATAACTTTGGAGAAATGTTTGAAGGGGAGACGACAAGCTCGAGGAGGCCCTCAAGGGCAGCCACCCGATTCAGGCGATCCTATAACGAGGATGTCATCGCGCCAAGCTTCGAGCCCGAAGAGGACAATGGAGTCCGTAACGCTTCATCTTTCCCATGTTATGACTTTTTGAGTAATGCAGGGTTGCTGGATGATTTCTTGACCCTTATCGGTAAGACGGGCTTAACCACCTACATGGGAGATGAGAGGGAGCAATACCACATGCTCACTAAAATCTTTGTGGAGAGCTTCAAGTTCAACAACAAGCACTATCACCCGACAGTTGCATTCAGGATCTATGGTAATCCTATTACTATGAAGTTGAAGGATTTTTGTACTGCATTGGATATCGCCCCTGTAGGTACAGCGAAGAGGATTGAGGACAATCCCAGGGTTTTGCTTGAGCTCTATCGAGAGATCACCAATGATGACTGCCGCACCATTCAGCGTGGCAAGATAAGAAACATTCAACTCCCCGCCATTAAGTATTTTGCTTATTACCTTGGTACTAGCATTCTTGGTAGGGAGAACACTAGTAATATTTCTAGCTACCATCTTGCTTTCTTAATTGCTGCACTCACTGGAGAGACACCGTATCATCTTGGTGCTCTTATTGCTCGCCGCTTGTCTAACAGGGGGCCTATTTTTGGAGGAATCATTGCATCACGCATTTTAGCACATCTAGAGCTTCCTCTTGACCCTACTGATGTGAAAATAACTCCTATAAGGCTTGATATTGCTGCTATGAAGAGTCATCAATTTGTTACATCTGACTCTAGTTTATATAATATTGTCTATAGAATGTTGTTTGCTGACGGGGAAGAGAGGGAAGTTCCATTGCCACAGCCAGATTTGTTCAGTGTTGACAGGAAACCATGGTCGCGCTCTAAGGAGGAGATGGATGAGAAAATGAAGATACAAGGCTTCCACCAGCAGCATGACTCCGAGGAAGCCGAGCCCTCCTACGACTACACCGTCACGTATCCGGGTGCTTCTTCCAGCACATACCCGGAATATGATCCATCTTCGTCGTACTACGGAGGTGCTACTTCATGGGCACCATGGGATTGATCTCCACTTAGGCCAAAAGCCTAAGCTTGGGGGGAGGTATACCGGCATCACTCATTCTTTGCATATTATGATTGCTGGATACTTGTACATACTTGTTTAGTTTCTTAGAGTGGTTTTCTAATGAGAGGGAGATGATATTTGGGGAAGTGCTGTCTAAAAAACAGATTCTGGGCTGTTACTAAAAAAATTCCTGTGTGCAGCCAGAACGTCATTTTGAGCTGCCAATTTTTGTGCATGTTCCCCAGATTGTTATCTAGCTTTCATTAGTTGAACATTTTTCGAGCTGAGCAGCGGAAGAATTTCTTAAAAATCGATTACTGTACTGCTGTCAAGTTTTGGCAGATTTCTGCCATCTTGCTTTTCTCTGTTTCTTTTAGTTTTCATCTTCTTGTTTTTGCTTTGTTTCTTTCCTAAAACACAAAAAGACCAAAAATATTTCTGTTGTTTCTCTTTACCATTTGTTTACTTTGGTTTCTTGCTTTTATTTTGTTTTGTTTGCTACCGTTGGATTTGCTATAAGAAAACCCAAAAAGATTTTGCTTTGTTTGCTTGTTTCCTTTTGTTTTTGTTTCTAATTCAAAAACACCAAAAATATTTGCTGTTCTTCTTTGGTTTTGTAAAGTTCATTATGAGTTCAATGGTCTTCGGTGGATGGAGCGTGGTTTTCATTCCATATTATTCAAGCTACACAAGTGAAAAGGCAATAATGACGATCTACGACAATCCGATTGTGGTGAGAGGATGGTATGAACTCTATTTGTTTTCATTTTTGTACATATACTCATCCATGTGAGCATGCTTAGTTGGTTCATGTGAGTTATATGTCACTTAAGGAAGTCTAGTAGTTCATGATCTCTCATGATTAGTTCCAATTTATTAATATGAGTAGCATGTCATAAATATTTGCTTGCATTGTTTTATTTATGGATAGATATGAC
The DNA here is from genome assembly GCF_019359855.2 of Lolium perenne. Lineage (NCBI taxonomy): Eukaryota > Viridiplantae > Streptophyta > Magnoliopsida > Poales > Poaceae > Lolium > Lolium perenne. The sequence continues at coordinate 94,150,558 of NC_067250.2, read as the reverse complement.
ATTGTGGTATCCTCCTCTGAATAATTCACTTGAATCAACTTGGCACATGCTCACGCATGCATATGACTGAACAAAAGTCAATTAAGCCTCGATGATTTACTTCACCTCAGAGTTCTTGTATCACTTTTATGCCTCCGTTAATTTATTTTGTCGCAAGCATGATTATGACAGTTACTGCTCTCTTGATTGTCGCTTCTCAGTCTATTGCTAGCCTTCACTTGTACTGAGCGGGAACACTGCTCGTGCTTCCAAACTCCTGAAAACCAAGTTATTCCAGAGTGTCCACCATAAATACCTATGCATGGCATTTCAAACCATTCTAAGTAAATTCTCATGTGCTACCTTTAAAACCTTCAAAATGCTTCTCAATTTGTGTCAATATTTTATAGCTCATGAGGAAGTATGTGGTGTTTATCTTTCAATCTTGTCATTTACTCCGGACGGACTTTCACCAATGGACCAGTGGCACATCCGCTTATCCAATAATTTTGCAAAAAGAGCTGGCAACGGGGTTCCCAGCCCCAATTAATTAACTTTCATAAATTTACAAATAGACACTCCTCCATGGTATGTGATTGTTGGTCGGCATCCGAGGATTTGGTTAGACATGGCTTGAGAAAGCAAAGGTGGGGAGGAGTGTCATCTAAATAAAGCTAAAATAAAAAGGCACTCCTTCATGGTATGAGATTGTTGGCAGGCACCCGAGGATTCGGTTAGCCATGGTTTGTGAAAGCAAGGTTGGAAGGAGTGCCACCCAAAAATAAAATTTCATGGGAGCCGCTCTTGAAGGTCTGGTTGATGAGGTAGGTAGAGTACCCACTATCACTCGTTGACAACAACAACCACCTCTCAAAATAATTTTACTCCTGTTTTACAAATGAAAAGCTCTAGCACATGTTAATCCCTGCTTCCCTCTGCGAAGGGTCAATCTTTTACTTTTACATTGAGTCTCCATCCTTTCTTTGAGCACTTTCTTGAGAGCACAACTATCATTCTTAGTATAATATGCTTGTCCCAAAATGTGATTAACTGTGGTATAACTTTGATGCTTTTATCTTTTATAATCTCTACTTCCAGTCTTCCCATGAACCCCAAAGGTGCCCAAGCATTTATGTTTTGCTGTACAAACACGTGCAAGCAAGATACCACTTTATCATATCCTTCTATGAACATTGCAATCCTGCTGATAGACATGATTCATGATGCTCATTATTAATTTGTTGGTACCTTTTCCATGATTGACATAGCTATTAGATGATTTTATTTGCATGTACCTTATTATGAATCGCTTAAGTACTTGCCATATCATGAGAATATTTACATCATATGAACAAATGTGTTCGTGAAAGTTCTTTTATCGCACTCAGTTGTTAACTGAATTGCTTGAGGACAAGCAATAAGCTAAGCTTGGGGGGAGTTGATACGTCCAAAACGTATCTACTTTCCCGAACACTTTCGCTATTGTTTTGCCTCTAATTTGTGTATTTTGGATGCAACTAACACGGACTAACGATGTTTTCAGTAGAACTGCTCTGGTGTCTCGTTTTTGTGCAGAAATCCAACTTTCAGGAAAATCCTTGGAATTTATGCGAAAGGTCCTATTTTCCCAGAATATTGACGGAGCCAGAAGGGCAAGCCAGGTGGGGGCCCGAGGCCCCCACACACTAGGCCGGCGCGGCCCAGGAGGGGGGCGCGCCGCCCTATTGTGTTGCCGCCTCGGCTGGCCCCCGACGCCCTCCTTTGGACTACTTAACGCCTTCGACCTAAAAACGCACGGGGGTTAGACAAAATCGCCAGAAGACATCCAGTACGCCGCCACCGTCGCGAAACTCCGTCTCGGGACCAGAAACTCCGTTCTGGCACTCCGCCGGGACGGGGAATTGGAGGAGATCATCGCCATCATCACCACTGACGCCTCTCCATCGACCAGCCATGTTTCCCCATCCATGTGTGAGTAATTCCCCCGCTGTAGGTTGAAGGGGATGGTAGGGATTGGATGAGATTGGTCATGTAATAGCATAAGATTGTTAGGGCATAGTGCCTAGTGTCCGTAATCGGTACTTTTATGATATTGTTGCAACTTGTTATGCTTAATGCTTGTCACTAGGGCCCGAGTGTCATGATCTCAGATCTGAACATGATATCGATTCATGATGATATTTATTGCTTTATGATCTTACCTGCAAGTTGTATACACGTATTGTTGTCCAGAACCCGAGGCCCCAAAGTGACAGAAATTGGGACAACCGAAGGGGAAGGCGGTGATATGAGGATCACATGTGTTCACGGAGTGTTAATGCTTTGCTCCGGTGCTCTATTAAAAGGAGTGCCTTAATTTCCAGTAGATTCCCTAGAGGCCCGGCTGCCACCGGCTGGTAGGACAAAAGATGTTGTGCAAGTTTCTCATTGCGAGCACGTACGACTAAATATGGAACACATGCCTATTGATTGATTAGTACTTGGATACCGTTTTATTATTATCTGCAAATGCTCTGCTTTGATTGTTACATGAGTTTCTCTCATCCATGCAACGCCCGTTCATCCATCCCTGTGCCTACAGTATTTTAATCCTGCTGTTTACTATAATCACTACTGATGTCTTTGTTACTCTGCTGCTGTTATTTCACTACTGCTACTGCTATAAAACTGTTACTACTGATAAACTCTTGCGAGCAAGTCTGTTTCCAGGTGCAGCTGAATTGACAACTCCGCTGTTAAGGCTTTCAAGTATTCTTTGTCTTCCCTTGTGTCGAATCAATAAATTGGGTTTTACTTCCCGCGAAGACTGTTGCGATCCCCTATACTTGTGGGTCATCAGGCCCGTTAGTTTTCCCGCCGGCCCGTTTCAGTTCAAATTCGAATTTCCAGATTAATTCAAAATCAATACTGACCCTGTTTTCAAAATGCAATAGATTCAAATTGGATTAACCAAATTTGATGAATTTTATATCTTTGGAAAGCTAGTAAAAATATCTACACAACCCCACTGGTCTCAGTGTGGCATTCTTTGTAGAAATAATGTGACAAAAAGAATAAAGCAGGGACTTTTGCACTTTCAAATAATTACTAAAAATCAACCACAAGTGATATTAAGTTAATTTCAACTCTCATAGCTCACATTTCACTTACACTAATTGTTTCTGCAAAAATATGGTGTGGTTACTTTGAGTGATCATGGCCTAGTTTAAATAAAGGACTATATGTCTATTATAGTCAAATGATATTGTCCAAAACTATTAAGTAAATTGTATGAGAGACTTGCTCTCATTTAAATCTTGTCCCAAGTACTTTCGTATGAAGTTGTGACCCTGGTATAAATACTCTCACATGAAATTACTTGGTGATATTAAATCATAATTGGTATTGTTAAATAGTAGGAGGTATTTTACCTCATTTAAATTATTTTCCCCAAATGATGATGATGAATGGTTGACTTGGGTCAACATGGATTCATGCATGACTTATGGAGAAGCTTAAATCTTAATAAGATTCAATGAGAGGAACTGATTTCCTCCAAGAACTAAATAGAAACTCTAATCTACATATTGTAATGAGAGGAAATTATTTTTCTCATTAAAAAGAAAACAAAGCCAACTCACATACTAGTAAGTGTGGAATGCTAGGATAGTTGTGTGAACCTAATTGGTGTGCTTAGTATAGCTCTTGAACCTTGTTTGGTGATTGTTACTTCGTATCCGTTTTTAGACGCTAGCACCGAAGAGCACCAGGAGGAAGAAGTCTACTACCAGGAGGAGGAGGACCATTTTGATCAGTGCACCAACCAAGGCAAGCTAATAAACTTGCAAAGTGCAAAGCTCTCCAAGAGCAAAGCACCACCAACTTTTATTTCATGCTTAATGATTCTATCCCCAGTTTTACTTTACAAGCTTAACTGATTTTTAATTATCAAAGTTTACTTTTGATTCATGATTCACTTGGTCTAGAGTAGACAAGATCACCAAAATTAGCCTAAAGCAATGAAAGCTAGATAGCACCCCTCATGACTAGTTTGCTAGTGCTAACAAATAAAACTGACTACTCTAGATGGGAACATTGTGAAATGAAATGACATTGAATGATTTTGAAGGTGAATATGACTTGAATGACATGATGAACTTGATAAAAACTGATGGATGGGTTAGGATGCGATACCTTTCCAATTTACAAGTACCCCCACAATACCTGATTATGGGTAGGGCTTAACTGGAAGTTTATGTGTCTTAGTATGGGTTCCCTCTAAACAAGCGTCATAGGGGTTATGCCGAGGCTGCCTCCGTTAAAAGTGAACTGATGTGAAATGACGTGAAATGAGGTGAATGTCCGGCCCAAGCCCTGTGCAGTTCCCAGGCTGACGGTTTGTCTTCACTGGGAGGCCAAGCTCATGGGGAGAAGTGCCTACACTAGGATATGTAAGAGAAAGGTTATGGTTGATGATCCGCGTACTGAGTTACGATTATTCAGAGTTATCTCTGACGGATGTAATCAAATGTTGTGGCACAAGTGTGCAACCTCTGCAGAGTGTAAATCTATTCGAATAGCCGTGTCCACGGTTACGGACGATTGGAAAGGCCATACTGTTCCGTTGTCAGATATTTTATGAACTGAATGGTGACATGAATGGTGAACTTGAATTTGAAACACAACTGAGTTGTGGGAATGATACTAATGTTCCCACTTGAGTTAGTTAGCAAATACTGAGTTTCTTCCTAAATGCTTATGAACTAAAATTGGCTTTATGCAAATGAACCTAGAGCATAGAACCCTTGAATAAAATTGATAAGTAATTACTTAGAGTTAGTTTGCGAGTACTTTAAAAAGTACTCACGGCTGTGTCCCTGGCTATTCAAATGGCCAGACTATGAAGAGGAGCAGCAGTACGAGGATGACGGCCAGCAGGACGTCTACCACAACTAGGAGTTCTTCGAACGTCAAGCGTTGGCGTGTGGATTAGATAGTCCACTAGTACTACTACGCGTCCGCTATGTATTTGTGATGTTCGTTGATCAATAGATCAACTATGGTTGTAATATTCGGCTCATGTGATCTACGTTTGTAAGACGACTATGGTTTGTAATGAATGATGACTTATGATATCAACTGTTATGTCTCGCAACAACAATATTCCTGGGATTGCGATGAATGGCATAATAGGCATCCGGAACTAAAAATCCGGGTGTTGACAGGTGGCGGCGGAGAGCCTCTCTCCCGCGTGTGTGTGTGATGTTGTGTGCCTGGGTGGGCTCAAAAGCCCTAGAGTAGCTTGGCCTCCTCCTGCCTCTCAAGTACGCATGCTCTGCTCCTCCGTGTCGCCTACCCCGTCTGCCAACTCGCTGGACCTCGCAGGCGCGTCACGCTGTCCGCTGGAGTCCACCCTCGCTCGGGTGCTGGTCCCTCCCAGATCCTCTGGTGGATCTGACGGGCGGTCGGGAGACCTTCCATCGAGTGTGTGCGCCACCTCTCCGGCGGCTGGCGTTGCGAAGGCTTGCTGGTGGTGCTCCGGTCACCGTGGGGCGGCCAGATCCAGCGACGATGTGTGGCGTTTGGATCTGGCCTGGGCCTGGTCAAGTCAGGCCGATCCGCGGGGGTGGTTTTCGATTTGGCGCGTGTGTTGTCAGGGGTTCTCAATAATGGTTGGGCCTCGGCGAAAACCGCGCAATGGCATCGACCATTGCTGGCAACGACAACACCTCCGGGTGTCGTTCCCCTTGTTGAAGGTGTTGCCTTGAAGACCCTTCCTCTCTCTGGTTTGCTGGATTATGTCTCTCTATCTCATCTTGCTCTCCTCAGTTCCCTCTCCTGGTGTAAGCATTCCTCATAGTTGCTGTTGAATCTTCCTACAATCTCTCTCCCATTGCAGTCCATAAACAATGTTGGCATGGCTACTTTTACATGGTGTCTCCTTTGGTCTTGATGGCCATCCAGCACCTAGGGGGGCTTGTCTGCTCGACGTCAAGCCTCGGTTAATGCTAGTGATGTCTTATTAATGCTTGTGGTGAAGACTCTAATTGGTCTATGACAAGGTTGAGATTTAAGGTTGGTGCTTTGGGGTTTTGGTGAAAGCTTTGCATGACCTCGGTGTCTACCGGCACCAACGGCGTCTTTGAACGCGGTTCACCTTCATGGAGGCAGTGCTGCAAACCCCTTCATCTGTATTCCCAAGTCCTTCTAGGTACTTCCTCGATGTCATGTCTCGATGGTGGTGTGGATGGTGCGGTGAAGGTCTGTTGGAGTGGACATCTCGTGCAATAGAAGTCAAGATCCCTTCAGTCAGATCAAGAAATCCTCTTTTGTTTTGATCTTCATTTGGATTTGCTAGGTTTTTTACTTATGGCGCTCTTCTTTTGGTCTAAGGCCCTGTTTGTTTGGGCTTCTGCTTCTGCTTTTAGAGTCTAAAAGCGGAAGCCCAAACAAACACCCAACAATTGAAAAGCGCTTCAAGGAAGCAGGGATGCGAAATACACTGCGTGAGCGGACGAGAGCCAAAGCTGCGGGAGAGGTGCTTCCCGAGCTTTTGCCTGCTTCCCGAGTGGCCTTGGACCGAACCGTCCTCTACGTTTCTTCTTATTTACAGAAATACTGCCATTGCGTTCCCAACTCGCTCGTGCAACCGGTCAGCCACCAACTCCACCCGAACGTTCCCCTCGTCCTGAACGAAGCTGCTCCCAGCTATGGCGAACGGCTAGGGTTAGGGTTCTCGCAGCTGACTCCGCCGTCGTACGCCGTTGTTCCAAGCCGCAGCTGTCCTACGCCGCTGTTCCAAGCCGCCGCCGCCCCTCCCAGCCGCCACCGACGCCGCCGTCCTACGCTGCTGTTCCCAGCCGCCGTTCTCGGCCGATAGAGCGAAGCTCTCCTCCCCCGATCCATTCCCAACCTCGTTCAGGTCAGGCCTTCACCGAATCGAGCCCCAGCACAACGGGTCGAGCTCGTTACCTTGGACCGACGGGAGCACCTCTGCCTCCCTGCTGCAGTACGCACAGCCAGATCCGGGAGCACCTCTTTTCTTTGAAATTTTTGGATTGATGTGAGATGATGTGATCTGGACAGAGTATACTGCGCCCATGACATGATACAGTTGGATTGCTAGAATGTGTGATCTGGAAAGAAGTGGTATTTTAATTTGATTTCCTCAAATCTATGATATTTTGCATAGATAAGATGAACATGGACAGAGAAATATAATGATTTAGGTAATTTTTAGCAAAAAAGATAATGATTTCACTTCCTACACCGGCGGGAGTAAAATATTGATTCATATATGTTGATTCAATTCGTCACTTTGACCATACAGACATACCCTTATGGATATTGTTTACGAAAACTCATTCTTTTACTTATATGTCAAAAGCTAAAATCATTTCTTTGAAAGGCACCTATACAATTACTTTGGTAAAAGGCCTGGACACTTTCTTCTTAATTAAGTATTTAAAAAGCAATTATTTTAGCTTAAAAGTAAATTAAGGTAATTTGGTTCTTAAGCATCATAATTATATAACAAAACAGCCAAATATAGCTTATTCGTTTCAAATGAGCATTTATACAACATCTTCAACACTTAGGGGCATTTCAGACATTTCACTCATAAAACAAACAGCAGCAGCTATAAAAAGCTCGACTGCCAAACATCAAATCTCTCTTTTCAACAGCTGCTTCTCACAGCTGCTTCTTCACAGCCCAACAGCTACAGCTGCTTTTTAAAAGCTGCAGCCCAAACAAACAGACCCTTAGTGGGCCGGCCCATTAATGTTTTGACCAGTCAACCTTAGAGGTTAGGCCCAGCCCACGTAACTAATGGACCAGCCCAGCTATATAATTGACCGGTCAAACTAAGTCAGCTGGCCCGGCCCGCTTAAGACGTGGCAGGCCTCGTGTGGGCCTACCATCTACCACGGGGTTTCAGCCGGTTAACGCCGTTAACTGCCAGTTAACGGCGTCTGCCACGTGTCAGTTTGCATGACGTCAGCAGTCAACGGGCTCCCAGAAACACTTGGGCAACGGTCCGATTTTCCGTGGCGGAAGGGCGCCCAAGCGCGATGGACCGAAAAAAACGTGGTAGGACTTTGCCTGACGCAGTTTCGACCACAGAACCCATATCGTCGGGTTAGGCCCATAGGCGACGAAAAATACCCCTTAGCGGACGATTTTAAGACGTTGTCTATCAGAACTTTTCTTGTAGTGGATGTTGGTGGGCACCCGGGGGACACACACTATGCCTAGGCGCGGCCAGGGAGGCCCGCGCCTAGGGGTGGTGTGGTCGCCTCCCTGATCTTCTGCGTCTCCCCTTTGGACTCCGTCTTCATGATAGAAAAATAGGAACTTCGGCTTTTGATTCTTCCAATTACGAGAATATTTCCAGAACAACTTTTCTGGAATACAAAAACAACTGAAAACATGAACTGGCACTGTGGCATCATATTAATAGGTTAGTTCCAAAAATACATAAAAATGCCACGAAGTGTAAATAAAACATATAGCAATTGGTGTAAAACAAGCATGGAGCATCAAAAATTATAGATACTTTTGCAATGTATCACTATCCCCAAGCTTAACTCCTGGTCGTTCCCGAGTAGGTAAGTGATAACAAAATAATTTTTGAGGTGACATGCAGCCAACACAATCTTGGTCAAGTTATTATAAAAGCATTGTATGCTGAGATCAAAGTACTCTAAACATAGGCATGATAGATATAATTCTAACAATGTAACTTAGCAACTATGTCACGACATGAAAAGTAACACAAACAAAAGATCATGAATAACAATGCATTGAAAGCTATTTGTTTGTTTCAAGCATAGATAAAACATAACAAAGTGGTATTCATCTTGTCCTTCACAGAATAGCAAAATATAAATTCCAGGACACCTTTAAAGTTCAAAGGGTGACTAGATACAAATAGTTTGAGAATAAGCAATAACATAATCATGAATCAATCAATAATAAATCTTGGGACTATGCACATTATACTCAGAATGACAATTATGCTCTCTTAATTGGTGCATAAAGTTAGAAGATGAAGACTCAACATAAAAAAAAGGCTCTTCGCAGAGAGAAGCAGAGATTACTCATGTGCTAGAAATTTTTATTTTGAATAAAACAGAGGTGTTGAAAATGTAATTGGAGAGGTATGTATGTATATGTCAACGAATGGCATCAAATGATTTATCATCCTTTCAAGTTTAATGGCTTCAAGAGCGGCTCCCATAGAGAGAACAATAAAGTTCCTCTTCTCCTTTGCTTGAACAAGCTAAGTTCATGATTTCTCAACCCCATAGTGTTAGGAGATTTATTTGATTATTTGTTTATTTTATATTTAGTGGGCTTGGCCCCGTTTGCCTGCTCTTTTTGCAATATTAGGGACTAGCACATTATGCATGCTAGTCAAGGTGTGAAGTTAAATAAACATGAAAGAGAACAATAAAGCATCCAACACTTCCTCATGAGCTAAAACATGAACACAAAACAGGTAATAGCTTTTGAAGATTTTAAATGTAGCACACAAGCAATTTACTTTGGAGTGGCGGTGAAATACCACATATAGGTAGGTATGGTGGATACATTTGTCAAATTTTGAGTTTTGGGAGTTGGATGTACGAGTAGATCTCATGCTCAGTACAGGTGAAGGTTAGCAAGAGACTGAGAGCGGCAAACTAAGAGAGCAATAATGGCCATAATCATGCATAGCGACAAAACATTATTAATCAAAGCATAAAGTGATATTACAAGTCAAAAACTAAATGATCATAGAGGCTTGAGGTGACTAGTTTGTAGTCATAACATGGAGTAAGCATGTGCCAAGTCAACCCAAATAAAGCATCGAAGGAGAATACCACAATATTATGCTTTTGTATGATGGAAACAACACATGATTCTTTCAATGGCACATTAAGCACTCTCAGCTATTTGAGACAAGTCATGCTACAACAATAACTACTAAGCGTATAATTAAAATAACATCTAACATGACATGTTAAAGTCTAAGCCACAGTCTAAACAAGCTTCCTTTTGCACCACTATAAGCATGAAATATTTTACTCTTCTCCAACACCAATCAACTTTTTTTTGAAACAACTCTCATAATAATTTATCAATGAAGACTAGAGAGCTAATCATACCTAACTAAAGAAAAGTAACAAGCTCTGAACAAGAGATTCATGAAAAAACAGGAGCTAAAAGCATTGCAGTAGCTAGACAAGAATACTCAACAAATATATATAAATATATATAAGTGAAGAATACGAGTATTCACATGAAAAAGCAGAGCGTGTCTCTCTCGCGCACAAGAATGCTAGGATCCAACCAAGTTGATTACAGCAAACAAAACAAAATAAAACTAAAAACAAAAATAAAGATGCTCCAAGAACAACACATAGCATATGAAGTAATAAAATATAGTGTCTTAAAAGATGACCTGATATTTTTGTTGATGAAGAAGGGAATGCCTTGGGCATCCCCAAGCTTTGACGCTGGTACCTCTTGGATATTTCTTGGGGTGACATGGGAATCTCCAAGCTTGAGATTTTGTCCATCCTTCATCTCATCACATCATTCTTCTCTCCCTACACTTGAAAATTTCCTTCATACAAAACTTCACACAATTTTCATTAGCAGCACTAGTGCAATCAGAATAACAAATTCACTTTGGTTCAGTTCTAACATAATTAAAACATCAATTAAAACATTAGCTACTATAGAAACTTCTTTTAAAAGCTCTTTCTCTCCAAAGAATTAAAAACGAAAAAGATTAAGAGGCAAATGCAAATAGTGGCAGAAATCAGTCAAAACAGAACAACATGTAAAGATCATTTTTTTCGAAAATCCTCTGTTGATCAAATAGAAAAGTGCAAAACTAATGAAATTTAGATAACAAACCTAGTCATATGCTCAAAAAATTCAGATAAATCCGACGCTCTGGCTGGGAATAATAATTTTTTTGGTGGCATCACAGAATCTGTTTCGGGACAGCAACTTCCCCAAATCTTACCTTCTTCCTATTAGAGGCTATTCTTGGCACAAAAACAAAATAAAAAGGATAAGGAGAGTTTGGTACAGAGGTAACAACTTTCAAGACTCAATAAAAGAAAAATTGCAGAAATAAAACATGGGTTATCTCCCAAGAGTGCTTTTCTTTAACACCTTTCAGCTAGGCACAGTAGTTTGAGAAGATGCTCACATAAGAAATATGCATTGAAGTAAAAGAGAGCATCAAGAAGCAAATGTAATTTTTTTAAAGTCTAACCCACTTCCTATGAAAAATAATCTTGTAAAGAAACAAGTCATGGAAGCACAAAGCAACAAGCATAGGAAAGCAAAACAAGTGCAACTTCAAAATATTCAACATAAAGAGGTGAAACTTAATATTGTTGAGATACATAAAACCATGTTTCACTCTCTCATAATAACTTTCAGTAGCATCATGAATAAAATTAACAATATAATTATCACATAAAACATTCTTATCATGAGCCACATGCATAAATTAATTATTACTCCCCACGCTGTCACTTTGAGGATCCAAATATAGTACTAACAAACACCACAATTTCATAGAGACATCCAACTCAAATTATAACTCATGATAAGTATTTCTGTAATCTTTGGCCTAAGAGACACACACGGTGTGCACACTGTCACCTTCACACCGTAGGACAAGGTGTCTCCGGAGATCACAATAATAAAACCACTTGAGTCGCATAATAGATGAAGAGTAACATCTACTTATTCAGCTAGATTACAAAGCTCATGATCACATAAAGATCACATCATGAGAGAGAGATAAACCACATAGCTACCGGTAAAGCCCTCAGCCTCGGGGGAGAACTACTCCCTCCTCATCATGGGAGTCAGCAACATCGATGAAGATGGCAGTGGAGTCGATGAAGATGGCTCCGGGGGCAACTCCCTGTCCCGGCAGGGTGCCGGAATAGAGATTTATGCCCCCCCCCCCCCCCCCGAAACTTGTCTTCGATGGCGGCGGAGCTACGGAACTTTTCGTGGATGGAGGCTGATTGATTTAGGGTTTTCGCATCAGGAGCAATATATAGGTGAAAGGGCGATATCGGTGGACGCCCGGGGGGCCACACCATACCTAGGCGCGGCCAGGGGGCCCGCGCCTAGGGGTTGTGTGGTCGCCTCCCCGCTCTTCTCCGTTTCCCCTTTGGACTCCGTCTTCGTGACAGAAAAATAGGAACTTCAGCTTTTGTTTCATCCAATTCGGAGAATATTTCCAGAACAACTTTTCTGAAATACAAAAAGAGAAGAAAATAGGAACTGGCATTGTGGCATCTTGCTAATAGGTTAGTTCCGAAAAATGCATAAAAATACCACGAAGTGTAAACAAAACATATAACAATTGGTGTAAAACAAGCATGGAGCATCAAAAATTATAGATACGTTTGCAACGTATCACTCTCCATCACCATGAGTGAGTAGTTCTCTGTAGGCTTAAGAGGTGGATGGGTTTTGGATGAGATTGATCATGTAATCATCCATATGTATCGAGATTTTAGGCGTTCGTCTTGAAGATATTCTTGTATGAGTGTTGGTACACCTTTGCTATGTTTAATGCTTGTTACTAGGGCACGAGTGACATGATTTCAATACTAAACCTATATTGATTTATAATATATATGAGGTTGGTATTTATCTTCAAGGTGTATTACTTGTTATTATGTTGAATCCCTAAAGTGACAGGTGGGGGAAAACAAGGGGAATATGTAATAATTTCGAGGGTTATGTGTGTTCATGAATCTTAATGCTTTGTTCCGATCTACACAAAAGGGTAGACCTTAATTGCTTGTAGTTCCAAGTTGGCCCCAGTGAAATGGGCAAGCATGACAAAAGATGATATGCAAATTCTCTTAGTTAGTACGCATAACTATATTTGGATCACACACCTACACACAACTGAATTAGAGATGAGTGTTATGTTAGTTGGATTACAATACATGATCAATATCATCCATACATTACCCCATTGTTGCCTCATGCCTACGCTTTTAGCCACTGAAAGTTTCACATTACTTCTTCCCGTGAAAACTGGAAAACTGCTGCTTTTGTTTACTGTTTTCTTTTACTTCTTTGAATCAGCTGCTATAAAATCACCACTTGCTTTGAGATTTTATTGATACACAGGTGTGATTGAGAGTGACCTCTCAATTTCTAAGGTATTATTGGTATTCTCGTGTTCCCCTTGATTCGAACTATAAATTTGGGTAATACTTCCCATCGAAGATTTTAGTGATCCTCTATACTTGTGGGCATCAAGACATTTTTTGGCGCCATTGTCGGGGACCCTAGCTTTATTGGTAAGACAAATTGTTATCATTTACTTTCTGCACTTATTTTTTTCTCATCATGGTAAAGGACAAGGTACCTACTAAGAAGGATCTTAGGCCCTCCACACTACAAGGAAAGGTACGGATTTTCCTTCTAGACCATATGTTTCGCCTCAAGCTGCTGCTACTCCTGCTACTAAAAAGAAAGCTATTGTTCATACTAGTACACCATTATCTATTATGTAAACTAGTAATGAAGAAGATTTATTGGATGTTGATAAAGATAAAGAAGATGCGCCTGATTTATCTAAGTCTATGTCTAATGAACATATAGGATCTGAATTTGAAGATGATGAAATTTTTAATGAAAATGATAAATCCCTTAGTCCTAAAATATCAAATGCCAAAGAAGATGGTATCTTTACTGAAGCTTTTATGAATGTTGAGCTAGATGATTTGGATGAATTTGAGGCTAGCTTAAGTTCCTGCTTAGATGTTATTTCTGGTGCTAGAAGAACTGAAGCTAATGTGATTTATATAAAGATAAAGACTATGAATTTAATGTTGAGCATGATAAAATAGAGAGAGTGGAAGCTATTAAGTTTAATGGTAGAGAGGATGAACTTGCTTTGGAACATTTAATAAATCTCTCTGAGCTAGCAAATTTGTTTGGAAATTCTGAAATCCAAAAGCGCTATTACTTCTTGAAATTGTTTCCCTTCTCTTTAGTAGGTGAAGCAAAAGCTTTGTTTAATTCGTTACCACCTAAGTCTATTACTAGTAAGGAAGCATGCATCTATTTGTTTTGTAATAAATATTTTCCCGCTAGTAAAATACATGCTATGGTTGAAGAAATTATTCACGTTGCGCAAAGTAGAGAAGAATGCATTCTTAAGCTTGGGGGAGATTTAGTTCCCTTGAGAGGAAGTGTCCAGCCCACAGATTAAAGGACAACCAATTACTTGATATATTTTATGATCTTATCTAGACAATATTGTAGGCAATATTTTCAGGGAAATGACTGCAGAAGAAGCTAAGGAATTACTGAATACCATCAGGATCAACCAGGATGATTGGCATATTGATGAAGATATTACTTATGGAAGAGGTATTCATAAATTGTCTGATGAAGTTATGAAAGAAGCTTCAAAGTCTCTCAAGGAGAAGGGCATTGCAACTTTTAAGTTGAAGAAATACTCTGAAGATGGTTATAAATTTGATAACGATAGATCTTGTTTTCCTATTCAAGTACATGCTATCAACAATGGTAAAGGTAATAAAGAGGTATCATCTCCTACTGAAGTTTCTTTTGTTAATGGTTCTACTTATGTAGAGGGAATTTTGATTATGATGTTAGAAGGGATATATTGGAGAATTCTCGCAATATAGAAATTATTCATAAAAATTTGAGCTCTTGTGTAGATTCTCTGAAAATGACTGTCAAACATTATCATATGATGCATAATCAAGTTGAGCAAATGATTTCTTTTCAAAATAAATTGTATGAGAAGCTTCTTGATGAGAAAATATAGGTTTGTGGATTTAATACAAGGGGAGGTTCAAGTACTGAGGACCCTAATTATCCCGAAGGACATCCTAAGAGAAAAGAATAATAAGCTCGCAAGAAGAAATATTTTGCAGCGAAATCCTGTTGGAGATATGCCCAAGAGGCAATAATAAAAGTGGTTATTATATATCTTTATGTTTATGATAAATGTTTATATACCATGCTATAATTGTATTAACCGAAACATTGATACATCTGTGTTATGTAAACAACAATGAGTCCCTAGTAAGCCTCTTAAATAGCTTGTTGATTAATAGATGATTAGTTTCATAATCATGAACATTGGATGTTATTAATAACAAGGTTATATCATTATATGAATGATGTAATGGACACACCCAATTAAGCGTAGCATAAGATCACGCCATTAAGTTATTTGCTATAAGCTTTCGATACATAGTTACCTAGTCCTTTCGACCATGAGATCACGTAAATCACTTATACTGGAAAGGTACTTTGATTACATCAAATGCCACTGCGTAAATGGGTTGTTATAAAGGTGGGATTAAGTATCCGGAAAGTATGAGTTGAGGCATATGGATCAAAAGTGGGATTTGTCCATCCTGATGACGGATAGATATACTCTGGGCCCTCTCGGTGGAATGTCGTCTAATGTCTTGCAAGCATATGAATAAGTTCATAAGAGACCACATACCACGGTACGAGTAAAGAGTACTTGTCAGGAGACGAGGTTGAACAAGGTATAGAGTGATACCGATGATCAAACCTCGGACAAGTAAAATATCGTGTGACAAAGGGAATTGGTATCGTATGTGAATGGTTCATTCGATCACTAAGTCATCGTTGAATATGTGGGAGCCATTATGGATCTCAAGATCCCGCTATTGGTTATTGGTTGGAGAGAGTTCTCAACCATGTCTACATAGTTCGCGAACCGTAGGGTGACACACTTAAGGTTTGATGTTGTAATAGTAGAACTTGAATATGGAATGGAGTTCGAAGTATTGTTCAAAGTCTCGGATGGGATCCCGGACATCACGAGGAGTTCCGGAATGGTCCAGAGAATAAGATTCATATATAGGAAGTCATATTCCAAGTTTGGAAATGATCCGGTGCATTTATGGAAGGTTCTAGAAGGTTCTAGAAAAGTTCGGAAGAAATCACTTTGGAAGGCGGAGTCCCGGAGGGACGCCACCACCCATGGCCGACCAACCCTAAGGGGTGGAGTCCCAGGTGGACTCCACCAAGGTGGCCGGCCACCCCCTCCCAAGGAAAGGTGGGAATCCCACCTCAAGTGGGAATCCCACCTTGGGTAGGTTTCATGTCATATGGAAGGTTTTGGTTTGGGGTCTTATTCGAAGACTTGTAGACCAACTCTTGGGTGTTCCACCTATATAATGAGGAGAAAGGGGAGGGGGCCGGCTACACCAAAGCCATTGTGGCCGCACCCCTCATAGTGGCCGGCCACCTCCCCCTCTCCCAAACCCTAGCCGCCCCCCTCTCCTCCACCTCTCCTGCAACGCTTAGCGAAGCTCCGCCGGAGATCTCCATCGCCACCGCCACCACGCCGTCGTGCTGCTGGATTCAAGGAGGAGCTACTACTTCCGCTGCCCGCTAGAACGGGGAGAAGGATGTCGTCTTCATCAACACCGAACGTGTGACCGAGTACGGAGGTGCTGCCCGATCGTGGCACCGTGATCAAGATCTTCAACGCGCTTTTGCAAGCGGCAAGTGATCGTCTACCGCAGCAACAAGAGCCTCATCTTGTAGGCTTTGGAAATCTTCAAGGGTGAGTCTCGATCATCTCCTCGTTGCTCCCGTCTTCTAGATTGCATCTTGGTTTGGATTGCGTTCTCGCGGTAGGAAATTTTTTGTTTTCTATGCAACGAATCCCTACAAATCCCCCAATGAAAGTGAAGATAATGAAAAATCTGAAGATCAAGATAATGACATATCTATTTCTGATGCTGAAACTGAAGATGAGAATAATGAATAAGATGTGGAAATGTCTCAACCTGAAGAACCACCTGAAGATACTGTTGATAAAGAACCTGAGCCTGCAATAAATGAATATCCTCCAAGGATATAAGTAAGAAGAAGGAGGTTCCACCTCAACCAAAAGGTAAAAAAGGGATCCATGGGTTCACAGAAATTGATAAAGAGTTTATATTTGCAAATTACCCTTGTTGATGCTATTAAAATTCCTCCATATTGAAAATGTATGAAAGAAATAGTTAACAATAAGAGGAAAATACCTAATGAAGCTATTACTGTTATGCTTGCTGATTATTCTTTTAAGAGAAAGTTACCAGAAAAGCGTGGAGATCTAGGTATTCCCACTATTCCTTGCAGTATTAAGAATACCTATGTGAAATATGCTTTATGTGATTTAGGAGTGATGTGTGCAGTTAACACACGTCCGTTGGGAACCCCAAGAGGAAGGTGTGATGCGTACAGTAGCAAGTTTTCCCTCGGTAAGAAACCAAGGTTTATCGAACCAGTAGGAGCCAAGAAGCACGTTGAAGGTTGATGGCGGCGAAGTGTAGTGCGGCGCAACACCAGGGATTCCGGCGCCAACGTGGAACCTGCACAACACAATCAAAATACTTTGCCCCAACGTAACAGTGAGGTTGTCAATATCACCGGCTTGCTGTAAACAAAGGATTAGATGTATAGTGTGGATGATGATGTTTGTTTGCGAAGAATAGTAAAGAACAATTGCAGTAGATTGTATTTCAGATGTAAAGAATGGACCGGGGTCCACAGTTCACTAGTGGTGTCTCTCCCATAAGATAAATAGCATGTTGGGTGAACGAATTACAGTTGGGCAATTGACAAATAAAGAAGGCATAACAATGCACATACATATATCATGATGAGTACTATGAGATTTAATCAGGGCATTACGACAAAGTACATAAACCGCTATCCAGCATGCATCTATGCCTAAATAGTCCACTTTCAGGTTATCATCCGAACCCCTTCCGGTATTAAGTTGTAAACAACAGACAATTGCATTAAGTCTGGTGCGTAATGTAATCAACACAAATATCCTTAGACAAAGCATCGATGTTTTATCCCTAGTGGCAACAGCACATCCACAACCTTAGAACTTTCCACATCGTCCTGCATTCAATGGAGGCATGAACCCACTATCGAGCATAAATACTCCCTCTTGGAGTTACAAGTATCAACTTGGCCAGAGCCTCTACTAGCAATGGAGAGCATGCAAGAACATAAACAACATATATGATAGATTGATAATCAACTTGACATAGTATTCAATATTCATCGGATCCCAACAAACACAACATGTAGCATTACAAATAGATGATCTTGATCATGATAGGCAGCTCACAAGATCTAACATGATAGAACAATGAGGAGAAGACAACCATCTAGCTACTGCTATGGACCCATAGTCCAGGGGTGAACTACTCACACATCGATCTGGAGGCAATCATGGCGATGAAGAGACCTCCGGGAGATAATTCCCCTCTCCGGCAGGGTGCCGGAGGCGATCTCCTGAATCCCCCGAGATGGGATTGGCGGCGGCTGCGTCTCTGGAAGGTTTTCCGTATCGTGGCTCTCGGTACAGAGGGTTTCGCGACGAAGGCTTTAAGTATGCGGAAGGGCGGAGTCGGAGGAGTCACGGGGTGTAACATCCCAAGAATTTCAAAATAAAACAAATGAATTTCACTAGTTCCAAATTTTGGAACCAACAAAAACTTTTATTAATTAAGTAGGATACATAGTGATCTTGCTTAATTCTTGTGCTATTGCTATGATTGATTGTTATTAGTATTTGAAGTGATCTTAAACCCTAAACCTCACCCCTCTTTTCACCCTCCTAGGTAAAATAAAATAAAAGGAAAAGAACTAAGAAAAAGGTATATGTGCCTATGGCTATTTTTATAAAACTTTACCCTAAGCTTTTCTACTTTGCTTAGAGGCTTGGAAAAACCTTCATACACCTTACCTAGTACTTATCAAACCAATTCCAAGTGGTTTCCAAAGAAAATAAAAAGAAACTAAAAATGCCATAGAGGCATATGAGAGTAAAATAGCAAATTTGTGAATTTGAGAAGATTGACCCTAGGACTTGTTGTGAATGGTTGGATCACTTCCATATACCATTTCAACACTCAACAACACCAAATGGGTCAAGCCAAGTCAAATTTAAAATAAAATGCAACATATGCATAGAGGCATATGTGGCACATAGCCATAATACCCAATTTTTGCCCTATGACTTTAAACCTTGACCAAATGATGGGAAACCATCTCTAAACCTAATATAACCCTAAAATTGACCCTAACCCATGCCCAACTAAAGCAAGATCAACAATTTACAAGAATAGTGAAAAGTGACACATCACCTCTTATGTGTTATGGCCATTTTTGCAAATCCTTGAACAAGACCCTTTGAATTGGTTTCAATGGTCTTAAAATGTTTCTAAACTAATAAGAATCACATTAGAGTCAACCAAAGTCAATTCAAATGAAGAGAAATCAAATAGTGAGAAAATCCCCATTTCTCTCACATACACTAAGGGCAATTTTACAAATCTTCATTTGAGGCCACCATTGCTTGCCCTATGGATTCTAAAACTCTTATATAACAAAAACAAACACAAATGCATAAAAGAAACCAGATTCAAATCAAGGGAAATTTCAATTTTGACATACATATGATAATGGTCATATGACCCATTTATAAAATCTCCCCTACTTTACACCCCTGCATTTGACTTTTCTTCAACCAAACTTGGTCAACTATGACCATGTCATCCAAGACCATGTCAAGGTCAACAACTTTCATGTTGAACACCATGCCTAACTTTGACTAGGTTGACCAGTAGAGAATTGCCAAGTGGAGACTTTGAATTAAAGAGAAGATGACCCACATTTTGAAACTTTGCAAAACCTCTCCAAATTTTCAAACCAATGTCACATATAGTTGCCCAACATCATATAGAGCACATTCATGCAGCCATTTGTCCAAATTTACACATCAAGAGAGATTTTTGCTTTGGAGTAAGAAGTACACATAGAGGAGAATAAAGGTACAACCCCTTTACCCATCACTTTATCACTTTTTCTCTCTCCCTCTCTTTCCATCCTTGATAGTACACCATGGTACTCTGAAAGCATCTCAATGAGTGACCCCTCCTTGGCCATGAGCATCCTCTCAAGCATGCCTCATCATTTCATGTACCACATACACATTCTTGAATAAATCCAATGTGCACCCATCTAGCCTCTCCTATCTTGTGCACCATGTCAAGTAGTTTCACCTCACCACACTCAAACTTGCAGCACCCTTGTTACACCAAAATCATGCACAAAAGGATCAATGCCAAGCCATGCCATGAATTTGGACACCACCATGCCAAACCCTGCCATTCTACCTCTCTGGTCACTCTCAACTTGTCCCTTAGTCTTGCCTCATCCTACCATTCACAACCATGCAGGATTTAGCACAAGGACAGCCTTGCACCATCCCCATGCCACTCCATGCCGACCCTATGATCACCACAATGTCAAACCCTACCCTGGCCCTCTCCTCTCCACAACACCTTGTCACATAGCTCTACCTTTACACGCTGAACACACTAGACATCGTCCCAGGTCAAAAGGAACACGACACGCACGGGAACGCATCGTGATCACCACGACTGGCCACGCCAGAGCGTGCACCAGCAGCACCCTGGACGCGCCAGGACGCCACCGTGCCCAGTCGCTCTCGTCCTCCTCTCCCTTTCTTCTCTGGCACACGCACGGCCCTCTGATCCAGCTAGCCGCCAGACATGGCCACCCCTACTCCCAGGACCCGTCGCCGTCGTCCCTTTCCAAAACCTGCCGCGAGTACCGCCGCAGACATGGAAGCTACTCGAGCCATTCCGTCCCCCTTTTGCCACGCCAGCAAGCACGCCAGCTTCGCCATGATGCCTGCAACGCCACGCCCTCATCTCCTTGCCCCTTCGCGCCCTGGAAATGCCGCGCCACCGTCAACCTTGCCAGCACCCCTCGGCCTCGTCTCAACTTTATAAATAGAGCCCCTCCCCGAGCTAACCGAGCACACCATCGGCCTCCCCTCTTCTCACTCGCTCTCCTCGACCCCTTCTCCACCTCAATTACGCCCACCATCGCCGGAATTTGGACGGAGTCCGCCGCCAAAGAAGCTCAGCGCCGTCGTTGATTTCCTCCACCCCAAGCTCTGCCGCGACCACCCTCTGCCTCCTCGTCCTCGACAACGCCACCGCGAACCCTCGCTGTGCCTCGCCGGAGCTCCGGTAAGCCGCCAGCACCAAACCCTTGCCGTGCCTATGCCGCCGCTCGTCGACGTAGACGACGACTCTGCGTCGTTAGATCCTCATTTGATCCTACGGTCCACAACAAAGCGTACCGCTTCGGCGATTAAACGCCACTGACGGGTGGCCCCTCACATGTCAGGCGGCCCGCGTGTGCGAGTCACACTGCTGGGCCGGCCCAGTCCGTTATTTCCTGTGTAGCCCATTTCGCGTTCCCGCCAAGCCCAATGATTCAAAAACTAAATTTCTGTTAATTCAAATTACCTGCTGATGCTGAATTCAAATTTGAATAGTTTAAAATCTACTGAACCAAATTTAGTAAATTTTATATATTCAGAAAGCTTATGTTTTGCCCTAACTAACCCCACTGGATTCAACCCCATATGTTGTGAAGTTTTTGAATAGCAAAAATAACAAAACAGAGACTTTTCAGTATTCAACTAAATCTTAAAAATCAACCAATTTGAATTTTGAAGTGAATCCAATTGCAATAATTCACTTTTAACAAACTCTAATTTATTATGTAAAAATATGATATGGGTTCTGTACATGATCATGGGCTAGAATCAAAATATTGGCTATGTAGTCAATACTAGCCCATTTAAACTATTTCCAAATTTTAGAATTTAAACCAATGAGGTGTAGCCCCTCATTTAAATCATTCTCACAAGTGATATGAAGTAATGTGTTGACCTTTAAATGCTTAGGCTCATACTTGCTCACTTGTAGATTTTTAAATCTAAATAGTATTTACATTTGCCATGGTTATTTAAATCACATGAGATGATGAATCTCAATTAAATCCCTTTTCTCAAATACTAAGTGTGAAGTGTTGACCTTGGTCAACATGGGATCATCCCTGGTTATTTGAGAATAGTGAATCACCTCAATAGGAGTTTTTATTAAATTAGTTACAACTATGTGTTAAATCATATGAGAGGTATTCCTCTCATTTAAATCTTGTTCTCAAGTAATTCAACATGAGGTAGTGACCATGATCTATATAATCTCATATTGAGTTATTTGGTGGCATTAAATCACTACCATGTGAGTATTAAATTGCATGAGGTATGGAACCTCATTTAAATCATTTTCTCAAATGATAAGTATGAAGAGATTGACTTTGGTCAACCTAGGTCATATATTATTCATAAGAGAAATTAAATCTTAAGAAGAATTCAATGAGAGGAAATTATTTCTCCAAACCAAAGATAAACCCTACTTCCAATTTTCAATGAGAGGAAATTATTTTCCTAATGTTAAAGAAAGAAACCCTAGCATAATTTGAGAATAAATGTTAAGTAGTGATGCTAGATCCTTTGTGTGAGCCAATAAGGCTAATTAAGACTACTTAAGTGTTGTTTGGTGATTGTATCCTCGTATTCGTTTATAGACGCTAGTACCGGAGACTATCAAGAGGAAGAGGTCTTCTACCAAGAGGAAGAGCAAGAAAACTTTGATCACATCACCAATCAAGGCAAGCTAACACTCTTGCAAGGTTCCCTTGTGCAAAGCTCTACTAGAGCAAGGCACCATTATATTTTACTTTATGAACCTATCCCAAGTTTTTACTTTACAAGTTTTACTTGATTTTATTTATCGAAGTTACTTTTTGATTTATGATTCACTTGGTTGAATTATAGAGTAGTACAAGAGAATCACACTTAGCTTAGCAAGCTCCAAGATACTTAGCACCCCTCAGGACTAGTTGCTAGTGCTCAATATTAAAAGTGACTACTCTAGTTGGGAACTTGTGAATTGAAATGACTTTGAAAACCTTGGAATGACGAGTCATTCTATTGAGAGATTTTGAAGGTGAATATGACTGGTGAATGACTTGGTGAATTTTACTAAAACACTGATGGTTGGGTTCGGATGCGATACCATTCCAATTTTACAAGTACCCCCACAATACCTGAATCTGGGTAAGGCTTAGCTGGAAACTTATGTATTTTAGTATGGGTTCCCTCTGAACAAGCGTCATAGGGGTTATGCCGAGGGCTGCCTCCGTACTGGTGAAGTGATGTGAAATGACGTGAAATGAGGTGAATGTCCGGCCCAAGCCCTGTGCAGTTCCCGGGTTGACTGCGGTTTCCACCGGGAGGCCAAGCTCATGGGGAGAGGTGCCTATACTAGAGTATGTAAATGAAAGGTTAGGATTGGTAGTTCGCGTACTGCGTACGATAAATCAGGGCCAGTTACCCCTGACGAACTATTGCAATTGTTGTGGCACAAGTGTACAACCTCTGCAGAGTTAAACCTATTCGAATAGCCGCGTCCGCGGTTAGGGACAGTTGGAAAGGCCATACTGTTCCGTCATCAGAACTTTTCTAAAAATATGAATGGTGACTTGTGATTTGAATTGAAAGGTGACTTTGACTTTGAATCACAACTGAGTTGTGGGAATGACACTAATGTTCCCACTTGAGTTAGTTAAGAAAAGGAAGAGGCTTTGATTATTAAAGTGCTTATGAAATAAAATTGGCTTTATGCAAATAAAACTAGAGCTTAGAACCCCCTTACTATAGTTGATAGTATTTACCTTAGTATTAGTTTGCGAGTACTTTAAAGTACTCATGGCTGTGTCCCTGGCTATTCAAATGGCCAGACTATGAAGACGAGTACCAGAACCCGGAAGAAGGACAGCAGGACGTCTACGACAACTAGGATCCCTCCTGACGTCAACAGTTGCCTGTGAAATAGATGGACTACTACTACGCTACTTTCGCTTCTGCTATGTGTTATGTAATGAATAAATAGAACTTCTATTGTTGTAATGAGACTGGATCATGTGATCCTTTATTTGTAAGACGATTATGGTATGTAATGAATGATGTGTTGTGATATCAATCTATTATGTCTCGCAAAAACAATATTCCTGGGATTGCGATGAATGGCATAATAGGCACCTGGACTTAAAAATCCGGGTGTCGACAAGTTGGTATCAGAGCCATTGTTGACCTTAGGAGACCTTAGTTAGAATGGACGTCTGCAAAACTTAGTTTCAAAACTAAAGAACTGAATATTTGTGAAAAACTTATTCTCACTCTTATCCTTGAGATCTGCTTCAAAATAAGAAAGTTATGCTCTATTTTCTCTTATACTACTACATAAAATTTTGACACACTCCCCTAACTTACTTATCCTAATTGCTCACAGATGAAGTACCAATGGGAGTGCTATCAGCTTGGTCACAGAGGAGAACTAAGGTTCGAAAAAGAGTTGAGGCAACTAGTGGACTATCTGGGACACCCGTATCCCGAGTTCTTCGGAATACCCCTCAAGGCTCAGTTAGGAGAACCACCTCGGTGGGACGTTTCTACTGATCTACGAAGGAAGCTTGATGCCCCGGTATGGGAAACCATATGGTTTTCTGTAACGGGAAGCACTTGGAAGGAAGGACTAGACAAAGCTATGCAAGAAGCAATGTTCCGTCTGTGTGGACAAAATGAGGACAAGATCAAGAGCACTCGTTTCATCTACTACCCAAGACATGACTCCATGGGAAGACCGATGACCATGCCCCCACCACAACCCAAGATGAACCCCTATGAAGCACCTCAGGACTTCAGGCAGTACAAAACTCGCAGGGATTTGGACAACGCCCTCGCCTCTCGCCAAGCACATCACCCGTGAAGAAGAAGAATCCACCCGGAAGAGTAGTATCACCCCAGCACTTAAGTAGGTGTGAGTTGTATTAGGATCCCCTTGTATCGTAGAGCGATGAATGGTTCTTCAAACCAACGGTGTGTTAGATTTGTAATATGTGATGCTTGGTATGAATGAAAAAAGTGTTGTCGGTGTTACCCCTGCAACACTACTCAAAATTTCAATTTGTGAACTTTTTAAACCTTAACAAAACAAACCATAGAAATTTCCCTCTTATCTTATCATCTACATCAATGTTTAGATGGCCCCACCAACCCGCAACGCCACCCAAGATGCCATGATGCAACTGCTACAGACGATGATGGCAGACCGAGAAGTCGAGAGAGCGGAACGTCAAGCCAACATTACCGCACTGCAACAGATAGCTCAGAACAATCAAGGCCACGGAAACCACGATCACCCTGGATTGAAGCTGAAGAACTTTCAGCACACCAACCCTCCGGTATTCAACAAGACTGAAGAGCCCCTTGATGCTGATGACTGGCTCCAGACCATGGAGAACAACCTCGAAGTTGCGGGAGTTGAAGCCGCAGAAAAAGTACTGTTTGCCACCCACTACCTGTCAGGACCTGCCAGAGCCTGGTGGACAAGTGCCCGTGCAATGAATGCGGGACAGATGATGACATGGGAAGACTTCAAGCTGAAGTTTAGCAAATACCATGTGCCCCAAGGACTGATCAAGAAGATGAGAGACGAGTTCCGTGAACTCAAGCAAGGAAAGATGTCCGTGGTGGAATACCGCGATAGGTTTCTCACTCTGTCCAGGTACGCCCCGGATGAGACCGACACCAATGAGAAGAGGAAGGAGAGATTTCTGAATGGACTGCATGACGAGATGCAAACTGTGTTAGTGAACATTCCGTTCGCTGACCTCGAAGCCCTAGTAGACTCAGCCATACAGATGGAAGGAAAGCTGCATCAGGCCAGTGAGAACCGCAAGCGCAGAATGATGAACCAGAATGGGCCCCACAATGCCCAGAAACACCGCAACAACCACTCTGGAGGATTTACCCCAAGATACAACAAGCCCCCTGCTCAGACTTATCGCCCCAACTACGCCAACAACAACGGAGGACCCCCGAAGACCGGAGGCAACAACAACAACAACAACCACAACAACAACAACCACCCCAACAACAGCAACAACCATGGAAACAACAACAACACAAATACTGCCCCAAGGACTGGAAGCAATGCTACCCCCGTCATTCCCAAAGACAAGTCCACCGTCAACTGCTATGAGTGTGGAGTTGTGGGTCACTTCTCCAATGAGTGCCCCAAAAAGCTTGCCAGGATTGCCGCCAATACCGCAGCACCTGCTCAGCAACAGCGCCGCTTTGCCGGAAGAAGGAACCAGAACAACAACAACGGCCGTCTCTACCACATGACTGCCACTGAAGCTCAGGAAGCACCCCAGGCCATGCCAAGTATGTCTTCCTGTTAATAAAATGCTCAATCTCTCTTAGGAACCTAACTTTTCTTAAAATCTCGGGACGAGATTTGTTTAAGGGGGAAGGGTTTGTAACATCCCAAGAATTTCAAAATAAAACAAATGAATTTCACTAGTTCCAAATTTTGGAACCAACAAAAACTTTTATTAATTAAGTAGGATACATAGTGATCTTGCTTAATTCTTGTGCTATTGCTATGATTGATTGTTATTAGTATTTGAAGTGATCTTAAACCCTAAACCTCACCCCTCTTTTCACCCTCCTAGGTAAAATAAAATAAAAGGAAAAGAACTAAGAAAAAGGTATATGTGCCTATGGCTATTTTTATAAAACTTTACCCTAAGCTTTTCTACTTTGCTTAGAGGCTTGGAAAAACCTTCATACACCTTACCTAGTACTTATCAAACCAATTCCAAGTGGTTTCCAAAGAAAATAAAAAGAAACTAAAAATGCCATAGAGGCATATGAGAGTAAAATAGCAAATTTGTGAATTTGAGAAGATTGACCCTAGGACTTGTTGTGAATGGTTGGATCACTTCCATATACCATTTCAACACTCAACAACACCAAATGGGTCAAGCCAAGTCAAATTTAAAATAAAATGCAACATATGCATAGAGGCATATGTGGCACATAGCCATAATACCCAATTTTTGCCCTATGACTTTAAACCTTGACCAAATGATGGGAAACCATCTCTAAACCTAATATAACCCTAAAATTGACCCTAACCCATGCCCAACTAAAGCAAGATCAACAATTTACAAGAATAGTGAAAAGTGACACATCACCTCTTATGTGTTATGGCCATTTTTGCAAATCCTTGAACAAGACCCTTTGAATTGGTTTCAATGGTCTTAAAATGTTTCTAAACTAATAAGAATCACATTAGAGTCAACCAAAGTCAATTCAAATGAAGAGAAATCAAATAGTGAGAAAATCCCCATTTCTCTCACATACACTAAGGGCAATTTTACAAATCTTCATTTGAGGCCACCATTGCTTGCCCTATGGATTCTAAAACTCTTATATAACAAAAACAAACACAAATGCATAAAAGAAACCAGATTCAAATCAAGGGAAATTTCAATTTTGACATACATATGATAATGGTCATATGACCCATTTATAAAATCTCCCCTACTTTACACCCCTGCATTTGACTTTTCTTCAACCAAACTTGGTCAACTATGACCATGTCATCCAAGACCATGTCAAGGTCAACAACTTTCATGTCGAACACCATGCCTAACTTTGACTAGGTTGACCAGTAGAGAATTGCCAAGTGGAGACTTTGAATTAAAGAGAAGATGACCCACATTTTGAAACTTTGCAAAACCTCTCCAAATTTTCAAACCAATGTCACATATAGTTGCCCAACATCATATAGAGCACATTCATGCAGCCATTTGTCCAAATTTACACATCAAGAGAGATTTTTGCTTTGGAGTAAGAAGTACACATAGAGGAGAATAAAGGTACAACCCCTTTACCCATCACTTTATCACTTTTTCTCTCTCCCTCTCTTTCCATCCTTGATAGTACACCATGGTACTCTGAAAGCATCTCAATGAGTGACCCCTCCTTGGCCATGAGCATCCTCTCAAGCATGCCTCATCATTTCATGTACCACATACACATTCTTGAATAAATCCAATGTGCACCCATCTAGCCTCTCCTATCTTGTGCACCATGTCAAGTAGTTTCACCTCACCACACTCAAACTTGCAGCACCCTTGTTACACCAAAATCATGCACAAAAGGATCAATGCCAAGCCATGCCATGAATTTGGACACCACCATGCCAAACCCTGCCATTCTACCTCTCTGGTCACTCTCAACTTGTCCCTTAGTCTTGCCTCATCCTACCATTCACAACCATGCAGGATTTAGCCCAAGGACAGCCTTGCACCATCCCCATGCCACTCCATGCCGACCCTATGATCACCACAATGTCAAACCCTACCCTGGCCCTCTCCTCTCCACAACACCTTGTCACATAGCTCTACCTTTACACGCTGAACACACTAGACATCGTCCCAGGTCAAAAGGAACACGACACGCACGGGAACGCATCGTGATCACCACGACTGGCCACGCCGTAGCGTGCACCAGCAGCACTGGACGCGCCAGACGCCACCGTGCCCGGCCGCTCTCGTCCTCCTCTCCCTTTCTTCTCTGGCACACGCACGGCCCTCTGATCCAGCTAGCCGCCAGACATGGCCACCCCTACTCCCAGGACCCATCGCCGTCGTCCCTTTCCAAAACCTGCCGCGAGTACCGCCGCAGACATGGAAGCTACTCGAGCCATTCCGTCCCCCTTTTGCCGCGCCAGCAAGCACGCCAGCTTCGCCATGATGCCTGCAACGCCACGCCCTCATCTCCTTGCCCCTTCGCGCCCTGGAAACGCCGCGCCACCGTCAACCTTGCCAGCACCCCTCGGCCTCGTCTCAACTTTATAAATAGAGCCCCTCCCCGAGCTAACCGAGCACACCATCGGCCTCCCCTCTTCTCACTCGCTCTCCTCGACCCCTTCTCCACCTCAATTACGCCCACCATCACCGGAATTTGGACGGAGTCCGCCGCCAAAGAAGCTCAGCACCGTCGTTGATTTCCTCCACCCCAAGCTCTGCCGCGACCACCCTCTGCCTCCTCGTCCTCGACAACGCCACCGCGAACCCTCGCTGTGCCTCGCCGGAGCTCCGGTAAGCCGCCAGCACCAAACCCTTGCCGTGCCTATGCCGCCGCTCGTCGACGTAGACGACGACTCTGCGTCGTTAGATCCTCATTTGATCCTACGGTCCACAACAAAGCGTACCGCTTCGGCGATTAAACGCCACTGACGGGTGGCCCCTCACATGTCAGGCGGCCCGCGTGTGCGAGTCACACTGCTGGGCCGGCCCAGTCCGTTATTTCCTGTGTAGCCCATTTCGCGTTCCCGCCAAGCCCAATGATTCAAAAACTAAATTTCTGTTAATTCAAATTACCTGCTGATGCTGAATTCAAATTTGAATAGTTTAAAATCTACTGAACCAAATTTAGTAAATTTTATATATTCAGAAAGCTTATGTTTTGCCCTAACTAACCCCACTGGATTCAACCCCATATGTTGTGTAGTTTTGAATAGCAAAAATAACAAAACAGAGACTTTTCAGTATTCAACTAAATCTTAAAAATCAACCAATTTGAATTTTGAAGTGAATCCAATTGCAATAATTCACTTTTAACAAACTCTAATTTATTATGTAAAAATATGATATGGGTTCTGTACATGATCATGGGCTAGAATCAAAATATTGGCTATGTAGTCAATACTAGCCCATTTAAACTATTTCCAAATTTTAGAATTTACACCAATGAGGTGTAGCCCCTCATTTAAATCATTCTCACAAGTGATATGAAGTAATGTGTTGACCTTTAAATGCTTAGGCTCATACTTGCTCACTTGTAGATTTTTAAATCTAAATAGTATTTACATTTGCCATGGTTATTTAAATCACATGAGATGATGAATCTCAATTAAATCCCTTTTCTCAAATACTAAGTGTGAAGTGTTGACCTTGGTCAACATGGGATCATCCCTGGTTATTTGAGAATAGTGAATCACCTCAATAGGAGTTTTTATTAAATTAGTTACAACTATGTGTTAAATCATATGAGAGGTATTCCTCTCATTTAAATCTTGTTCTCAAGTAATTCAACATGAGGTAGTGACCATGATCTATATAATCTCATATTGAGTTATTTGGTGGCATTAAATCACTACCATGTGAGTATTAAATTGCATGAGGTATGGAACCTCATTTAAATCATTTTCTCAAATGATAAGTATGAAGAGATTGACTTTGGTCAACCTAGGTCATATATTATTCATAAGAGAAATTAAATCTTAAGAAGAATTCAATGAGAGGAAATTATTTCTCCAAACCAAAGATAAACCCTACTTCCAATTTTCAATGAGAGGAAATTATTTTCCTAATGTTAAAGAAAGAAACCCTAGCATAATTTGAGAATAAATGTTAAGTAGTGATGCTAGATCCTTTGTGTGAGCCAATAAGGCTAATTAAGACTACTTAAGTGTTGTTTGGTGATTGTATCCTCGTATTCGTTTATAGACGCTAGTACCGGAGACTATCAAGAGGAAGAGGTCTTCTACCAAGAGGAAGAGCAAGAAAACTTTGATCACATCACCAATCAAGGCAAGCTAACACTCTTGCAAGGTTCCCTTGTGCAAAGCTCTACTAGAGCAAGGCACCATTACATTTTACTTTATGAACCTATCCCAAGTTTTTACTTTACAAGTTTTACTTGATTTTATTTATCGAAGTTACTTTTTGATTTATGATTCACTTGGTTGAATTATAGAGTAGTACAAGAGAATCACACTTAGCTTAGCAAGCTCCAAGATACTTAGCACCCCTCAGGACTAGTTGCTAGTGCTCAATATTAAAAGTGACTACTCTAGTTGGGAACTTGTGAATTGAAATGACTTTGAAAACCTTGGAATGACGAGTCATTCTATTGAGAGATTTTGAAGGTGAATATGACTGGTGAATGACTTGGTGAATTTTACTAAAACACTGATGGTTGGGTTCGGATGCGATACCATTCCAATTTTACAAGTACCCCCACAATACCTGAATCTGGGTAAGGCTTAGCTGGAAACTTATGTATTTTAGTATGGGTTCCCTCTGAACAAGCGTCATAGGGGTTATGCCGAGGGCTGCCTCCGTACTGGTGAAGTGATGTGAAATGACGTGAAATGAGGTGAATGTCCGGCCCAAGCCCTGTGCAGTTCCCGGGTTGACTGCGGTTTCCACCGGGAGGCCAAGCTCATGGGGAGAGGTGCCTATACTAGAGTATGTAAATGAAAGGTTAGGATTGGTAGTTCGCGTACTGCGTACGATAAATCAGGGCTAGTTACCCCTGACGAACTATTGCAATTGTTGTGGCACAAGTGTACAACCTCTGCAGAGTTAAACCTATTCGAATAGCCGCGTCCGCGGTTAGGGACAGTTGGAAAGGCCATACTGTTCCGTCATCAGAACTTTTCTAAAAATATGAATGGTGACTTGTGATTTGAATTGAAAGGTGACTTTGACTTTGAATCACAACTGAGTTGTGGGAATGACACTAATGTTCCCACTTGAGTTAGTTAAGAAAAGGAAGAGGCTTTGATTATTAAAGTGCTTATGAAATAAAACTGGCTTTATGCAAATAAAACTAGAGCTTAGAACCCCCTTACTATAGTTGATAGTATTTACCTTAGTATTAGTTTGCGAGTACTTTAAAGTACTCATGGCTGTGTCCCTGGCTATTCAAATGGCCAGACTATGAAGACGAGTACCAGAACCCGGAAGAAGGACAGCAGGACGTCTACGACAACTAGGATCCCTCCTGACGTCAACAGTTGCCTGTGAAATAGATGGACTACTACTACGCTACTTTCGCTTCCGCTATGTGTTATGTAATGAATAAATAGAACTTCTATTGTTGTAATGAGACTGGATCATGTGATCCTTTATTTGTAAGACGATTATGGTATGTAATGAATGATGTGTTGTGATATCAATCTATTATGTCTCGCAAAAACAATATTCCTGGGATTGCGATGAATGGCATAATAGGCACCTGGACTTAAAAATCCGGGTGTCGTCACGGGGGCCCCACACGCTAGGGCCGCGCAGGCCCCCCTTAGGCCGCGCCGCCCTAGTGTGGCGGTGCCCCGTGGCCCCACTTCGTTTCTCCCTCGGTCTTCTGGAAGCTTCGTGGAAAAATAAGCCCCTGGGCGTTGATTTCGTCCAATTCCTAGAATATTTCCTTTGTAGGATTTCTGAAACCAAAAACAGCAGAAAACAGCAACTTGCTCTTTGGCATCTCGTCAATAGGTTAGTGCCGGAAAATGCATAATAATGACATATAATGTGTATAAAACATGTGAGTATCATCATAAAAGTAGCATGGAACATAAGAAATTATAGATACGTTTGAGATGTATCAAGCATCCCCAAGCTTAGTTCCTACTCGCCCTCGAGTAGGTAAACGATAACAAGGATAATTTCTGAAGTGACATGCTATCATAATCTTGATCAATACTATTGTAAAGCACATGAGATGAATGCAGCGATTCGAAGCAATGGTGAAGACAATGAGTAAACAACTGAATCATATAGCAAAGACTTTTCATGAATAATACTTGCAAGACAAGCATCAATAAGACTTGCATAACAGTTAACTCATAAGCAATAAGTTCTTAGTAGAAAGCTTTGAAACAACACAAAGGAAGATATAAGTTTCAGCGGTTGCTTTCAACTTCAACATGTATATCTCATGGATAATTGTCAACACAAAGTAATATAACAAGTGCAATAGGTAAACATGTAAGAATCAATGCACACAGTTTACACAAGTGTTTGCTTCTAAGATAGAAAGAAGTAGGTAAACTGACTCAACAATAAAGTAAAAGAATGGCCCTTCGCAGAGGGAAGCATGGATTACTATTTTTGTGCTAGAGCTTTTCGTTTTCAAAACATAGAAACAATTTTGTCAACGGTAGTAATAAATCATATGTGTTATGTATAAGATATCCTATAAGTTGCAAGCCTCATGCATAGAATACTAATAGTGCCCGCACCTTGTCCTAATTAGCTTGGATTAACATGGATTATCATTGCATAACATATGTTTCAAACAAGTGTCACAAAGGGGTACCTCTATGCCGCCTGTACAGAGGTCTAAGGAGAAAGTTCGCATTGGATTTCTCGCTTTTGATTATTCTCAACTTAGACATCCATACCGGGACAACAAAGACAACAGATAATGGACTCCTCTTTTAATGCATAAGCATTTAACAACAGATAATATTCTCATAAGAGATTGAGGATTTGTGTCCAAACTGAAACTTCCACCATGATTCATGGCTTTAGTTAGAGGCCCAATGTTCTTCTCTAACAATATGCATACTCAAACCATTTGATCATGAAAATTGCCCTTACTTCAGACAAGACGAACATGCATAGAAACTCACATGATATTCAACAAAGGTAACAGTTGATGGCGTCCCCAAAAACATGGTTATCGCTCAACAAGCAACTTATTAAGAAATAAGATACATAAGTACATATTCTTCACCACAATAGTTTTTAAGGCTATTTTCCCATGAGCTATGTATTGTAAAGGCAAAGAATAGAATTTTAAAGGTAGCACTCAAGTAATGTACTTTGGAATGGCAGAGAAATACCATGTGGTAGGTAGGTATGGTGGACACAAATGGCATAGTTTTTGGCTCAAGGATTTGGATGCACGAGAAGAATTCCTCTCAATGCAAGGCTAGGCTAGCAAGGTTGTTTGAAGCAAACTCAAGTATAAAATGGTGCAGCAAGACTCACATATGAACATATTGTAAGTATTATAAGACTTTACATCGTCTCCTTGTTGTTCAAACACCTCAACCAGAAAATATCTAGACTTAGAGAGACCAATCATGCAAACCAAATTTTAACAAGCTCTATGTAGTTCTTCATTAATAGGTGCAAAGTACATGATGCAAGAGCTTAAACATGATCTATACGAGCACAACAATTTCCAAGTATCAAATTATTCAAGACATTATACCAATTACCACATGCGGCATTTTCCGTTTCCAACCATATATCAATGAACGAAGTAGTTCAACCTTCGCAATGAACATTAAGAATAAAGCTAAGAACACATGTGTTCATATGCAACAGCGGAGCATGTCTCTCTCCCATACAAAGAATGCTAGGATCCGATTTTATTCAAACAAAACAAAAATAAAAGCAAACAGACGCTCCAAGTAAAGCACATAAGATGTGACTGAATAAAAATATAGTTTCACTAGAGGTGACCTGATAAGTTGTCGATGAAGAAGGGGATGCCTTGGGCATCCCCAAGCTTAGATGCTTGAGTCTTTTTAAAAATATGCACGGATGAACCACGGGGGCATCCCCAAGCTTAGACTTTTCACTCTTCTTGATCATATTGTATCATCCTCCTCTCTTGACCCTTGAAAACTTCCTCCACACCAAACTCGAAACAAACTCATTAGAGGGTTAGTGCATAATTGAAAATTCATATATTCAGAGGTGAAATAATCATTCTTAACACTTCTGGACATTGCACAAAGCTACTGAAAGTTAATGGAACAAAGAAATCCATCAAGCATAGCAAAACAGGCAATGCGAAATAAAAGGCAGAATCTGTCAAAACAGAACAGTCTGTAAAGACGAATTTTTCAGGGACACTTAACTTGCTCAGATGAAAATGCTCAAATTGAATGAAAGTTGCGTACATATCTGAGGATCACGCACGTAAATTGGCAGATTTTTCTGAGTTATCTACAGAGAACCCTGCCCAAATTCGTGACAGCAATAAATCTGTTTCTGCGCAGTAATCCAAATCTAGTATTGACTTTACTATCAAAGACTTTACTTGGCACAAAAATGCAATAAAATAAAGATAAGGAGAGGTTGCTACAGTAGTAACAACTTCCAAGACTCAAATATAAAACAAAAGTGCTGTAGTAAAATAATGGGTTGTCTCCCATAAGCGCTTTTCTTTAACGCCTTTCAACTAGGCGCAGAAAGTGTGAATCAAGTATTATTAAGGGATGAAGCATCAACATTATGACCAGGGGTGTTGGGAGTTTCCTCAACAATGCATTGTATCTGGTCTATATAAGTAACTCCTCTTTGTACGCTTTTAGGCTTACTATTCTCATCAAACAAATTTTCAGGAACAAGCCAAGCATAGTTATTTTCTAGAGCTTCATGCATTCCTAGGAGCTTACTAGGTATCGGTACTTTAATCTCCTTACCATCATTAACATTACTAGTGTACCTTATTCTATCCATGTCCATCTTTTGAAGTGTTCTTTTAAAATCAGGGAACAAACCAAGCCTCTTATGCTTGATAAAAACTTTTCTAGCTTCTTTAGCTATATCTTCAAATTCTCTAACAAGGACTTTTAAAACAAAATCTCTCTTTTCTCCCATCTCCATATCAGAAAGTGTAAGAAACATATGTTGTATTATGGGATTGAGATTAACAAATCTAGTTTCCAACATGTGTACTAAACAGGCAGAAGCACTTTCATAAGTAGGAGCAACTTTTAATAATGGTATATCTTCAAAATCTTCATCCATACTAACATGGGTGAAAAAATCTTCTATATTATCTCTTCCAATGATAGACCCTTGTCCTACCGGTATGTCTTTCAAAGTGAACTTAGGAGGAAACATGATGAAATAAACAAAAGGTAAATAAAGTAAATGCAAGTAACTAATTTTTGTGTGTTTTTAATATAGAGAACGCAAACAAGACAGTAAATAAAGTAAAACTAGCAACTAATTTTTTGTATTTTTTATATAAGAGCAAACAAAGCAGTAAATAAAGTAAAGTAAAGCAAGACAAAAACAAAGTAAAGAGATTGGATGTGGGAGACTCCCCTTGCAGCATGTCTTGATCTCCCCGGCAACGGCGCCTGACATAGGCATCCCAAATGGGCCTGCCGAAGATGGTACCCGGGGTTTACTGGAGGCCCAATACCCGAAGAATAAGAAGATTCGGAAGCCCAAGATTTACTAAGGAAAGATAGAGTTGTAATAGGAAGTGTTGTTTGTAATCTGGCGGGATGAGTTAGAAACCGTCCCGGACTCTGTAAACTTGTATAGCACGAATCCCTCGGCTCCACCTCATATATAAGGGGGAGTCGAGGGACAAAGAATCAACCGAATCATTGTCTGCAAATCCTAGTTTTCACAATCGTCGAGTACTTTTCGGCTGAAACCTTCGAGATCTACTTACCCTCTACTTCTAACTAAACCCTAGCCTACAATCCATAGGCATTGACAAATTAATCCCTTGTCAATTGGCGCCGTCTGTGGGAATTAGAGGCGTAAGGAGCTGATCTCGATGGCACGCTCAAGATCTTCGACATCGTCAACCGCAAGCAACACAATGGATCGAGGTAAACAGATCGCTACTGGTCTTGTCGATTTTGTTCCTCACCCACCCTCCCGTTTGGATGCATATGCGTATCTGGCGGAGCCCATGGAGATGACGTTCGGAAGGTTCCACTTTCGCGTCGAGAAGGAAGGATCGTATCGTGTCGAAATTCCGATTTCGTCGGGATCATCAGTGGCCGATTCCGATTTTTCAAGCTATGCATCGTCAAACGAGTCAGGAGAAGAAGAAACCTCGGCGACACGCTACGTCGCATCGAGCAAGAGAGAAACTCGCCAAGATCTTCAACGACATATCGTTTGAGTCATCTCGGACTCGTATATAAGCAATGGCTCAAGCGATGTCGACAATCATGACTTCATCGACAAATCTCTCACAAAGGCAAGGTCTTCATCAATCTCAACGATGATGTCACCAAACCCAACATAGATCTGAGTACAAGGTATCATCAGATTTACGCCATTGAAGGTCAAGAGGAGACATCCGAGGCTTTCGACGCTTGGGAAATCCATACGTCGATCCCTCCAATCTGCGACAAGGCTTGGGCAACAAATACGTCGGGCCGTAGCCGCGCGATCGAGTTCAACTTTCACAATCAGCGTGGGACAGAGCTTCGAGAGCTATGAACGGCAAAGAACCAATGGCTCCCACAGCCACACCAGTAGAATTGCAAGCATATCCATATAGGCTCGCACGAGCTGCCAGGGAATTGGAAAACAGACAAATTGAGTTGAACAGAGAAAGGAGGCAGCTTCGCATCCGGCAGGAGAAGGGCAGATTTAAGTCGACAATCTAGAACTACGGGTGATAGCCATCGGGAGGCGCGGAACAGAGCAAGATCAAGGCTGCAACACATACCCGAGGCAGAAAGAGAACATTTGGTTCAAAACCTCGACATGTCCTTTATGTCGATAGATACAAGAGGAAACATCATCCCTAAGACACCAGAGGCTGGGTATATGGCGACACATGCTTTTATCCTTGCATCTAAACCACCTCCGGGTGACCCAAGGGAAACACTGTACAATATGGCGGTAGCAGGAGTTGGAGCTATGGGGACAGCGTTTATATCAACGCCTCCCGAAGGAGTGGCAAGGCAAAACAGTCCGCGACCCGCAGCAGCAACAGCGGCAGCACCTGAAGGGCCAAGTGGAGCAAGAGACACAGCAGCACAAGCAAGAGTCGACAGAGCGCGGCAAAGCAGAAGGGATCATCGGCAATCCCCAGAACTTAACGACGAAGATATGTGCGGCTTACCATGCTTCACGAGGAGAGTCCGAAAAACGCGAGTCCCCTCAGGATTCAAGTTACCCGATAATTTCAAGAAATTCGACGGCCTTCAAGATCCAGAGGATTGGCTAGTCGACTATCTGGAGACGGTGAAGCTGACAGGAGGAACTAGGGCAACAGCCATGCAAAGCATCCAGGTGCACTTGAGTGGTGCCGCACGATCATGGATAAAGAAACTCGCTCCAGGATCCATCGACAGCTGGGAAAGTTTCGAGGACGTGTTCGTCAAGAACTTCAGATCCACGTGCAAAAAACCCGCATCGTTAGAGGAGTTGAGAGCGTGTCGACAAAAGCCAGATGAGCCAATGAGAAAGTACATCCAGAGGTGGAATATCATCAAAAACTCGGCAGAAAACATATCTGACGAGAGAGCAATAGATGCGTTTGTCGCAGGAGTCAGGCGTGGAGACTTTGTCGAGGATTTGGGAAGGACCAATCCAAGGACAAAATCCGCGATAAAGGAGATAGCAAATAAATGGGCAGATGGAGAAGACGCTGTCCACAACAAACGACACAGGTCGCCAGAGGAGGACCGTGGTCGAAACTATCAACCGAGGCGAAGATTTCCTCGGACGTACCAGAACTACGACGCTCCAGGACAAATTTCGGCAGGTTTTCGGACAAATACAGGAGGCAATAGAGATGATTACCAGAGAAGCAGTGAACAGCGAGGTGATAATAGGGATGATTCACGCAACAGGCAAAATAGTGGGCCGAGGTTTCCAAGACCTTTCGTGTCCCCCGAGGAAATGCTGAACGGACCGTGCCAGATGCATTTCTTCCTCGACAGCAACGGGAAGAGACAGTCAGGGCACCTGCAGAAAGACTGTCGAAATTTTCAGGCAATGTTCAGATACGCAGAAAATGCTCACGCTCGAGCAGCACAGAGAAACCCTCGGGAGCCTAGGAGCGAGGTTCATCTCCCGCCACCTCCCGCGATTACAGAGGACAATCGACACCAGCTAAGAATAGCGGCAGCACCTGCACCACCACCCTATGTTGATCCTAATTCCAACGGAGCAGTGTTGATGATTCAGAAGGGAAGGCCGTCCAATAGAGCTCAAAAAGTAATCTCACGACAGGTGTTTATGGCAGAGAAAATGCCTCCACCAACAGTTGAGTACCTTAATTGGTCAGGACAAGATATCGGCTTCACAATAGCAGATCATCCGCAGCAAGTTCCTCGACCGGGCGATCAGCACTTATTCTGCCAGCAGTTATCGCAGGATTTGATGTCTCTCGAGTGTTCATAGACGGCGGCAGCAGCTTGAACCTCATGTATGCAGATACATTGAGGAAGATGAACATATCCTTAGCAAACTTGAAACCAACAGACACAAGGTTCCACGGCATTACACCAGAGAAACCAAGTTATCCATTGGGAAAAATCAATCTCGATGTTCAATTTGGGACCCGAGAAAATTATAGAATCGAGAAGCTCGAATTTGAAGTCGTGGATTTTCCATCACAATACCACGCTCTGTTGGGACGACCAGCATATGCTAGATTTATGGCAGTACCACACTATACATACCTGTTGTGGAGGTTGCCCGGACCAAGAGGACCAATCACAGTCAAGGGAAGCTTTGCCTTAGCCGATAAGTGCGACAAGGATTTTCACAGGTTGGCAGAAACTTTCGGGATGCAAGCCGAGTACTTGGCGTCAAAAAGCATGACTGATTACGACGTCTTGCAGACGCTGGAAGGGCAAATAAAGAATCAACTTTCAACACAGAGAAAAATTCTAAGGAGGTGCAGATTCACCCGACAGATCCAAAAAAGACGACATCTATCGCAAACGATATGGATATCGCATAGGAAAGCGCGCTCGTCAAGTTCCTCCGTGAGAACTGGAAAATCTTTGCATGGTGTCCAGCTGACATGCCAGGAGTACCCAGGGAACTTGCCGAGCACCACCTAAATTTGGATCCAACAGCAAAACCAATCAGACAACCTTTGCGGCGTTTTTGAACCAAACCGCAAAGCCATGCTTTCAGAAATAAATCGACTCGAAGAAGCTGGTTTTATCAGAGAAATATCTACAAGCCACATGGGTAGCTAACCCGGTGATGGTGCCGAAGAAAACACGACAGTCCTTCGCATGTGCGTCGACTTTACGTGTCTCAATAAACATTGTCCTAAGGATCACTTTCCCCTCCCAAGGATCGATCAAATTATCGACTCCACGGCAGGTTGCGAACGTCTTTCCTTCTTGGATGCATACTCTGGTTATAACCAGATCAGATTAAAAGAAGATGATGAAGCCAAGACAGCGTTTATTACACCTTACGGCGTGTTTTGCTACAAAACAATGCCCTTTGGTCTAAAAAATGCGGGAGCAACATATCAGAGGATGATGCAGAAGTGTTTAGCAACACAGATCGGGAAAAACGTGCAAGTATACATCGATGATGTCGTCATAACATCAAAAAAGGGGACAACATTGATCGAGGATCTCAAAGAAACTTTTGACAACCTCGACAAATTCTGCCTCAAATTGAACCCGACGAAGTGTTCTTTTGGCGTCCCAATAGGAGAACTTCGGGGTTTCTAGTTTCGGCAAGAGGGATTGAAGCAAATCCCGACAAAATACAAGCCATAGTAACAATGAGAAAGCCAACAAAGTTGAAAGAAATACAGCAGCTAACTGGGCGAGTCGCAGCTTTGAGCAGGTTCGTCGCCAGGTTAGGAGAAAAAGCGTTACCATTTTATGCGCTGATAAAACAAGGAGATAAATTCCAGTGGAACGAAGAGGCCGACAGAGCTTTCGAGGATCTGAAGCGAAAAATCTCGACACCACCAATCCTGGTGGCTCCAAAGGAAAAGGAACCTCTCCTGCTATATATTGCAGCCACGCCCCAAGTGGTTAGCACGGTATTAGTTGTCGAAAGAGAAGAAGAAGGGAAAATCCATGGAGTGCAGCGGCCAGTATACTCGTGAGCGAAGTCTTGTCACCTTCAAAACAAAGGTACCCTCAGTACCAAAAACTAGCATATGGAGTGTTCACGACAGCACGAAAATTGCGCCACTATTTTTCGGCACACCCGATCATAGTGGTCAATGAAGCTCCCTTATCAAATATACTGAATAACCCAGAAGCTACGGGTCGTGTCTC
Organism: Lolium perenne; assembly: GCF_019359855.2. Taxonomy (NCBI): domain Eukaryota; kingdom Viridiplantae; phylum Streptophyta; class Magnoliopsida; order Poales; family Poaceae; genus Lolium; species Lolium perenne. The sequence goes on along the minus strand of NC_067250.2, from coordinate 94,109,936 downwards.
CCTTTGGGGAATAGAACTTTCCCCTCGGGACATCACGTATGAAAAAAGAAAAGCAATAAAGTCGCAAATACTGCCAGACTTCATCGCAGAATGGATGGAGTTGCAAAATACAGGACCTCCAGATTTATCGAGAACTTGGACCATGAACTTTGATGGGTCCAAGAGACTAGAAGGAGCTGGCGCAGGAGTAGTACTCATATCACCTGAAGGCGACAAATTAAAGTACATCCTCCGGATGACGTTCCTTAACGCATCTAACAATGAAGCAGAATATGAGGCTCTCATACACGGGATGAAGATGGCAAAAGCCTGCGGAGCAACTCGATTAAAAATCTTTGGCGACTCACAGTTGGTGGCTCAGCAAGTTATGAACCAATGTGATGCAATCAATGATAGCATGATGGCATACAAGGAGGTGTACAACGAGCTTGAGAAGTTATTCGATGGATGCGAAGTAAATCATATTAGCAGGTTGAGCAATGACGAAGCCGACGTTCTTGCAAACATCGGGTCACAGTGCCTTCCAATCCCGCCAGGTGTATTCTGGGAAGAGATAACAGAGAGATCCACTAAGCCAACAAAGTCAAAAAAGAAGGAGAAGAAACCCTCGGGGGCTGCCAAGGAAAAGCAAGAGGACGAAGAAGAAGATCAGGACTTGGTCATGGTGATACAGATACCGTGGATGCAGCCGTACATATCATACATCATGAGGAAAGAAATACCCGATGATCCAGTTGAAGCAAGGCGAGTAATTCGACGCTCCAAAGCTTTTACGGTGGTCAAGGGAGAATTGTATAAGCGAAGTATTTCAGGCGTTTTGCAAAGGTGCGTTACACCCGAAGAAGGAAGAATAATCCTGAAGGATGTACACGAAGGAATATGTGGCCACCACGCAAGTAGTCGAGCTATCGCAGCCAAGGTTTTTCGGGCAGGATTCTACTGGTTGACAGCAATCGAGGACGCCAAGGACATAGTAAGAACTTGCGACGCATGTCAAAGGTTCGCCGCAAAACCTCACTCTCCAGCAGCAGAGCTAGCACCAATACCATTGTCTTGGCCCTTTGCTCAATGGGGACTTGATATGGTGGGTAAGTTACACAAATCCTGGCCAGGAGGAAAGGAGTACATGCTAGTAGCTGTCGATAAGTTTACAAAGTGGATAGAAGCGAAGCCGATAAATTCACCAGATGGAGCATCCGCAGTAAAATTCGTAAAAGGCCTCGTCTTCAGATTTGGAGTGCCCCACAGCATCGTCACACAACGGCAGCAACTTCACATCCCATGAATTCAAAGATTATTGCGAAGAGGTGGGTATTAAGCTGAACTTTGCGTCAGTCGCACATCCTCAAACCAATGGGCAAGTCGAGAAAGCCAATGGCATCATCTGCAATGGTATTAAGAAACGCTTGTTAGGACCACTGGAAAAAGCTCGACATACCTGGCCAGAAGAACTACCAAGCGTGTTGTGGAGCATCCGAACAACACCAAACACAGCAACGCAGGAAACTCCGTTTTTCCTGGTTCATGGAGCAGAAGCAGTACTACCAATCGAGATAGAGCACAACTCTCCACGTGTCGCTGAATATGATGAAGAAACGTCGAGAAGAGTGCTAGAAGACGACGTCGACGCACTTGATGAAGCTCGAGATGAAGTATTATCTCGGGTAACCAAATATCAACAGGACTTGAAGAATTACCACAGTCGACGTTTGCGGCCAAGATCTTTTCAGGTGGGAGACCTAGTTCTTCGGCTCACGCAAAAAAGTCATGAAAAACTCGAGTCACCATGGCTTGGCCCTTACATTGTCACGGAAGTAATTGGAGGAGGAGCATACAGAATAAAGGACAAGAAGACAGGGGTGGAGGAGCCAAACCCCTGGAACGTGGCGCAACTTAGGCGTTTTTACGCCTAGAGTCAAAATATAGTCTTTGTAAAGCTTCAATGTACTGAAACGCCCGCGAGTTTTCAGACGCACTCTTTTCCTTTTTCGGGGCACCGAGTGGGGCCGGAGAAGGTTTTTAATGAGGCGGGCTCGCGGTGCTGCAATATAATAAAGATAGTGACAATATAACTTTTCTTCCTTATCGACATGACCAAAGTCTTCGCTCCGACGAATTTCAATATAGTTCATCGACAAAAGGAAAAACTTGCCTTGGTATTCAAATACCTCGTGAGTCAACAAAAATACAAAATAGTGCTCAATAAAAAGCTTGGGGGCTCATATTCGCCTTAAATATATAAATGCCTTGGTTCAAAACCTCGCAAGTATACAAATATAGTAAAGAGTCACCGAAACACTCGGGGGCTAAACAAACAGAGAAATATAATGATTGCTTTACAATATAGTCATGGATTACAAAGAAGAAATATCTACAAGAAGAAACTAACTAGTCTTGATTCAATATGTCATCAAGAGTGACCCTGTTTTCCTCAGGAGCAGCACCAAGAAAATCGGCATAATGGCCATCGGCAAAAAAGTCGGCATCCATCCGAAGTAGGTCCTCAATCATTTCTTCGGCTATAGGCGTAACCTTCGTGTTAATCCTGTCAACACCAACTCTCCGCCGTTTTACTTTTTGGTGAACCTTCTCGACAACCTGGGTAAGGTCAAGCTTCGAGTGGCAGATTTGGAGCATGATAAGAGCAAATCTGGCACCAGCTACTAGTTGAGCTTTGACAAAATCATGGATACTGCGAGCATCCTTGAACCTTTCCATCAATTCAGGAAGAGTTTTTGGTTGGACGTTGCGAGGAAACATGGAGTTGTAAACCATGGACAAGGTCTTGGTACAGAAGTCGAGGAAATCGCGAGTTTGAGAGGCGCGATCTTGAAATCTGACAATTTGGCGGGTCCTTTCCGGGGTAGCCCAAAACAAAGAACCATGGTCCAAAGAGAGATTAACAAGGAGGGTTGTCCTAGCATTCACCCTCTCTTCCTCAAGCAGCATCGGTAAAGGCACCTATCAAAACAAAGAAGTGGAAACCTTTAAAAGACAAGTAGCATGAAGATGGAAGATATCAGAGGATGAAATAGACATACCCGACATATCTGCACTGGCTTCATTCATTAATTCGAGCATGAAATTTTCTCGAATAGTCGCCTTTTCAGCATCGGAAGCAGCAATTTCCTTAGCAGCTACGGCCTCGCGAGCTTGTTGAAGAGCAATTTTTTCGGCTTCAGATGACTTACGAGATTGCTCCATCATCACAAGTGTTTGCTTCTTCGCATACTGAAGTTGTTGCCGAAGTTCATCCAGTTCTCGCGACAAGGTATCGTCAACAGGAGCGGTATCACCAAAAGCTTTCCTCGCGGGAAGAAGAAGGCGAAACATTGGAAGGAGCGAGAAGATGGAGTATAGTTATCAAATATCAACTGAAAAATAAACAAGACAACATCAAATAACAAGCAAAGATAGAAGTCTTCATTAATCTCTTGGAATAATTACAAGGGCATTACAGTGGAGTTAAGAAAGTACGTGTCGCCAAATGACTACTTTGGCGACAGAAGCAAAAGAAACAGAAAGAAAAACAGAGGCATGCAACTAGACCTCCGGCCTCGAGGAGCTAGGAGTCGAAGCTGGCTTGATCCCCAGATACGCCAAGATCTTCTTCGTGTTGGGCTTGGCTGCCTTGATCAGCGACCTCCATCTCGAATGCTCTATCTGGCTGGTGTCGCCAACCTTCATCCAATCAAGCGTCTGTTGGCTGTCAGCAACCAGGGCAACAGTACTCTCGACAGCAACCTTCATATTCTCCTGACGCATCTTCAATCCCAGGTCTTCCGACGAATTGAAAAGCTTGGCAAGGGCAAGGAAAGTTGAAGGTTCCTCTTTCTTCGGGAAGAAGAAGGGGAACAACGCCGACAAACTCGCATTGGCATTGGCCACGCCTTCACGAATTTCGCGCCCATGGAACTCCAGAAGAGAAAGTGCATCAAGGAGAGGGTCATTGACGGGATTCTCCAGATCAAAATCTTGGTTTGTTTGGGCTGCCACACAAGACAAACCATTAGTCAAAAACCAAGAAACAGGAAGTACAATAGAAGGGGTTGATGATATTACTCAGCGTACGTCGACTTTGCGACTTCAGACGCTTGATGATCTCTTGTTCACGCACAGTATGTGCAGTTTTCTGCTCATCTAAGGCAGATTCGGCATCTTTGAGCCTTCTCTGCAGTTCCTCGACACTAGCAGCTTTCACCTTGGCTTCATCAACCTCGGCCTTGGCTTTGCTAGCAGCAAGTTCAGCTTTCTTGCGAGCCGCCTCACTTTGCTCGAGTTTTTGAGCAAGTGCGTCGACACGTTCGTTGGCCTCTGAGAGTTTTTCTGTCGAGATATGAAAAAGAAAGAAAAGAAAGATCAAAAAATAGCGACAAGCAACAGGAATAGAAAGTCAGTGCAAAATAGCGAGTATAAAAGTCGTTACCTTCGGCTCTGGCGGCATATTCACGGTACCCAATAAATTGGGACCCGATGCGGAGAAGATCCTTGATCATAGGCTGTTCAGCGTGAACACAGTAAAAGAAACATCGGCATGAAAAAGAGAAAAGGTGAAAAAAATAAAATAAGGAAAATATAGATGTCGACAGACTTACATCATCTAAGAGCAGAGTCGACGAACTGCCCAACTGAGGGGCAGGATCAACAATCTTTTCAACCCTTGCCCTTTTTGGTGAAGGGACTCGGGGGCTTGATGGCGGAGTAGTGGTGACGACGTCTTGTTGAGGAGGCGACGTTTCTTCTCCTTCAACTAGTGTGTCTGAGGCAAGTACAGTACGTGACGTGCTTGTTCGAGGAGCCACGTCAGTAACTGGTACTTCTTCCTCCTCATCACTGATTGATCAAAAAATCGGCAGTATAAAAAGCACGACAAGATAAATATTTCGAGTACAAAAATATAGCGAGATAGGTGACTTACGAGCTGATGAGGGATTCAACATAAGGATCGTAAGCTGCCTTCGGATTAGAAGGACCAGCTTCTTCAGCCTTAGAAGTGCCAGAATCCTCGGCATCATGCCTTTTCCTTTTGTTCTTTGGGGAAACTGCAGGAGGAAGGGATTGCGTCGATTCACTGGCCTCAGATTCAACTTCCTTTTCATGGGAAGCCGCAGATTTGTGGGAACCCGCGACTTCACTTTCAGGAATAGAAGAACCTGGGGTATCTTCGGCAACGATGCCCGTTCTTCGACTTCGCCAGACTCCCGAAGAGGAGGAAGGGAAGTCATAGTAGGATGGTTCTGCAAGAAAACAGCGACAAAAGAAAAATTAGAGTGACACAAATACAATGAGATACAGGGCAAATTCGGAACAAGATAGAAACTCGAGAAGGCAAAATACCTCGGGGAGAGGATTGGCGGAGCTGTATGGTTCCACGCGACAAGCGGAAGGAATAGGATCCTTTTTTGCCAAGCGGGAAACTCTTCGGATCAACTTCTCCAAGTCCTTTGCAGAAAGATCGTCGGAGATTCTATTGGCGTCGTTTTCACCAGAATACGTCCAGAGGGGATTTTTGCGAGCCTGAAGAGGCTGCACCCTAATCCTAAGGAAGTAGGCAGTAATTTGAACACCGAGATAGCTCTTTGCCTCGAGTGTTTTGAAGATGACGGATACGAGCCATGAGCGCCTCTGTCGCTTTTTCTCTTCTTCGACGCTTCGGCATCCCAGGAACGGCGACGCTGAATCCTGGCACTTCCGTCGAAAGGAACTATGTTGTGCTCCACAGAATTGGCGCTTTCTTCGTGGATGTAGAGCCACTTTTTGCGCCATCCTTGGACAGAATCAGGAAACTTGACGTCGAAATAATCGACATCAGTCCGAACACAGATAACAACGCCACCTATGTTATAAGTGACGTTGTGGGAGCCATTACGGCGGAGGCAGAAAATGCGCTTCCACAGAGCCCAATTGGGAGTGATTCCGAGGAAGCATTCGCAAAGTGTGATAAAAATAGAAATGTGAAGGATGGAATTGGGAGTCAACCGTGCGGTTGAATCCCGTAAACAAAAAGAAGGCCGCGGAGGAAATCGTGGATTGGGGTTGAAAGGCCGCGGATCAGGTGATCAACAAAACTAACCCGATACTCCATTGGAGGCTTGGGGTAGCTTTCTTCGCTGGGGAAGCGGATGGCGTCCTCCTTCTTCATGAGGCCAAGCCTCTTCAGCATATTGGTGTCCTGGTTGGAGATTTTGGATCTCTCCCACTCAAGATCCTCGGCAGCCATCTTGGATTCCGGCGTGCTGTGGCGAGTCAGACGCGTGCGCGGTGGCATCAACGGCAGTGGGCAGAGCAATGTATGTGCGTACGGAAGATTGAAGAGAGTTGGGCGCAGGGGAAGTTATGCGAAGAGGAACAGGTGAGCGGCGCAAGCGAGGGGATGAACGAAGGTTGAAGAAGGGTTTATATAAGATTCGGGTGAAGCAGTGTGCCGTTGGATGAAGAAATCGTGTGGTGAGGATGGATCTTCTAGACACAAGGGCAAAAGAGTATTTTTACTGAAATAGGCGTTACCGTACGTGCGCCAGGAAAAGCGGAGGACGTGTGTCCACTACTTGCACGACGTGTCAACATAGTCGAAGCAATGGACCCACAGGGCAGAAAAGTCACGACTATTCGAGGAGGATGAAGTAAATTTGATTAAGGGAAGTATGTCGACAAGAAAAACGGCGACAGAAAGAATTATTCAATACCTCGGGAACCTTTGGTCAAATACAAGTTTTTGCCCAAATGCTCGGGGGCTACTTCAGAAAAAAGTAAATTTTCGAGTATGATAAATATAGAAATTGCGGGAGCCTACAACCAAGCACAAGTCCTTGGCTGTAGCCTCGGGGGCTACTCCCATCGGGAACGCTGTTCGCGTGCCCGATGAAATTAACAAAAATAGAAAAACAAGAGAGTATATTTCGAGTTATAATTAACTCTACATATACTCCCATCGGGAGAACAATATAAGTCATATATGACTCGATAAAATGTGCCATTCCAACAGCCGGAAAAGCACTCGACAATATATTCTCAGAACGCCGAAGTTGCGATCAATTTCTGAATGCCGCAAATTTGCGAAGGTAAGACCCCAGATCCGTTCTGCTGGGCGTGGCATCGCCAAAGACTGCGCTCTGCTACTTTTATCCGTATCAACAGATACGAAGAAAAATCCTAACGGACGCGTTAGGTACCCGATAAATTTGACTGGGACTCGACAGAATGGTAAGACCTTAAGCGGCACCTGTCGACGTTTACACCAGTATCCCGAGATCATGTCCGGGGACGTGATTTTGAAGTAGGTTTTTGCGGATTGCCACTAGAGCAGTTAACTAGTACCTGATCCGTCAGATGAACTAGCCCCAATTACCAGTATCCCTGTACAATATAGAATTTTATGTGAAGAAATATAAAAGGTTAAAGCTTTCGAGTAAAAATAAACAATGGAGATTTTCCCTGACTCTACGATTCAAGCAAAATCTCGGGGGCTACTGACATAGGCATCCCAAATGGGCCTGCCGAAGATGGTACCCGGGGTTTACTGGAGGCCCAATACCCGAAGAATAAGAAGATTCGGGAGCCCAAGATTTACTAAGGAAAGATAGAGTTGTAATAGGAAGTGTTGTTTGTAATCTGGCGGGATGAGTTAGAAACCGTCCCGGACTCTGTAAACTTGTATAGCACGAATCCCTCGGCTCCACCTCATATATAAGGGGGAGTCGAGGGACAAAGAATCAACCGAATCATTGTCTGCAAATCCTAGTTTTCACAATCGTCGAGTACTTTTCGGCTGAAACCTTCGAGATCTACTTACCCTCTACTTCTAACTAAACCCTAGCCTACAATCCATAGGCATTGACAAATTAATCCCTTGTCAGCGCCAGAAAAAGTGCTTGATGCGTGCAGTTAACACACGTCCGTTGGGAACTCCAAGAGGAAGGTGTGATGCGTACAGTAGCAAGTTTTCCCTCAGTAAGAAACCAAGGTTTATCGAACCAGTAGGAGCCAAGAAGCACGTTGAAGGTTGATGGCGGCGAAGTGTAGTGCGGCGCAACACCAGGGATTCCGGCGCCAACGTGGAACCTGCACAACACAATCAAAATACTTTGCCCCAACGCAACAGTGAGGTTGTCAATCTCACCGGCTTGCTGTAAACAAAGGATTAGATGTATAGTGTGGATGATGATGTTTGTTTGCGAAGAACAGTAAAGAACAATTGCAGTAGATTGTATTTCAGATGTAAAGAATGGACCGGGGTCCACAGTTCACTAGTGGTGTCTCTCCCATAAGATAAATAGCATGTTGGGTGAACGAATTACAGTTGGGCAATTGACAAATAAAGAAGGCATAACAATGCACATACATATATCATGATGAGTACTATGAGATTTAATCAGGGCATTACGACAAAGTACATAGACCGCTATCCAGCATGCATCTATGCCTAAATAGTCCACTTTCAGGTTATCATCCGAACCCCTTCCGGTATTAAGTTGTAAACAATAGACAATTGCATTAAGTATGGTGCGTAATGTAATCAACACAAATATCCTTAGACAAAGCATCGATGTTTTATCCCTAGTGGCAACAGCACATCCACAACCTTAGAACTTTCTGTCACTGTCCCAGATTCAATGGAGGCATGAACCCACTATCGAGCATAAATACTCTCTCTTGGAGTTACAAGTATCAACTTGGACAGAGCCTCTACTAGCAACGGAGAGCATGCAAGAACATAAACAACATATATGATAGATTGATAATCAACTTGACATAGTATTCAATATTCATCGGATCCCAACAAACACAACATGTAGCATTACAAATAGATTATCTTGATCATGATAGGCAGCTCACAAGATCTAACATGATAGCACAATGAGGAGAAGACAACCATCTAGCTACTGCTATGGACCCATAGTCCAGTGGTGAACTACTCACACATCGATCCGGAGGCGATCATGGCGATGAAGAGACCTCCGGGAGATAATTCCCCTCTCCGGCAGGGTGCCGGAGGCGATCTCCTGAATCCACCGAGATGAGATTGGCGGCGGCTGCGTCTCTGGAAGGTTTTCCGTATCGTGGCTCTCGGTACTGGGGGTTTCGCGACGAAGGCTTTAAGTAGGCGGAAGGGTAGGTTTAGGGGCGGCATGAGGGCCCCACACAATAGGGCGGCGCGGGCCCAGCCCTGGCCGCGCGGCCCTGGCGTGGCGGCGCCTCGTCGCCCCACTTCGTAATCCTTTCGGTCTTCTGGAAGCTTCGTGGAAAAATAAGACCCTGGGCGTTGATTTCGTCCAATTCCGAGAATATTTCTTTTGTAGGATTTCTGAAACCAAAAACAGCAGAAAACAGCAACTGGCTCTTCGGCATCTCGTCAATAGGTTAGTGCAAGAAAATGCATAATAATGACATATAATGTGTATAAAACATGTGAGTATCATCATAAAAGTAGCATGGAACATAAGAAATTATAGATACGTTTGAGACGTATCAAGGAGTTGGACTAAGTGTCATGCTCTCTTTATAAGAAGCTTAACTTGAATAAATTAGTTCCTACTGAGGTTTCACTACAAATGGGTGATAAATCCACTGCTATTCCTATTGGTATATGTGAAGATGTTCCTATTATGATTGCAAATGTGCAAATCCCTACGGACTTTGTGATATTAGAAATGCCTGAAGATGTTAATCTATCTATTATTCTTGGTAGACCTTTTGTAAATACTGCAGGGGCTATTATAAATTGCACCGAAAGCAAGGTTACCTTCCATGTAAAAGGAAAGGACCATACTATACATTTCCCAAGAAGAATTCTATTTAGCTACCTAAGAAAAGTGTCAATGTTATTGAGCCCAAGTTTCTAAAAATTGGAAGGTTTGAAATACCTATTCCTCCTCCAAAACTAAAGAACCAAATATTAATGGTTGGAACAATTCCAATCCATTATGAGGTACCGTGAAATTTGCTTCTTATTTCTTTTGAATCATTGTTTCTATCTTTGTCCTAGTAAGAATGAGACTTGATAAACCTCATTATTAACTTGATAATGATAAGATTATGATTCCTAGTACTTTATTTTATCATAGTATTAAAGTTTCTTTTCATTTTTTCCATCTAGCATTTTATTCCTTTAATTATTTTTTGCCAGCTTTTAACAGTTTTTGAAATTAAAAAAAATTACACAAAAAATGTTCTCCAAAAATCACCAAAAAACATAGGTTATTTTTTATGCACAGAGGATCCACCAGGCAACAGAATTAGGCAAAACAACAAACTGGGGGGAAAGAGCAGGGGTGGCGCGCCCTACTCCTCTAGGCGTGCTACATGTCCTCTTTGGCCCCACAAAGGGAGTTAAGTGAGGGGCAAAGGCCCAGATGCTTCCCCTCGACTCAAAACCCGACCATGTATTTTCGAAAAGTTTCCTCTGCCCATTGCTGCTCCATCTTCGATCTATCAATTTGGGCCGTCATTTGCAAATTCCTTTAGAGGAATTACTCGTCGGTATGTGACTCCTCCACCCATCCAATTTACTTTCGATATGATGCTTTATATTTTGAGACGGATGTTGTTATTGGTGTCATATATTATGGTTGAGAAATTCCAAGATTTGCAAGTTTTAGGGTGAAATAATTGGTAGTTTTGCTTGGTAGAGCCTCTATGAGTACCTATGAGTTGATATAACTTGCTACATCTAACTTTTTAGTGGTTTGTGATTAAAGTGTTGTATATATACACCCTCATGGAGAAGGGTAAGGGGTTGTTTAGTGGCCTTAGGTCAAGAAGGAATGCAAGGGTGTCTCTTAATATGGATGGTGAACATGAATTTGGGGACAATATGCTCTATAAAGTGGAAAGCTCTTGATGTCCATGCCACTAGGTGGAAAGACCCCAATGTTCTCAAGGAAATGCATATATAAGAAGACTTTGCTTTCTTCCTAGAGCATACTAGGCTTGAAGGATTTTCAAGCCGTCCATACAAGACGTATGCTGAAATAACCCATGAGTTCCTTGCCATATTCAGGTTTGTCGTTTGTGCATACTAAGACAAAGACATGTAAGAGAGGTAAGACCATCCCCGCAAAATTTGATGTTAAATTTGTCATGCATCATAATAGATATGTTATGTCTATTGATGAAGTTTGCAAGGCCATTAATGTTCCAAATGCTGGGAGTTGGGAGGAAATCCCTAGTGATTCCGATGAGGAACTCCAGACATTTTGGAGGAGCATTAGTGTGGAGTTCCAAATGATATCCGTAGGAGTGAAATCTCTCATATTCAACATCCAAGGTTGAGGTATTTTGCATTGTTCCTAGTTAGGATTCCTAGCTAGTAAAAATGTTACCGCTTGCACATGGCATGTTGTATATTTGTTGAGATGTGCTAGGAATGGAACTTATCCTGCATTTAACTTGGGAGTAATTCTTGCTAGAATCTTGTCTTATGTTGTTTGCCACAATGAATCAAGCCACTCTATGCAGGTGCCATTGCCAATATGGTCTATGAGGACATTAAAGAAGAACGGGGATTCCGTAAAATTGGAACTGAAATTTTAGAATCCAACTTGTTGGATGGTAGCTTGTTGATTAACATGGATATTCTTGTTGGAGTGTGGTGGAAATATTTTTATAAATATAAGTATATGGTTAAGAAAGGTGTATTTGCTTGCACTGTGCTTCCTCACCTTGATTGTTTTGACATGTTATCAAACAAATGGATCATCGAGCAAGAGGAACATGAATGGGAGTTGGCTCCCGCTACTCCACAGGACGACGCATGGCCCGAGGAGGCCCCTGAGCCTCCTCATCAAGAGGAGTTGGAGGAGGAACCTATGCAGCCACAAGCGGAGTGGTACGAACTAGCACCACAACAACATGATTGGTACGTGCCCGTACCACCGCGGAAAGAGTGGCAAGCGCCACCTCAGCAAGAGTGGCAAGCTCCGCCTCAACAAGAGTGGCAAGCACCCGCCTGCACCGGATGCCTGGGGGTTCGCACCTGCCGCGCCCTCACTACAAGAAAAGTTGCCATGGCCGACGAAGTTGAAGTCGCGCCGTGGTTGCTGATGCACCATGGCCGATGATTTTTGGTCTATCCGTGGTGCATGTCAAAACTTTTTTTCTCATTTTTGTGGCCACCTAGCCCAACAAAAACGTCCAAAACGTCGCGTATGGTGGCCTGGGACGTGGTGCATCACGAATTCTCGGGTTTTTGCCGGCCGAGTCAACGCAAATCCGCACCGCCCAGGGATGTAGGGCCCAGATGGCAGCCTATCTAGCATTGTTTTTTTTCTCAATCGCACCATCTCGTTCAACGCTCTTCGATCGAGCCGTTTACGATGGAGGATCATGGGTCCCGCATGTCATCCTCTATGAACGAAAATTCTTTCTTTTCTTAGATTTTTTTGACCCCCTGATTTCTGGCTACTTCCTTTTTTCATTTGATCCCGTGCCGCCTTGGAAACGTCGAGACCGCTGCTGCTAAATGGGACCCGCATGTCATCCTCTATGTCCAATCAAGTTTCTTTTCTTGGAGTTATTTTTGGCACCTCATATTTGGTCACTTGCCTTTTTCTTTCGATCTCGTGCCGCCTCTCAAACGGTGATACCGCTGCTGCTAAATGGGACCCGCATGTCATCCTCTATGTGCAATTGATACGTCCATTTTGCATCACTATTTTATATCATAATTTACTGTTATTCATTGATATATTTCATATTTAGAGATGATACTTATGTTATTTCATCTATTTTGCATGTTTCATGATTATTGGAGGATCATTCACCGGAGGCAGGATTCTGCTGGAAAAAGCACCGTCAGAATGCAATATTTCTGGAGATCAACAATTGACGGAAATTACACCGAAGATCTTATTCTTCCAGAAGAATGAGCCAACCAAAAGGAGGAGCCGAGGAGGGCCGCCATGGCCCCCCCCCATAGGCCGGCGTGGGCCCTGGCCTGGCCGCGCCGCCTTGTGGGGAGGGGGCCCACAGCCCCCTTCGGCTGCCTCTCCTTCGCGTACTTCTTCGCCCCGAAAACCTAAGCTCCAGGGAATAATCGCGAAGAGACACAGCCGCCTCTGCGGGACGGAAAACACCAGAGAGAAAAGAGCTCTCCGCCGGGCAGGAATCCGTCGGGGAAATTCCCTCCCGGAGGGGGAAATCGACGCCATCGTCATCGTCATCGAGCTGGACTTCATTGGGATCATCATCACCATCATCTCCACCATCGACACCGCCATCTCCACCGCTGCACCTCGTCACCGTTGTAACATCTAGGGTTGAATCTTGATTGTTTGATAGGGGAAACTCTCCCGGTATTGATTACTCCTTGTTATTGATGCTATTGAGTGAAACCATTGAACCAAGGTTTATGTTTAGATTGTTATTCATCATCATATCACCTCTGATCATGTTCCATATGATGTCTCGTGAGTAGTTCGTTTAGTTCTTGAGGACATGGGTGAAGTCTAAATGTTAGTAGTGAACTATGTTGATTAATCAATGTTATGATATTTAAGTTGTGGTGTTATTCTTCTAGTGGTGTCATGTGAACGTCGACTACATGATACTTCACCTTTATGAGCCTAGGGGAATACATCTTGTATTCGTTTGCTAATTGTGGGGTTGCCGGAGTGACAGCAACCTGAACCCCCGTTGGTATATCGATGCAGGAGGATAGTAGGATCTCAGAGTTTAAGGTTGTGGTTAGATTTATCTTAATTACTTTCTTGTATTTGCGGATACTTGCAAAGGGGTATAATCACAAGTATGTATTAGTCCTAGGAAGGGCGGTGCATTAGCATAGGTTCACCCACATAACACTTATCAAAACAATGAAGATTAATCAGCTATATGAAGCGAAAGCACTAGACTAAATTCCCGTGTGTCCTCAAGAACGTTTGGTCATTATAAGTAAACAAACCGGCTTGTCCTTTGTGCTAAAAAGGATTGGGCCACTTGCTGCAACTATTACTCTCGCATTTTATTTACTTGTACTTTATTTATCTGCTATATCAAAACCCCCTGAATACTTGTCTGTGAGCATTTACAGTGAATCCTTCATCGAAACTGCTTGTCAACACCTTCTGCTCCTCGTTGGGTTCGACACTCTTATTTATCGAAAGTACTACGATACACCCCCTATACTTGTGGGTCATCAGCAATCAAGTTTCTTTTCTTGGAGTTTTTTTTGGCACCTGATATTTGGTCACTTGCCTTTTTCTTTCGATCCCGTGCCGCCTCTCAAACGGTGATACCGCTGCTGCTAAATGGGACCCGCATTTCATCTTCTATGTACTATAAAACTTTCTTTTCTTGGATTTTTTTTGGCACCTGAATTTGGTCACTTGCCTTTTTCTTTCGTTCCCTTGCCGCATCTGAAACATTGATACCGCTGCTGCTAAATGGGACCCGCATGTCATCCTCTATGTACAATAAAAGTTTCTTTTCTTGGATTTTTTCACCCTCTGATTTTTGGCTATTTCCTTTTTCTTTTGACCCCCTGCCGCCTTTGAAACGTTGAGGACTCTGCTGGCTCATAGGTCTCACATGTCAGCCTCTATGAACGATAAACCTTTCCTTTCTTGGAGTTTTTTTTTGACCCGCTAATTTCTGGCTACTTTCTTTTTCTTTTGATCTCAAGCCGCATTTGAAACGTTGAGACCGCTGCTGCAAAATGGGACCCTCTGATTTTTGGCTATTTTTTTTCTTTCGATCCCCTGCTGCCTTGAAAACGTTGAGGATGTTGCTGCCTCATGGTCCCGCATGTCATCCTCTATGTACAATCAAGTTTCTTTTCTTGGATTATTTTTGGCTCCTGATATTTGGTCACTTGCCTTTTTCTTTCGATCTCATGCCACGTTTAAAACATTGAGGAACCTGCTGGCTCATGGGACCTGCATGTCATCCTTTATGTACTATCAAAGTTTATTTTCTTGGATTTTTTTTCACCCTCTGATTTTTGGCTATTTCCTTTTTCTTTTGATCCCTTGTCGCCTTGGAAACGTTGAGTAAGCTGCTAACTCATGGGACCCGCATGTCATCCTATATGTACAATCAACTTTCCTTTCTTGGAGTTTTTTTTGACCCCCTAATTTTTGGCTACTTTCTTTTTCTTTTGATCTCAAGCCGCATTTGAAACGTTGGGACCGCTGCTGCAAAATGGGACCCGCATGTCATCCTCTATGTACTAAAAGTTTATCGTTGCCTATTCGACGGTACCTCGGAGGAGGGATCCTCACGAGGGGGAGAAGAAGTAGGGGCCATTGGGCGGAGTGTCCTCGGGACAGTGGTACACGATTTACCCAGCTTCGGAACACCTGCACGATGACAGTGCCTACTGTTGCTTGTCTGGAATTATCTGGGCGCTTTCGCGTTGTTACAATGAGTTGTGGTTGTGCCTCTAGGGCTCCCAGGATCCGGCTTATAAAGGTTCTCGGATCTAGGGTTTATACAGAGAGTCCTAGCCGGAATACAGGATGCCTAACTATGGAATATTACATTGCCGTGCACGTCAAGGATCCACCTTTCCTTATGCGCCGTATTGGATCCGGATACTTCATGGGCCTTCTCAGATCCGACTATCTTCATAGGACGGTTAAGATCCAGCTCCTGTTACCTATGCTGGACTTCATCCATCTTGATCTACAGCAACTGGGCCGCCCGATGGACCGCATGCCACCATCACCGTCTATGGGCCACCTGGGCTTGCCGGATCTAGGCCATGCTGTTGATATACCCATAAAGTATACCCACAACACAAAGAGTCCTACATCTGAACTTTCCTTGTTTCTTCGTCTTCTTGCCTTGTTCGTCAAGACTCCTTCTTTGGAACCGACATATCGGCCCACCTTGATCAGTGGATGATCTTCATGGGCCCCTGGTTGGGCTGCAGGAGGTAGCGTAATACTAGTTGCCCGAAGGGTAATGCCCACCTCAAAGGTGAAGATTTTTTCTTTCGCGGCTAAGTTGGATATGATGAAAGCTTATGACCGTGTTGAGTGGCGGTATTTGGAGGAAATTTTACTCAAACCTGGTTTTAGTATCAACTTTGTCAGGCTGGTTATGAAGTGTGTTACTTCGGTTAGATTTGCGGTGTGTGTCAATGGTGAAATGCTCCCTTATTTTTCTCCATCGCGAGGTCTTCGCCAAGGAGATCCAATGTCACTGTATTTATTTCTGCTATGTGCGGAAGGCTTTACCTCACTTTTGAAATTATTTGGAGGCAATTATGTGGACAGAGGAATCAGAGTGAGTTTTAAGTCACCTTGGGTTAACCATCTGTTGTTTGCTGACGATAGTCTCATTTTCATCAGTGCAAATATTCAGAGTGCAGTTAGGCTCAATGATACTCTGAGGATTTATGGGGAATGCTCAGGCCAGCGGGTTAACAAAGATAAGAGTGCTTTTTTTCTTCACCCTAAACACTCCAAAAAATTCCAAACATTCCATGAAAAATTCTCTTGGTATAGCAGTGGAGGCATTCAGTGAGAGATATTTGGGTTTGCCCACTGCGGTGGGTAGAATCACAAGTGGTACTTTTGATCATATTGGTGAGAGATCAAGAAGTAAAATACAAGGCTGGTCAGATAAACATTTGGTGTGTGCTGCGAGGGAAGTGCTACTTAAATCAGTAATTCAATATATCCCAACAATCAGTATGATGTGCTTTCTCCTGACAAAGAAGGTGTGCAAAGCTTAGCTTCGGCTATGGCTAGGTACTGGTGGAGCGGCTCACTAGATAGGAAATCCATGCATTGGGTTTCTTGGAGTAATCTGTCTATGCCTAAAGTAAAGGGTGGGATGGGGTTTCGCGATCTACGTATGTTCAACCTGGCATTGTTAGGGAAGCATGGTTGGAGTTTCATGACGAATACGAGCTCTATATGTGCCATTGTTTTAAAAGGGAGGTACTTTCCGAACTGTGATTTTTTGGTGGCATCTGTTTCAAAGTCTGCTTCTGCGATTTGGCGTGCAACTGTAGCAGGACGGGAGGTGTTGCAAATGGGGGTTGATCAAAAGGGTGGGTGATGGCTCTACAATCTCGATTTGGACCGACAAATGGATTCCTGAGTCTATATCCATGACCACAATGATCAGCAGACACTTATTTGATTAAACGGAGTGAGTTTGTTACAGTGAGTCAGCTTATTGATATAGAGAACTGGTCTTGGCACCGTGATCTGGTGAGGGCAGTGTTCGTAACACCAGATGCAGAGGCTATTCTCAATATTCCTCTGCGGAATGGTGGTGGCGACGATTTTTATGCGTGGAACCATGAAAGGTTGGGTGTCTACTCGGTTAAATCCGCTTACCGTGCTCTTGTGACTCGAAAAGAGCGTGCAACTCTAGAGGAAGGGACGGTAACAGAAACTTCATCGACAGATAAACAGATGTGGACAACCCTTTGGAAATTGAATGTGGTGCTGAAAGTCAGAGTGTTTTGGTGGCGGGTTCTTCACGGAATCCTGCCAGATGAGTGTACTCTGAAGCGTCGACACATTAAGGAATTGAGCAGATGCAACGTCTGTTTGGCTATGGATGAGGATTTGATGCATGCGCTAATGAAGTGTTCTCATGTTAAGAAGTTATGGGATGAAGCAGACACTTGGTTGGACATTCGCTTGCCTCGGCTACACCCAAACACTTAGGCAAGGGATACCCTGTGTGACTCATAGTTCATGGATCAAGAGCGAGCAAAGATCATCACGGTTATGTGGTCGATTTGGCACTCGCGAAATAAGTGGAAGCATGATGAGGAGCTTAGTGATCCTGTGTTTTCAGTAAAGGCCACCAGAGAAGCTTTGGCTCTACTAGAGTTTCCACGATAGCCGGTTGTTTTGCCTGGTCATGGATGGAGGCCTCCTGATGAGGGTTTTGTTAAAATCAATATTGATGGTTCGATCAACTCGACTGAGGGCAATGGTGGTGCAGGAGGTGTTGCAAGGTCCTCTTGCCGCCTCATTGGAGCCTGGAGCAAGCCTTTGCTCGGGATCACGCAACCGTTGATTGCCGAGTGTCTATCGTTGCATGATGGTGTTCTCTTCGCCAAGTTTAGAGGCCCCACACATGTGATCATGGAGACGGATTGCCTAGAGATAGTTAATCTCTAGAATAATCGCTGCAATTCACTTTCAATTGTGGTTGCTATCTTGTTAGAAATTGGAGAGCTAGCTAGTTCTTTTACTGCTTTTTCTATTTATCATGTATTAAGGACGGCTAATGTTTCGGCTAAAAAATAAGCAAGCACATTGTGTGTGACCGAGAGTTGGTTGTCTGAAACTCCAAGCTTCTTGGTTAGCAGCCTTCTCGCTGACTGCTCGGTGAACACTTTTGTTTAATAAAGCTCTCTAAGTTCTCCGCAAAAAAGTTACTCGTTCGCACACCCGGGTATGCCTCCGGCCGAAGGAAGTAGTTGCCCGCGTGCCCGCGCTCGTTCACGCCCCACACGCCACTCGTCATATGGATAGGTCGCTCGTACGCGGATCGGAGCTTTGCAAAGGTTGGTCTTCAGTAGTGGTACCTGTAAAGTGCTTCTGATTTTGCCTTCTCTGTACAGATTAAAAAAAGGTTGACTGCGACCTTAGGTTATATCAAAAGGATAAAAAAACAAAAAAATAGGTTGCGACTCTAAAATAAATGTTAACAAAATCGCTCAAGTAGTATACCGGTGCAGTCAAGACAACGTAAACACATGATGCAATACAATAAACAAGATGCCGTTGGGACACGCTGTGCAGTTAAAATACGTTGCCAACTACCCCGTTCCATGATTCTTGTTATGGTTTTAATTTAAATTTAAACAAATCATGGCAAAAGTTATGGAATGAAGGGACTAGTTACTAGTACGGATTAGTATATTCTTATCAACTGTGTCGCTATGTTTGTCAACTGTGCTTATGTCAACTGGATCATTATCGTTGTCAACCCTATTCTTGACAAGTGCAATGCTTATTCCGATGGAGTAAATGTGCGCTGGTTAGCAAGACGGAAAGAACAAACCTTTATAGCGTGAGCGTTTGAGTTGTAACTGTACCTATTGTAGTACTAACATAGTTGTCTGAAAAAAATATGAATTCAAAATCGAATACACGTGCACTATACATACACCCCCGAATTCTTTTCCTATGTACAAATGTGAGCATCGACTGATCTATCAGGAGCTGCTACTATAAGTGAACAATGCTCTGCAAAAACCATGTCCACAAATCATGGCCAGGCCCAGTTAGCACAAGGCTGCCGCTGAAGAATGTAGCAATCAGAAAGCAGAGCTCCTCTGATCATTTGACGAATTTCTGCACGCCTTCGAAGAAATCCAGCATGTAGTCCTCGAGGTCCTCGAGGCTGTACTTGATGTATCTCGACGCCGAGTGTCGGCTGCTGCCGGACGACGACCCCGTGCGCGTCCTCGGCCGCGCGAGGAACGACCGGTACGCCGGGATCAGCCGCTCCGACACGGCGATCCGGAGCTCCTCCCGGAGCTGCGGGTCGATCACCTTCCACGACGTCTGGTTCCGGTACAGCTCCTCGAACGCCGCGTTGAAGCTCCTCGCCTTGTCCTTCACCGTCGGCCCCGCGGCGCTGCCATCGTCCCTGAGGCATGACAGTACGGCGATCCACGACGCCCGGAGGTAGCCTGTCTCGTACTGCCGTATCTGGCCGCGGTGGCGGCGGATCCAGTCGTCGCCGAGGAGCTCCCGAACCGGGGAGTCCATCACCTTCTGCACGATGTAGTAGAGGTTGTTCATGAGGAATATGTGCTTGAGGCCGGCGTCGTCGTACAGGCACGACTTCTCGTCCATCTTGCGCAGCAGCCGGGTCATGAGCTCGCGCATGCACCGCCCCGACGGCGTCGAGGTGGCGCCGGTACCGTCGTCGTTGTCAGCCTCGCCGCCGTCAAAGGAGTCGATGGTGTCGACGAGGACAATGTCCAGCGTGCCGCGGCAGTCGGCGAGGAGGCCGCAGTAGTTGAGCACGTAGCGGGTCATGGGGTGGATCTCCCCGGCGAGCACGGGCCTCCGCGACGACTCGGCCTGGATGACGGCCCCGAACTCCTCGATGGTGCGGCGCACGGTGCAGCCCAGCCGCGCGGACACGGCGGAGACCTCGGCGTCGAAGAGGTCGCGCGCGTCCCCGGCGAAGAGGGCCACGAGCTCCGGCGCGACGTCGGCGAGCGCCTCGTGCATGCCGATCGTGCGGAAGAGCTTCTCCGTGGCGCGCGCCGACATGGCGACGGCGTCCGCGAAGCCGAGCAGCTGCAGGACGCAGCCGCGCGCGACGTCGGCGAAGCACTCGTGGCCGAGCTCCTCGTCCGCGGCGAAGACCTCGTCGCAGAGCTGCCGCTCGCCGGCCAGGACGGTCCTGACCACGGCCCTGACGGCGTGGTTCCAGCGCCTCATCTTCTGGTCGAGCGCCGGCCAGTCCATCCTCAGCACCTCCTCGATGGCGACGGGGTCCGCGGCGCCCGTCAGGTGCGCCACGGCCTCCGCGAGCGCGTCGCGGCGGACAGCGACGTAGACCTGCGCGAGCTCCGGGCCGTACCCGGCGCGCAGCATGCGGTCCGCGACGCCCAGGACGGAGGCGGCCGCGCGCGGGGAGAGGCGTGGGGACGGGGACGACGCGTCGGGCGGCGACGTCGCGTCGTCGACGACCAGGTCGTCCGAGTAGGAGAACGAGTGGCGCCTCGCGGACGAGGAGGAAGAGTTGGATAGCAGCGCGCGCGCCTCCTCCTCCAGTCGCGGCATGGCGGCCTGCACGGCCTCGGCGGCGCGGGAGGCGAGGCCGCCCTGCAGCGCCGCGGCCGCGATGGCGTCGTCGACGGCGTACAGGTAGTCGTTCATGCCGGAGGACGACGACGAGGAGTTGCACCGGAGGATGACGTCCTCCGCGGCCGCAAACGCCTCCTCCTCATCCGAGCCGTACGCCTCCCCGGCCGCTTCACCCGCGGCCGGGAGCACGCCCGTGTCGTAGATGGACAGCACGCGCATCATGTCATCGGCGGCGTTCTTGGACACGGCCATCCTCTTGGCGATGTCCGTTGGCTGCGACGACGCGGTGGTGCTCGCCATGGCGATCGTCGCGCGCGGGAGCAGCAAGAAACCTCGCTCGCTCGCTTCTTCTTCCTCTTGGGTAGCGTGAGAAGACCGGGTGAAAGTATTCGGTGCTGCTACCTACCCGGAAGCCCGTGGTTCGACGGTTTTTGTAAACGTTGACGCGCCAAGGGCCAACGAACCAAGCACGGTCAAGCGCGCCGTGTCGCGCCATTTTTAAATTATCGTTGCGGATATTTGAACGCCACAGAATATTCAGAGGCGCGGTTTTATACCTGCATACTTTGACAGATAAATGCGACCAGTTTTATACCTCAAAAAAAAAATGCGACCATTTTTACCAACTTATGATTAAAAGATGAATTGCATGCCTCGGTTGAAGAGTACTTGGACGGTCGATCCCATGTCATTGTTAGCGGAAAAGTCGATCGTTTTTGAGCTTGTGGAAAAGTCGATTCTGGGCATATGGAGAAGTCATGTTCAGACATTGGGGTCCCAATGAAGAACATTTCAGTATGAACAAAATCGAACTGCGTGTGTAAAGGTAGTGTTAAGTGAGTCAAGCTCTTCCGGTACTTGGATGAACAATGTCTTTCTTCTCCATGATTAGATAGAAAACCATGTGCTACAGATATTGTCTGCTTTCAAGGTCAAGCTGGGGTTGCAAACATATCTCTAGACGGTTTTGCCAGGACTAGATAGAAACACAATGTGGCGAGATTTTGATGGATGTGATAACTAACTTTGGTGTGGATTTCTAGTCCAGTAATAACATTGTTGCACCAAAGTGGCAAGGTTCTCCATTTTAATAGTTAAAGTGGAGCATGCCAGTTTAGTTTAGCCTCTCCTGAACTCTAACCTTGTAAATTTTCATGTAAACAGAACTTGTAGAACACTTATATTATTGAAAATGCGAGTTATGTGTACTCAAACTTCATATTAGAACATACCGATCAGACGGAAATTTAAATTGGCTGCACTTTTAATATATCTCTTCTGACCGAGGAATTTCTTGGAGCTCGATCGATTAACTCGCCCTTGGATCAGCACCCTGATCCGTGAGAGGAGGTGGAGGAGAGAGAACCGATCCAGAGCCGGTGGCGCCAAGTCAACTTAGGCTAGGTCGTTGGTGGGGGTGCGGTTTGCCGATGCCATAGATGGATGGGATGACATTGGAGCTTGCAGACCGGCAGAGGAGGAGCTTGGGTAGGGTGGCAAGCCGTCGTGACAGCGCGCTGGCCGTAGGCTGGAATGATGGCGGTTAGGCCGAAATCGGTCACGGTGGGGCTCGCCGAAGGAGGGGAAGAACACCATGGGAGGGTTGTGCTCGTCATCCGAGTACTAGGTTTGTCCTCTGTCACTCGAGCTCTAGGCGCGTCACCCCCCCCCCCCCCCCCCCCCCTTAATATTGGATACACTCCAAAGAACACAAACGATGACTAGAGCGCATCGGAATTCTCCTCTAGCTTCTCCAACTGTACATAGCCAACCATCTCCCTGATCTGATACGTCCAGCTTCTTGTTGAAGAGGAAAGTTTGGCAAAGCCTCCTTGGGAGAAAGTACGCTGGCTCAGGTGCATTATCTCAAGTTTATTAGAAACCTAGCGACTCACAGCACTGAGTTGGAATAATGAAGACGAAGAAATTCTTCTTTTCATATGGTTTTTTCTCAATTAGGATGGATCAGATAGGTTCTGGTAGTATAAATAGCTAGGTAATGCCACACTCTGAGAACAATATCTAGCCTTGTATAATATTGTGTGTGACAAAAGTGATACACTTGCTAGGGTCTTCGAAACTTCACAACAGAATGTGTCCTTGAGAAGAAATCTCAATGGTTCTAGACAAGTAACTTTAAATGCTTTGCTATAACGTCTAGCTTTGGTTCATTTGACGTGGTGATCCGACGAATTTCGATGAAATGTTCATGAGAGTGGTAATGCTCACTGGATTCTACGTACAAAGCTCTAATCCAACCGATGTGCCATTTAATAATAATAACAAATTGAAAGATGAAGATCTCACTTAAAATAAAGTTTTTTGCGTGGTATCTTCATGGAGTGGTAATTCTTACAAAAGATAACCTTCCAAAACGTAATTAGCAGGGAAGTAAAACGAGTGTCTTCTGTCACCATGATGAGACTATAAAACACTCTTCCAATGCAGATTAGCTAGATCTGTATGGTTAGCCATTTATATAGATTCTACCTTATACTCACCACAAATAGCTATGGATATATTCAATAATTGGCTCATCAGTGTGGATCCTAGGTTTAAGCTACTTATTACGATGGAAGCGAATTGCTGCTATTTAGTCGCTATGACTATGTAAAAATGACAAGTTATTTAATGATACGAATACTTTTCTTATGCAAGTCATCTACCGGTGCACAACTACGCTCTATCCATAATTATCTATACGGCGTGAGGACCATCGCGATCTGTTTACGGAGGTATCTACACGGTTGAAGGATATAACGGAGGATTTTTTTTCCCCAACATGAATGACAGCGTAATCTATTGGTTAGCCATCTTTTGCCTTAAGCTCTCTTATAGTTTCTTTCATGAGTACTTATGGAGAGCCTCATTTTATTTTGGATATGTAACTTCTTGATTGAAACGGCTACGTGCATCACAGCTATGCAGCGGTGAGATGTGTAATGCTTAAATTTTTAAGTAATAAAATACTTTTTATTAAAAAAAACCATGAATCTTGACCGTTCTACTTTTAGGAGGAAATGGTGATATCCATCCTATACTTGTGCACTCGTGTGGAGAAAAGTCAGTGGTCAGCGGACAGCGGACAGCGGTCGCTCAGCCTGAGGGCATCTCCAGCGGCGCGACGCATTTTAATGTCCGCGAGCGTCCGTTTATGTCGCGTTGCGGACGTAAAAATGATCGTTTTTGTCCGCGCGTTCGTTTGCGTCTGGGGTTTGCTCCAGCGGGGCGACGCACTTTTTTTTCTTTTTTCCCTCTTCTCTATTTAAAAATAGTTTCAAATATAACATTTTGAAACATGATTTTACACAAACTAACACATAGTTTGGAACATGGTTTACACAAACTAAAACATAGTTTGAACCATGGTGGACACAAATATAATTTTTTTTAAAGAAGCCAGTTGTGTTGATTTCCGTATATTCGCTGCCAAGAAAGAACATTCGAGGACACACCCAATCACCCAAACTGGAAAATCCAGCGGGAGGAGATGGTGCCCTTGTTGGTTCTACCGATGAGGCGAACATCCAGAAACCTCCACTAGCGTCTTCAATTGGCCCGTAGCCAGATTCACTGCAAAGAAAGAACACTCAACGTTCTAACTATCGGTGTCGGAGCCGGAGTCGTCGGTGTGGTAGTGCCTGCGGCAGACTGTGTCGTCGAACACCTTGACGATCATCTCGCCGTCCCCCTCGTAGAGGAAGGTGAGCTAGCAGCCGGGCTCGAGGTCGAGGTCACGGGCGAACTTGTCCCACCCCGTGTGCAGGTACATCTTGCCCTGCCCGTCGAAAAGGACCTCCACGGTCCAACGGCAGAAGTTGCAGCTGGCCTCCCGTAGCTGCAACTGCGCCAGCTCGACGCCGTCGACGAACTCGACGAACTTGTCCGGTAGCCGCTTGATGGCGAGTGGGTCGTCGTCGATGCGGAGGAGGAACTCGAAGCAGCGCTCCTCCTGCGAGGACGAGGAGGGCGCAGGCGACGGCGAGCGTGGGGCCGTAGCTGCTCCACCACGGCAGCCCCTGTCCCGGCCACGGGGGCGACCAGGGCCGCGGCCTCGACTGCCTCTCCGGCCACCAGGACCGGCCATGGACTTCCTCGCGGGCTTGGCTGCGCCGCAGGAACACCTAGGAGGCGCTACGGTCGAGCTTTGTGGCGGCTAGGGTTTCTTTGGAGGAGTGGATGTGGAAGAAGAACGCGCGCCCCCTTTATATAGGCCGGTGGCATGCGGTGGCCGCGGGACGCGTGGCGTCGCCATTAACGTGGTTGGCGGGGGTGGGCGGCCGCTCGGCAGCCGAGGCATCATCGCCATTAACGTGGCGCAGAGTGCCGAAGCGACGCAGCTTTGCAGTCGCTGGCGCGTTTGAGAAGACGCATCGACGCAGGGTCGCTGCCAGGTGGGCCCGCCGAAACGTCCGCCAGACGCGAGCGGACGTTTCCGGACGTCCGCGGAGACGCATCCGAGGCGCATATTTGGGCCAGGTTTGCGTCTTCGCGGACAACCCGGCCACTTTACGTCGCTCCGCTGGAACAGACCCCACACGCATTTCCGGTCACGGCGGACGAAAACGGTCGCTCAGCGACCGTTTGCATCGCGCCGCTGAAGATGCCCTGAGGACAAATAATGGTCTTGTTTTGATCCCTGGCCAAAATGAGGACAAAATACTTCTTCTGATCTTTCAAAGTACTCCTACTAACCAACACACAGGAAATGATACTGTTCACCAGTCGTTATCTTATGGTTACTATCTCTTTATCGTCAAGTCCACACTTACATAAATGTACATGATTCCTGCAATCCGATCCCGATGGAAGAAAATATTGTAAGAGGCAAACATTCCTATCTCATGGACCATATGATGCTTCATTCCGATTTTCCGATGTAGAACTTTCTCTGGCAGATCCGTCTCGCAGAAGGAAGTGACCACTGACCACGCACAAAGCATAAATGGGGAAAGCTATTCTACTATACGTCATCTCATCTTTTTTATAAAAAGGTAAGCCATCTATTTGGGAATAATAACATGAAAGCATCGGTTTTTCTCACCTCGGCCCCCTCCCAACTCAAGCGTATCGTTTTAGCAAAATCATGGAACCTATTTATTGAACTTTTTGCTATAAATACAAAATGTTGAATAGCAATCTAATACTCTCTCCGATCCATATCTTATGGACCATATGATTTAAGTATATCTGTATCTACGTAAAATGGAGTCAATTAATTTGGATTAGAGAGTAATACACGGTCTCCATCAGAGAAACATTGATTGTGTAGAAAGACAATAAAGCAACATATGTTCATATGTCTTTTAAGAAACTTTGGATTTCATAAGAAGCTTAAATCACTTCCTTCTCATACCTTGCGCATTTCGGGGAAACTTTATATTTTCACATAATTATACATCCACTTATTAGTGTATTTCTTTTGCTTGTGGATTGGGGTGGATAACAAGAAATGCAGTACAAATGGAAAGTATCATACAAAGAGAGTTTTTTCTGTGAATAGGACCACTGATACGTCTCCGACGTATCGATAATTTCTTATGTTTCATGCCACATTATTGATGATATCTACATGTTTTATGCATACTTTATGTCATATTTATGCGTTTTCCGGAACTAACCTATTGACGAGATGCCGAAGGGCCAGTTGCTGTTTTCTGCTGTTTTTGGTTTCAGAAATCCTAGTAAGGAAATATTCTCGGAATCGGACGAAATCAACGCCCAGCATCTTAGGATTGCATGAAGCTTCCAGAACACCCGAGAGCCGCCAGAGAGGGACCACAGGGGGCCCACACATGGTGGCGGCGCGGCCCAGGGGGGGCGCGCCGCCCTAGTGTCTGGTGGCAAGGGCTGTACCGGTAGCTATGTGGTTCATCTCTCTCCTATGTACTTCAATACAATAATTTCATGAGCTGCCTTACATGATTGAGATTCATATGATGATGCTTGTAATCTAGATGTCATTATGCTAGTCAAGTGGATTTTACTTATGTGATCTCCGGAGACTCCTTGTCCCACGTGTGTAAAGGTGACAGTGTGTGCACCGTGTGGGTCTCTTAGGCTATATTTCACAGAATACTTATTCACTATTATGAATGGCATAGTGAAGTGCTTATTTATATCTCTTTATGATTGCAATGTGTTTTGTATCACTACTATTCTATGTGCTACTCTAGTGATGTTATTAAAGTAGTTTATTCCTCCTGCACGGTGTAATGGTGACAGTGTGTGCATCGTGTAGTACTTGGCGTAGGCTATGATTGTGATCTCTTGTAGATTATGAAGTTAACTATTGCTATGATAGTATTGATGTGATCTATGCCTCCTTTCGTAGCGTGAAGGTGACAGTGTGCATGCTATGTTAGTACTTGGTTTGGTTATGTTGATCTGTCGTGCACTCTAAGGTTATTTAAACATGAACATCGAATATTGTGGAGCTTGTTAACTCCGGCATTGAGGGTTCGTGTAATCCTACGCAATTAGTGGTGTTCATCATCCAACAAGAGAGTGTAGAGTATAGCATTTATCTATTCTGTTATGTGATCAATGTTGAGAGTGTCCACTAGTGAAAGTATAATCCCTAGGCCTTGTTCGCAAATACTGCTATCGCTGCTTGTTTACTGTTCTACTGCATTTGTATTGCCTGCAATATTACCACCATCCATCACACGCCAGTCCTGGGCAGCAAAGCACTTTTCTGGTGCCGTTACTACTGCTCATATATATTCATACCACCTGTATTTCACTATCTCTTCGCCGAACTAGTGCACCTCACTAAAGAAAAGTTGCCATGGCCGACGAAGTTGAAGTCGCGCCGTGGTTGCTGGTGTACCATGGCCGACGATTTTGGGTCCCTCCGTGGTGCATGTCAAAACTTTTTTTTTCTCGTTTTTGAGGCCACCTAGCCCGACGAAAGCGGCCAAAACGTCGCGTATGGTGGCCCGGGACGTGGTGCATCTCGAAATCTCGGGTTCGCCGGCCGAGTCAACGCAAATCCGCACCGCCGAGGGATGTAGGGCCCAGATGGCAGCCTCTCCGGCATTGTTTTTTTTCTCGATCGCGCCATCTCGTTCAACGTTCTCCGATCGAGCCGTTTACGATGCAGGATCATGGGTCCCGCATGTCATCCTCTATGAACCAAAATTCTTTCTATTCTTGGATTTTTTTTGACCCCCTGATTTCTGGCTACTTCCTTTTTCTTTTGATCCCTTGCCGCCTTGGAAACGTTGAGACCGCTGCTGCTAAATGGGACCCGCATGTCATCCTCTATGTGCAATCAACTTTCTTTTCTTGGAGTTTTTTTTGGCACCTCATATTTGGTCACTTGCCTTTTTTCGATCCTCGTCGCCTCTCAAACGGTGATACCGCTGCTGCTAAATGGGACCCGCATGTCATCCTCTATGTACTATAAAACTTTCTTTTCTTGGATTTTTTTGGCACCTCATATTTGGTCACTTGCCTTTTTCTTTCGATCCCCTGCCGCCTCTCAAACGGTGATACCGCTGCTGCTAAATGGGACCCGCATGTCATCCTCTATGTACTATAAAACTTTCTTTTCTTGGATTTTTTTTGGCACCTCATATTTGGTCACTTGCCTTTTTCTTTCGATCCCCTGCCGCCTCTCAAACGGTGATACCGCTGCTGCTAAATGGGACCCGCATGTCATCCTCTATGGACTATAAAACTTTCTTTTCTTGAATTATTTTTGGCTCCTGATATTTGGTCACTTGCCTTTTTCTTTCGATCCCCTGCCGCCTCTCAAACAGTGAGACCGCTGCAGCTAAATGGGACCCGCATGTCATCCTCTATGAGCAATCAACTTTCTTTTCTTGGAGTTTTTTTTGGCACCTCATATTTGGGCACTTGCCTTTTTCTTTCGATCTCATGCCACGTTTGAAACGTTGAGGAACCTGCTGGCTCATGGGACCCGCATGTCATCCTCTATGAACCAAAATTCTTTCTATTCTTGGATTTTTTTTGACCCCCTGATTTCTGGCTACTTCCTTTTTCTTTTGATCCCTTGCCGCCTTGGAAACGTTGAGACCGCTGCTGCTAAATGGGACCCGCATGTCATCCTCTATGTGCAATCAACTTTCTTTTCTTGGAGTTTTTTTTGGCACCTCAAATTTGGTCACTTGCCTTTTTCTTTCGATCCCCTGCCGCCTCTCAAACGGTGATACCGCTGCTGCTAACTGGGACCCGCATGTCATCCTCTATGTGCAATCAACTTTCTTTTCTTGGAGTTTTTTTTGGCACCTCATATTTGGTCACTTGCCTTTTTTTTTCGATCCCCTGCCGCCTCTCAAACGGTGATACCGCTGCTGCTAAATGGGACCCGCATGTCATCCTCTATGTACTATAAAACTTTCTTTTCTTGGATTTTTTTTGGCACCTCATATTTGGTCACTTGCCTTTTTCTTTCGATCCCCTGCCGCCTCTCAAACGGTGATACCGCTGCTGCTAAATGGGACCCGCATGTCATCCTCTATGTACTATAAAACTTTATTTTCTTGAATTATTTTTGGCTCCTGATATTTTTTCACTTGCCTTTTTCTTTCGATCTCATGCCACGTTTGAAACGTTGAGGAACCTGCAGGCTCATGGGACCCGCATGTCATCCTCTATGTACTATAAAAGTTCATTTTCTTGGTTTTTTTTCACCCTCTGATTTTTGGCAATTTCTTTTTTCTTTTGATCCCCTGCCGCCTCTCAAACGGTGATACCGCTGCTGCTAAATGGGACCCGCATGTCATCCTCTATGTACTATAAAACTTTCTTTTCTTGGATTATTTTTGGCACCTCATATTCGTTCACTTGCCTTTTTCTTTCGATCCCCTGCCGCCTCTCAAACAGTGAGACCGCTGCAGCTAAATGGGACCCGCATGTCATCCTCTATGAGCAATCAACTTTCTTTTCTTGGAGTTTTTTTTCACCCCCTAATTACTAGCTACTTTCTTTTTCTTTTGATCTCAAGCCGCATTACAAACATTGAGACCGCTGCTGCAAAATGGGACCCACATGTCATCCTCTATGTACAATAAAGTTTCTTTTCTTGGATTATCTTTTGCTCCTGATATTTTGTCACTTGCCTTTTTCTTTCGATCTCATGCCGCCTTTGAAACGTTGAGTAAGCTGCTGGCTCATGGGTCCCGCATGTCATCCTCTACGAACAATCAAAGTTTCCTTTCTTGGAGTTATTTTTTACCCCTAATTTCTGGCTATTTGCCTTTTTCTTTTGATCTCCTGCCCCCTCTGAAACGATGAGGACGCTGTTGACAGGTCGGTCCCACATGTCATCCTCTATGAACAATAAATGTTTCCTTTGATGGATTTATTTTGAACCCCTAATTAATTTCTGGATATTTCCCCTGCCGCCTTGGAATCGTTGAGGATGCTGCTGCCTCATGGGTCCCGCATGTCATCCTCTCAGAACGGTAAATGTTTATTTTCTTGGATTTTGTTGACCAAACGATTTTTGGCTTATTTTTTCTTTCAATCACCTGCAGCCTTTAAAACGTTGAGGACGCCTTGCCGGCTCACGGGTCCCACATGTCAACCTCTATGAACAATAAACGCTGAGGATGCTGCTGCCTCATGGGTCCCGCATGTCATCCTCTCAGAACGAAAATGTTTCTTTTCTTGGATTTTTTACCAACAGATTTTTGGTTTATTTTTTCTTTCCATCCCCTGCCGCCTTTAAAACGTTGACGACGCTGTTGGCTCATGGGTCCCCGATGTCAGCCTCCCCGTACAAGAAACATATGATATCTTGATTATTTTGCAGACAATAAACAATGTATTGCGCTCTGAACTATTTCAAACGGATAATTAAATATTTATTTTTACATAAACAAACTTATATGTTGAATCTCCTTGTTTTTTTGTCTTTGCGAAGCATAGGACTTTCCTGTTTTTTAGAAAATTCTGAACTTTCCTGTTTTGGAGTGGGCTGAAATTGTACGAGTCAAAAGGCCAAGCAGGATAGTTCGAAAGCCCAGATGTCCGTATGCAGCCCAATTGAAATCTTTCTTCTTGGATTTTTTCACCCCCGATTTCTCGGCTACTTCATTTTTCTTTTGGTTCTGTGCCGCCTTGGAAACGTTGAGACCGCTGCTGCAAAATGGGACCCGCATGTCATCCTCTACGTACAATAAAATTTCTTTTTTTGGATTATTTTTGGCTCCTGATATTTGGTCACTTGCCTTTTTCTTTCGATCCCGTGCAGCCTCTCAAATGGTGATACCGCTGCTGCTAATTGGGACCCGCATGTCATCCTCTATGTACAATCAAGTTTCTTTTCTTGAATTATTTTTGGCTCCTGATATTTGGTCACTTGCCTTTTTTCTTTCGATCTCATGCCACGTTTGAAACGTTGAGGAACCTGGTGCTAAATGGGACCCGCATGTCATCCTCTATGTACTATAAAACTTTCTTTTCTTGGATTATTTTTGGCTCCTGATATTTGGTCACTTGCGTTTTTTTCTTTCGATCTCATGCCACGTTTGAAACTTTGAGGAACCTGCTGGCTCATGGGACCCGCATGTCATCCTCTATGTTCTATAAAAGTTTATTTTCTATGGTTTTTTTTCACTCTCTGATTTTTGTCTATTTCCTTTTTTCTTTTGATGCCCTGCCGCCTTGGAAACGTTGAGTAAGCTGCTTACACATGGGACCCGCATGTCATCCTCTACGTACAATCAAGTTTCTTTTCTTGAATTATTTTTGGCTCCTGATATTTCGTCACTTGCCTTTTTCTTTCGATATCATGCCACGTTTGAAACGTTGAGGAACCTGCTGGCTCATGGGACCCGCATGTCATCCTCTATGTGCTATAAAAGTTTGTTTTCTTGGATTTTTTTCACCCTCTGATTTTTGGCTATTTGCCTTTTACTTTTGATCCCCTGGCCCCTTTGAAACGTTGAGTAAGCTGCTGGCACATGGGACCCGCATGTCAACCTCTATGTCCATCAACTTTCTTTTCTTGGATTTTTTTTTTGACCCCTTAATTTCTAGCTACTTTCTTTTTCTTTTGATCTCAAGCCGCATTTCAAACATTGAGACCGCTGCTGCAAAATGGGACCCGCATGTCATCCTCTATGTACAATAAATCTTGGATTATTTTTGGCACCTCATATTTGGTCACTTGCGTTTTTTTCTTTCGATCTCATGCCGCCTTTGAAACGTTGAGTAAGCTGCTGGCTCATGGGTCCCCCATGTCATCCTCTACGAACAATAAAAGTTTCCTTTCTTGGAGTTATTTTTGACCCCTAATTTCTGGCTATTTGCCTTTTTCTTTTGATCCCCTGCCCCCTTTGAAACGATGAGGACGCTGTTGGCAGGTCGGTCCCACATGTCATCCTCTATGAACAATAAAAGTTTCCTTTGGTGGATTTATTTTTTACCCCTAATTAATTTCTGGCTATTTCCTTTTTTTTCTTTTCTTCCACTGCCCCATTGGAAACGTTATGATGCTGCTGCTTCATGGGTCCCGCATGTCATCCTCTCAGAACGATAAATGTTTTATTTTCTTGGATTTTTTTACCAACTGATTTTTAGTTTTTTATTTTATTTTCGATCGCCTGCCGCCTTTGAAACGTTGACGACGCTGCTGGCTCATGGGTCCCCGATGTCAGCCTCCCCGTACAAGAAACATGTGATATCTTGATTATTTTCCAGACAATAAACAGTGTATTTCGCTCTGAGCTATTGCAAACGGATAAATTAAATCTTCATTTTTACATAAACAAACTTATATGTTGAGTGTCCTTGTTTTTTGTTTTTGCGAAGCATAGGACTTTCCTTTTTTTTTGAGAAAAAACCGAACTTTCCTGTTTTGGAGTGGGCTGAAATTGTACGAGTCAAAAGGCCTAGCAGGATAGTTCGAAGGCCCAGATGTCCAGATGCAGCCCAATTGAAATCTTTCTTTTCTTGGATTTTTTTCACCCCCTGATTTCTGGCTACTTCATTTTTCTTTTGGTCCTGTGCAAAATGGGTCCCACATGTCATCCTCTATGTACAGTAAATTTCTTTTCTTGGATTATTTTCGGGTCCTGATATTTGGTCACCTGCCTTTTTCTTTCGATCTCATGCCGCCTTTGAAACGTTGAGGAAGCTGCTGGCGCTTGGGTCCCGCATGTCATCCTCTATGAACAATAAAAGTTTCCTTTCTTGGAGTTATTTTTGACCCCTAATTTCTGGCTACTTCCTTTTTCTTTTGATCCCCTGCCGCCTTTGAAACGTTGAAAACTTTCTTTTCTTTGATTATTTTTGGCACCTCATATTTGGTCACTTGCCTTTTTCTTTCGATCCCCTGCCGCCTCTCAAACGGTGATACAACTGCTGCAAAATGGGTCCCGCATGTCATCCTCTATGTACTATAAAACTTTCTTTTCTTGGATTTTTTTTGGCTCCTGATATTTGGTCACTTGCCTTTTTCTTTCGATCCCATGCCGCCTTTGAAACGTTGAGGAAGCTGCTGGCTCATGGGTCCCGCATGTCATCCTCTATGAACAATAAAAGTTTCCATTGTTGGAGTTATTTTTTACACCTAATTTCTGGCTACTTCCTTTTTCTTTTGATCCCCTGCCGCCTTTGAACGTTGAAGAATCTGCTCGCTAATGGGTCCCACATGTCAGCCTCTATGGACGATAAACCTTTCTTTTCTTGGAGTTATTTTGACCCCTAATTTCTGGCTATTTTGCCTTTTTTTGGATCCCGTGCTGCCTTGGAAACGTTGAGGATGCTGCTGCCACATGGGTCCCGCATGTCATCCTCTCGTAACGATAAATGTTTCTTTTCTTCGATTTTTTACCAACTGATTTTTGATTTATTTTTCTTTCGATCCCTGCCGCCTTTAAAACTTTGACGACGCCGCTGGCTCATGGGTCCCGATGTCAGCCTCCCGTACAAGAAACATGTGATATCTTGATTATTTTGCAGACAATAAAAAGTGTATTTCGCTCGGAGCTATTGCAAACGGATAAATTAAATCTTTATTTTTACATAAACGAACTAATATGAATCTCCTTGTTTTTGTTTTGTTTTTGCGAAGCATAGGACTTTCTTGTTTTGGAGTGGGCTGAAATTGTACGAGTCAAAAGACGTCCAGCAGGTTAGAAGGCCCAGATGGCCAGGCAGCCCCAATTTATATCTTCCTTATCTTGGATTATTTTTTGATCAAAAGGCCCAGCAGGGGTACATCCTTTTTCTTTTGGTCCTGTGTGCCGCCTTGGAAACATTGAGGACGCTGCTGCCTCATGGGACCCGCATGTCATCCTCTATGAACTATGAACTCTAAAAGTTTCTTTTTTCTTGGATTTTTTTTCACCCCTCTGATTTTGGGCTATTTCCTTTTTCTTTTGTTCCCCTGCCGCCTTGGGACTCGTATGTCATCCTCTATGTACAAAAAACTTTCTTTTCTTGGAGTTTTATTCCCCCTAATTTCGGGCTACTTTCGTTTTCTTTTGATCTCAAGCCGCATTTGAAACGTTGAGACCGCTGCTGCAAAATGGGACCCACATGTCATCCTCTATGTAAAATAAAAGTTTTTTTCTTGGATTATTTTTCACGCTCTGATTTTTGGCTATTTCCTTTTTCTTTCGATCCCCTGCTTGGAAACGTTGAGGATGTCGCTGCCTCATGGGTCCCACATGTCATCCACTATGAACAATAAAAGTTTCTTTTCTTCGATTTTTTCACCCTCTGCTTTTTGGCTATTTCCTTTTCATTTGATCCCCTGCCGCCTTGGAAACGTTGAGGATGCTGCAGCGTCATGGGACCCGCATGTCATACTCTATGTACAATAAAAGTTTCTTTTCTAGGTTTTTGGCTCCTGATATTTGGTCACTTGCCTTTTTCTTTCAATCTCATGCCGACTCTCAAAGGTACAATAAAAGTTTCTTTTCTTGGATTATTTTTGGCTCCTGATATTTGGTCACTTGCCTTTTTCTTTCGATCTCATGCCGTCTTTGAAACGTTCAGACCGCTGCTACAACATGGGACCCTATGTCATCCTCTATGTACAATGAAAGTTTCTTTTCATGGATTATTTTTTGCTCCTGATATTTGGTCACTTTCCTTTTTCTTTCGATCTCATGCCGCCTTGGCCCTCTGAAACGACGAGTAAGTTGTTGGCTCATGGGACCCGCATGTCATCCTCTATGTACAATAAAGTTTTTTTCTTGGATTTTTTACCCCCTGATTTTTGGTCACTTGCCTTTTTCTTTCGATCCCGTGCCGCCTTTGAAATTGTGGACGCTGCTGGCTCATGGGTCCCACATGCCAGCCTCTATGAACAATAATATTTCTTTTCTTGGATTTTTTTTACCCCTGATTTCTGGCTATTTGCCTTTTTCTTTGGATCCCCGACCGCCTTTGAAACGATGAGGACGCCGTGGCGCATAGCTCCCACATGTCAGCCTCTAAGAACAATAAACATTTCTTTTCTTGGATTTATTGTTGACCCCTAATTAATGGCTACTTCGCTTTTTTTCGATCCCCACCGCCTTAGAAACGTTGAGGACGCCGTGGCTCATGGGTCCCATATGACAGCCTCTATGAAAAGTAAAACATTTACTTTCTTGGATTTATTTTTGACACCTAATTAATGACTACTTGGTTCTTTTCTTTTGATCCCGTGACGCCTTTGAAACGTTGAGGGCCCTGCTGGCTCATGGGTCCAACATGTCAGCCTCTATGAACAATAAGAGTTTCTATTGTTGCATTTATTTTTGACCCCTAATTTCTGGCTATTTGCCTTTTTTCCATTGCCTCGCCACCTTAGAAACGTTGAGGACGCTGCTGGCTGGGTCCCACATGTCAGCCTCTTTGTACGATAAAAGTTTCCTTTGCTGGATTTATTTTTGACCCCTAATTTCTGGCTATTTGCCTTTTTCTTTCGAACTCCACCGCCTTTGAAACGCTGATGACGCTGCTGCAAACTGGGTACAATATGTCAGCCTCTTTGTGCGATAAACCTTTCCTTTCTTGGATTTTTTGGACACCTGATTTCGAGCTACTTGCCTTTTTCTTTCGATCTCCTGCCCCCTTTGAGAAACATCGAGAACGATGCTGGTTCGTGGGTCCCACATGTTATCCTCTCTGAATGATAAATGTTGAGGCCGCGGCTGCAAGATACGTCCCACATGTCACCGATCGTTGAATAAACGTTTCCTTTCTCGAATTTATATTTGACCCCTGATTTCTCGGCTACTTTGCCGTTTCTTTCGATCCCCTGCATGTCTGCTACTCCACCGAAAAACAGACCGGCATGTATTCATCACAATACTGGTAGCTAATTTAGGAAAAATGTGTTCATCACGGGATTCAAACAAAGATCTTCATCTCTACTAAATTTTGATTTCACCAAAAACCGAACAGCGTGTGTTCATGACTTTAAGTTCACAAACACTATGGTTTCTCTATAAAATAAGGTCACCATCCGTTCCTTTATTGAAGGCATTTGCGAAAAGTGTCTTTGGCTAATGGGCACCAAGTGTTCTCGCTGTTTTAAAAAAATCAAATATCATACATATTTGTTTCAAAAAATCTGAAAATGAATGTAGACATAATAAATAAAGTAACCTACAAGCGTGTAAAATTTTAATATGACATTCTTTATATTGTAGACTACACAAAAAAGACAAAATCTGTTGAAATTTGGAGATTTGAAATATGCATACCCAGATCCACACGTTTGTTACTTTTGTGTAGCCCAGAATTTTTTGTATTTGAAACTGAAATTTTGCACGTTTATGGGACAATTCATTAGCTACTCCATGATTTTTTTCTAATTTTTTGAACAAATAAATATATTTTTTATTTTTCTAAAATAGCAGGAGCACCGGTGCCCAAGAGCACCAAATCTCTTAATAGGCATTTGCGCCTAATAGCGTGAGCTTAGCTAATTTTTGAAGAAAAAAAGATGTCCATTGTGGTATTCAGGACAAAGATCTTCATGTCTGCATCGCACCAAACAACAAACCAGCATGTATTCATCACAATACGGGTAGCTAATTTGTGAAAAATATGTTCAAGACGGGATTCAAACAAAGATCTTCATCTCTCGCAAAATTTTGATTTCAGCAAAAACCGAACAGCGAATGTTCATGAGGTTAAGTTCACGAACACTATGTTTTCTCTATAAAATAAGGTCACCATCTGTCTCTTATTTCTCAAGGAAAAACAGGTGGAAGTGTTGGGACGAACCACATGGGTGCTTCGGCTCTATGTTCAATCTTCTCTTTTTTGTACTGCAATCTTGAGCCTATGGCAGGACCTCCATTGACGTGCATTCTGCACCAATTTGGCCTTGGACGTATCCATGTATCACGGGCGCGATTGTGGGTAGCAAAGACACAGTCAGGTTTGAACAATTGGAAATCTGGTTCTGCAGCCTCTGCGTCGATTGGCGGGGGTAGCATGAAAATTGGGTGATTGAGTCCAAGAAATAAAGAACGCCCCTTCAAATTGTTCAATCTTTCCCACCTTGCCTCTTCTACAGGGTCCAAGGTATGGGCAGATCTCAAGAAAACGTAGCACCGTACCAAAGGATAAGACCTCAGCTTGTTACCCATATGTAATATTGAAGGACCGAGGATGGGCCGATAACCTTTAACCTGAATCCACGCGAGATCAGATTCACCAGTAATGGACTCTCGCTCTCATTGGTGCCGTGAACCAAGTGCGCTGGTCAGAAAATCCAAGAAATACATCTTCATCTTCATAATTATGATTATCACCATCATCATCTAATTCTTCATCATCTAATTCTTCATCATCGAATTCGTCTTCTTCTAATTCTTCTTCTTCATCAGCATCATTATCTTCATCGGCACCTCCATCGCCTTGAGCCACATTTGCTTCATCATCTTCCATGACAGCATCTCCCTCGATTTGAGCGAAAATTGCAGCCACTTCTGCTTCTTCATCTTCAATGACAGGGGCGTCAATGAGACGCGGGGCTGCATGTGTCCCTGCAATGCACAAAGATCAACCACAATGCAGCAAGTAGGAACTACACTGAAAATTATCTCTTCTCTTCTATCTTCTATTTTCTACTACTATAAGGCACCAGTTTTTAACAAGACATGTAGCAGCAATTCCAACTGTTGGTGTCCAAAATCTAACGGTTGGGATTAGAGGTATTCGCGTGAAAAAAATACCACACCAGTGTCCACTGTTTCTAGAACCGTCATGTTTCCATTGTGAAGAAAAATCAGAGCAGTCTCACACCGATATCACACGTCCCACTTGATAGTGATTAAGAAAGGTTCCAAATTTTTGTTCATATTTATAAACTGTATGCTCACACTTATTTTGATGGTATAACCAAATTATTAGTTGTATTGAAAGTTTGAACAACATTTAGAACACAACTTTTATACATCAGTATTGCGAATCGTAATTGGTCCAACATGCGCAGCATGCCATTTACTAGTTAAGACATAAAACAAAGACTCACCACAGGTATATGGTTCCCAAACCAGAACATCTCCATACGGATATGTAACTGCGTATACACGATGTAGGTGTGAACTTGTACCATATCCAGGAATGCCCATGGCATCGACATAGCTGTTTCTATCAAAGAATTCAGGGTTTCTCAGGATATTCCACTCCTTTTCTAGGGGCGCTTGTAGGATAGCGATCAATTCGTCAAATACAACGATTACCTCGTAATGCCATGGCCCTGCTAGATCATCTTTGTACGGACTCTTGACGATCCGTACTTTGAGCAGTTCCAAACTTTTATCTATTTTGTATTTGAACAGGAATGGTGGGCTGCCATGCCACCATTCACTAGTAGGGCCCAAAGAAATTCCTGCATCTTGCAGAGATGGAAGAGGTATAATAGTATCTGATATGTATATGTTGCGGATCGTCAAGTGCCCGTCCTGCTGGACAAATGCCACCCAGTCGCCGTTACAACCCACCCAGTGCATGGGTCCATGTCCATCCAGTTCCTCCTTGGTATGGATAAATGCTGGAACTGTCGGCTTGTCTAATGGCATCAGCAACGCGTGAATGCCCTGCAAATAGGATTTGTTTCAAAATTGTCTATGCATGCAAGGTATTCGACGAGAATGAAGAGCGGATTGTGCAGAATCGAAGCACGGATGTAATGGATAAATAAAGCAATTCCGAAGAGTACATGTGCATAGTGAAGGCAGCAAACCTTACAAGACTCCCAAATCAGGTGATGATGTTGAGTCTAAATTCATGCATAATGTTTGGCAATAAGAAAAGTTGATTGAAAAAACACAAGCTGAAACGAGATGAGTAAATAAATAAATACTCTTACAGTATTGTCGCGGTCGTCCGGCCATGTCTCGGGTCGCAGTGGAGCAGGCTCGGTAAACCGAACGGAACCTTATGCGCTCCGCGGATGGCATGCCGCATGCCGATCATGCCTCGAGCGAGGCGACCGGTCTGCTGAGGATATCCGCCCGCTCGGCTATGTTCTCCACCGGTGGGTAGTGGAGGTTGCCCCACCCCATGGACTGGTGGTAGCAATCAGAATCTCCTCAACCTTACGCTTCGCTTCATTGGAGTCGGTAATCTAATGCAAGGGAGAGAGGGGTGAACGGGAGAAAGAGACAGAAGAGGGTTTTTTTGGAGAAGATGCGGTAGTAGTACTACGATACTAGGAGGTGGAGATGCGGGGCATGTTTCCGGGGAGAGGAACCACTATTTCCCTTTAAAAATAACAAGACTTGCGCATTAGAACTTGGGGCGGGGATATAGCGCTAAGAGGTATAGACCAACTTTCCCTCACCTTGACCCCACGTTGTTGTGAACCCGAGATAATTCATTATGATGAACCCGATATACTTAGTATAGTACTAAAATAGTACAAGTATATACCTTGTACTCCTATATACTAACATTACTATTTTAAGGACTTTTGTTCCATGAGCAACAACTTCCCCCACTCCGCTCATCCGAAATCCTAGCCCCTCCAACTTCAAGGACCAATCAACATAGCTATGGCCTTCTAATTTGGCTCAAGTCGCCGCACACATAGTCCTCCCGCCGACAAGGAATAGGAGCATCAGCCCTTTCGTCGCTTGTTGTTATACATAATCATATACAGTACCATATATATTTCAAATTTCCATATCAAAAAATAGTTCAAATCTGAATTTTAACATCTCAAGCTAAACCCTCGCTTGCTCTTAAACATAAGCATACCATAGTTCTACTTTTGTCTTCACCGAACAACAACACAATGTGTTCATCACAACATAGCCAACCGGAGTACCTAGTAATGTAACTAGAGAAGTGAACCTATAGTTGATCAAGCCTTCAACTTTAACACAATAATACCCCCACATTATGTGTTGAGGAGCCACACCAATATATTTAAGAGTACCATCATGTAGACCACAAATGCATCAATGAAGAGAGGGGTATACTTATAGACCACCTCTTTACAAAACAGTTGTACTTAGTAGACCACAATTGCCTCGTTCATTAGCTATGAAATTACATACTATCAGTAGCTACAATGGCTGCAGCCCTGTTTCAGAATTAAACATCACACTTGTTCCAATCCGGGCGTTGGCGAAGTTTGGGATGAACCAAAGCGGTGTCTTTACCAGGTACCTATCTTTTTGTTTTGCATGTTTTCTCCAAGGCGTTGGTTTGGAAACCAACGGCGCAATCTTCACGATTCGATCGAATCGGCATATTTCAGGCAGCTGCGAATTGCGAAGCCATGCTTCATTCGGCAAGGTGTACACACAATTTCTTCTCGTCAGACATCCTGGGACAACATCTGCACCGCCTAATGGCAGCATAATCGGATAGTTCACTCCAAGGAAAAGAGAATATTCTCCAAGGTCATCAATCTTTTCCCATGGAATACCTTCATTTAACTTACTAGTGTCCTTCGTTAACACCAGGCAACCAAACCCAGAAGCATAGTTGCCAACAGTGCGACCATGATGAACACGACGATCGAAGCGGTATGGCAAACTTTACAGGAATATTCCCTTTCATCAGCAATGCCCAGTGTATGGATCAGAAGAAGTCTAGAACCATCTATAGATCTTGCTAACCACCACATGCCATAATCGACCTCGTGATCATGGCCAAGAGCATCATCAAGTGCACACCGCCATTCAAACACAATGGGCGGTGGCTCTACGATCAGCGGAGGACCTGCTTGAAAACGAAATTACTGTTAAGAAGGGTATGTTTGGTTTGCACAAATCTGAAAACGTAAGAATTGGGAAAACGCATTAGGATTCAGAAGGGATGATATAATGGCATTTCCATTCAATAATACAGCATATTGGTGTATTTGAGTACATCACATGGGAAACCAAAGGATTCATTTCAAGAAGTTCAAGTGGAGGTCAAAATCCAACATAATTCAATCTGAGAATAAAACTCCTAATTATACAATCCTCAAATTTTTCTATGGTAATCATCTCGAATAAAAAGTCTAAATACCAATGAAATTTCATCCGAAGCAAATATGCCCCAAGCCTCCAAGTCAGATCAGTCAGGTTCGAAAATTAATAAGTTTGTGCATTAAAATTATCTTTACAGCCATCAATAATGAAGCTCATCATACACTACGTCCGGAGGAAAATTACCAGCTTTGCCGAGGATTCCATGCGTGAACAAGGCCGGTATGAGTTGTGGCAAACACAAGCCCATTGTGGAGAATTGCATCGCTGTAATTGTAAAAGATGTGGGACTTGGGCTCTGTAAGAACTGTCCATCCAGAATCTTCGCCGCAAAGGAGGGCAACTCTGATGTCAAAAACAGCAACAAGAGAGAAGTTTTTGTACCCCCAGCAGCTGTGGGAACTTGGCAAATATATATCTTGTGAAATATAATAGCACGAACGTTGTGGTGGTATATATTTGGAATGTGGGTGGTTTCAAACGGCACAGGGAGAGGAATTTCACGGTGAGTGTAGACGTTGACAAGTTTCCATTTGCAAGCAGGAAAGCCAGTGTCAACCATGGCAACCCAATCTCCATTGGCACCTACCCACTGCTTACCCGTACCGTCTGGCATCACAGCGTCGGAGGAGAACCTGTCCAGTGGCGTCAGCTTGCAATCCCGTGCTACCTTCGTCGGGTGAGAATGAAGAACACATGGCAGGCCAAACGGGAGAGAAAAAGATAGAGTTGCACTATCATTTGCAGAGTCGAAAAATAGTTTGGACGAACCGACGAGGCTCGCGGCGGTGATGACGTCGCATCTTGTTACGAGTTCTTCAAGGGGACCTTCGGAAAAGACCTTCTGAAACAGTTCAGAGTCATCATTTTCCTTGTTCGATGCCGCCATCGCAGGGCAGGGGGTGGGTCTATGAGGTTTGGGTTCAACTGATTGGAGTTTAATTTGGGTTCGATGGCGGCAGGTGGCGGGGAAGATGAAGAACGGAGGCTCTCAAACTGGGCGGTGGAATTGATTCTAAAGCTGCATGGCGGCGGCACTGGCGCGTGCTATGGAAGGTGGTCGATTGGTGCGGGCGGGGGCGGAGGTAGACGATGGAGGTGAACCGAAATAGGGCAGGTGGGGGCGGGGCGCTTGACTTCGCTCCTCTACACTCTACAGCATCTCCTCCTATTTCTTGGAAAGTGTATAGACCCATAATAAAAAGTCACTGTTCCCTCTGAAAAGGTGAAGAACAAGTCACTGGTCTAACGTGCAAATTTGGACATCCCAAGCTATGCGTTGTCATGTCAATTCAATGTCCATGGTAGTATTTTGAATTTTGCGTGACCAAAAGAAGTACACCTTGGCCTTTCACAATCGGGGTTTCTTTAGAGCAAGAACAATAGAAGAGCCAACAGCTGGCAAAAGTACCACGTAGGCGGGCTATAAGCGCCCACTATTGTCCTACTTCCTCTTGGCGTGATACTCCCTCCGTCCACAAATAAGTGGACGTGCGGGATTTTCAAGGTAAATTAGTAAAAGGAAAGAAAAAATGCATTGGAGCACTCATATCTTAAGAAACACATGTACTCAACCACGGTTGTAGATTTTCTCGGCGCAAGACTTTTCCCCAGCAGTTGTGGCTTTCAGTTATTCGTGGTTGTGGGGAGGAGCTCCGCCGCATCGGTAGAAAGCAAAGAGGGACGGCGGCTCTCGATCGTGCGGTGTACTCGTAAATCACGTGCGACCCATGCCCTAATAATTCACAATGCATTGATGAGGGCTATCACTTCATCATCCAATAAAATGTACTTAGTAACTATGGTAATAATATTGTCTTCTCGCAAAAAAAATGGTAAAAATATTGTCTCTTAAGCCATGTACTAGTACAGTGCAAGATGCTTTAGAGAAATAAACCTATATTTTATTGCTACTCCGTAATACACATGGTTATTTATTCTAGGCAAATGCCTACCGAAAGATGTAGGAATAGGGAAATGTAGGATTGCAATGTCATGTCCACTCCAATCCTATAGGAATTCATAGAATCCAAACTTTGTTTGATTCCACCATAGGAAAAGTAAAGCATTCTTAAAAAGAGGCATGAGTAGATGTTTAATTTTCTATGGAATCTGTGCAAAGAAATCCTTAGGAAAAATTCCTATCGGAAACAATCCTACAAATCAAACAGCCAAGGATTCAATTGTACCAATTTCCTATGCAAATCCTTGGTGTTCACCCAATCCTCTCGAATACTCATCCAAAAAATGCACTAATACTTTGATGGGGAGTTTTTGTATTCTAGGCAAGAATAGAGGGTTTATGGGATCACTTGAGAAGTGTATTAACCAAAGAAGGCATAAGTAATACACCAACACACACTAACATGCCCTTAATGGATGTATCTCCATAAACTCCCTCTGTTCTTTATTACTACTACTAGTTTATGTACTTCTTAACTAATATGGGATAATCATGAAATATATTTTCTAACATTCAGCCAAAATATAGTGTTTCGACTTTTTAAAATACTGAAAAACTAGTAATTAAAAATATTTGAGCTATCAAATCTAGGAAGTTTGAAAATATTTTGTATTCCGTCCGAAAGTTGTGTTACTTGGTGTAAGATTCACACAAAAATGATGAAAATATCAAACCTTCAAAAAAATTGTAGTAATTCAAACGTTATGTGCGTTTCATAATTTTGCAAAATCGATTCTATTTGCAATTAAAACTATAGTAGTTGGTGGTCCCCGATCATCTGATTTGCTCTTAAACAGCTCAATCCTAAATTTGAACCTCCCTGCAATGAACACGATAGTTGGTGGTTTGTGCGGAAAAAAATTACAGTTTAAAAAAGTGTTTTACGCAATGAAGGCAGCAATAAGGGGTAGTTTGTGCAATTTCCTCGTGTAAACAACATGTAGCGTCGAAGTAATAGTACTAGGAGTACAGAAATCTTGTGTAATTTCTAGTTCTACATATTACTAGTGTCCACTGTTTGAGAGTTGATGGTGAATGGGTCTAATTTTCAATCGAATGAGAATTAGCAAATTGATTTTTATGACAAAAGCATACAAAGGGAGTAAAACAACATACCCGCATTCGCCGCTGCTACCCGCATGCGATGCCTCCACGAGTGCATTGACGGCTGCTGCAAATCCTCGGAAGGCATCTAGGTTTTGCAGATCGTCGATTGCCGCTGTCCGGCTAAGCTTAACCAGCATAGCTGCCGCCAAGATATCTCGGATTTGGACCACAGGCAGAAGCTGATTGGGGTCGAAGGATTGCCTGATTCGGAATTTGAAGTACCAAGCCCTCGGCTCCGATGATGGAAGTTTGGAACTCGGCCCGGCCAGAACCTCCCAAATCTGTGTGTGGCATTGGATGCCCATCGGCATCCCCAATGCTGCCGACGCCGTGATGTGGTCG
Organism: Lolium perenne; assembly: GCF_019359855.2. Taxonomy (NCBI): domain Eukaryota; kingdom Viridiplantae; phylum Streptophyta; class Magnoliopsida; order Poales; family Poaceae; genus Lolium; species Lolium perenne. Next base: position 94,065,363 of record NC_067250.2, on the reverse strand, counting down.
GTCGCACTTTGGTCCCCACTAAAGGCTGGGGCTGCAGCACGTCGCCGCCGCCCCGACGTCCCCACGACGGCAACGCCATGGACCGAGGCGCTGAGTTTGTTGGCGAACCCGAAGCCCTGGATGGCAAGTGCTTCTTCACAATGGAAGCATCCTCACCCGGCGAGGTTCGCCCCCGGCGCATGCCTATGCTCCGACCAGCCCACTTTGCCGCTGCTGCCTGGGCTGCCGCCGATACCTGGGCCACCGCCGCTTCATGGGACCCCCCTCCCTCCTCTCCCTCTCCTAGATCAAAGGGCGCCAGGAGTCTAGCCACAGCAAGACACAGAGCCGCCTGCTTCATCGCACACCAATGGCACACAGACATTTGCGAGCTTTTAGCGCACACCCCTCCGAGGCTGAGTCGTGGAGCCTGGGTGCACGGGGCTATGGCTGGAGGAGTCGCCATGGGACGAGGGGTGTCGAGTGCTCGGGTAAGTACGGGAAAGGCGAAGTTTTGCATAACCTTATATGATCACATCAATGCTTCTCAAGGAGCCAAATACTGTATGAGAAACCGGAAAAGTTTGAACGTTTGAAAACTTTGCCGGCATAATGCATCCTTCCAATGCACGCCTACTAAGGTAGAAAGCCAACTCAATTGCTACTTTGTTGGCAAAATGTACCATGGCTCAATCTTAGGTCACACACCCATGAAGCCAAGTTAACACATCTATCAATTGGTATATTTTGGTCATATTAAAAAATTTACTTGAAACTTGTTGGTCATGCCATTCTACTACTCGCCTAACACTTTTTCTACGCGGGAAGGAGGGGGGTATGATGCTACCCTGAATTTTTATGCCCATTTGTATCTTGGTCAAATCCTAGGTTTGACCAAAATTTAAAACATGAAAATGAAAAATTAAGCCTCGATCCACTACAAGAAAAGTTGCCAAACTTTTCTTGTAGTGATCCTTCTTAATTAGTAACTTCAAAATGAAGCTTTTGGAAGGTTTTTGAAATTTCCATGTCTGAAACCCAAAACACCTCTTCATGATTGACTTCATAAGACAAATCGAGTTTAGGGTTAGCGGTAGATACATGATTTTTCTAGTTTGAATATGTCTAGACCTGGCTTATCAACTTGAATGCTTAGTATATGACATAAGAAGATGTACTATGTGCATTGGTTTTTCATTTATTTGATTTGTTTTGAATTTTTATGCCGAATCAAATTTTGGTCAAATCATAGGTTTAACCAAGATTTAAACAAGTTTAAAACATTAAAATGAAAAATTAAGCATGGATCCTTCTTAGTCACTCCAAAATGAAGCTTTTGGGAGGCTTTTGAAATGTCTATGTTTGAAACCCAAAACCACTTCTCTTCATGCTTGACTTCATAAGACAGATGAGTTTAGGGTTAGGGGTAGATACATGAATTTTCTGGTTTGAATAGGTCTAGACCTTGTTATCAAGTTGAATGGCTTACTATGTGACATAAGAAGACTATGTGCTTTGGTTTTTCATTTTTGATTTTTTCGATTGTTTTTATGCCCATTTGAATCTTGGTCAAATCCTAGGTTTGAACAAGAATTTAAACAAGTTAAAACATGAAAATGAAAAGGTAAGCATGGATCCTTCTTAGTCAGTCCGAAATGAAGCTTTTGGGCGGTTTTCGAAATTTCCATGTTTGAAAACCCAAACCACTTCTCTTCATGCTTGACTTCATAAGACAAATTTAGGGTTAGGGGTATAGATACATGATTTTTCTTGTTTGATATGTCTAGATATTGTTTATCAACACTTGAATGCTTACAATATATGTGACGCAAGAAGACTATGTGTTATGGTTTTTCATTTTTGGGGGTTTTTTCGAATTTTTTATGCGCACTTGAATCTTGGTCAAATCCTAGCTAGCTAGGTTTGACCAAGCTTTAAACAAGTTTAAAACATGAAAATGAAAAAGTAAGCATGTATCCTTCTTAGTCACTCCAAAATTAAGCTTTTCGGAGGTTTTTGAAATTTCCATCTTGTAAACCCAAAACCACGTATCTTCATGTTTGACTTCAAAAGACAGAGTTTAGGGTTAGGGGGTAGATACATGATTCTTCTTTTAATATGTTTAGATCTTGTTTTATCAACTTGAATGTTGACTGTATGACATAAGAAGACTATGTTTTTGAATTTTTTATGAATCTTGGTCAAATCCAAGGGTTGACCAAGATTTAAACAAGTTTAAAACATGAAAATGAAAATGTTTCAAGTTCACCTTTGGTTCAAGCTTTCAGTAACCAGGCGCATATATATATGGATGCAAATTGAGATAATTAATTCGTGAAACATTGGAAATGTCCATCGTGTGTCATGTTTCCCCCTCACATGAAAATTGGATTGGTGGCACACAAGTAAAAGCACATTTATGTGCGACAACCCAAAATGCACATATTTTGCTGAGTTTTCATGCATGCATTAAAAGTTGTGAATATATACATAAAATGCATGTGGGTCATGATTGAAAAGTTTGACATGTATATGTTTCTTGTGTAGTAGTACTATAGTAGGTACGCAAACTCCCAGCCATCTTCTTTGTCAAGAGAAGACGCGCACCAGGATGCGTAGTGGAAGTCGTCTCTGGATCCTTCTGTTGTCCCTCTCACGGAAAAGAAAAAGAAAAAAACATCTCTCTCATTCTCGGCCTCGCTCGACTCGCTCGCTCGCAGCCTCGCACCTCCTGCGCACTGACAAACGCTGCACAACAGTCAACATCACCAGAAAAAAGATATACACCATAAATAATAAGAGGGGCCCCGTGACTACTATCCCTTCTTCTCCTTCCGTGTGATCCCTCTTCCTCCGAGTTTCACTGGACGGGCAAACACACATGTGCTGCATAGTAATAATAAAAAAGTAAAAAATCGACCTATGAATCTATGATTAAATAGGTAAAATCCTAGGTTTTATCAAGGTTTAAACAAGTTTAAAACATGAAAATGAATAGGTAAGCATGGATCCTTCTTAGTCACTCTAAAATGAAGCTTTCGCGAGGTTTTTGAAATTTCCATGTTTGAAACCCAAAACCACTTCTCTTCATGCTTGACTTCGTAAGACAGAGTTTAGGGTTAGGGGTAGATACATGCTTTTTCTGGTTTGAATATGTCTAGACCTTGTTTATCAACTTGAATGCTTACTATATGACATAAGAAGGCTATGTTCTTTGGTTTTTCATTTTTTCTGTTTTTTTCTGATTTTTTATGCCCATTTAAATCTTGGTCAAATCCTAGGTTTGACCAAGATTTAAACAAGTTTAAAACATGAAAATGAAAAGGTAAGTTGGATCCTTCTTAGTCACTGTAAAATGAAGCTTTTGGGAGGTTTGTGAAATTTCCATGTTTGAAACCCAAAAGCACTTCTCTTCATGCTTGACTTCATAAAACAGAGTTTAGGGTTAGGGGGTGTAGATACATGATTTGTCTGGTTTGAATATGTCCAAATCTTATTTATCAACTTTTGAATGCATGCTACTCTCTCAAAGAAAAACTTTTGAATGCTTACTATATGACATAAGAAGACTATATGCTTTTAAAATTCAAACATATGGTAAGCATTCTTATGTCATATAGTAAGCATTCAAGTTGATAAACAAGCAAGGTTTGGACATATTCAAACCAGACAAATCATGTATCTACCCCCTAACCCCTAATTAAATTGTCTTATGAAGTCTAGCATGAAGAGAAGTGGTTTTGGGTTTCAAACATGGAAATTTCAAAAACCTCCCAAAAACTTCATTTTAGAGTGACTAAGAAGGATATACAAGCTTCCCTTTTCATTTTCATGTTTTAAACTTGTTTAAATCTTGGTCAAACCTCTAGGATTTGACCAAAAGATTCAAATGGGCATGGAAATTCATAAAAAATCAAAAGAATGAAAAACCAAAGGACATAACATTATTATGTCATATATATATAGTAAGCATTCAAGTTGATAAACAAGGTTTAGACATATTCAAACCAGAAAATAATGTATATATCTACCCCTAACCCTAAATTCTGTCTTATGAAGTCAAGCATGCATGAAGAGAAGTGGTTTTTGGTTTCAAACATGGAAATTTCGAAAACCCTCCCAAGATCAAGCTACATTTTGGAGTGACTAAGAAGGATATATAGATGCTTAATTTTTCATATTCATGATTTAAACGTGTTTAAACCATGTTCAACCCTAGGATTTGACCAAGATTCAAATGGGCATAAAATTTTAAAAAAATCAAAAAATAAAAAAACAAGGCACATAGTATTCTTATGTCATATAGTAAGCATTCAATTAAGTTGATAAACAAGGTCTAGACATATTCAAACCAGGAAAATCATGCATCTACCCCCTAACCCTAGCTAAACTCTGTCTTATGAAGTCAAGCATGCATGAAGAGAAGTGGTTTTTGGTTTCAAACGTTTAAGCCAAAAGCCCCTTTTCAAATATTTCAAACTTATTCAAATTTGGTTCAAATATGAAAGACATACAAGTTATAGCACACATAGTGCATACATTTTCACACATACTGCACTAGATGCTAACCCTATAGTTTGAGGCCATTTGGGTGACCTAGGTCGAAAAAATTCTTGGATTAGAATCGTGTTGTTCGAACCCCATAGTTGGATTTTTTTGAACCCTTGATCTGTAGAACTGGGCAAAACCCTAGTTTAACCTATTTAATTACAGATTCGTATATCGATTTTTCTACGAGTACTACCTTTTTATTACTCCACTATGCAGCACATGGGTGTTTGCCCGTCGAGTGAAACTCGGAGGAAGAGGGATCACTCGGAAGGAGAGAAGAAGGGAGAGCATTATGGTGTCTCCCTTTTTCGGGTGATGATGTTGACTTTTGTGCAGGGTTTGTCGATGAGCAGGAGGTGCGAGCGAGCGAGCGAGCGAGTCGAGCGAGGCCGAGAATGAGAGAGATTTGTTTTTTTGTGAGAGGGACAACGGAAGGATCCAGAAGGACCCACAGACTTCCAATACGCATCCTGATGCGTCTTCTCTTGACAAAGAAGATGGCTGGGAGTTTGCGTACCTATTGCATGTGACTTGTGCTCACTGAAGTGTGGGACCTCAAGCGTGGGCACCACACGTAAGTGACAGACCTGTTGGTGTAAAAACTCGATTGATTATAATAGTGCATTAGAACAAAGTTTCCTATGGATTCAAGGGTAGGAAATCCAAGTTAACTCATTTACGTGTTAAACTTGTCTAAATCTTGGTCAAACCTAGGATTTGACCAAGATTCAAATGGGCAGAAAAATAAAATAAAAAACAGAAAAATGAAAAACCAAATCACATAGTCATCTTATGTCATATAGTAAGCATTAAAGTTGATAAACAAGGTCTAGACATATTAAACCAGACAAATCATGTATCTATACCCCTAACCCCTAAACTCTGTCTTATGAAGTCAAGCATGTGAAGAGAAGTGGTTTTGGGTTTCAAACATGGAAATTTCAAAAACCTCCCAAAAACTACATTTTAGAGTGACTAAGAAGGATACATGCTCCCCTTTTCATATTCATGTTTTAAGCTTGTTTAAATTATCTTGGTCAAACCTAGGATTTGACAAGATTCAAATGGGCATCAAAATTGAAAAAAAAAAGTCAGAAAAAAGAAAACCAAAGCAAATAGTTTTCTTATGTGATATAGTATGCATTAAAGTTGATAAACAAGGTCTAGACATATTCAAACTAGACAAATCATGTATCTATACCCCCTAACCCCTGAACTCTGTCTTATGAAGTCAAGCATATGAAGAGAAGTGGTTTTGGGTTTCAAACATGGAAATTTGAAAAACCTCCCAAAAACTTCATTTTAGAGTGACAAAGAAGGATACATGCTTCCCTTTTCATATTCATGTTTTAAGCTTGTTTAAATTATCTCGGTCAAACCTAGGATTTGACAAAGATTCAAATGGGCATCAAAATTGAAAAAAATCAGGAAAAAGAAAAACCAAAGCAAATAGTTTTCTTATGTCATATAGTAAGCCAATTAAGTTGATAAACAAGGTCTAGACATATTCAAACTAGACAAATCATGTATCTATACCCCCTAACCCCTAAACTCCGTCTTATGAAGTCAAGCATATGAAGAGAAGTGGTTTTGCTCCCAAAAGCTTCATTTTAGAGTGACTAATTAAGAAGGATCCATGCTTACCTTTGCATTTTCATATTTTAATCTTGTTTAAATCATTATCAAGCCTAGGATTTGATCAAGATACAAATGGGTGGGCACAAAATTCAAAAAAATCAGAATAATGAAAAACAAAAGCACGTAGTCTTCTTATGTCATATCGTATGCATTCAAGTTAAACGAGGTCTAGGTATATCCAAACCAGACAAATCATGTATCTACCCCCTGTTGATCTTATGAAGTCTAGCATGAAGAGAAGTCGTTTTGGGTTTCAAACATGGAAATTTCAAGAACATCCCAAAAGCTTCATTTTAGAGTGACTAAGAAGGATACATGCTTCCCTTTTCATTTTCATGTTTTAAACTTGTTTAAATCTTGGTTAAACCTAAGATTTGACCAAGATTCAAATATATGAGCATAAAATTCAAAAAAAAAATGAAAACCAAGGCACGTAGTCTTCTTATGTCATATAGTAAGCAATCAATTAATTAAGTTGATAAACAAGGTCTAGACATATTCAAACCAGGAAATCATGTATCTACCCCTAACCCTAGCTAAACTCTGTCTTATGAAGTCAAGCATGCATGAAGAGAAGTGGTTTTTGGTTTCAAACATTTAATCCAAAAGGTAAGCATGGATCCTCCTTAGTCACTGTAAAATGAAGCTTTTGGGAGGTTTGTGAAATTTCCATGTTTGAAACCCAAAACCACTTAAGACAGAGTTTATGGTTAGGTGTAGATACATGATTTTTCTTGTTTGAATATGTCTAGACCTTGTTTATCAACTTGAATTTTTTACTATATGATATAAGAAGGCTATATATATGTGCTTTGGTTTTTCATTTTTTGATTTCTTTCGAATTTTTTATGCCTATTTAAATCTTGGTCAAATCCTAGGTTTAAACAAGTTTAAAACATGAAAATGAAACGGTAAGCATGAATCCTTCCTTACTCACTCTAAAATGAAGGTACTTGAAAATTTTATGTTTGAAACCCAAAACCCCAGTTCTCTTCATATGTTTGACTTCATAAGACAGAGTTTAGGGTTAGGGGTAGATATGATACATGATATTTCTGCTTTGAATATGTCTAGACCTTGTTTATCAACTTGAATGCTTACTATATGACATAAGAAGGCTATATATGTGCTTTGGTTTTTCATTTTTTATTGAATTTTTCTGAATTTTTCTCCCATTTGAATCTTGGTCAAATCCTAGGTTTGACCAAGGTTAAAACAAGTTTAAAACATGGCAATGAAAAGGTAAGCATGGATCATTCTTAGTCTCTCTAAAATGAAGCTTTTGGGAGGTTTTTGAAGTTTCCATGTTTGAAACCCAAAATCACTTCTCTTCATATGCTTGGCTTCATAAGACAAAGATTAGGGTTTAGGGGTAGATATATACATGTTTTGGGAGGTTTTTGAAATTTCCATGTTTGAAACCCAAATCCACTTCTCTTCATCCTTGACGTCTTCATAAGACAAAAGTATAGGGTTATATATATATGCATGGGTAGATACATGCTTTTTTCTGGTTTGAATATGTATAGACCTTGTTTAAAATTATCAACTTAATTGAATGCTTACTATATATATGACATAAGAAGGCTATATATATATGTGCTTTGTTTTTTCATTTTTTCATTTTTTCCTGATTTTTTATGCCCATTTGAATCTTGGTCAAATCCTAGGTTTGATCAAGATTTAAACAAGCAGTTTAAAAAATGAAAATGAAAAGGTAAGCCTGGATCCTTCTTAATTAGTCACTGTAAAATGAAGCTTTTGGGAGGTTTGTGAAATTTCCATGTTTGAAACCCAAAAGCACTTCTCTTCATGCTTGACTTCATAAGACAGAGTTTAGGGTTAGGGGGTGTAGATACATGATTTGTCTGGTTTGAATATGTACAAATCTTATTTATCAACTTTTGAATGCATGCTACTCTCTCAAAGAAAAACTTTTGAATGCTTACTATATGACATAAGAAGACTATATGCTTTTAAAATTCAAACATATGGTAAGCATTCTTATGTCATATAGTAAGCATTAAAGTTGATAAACAAGCAAGGTTTGGACATATTCAAACCAGACAAATCATGTATCTACCCCTAACCCCTAATTAAATTGTCTTATGAAGTCTAGCATGAAGAGAAGTGGTTTTGGGTTTCAAACATGGAAATTTCAAAAACCTCCCAAAAACTTCATTTTAGAGTGACTAAGAAGGATATACAAGCTTCCCTTTTCATTTTCATGTTTTAAACTTGTTTCAATCTTGGTCAAACCTCTAGGATTTGACCAAAAGATTCAAATGGGCATGGAAATTCATAAAAAAATCAAAAGAATGAAAAAACAAAGGACATAACATTCTTATGTCATATATATATAGTAAGCATTCAAGTTGATAAACAAGGCCTAGACATATTCAAACCAGAAAATCATGTATATATCTACCCCTAACCCTAAACTCTGTCTTATGAAGTCAAGCATGCATGAAGAGAAGTGGTTTTGGTTTCAAACATGGAAATTTCAAATAACCCTCCCAAGAGCTACATTTTGGAGTGAGTAAGAAGGATATATAGATGCTTAATTTTTCATATTCATGACTTAAACTTGTTTAAACCATGTTCAAACCTAGGATTTGACCAAGATTCAAATGGGCATAAAATTTTAAAAAATCAAAAAATAAAAAACAAGTCACATAGTATTCTTATGTCATATAGTAAGCATTCAATTAAGTTGATAAACAAGGTCTAGACATATTCAAACCAGGAAAATCATGCATCTACCCCCTAACCCTAGCTAAACTCTGTCTTATGAAGTCAAGCATGCATGAAGAGAAGTGGTTTTTGGTTTCAAACGTTTAAGCCAAAAGCCCCTTTTCAAATATTTCAAACTTATTCAAATTTGGTTCAAATATGAAAGACATACAAGTTATAGCACACATAGTGCATACATTTTCACACATACTGCACTAGATGCTAACCCTATAGTTTGAGGCCATTTGGGTGACCTAGGTCGAAAAATTCTTGGATTAGAATCGTGTTGTTCGAACCCCGTAGTTGGATTTTTTGAACCCTTGATCTGTAGAACTGGGCAAAACCCTAGTTTAACCTATTTAATTACAGATTCGTATATCGATTTTTCTACGAGTACTACCTTTTTATTACTCCACTATGCAGCACATGGGTGTTTCCCGTCGAGTGAAACTCGGAGGAAGAGGGATCACTCGGAAGGAGAGAAGAAGGGAGAGCATTATGGTGTCTCCCCTTTTTCGGGTGATGATGTTAACTTTTGTGCAGGGTTTGTCAGTGAGCAGGAGGTGCGAGCGAGCGAGCGAGCGAGTCGAGCGAGGCCGAGAATGAGAGAGATTTGTTTTTTTTTGTGAGAGGGACAACGGAAGGATCCAAGGACCCACAGACTTCCAATACGCATCCTGATGCATCTTCTCTTGACAAAGAAGATGGCTGGGAGTTTGCGTACCTATTGCACGTGACTTGTGCTCACTGAAGTGTGGGACCTCAAGCGTGGGCACCACACGTAAGTGACAGACCTGTTGGTGTAAAAACTCGATTGATTATAATAGTGCATTAGAACAAAGTTTCCTATGGATTCAAGGGTAGGAAATCCAAGTTAACTCATTTACGTGTTAAACTTGTCTAAATCTTGGTCAAACCTAGGATTTGACCAAGATTCAAATGGGCAGAAAAATAAAAAACAGAAAAATGAAAAATCAAATCACATAGTCTTCTTATGTCATATAGTAAGCATTAAAGTTGATAAACAAGGTCTAGACATATTAAACCAGACAAATCATGTATCTATACCCCTAACCCCTAAACTCTGTCTTATGAAGTCAAGCATGTGAAGAGAAGTGGTTTTGGGTTTCAAACATGGAAATTTCAAAAACCTCCCAAAAACTACATTTTAGAGTGACTAAGAAGGATACATGCTCCCCTTTTCATATTCATGTTTTAAGCTTGTTTAAATTATCTTGGTCAAACCTAGGATTTGACAAGATTCAAATGGGCATCAAAATTGAAAAAAAGTCAGAAAAAAGAAAACCAAAGCAAATAGTTTTCTTATGTGATATAGTATGCATTAAAGTTGATAAACAAGGTCTAGACATATTCAAACTAGACAAATCATGTATCTATACCCCTAACCCCTGAACTCTGTCTTATGAAGTCAAGCATATGAAGAGAAGTGGTTTTGGGTTTCAAACATGGAAATTTGAAAAACCTCCCAAAAACTTCATTTTAGAGTGACAAAGAAGGATACATGCTTCCCTTTTCATATTCATGTTTTAAGCTTGTTTAAATTATCTCGGTCAAACCTAGGATTTGACAAGATTCAAATGGGCATCAAAATTGAAAAAAATCAGGAAAAAGAAAAACCAAAGCAAATAGTTTTCTTATGTCATATAGTAAGCCAATTAAGTTGATAAACAAGGTCTAGACATATTCAAACTAGACAAATCATGTATCTATACACCCTAACCCCTAAACTCCGTCTTATGAAGTTAAGCATATGAAGAGAAGTGGTTTTGCTCCCAAAAGCTTCATTTTAGAGTGACTAAGAAGGATCCATGCTTACCTTTGCATTTTCATATTTTAATCTTGTTTAAATCATTATCAAGCCTAGGATTTGACCAAGATACAAATGGGTGGGCACAAAATTCAAAAAAATCAGAATAATGAAAAACAAAAGCACGTAGTCTTCTTATGTCATATCGTATGCATTCAAGTTAAACGAGGTCTAGGTATATCCAAACCAGACAAATCATGTATCTACCCCTGTTGATCTTATGAAGTCTAGCATGAAGAGAAGTCGTTTTGGGTTTCAAACATGGAAATTTCAAGAACATCCCAAAAGCTTCATTTTAGAGTGACTAAGAAGGATACATGCTTCCCTTTTCATTTTCATGTTTTAAACTTGTTTAAATCTTGGTCAAACCTAAGATTTGACCAAGATTCAAATATATGAGCATAAAATTCAAAAAAAAAATGAAAACCAAGGCACGTAGTCTTCTTATGTCATATAGTAAGCAATCAATTAATTAAGTTGATAAACAAGGTCTAGACATATTCAAACCAGGAAATCATGTATCTACCCCCTAACCCTAGCTAAACTCTGTCTTATGAAGTCAAGCATGCATGAAGAGAAGTGGTTTTTGGTTTCAAACGTTTAATCCAAAAGGTAAGCATGGATCCTCCTTAGTCACTGTAAAATGAAGCTTTTGGGAGGTTTGTGAAATTTCCATGTTTGAAACCCAAAACCACTTAAGACAGAGTTTATGGTTAGGTGTAGATACATGATTTTTCTTGTTTGAATATGTCTAGACCTTGTTTATCAACTTGAATTTTTTACTATATGATATAAGAAGGCTATATATATGTGCTTTGGTTTTTCATTTTTTGATTTCTTTCGAATTTTTTATGCCTATTTAAATCTTGGTCAAATCCTAGGTTTAAACAAGTTTAAAACATGAAAATGAAACGGTAAGCATGAATCCTTCCTTACTCACTCTAAAATGAAGGTACTTGAAAATTTTATGTTTGAAACCCAAAACCCCAGTTCTCTTCATATGTTTGACATCATAAGACAGAGTTTAGGGTTAGGGGTAGATATGATACATGATATTTCTGCTTTGAATATGTCTAGACCTTGTTTATCAACTTGAATGCTTACTATATGACATAAGAAGGCTATATATGTGCTTTGGTTTTTCATTTTTTTTGAATTTTTCTGAATTTTTACTCCCATTTGAATCTTGGTCAAATCCTAGGTTTGACCAAGGTTAAAAAAAGTTTAAAACATGGCAATGAAAAGGTAAGCATGGATCATTCTTAGTCTCTCTAAAATGAAGCTTTTGGGAGGTTTTTGAAGTTTCCATGTTTGAAACCCAAAATCACTTCTCTTCATATGCTTGGCTTCATAAGACAAAGATTAGGGTTTAGGGGTAGATATATACATGTTTTGGGAGGTTTTTGAAATTTCCATGTTTGAAACCCAAATCCACTTCTCTTCATCCTTGACGTCTTCATAAGACAAAAGTATAGGGTTATATATATATGCATGGGTAGATACATGCTTTTTTCTGGTTTGAATATGTATAGACCTTGTTTAAAATTATCAACTTAATTGAATGCTTACTATATATATGACATAAGAAGGCTATATATATATGTGCTTTGTTTTTTCATTTTTTCATTTTTTCCTGATTTTTTATGCCCATTTGAATCTTGGTCAAATCCTAGGTTTGATCAAGATTTAAACAAGCAGTTTAAAAAATGAAAATGAAAAGGTAAGCCTGGATCCTTCTTAATTAGTCACTGTAAAATGAAGCTTTTGGGAGGTTTGTGAAATTTCCATGTTTGAAACCCAAAGCACTTCTCTTCATGCTTGACTTCATAAGACAGAGTTTAGGGTTAGGGGTGTAGATACATGATTTGTCTGGTTTGAATATGTACAAATCTTATTTATCAACTTTTGAATGCATGCTACTCTCTCAAAGAAAAACTTTTGAATGCTTACTATATGACATAAGAAGACTATATGCTTTTAAAATTCAAACATATGGTAAGCATTCTTATGTCATATAGTAAGCATTAAAGTTGATAAACAAGCAAGGTTTGGACATATTCAAACCAGACAAATCATGTATCTACCCCCTAACCCCTAATTAAATTGTCTTATGAAGTCTAGCATGAAGAGAAGTGGTTTTGGGTTTCAAACATGGAAATTTCAAAAACCTCCCAAAAACTTCATTTTAGAGTGACTAAGAAGGATATACAAGCTTCCCTTTTCATTTTCATGTTTTAAACTTGTTTCAATCTTGGTCAAACATCTAGGATTTGACCAAAAGATTCAAATGGGCATGGAAATTCATAAAAAATCAAAAGAATGAAAAAAACAAAGGACATAACATTCTTATGTCATATATATATAGTAAGCATTCAAGTTGATAAACAAGGCCTAGACATATTCAAACCAGAAAATCATGTATATATCTACCCCTAACCCTAAACTCTGTCTTATGAAGTCAAGCATGCATGAAGAGAAGTGGTTTTGGTTTCAAACATGGAAATTTCGAAAAACCCTCCCAAGAGCTACATTTTGGAGTGAGTAAGAAGGATATATAGATGCTTAATTTTCCATATTCATGATTTAAACTTGTTTAAACCATATTCAAACCTAGGATTTGACCAAGATTCAAATGGGCATAAAAACTTAAAAAAATCAAAAAATAAAAAACAAGTCACATAGTATTCTTATGTCATATAGTAAGCATTCAATTAAGTTGATAAACAAGGTCTAGACATATTCAAACCAGGAAAATCATGCATCTACCCCCTAACCCTAGCTAAACTCTGTCTTATGAAGTCAAGCATGCATGAAGAGAAGTGGTTTTTGGTTTCAAACGTTTAAGCCAAAAGCCCCTTTTCAAATATTTCAAACTTATTCAAATTTGGTTCAAATATGAAAGACATACAAGTTATAGCACACATAGTGCATACATTTTCACACATACTGCACTAGATACTAACCCTATAGTTTGAGGCCATTTGGGTGACCTAGGTCGAAAAAATTCTTGGATTAGAATCGTGTTGTTCGAACCCCGTAGTTGGATTTTTTTGAACCCTTGATCTGTAGAACTGGGCAAAACCCTAGTTTAACCTATTTAATTACAGATTTGTATATCGATTTTTCTACGAGTACTACCTTTTTATTACTCCACTATGCAGCACATGGGTGTTTGCCCGTCGAGTGAAACTCGGAGGAAGAGGGATCACTCGGAAGGAGAGAAGAAGGGAGAGCATTATGGTGTCTCCCCTTTTTCGGGTGATGATGTTGACTTTTGTGCAGGGTTTGTCAGTGAGCAGGAGGTGCGAGCGAGCGAGCGAGCGAGTCGAGCGAGGCCGAGAATGAGAGAGATTTGTTTTTTTTGTGAGAGGGACAACGGAAGGATCCAGAAGGACCCACAGACTTCCAATACGCATCCTGATGCGTCTTCTCTTGACAAAGAAGATGGCTGGGAGTTTGCGTACCTATTGCACGTGACTTGTGCTCACTGAAGTGTGGGACCTCAAGCGTGGGCACCACACGTAAGTGACAGACCTGTTGGTGTAAAAACTCGATTGATTATAATAGTGCATTAGAACAAAGTTTCCTATGGATTCAAGGGTAGGAAATCCAAGTTAACTCATTTACATGTTAAACTTGTCTAAATCTTGGTCAAACCTAGGATTTGACCAAGATTCAAATGGGCAGAAAAATAAAAAATAGAAAAATGAAAAATCAAATCACATAGTCTTCTTATGTCATATAGTAAGCATTAAAGTTGATAAACAAGGTCTAGACATATTAAACCAGACAAATCATGTATCTATACCCCTAACCCCTAAACTCTGTCTTATGAAGTCAAGCATGTGAAGAGAAGTGGTTTTGGGTTTCAAACATGGAAATTTCAAAAACCTCCCAAAAACTACATTTTAGAGTGACTAAGAAGGATACATGCTCCCCTTTTCATATTCATGTTTTAAGCTTGTTTAAATTATCTTGGTCAAACCTAGGATTTGACAAGATTCAAATGGGCATCAAAATTGAAAAAAAAGTCAGAAAAAGAAAACCAAAGCAAATAGTTTTCTTATGTGATATAGTATGCATTAAAGTTGATAAACAAGGTCTAGACATATTCAAACCAGACAAATCATGTATCTATACCCCTAACCCCTAAACTCTGTCTTATGAAGTCAAGCATGTGAAGAGAAGTGGTTTTGGGTTTCAAACATGGAAATTTCAAAAACCTCCCAAAAACTACATTTTAGAGTGACTAAGAAGGATACATGCTCCCCTTTTCATATTCATGTTTTAAGCTTGTTTAAATTATCTTGGTCAAACCTAGGATTTGACAAGATTCAAATGGGCATCAAAATTGAAAAAAAAAGTCAGAAAAAAGAAAACCAAAGCAAATAGTTTTCTTATGTGATATAGTATGCATTAAAGTTGATAAACAAGGTCTAGACATATTCAAACTAGACAAATCATGTATCTATACCCCCTAACCCCTGAACTCTGTCTTATGAAGTCAAGCATATGAAGAGAAGTGGTTTTGGGTTTCAAACATGGAAATTTGAAAAACCTCCCAAAAACTTCATTTTAGAGTGACAAAGAAGGATACATGCTTCCCTTTTCATATTCATGTTTTAAGCTTGTTTAAATTATCTCGGTCAAACCTAGGATTTGACAAGATTCAAATGGGCATCAAAATTGAAAAAAATCAGGAAAAAGAAAAACCAAAGCAAATAATTTTCTTATGTCATATAGTAAGCCAATTAAGTTGATAAACAAGGTCTAGACATATTCAAACTAGACAAATCATGTATCTATACACCCTAACCCCTAAACTCCGTCTTATGAAGTCAAGTATATGAAGAGAAGTGGTTTTGCTCCCAAAAGCTTCATTTTAGAGTGACTAAGAAGGATCCATGCTTACCTTTGCATTTTCATATTTTAATCTTGTTTAAATCATTATCAAGCCTAGGATTTGACCAAGATACAAATGGGTGGGCACAAAATTCAAAAAAATCAGAATAATGAAAAACAAAAGCACGTAGTCTTCTTATGTCATATCGTATGCATTCAAGTTAAACGAGGTCTAGGTATATCCAAACCAGACAAATCATGTATCTACCCCCTGTTGATCTTATGAAGTCTAGCATGAAGAGAAGTCGTTTTGGGTTTCAAACATGGAAAATTCAAGAACATCCCAAAAGCTTCATTTTAGAGTGACTAAGAAGGATACATGCTTCCCTTTTCATTTTCATGTTTTAAACTTGTTTAAATCTTGGTCAAACCTAAGATTTGACCAAGATTCAAATATATGAGCATAAAATTCAAAAAAAACAAAAAAATGAAAACCAAGGCACGTAGTCTTCTTATGTCATATAGTAAGCAATCAATTAATTAAGTTGATAAACAAGGTCTAGACATATTCAAACCAGGAAATCATGTATCTACCCCCTAACCCTAGCTAAACTCTGTCTTATGAAGTCAAGCATGCATGAAGAGAAGTGGTTTTTGGTTTCAAACGTTTAATCCAAAAGGTAAGCATGGATCCTCCTTAGTCACCTGTAAAATGAAGCTTTTGGGAGGTTTGTGAAATTTCCATGTTTGAAACCCAAAACCACTTAAGACAGAGTTTATGGTTAGGTGTAGATACATGATTTTTCTTGTTTGAATATGTCTAGACCTTGTTTATCAACTTGAATTTTTTACTATATGATATAAGAAGGCTATATATATGTGCTTTGGTTTTTCATTTTTGATTTCTTTCGAATTTTTTATGCCTATTTAAATCTTGGTCAAATCCTAGGTTTAAACAAGTTTAAAACATGAAAATGAAAGCAAGCATGAATCCTTCCTTACTCACTCTAAAATGAAGGTACTTGAAAATTTTATGTTTGAAACCCAAAACCCCAGTTCTCTTCATATGTTTGACTTCATAAGACAGAGTTTAGGGTTAGGGGTAGATATGATACATGATATTTCTGCTTTGAATATGTCTAGACCTTGTTTATCAACTTGAATGCTTACTATATGACATAAGAAGGCTATATATGTGCTTTGGTTTTTCATTTTTTTTGAATTTTTCTGAATTTTTACTCCCATTTGAATCTTGGTCAAATCCTAGGTTTGACCAAGGTTAAAACAAGTTTAAAACATGGCAATGAAAAGGTAAGCATGGATCATTCTTAGTCTCTCTAAAATGAAGCTTTTGGGAGGTTTTTGAAGTTTCCATGTTTGAAACCCAAAATCACTTCTCTTCATATGCTTGGCTTCATAAGACAAAGATTAGGGTTTAGGGGTAGATATATACATGTTTTGGGAGGTTTTTGAAATTTCCATGTTTAAAACCCA
Organism: Lolium perenne; assembly: GCF_019359855.2. Lineage (NCBI taxonomy): Eukaryota > Viridiplantae > Streptophyta > Magnoliopsida > Poales > Poaceae > Lolium > Lolium perenne. The sequence continues at coordinate 94,048,298 of NC_067250.2, read as the reverse complement.
AATCCACTTCTCTTCATCCTTGACGTCTTCATAAGACAAAAGTATAGGGTTATATATATATGCATGGGTAGATACATGCTTTTTTCTGGTTTGAATATGTATAGACCTTGTTTAAAATTATCAACTTAATTGAATGCTTACTATATATATGACATAAGAAGGCTATATATATATGTGCTTTGTTTTTTCATTTTTTCATTTTTTCCTGATTTTTTATGCCCATTTGAATCTTGGTCAAATCCTAGGTTTGATCAAGATTTAAACAAGCAGTTTAAAAATGAAAATGAAAAGGTAAGCCCTGGATCCTTCTTAATTAGTCACTGTAAAATGAAGCTTTTGGGAGGTTTGTGAAATTTCCATGTTTGAAACCCAAAAGCACTTCTCTTCATGCTTGACTTCATAAGACAGAGTTTAGGGTTAGGGGGTGTAGATACATGATTTGTCTGGTTTGAATATGTACAAATCTTATTTATCAACTTTTGAATGCATGCTACTCTCTCAAAGAAAAACTTTTGAATGCTTACTATATGACATAAGAAGACTATATGCTTTTAAAATTCAAACATATGGTAAGCATTCTTATGTCATATAGTAAGCATTAAAGTTGATAAACAAGCAAGGTTTGGACATATTCAAACCAGACAAATCATGTATCTACCCCCTAACCCCTAATTAAATTGTCTTATGAAGTCTAGCATGAAGAGAAGTGGTTTTGGGTTTCAAACATGGAAATTTCAAAAACCTCCCAAAAACTTCATTTTAGAGTGACTAAGAAGGATATACAAGCTTCCCTTTTCATTTTCATGTTTTAAACTTGTTTCAATCTTGGTCAAACATCTAGGATTTGACCAAAAGATTCAAATGGGCATGGAAATTCATAAAAAATCAAAAGAATGAAAAAACAAAGGACATAACATTCTTATGTCATATATATATAGTAAGCATTCAAGTTGATAAACAAGGCCTAGACATATTCAAACCAGAAAATCATGTATATATCTACCCCTAACCCTAAACTCTGTCTTATGAAGTCAAGCATGCATGAAGAGAAGTGGTTTTGGTTTCAAACATGGAAATTTCGAAAAACCCTCCCAAGAGCTACATTTTGGAGTGAGTAAGAAGGATATATAGATGCTTAATTTTCCATATTCATGATTTAAACTTGTTTAAACCATATTCAAACCTAGGATTTGACCAAGATTCAAATGGGCATAAAAACTTAAAAAAATCAAAAAATAAAAAACAAGTCACATAGTATTCTTATGTCATATAGTAAGCATTCAATTAAGTTGATAAACAAGGTCTAGACATATTCAAACCAGGAAAATCATGCATCTACCCCCTAACCCTAGCTAAACTCTGTCTTATGAAGTCAAGCATGCATGAAGAGAAGTGGTTTTTGGTTTCAAACGTTTAAGCCAAAAGCCCCTTTTCAAATATTTCAAACTTATTCAAATTTGGTTCAAATATGAAAGACATACAAGTTATAGCACACATAGTGCATACATTTTCACACATACTGCACTAGATGCTAACCCTATAGTTTGAGGCCATTTGGGTGACCTAGGTCGAAAAAATTCTTGGATTAGAATCGTGTTGTTCGAACCCCGTAGTTGGATTTTTTTGAACCCTTGATCTGTAGAACTGGGCAAAACCCTAGTTTAACCTATTTAATTACAGATTTGTATATCGATTTTTCTACGAGTACTACCTTTTTATTACTCCACTATGCAGCACATGGGTGTTTGCCCGTCGAGTGAAACTCGGAGGAAGAGGGATCACTCGGAAGGAGAGAAGAAGGGAGAGCATTATGGTGTCTCCCCTTTTTGGGTGATGATGTTGACTTTTGTGCAGGGTTTGTCAGTGAGCAGGAGGTGCGAGCGAGCGAGCGAGCGAGTCGAGCGAGGCCGAGAATGAGAGAGATTTGTTTTTTTGTGAGAGGGACAACGGAAGGATCCAGAAGGACCCACAGACTTCCAATACGCATCCTGATGCGTCTTCTCTTGACAAAGAAGATGGCTGGGAGTTTGCGTACCTATTGCACGTGACTTGTGCTCACTGAAGTGTGGGACCTCAAGCGTGGGCACCACACGTAAGTGACAGACCTGTTGGTGTAAAAACTCGATTGATTATAATAGTGCATTAGAACAAAGTTTCCTATGGATTCAAGGGTAGGAAATCCAAGTTAACTCATTTACGTGTTAAACTTGTCTAAATCTTGGTCAAACCTAGGATTTGACCAAGATTCAAATGGGCAGAAAAATAAAAAATAGAAAAATGAAAAATCAAATCACATAGTCTTCTTATGTCATATAGTAAGCATTAAAGTTGATAAACAAGGTCTAGACATATTAAACCAGACAAATCATGTATCTATACCCCTAACCCCTAAACTCTGTCTTATGAAGTCAAGCATGTGAAGAGAAGTGGTTTTGGGTTTCAAACATGGAAATTTCAAAAACCTCCCAAAAACTACATTTTAGAGTGACTAAGAAGGATACATGCTCCCCTTTTCATATTCATGTTTTAAGCTTGTTTAAATTATCTTGGTCAAACCTAGGATTTGACAAGATTCAAATGGGCATCAAAATTGAAAAAAAAAGTCAGAAAAAAGAAAACCAAAGCAAATAGTTTTCTTATGTGATATAGTATGCATTAAAGTTGATAAACAAGGTCTAGACATATTCAAACCAGACAAATCATGTATCTATACCCCTAACCCCTAAACTCTGTCTTATGAAGTCAAGCATGTGAAGAGAAGTGGTTTTGGGTTTCAAACATGGAAATTTCAAAAACCTCCCAAAAACTACATTTTAGAGTGACTAAGAAGGATACATGCTCCCCTTTTCATATTCATGTTTTAAGCTTGTTTAAATTATCTTGGTCAAACCTAGGATTTGACAAGATTCAAATGGGCATCAAAATTGAAAAAAAGTCAGAAAAAGAAAACCAAAGCAAATAGTTTTCTTATGTGATATAGTATGCATTAAAGTTGATAAACAAGGTCTAGACATATTCAAACTAGACAAATCATGTATCTATACCCCCTAACCCCTGAACTCTGTCTTATGAAGTCAAGCATATGAAGAGAAGTGGTTTTGGGTTTCAAACATGGAAATTTGAAAAACCTCCCAAAAACTTCATTTTAGAGTGACAAAGAAGGATACATGCTTCCCTTTTCATATTCATGTTTTAAGCTTGTTTAAATTATCTCGGTCAAACCTAGGATTTGACAAGATTCAAATGGGCATCAAAATTGAAAAAAATCAGGAAAAAGAAAAACCAAAGCAAATAATTTTCTTATGTCATATAGTAAGCCAATTAAGTTGATAAACAAGGTCTAGACATATTCAAACTAGACAAATCATGTATCTATACACCCTAACCCCTAAACTCCGTCTTATGAAGTCAAGCATATGAAGAGAAGTGGTTTTGCTCCCAAAAGCTTCATTTTAGAGTGACTAAGAAGGATCCATGCTTACCTTTGCATTTTCATATTTTAATCTTGTTTAAATCATTATCAAGCCTAGGATTTGACCAAGATACAAATGGGTGGGCACAAATTTCAAAAAAATCAGAATAATGAAAAACAAAAGCACGTAGTCTTCTTATGTCATATCGTATGCATTCAAGTTAAATGAGGTCTAGGTATATCCAAACCAGACAAATCATGTATCTACCCCCTGTTGATCTTATGAAGTCTAGCATGAAGAGAAGTCGTTTTGGGTTTCAAACATGGAAAATTCAAGAACATCCCAAAAGCTTCATTTTAGAGTGACTAAGAAGGATACATGCTTCCCTTTTCATTTTCATGTTTTAAACTTGTTTAAATCTTGGTCAAACCTAAGATTTGACCAAGATTCAAATATATGAGCATAAAATTCAAAAAAAACAAAAAAAATGAAAACCAAGGCACGTAGTCTTCTTATGTCATATAGTAAGCAATCAATTAATTAAGTTGATAAACAAGGTCTAGACATATTCAAACCAGGAAATCATGTATCTACCCCCTAACCCTAGCTAAACTCTGTCTTATGAAGTCAAGCATGCATGAAGAGAAGTGGTTTTTGGTTTCAAACGTTTAATCCAAAAGGTAAGCACGGATCCTCCTTAGTCACTGTAAAATGAAGCTTTTGGGAGGTTTGTGAAATTTCCATGTTTGAAACCCAAAACCACTTAAGACAGAGTTTATGGTTAGGTGTAGATACATGATTTTTCTTGTTTGAATATGTCTAGACCTTGTTTATCAACTTGAATTTTTTACTATATGATATAAGAAGGCTATATATATGTGCTTTGGTTTTTCATTTTTTGATTTCTTTCGAATTTTTTATGCCTATTTAAATCTTGGTCAAATCCTAGGTTTAAACAAGTTTAAAACATGAAAATGAAACGGTAAGCATGAATCCTTCCTTACTCACTCTAAAATGAAGGTACTTGAAAATTTTATGTTTGAAACCCAAAACCCCAGCTTCTCTTCATATGTTTGACTTCATAAGACAGAGTTTAGGGTTAGGGGTAGATATGATACATGATATTTCTGCTTTGAATATGTCTAGACCTTGTTTATCAACTTGAATGCTTACTATATGACATAAGAAGGCTATATATGTGCTTTGGTTTTTCATTTTTTTTGAATTTTTCTGAATTTTTACTCCCATTTGAATCTTGGTCAAATCCTAGGTTTGACCAAGGTTAAAACAAGTTTAAAACATGGCAATGAAAAGGTAAGCATGGATCATTCTTAGTCTCTCTAAAATGAAGCTTTTGGGAGGTTTTTGAAGTTTCCATGTTTGAAACCCAAAATCACTTCTCTTCATATGCTTGGCTTCATAAGACAAAGATTAGGGTTTAGGGGTAGATATATACATGTTTTGGGAGGTTTTTGAAATTTCCATGTTTAAAACCCAAATCCACTTCTCTTCATCCTTGACGTCTTCATAAGACAAAAGTATAGGGTTATATATATATGCATGGGTAGATACATGCTTTTTTCTGGTTTGAATATGTATAGACCTTGTTTAAAATTATCAACTTAATTGAATGCTTACTATATATATGACATAAGAAGGCTATATATATATGTGCTTTGTTTTTTCATTTTTTCATTTTTTCCTGATTTTTTATGCCCATTTGAATCTTGGTCAAATCCTAGGTTTGATCAAGATTTAAACAAGCAGTTTAAAAAATGAAAATGAAAAGGTAAGCCTGGATCCTTCTTAATTAGTCACTGTAAAATGAAGCTTTTGGGAGGTTTGTGAAATTTCCATGTTTGAAACCCAAAAGCACTTCTCTTCATGCTTGACTTCATAAGACAGAGTTTAGGGTTAGGGTGTAGATACATGATTTGTCCTGGTTTGAATATGTACAAATCTTATTTATCAACTTTTGAATGCATGCTACTCTCTCAAAGAAAAACTTTTGAATGCTTACTATATGACATAAGAAGACTATATGCTTTTAAAATTCAAACATATGGTAAGCATTCTTATGTCATATAGTAAGCATTAAAGTTGATAAACAAGCAAGGTTTGGACATATTCAAACCAGACAAATCATGTATCTACCCCCTAACCCCTAATTAAATTGTCTTATGAAGTCTAGCATGAAGAGAAGTGGTTTTGGGTTTCAAACATGGAAATTTAAAAAACCTCCCAAAAACTTCATTTTAGAGTGACTAAGAAGGATATACAAGCTTCCCTTTTCATTTTCATGTTTTAAACTTGTTTCAATCTTGGTCAAACATCTAGGATTTGACCAAAAGATTCAAATGGGCATGGAAATTCATAAAAAAATCAAAAGAATGAAAAAACAAAGGACATAACATTCTTATGTCATATATATATAGTAAGCATTCAAGTTGATAAACAAGGCCTAGACATATTCAAACCAGAAAATCATGTATATATCTACCCCTAACCCTAAACTCTGTCTTATGAAGTCAAGCATGCATGAAGAGAAGTGGTTTTGGTTTCAAACACGGAAATTTCGAAAAACCCTCCCAAGAGCTACATTTTGGAGTGAGTAAGAAGGATATATAGATGCTTAATTTTCCATATTCATGATTTAAACTTGTTTAAACCATGTTCAAACCTAGGATTTGACCAAGATTCAAATGGGCATAAAATTTTAAAAAAATCAAAAAATAAAAAACAAGTCACATAGTATTCTTATGTCATATAGTAAGCATTCAAGTTGATAAACAAGGTCTAGACATATTCAAACCAGGAAAAGCATGCATGAAGAGAAGTGGTTTTGGTTTCAAACATGGAAATTTCAAGAACATCCCAAAAGCTTCATTTTAGAGTGACTAAGAAGGATACATGCTTCCCTTTTCATTTTCATGTTTTAAACTTGTTTAAATCTTGGTCAAACCTAAGATTTGACCAAGATTCAAATATATGAGCATAAAATTCAAAAAAAATAAAAAAAAATGAAAACCAAGGCACGTAGTCTTCTTATGTCATATAGTAAGCAATCAATTAAGTTGATAAACAAGGTCTAGACATATTCAAACCAGGAAATCATGTATCTACCCCCTAACCCTAGCTAAACTCTGTCTTATGAAGTCAAGCATGCATGAAGAGAAGTGGTTTTTGGTTTCAAACATTTAATCCAAAAGGTAAGCATGGATCCTCCTTAGTCACTGTAAAATGAAGCTTTTGGGAGGTTTGTGAAATTTCCATGTTTGAAACCCAAACCACTTAAGACAGAGTTTATGGTTAGGTGTAGATACATGATTTTTCTTGTTTGAATATGTCTAGACCTTGTTTATCAACTTGAATTTTTTACTATATGATATAAGAAGGCTATATATATGTGCTTTGGTTTTTCATTTTTTGATTTCTTTCGATTTTTTTATGCCTATTTAAATCTTGGTCAAATCCTAGGTTTAAACAAGTTTAAAACATGAAAATGAAACGGTAAGCATGAATCCTTCCTTACTCACTCTAAAATGAAGGTACTTGAAAATTTTATGCTTGAAACCCAAAACCCCAGTTCTCTTCATATGTTTGACTTCATAAGACAGAGTTTAGGGTTAGAGGTAGATATGATAGATGATATTTCTGCTTTGAATATGTCTAGACCTTGTTTATCAACTTGAATGCTTACTATATGACATAAGAAGGCTATATATGTGCTTTGGTTTTTCATTTTTTTTGAATTTTTCTGAATTTTTACTCCCATTTGAATCTTGGTCAAATCCTAGGTTTGACCAAGGTTAAAACAAGTTTAAAACATGGCAATGAAAAGGTAAGCATGGATCCTTCTTAGTCACTCTAAAATGAAGCTTTTGGGAGGTTTTTGAAATTTCCATGTTTGAAACCCAAAATCACTTCTCTTCATGCTTGACTTCATAAGGCAGAGTTTAGGGTTAGGGAGTAGATACATGATTTGTTTGGTTTGAATATGTCTAGACCTTGTTTATCAACTTGAATGCTTACTATATGACATCAAAAGACTATGTTCTTTGGTTTTTTTCCATTTTTTTTTAATTGTTATACCCATTTGAATCTTGGTCAAATCCTAGGTTTGACCAAGATTTAAACAAGTTAAGAAATTGAAAATGAAAAAGGTAAGCCTGGATCCTTCTTAGTCACTGTAGAATGAAGCTTTTGGGAGGTTTGTGAAATTTCCATGTTTGAAACCCAAAACCAGTTCTCTTCATATGTTTGACTTCATAAGACAGAGTTTTTATCAACTCCAGTGCTTACTATATGACATAAGAAGGCTATATATGTGCTTTGGTTTTTCATTTTTTGATTTTTTCTGAATTTTTATGCCCATTTAAATCTTGGTCAAATCCTAGGTTTGACCAAGGTTTAAACAAGTTTAAAACATGAAAAGAAAAGGTAAGAATGGATCCTTCTTAGTCATTCTAAAATGAATGAAGCTTTTGGGATGTTCTCACAAATCGATCTAGTCTAGTACATGACTTTGATAAATTTTAATTAAGAAGCAGCAACTTAACAATAATTACCCAAAATCTAACAGCTGGTTCGACAACAACCTGGACGTTACGCTAAAATGAACTGCGAAAACAACGAATAGCACTTTTGTAGTATCAGACTCGGTACTCCGTACTTGCTCCGAGATAATCCCCATTGCTTCACTACTACGGTAGTACCGTACTACTGGCTCGCATTCATTGTTTCCGACTATTCGTAGCTTTGGACGTCCATCGAGTTGTACTCCCGAAGTACAAGATCGCTAGCTCAATTAATGGCGTGCTATAAAATTCTATACTAGCCGACAGATGTCCATTCCTCGGGTTGCGCGCCAGAGCCTTCGAAGAGAAGGTAGCCGCTCTGTCCCGTTGATTTACGGTGGACGGACAGGATACTCCGGACCGCTCTTGATTCATTTGCTTCTGCTCCCGCGTCCTGACCCTTCGCGGACTGAGATCCAGTGACTTCACTAAGAGAAGTCACCATTCGACTTTACACACGTGAGCCATTCGATCAAGATCCAACGCTCGCGGTTAATCCAAATTTCGAACTTAAACTAAACTAATATTTTAAATGGACTGGAACTTTCCGAGAATACGTCTTAATGTAAAGTTTTTCTGTTTTTTCTGAGCTACATAAATTTTAATTTCAAATTTTAGATCGACCATGTTCCGTGGATCTTTACCTGATCGCTCGTTGAGGAAAAGTTCATGGTAACATCGGTTGGGTAAAGTCACTTGGATCTCGATTCGCAAGGGAGCCCCCTCTCGGCCGTTGATTTAGGATGGGCGGACCAGGTTGCTCGAAGCGAGGGCAGTAGACGGTTGTCTGGTTTTAATAGGGGGGAGTACTTCTTCCATCCCCTTCTTGCTTCACTTCCAGTCTCCTTCCACTTCCAGCGATGCCTCCGAAGTCAAGGCCACCATCTCGCTTGAAGAAGCACCATCTAGTGTTGACCAAGGACGCGGAGAGTTCCCGCCGGCGGTCTATCCAGATGCTGGCCGCGAGAAAGGGCCCGCTGTAAAACGAAGGTCCACCTTCGCGCTCGTCTCGGAACGGTGTCAGTCGTGCGGTCGAAGATTCCTGGTTGGTTTCCATCGCCATGTTTCTTGATTCTTCCTGGCCCGGAGGTCCCAACTCTTTATTCCGTATTAATCCTTTTTATACATATCTCAGTGCCCCACGACGCACCCTGATATCTTCTCGTGACGACTTCAACCCCTGTCTCCTGCGCTTAGAGGTTACCACTGATTGGACATTTTCGTCTTCCTCTCGTCACTTTGTTTCGGTACTGATGATATTTCCATGCAGGAAGCATCGGCGTGTTTCAGAGATGAGCTTAAAACTCTCGTGGAACTCGCCTCCAACTTTCGCGATGATGTCGATACTTTGAAGGATGAGGTCACCGGCCGGGGCAAGCTGCATGATGTGAGCGTTCCATCAAGTGAGGAAACGAACTCTGTCATCAAGAAGCTCAAGGGCGAGAATTTGATGCTTAAGATCGAGTGCGGCTTTCTTCGCGAAGAAAACATCGAGCTATCAAACAGGTGCGTTCAAGCTCTCAACGGGAGCCTCAACACCCAAAATGATGCGGTGAAGAAGATGATGGATGACAGCATCTTGAAGAAAAACAATATGGTGGAGGACACGCGCGGGATGGTCGATCCAATCCAGGCACCGCAGAAGGAAGTCGATGCGCTCCGAGTCCAGCCACCTTTGCGTAGGTCGCCGAGGCGCCCTCGCGCAGGTCACTGAGGAGCGCACGTCACCGAGTAGGCTGGGGGATAAGGAATTCCAACGAGAGAAGCGGAATCACCACCTGTACGTCCTGATGGAGGGCCACTCCGCCAAGTAGGCTGGGGGAGAGAAACACTGCCTCTCATTGTTCTTTAGCTAGTCCTCCGATCCATATTACTTGATGTTAAAATGGATGTATCTACAACTGAAATATGTCTAGATACATATATTTTAGTATCACAAAGTAAGTATCAACGTTTATATTGCCCAAGTCTTATTATCCATCCCTAAGGTGGGTCGCTTTTGTAACTACCGATTGCAGATTCGACTCTTCCAGACCGAAAGATTTTTAGAGTGACTAAGAATGATTCATGCTTAGCTTTCCATTTTCATGTATTAAACTTGTTTAAATCTTGCTCAAACCTAGGATTTGACCAAGATTCAAATGGGTTTAACAATTAAAAATCAGAAAAATGAAAAACCAAAGCACATAGTATTCTTATGTCATATAGTAAGCATTCAAGTTGATAAACAAGGTCTAGACATATTCAAACCACACAAAACATGTATCTACCCCCTAACCCCAAACTCTGTCTTATGAAGTTAAGTATGAGGAGAAGTGATTTTGGGTTTCAAACATGGAAATTTCACAAACCTCCCAAAAGCTTCATTTTAGAGTGACTAAGAAGGATCAATGCTTACCTTTTCATTGCCATGTTTTAAACTTGTTTTAACCTTGGTCAAACCTAGATTTGACCAAGATTCAAACTACGTAAAAATTCAAAAAAATGAAAACCAAAGCACATATATAGCCTTCTTATGTCATATAGTAAGCATTCAAGTTGATAAACAAGGTCTAGACATATTCAAACCAGAAATATCATGTATCATATCTACCCCTAACCCTAAACTCTCTCTTATGAAGTCAAACATATGAAGAGAACTGGGGTTTTGTGTTTCAAACATAAAAATTTCAAGTACCTTCATTTTAGAGTGACTAAGAAAGGATTCATGCTTACCTTTTCATTGTCATGTTTTAAACTTGATTAAACCTTGGTCAAACCTAGGATTTGTCCAATATTTAAATGGGCATAAAAATGAAAAAAAAATGGAAAACCAAAGCACATATATAGCCTTCTTATGTCATAAGCATTCAAGTTGATAAACAAGGTCTAGACATATTCAAACAAGAAAAATCATGTATCTACACCTAACCAAAAACTCTGTCTTAAGTGGTTTTGGGTTTCAAACATGGAAATTTCAAGAACATCCCAAAAGCTTCATTTTAGACTGACTAAGAAGGATACACACTTCCCATTTTATTTTCATGTTTTAAACTTGTTTAAATCTTGGTCAAACCTAGGATTTGACCAAGATTCAAATAAGTAAAAACATGAAAATGAAAAGGTAAGCATCGATCCTTATTAGTCGCTCTAAAATGAAGCTTTTGGGAGGTTTTTGAAATTTTCATGTTTGAAACCCAAAACCACTTCTCTTCATGCATGCTTGACTTCATAAGACATAGTTTAGGGTTCGGGGTAGATACATGATTTTTCTGGTTTGAACATGTCTAGACCTTGTTTATCAATTTGAATGCTTACTATATGACATAAGAAGGCTATGTGCTTTGGTTTTTCATTCTTACGATTTCTTTCTTAATTTTTATGCCCATTCGAATCTTGGTCAAATCCCAGGTTTGACCAAGATTTAAACAAGTTTAAAACATGACAATGAAAATGTAATCAATCCTGGATCCTTCATAATTAATAAGTTAGTCTAATTAAAATGAAGCTTTTGGGAGGTTTTTGAAATTTTCGTGTTTGAAACCAAAAACCACTTCTCTTCATGCTTGACTTCATAAGATAGAGTTTAGGGTTAGGGTAGATACATGATTTGTATTATTTGAATTGTCTAGACCTTATTTATCATCTTTTAAATGCTTACTATATATATGACATAAGAAGACTATGTGCTTTAGTTTTTCATTTTTCTGATTTTTAATTTTATGCCCATTTGAATCTTGGTCAAATCCTAGGTTTGACAATGATTTAAACAAGTTTAAAATATGAAAATGAAAAGATAAGCATGGATCCTTCTTAGTCACTCTAAAATAAAGCTTTTGGGTGGTTTTTGAAATTTCCATGTTTGAAACCCAAAAGCACTTCTCTTCATGCTTGACTACATAAGACAGAGTTTAGGGTTAGGGGTAGACACATGATTTTTCTTGTTTGAATATGTCTAGACCTTGTTTATCAACTTTAATGCTTACTATATGACATAAGAAAACTACGTGCTTTGTTTTTTCATTTTTCTGATTTTTTTTTGGAATTTTGATGCACATTTGAATCTTGGTAAAATCCTAGGTTTGACCAAGATTTAAACAAGTATATAACATGAAAATGAAAAGGGAAGCATGTATCCTTCTTAGTCACTCTAAAATGAATTTTTTGGGAGTTTTTTGAAATTTCCATGTTTGAAACCCAAAACCATGCACTTCTCTTCATGCTTGACTTCATAAGGTAGAGTTTAGGGGTTTGCGGGTAGATACATGATTTGTCTAGTTTGAATAAGTCTAGACCTTGTTTATCAACTTTAATGCTTACTATATGACATAAGAAGACTATGTGCTTTGGTTTTTCATTTTTCTATTTTTCTATTTTATGCCCATTTGAATCTTGGTCAAATCCTAGATTTAACCAGGATTTAAACAAGTTTAAAACATGAAAATGAAAAGGTAAGCCTTGATCCTTCTTAGTCACACTAAAATGAAGCTTTTGGGATGTTCTTGAAATTTCCATGTTTGAACCCAAAACGACTTCTCTTCATGCTAGACTTCATAAGACAGAGTTTAGGGGTTAGTGGGTAGATACATGATTTGTCTAGTTTGAATAAGACTATACCTTGTTTATCAACTTTAATGCTTACTATATGACATAAGAAGACTATGTGCTTTGGTTTTTCATTTTTCTATATTTTTATTTTATGCCCATTTGAATCTTGGTCAAACCTATATTTGACCAGGATTTAAACAAGTTTAAAACATGAAAATGAAAAGCTAAGCCTTGATCCTTCTTAGTCACACTAAAATGAAGCTTTTGGGATGTTCTTGAAATTTCCATGTTTGAAACCCAAAACGACTTCTCTTCATGCTAGACTTCATAAGACAGAGTTTAAGGTTTAGGGGTATAGATACATGATTTGTCTGGTTTAAATATGTATAGACCTTGTTTATCAACTTGAATGCTTACTATATGGCATAAGAAAACTATGTGCTTTGGTTTTTCATTTTTCTGATTTTTTTAAATTTTGATGCCCATTTGAATCTTGGTCAAATCCTAGGTTTGACCAAGATTTAAACAAGTTTAAAACATGAAAATGAAAAGGGAAGCATGTATCATTCTTAGTCACTCTAAAATGAAGTTTTTGGGAGGTTTTTGAAATTTCCATGTTTGAAACCCAAAACCACTTCTCTTCATGCTTGACTTCATAAGACAGAGTTTAGGGGTTAGGGGTAGATACATGATTTGTATGGTTTGAATATGTCTAGACCTTGTTTATCACCTTTAATGCTTACTATATGACATAAGAAGACTATGTGCTTTGGTTTTTCATTTTTCTGTTTTTTTTAATTTTCTGCCCATTTGAATCTTGGTCAAATCCTAGGTTTGACCAAGATTTAAACAAGTTTAAAACATGAAAATGAAAAGGGAAGCATGTATCATTCTTAGTCACTCTAAAATGAAGTTTTTGGGAGGTTTTTGAAATTTCCATGTTTGAAACCCAAAACCACTTCTCTTCATGCTTGACTTCATAAGACAGAGTTTAGGGGTTAGGGGTAGATACATGATTTGTATGGTTTGAATATGTCTAGACCTTGTTTATCACCTTTAATGCTTACTATATGACATAAGAAGACTATGTGCTTTGGTTTTTCATTTTTCTGATTTTTTTTTATTTTTATGCCCATTTGAATCTTGGTCAAATCCTAGGTTTGACCAATATTTAGACAAGTTTAACACGTGAAAACGAACTGATAATCCCATTTGTTGACTCATTTAACTAGTTAATCCCATTTGTTGACTCTCTGTTGACCAGGCACTTGAGGTAAAACTGAGTATATTGCACTAGCCAGTATTAGTACTCAATGGGAAAACTGAGCACACAAAAAAATGCTACAGTATAAGACTCGAGAGTATATCTAAATTTCCAGGGTTAGACTCGAGTACGCGTGTTGCGGTGCAGAAGTGGAAGACGTGCAATTGTTGACGGGTACTGACGCGAGTCGCGGTGCAGAAGTCGAAGACGTGCAATCGTGGACGCGTGTCGCGTTGCAGAAGCCCAAGACGTGCAGACGTTAAATGGTGGACGCGTAGGACGCGGGTCGCATTAACCACCCCTCGCCTTTATAGACGCCTCCTCGCACTCTCTCTGTCTCTCTCACTAGCTGATGCAACGCCTCCTCTCACGTCCCATCATCATCTTCTCCAAAGAGAAAAACCCTCTCCCTCTCTGCCGGCGAGATGATGTGCAAGGAGAATGCGAATCCCATCGTCCATGACGCCGTCGGCTCCAAGCGCGACGCCTCCCTCTTCGATGCCGTCCCCTCAACGGCCGTCGCCGCCGCCGGTGGTGGTCGGATCCCGCCGGGATGGGACCCCTATGAGGAGGTGCCGTACATCCCGCCTCCGAACCCCTACGACACCTGCATGGACGACCCATGGAACGAGGTAACTATGGTTTGCTCCCTTTTTTTGTTCCCCATTCCTCTTTGAACCCTATTTTTGCTGGTTCCCTAGTAACTATTAGTGCCGATCTGTAGATGGATGAGTATTGGGTTAATATTTGCGCCGATTTTATTCCATTTTGCTTTGACCCCTTCTTGATTTCGTCGAAGATTTGGAGTTCGGCCGTTCGGTTAATTTATGCAAGTAATAATGAGATCTCAATCAGTTAATTTATGCAAGTAATCATGGGATCTCAATCAGTTATTTTATGCATGAGTCAAAAGATATAAACTATTTAATTTTGCAAATAATCTGGAATCTGTTCAAATTCAGATCTGGAATCTGTTTCTTTGCCTATGATGAATCGTTGGGCACAAATTTTTACAGAGTGGGTTCAGCGAACCATTGCTGTGTACAAATCTGTTGTGCATGAGCTTTGGTTCGCTAACACCATCCCTGTAGACATATAATCGTCTCCACTCTAACTGAGGCTGGCTCTGTTTTTCCTTACTTTGTTATCATGCACGTTAGACATCGTTGCAACTCCTTCACTCAAGTTCCAGTTTGATATGGATCAGGTGTCTGGCAGCGACGTCGGCAGCGACGACGAGGACCATCACACCAAGACTCGCCAGGTGCTGCGGAGGCTGCAGGTCGGCCAGTACGTCTCCTACCTCGATGTCGCCAAGGGTGTCTACAGGTGCCCCTTCTGCACTAAAAGACTCGGCGGCACTGACTTCAACTGCCTCCTCACGCATGCTGAGAACATCGGCAACATCTTCCCCAAGGTCGGCGCGTCGGTGAACCCCTACTCCTTCCGCGCCAAGCACAAGGCGCTCGGCATGCACCTCCGCAGCGTCCAGCGGGTGGAGATCTCCACCGGGCGCATGCCTCCACTCAAGCCCAAGGCTCCCAAGGGGAGCAACAAGTGGAGGCAGAGGCAGATGGGGTAGGCGGAGTCCTGGACGTGTCTTTGCCGCAAAGCAGCTTCTATTTTGTTGTTAGCTAGGGATCCCTTGTTGTTATGTTGTTAGTATGATGGTGTTGTGAAGAACCTCGAACCTGTTACTATGTTGGCTGCTGTGTATGCGGCTTATTATCTAGGGAGGGATCCCTATTCTACTATATTTTGTTGGCCCTACTATGTTTTCTAGATTTACTATGACTGTGAATTTGGCGTACATTACCCTGGAGATTTGCTTCTAGATTTAACTACATACATATGGACCAGAGGGAGTACTAGATTTGCTGCCATATTGGGCAAACAACGAGGGCCAAAAGGCACAAATAATTGAAGAAAGACAGAAATGCAAGCTTCTCTAGATTTGATACTAATTTGGTTAATAAAGACAAAGAGACAGAGGGGGAAAAGGTGCTCTTAAAAATGCCAATTCGCGCCGAGAGAGACAGAACCCAGCTCCTACTCACGTACAACCAAACGCGGTCTCGTCCTGTCCCACGCGGTCCCTTTCTACTAGCCCCACACGTCAGCACGGAACGGTCAACTAAACTGGAATCCTCCCGTCTGAGCTCCTTCTGTGGGTTACATATAAGGGCTTGGCGAAAACTGAGGAAAAACATAAGGCAATCTTATTGACTAATATAGCTGCTTATAATTAATAAAAGGATTAGCTACAACGTGCTCAGTTTTCCCATTTATTAAGGTATAAGACTGGCAGGAGAGAAAGTAATCGCTAGTTTCCTCATTTTGCCCCTGCATGCTCGCACGATTAAAGCTCCTTCCGCACGCGCTGGACTCCTCGTTTCCTTAAACCTCCTCGTTTCTCGGGATAGACCAACAGTTTTTCAGGATCTTGGTTTTTTTTTTGACAATCAATACCACATATATTCATAGCAACAAATAGTACATGGTAGAGATACATGAACTGACTCCAACGATTACAAAATAAAGTCTAAAAGATAGTAACAAATCTTCGAGGTCTTCAATTTTTTTCTTCTTCCAGAACACAATCTTGTACTTTTCTGAAGGCAGCCAAAAATAGATAACTAACCATAGACCTGTAGATACCGATGAAAGTTCTCCCATGATTTTTTGAGCCGCAATGCCAAAGCTGCGTGCACGCACGCAACCATTAAAGCAGTCATACAACATCGGCAAGAGTACCAACACCAGTATATCAGGGAATAATAACCGACTAGCTTAGTCATCGTCGATGGAGAGCCGAGAGTACGAATCACCATTGTCGAGGACGTAGCAGCCGGGACAAAAACTGCGAGGATAATCCTCCCCACGGCAACAAAGACAAAAGATCCAAAATTGATCTGGCGAAGCAAGATCCAATGGCCCATACCTAGAAAATTGTGATCGTTCAAGACCACCATTGACGCCGGGAAGAAGATCTCGTCGCCGAACGAAAGGCCGAAGATCACTTATTGCAGACGATGCCATCTCCATTGAGGGGAAACCAACAAGAAGGCGGCTACCAAAATCCTAACATAATCTAATATAATCTAATGAAAACAGTACTTTTATTCGAAACTCCACGCATAGATCGGGTTCCCCACTCCTCCTGACGCCGGCGAAGCCAACCGGAGGAGGGGGATCCAATCTATGGAGGAGGAAGAACTGGAGGCGGCTAGGGTTGAGGCGGCGGCTTCAGGATCTTGGGTTAATGTGGCCAGGTTTCGACTTTCGACTAGTGGAAATGGGAAAGCAGGTGCAAATTAGGGAGATAACTGAACCACAACCACCCGCGCCTTAAGCATCGAGTAATATCGGGAAAAAATGCGCCTTTTGGCTATGATTACGATTTGACAAGGGCTCCCATCAGTATGGGGTGAACAAGCCCTCCCATCAGTATATCAGAGGAATTTGACAAGGGCTACATGACGACTAGATACATCACCAAAAAAGGTGATGCATGTCTCCTTCACCAAAACAGCTGAAACAAGTACATGAACGCAAGTACACCACCATAATAATACTACTACATTAACACAAGTACGAGTAATAAAGTAAGAGTACTACTCCCTCTAATCTAATTTAAACCAAAATAAAACTTAAACTTCATCCTAAATTTGAACTAGTGCCTCGTCCTCGTTCTTCGCTCATTTTCTGATCCAAGACGGCGCAGTGCCGAGTGCATGGCACGTACCTCTTCATCGGTGGCATGCCATGGGCATGTCACCGGATGCATGATTTTTTTCGCAATGTTTTAAATTTGAATTTAGGCCGCATGTCACACGGTGACATGCAAAAGGTGCATGTCACCTGGTGGTGGTAGGCAACTACCCTCATTTACGGCGGCGTAGGCGACTGGACGCCGCGTGGCCAGCCGCTGCCTCGTGGCCGCCTCGGTTTCCACGCGGGAGACCATTAAACGCCGACGACCAACATTCCCGCGTCACGGTTAGCGACTATGACTATAAGGGCAAAACGCTAAACTCTCTCGTTCCATTCACTTTCTTCCTCTCTCCACCTAACAAACATTTGTTCGTCGCTCTCTCCTCCAGCAATGTCTTCAAAATTCAGGTCGTCGGTGGTCAAGTACGCGGAGAAAAAACGCCGGCTCGAAATTTCGAGAGACGCTTCCAGAAACCAAGTGGGCTCGCCGTCGCCGCCACCGCCGCCGAAACGCGTCCGTGCTGTGCTCACCGGGTTAGTTTCCTTCGCCATGTACTTTCGTTTCTTTCGTCGCTCTCTCCTCCAGCAATTAATGTGTTCAAACTTCAGGTCGCCGGCGGTCAAGTACGCGGATAAAAAACGCCGGCTCGAAATTTCGGGAGACGGTTCCAGAAACCAAGTGGGCTCGCCGTCGCCGCCGCTGCCGCCGTCGCCGAAACGCGTCCGTGCTGTGCTCACCGGGTTAGTTTCCTTCGCCATGTACTTTCGTTTCTTCTTGCCCGGGCTCAAGCTCTTTAAGAGTCTCTATGGTTATACAGCTTAAAGGGTTGGAAGTTCCAACGACGCCCGTGCGCACCAACTTCCACGACCAAGGAATCATCGTCGTCCGATGATTTCAACCCGGCCCTACCCGGCGAAATGAGGTAGCACCAAGCACCTGTAGTTATCTTCTTCTTCTTCTTCTTCTTCTTCTTCCTTTGCGCTTACTTGCTACCGATGATTTCGCCTCGAAGGACGCGGCGCTGACTAGCGACACCACTGGCGCCCTCTTGATGGAACAAAACGAGGAGCTCAGCTTAGAGTGTGATCGCCTCCGAGACGATTTGGCTGCCAAGAAGAAGAATTCGAAAACTCTTGTGGAGCTCATTTGCAGCCTTCGCAATGAGCGCGATATGTTGAAGAACGAGCTGATTAAGCAGAAAGAGAGGAACATTGCATCAGCGGAGAAAGCCAGCAGCATACTCAAGACTGTGTGCCTCGAAAGAGACAAATCTGATATAGAGTACAAAATCCTTCTTCAGGATAAAGTACAGCTCCAAAAGTTGAACCTTGAATATGCTGACATCGCCATCCTTGCCCTTCTCGAGAGGCGTAAGGCACAAGATAAGTTGATGCACCTGATATTGGAGAGCTGCAGTGAAAGAGAAGAGACACTGAAAGAAGTGAGCAGTTTGGTGGGATACATGAGTGACGTCGGGCGAACTTCGCAGAATCCGCCCCGGCTGAGCTCAAATTCCAGCGGAACCAGCTTTCAAAGAATGCATGTTATGCGCACCTACAACTTCTACTCATTGATTAGAGGTCGCACGACATGGCATTTTCCTCGAAATAGTAGTACCGTACTAATAGTTGTACTACTTAATATGTACCTTTTTGTAAAATAATTTCTTACATGTATTAGAAACTACCCCTCTCGTTTCTCGGATGCACCGGGACATTGTCATCCAGCCCTCTTCTCGACAAACCCCTCGGGAAGGACGGTATATTTTGCACATTTCGCTACTAGTACTTCTAATTCCACCGCTTATTTTTCTAATCCGTTAAATCGTTAATTGGATGACCAACTGATGGAAGCTGCGATAGATTAGACCAACAAGTGGTGAATTGTGCAAAAGATATGTTTGTGTTTTATGCAAAAGAGTGATATGGGGATCTGGTGGAATCTTGAATTTCCTCTTCAGTGGTAGGCATGCTTCACTTATATAGCTGGAGTACATTGCGGACCTGGTGCATTTCGTCAGTACCGATCAGCTATTTTTGCTTATCTGGGAAGAAAAGGTAGTACTAGCCTTTTCTGTGAGATGTCTTTTCAGTGCTACGGAGTTGTCTGGTCACTGCTTGCTTTGCTTTGTCTGTCGGTGACTTTGCCAAGCTGACTTTGCCATGACTTTGGGTGACTGATATGTGGACCACAGTTGTAAGTGACTCAAAGTCACTGACTTTGGGGACTCCTGAATGCTTCGTATATTTCTGACGGTTTCTGAATTATGTACTCCGTACAACTTTTGAAATATTGGTCAAACTAGTTTTGACCAGGGTTTGTGTAGGGTGTTTTTTTTTTGGTTGGTCCAAATGGTGTTGTGTGGTCCAAATGTGATGTATCATCACACCACCATGTGCCCCCCTCCCCCCACCCCACCCCTAGGTTTTGGTAATGTCATTCTGATACATGCTTCTTAGAAGGAGTACATTTTTTCCGTTAGGGCATGACAATTTTGAAAAATTCAAAAAAAAATGGGAAGACAGAATGGTAACATCATTTTCCATGTGATGATGCACCCCTGTGCCAAATTTTGGTTCATTTTAATAATGTAAGGTGACAAATTACTCGAGGAAGCTAGTTGGAGTAGACGGGCATGATCGGATTGGCATAGGGGATTTATTTTTTGAAGGATGTTATTTTTCATAGACAATATCTGACACAAAAAATAAAATGTTAAGGTCTCATATTATTCTGAATGATTTTGAATTACTTATGACGTTTGGAAGTATTGGTATACATGAGTCCCACATGAAGTTAAATGGTCCCAAAAAAAGTTTCGTACACGTCTCCCAGAAAGTGGAAAGTCGAGTACATGCATGACTTCACGCGTCCACTCACCGGATACAGAGAGTCGAGGCTATAACATAATCGGCCTCATCATCTCTCGCGAGCTCGTCCTCTCCACTCCCCAACTTGCCTCCCCACACCGTGAAAACCCCCATCCACTCACCGCACCTCCGAGGCATCGACTTTCCCGTTTCCAACCGCAGCAAAGATGAAGATAGGTATTGCATACGAGGCGGAGCAATAGGCGACCGCCCACGCAGAGGATGCCTCTACGGTAGTGGCCGTCGCGGTGGGTGAGGCTTCACCGGGCACCCAGGCCGCTCGTCTCCTCTGCTTGTCGGATTCTTAGACCTCGGTCGAAATGGGCGTCCTGGCCGTCACGACGGGTGAGGCTTCACCGGGCACCCATGCCGCTCGTCTCCTCTGCTTGTCTGGTTCTTCGACCTCGGTCGAAACGGGCGTCCTGGCCGTCGAGCAGAAGGTGGATACCAATGTTGTTTATCCCGCCGAAGATGTGCACGGCGTTGCAGGCCACCACGGCGAGGTCTTCCTAGGCCCGATCTTTGGACGCGAACCTCGACCCCTTCGACGATTTCGGCCCAAACGTTCAGTTCCAGGAGGATGTTGAGGGTGATGATGAGGAGGTACTTCTCTTTTACCGAAACTGTCCCAACCCTCTTTGTGTCATATTGTTGTTCACATGGTTTGCACGAGCCTGGTTCTTGATTGATTTGATATCCTACCTTGTTCTTGTAGATGTAATTGATTCTACGATTCGTAAGATCAGATTCTAGTTTAATTTCGACTAATCTGCCATGTAGTCATATAATCAATTTATGTGTTCATACTTAGTGGACTTGCAATTGTTGTGGCTTATGTTCATGGTTGTTCATCGGGTTTCTCATGATTTATTACGATTTCTTCTGCCATTTACTTGTTCTACACATTTAATTTTAGGGTTTCTAAGGTTTGATTATGTTAGTGGAGTATTTATTCGATCTGTCATAAAAAACCTGATTATGTAGTACTTAATAATTCATAGGAGTATTCTGATGACATGGACAACAACAAGGTGCGCAGGACGGAAAAGCCGCTATGTTCTCAAGCGGCTGAAGGGTGGTGAAATTTGTTTCTGCATGCGCGGGGAGCTATTTTGCCCATTATGTGGCAAATTTCTCTAGAAGGACATCCACAGCCTGATCCAACATGCGATGGGTGTAGGCCTAAGTACATAGGGGGAAACACCGCCCTACAACCAAGGCCAAGCACGCATCATATGGCCTCTTCCTCCAGAATTACGTCTTGCCTAGCTTGCTCCACGTCAACGCCCCTGCTGCTGGCCCTCATGCTCCTGGTCATGTTTAAAGTTCATATGTGTAATCTTAATCCCTTTGGAAGTTCAGCATTAAACTCTACTAGTACAACCGTGGTGGTCTTGTGATGTAGTACTCTTTTGATGCATTTGTGATGTAGTAGTACTTTTTTGAAATGATATAGTACTATCTAAGAAAAGTACTCCCTCCGATTCACATTCATTTCACATCAAGAAATATGGATCAGAGCGAGGGAGTAAATTAAACATGGCATCTCGTGCATGAAGCTTGACATATCGATCAGGTTGGCTAGAATAGCAATACAATGCTGCTCATTAGGCAAATGCATGCCATGTACGATAGTATACATCCGATAAAGAAGTCTATCTTGACATAAAAAAACTACTTTGGGGATGAGAGTCAATTGGGGCATCTACAATATAGAAAATCTTGCTCGTAGATGATTTTGGCTAAGAGGGTTTTACTCACATTACACGTGCCACTTTCCTTGTCTGCAAAACAAGTTCCAATAAAGGGAGAGGAAAGAAGAGGGTATTGTGGGCGAGATTGAACACCTTTTTTATGTGTTAAGTCGAGGCCTCGTTTAGATGAGGATTTCGACTTATGCCTAACAGCTCAACACACCCACAAATAATTCTGCTTGCGCGCACCACCGTTCATTAAAATAACAATATTAGCTCGCAAGATTAAGAACGAAGTGAATTTAAGTAACTTGGTAAGCTTTTCAAGCAATATATTCAGAGAAAGAGCACACATGTTCGGCTCAAAATAATCATAAGAGAAGAACAATAAATCTAAGGCACCACATGGATTCATACCTTGAGTCGACGCTGGCTCGTAGAAGGGCGGCCGCGCCTCGAGGATGCCGGGGACGTCTCCACCTCGGTCTCACATGTAACTGCTTATCGGCGGGTGGTGCGCCGCGGCATGTAGAAGATCTATCAAGAGAGGAGAGCCCGATGACGCTACCGACGCCTCAACCTTGATAGCACCGACCTGTTGCTCCGCACCGAGATGCGCCACGTGCAAGATTTAGCGGATGCACCAATTTTAGAGATATGTCATGATCATTGTAACAAATTTCAACATGATGATGATTTGATCTTGTACTCGGCCTTGAACATAAGAACTAGTACAATCTCACATTTTTTTATCATTATCCTTTGCGAGATTTAGCGGATGCGCCAAATTCAGAGAAATATCATGATCATGGTAACACAATTTTCAATGTAATGATGATTTGATGTTGCACTCGACCTTGAACATAAGTACTAGTACGGTCTCACAAATTTGTATCATTATACTTTGCAAGTTTTAGTGGATGTGCCCATTTTCAGAGGTAGATCATGATCATGGTAAGTTGGTAACAAATTTTCAACGTGATGATGATTTGATTTTGCACTCGGCCTTGAACAGAGGTACTAGTACGGTCTCACAATTTTTTATCATTATACTTGGACGGTGGCCAAATTCAAAATCTCATAGCGGCAAAACTTCCCGCCCACAAAATACAAAAATTTCACACGCTTCCAAATTCCCATTCTACCCCTGTGGAGATGGCAGCAAAGTCGGTTGGTGGGGGTCTGCCCGTCATTTTTTGGATCACCACCTCCCTACCCCGGAAACCCTCCCAAAAAATACATTTCCTTCAGACCACCCACCGGAACTTCCCAAGTCCCTCTCTCCCACCTCCACGACCACCGCACCGAACATCCCCGCCGGACTTTCCTGGCCTACCCGAGCCCTCGCGATCCTCGTCATCCGGCTGCCTGCCGGAGCCGCTTCATCGACGCCGTCATCAACCGGACCGGATCATCCCCGCCGAACCTCGAAACCATATGCTCATCCAGCAGTCTACCGCAGTCGCTTCAGCTGCGGTATCATCCACCCCACCGGAGCCGCTTCGCCGGATCCGTCGTCCACCGCATCGTATCTTGCTCACCGACACCGCTGTGCATGAACCGGATCTGCTTCACCGGCGCCTTGCATGATCTAAACTCTTCTACTGTCGCTTTTCTATTGCTTGCCGGCAAGTTCTTGTTTAATCTTGGGGAACTGTTTGTGCTAATGACGCGCCGTTACGTTTTTGCAGATGAGATGAGTAATCATGAAGTGTAATGGCCGTCTCTCCAACCCCAAGTAGCACATGTAGCGTACTTCATCACCGGATCTATCAACCCCGGAAGATCTGCTGTGACTCCCACGTAGTGCTTCTCCTAATGTAAGTCCCTTGTTTTAGCGCCATGTTCGGGGTTCGGATGCTTGTTTGTCCAAGCTCTTTTAGTTCATTCCTAGCTATGACCGTAACACGTTGCTATTTTCTACTTCATTGCTAACTTTAAGCGATTGAACATTTTGGTTTGCATTCCCTGCTCTGTAGATGTAGCCATCATAACTTCTATCTTGCTCAGTCGTTGTTACAAAAATTATAGGTATTATAGTAACATCCTGCTATTATTTAGTTCATGGCCAATTTTAAGTAATTGCACATGTTGGTTCGCATTCCCTGCTCTATAGCTTTTGGCATCGTAACTTCTATATTTGGTTTACATTCCCTGCTCTGTAGATCTAGCCATCATAACTTTATCTTGCTCAGTCGTTGTTACAAAAATTATGGCCTGCTACTATGTTATTTGTGCCAATTTTTTACTCCATGAACATATTGGCTTGCATTCCCTGTACTACAGGTGATGCCATTGTTTTGTATCTAGTTCATTGTAAGCTAACAAAGTAAGGACTTAGTTTGGCATGCTATCACTCTGCTATCTAGCCCGTAGTACAAATAAACTTGTCATACTACTAGATAATAATTTTGCGTGCCATCTTGTTCTTCAAAAGCTGCATTATTGACTTGTTTCTCTGACTTGGCATGACGCTCACATATGGAAAGCTGAACATATTGGTTTGCATTCCCTCTTATACAAGTTCACAGGTGATCCCACTATATTCTGTATCTGGTCCATCCTAAGCTCCAGCATTAACTATCCTCTATGTGTTGCTCATTACAAGTTTATATCCCGAAACATCTTGATTTGCATCCCCTTCACTATAAGTTCAGGAGTATTATTTAGTTCACGGCCAAAATGAAGTAATTGCACTTGGCACATGTTGGTTCACATTCCCTCCTCTTTAGCTTTTGCCATCGTAACTTCTATTTTTGGTTTACATTCCCTGATCTGTAGATGTAGCCATCATAACTTCATCTTGCTCAGTCGTTGTTACAAAATTTATAGCCTGCTACTATGTTGTTCATGCCAATTTTGTACTCCCTGAACATGTTGGTTTGCATGGGACTCGACAGTAGTAAGTCTCATTGTTTCATTCTAACATGCTCTGTTATATTGGTACATTGGTATGCGGCATGCACTCTTTGTTTGCTTATTGTGCGCATTACAATGATCTTGTTATAACGACGAAATGATGAGTTCCAAATTCTTTGGCAAACAATATTGCAGTGTCTTTGCGTTTCCATTGTTGCTGTCTTAACTTGTAATGTCTTTGTTTCAGATATAGGTGCTGCATCGACAACTTAAAAGATTGCCGGATCGCTTCATTGTATTGCTAGGTTTAATTACCATTCAATTTCTCTGGGTTCTGTAATATTTTTTCAAAGCCTTGCAGCTGATGTAATATTTAGTTAGTTTTTATAGTTCTTTCGCGCATTTTTTCTTTGGTGCTTGTGGTAAGTGAGGCTATCCGACAGAAATCAATGCTGCGTAAATATTCTCAGTATCTAAATCACGAATTCCTATCCCTTAGACGGCCCAATTAAGCGAAATCACATACGTGCCGGCCCGCAAAATCCTAAAGCGCCTTTTACGCCGGCATATAAACAGCAACTAAATGGGCTGGCCCACTTACTTATTGGGCCAGCCCACTTGATTTACTGTGGACCCCACACTTTTATTGGGCCGGCCCACTTGCTTTAAGGTGGACCCCACACACTACTGGGCCGGCCCACTAACTAGTTGGGCCAGCCCAATTGCTTTTGTGGTGGTCCCCACATACTAAACGGGCCGGCCCTTTAAGACGAAAGTGGGACCCACCTGTGTTTTTGGCCCGGCCCACTAGCGTGTTGGGCCGGCCCACTTGCTACATGGTGGACCCCACATACTAAATGGGCCGGCCCTTTAACAGGAAAGTGGGACCCACCTGTGTTTTTGGCCCGGCCCACTAGCATGTTGGGCCGGCCCACTTACTATACGGTGGACCCCACATACTAAATGGGCCGGCCCGTGAACAGGAAAGTGGGACCCACCTGTGTTTTGGCCCGGCCCACTATCTTCTTGGGCCGGCCCACTTGCTATATGGTGGACCCCACATACTAAATGGGCCAGCCCTTTAACAGGAAAGTGGGACCCACCTGTGTTTTTGGCCCGGCCCACTATCTTGTTGGGCCTGCCCACTTGCTATATGGTGGACCCCACATACTAAATGGGCTGGCCCTTTAACAGGAAAGTGGGACCCACCGACGCTTTTGGCCCGGCCCACTGGCTTGTTGGGCCAGCCCATTTGATCAAATGTGGACCCCACGCACTAAATGCGCCGGCCCGATAGCAGGAAAGTGGGACCCACATGCTAATTGGGCCGGCCCAATAACTTCTTGGGCTGGCCCAGTTGCTTTAATATGGACCCCACTCTATAAATGGGCCAGCCCGATACCAGGAAAGTGGGTCCCACATGTCTTGTGGGCCGGCCCTTTTGCCTGTTGACCGGTCAATCGAGTGCATTCGGCCCGGCCCACATGCTTAGTGGGCCGGCCCATTAAAGTTTTGACCAGTCAACCTTAGAGGTTAGGCCCGGCCCACGTAACTAATGGACCAGCCCAGCTATATAGTTGACCGGTCAAACTAAGTCATTGGCCGACGCAAACTTAATGGGCCGGCCCGCTTAAGACGTGGCAGGCCTCGTGTGGGCCTACCATCTACCACGGGGTTTCAGCCGGTTAACGCCGTTAACTGCCAGTTAACGGCGTCTGCCACGTGTCAGTTTGCATGACGTCAGCAGTCAACGGGCTCCCGGAAACACTTGGGCAACGGTCCGATTTTCCGTGGCGGAAGGGCGCCCAAGCGCGACGGACCGAAAAAATCGTCGTAGGACTTTGCCTGACGCAGTTTCCACAACAGAACCCATATCGTCGGGTTAGGCCCATAGGCGACGAAAAATACCCCTTAGCGGACGATTTTGAGACGTTGTCTATCAGAACTTTTCTTGTAGTGCCTATTAGGTGTGTTGGGGACACAAGAGACTTCTTGCTTTGTGGTTGCAGGGTTGCATGAGAGGGATATCTTTGACCTCTTCCTCCCTGAGTTCGATAAACCTTGGGTGATCCACTTAAGGGAAACTTGCTGCTGTTCTACAAACCTCTGCTCTTGGAGGCCCAACACTGTCTACAAGAATAGAAGCACCCGTAGACATCAAGCACTTTTCTGGCGCCGTTGCCGGGGAGGAAAGGTAAAAGGTACTCACACTCCGGATCTCGGCCACTAAGCTATTTCCACCGTTGTAAGTACTCGAAGCTATTTCCCTTAGATCCTGCAATTGCATCTTTTTGTTTCTTGTTTACACTAGTTAGGCATAATGGAAAACAACAAAAATATGAGAGATCTTTATGAACTTTATCTTGAATTAGGACATGATGTGTTTGAAGAGAGAATTAAAAAAACCCATGGAACTTTATATGCATGCTAATGGGAATGTTATTAATATGAATGCTTTGAACACCATTGTTGCTAATGCTATGGAAAATTCTAAGCTTGGGGAGGTCGGTTTTGATGAAAATGATCTCTTTAGCCCTCCGGGTATTGAGGAGAAAGTTTATGTTGATTATGATATGCCTCCCATATATGATGATTATAATGATAGTGGTCTTTTGTTGCCACCTGTTATGGAGGATAAATTTGATTATGATTACAATATGCCTCCTATATTTGATGATGAGAATAATAATGATAGCTACTTTATTGAATTTGCTCCCACTACAACTAATAAAATTGACTATATGCTTGTGTGGAGAGTAATGATAATTTTATGCATGAGACTCATGATAAAAATGCTTTATGTGATAGTTATATTGTTGAGTTTGCTCATGATGCTACTGGACATTATTATGAGAGAGGAAAATATGGTTGTAGAAATTTTCATGTTACTAAAACACCTCTCTATGTGCTGAAATTTTTGAAGCTACACTTGTTTTATCTTCCTATGCTTGTCACTTTGCTCTTCATGAACTTGTTTATTTACAAGATTCCTTTTCATAGGAAGCATGTTAGGCTTAAATATGTTTTGAATTTGCCTCTTGATGCTCTCTTTTGCTTCAACTATTACTTCTTGCGAGTGCATCATTAAAACTGCTGAGCCCATCTTAATGGCTATAAAGAAAGAACTTCTTGGGAGATAACCCATGTGTTTATTTTGCTACAGTAAATTTGTTTTATATTTGTGTCTTGGAAGTTGTTACTACTGTAGCAACCTCTTCTTATCTTTATTTTATTGCATTGTTGTGCCAAGTAAAGTCTTTGATAGCAAGGTTCATACTAGATTTGGATTACTGCGCAGAAACAGATTTCTCGCTGTCACGAATCTGGGCCTAATTCCCTGTAGGTAACTCAGAAAATTCTGCCAATTTACGTGAGTGATCCTCAGATATGTACGCAACTTTCATTCAATTTGAGCATTTTCATTTGAGCAAGTATGGTGCCTCAATAAAATTTGTCTTTACGGACTGTTCTGTTTTGACAGATTCTGCCTTTTATTTCGCATTGCTTCTTTTGCTATGTGGGATGGATTTCTTTGTTCCATTGACTTCCAGTAGCTTTGAGCAATGTCCAGAAGTGTTAAGAATGATTGTGTCACCTCTGAACATGTGAGTTTTTGATTATGCACTAACCCTCTAATGAGTTTGTTTCGAGTTTGGTGTGAAGGAAGTTTTCAAGGGTCAAGAGAGGAGGATGATATACTACGATCAAGAAGAGTGAAAAGTCTAAGCTTGGGGATGCCCCGGTGGTTCATCCCTGCATATTTCAAGAAGACTCAAGCATCTAAGCTTGGGGATGCCCAAGGCATCCCCTTCTTCATCGACAAATTATCAGGTTCCTTCTCTTGAAACTATATTTTTATTCGGTCACATCTTATGTACTTTACTTGGAGCGTCTGTTTGTTTTTGTTTTTGTTTTTTTTTGAATAAATGTTTGTGTGGGAGAGAGACACGCTCCACTGGTTCGTATGAACACATGTATTCTTAGCTTTTAATTTTCATGGCGAAGGTTGAAACTGCTTCGTTAATTGTTATATGGTTTGAAACGGGAAATGCTACATGTAGTAATTGGTATGATGTCTTGAATAATGTGATACTTGGCAATTGTTGTGCTCATGATTAAGCTCTTGCATCATATACTTTGCACCTATTAGTGAAGAAATACATAGAGCTTGCTGAAATTTGGTTTGCATGATTGGTTTCTCTAAGGTCTAGATACTTTCTGGTAAAGGTGTTTGAACGACAAGGAAGACGATGTAGAGTCTTATAATGCTTGTAATATGTTCTTATGTGAGTTTTGCTGTACCGGTTCATACTTGTGTTTGTTTCGAATAACCTTACTAGCCTAAGCCTTGTATCGAGAGGGAATACTTCTCATGCATCCAAAATCCTTGAGCCAACCACTATGCCACTTGTGTCCACCATACCTACCTACTACATGGTATTTCTCCACCATTCCAAAGTAAATTGCTTGAGTGCTACCTTTAAAATTTCCATCCTTTATCTTTGCAATATATAGCTCATGGGACAAATAGCCTAAAAACTATTGTGGTATTGAATATGTACTTATGCACTTTATCTCTTATTAAGTTGCTTGTTGTGCGATAACCATGTTCCTGGGGACGCCATCAACTACTCTTTGTTGAATATCATGTGAGTTGCTATGCATGTCCGTCTTGTCTGAAGTAAGGGAGATTTACCGCTAGAATGGTTAGAGCATGCATAATGTTAGAGAAGAACATTGGGCCGCTAACTAAATCCATGATCCATGGTGGAAGTTTCAGTTTTGGACAAATATCCTCAATCTCATATGAGAAAATTAATAATTGTTGAATGCTTAAGCATTAAAGAGGAGTCCATTATCTGTTGTCTATGTTGTCCCGGTATGGATGTCTAAGTTGAGAATAATCAAAAGCGAGAAATCCAATGCGAGCTTTCTCCTTAGACCTTTGTACAGGCGGCATAGAGGCACCCCTTTGTGACACTTGGTTAAAACATATGTATTGCGATGATAATCCCGGTAATCCAAGCTAATTAGGACAAGGTGCGGGCACTATTAGTATACTATGCATGAGACTTGCAACTTGTAGGATATAATTTACATGATGCATATGCTTTATTACTACCGTTGACAAAATTGTTTCTTGTTTTCAAAATCAAAGCTCTAGCACAAATATAGCAATCAATGTTTCCCTCTGCGAAGGGCCTTTCTTCTACTTTTATGCTTAGTCAGTTCACCTATTTCTCTCCAGCTCAAGAAGCAAACACTTGTGTGAACTGTGCATTGATTCTTACATACTTGCATGTTTGCATTCATCATATTACTTTGCATTGACAACTATCCATAAGATATACATGTTACAAGTTGAAAGCAACCGCTGAAACTTAATCTTCCATTGTGTTGCTTCAATGCCTCTACTATGAATTTATTGCTTTATGAGTTAACTCTTATGCAAGACTTATTGATGCTTGTCTTGAAAGTACTATTCATGAAAAGTCTTTGCTTTATGATTCATTTGTTTACTCATGTCATTACCATTGTTTTGATCGCTGCATTCATTACATATGCTTACAATAGTATGATCAAGGTTATGATGGCATGTCACTCCAGAAATTATCTTTGTTATCGTTTACCTGCTCGAGACGAGCAGAAACTAAGCTTGGGGATGCTGATACGTCTCCGACGTATCGATAATTTCTTATGTTCCATGCCACATTATTGATGATATCTACATGTTTTATGCATACTTTATGTCATATTTATGCGTTTTCCGGAACTAACCTATTGACGAGATGCCGAAGGGCCTGTTGCTGTTTTCTGCTGTTTTTGGTTTCAGAAATCCTAGTAAGGAAATATTCTCGGAATCGGACGAAATCAACGCCCAGCATCTTAGGATTGCATGAAGCTTCCAGAACACCCGAGAGCCGCCAGAGAGGGGCCACAGGGGGCCCACACATGGTGGCGGAGCGGCCCAGGGGGGGCGCGCCGCCCTAGTGTCTGGTGGCCCCAGACCCCTTTTGACGCCGCCTCTTCGCCTATAAGAAGCCCCTCGACCTAAATCTTCGAGACAAAAAAGCCACGGTACGAGAAACCTTCCAGAGCCGCCGCCATCGCGAAGCCAAGATCTGGGGGACAGGAGTCTCTGTTCCGGCACGCTGCCGGGACGGGGAAGTGCCCCCGGAAGGCTCCTCCATCGACACCACCGCCATCTTCATCACCGCTGCTGTCTCCCATGAGGAGGGAGTAGTTCTCCATCGAGGCTAAGGGCTGTACCGGTAGCTATGTGGTTCATCTCTCTCCTATGTACTTCAATACAATAATCTCATGAGCTGCCTTACATAATTGAGATTCATATGATGATGCTTGTAATCTAGATGTCATTATGCTAGTCAAGTGGATTTTACTTATGTGATCTCCGGAGACTCCTTGTCCCACATGTGTAAAGGTGACAGTGTGTGCACCGTGTGGGTCTCTTAGGCTATATTTCACAGAATACTTATTCACTGTTATGAATGGCATAGTGAAGTGCTTATTTATATCTCTTTATGATTGCAATGTGTTTTGTATCACTACTATTCTATGTGCTACTCTAGTGATGTTATTAAAGTAGTTTATTCCTCCTGCACGGTGTAATGGTGACAGTGTGTGCATCGTGTAGTACTTGGCGTAGGCTATGATTGTGATCTCTTGTAGATTATGAAGTTAACTATTGCTATGATAGTTGATGACCCACAAGTATAGGGGATCGCAACAGTCTTCGAGGGAAGTAAAACCCAATTTATTGATTCGACACAAGGGGAGACAAAGAACACTTAGAAGCCTTAACAGCGGAGTTGTCAATTCAGCTGCATCTGGAAACAGACTTGCTCGCAAGAGTTTATCAGTAGTAACATTTTTATAGCAGTAGCAGTAGTGAAATAACAGTAGCAGAGTAACAAAGACAGCAGTAGTGATTTTAGTAAACAGCAGGATTAAAATACTGTAGGCACGGGGACGGATGACGGGCGTTGCATGGATGAGAGAAACTCATGTAACAATCATAGCAGGGCATTTGCAGATAATAATAAAACGGTGTCCAAGTACAAAGCAATCAATAGGCATGTGTTCCATATATAGTCGTGCGTGCTCGCAATGAGAAACTTGCACAACATCTTCTGTCCTACCAGCCGGTGGCAGCCGGGCCTCAAGGGAAACTACTGGATATTAAGGTACTCCTTTTAATAAAGTACCGGAGCAAAGCATTAACACTCCGTGAACACATGTGATCCTCACATCGCTACCATTCCCTCCGGTTGTCCCGATTTCTGTCACTTCGGGGCCATCGGTTCCGGACAGCGACGTGTGCATACAACTTATAGGTAAGACCATAAACAATGAATATCATGATGAAACAATAACATGTTCAGATCTGAGATCATGGCACTCGGGCCCTAGTGACAAGCATTAAGCATAACAAGTTGCAACAATATCATCAAAGTACCAATTACGGACACTAGGCACTATGCCCTAACAATCTTATGCTATTACATGACCAATCTCATCCAATCCCTACCATCCCCTTCGGCCTACAGCGGGGGAATTACTCACACATGGATGGGGGAAACATGGCTGGTTGATGTAGAGGCGTTGGCGGTGATGGCGGCGATGATCTCCTCCAATTCCCCGTCCGGCGGAGTGCCGTAACGGAGACTTGGCTCCCGCGACGGAGTTTCGCGATGTGGCGGCGTTCGGAGGGTTTCCCGGCGACTTCGACTTCTCCCCGTGCGTTTTAGGTCGAGGCCGATAAATAGTCCGAAGGAGGGCGTCGGAGGCCGGCCGAGGGGCCACACCACAGGCCGCGCGGGCCCCCGGGCCGCGCCGCCCTATGGTGTGGGGCCCTCGGGCCTCCACCTGGTTTGTCCTTCTCGTTCGTCGGTTCTCTGGGAAAATAGGGCCTTCGCATAAATTCCGAGGATTTTCCCGAAAGTTGGATTTCTGCACAAAAACGAGACACCTGTAACGGTTCTGCTGAAAACAGCGTTAGTCCGTGTTAGTTGCATCCAAAATACACAAATTAGAGGCAAAACAATAGCAAAAGTGTTCGGGAAAGTAGATACGTTTTGGACGTATCAACTCCCCCCAAGCTTAGCTTATTGCTTGTCCTCAAGCAATTCAGTTAACAACTGAGCGATAAAAGAACTTTCACGAACACATTTGCTCATATGATGTATATATTCTCATGCTATGGCTAATACTTAAGCAATTCATAATGAGATACATGCAAATAAGATCATCTAACAGCTATGTCAATCATGGAGAGGTACCAACAATTAATAATAAGCATCATGAATCATGTGTATAAGCAGGATTGCAATGTTCATAAGAGAGTATGATAAAGTGGTATCTCGCTTGCCTGTATTTGGTTGGCAAAACATAAATGCCCGGGCACCTCTGGAGTTCATAGAAAGACTAGAAGTAGTGATTGTCAAAAGATAAATGCATCAAAGTTATACCACAATCAATCATATTTTGAGACAAGCATATTATACTAAGAATGACAGTTGTGCTCTCAAGATAGTGCTCAAAGAAATAATGGAGACACAACATAAAAGTAAAAGATTGACCCTTCGCAGAGAGAAGCAGGGATTAACATGCGCTAGAGCTTTTCATTTTTATAAAGACAGGAGTAAAATTATTTTGAGAGGTGTTTGTTGTTGTCAACGAATGGTAATGGGTACACCAACTACCTCGCCAACCGGACTTTCAAGAGCGGCTCCCATGAATTATTGCATATTTATGTGGCACTCCTTCCAACCTTTCTTTCACAAACCATGGCTAACCGAATCCTCGGGTGCCTGCCAACAATCTCATACCATGAAGGAGTGCCTTTTTATTTTATTTTTATTATGATGATGACACTCCCCCCAACCTTTGCTTACACAAGCCATGGCTAACCGAATCCTTCGGGTGCCGTCCAACAATCACAAACCATGGAGGAGTGTCTATTTAAGTTAATTAATTCGGGACTGGGAATCCCATTGCCAGCTCTTTTTGCAAAATTATTGGATAAGCGGATGTGCCACTAGTCCATATGAGAGTCCGTCAAAAGTAAATGACAAGGTTGAAAGCTAAACACCACATACTTCCTCATGAGCTATGAAACATAAACACAAATTGAGAAGCATTTTGAAGATTTTAAAGGTAGCGCATGAGAATTTACTTGGAATGGTTTGAAATGCCATGCATAGGTATTTATGGTGGACACTTTGGAATAACTTGGTTTTCAGGTGTTTGGAAGCACGAGCAGCGTTCCCGCTCAGTACAAGTGAAGGCTAGCAATAGACTAGGGAGCGACAAATCAAGAGAGCAAGAATCGTCATAATCATGCTTGCGGCAAAATAAATTAACGGAGGCATAAAAGTGATACAAGAACTCTGAAGCAATATAGATCATCGAGGCTTAATTGACTTTTTGTTCAGTCATATGCATGCGTGAGCATGTGCCAAGTCGATATAAATGAATTATTCAGAGGAGGATACCACAATGCCATACTTACTTATGAATAAAACAATGCAAGCAAACATCCATGACATGCTACTCATATTAATAGATTGGAGCTAATCATGAGAGATCATAAACTACTAGACTTTCTCAAATAACATATACCTCACATGAACCAACTAAGCATGCTCACATGGATGAGTATATGTACAAAAATGAAAACAAATAGAGTTCATACCAGCCTCTCACCACAATCCAATTGTCGTAGATCGTCATTATTGCCTTTTCACTTGTGCAGCTTGGATAATATGAAATGAAAACCACGCTCCAGCCACCGAAGACCATTGAACTCATAATGAACTTTACAAACCAAAGAAGAACAGCAAATATTTTTGGTGTTTTCAAATTAGAAACAAGAACAAAAGGAAACAAGCAAACAAAGCAAAATCTTTTTGGGTTTTCTTATAGCAAACTAGCAATAGCAAATAAAGCGAAACAAATGCAAGAAACCAAAGCAAACAAATGGTGAAGAGAAACAACAGAATATTTTTGGTCTTTTTGTGTTTTGGGAAGGAAACAAAGCAAAAACAAGAAATAGCAAACTAAAAGAAACACAGAAAAGCGAGATGGCAGAAATCTGCCAAAACCTGACAGCAGTACAGAAATCGATTTTTACAAAAATCTTACGTTGCTCAGCTCGAAAAGTGTTCAACTAATGAAAGTTAGATAACAACCTGGGGAACCTGCACAAAAATTGGCAGCTCAAAGTAACGCTGTGGCTGTGCGCACGAATTTTTCTAGTAACAGTCCAGAATCTGTTTTCAGGCAGCACTTCCCCAAATATTATCCTCCTCTCATTAGAAAACCACTCAAACGAACAAAACAAGTATGTGCAAGTATCCAGCAATCATAATATGCAAAGAATGAGTGATGCCGGTATACCTCCCCCCAAGCTTAGGCTTTTGGCCTAAGTGGAGTTCAATCCCATCGATCCCATGAGGTGATATCTCCGTAGTATGACGAAGATGGATCGTATTCCGGGTATGTGCTGGAAGAAGCACCCGGATATGTGACGGTGTGGTCGTGGGAGGCCTCGGCGTCCTCGGAGTCATGCTGCTGGTGGAAGTCTTGTATCTTCATATGTTCATCCACCTCCTCCTTAGTGCACGACCATGATTGCCTGTCAATACTGAACAAACCTGGTTGGGGGAGAGGGATTTCCTTCTCATCCCCATCAGAAAACAACATTCTATAGACCATATTATCTAAAGTAGAATCAGTGGTAACAAAATGATGACTCTTCATAGCAGCAATATCGAGTCTCCCAGGGGCCAATGGCACATCATTAGGATCAATAGGAAGCCTTAAATAAGTTAAAACACGCAGTGCAATAGTTCCTCCAAAAATAGGCCCCCTGTTAGTTAGGCGGCGAGCAATAAGAGAACCAAGATGATAAGATGTCTGACCAGTAAGTGCAATATTCAAGAAAGCAAGATGGTAACTAGAAATATTGCTAGTGTTCTCCCTACCAAGAATGCTAGTAGCAATGTAATACGCAAAATACTTAATGGCGGGGAGTTGAATGTTCCTTATCTTGCCACGCTGAATGGTGCGACAATCATCATCGGTGATCCCTCGATAAAGCTCCAACAAGTCCCGGGGGTTGTCATCAATCCTACTTGCTGTACCTACAGGGGCAATATCCAATGCACGACAAAAATCTTCCAATCCCATAGTAACAGGATTACCATAGATCTTGAATGCAACTGTCGGCTCATATTGCTTGTTGTGGAACTTGAAGCTCTCGACGAAGATTTTGGTGAGCATGTAGTATTGCTCCCTTTCATCACCCACATAGGTGGTTAAGCCTGCCCTGTTGACAAGGGTGGAGAAATCCTCCAATATCCCTGCATTCCTCAGAAAATCATAGCATGGAAAAGACGAAGCATTAGGAGCCCCGTTGTCCTCTTCGGGCGCGAAGCTAGGCGCGATGATATCCTCGTTGTACGATCGCCTAATCCGGGTGGCGGCCCTAGAAGGCCTCCCGGTGCTGGTTGTTCCTTTCTTGAACAACTCTCCAAAGTTGAACTTCTTCATCCCTTCTCTGAAATTTTCAACAAATGATATAAAAATTTGATTTGGTGACATATAATTGAGGGAAACTACCATAGGAACTTGCTAC
The DNA here is from genome assembly GCF_019359855.2 of Lolium perenne. Classification (NCBI taxonomy): domain Eukaryota; kingdom Viridiplantae; phylum Streptophyta; class Magnoliopsida; order Poales; family Poaceae; genus Lolium; species Lolium perenne. The sequence continues at coordinate 94,011,720 of NC_067250.2, read as the reverse complement.
AGTACTAATCATGCATCAAAACTAGTTTCCACCACTTAGAACAAGCATGCAAGCTCACTAAACATGTTACCTACAACAGCAAAATATTCAAGATATACTCAACCAAACAAAATTCTACTTGGATGGGTGGAGGAGTCACATACCAAAGAGCAAATGTGCCAAATTTCAGCAAGAAATCTGGGCTGAGCAAAGAGATCGAGAAATCTGGAGCTCTGGAGCAAAAACGCGAGTGAGAGGAACTTGGTACGAGTTTTTTCGGGAGAGAGAAGGGTTGGGAGAAAGAGATGGCAAAGTGGGGCAAGGAGGGGCCCACACCACATGGTGGCACGCCCACCACCTTGGCCGCGCCGGCCTGTGGTGTGGCACCCTCTGGTGCCCCACAGGTCATCCTCTGGTGCTCCCAGGTGCCTCGTCGAAAAATAGGACCAACGGTATAATTTTTGTGAATTTTTGAAAACTTTGAAAAATGCACATTTCTGGGTATTTAATTTATTATTACTGGCCAGGAAATTTTTTGAAATCTTCGATTAACTAAGGAACTTTGCAAATTAAAAGTGCTACAGCAACTAGAGCAAGTGGAGGAAGAAAGAGATGTTGTTTACCCCCTCTATGCATATAAAAAGTATTCGTTAACAAGGTTGGTCAAGTCTTGTCACCAAATAAATTTTACATAGCATAAGAAGAAATAAACCTCAAATCAATCATGTTACCTTGAATTGTATTGATATGGATCCAATCACGAGAGTTTGATATTCTTCTTTAGGCTCATATATAGGACAATCAATAGTTCCCACTTTGATAGTTCTCACATTAGAAATAGTATTAACTCCACACGCTTTCTCAATCTTCTTGGGGAAATAGACGGTATGCTCTTTATCATCAACATTGAAAGTAACATTTCCTTTATTGCAATCAATAACAGCCCCTGCGGTGTTAAGAAAAGGTCTCCCAAGAATAATAGACATATTATCATCTTCAGGCATTTCCAACACAACAAAATCAGTTAATATCAAGCAGTTAGTAGTAACTTGAACAGGAACATCCTCACATATACCAACAGGAATAGCAGTAGATTTATCAGCCATTTGCAAAGATATATCAGTAGGTATCAACTTATCTAAGTAAAGTCTCTTATAAAGAGAAAAAGGCATGACACTAACACCGGCTCCCAAATCACATAGAGCAGTTTTAACATAATTATTCTTAATAGAACAAGGAATAGTAGGTATACCTGGGTCGCCCAACTTCTTTGGAACTTTGCCATTGAAAGAGTAATTAGCAAGCATAGTGGAAATTTCCTCATTGGGGATTTTCCTTTTGTTAGTAACAATATCTTTCATATACTTTGAATAAGGAGGCAATTTAATAGCATCAGTCAAAGGAATTTGCAAGAATAAAGGTTTCATCCAATCGCAAAATTTATTATAGTGTTCTTCTTCCTTTGATTTTAGTTTCTTAGCAGGAAAAGGCATTTGCTTTTGCACCCAAGGTTCCCTTTCATTACCATGTTTCTCAGCAATAAAGTCTTCTTTAGTGTACTTTTTATTTTTAGCATGCTTTTCAGGTTCTTCTTCAACCTCTTCTTTATCAGTATCATCATTATTATCATTATCTTTATCATGTTCATTACCACTTTCAGTTTCAGCATCAGAAATAGAAATACTATTAGGATCATTAGCAGGTTCAGAGGATTCTACAACATTTTTATGTTTCTTCTTCTTTTTCTTCTTAGAAGGAGCACTAGGTTCAATGCGTTGAGAATCTTGTTCAATTCTTTTGGGATGCCCTTCAGGATATAGAGGATCCTGGGTAGAGACACCACCTCTAGTTGTTACTTCATAAGCATGTTTCTCTTTAGAATTATTCCCTAACAAGTCATTTTGCACTTTAGTGAGTTGATCAATTTGCGTTTGAATCATATGAAAATGTTTAACAAGCATCTTAACATCATTGGAGGTTCTCTCTACAATATCATGCAATTCACTAATAGCTCGAGAATTTTCCATTAAATGATTCTCTACTCTCATATTAAAATTTTCTTGCTTAACAATATAATTATCAAACTCATCTAAGCATTGTGCAGGAGGTTTCGAATACGGAATATCTTCCCTAGTAAATCGTTGAAGGGAGTTTACCTCAATCATGGATGAAGGGGGAATTATCTCACATACATCTTCTATAGGAGGTAGATTCTTCACATCTTGATTTAATACCTTTCTCCTTGAGAGACTTCTTGGCTTCCCTCATATCTTCATCATTCAATTTAATTAAACCCTCTTCTTCAATATTGGCGTTGGAGTTGGTTCAAAGCGTAGTCCAATCATCATGATTCCGGCTTATTTTAGCCAATAATTCTTCAATACGTCTGGAGTTCTTTTCCTGAAAACACAACCAGCACAACTATCCAGGTATGCCCTAGACTCAATGGTTAGTCCGCTATAAAATATATCAAGTAAATCATGCTTTTCCAAATCATGATCAGGCCGAGCTCTAATAAGAGAGCAAAATCTCGCCCAAGCCTCAGGCAATTTCTCTTCATCTCCCTGGTCAAAATTATAAATTCTCTGCAAAGCAATATGTTGAGCACTAGCAGGAAAGTATTTACGGAAGAAAACATCAAGCAATTCTTTCGGACTTTTAATAGAATTAGGTGGCAAATTATTATACCAAGTTTTAGCGTCATCCTTTAATGAGAATGGAAAGATTTTAGCAACAAAGTAAGTACGCATCTTGACATCATCAGAAAACAAGCTACTTAGAGTAGATAACTCAGTCATGTGTTCAACAGCACTTTCTTTTTCAGTACCACAAAAGGGTGTTTTCTCAACAATAGCTATATGAGATAGATCAAGAGAAAAATCATAATCTTTATCCTTAATGTTTATAGGAGATGTGGCAAACTTAGGATCAGAGACAAGTTTATATCTAACAGCATGTTCTGCAAGCAACTTTTTAATTTTTCTTGCATCAGTAGTAGCATTGCATTTTTCAATAAAATCATCATTAAGCTCCACATAATCTTCATCAGGATCATCACTAAAATAATCAAGTTCAGGTGAATTAACAGGTGTAGTAGCATTAGGAGTTTCAGTATTTTCAATTTGTCTAGACCTAGCAATTGTAGCATCTAGAAAGGATCCCAAAGAACCACTATCATCAAGCACAGCAGAAATATTATCAATATTATGAGAGTTTTCAGATTCAGCAGAAGTACCCGCATTTGAAGCATGCGGCGGTGAAACAAGTTTATCAATCACAGATGGTGAATCAAGTGTAGCGGAGGTACTCAGAATTGTATCTTTTCTTGTGGTGGATGGTAATATGGCGATCTTAGTATCGCGAGGTTTACCCATGATGGAGAATTTGCAGCGAACAATATTAATACAAGTGAACTTCCAAATAAAGCTATGCTCCCCGGCAACGGCGCCAGAAAATAGTCTTGATGACCCACAAGTATAGGGGATCGCAACAGTCTTCGAGGGAAGTAAAACCCAATTTATTGATTCGACACAAGGGGAGACAAAGAACACTTAGAAGCCTTAACAGCGGAGTTGTCAATTCAGCTGCACCTGGAAACAGACTTGCTCGCAAGAGTTTATCAGTAGTAGCAGTTTTATAGCAAGATAGTGAAATAACGATAGCGAGTAACAAAGACAGCAGTAGTGATTTTAGTAAACAGCAGGATTAAAATCAGTAGGCACGGGGACGGATGACGGGCGTTGCATGGATGAGAGAAACTCATGTAACAATCATAGCAGGGCATTTGCAGATAATATTAAAACGGTGTCCAAGTACAAAGCAATCAATAGGCATGTGTTCCATATATAGTCGTGCGTGCTCGCAATGAGAAACTTGCACAACATCTTTTGTCCTACCAGCCGGTGGCAGCCGGGCCTCAAGGGAAACTACTGGATATTAAGGTACTCCTTTTAATAAAGTACCGGAGCAAAGCATTAACACTCCGTGAACACATGTGATCCTCACATCGCTACCATTCCCTCCGGTTGTCCCGATTTCTGTCACTTCGGGGCCATCGGTTCCGGACAGCGACATGTGCATACAACTTATAGGTAAGACCATAAACAATGAATATCATGATGAAACAATAACATGTTCAGATCTGAGATCATGGCACTCGGGCCCTAGTGACAAGCATTAAGCATAACAAGTTGCAACAATATCATCAAAGTACCAATTACGGACACTAGGCACTATGCCCTAACAATCTTATGCTATTACATGACCAATCTCATCCAATCCCTACCATCCCCTTCGGCCTACAGCGGGGGAATTACTCACACATGGATGGGGGAAACATGGCTGGTTGATGTAGAGGCGTTGGCGGTGATGGCGGCGATGATCTCCTCCAATTCCCCGTCCCGGCGGAGTGCCAGAACGGAGACTTCTAGCTCCCGCGACGGAGTTTCGCGATGTGGCGGCGTTCTGGAGGGTTTCTGGCGACTTCGACTTCTCCCCGTGCGTTTTTAGGTCGAGGCCGATAAATAGTCCGAAGGAGGGCGTCGGAGGCCGGCCGAGGGGGCCACACCACAGGGCCGCGCGGGCCCCCCCTGGGCCGCGCCGCCCTATGGTGTGGGGCCCTCGGGCCTCCACCTGGTTTATCCTTCTGGCTCCGTCAGTTCTCTGGGAAAATAGGGCCTTCTGCATAAATTCCGAGGATTTTCCCGAAAGTTGGATTTCTGCACAAAAACGAGACACCAGAACAGTTCTGCTGAAAACAGCGTTAGTCCGTGTTAGTTGCATCCAAAATACACAAATTAGAGGCAAAACAATAGCAAAAGTGTTCGGGAAAGTAGATACGTTTTGGACGTATCAATAGTATTGATGTGATCTATGCCTCCTTTCGTAGCGTGAAGGTGACAGTGTGCATGCTATGTTAGTACTTGGTTTGGTTATGTTGATCTGTCGTGCACTCTAAGGTTATTTAAACATGAACATCGAATATTGTGGAGCTTGTTAACTCCGGCATTGAGGGTTCGTGTAATCCTACGCAATTAGTGGTGTTCATCATCCAACAAGAGAGTGTAGAGTATAGCATTTATCTATTCTGTTATGTGATCAATGTTGAGAGTGTCCACTAGTGAAAGTATAATCCCTAGGCCTTGTTCACAAATACTGCTATCGCTGCTTGTTTACTGTTCTACTGCATTTGTATTGCCTGCAATATTACCACCATCCATCACACGCCAGTCCTGGGCAGCAAACACTACAAGAAAAGTTGCCATGGCCGACGAAGTTGAAGTCGCGCCGTGGTTGCTGTTGTACCATGGCCGACGATTTTGGGTCTGTCCGTTGTGCATGTCAAAACGTTTTTTTTCTTGTTTTTGAGGCCACCTAGCCCGACGAAACCGGCCAAAACGTTGCGTATGGTGGCCCGGGACGTGGTGCATCTCGAATTCTCGGGTTCGCCGGCCGAGTCAACGCAAATCCGCACCGCCGAGGGATGTAGGGCCCAGATGGCAGCCTCTCTGGCATTGTTTTTTTTCTCGATCGCGCCATCTCGTTCAACGCTCTCCGATCAAGCCGTTTACGATGCAGGATCATGGGTCCCGCATGTCATCCTCTATGAACCAAAATTCTTTCTATTCTTGGATTTTTTTGACCCCCTGATTTCTGGCTACTTCCTTTTTCTTTTGATCCCTTGCCGCCTTGGAAACGTTGACACCGCTGCTGCTAATTGGGACCCGCATGTCATCCTCTATGAGCAATCAACTTTCTTTTCTTGGAGTTTTTTTTGGCACCTCAAATTTGGTCACTTGCATTTTTCTTTCGATCCCCTGCCGCCTCTCAAACGGTGATACCGCTGCTGCTAAATGGGACCCGCATGTCATCCTCTATGTACTATAAAACTTTATTTTCTTGGATTTTTTTTGGCACCTCATATTTGGTCACTTACCTTTTTCTTTCGATCCCCTGCCGCCTCTCAAACGGTGAGACCGCTGCTGCTAAATGGGACCCGCATGTCATCCTCTATGTACTATAAAACTTTCTTTTCTAGGATTTTTTTTGGAACCTCATATTTGGTCACTTGCCTTTTTCTTTTGATCCCGTGCAGCCTCTCAAACGGTGATACCGCTGCTGCTAAATGGGACCAGCATGTCATCCTCTATGTACAATCAAGTTTCTTTTCTTGAATTATTTTTGGCTCCTGATATTTGGTCACTTGCATTTTTCTTTCGACCTCATGCCACGTTGAGGACCCTGCAGGCTCATGGGACCCGCATGTCATCCTCTATGTACTATAAAACTTTCTTTTCTTGAATTTTTTTTGGCACCTCATATTTGGTCACTTGCCTTTTTCTTTCGATCCCCTGCCGCTTCTCAAACGGTGATACCGCTGCTGCTAAATGGGACCCGCATATCATCCTCTATGTACACTCAAGTTTCTTTTCTTGAATTATTTTTGGCTCCTGATATTTGGTCACTTGCATTTTTCTTTCGATCTCATGCCACGTTTGAAACGTTGAGGAACCTGCTGGCTCATGGGACCCGCATGTCATCCTCTATGTGCTATAAAAGTTTATTTTCTTGGGTTTTTTTTCACCCTCTGATTTTTGGCTATTTCCTTTTCCTTTTGATCCCCTGCCGCCTTGGAAACGTTGAGTAAGCTGCTGACTCATGGGACCCGCATGTCATCCTCTATGTACAATCAACTTTCTTTTTCTTTTGATCTCAAGCCGCATTTGAAACGTTGAGACCGCTGCTGCTAATTGGGACCCGCATGTCATCCTCTATGTACAATAAAGTTTTTTTCTTGGATTATCTTTGGCTCCTGATATTTTGTCACTTGCCTTTTTCTTTCGATCTCATGCCGCCTTTGAAATGTTGAGTAAGCTGCTGGCTCATGGGTCCCGCATGTCATCCTCTACGAATAATAAAAGTTTCCTTTCTTGGAGTTATTTTTTACCCCTAATTTCTGGCTATTTGCCTTTTTCTTTTGATCTCCTGCCCCCTTTGAAACGATGAGGACGCTGTTGGCAGGTCGGTCCCACATGTCATCCTCTGTGAACAATAAAAGTTTCCTTTGATGGATTTATTTTGAACCCCTAATTAATTTCGGGATATTTCCTTTTATTTCCTTTGATCCCCTGCCGCCTTGGAATCGTTGAGGATGCTACTGCCTCATGGGTCCCGCATGTCATCCTCTCAGAACAGTAAATGTTTTTTTTCTTGGATTTTGTTTACCAAATGATTTTTGGCTAATTTTTCTTTCGATCTCCTGCCGCCTTTAAAACGTTGAGGACGATGCTGGCTCACGGGACCTTTAAAATGATTTGTGGTTGAACGTTGGTTGGCACAAGCTTATTACGTTGTTCATGTCAGCCTCTATGAACAATAAACGCTGAGGATGCTGCTGCCTCATCGGTCCCGCATGTCATCCTTGTAGAACAAAAATGTTTCTTTTCTTGGATTTTGTACCAACATATTTTTGGTTTATTTTTTCTTTCCATCCCCTGCCGCCTTTAAAACGTTGACGACGCTGCTGGCTCATGGGTCCCCGATGTCAGCCTCCCCGTACAAGAAACATATGATATCTTGATTTTTTTGCAGAGAATAAACAGTGTATTGCGCTCTGAGCTATTTCAAACGGAAAATTAAATCTTTATTTTTACATAAACAAACTTATATGTTGAATCTCCTTATTTTTTTGTCTTTGCGAAGCATAGGACTTTCCTGTTTTTTTTAGAAAATTCGGAACTTTCCTGTTTTGGAGTGGGCTGAAATTGTACGAGTCAAAAGGCCAAGCAGGATAGTTCGAAGGCCCAGATGTCCAGATGCAGCCCAATTGAAATCTTTCTTCTTGGATTTTTTTCACCCCCTGATTTCTGGCTACTTCATTTTTCTTTTGGTTCTGTGCCGCCTTGGAAACGTTGAGACCGCTGCTGCAAAATGGGACCCGCATGTCATCCTCTACGTACAATAAAATTTCTTTTCTTGGATTTTTTTTGGCTCCTGATATTTGGTCACTTGCCTTTTTCTTTCGATCCCGTGCAGCCTCTCAAACGGTGATACCGCTGCTGCTAAATGGGACCCGCATGTCATCCTCTATGTACAATCAAGTTTCTTTTCTTGAATTATTTTTGGCTCCTGATATTTGGTCACTTGCCTTTTTCTTTCGATCTCATGCCATGTTTGAAACGTTGAGGAACCTGCAGGATCATGGGACCCGCATGTCATCCTCTATGTACTATAAAACTTTCTTTTCTTGAATTATTTTTGGCTCCTCATATTTGGTCACTTGCCTTTTTCTTTTGATCTCATGCCACGTTTGAAACGTTGAGGAACTTTCTTTGGCTCATGGGACCCGCATGTCATCCTCTATGTACTATAAAAGTTCATTTTCTTTGTTTTTTTTCACCCTCGATTTTTGGCTATTTCCTTTTTCTTTTGATCCCCGCCGCCTTGGAAACGTTGAGTAAGCTGCTAGCTCATGGGACCCGCATGTCATCCTCTATGTCCATCAACTTTATTTTCTTGGATTTTTTTGACCCCCTAATTTCTGGCTACTTTCTTTTTCTTTTGATCTCAAGCCGCATTTGAAACGTTGGGACCGCTGCTGCAAAATGGGACCCGCATGTCATCCTCTATGTAAATAAAGTTTCTCTTCTTGGATTATCTTTGGCTCCTGATATTTTGTCACTTGCCTTTTTCTTTCGATCTCATGCCGCCTTTGAAACTTTAAGTTGCTGGCTCATGGGTCCCGCATGTCATCCTCTACGAACAATAAAAGTTTCCTTTCTTGGAGTTATTTTTTACCCCTAATTTCTTGCTACTTGCCTTTTTCTTTTGATCTCATGCCCCCTTTGAAACGATGAGAACGCTGTTGGTAGGTCGGTCCCACATGTCATCCTCTATGAACAATAAAACTTTCCTTTGATGGATTTATTTTGAACCCCTAATTAATTTCTGGATATTTCCTTTTTTTCTTTTGATCCCCTGCAGCCTTGGAATCGTTGAGGATGCTGCTGCCTCATGGGTCCCGCATGTCATCCTCTCAGAACGGTAAATGTTTATTTTCTTGGATTTTGAATAGCAAATGATTTTTGGCTTATTTTTTCTTTCGATCTCCTGCCGCCTTTAAAACGTTGAGGACGCTGGCGGCTCCACGTGTCCGACATGTCGGCCTCTAACATTAAACGCTGAGGATGCTGCTGCCTCATGGGTCCCGCATGTTATCCTCTCAGAACGAAAATGTTTCTTTTCTTGGATTTTGTACCAACAGATTTTTGGTTTATTTTTTCTTTCCATCCCTGCCGCCTTTAAAACGTTGACGACGCTGCTGGCGCATGGGTCCCCGATGTCAGCCTCCCCGTATTAAGAAACATGTGATATCTTGATTATTTTGCAGACAATGAACAGTGTATTTTGCTCTGAGCTATTGCAAAGGGATAAATTAAATCTTTATTTTTACATAAACAAACTTATATGTTGAATCTCCTTGTTTTTTTTTGTTTTTGCGAGGCATAGGACTTTCCTGTTTTGGAATGGGCTGAAATTGTACGAATCAAAAGGCGTCCAGCGGGATAGTTTGAAGGCCCAGATGGCCAGAAACAGCCCAATTGAAATATTCCTTTTCTAGGATTTTTTGACACCCTTATTTCTGGCTACTTCCTTTTTCTTTTGGTCATGTGCCGCCTTGGAAACATTGAGACCGCGGCTGCAAAATGGGACCCGCATGTCATCCTCTATGTACAATAGAAGTTTATTTTCTTGGATTATTTTTGGCTCCTGATATTTGGCACTTGTCTTTTTCTTTCGATCTAATGCCGACTTTGAAACCTTCGGACAGTCTTTGCAAAATGGGACCTGCATGCCATTCTCTATGCACAATAAAGTTTCTTTCCTTAGATTATTTTTGGCTCCTGATATTTGGTCACTTTCCTTTTCATTTCGATCTCATGCCGCCTTAGAAACGTTGAGGAAGCTGCTGGCTCATGGGTCCCGCATGTCATACTCTATGAACAATAAAAGTGTCCTAAATTGGATTTATTTTTTACCCCTAATTTCTGGCCATTTGTCGTTTTCTTTTGATCCCCTGCCCCCTTTGAAACGATGAGGACGCTACTGGCAGGTCGGTCCCACATCCTCTATGAACAATAAAAGTTTCCTATGATGGATTTATTTTTGACCCCTTTTGATCCCCTGCCGCCTTGGAATCGTTGAGGATGTTGCTGCCTCATGGGTCCCGCATGTCAGCCTCTCAGAACGGTAAATGTTTCTTTTCTTGGATTTTTTTACCAACTGATTTTTGGCCTTTGTCTTTCGATCTCCTGCCGCCTTTAACACGTTGGGGACGCTGCCGGCTCAGGGGTCCCACATGTCAGCCTCTATGAACAATAAACCTTTACTTTGTTTGATTTATTATTGACCCATAATTTCTTGGTATTTGCCTTTTTCTTTCGATCTCATGCCGCCTCTGAAACGTTGAGACGCTGCTGGCTCTTGGGTCCCTGTCAGCCTCTATGAACAGTAAAAGTTTCCTTTGTTTGATTTATTTTTGACCCTAATTACTGGCTATTTGCCTTTTTTTATCCCCTGCCGTCTTTGAAACTAAGAGGACGCTGCTGGCCCATGGGTCCCACATCTCAGCCTCTCTGAACGATAAACCTTTCCTTTCTTTTTTTTCGATCCAGTGCCGCCTTGGAAACGGTGAGACCGCTCCTGCAAAACGGGACCCATATGTCATCCTCTATGTACAATAAAAGTTTCTTTCCTTGGATTATTTTTGGCACCTGATATATGGTCACTTGCCTTTTTTTCCGATCCCCTGCCGCCTTTGAAACGTTGAGGACGCTGCTGGCTCGTGGGTCCCACATGTCAGCCTCTATGAACAATAAACATTTCATTTCTTGGATTTATTTTTGACCGCTGATTTCTGGCAACTTTGCTTTTTCTTTCGATCCCCTGCCGCCTTTGTTAAAGTTGAGGACGTTGCTGCAAAATGCGTCCCACATGTCAGCTTCTCTGTACGATAATTGCTTCCTTTCTTGGATTTTTTTTCCACTGCTGGTCGATGGGTCCACGATGTCAGCCTCTATGTACAAGAAATATGTGATTTCTCGATATGTTTTAACCCGAGATATGTAGGATACTTGCTTTTTTTCGATCCCTTCTGTTTGTCTTTACCTTCAAATGTTGAGGGACGCTACTGGCAAATGGGTCCTGCTCTAGCATTCTCAACTGAAGGAAAAACTGAAATATTGCCTATTCATTTGTTTTCGTACTCCATGCACCTAATCCATACTAACTGTTGATCCAGGTTTTAATTCAACTTAATTAGTTCAAATTTGATCTACGAGGAAGTATGTAATATATTTTGGGTTCACAACACTACACTTGTTAACAACAATCTGATGAAGAGCTTTGTCATTTTTTTAAACTACAAATACACTCAAAGATCTTGCAAACTGATAGAATAAATCTTGGAACTTTAAATAATTTATGAAAATTTTGAAATCGACTATATGAATATATCAAAATATAGATCCCATGTAGATGCGCATACTAGCTATGCGCATTTAAAAAGAAGCATAATCATAATTGATACGAAATAAAAATAACTTTATATGTAGAATCTCGGTTTCTTGAGGGCCAATCATAGGATCTCCGTGTTTAAATTAGGAAGGGCCCCAATGGCATGAGTCGGAGGCCCATTAAATGTTTTTGGATTGTTATCAGCGAAGTAAGCAGGCTGACAGCAATCACCATGTACATGGCCGGCGGTAGCCCAAAAGTACAAACAATTGGCCCATGCAGGGAAGGTAGTACTTTTTTTTATTGGGAAGGTTGTCTGGGCTAACCCCAAAAAAAAAAAGTGGTGCTACATGGGGTAGCACTTGAACCCGGAATGAGACCATGAACAGTACATATGCTACATGCTACAGTACTTAGTTCTTAGCTATCTATTTTCGATCCAACGTCCAAATCTACAAGTCAACCAACTGTTCATTTGTGCTTGCTGATGTCAAGGCACTGGATCCTGGACGCTTGTACCCATGATCGTTACTGAGGGTTGCCTATTTTTACATAATATGTTTTGTCTGCGGGCACTTCACTAGTTTGTGCAAAACATATCCAGCGCAGGATTCGAAAAAACATCACGTTTTTTTCTTTACGGAAACAACAGAACATCTCATGTTCATCACAATCCAGCCAACATAAGCACATAATAATTAATAGTACAACTAGAGAGCTGTACATATAAATAAGGTTTGTCAAGCTTCATGCACTAGCCAACGCAACCAAAAGTCAGAACTGATGGAAAGGGCTAGGCAATCCACTTATACATCTCAACACCCCTCCTCACGTGTGACCGGAAGAAGGGAAGAGGTCAACACAAGGAGACTCTCAAGAGGCATATACGTGGACTCCGAGGAGGGCAACGGAGAGCAGCACCTATTTTTAGGATAAATTACGAAAGCCAGGTCTCGAACTCGAGACCCTGGGCTCTGATACCATGCCAAGCTTCATACACAAGCCAACACAACCAAAAGTCCGAAATAATGGAAAGGGCTAGGCAATCCACTAATCCAGTAATGGTACCATCATGTTCACCACAATGCATCATTATACTATTATAGACCAGCTCTCTCTACAGAACATTTGTAAGACAACTTAATACAGCTGTGATTCATTTTGTTGCCCCAGCGATGGGTGATAACCTGAACACCATATAACCTTCTCACAACAATTGTAACCAAATATGAGCACCTGCAATGATTTGGTGTCAATCTTCTTGAAGGTCAGGAGGTATCCTACCTTCAAGTCATGTGCTTTGACAAACTCTGGCCATCCTGCGTCCATTAAAACATTGCCATCTTGTTGCTTTAGGTCCACAATCCAGGTGCATGGAGTGGACATCTTCAGGTTGATGGACTCTGGACACCCACCGTAAAACCAGGGTAGAACACAACTGGGGATGGTAATCACCTCTAACTCCGATGTACATAGTACCTTGCAGAAGGCTCGGCGGTATTCTCCTCATCGATGCGCCTAAACACCTTGCACACTGGGGCTGGCTCTACAGATGTCTCCTTCCATGATAAGCTCTCTCCAAGCTTGAGCTTCTTGTTTGAACACTGCAAAAAAGAGGCCTCAATTAGATAATGCCTCTAGCTTCTGTCCGTAATTCCAAGCAAATGCATAATCAAAGGCACCTAGCAAAGTCAGTGGATCATTGTTCTTATCGAACACACAGTCTGAACAATAAGCTTCTGAATCTAGCTAGGATGATATGTACAACCTTGTATCATCAAATTATTCAGCATAGTGTATCATTGTATCGCAGAAGCCAAATCGATATAAATAGTAGCTATGAGAATAGAAATCAAGCTAGCATGAGCCATGCATGCTTGCTGGCTAGGTCTAGCATCAGAGTAATGCATCTGCAGTTCATCATCCGCCAGTACAGATCGACCAAGCAAATAAAAAAAATCAGCGTCGGCCTAAAGAGTCCATAAGCCAGACATGCATGCTCGGTGTCCTCACATGTGATTATCGGCCGTGGATTGACCAATATCATATTTGAACGATTATTATTGCACACATTAGATCCAGTCCCAACCTAGCTAGCATGCGTGCATGTGTAGCCCGAGTCTTTACCAGAGGATTAATATATACACTGGATGAGAGAAATAGTCTATATCAAACAATGCTAAGCAACCGGCAATACAGCTTAGATATAATAAAGATGTGACCGGCAACGCTAGTGATTCGGGGGAAACATACCGCCATTGCAGCCATGGACCGAGAGAATCGGGGATGCCGCGCCGCCTTAGTGGAGTTTTTAGGTGCAACGTCGCCGCATCCGTAGAGGACGGAGTCCAAGCCGCGTAGTTCGAGCGGTGGTGGACGCCGGTGGTGTAGGGAGAGGACTCAGGGGAGATGGACGGCGAGGGATCTGGGGAGATCTGAACATGAGGGGGCTGTGAGAAACTGAGAATGATACATCAGCAAGGGAATAAATGCGCGTGTCCCCCCGGTCAAAAAAAAAATGCGCGTTTCTTGGAGGAACGAAGCCAGGTACGCAGGAATCCACACAGAAAACTTCACCCGGCGGGTCACTGGGCTTTATCAGTATCTGGTGGGGCCCGGACCTACATACCAGTGAGACAGGTCGTGTGGGTTATGATCCGATCAGTGTGCACACAGAAATTGCATTCAGAGCTAAGGGCCTCAGGCTACGTTGTACTATACAGTATATCCATTTATTTTGGTAAAATGAAAACGATACTCCATCTGATCCTCATTACTTGATGATAAAATGGATATCTCTACAACTAACAGTATCTCAAAAAAAATGGATCGGAGGGAGCATTAAGAGGTGTCAAAAAAAACTGCAAACAAACATGGATGTAAGCAGTTGAATATTAAACCAGTGCGTAAAATACCTTTATATCTCGACCATGTAACAATGAATATGAGAAGTTTTGGGGGTTTGACCATCTACACTTGTGTTCGCTACAATCAGATCAAAAAAATTGGTCACTTTTACACTTTCTAAAATAAAATGTTGAGCTCCATGTAGCTAGGTATAATACAAATCATCAGACCGCACATTGAAACTACCGCAGCATATCACAGTAAATTAAAGTAAAATAAAACATGTCTAACATATACTATATTAGCTAATTAACAAAGTCTCATCACATTGTATCTGATCCCGATTCAGCTTAATACAAAAACCAAGTTCAGCATGAACATCAGCAGGGCACTACCCCAGGTCCAAAAGCAGCATCTAGTTAATTCAATAAAATATTGAGGTGTTTCTGATCCCCTCTTCCTAAAAGCACTGCAGATCATGCATGCAACTAAGGGTGATCAGCACAAAATATTACCCTGCAGGTGGAGGTGTTACAGTCGTAGATCAACACATTCATCAAGGAAGTGTCTTTCACCTCGAAGACGAGAATGTCATCGAGCTGCAGTTCATGCGCCTCTGCAAACCCGAACCAACCATCCTTCAAGACCAGTTCACCCTGGTACTCATCGATGTGCACATACCAGGCGCAGCCTACGCTGGTCTTGAGCTTGATAGGCCTGGGAAGAATCCCTTTCAGACATTGCTTGAATTCTCTGGGGATGACCAACATATACATGTCATCGTTGCCGTCCAGTTGCACATAGAAGCGCGAGGGCTGAGGAGGGTCCGCCGAGTGACCAAACCGTTTAGGGCGGCCTTTCCCTCGCCCTTTTAATATACAACGTTGAATTGCTGCATCACGCCTGCCCGTCACCTTTGGCTTTTGGGCTAGTGAATTTCTTTGAATTCTGAACTCGGGGGGTGCAGAGGACATGTACAATCGACAGTCCTAAGACGTAGTTGCTCATTGACGTTGGAGCGAGTTTGCTTCTGCATCTAGTTAAGCACGGTATATATCAATCAACATGATATAAATCAGTACGTAACATTCATGGATAAATTGCATCTTGCTTTCTCTTTAATTAGTTTGCATAAAATCTAGCAGCAGCAAGACAATTTGATTTTACATGTCTTGAGCAAGCTTTCAGACTTTCTGAAACAGGTAACATGGAGCATATATTTGTATGTTCAGACTGCGAAACCCTGCTCTGTGATGGATACTATTACTTAACATCTTTTTTTGCCAGAACTAGTACTTAACATCTACTGTTTCCCATCATTAAAAAAACATTTGCAGAAGAATACTACTACGGTTTCCCATCATTAAAGAAAAAAGAACTTGTTAAAACCCCAACTATTATTGACTACTTACACCTGCATCCTAGTGAGTTCAGGACAACTTACAGCCACTTTGGGTGGTGCCGCCACCGGAGAAGACCGTGCCGCGGGGGTTGGGGTCGGCGCAACCGGAGAAGCTGGTGCCGCCGCCAGGGAAATCAGTGCCGAGCCAGCTGGTGCTCCCAGCGTAGAAGAAAGTACCGCAAGAGATGGAACCGACGCTGCCAAAGGGTAAGAAACGGATGTACCCGTAGATCCTTCTCTAGTCACGATCTGGATAGAAGAGACTGGACGTCCATCAAGCTGCTGGAGGATGCGGTGGATCAAATCGGCTGAGTTCAGGAAATATCGGCGATGTTCATCTGTGTCGGCGGCCGTTACCGCCAGGCAGCTGCCGGTGGAGGGAGGAGGCGAGCCGTTCATGGCAGTCATTAGTGTAAAAGAGGTGAAGTAGGTGGGAGAGATAGAGGGTTCGGGACTGAAGTAATTGTAGTCTGCTCTCTCTTTTTTACAAGCATGCGTCCTCAGGCAGATTTTTTTTTAGATGCGTACTCAGGCTGCTTTGTCAAACCAGGGCCTCAATGAAGCCCAGTTAACTATTTCTCCGCTAAAAGCGCGCTATAGCATATCTAGAGGGTCCACGCTTAGTAATTTTGCTCGACGAGGCGCTATTTGCGAAACAGCATGCTATATCGCCCTAAAACTTCATAGTGTTAGCACGCTATTTTTTTCAGGCAAGTTGCTTTCACTTTTTTGTGGTGATGAACTACAATCTGTTGGTTCCACTTCTAAGTCAGAAGATAATATCGCTAATGCTAATATGTTTTAATAAATAATTTATACTATGTTGTTGCCTTGTGAAATGTTGATGTTAGCCTTCTAAAATACTTGAGATCTATTTCTATATGTGGTTATGTATGTATGATTCAGTCACTTTTGGACTATATATATCTATTCGCTCTAGTAAAATTATTTATTTTTAGGCTATATTTAGTATTATTTTGAAAATGCCATTTAAAATATACCACACTATTACCACGATATAGCGTTCATATCGTTTGAAGGAGGCTGCCGCTAATTCATTTAGCACGCTATTTTAAAACTTAAGACGCGTTTGGCGGCCTGCATCCAGGCTGGTGGGGAAATACCGTACCCAAGTGCTTAAAAGATTGCACCTTTTAGCAGGAAAACATTAGGGCACGTCCAACACAGGCGCTACTGCAAGGGCGCTAGGAATTATTTCCTCGTCATTTGGCGGTTGGAGAGGTGAATTCCTGCGGTAGGCCTACTGTCGATGCAAAAGAAAGCAGGGCATGAAACTCTTTTCACCTGTCCTAGCTAAAGCACCGGAACCAACAGAAGTCGATCGCCATCGGCAATTAGCGCCGCAAGGAGAGTACCGGAGGATTTTACAATCTTTTGACATTCATTTGTTCTCTATTAGCGCCATATAGTATATAGCATTGTAATGCCCTTATACTCCTCTCAACATTAAAAAAAAGGTGTGCATATACTAATAACAGTTGCTGAAATGAAACTAAAAATAAACAGACATGCACGGTTTACGAAGGATGGAAATACAGAGTTCATCACCATCCGTTTTAAATTATAAGATTAGATTACTTCAATGTGGGCTACATACACACTAAAATGAGTAAACAGACACACTGAAATGGGTCCAGGTATATAAGATTCAGAAAAAAGGAAGAGCATCTTAAGATACGGAACAGATTACTGAATTGTTCAAACATATCGTACAAAAAAGATTATTTTCTCCAGAAAGATTCATGGCTCAGTTTAGGGTTGCATCAACATGCGGATATTATTCAGACTAGGCTTAAACCACATTGTCGCCTGTCGGGGAAATCCCCAACCATCTTCTGGAAGGGTGATAACTCCCATGAGCTCATTTTCCCCTTCTTTGCGAGTTACAACGACAAATACAACTAAATGCTGGTTCCCGAAATGCATAGTACGCGATGTACACACAATTTGACCTCATGAACGGAGTCAATGTTCCATCAGGAGCATTGCCATCATTTATCTTCAGGTTCATTGGATAATTCAGTCCAATGAACAGAGAGTGTGTGCCAAGGCTGTCAACTCGACTCCAATTGGGTCCAATCAGGGATAGATCTTTCTCAAAAATATGTATGACAGGGGCAGGATACTCTCGTAGGATAAGGCCATTACCATGATGCAGAACTTCTGCAGGCTCAAGGTGATCATTGCTACGTATATACCGATCATCATGGATGATCATCAAGCGCTTGCCATCGGCTGATCGAGCTAAAAACCATCTGCCAGATGGTTCCTTCATCGGTGATGGGATCACGAATGGCAGGGCAAGGTGGGCATCTGCATTGTAAACAGAGACAAAAAAAATAGTGTTTGAATGGCTCAGGAAGACAAAAATACCAGTAGCTACAACTTCACATTTGTAGGATCAAATGGAGGATACAGTCATTATACTTGTATAAAAACTTGAAGAAATAAAATTGTTCCCATTTGAGATGTATGTTAATTACACTCATATTCATTGATGGTAGATACATGTCTCAACCTTATCTGATCCATGATTGTAATGCTTTGAGTACATCGAATATTCAAATAAATTGAAAGTTTGCATGCATCAATTGATGAAGAGGCCAGGGCTAAGCTCCTTATTCATATTCTGATAAGAGCATGCAGTAACTAATTCAGGAATGCATTCATATACTGCAATAATCTGGTTTGGGTTGACAGATTAGTGCACTGCATATACTACTGTAATTCGTTTGTAGCAATGGTTCAGTCAGGTTAGGATAATTAAATGGTGCACAGTCATTTGAAAGGTGAAAAAAAATCTTATTGACCAATTAGTTAATTCAGTTACAATATATCATGAATGGGCTTGATATTAAAATTTATTGCGAAGTATATCATATGGATTGAAGAATTACCGGCCTGTGATTGATCCCAGCAATATGTGGTGCCGGTCCACCCATCCACCGCAACAATGAAGCCGTTGTGCTCGATGGCGTCACTGTAATCTACACCCCAACTAGCAAGAGAGAATAACCTCCACTCCTGGCTACCATTAGCCAGGTAAGCGAGTCCAGAATTGAATAGAGCGATGAGCTTGTAATCTGAGTAATGTCCAGCTTTTGTGGGCACTTCGCAAATTACAATCTTCAACAAAAACATGGCACGCCCATACGTCATATACCTTTCAGGAGGCAAGTCGGGGAAGCCAATCCATTCCTCCCGAAAAATGTTGCAAGTTTCCGACGATGGTAGGGAGATTTCTTGGTGCGTGTAGATGTTCGCGAGGAACCAGTTCCCACCACTGTCCACGCCGGTGATCCAGTCGCCGTTCATGCCAACCCAGAATCTATTGTCCATGAACGGCAGGATGGCTGTGCGCCGAGGATGGTCGAGGGGCACAATGTGGTACACCGTGTGGTGCGCACTTCTATCATCATAGTGCCAATGGGCAGAATCGGGCATCAGCAAGCAGGGTCCATCCCAATGGTGTAGATTCATGTTGTCGGCGACATGGCGGCACAGCGTTTTGGAGCATGCAGCCAGCCGGACGTCGACTGTAACGTTCAGACTCTGGGCAATGAGATTGAACAGCTCGGCGGGGAGCTTCCCCCAGTCGCCATATAGCTGGTCGTCGTTCGATGCCGCCATGGAGACGAGAAGGATTTAAGAGGGCGGAAGCAAGTATGTGTGATTGGAGTTTTGTAGGAGAGTCGAGCGGGAAGGAGGAGTGCTGCGGTTCTGCGGAGGGGTGAGGAGAGAAAGCTATGCAAATGGGAGATCTAGAGGATGAAAAAATTTGCTAGCAGCGCTTGGCGAGTGGAGAACGATGATGGAAGTGGAGAGCCAAGGATGGAAACGATGGAGGTGAAGAGTAGGAGTGGATATGACTTTTTTTATTTTTCAGCAGCTGCATCGAGGCGCCGAGTAAAACTTCGGCTAGGATAGCACGCCACTACGTCCTGGTGCAGTTACTGTCCCATCAAATCAGTTTGACCACAGAAATGGTTTCTTTATTAGTACAGTATAACTTAATTTTTTCGAACAATATATACTACTCCATTTAATATACTCACTCCGATTCATATTACTTGTCAAATGATATGGATGAATCTTGAACTAAAATGTGTCTAGATATATCCATATTATAGTCAACTAATATGAATCGGAGTTTGTTTGGTTCAAAGGATTTCTAAAGGTATCTTGTACGGAGTAGGATTTTTACACATAGGGATTTTTCCTATAGAGCTTGCTTGATTCAAAGGATTGAGAACCCTCCAAAATACCTATGGATTGCTTTCTCTACAATCCTATCTCTTGGTAATATTGCTATGTGTCTATAACAACTACGAAATGAACTCAATCTCAATAGAAATTTCCTTTGTCTTTCCTAATCAAACAACTAGTTATTTTATGTCTTCGTTTACAAATTAAGATAATTTTTAGGTTATAGGTAATCATCGAGCTTATGTGATCATCTTTTATGATCAAACTTACTTGATCAGCCGCGGAGGCGCAAAGGAGCAGTGGTGTGCATTAATACAGCCGCATGGGGAAGGCACAGCTAGCGACGATGAGACGTATCGCTAGCATTGGCCTAGGGAACCGTCGCCACCATTAATAAAAGCTATCCCTTTGGGCACCATGTCTCCCACTACTCGTGTCACGCGCGCATGTGGGTTACGGATGGATGGGCTGGGGAAGCCGGACAGAAAACATGACAACCAGGGGGAAAATGAATAAAAATAATACAAAGTCGAAAATATTATTAGATAGAAAGTTTGACTAAGTTTTTACCAAATGCATTAATATGCAAGATACAAAATCAATATTATTAGATAGAAAATAAATTATATTTTCATATGGTGTCTACAAAATATTATATGTGCTGATAGGTTTGGTCGAACTTTACTTGGTTTGACTTTTCAAGAAAAATATACTAAGCTTTAAGCATTGGAACGGAGGTATTTTTCGAAGCACCTACATGTCTTTAGAAGACAAAAGAAAACATGGAGTAAGGTTGTTTTTTGTGCAAAAGTTTACGTCAAAATCTGGTTATTTGTGTAAAAAGAATCTCAAATTGTGTTATGTGCAAAAACTGCACCAACAAGTGGTGGTATGTGCAATTTCCTCCGTCACACAAAAGGCAAGCCATTGATTCATACTTAATTGTGAATAATTACAAAAGTAGTAGGCAACTAATAAGCGCACATGATTAAACTGCTATGCGAGATCTTCAGCCACCAGAAGTCGTTCCCGCGCCTCTCTAGCATTGAAAATCACGCGTTCTGCGACTTCCATCAAAGAGACAAGCTGAGCTTTGATCCGTTCTCCCAGATGAATGGCCTCGTCACAACTCCTACGAGCGCAGGCCGTGATCTCATCCACTTCTAGGAAAGACACCGCCTACCTGTACCGAAATATCTTGATCCCTAACTCTATGTTCTCCTCCCGCATGCTGGCAAGATCCAACTTCATCCTCCGACAGGATAAGCAAGGGGAGTGATCCTGCCAAAGGTAACAACAAACATATCGAGCGTTACCGGGAAACGAAATGCACAAATTAGCTGATTAACGAATGTGGTCACTAACATGTAGGACAGACTTAAGTGGTGTCTACATGTCAGTGACTCGAAGTACCAAAAACCAGCAACCCAAAGTCAGCTAATATTAACCTCCGTCTTCAGCTCCTTCATCCTCTTGAACGGCGGGGAAGCTGGCAACTTATCTTCTTCTACGACCTCTCGCTGGAACCTGACGTCGAAGGATGAGAGATCCTGCGAACGGATGTGCTGCGCCTGCGTGTGCGATTCCCCAGGGCGCTTCTGGCGTAACTCGGAGTTCTCGGCGCCGAGATGCGGAAGTTCCGCTCCCGGGGCCTTGTTGACCCTAAGCCGAGATAGCTCATGTGTAAGCCGACGAAAAATGTTCAAAATGTTATAGATCAGGCATATCATTACCAGTGCAAACGAGGTAAGTGAATCTCCGGGATCTCGCCCAACGACCGCGGTTGGTCCAATGCCACCACATCTTCTCCGAGATTGACTAACTCATTTACATCATCTTCTCCGAGCTTGACCATCTCCTTTACATCATCTTCCGCTCCGAGCTTGACCATCTCCTTTACATCATCTTCTCCTGCGAGCTTGATCATCTGCCTCACATCATCTTCTCCGGCGATATCGACCCTCTCCTGCGGAAGATAGCAGATATAAGTCCGAGTATTACTAGCAAAATGAAGGTAATTAAAAGAAGCGTAGTAACCCTTGTGTCCTGGCTCATCAACGGCGGGGACGCTGAGCCCGCATCGTCTCCTCCGAGATCTCCCTTCGCAGGCAGGATTGTTAGAGACAGTGTACTTCTGGTAGTAGTATTTATGCGTGGGGCGCCAGGGGGTCGAGAAGCTAGGATTGCATCTTATCCTCCGAGCTCTTCCTTGGTAAACATGACAAATGAAACGAGGTGTGGGGGGCGTAAAGGTATAAAATGGCGGACGGCCGCCCCGCCTCGGCCCTCCAAGGCTTATTTTTTTTGCCTTACTAAACTAAAAACCATATTTTGCGTCTCACACGTCTGCCCTAAGAGGGATGCAGGGTCCCATGCATGCAGGTCCCACACTTTAGTGAGCACAAGTCATGTGTGGTAGGTAGGCAAACTTCCAACAATCTTCTTTGTCAAGTGAAGACACGTCGTCAAGACTCTCTCTCTCTATCTCCCCCCTTTTGTCATTGAAAAAAAAAGTATATTAGACGGGGGCCTAGCCTGCACTGCAGGGGGGCGATTTTGACAAAGTAACCCTTTTGGCGAAGAAAAACATAGAATGAGCCACACAAAAAGGTTAGTCCAGTGAAATAGATTGCTCAGAGGGTCAGTCCGTGCTTTTCTTTGCCAAAAGGGTTATTTCTGTCAAAATCGCCGCACTGCAGGTTTGCAGCACTGAAAAACCTTGCGTGCCAGTCAACATCACTTCCCGGAAAGGTTGAAGCATTTCGAGGCCGTGACTGCTCTCCCTTCCTCTTCTCCTTCCGTGTGATCCCTCTTCCACCTTTTATCCTTTGCAACATATGCAAAAAATTGTCCGTGACTTGTGCTCACTGAAGTGTGGGACCTCACGCATGGGAACCACACGTAAGTGACAGACCTGTTGGTGTAATAATTCGGGTGATCATTATACTGTATTAGAACTCCGTACAAAGTTTCGTATGGATTCAAGGGTAGGAAAGCCAAGTTAGTAACTCACTTTTTCCGCGCGTGAAGGGAGGGGGTGGGCAGTATGCTACCCTGAATTTGTGTGACCCCCAAAAACTAGCAAATACGAGAGAGGCATCGAAAGAAACACACTCGTCCCCTACCCCCCCCCCCTCCCCACTAAATTTGAAATCAAGCCAAACAACAATCGAAAAGCATGGATTATTCATCTTTTTCTATATAGTTAGGGTTAGGGTTTAGGGTCTATAGAGATGCACATATTTTCATTTTACATTTGTGATGTAGCATAATACATAGGTAAGATACCAAGCATGACCTTTGTTAGAATAACCATTAACGTGTTCTCTCACCTTTAGATCCAAATGGGCATAAACATTCAGAAAAAAATCAAAAAAACAATGAAAAACCAAAAGCACACATTGTCTTCTTATGTCATATAGTAGGAATTGAAGTTAATAAACAAGGTCTAGACATATTCAAACCAGACAAATCATGTATCTACACCTAACCCTAAACTTTGTCTTATGAAGTCAAGCATGAAGAGAAATGGTTTTGGGTTTCAAACATGGAAATTTCAAAAACCTCCCAACAAAAGCTTCATTTTAGAGTGACTAAGAAGGATACACGCTTACCTTTTCATTTTCATGTTTTAAACTTGTTTAAATCTAGGTCAAACCTAGGATTTGACCAAGATTCAAATGGGCATAAACATTCAGAAAAACAAAAAATGAAAAACCAATGCACATATAGTCTTCCTATGTCATATAGCTAGTAAGCATTCAAGTTGATAAACAAGCATGTCTAGACAAATTCAAACCCGACAAATCATGTATATACCCCCTAACCCTAAACTATTTCTTATGAAGTCAACCATGAAGAGAAGTGGTTTTGGGTTTCAAACATTATATTGAGATTCAAGAACCCCCCAAAAGCTTCATTTTAGAATGACTAAGAAGGATCCAGGCTTACCTTTTCATTATATGTTTTAAACTTGTTTAAATCTTGGTCAAACCTAGGATTTGACCAAGATTCAAATGGGCATAAACATTAATTCAGAAAAAACAAAAAAAAACAATGAAAAACCAACGCACATATAGTCTTCTTATGTCATATAGTAAGCATTCAAGTTGATAAACAAGCATGTCTAGACATATTCAAACCCGACAAATCATATATCGATCTACCCCCTAACCCTAAACTCTGTCTTATGAAGTCAACCATATGAAGAGAAGTGGTTTTGTGTTTCAAACATTGAGATTTCAAGCACCCCCCAAAATCTTCATTTTTGAATGACTAAGAAGGATCCATGATTACCTTTTCATTTTCATGTTTTAAACTTGTTTAAATCTAGGTCAATCCTAGGATTTGACCAAGATTCAAATGGGCATAAAAAAAATCAAAGCACATAGCCTTTTATGTCATATAATGAGCATTCAAGTTGATAAACATGGTCTAGACATATTAAAACAAGAAAAATCATGTATCTACCATGGCCCTAACCCTAAACTCGATCTATCTTATGAAGTCAAACATGAAGAGAAGTGGTTTTGGGTTTCAAACATGGAAATTTCAAAAACCTCCCAAAAACTTCATCTTAGAGTGACTAAGAAGGTTCCATGCTTACCTTTTCATTTTCATGTTTTAAATTAACTTGTTTAAATCTTGGTCAAACATAGGGTTTAAGGTTTAGGGATCATCGATCGAGTGCACACACACATTATTAGAAGCACATGCGCCTTTGCGCATAAAGTGCATGCGTATATATATAAGTGTGTTTCTTGGCCACCAACGATATATAGATCTAGAGAGAGATTGAAATATATTTAGGGTTTAGGGTTTAGGGTCTAGGGTTAGGGTTTAGGGTTTAGTGTTTAGGGTTTAGGGCTTAGGGTGTAGTGTTTAGGGTTTAGGGTCTAGGGTTTAGGTTTTAGTGTTTAGGGTGTTTAGGGTGTACGTTTAGGGTATAATTAGGGATTAGGGATTAGGGTTTTAGGGTTTAAGATTTAGGCATCATCGATCGAGTGCACACACACATTATTAGAGGCACCTGCGCCTTTGCGCATAAAGTGCATGCGTATATATATAAGTGTGTTTCTTGGGCACCAACGATATATAGATCGAGAGAGAGAGATTGAAAAATATATATATATATATCCCCAAGAATATGTTCAAATATATATTGAAATATATGCACGAATGATATGCAAGGTATGCCATGCGCGCATAGCATGAAGAGAAGTCGTATTGGTTTCAAACATCGAAATTTCACGAACCTCCCAAAAGCTTCATTTTAGAGTGACTAAAAAAGATCCAGGCTTGCCTTTTCATTTTCATGTTTTTAAATTGTTTAAATCTTGGTCAAACCTAGCTAGTATTTGACCAAGATTCAAATGGGCATAAAATTAAAAAAACATAAAAATGAAAAACCAAAGCACATATATAGCCTTCTTATGTCATATAAAATAAGCATTCAACAAGTTGATAAACAAGGTCTAGACATATTCAAAATAGAAAAAGCATGTATCTACCACCCCTAACACTTAACTCTGTCTTATGAAGTCAAGCATGAAGAGAAGTGGTTTTGGGTTTCAAACATTATATTGAGATTTCAAGAACCCCCAAAAGCTTCATTTTAGAATGACTAAGAAGGATCCAGGCTTGCCTTTTCATTTTCATGTGTTTTAAACTTGCTAAAATCTTGGTCAAACCTAGGACTTGACCAAGATTCAAATGGCATTAAACATTCAAAAAAAAATCAAAAAATGAAAACCAAAGCACATAGCCTTCTTATGTCATATATATATATTAAGCATTCAAGTTGATCGATATGAACAAGGTCTAGACATATTCAAAACAGTAAAAGCATGTATCTACCCCCTAGCCCTTAACTATGTCTTATGAAGTCAAGCATGAAGAGAAGTGGTTTTGGGTTTCAAACATGGAAATTTCAAAAACTTCCCAAAAGCTTAATTTTAGAGTGAATAAGAAGGATCCAAGCTTACCTTTTCATTTTAAGGATTTATGCTTGTTTAAATCTTGGTCAAACATAGGATTTGACCAACACACATATAGTCTTATTATGTCATATAGTAAGCATTCAAGTTGATAAACAAGCATATGCATGTCTAGACATATTCAAATTAACCCGACAAATCATGTATGTACCCCTAACCCTAAACTCTGTCTTATGAAGTTAACCATGAAGAGAAGTGGTTTGGGTTTCAAACATTGAGATTTCTAGAACCCCCCAAAAGCTTCATTTTAGAATGACTAATAAGGATCCAGGCTTACCTTTTCATTTTATGTTTTAAACTTGTTTAAATCACTGTCAAACCTAGGATTTGACCAAGATTCAAATGGGCATAAAAAATCAAAAAATCAAAAAAAACAAAGCACATAGCCTTTTTATGTTATATAATGAGCATTCAAGTTGATAAACATGGTCTAGACATATTAAAACAAGAAAAATCATGTATCTACCCTGGCCCTAACCCTAAACTCGATCTGTCTTATGAAGTCAAACATGAAGAGAAGTGGTTTTGGGTTTCAAACATGGAAATTTCAAAAACCTCCCAAAAACTTCATCTTAGAGTGACTAAGAAGGTTCCATGCTTACCTTTTCATTTTCATGTTTTAAATTAACTTGTTTAAATCTTGGTCAAACATAGGATTTGACCAATAAGATTCAAATGGGCATAAAAATTCAGAAAAAAATTAAAAAAAAGAAACCAACGCACATATAGTCTTCTTATGTCATATAGTAAGCATTCAAGTTGATAAACAAGCATGTCTAGACATACTCAAACCTGACAAATCATGTATCGATCTACCCCCTAACCCTAAACTCTGTCTTATGAAGTCAACCATATGAAGAGAAGTGGTTTTGGGTTTCAAACATTGAGATTTCAAGAACCCCCAAAAGCTTCATTTTTGAATGACTAAGAAGGATCCATGCTTACCTTTTCATTTTCATGTTTTAAACTTGTTTAAATCTTGGTCAAACCTAGGATTTGACCAAGATTCAAATGGGCATAAAAAATCAAAAAAAAAGCACATAGCCTTTTTATGTCATATAATGAGCATTCAAGTTGATAAACATGGTCTAGACATATTAAAACAAGGAAAATCATGTATCTACCCTGGCCCTAACCCTAAACTCGATCTGTCTTATGAAGTCAAACATGAAGAGAAGTGGTTTTGGGTTTCAAACATGGAAATTTCAAAAACCTCCCAAAAACTTCATCTTAGAGTGACTAAGAACTTACCTTTTCATTTTCATGTTTAAAATTAACTTGTTTAAATCTTGGTCAAACATAGGATTTGACCAAGATTCAAATGGGCATAAACATTCAGAAAAAAAAAATAAAAATAAGAAACCAACGCACATATAGTCTTCTTATGTCATATAGTAAGCATTCAAGTTGATAAACAAGCATGTCTAGACATATTCAAACCCGACAAATCATGTATCTACCCCCTAACCCTAAACTAGATTGGTCATCTTAGAGTGACTAAAAAGGATCCAAGCTTACCTTTTCATTTTCATGTTTATGCTTGTTTAAATCTTGGTCAAACATAAGATTTGACCAAGATTCAAATGGGCATAAACATTCAGAAAAAATTAAAAAACCAACGCACATTAGTAGCCCAAAATCGAACCATTCAAGTGGATATTTTTGAACTTGATCTGTAGTAGTGGGAAAAACCCTAGATTAACCTATATTTAATCATAGATTCGTAGGTCGATTTTTCTACTTTTTTATTATTACTATGCAGCACATGTGTGTTTGCCCATCGCGTGAAACTCGGAGGAAGAGGGATCACTCGGAAGGAGAGAAGAAGGGAGTGCATTATGGTGTCTCCCCTTTTTCGGGTGATGATGTTGATGATGTTGACTGTTGTGCAGGTTTTGTCAGTGAGCAGGAGGTGCGAGCGAGCGAGCGAGTCGAAGCGAGGCCGAGAATGAGAGAGATTTTTTTTTGTGAGAGGGACAACCGAAGGATCCTGAAGGACCCACAGACTTCCAATACGCATCCTGATGCGTCTTCTCTTGACAAAGATGGCTGGGAGTTTGCGTACCTACTGCACGTGACTTGTGCTCACTGAAGTGTGGGACCTCACGCATGGGCACCACACGTAAGTGACAGACCTGTTGGTGTAAAAACTCAGTTGATTATTATAGTGCATTAGAACAAAGTTTCCTATGGATTCAAGGGTAGGAAATCCAAGTTAAAACTCATTTACATGACATTAATTTAACCATGAAGCAAAGTTAACACATCTATCAATTGGTACATTTTGGAGTGACTAAGAAGGATCCATGCTTAATTATTCATTTTCACGTGTTAAACTTGTTTAAATCTTGCTCAAACCTAGGATTTCACCAAGATTCAAATGGGCATGAAAATGAAAAAATGAAATACCAATGCACATAGTCTTCTTATGTCATACAGTAAGCATTCAAGATGATAAAAAAGGTCTAGACATATTCAAACCAGGCAAATCATGTATTGGTTTCAAACATTGAAATTTCAAGAACCTCCCAAAAGCTTCATTTTAGAATGACTAAAAAAGATCCAGGCTTGCCTTTTCCTTTTCATGTTTTAAAATTGTTTAAATCTTGGTCAAACCTAGCTAGCTAGTATTTGACCAAGATTCAAATGGGCATAAAATAAAATAAAAAACAGAAAAAAATGAAAAACCAAAGCACATAGCCTTCTTATATAGTAAGTAATATGAATCTAAAAATGATTTTGGGGGATTTCTATGACCAAGTTATAACACACCTACATTTCAAATTTGAATTACTTCCAATAAATCAACATATAGTCATTTAAATGTGTGAAACTGGCTAAAAACATTAAAAATCGTAAAGAGTTGGGAATTGGCACTAAAATATGTCATAGTTTATCTTAAAAATGTAGAGGCGCCATTTTGACCCGTATCTTATGTACCCCATTCGTTAAATGATAAACTATCACGAATTACCTTTTATTTTAGGCATTACTTTTCACGGTAAAATGATAAACTATATCACGAAGTTCCATTTCCGTCAAAATAGTCCGCGTTACTTTTTTGTTGAGATATAAACCCCCACAACGGCCATCTCCTCCTTAATTTATTGTGTAAAACCCCCACAACGGTCACCTCCTCCTTAATTTATTGTGTTAACCCCTACAGCGGTCATCTCTTCCTTATAAACAACCACAACGGCCATCCCTTGTGTCAATAGGTTCTGCCTCTCTCTTCTTCGTTCACATACACTTGATCCCATTGCCATGGCTTCCACGTCTCGGACGCCGACCAGAAGGGGAAGGGGAAGGGGAAGGGGCGGCCGGGGTGATGGATCATCATCATTGCCACCACCACCGTCAACACTGCCTTTGATCATAGAGGAGTTCTTCATCGTCGTCTATGAAGACCCTTTGGTCAAGAAGGTACGTACGCGTTCCCACATATATGATGCATGTGATTGATTATGGGCATGTTCTAAAAAACCTTTAATTTTAAACGATCGGCGCTCGATCTCTTTGCAGGCTCTCCCAAAAAAGTTTGCGGACTATCTTGACGGCCAGGAGCCATCTAAGGTGTATCTGCGAGCAGCTGACTGCGGTCCTCGTCTCTGGACCGTGGAGGTCCTATTTGACGGACAAGGCCGGATGTACCTCGACAAGGGCTGGGAGAATTTCGCCATCGCGCACGGTGTGGATTTCGGCTGCTTCGTACACTTCAAATATGAAGGCGATGATGTGCTCACAGTGAAGGTGTTCGACGGAACAATGTGCAGGAAGTACTACTACTCGGACGACGAAGATAATGACGATGAAAGCGACGACGACATGAAGCCATGCATCCATCATCTTTAGATAAGGGGATTATGACCAAGAATATATATGTAGCCGCTACATATGCATCGATTTTAGAGGTGGATAACTGGAGAGAGAGAGTCTTGATGCGTCTTCTCTTGACAAAGAAGATGGGAGTTTGCCTACCTACCGCACATGACTTGTGCTCACTGAAGTGTGGGACCTCACGCATGGGAACCACACGTAAGTGACATACCTGTTGGTGTAATAACTCAGGTGATCATTATACTGTATTAGTACAAAGTTTCCTATGGATTCAAGGGTAGGAAAGCCAAGTTAACTCATTTCCATGACATTATTTTTTCCATGAAGCCAAGTTAACTCATCTATCAATTGGTACATTCTGGTTATATTTGAAATTTTACTTGAAACTTGTTGGTCATGCCATTTTACTACTCGCCTAACACTTTTTCCGCGCGTGAAGGGAGGGGGTGGGCAGTATGCTACCCTGAATTTGTGTGACCCCCAAAAACTAGCAAATACGAGAGAGGCATCGAAAGAAACACACTCGTCCCCTACCACCCCTCCCCACTAAATTTGAAATTGAAGCCAAACAAAAAAGGCAATCGAAAAGCATGGATTGTTCATCTTTTTCTATATAGTTAGGGTTAGGGTTTAGGGTTTATAGAGATGTACATACTTTCATTTTACATTTGTGATGTACCATAATACATAGGTAAGATACCAAGCATGACCTTTGTTAGAATAACCATTAACGTGTTCTCTCACCTTTAGATTAAAATGGGCATAAACATTCCGAAAAAATCAAAAAACAATGAAAAACCAAAAGCGCACATAGTCTTCTTATGTCATATAGTAGGAATTGAAGTTAATAAACAAGGTCTAGACATATTCAAACCAAACAAATCATGTATCTACACCTAACCCTAAACTTTGCCTTATGAAGTCAAGCATGGAGAGAAATTGTTTTGGGTTTCAAACATGGAAATTTCAAAAACCTCCCAACAAAAGCTTCATTTTAGAGTGACTAATAAGGATACACGCTTACCTTTTCATTTTCATGTTTTAAACTTGTTTAAATCTAGGCCAAACCTAGGATTTGACCAAGATTCAAATGGGCATAAACATTCAGAAAAACAAAAAATGAAAAACCAATGCACATATAGTCTTCTTATGTCATATAGCTAGTAAGCATTCAAGTTGATAAATAAGCATGTATAGACAAATTCAAACCTGACAAATCATGTATATACCCCCTAACCCTAAACTATTTCTTATGAAGTCAACCATGAAGAGAAGTGGTTTTGTGTTTCAAACATTATATTGAGATTCAAGAACCCCCCAAAAGCTTCATTTTAGAATGACTAAGAAGGATCCAGGCTTACCTTTTCATTTTATGTTTTAAACTTGTTTAAATCTTGGTCAAACCTAGGATTTGACCAAGATTCAAATGGGCATAAACATTAATTCTGAAAAAACAAAAAATTAAAAACCAACGCGCATATATATATTCTTCTTATGTCATATAGTAAGCATTCAAGTTGATAAACAAGCATGTCTAGACATATTCAAACCCGACAAATCATGTATCGATCTACTATACCCCCTAACCATAAACTCTATCTTATGAAGTCAACCATATGAAGAGAAGTGGTTTTTGGTTTCAAACATTGAGATTTCAAGAACCCCCCCCCCCCCCCCAAAGCTTCATTTTTGAATGACTAAGAAGGATCCATGCTTACCTTTAAACTTGTTTAAATCTTGGTCAAACCTAGGATTTGACCAAGATTCAAATGGGCATAAAAAATAAAAATAAAAACAATGCACATAGCCTTTTTATGTCATATAATGAGCATTCAAGTTGATAAACATGGTCTAGACATATTAAAACAAGAAAAATCATGTATCTACCCTGGCCCTAACCCTAAACTCGATCTGTCTTATGAAGTCAAACATGAAGAGAAGTGGTTTTGGGTTTCAAAAATGGAAATTTCAAAAACCTGCCAAAAACTTCATCTTAGAGTGACTTAGAAGGTTCCATGCTTACCTTTTCATTTTCATGTTTTAAATTAACTTTTTTAAATCTTGGTCAAACATAGGGTTAAGGTTTAGGGATCATCGATCGAGTGCACACACACATTATTAGAGGCACCTGCGACTTTGCACATAAAGTGCATGCGTATATATATAAGTGTGTTTCTTGGCCACCAACGATATATAGATCTAGAGAGAGAGATTGAAATATATTTTAGGATTTAGGGTTTAGGGTCTAGGGTCTAGGGTTAGGGTTTAGGGTTTAGTGTTTAGGGTTTAGGGCTTAGGGTGTAGTGTTTAGGGTTCAGGGTCTAGGGTTTAGGTTTTAGTGTTTAGGGTGTTTAGGGTGTACGTTTAGGGTATATTAGGGATTAGGGATTAGGGTTTTAGGGTTTAAGGTTTAGGGATCATCGATCGAGTGCACACACACATTATTGGAGGCACCCGCGCCTTTGCGCATAAAGTGCATGCGTATATATATAAGTGTGTTTCTTGGCCACCAACGATATATAGATCGAGCGAGAGAGATTGAAATATATATATATCCCCAAGAATATGTTCAAATATATATTGAAATATATGCACGAATGATATGCAAGGTATGCCATGCGCGCATAGCATGAAGAGAAGTCGTATTGGTTTCAAACATTGAAATTTCAAGAACCTCCCAAAAGCTTCATTTTAGAGTGACTAAAAAAGATCCAGGCTTGCCTTTTCATTTTCATGTTTTTAAATTGTTTAAATCTTGGTCAAACCTAGCTAGTATTTGACCAAGATTCAAATGGGCATAAAATTAAAAAAACATAAAAATGAAAAACCAAAGCACATATATAGCCTTCTTATGTCATATAAAATAAGCATTAATTCAACAAGTTGATAAACAAGGTCTAGACATATTCAAAATAGAAAAAGCATGTATCTACCCCTAACCCTTAACTCTGTCTTATGAAGTCAAGCATGAAGAGAAGTGGTTTTGGGTTTCAAACATTATATTGAGATTTCAAGAACCCCCAAAAGCTTCATTTTAGAATGACTAAGAAGGATCCAGGCTTGCCTTTTCATTTTCATGTGTTTTAAACTTGCTAAAATCTTGGTCAAACCTAGGACTTGACCAAGATTCAAATGGCATTAAACATTCAGAAAATTCAAAAAAAAACAAAACACATAGCCTTTTTATGTCATATATATATATATTAAGCATTCAAGTTGATCGATATGAACAAGGTCTAGACATATTCAAAACAGAAAAAGCATGTACCTACCCCCTAGCCCTTAACTATGTCTTATGAAGTCAAGCATGAAGAGAAGTGATTTTGGGTTTCAAACATGGAAATTTCAAAAACTTCCCAAAAGCTTAATTTTAGAGTGAATAAGAAGGATCCAAGCTTACCTTTTCATTTTCAGGATTTATGCTTGTTTAAATCTTGGTCAAACATAGGATTTGACCAACACACATATAGTCTTATTATGTCATATAGTAAGCATTCAAGTTGATAAACAAGCATGCATGTCTAGACATATTCAAATTAACCCGACAAATCATGTATGTACCCCTAACCCTAAACTCTGTCCTATGAAGTTAACCATGAAGAGAAGTGGTTTTGGGTTTCAAACATTGAGATTTCTAAGAACCCCCCAAAAGCTTCATTTTAGAATGACTAAGAAGGATCCAGGCTTACCTTTTCATTTTATGTTTTAAACTTGTTTAAATCTTGGTCAAACCTAGGATTTGACCAAGATTCAAATGGGCATAAACATTAATTCAGAAAAAACAAAAAAAAAATGAAAAATCAACGCACATATAGTCTTCTTATGTCATATAGTAAGCATTCAAGTTGATAAACAAGCATGTCTAGACATATTCAAACCCGACAAATCATGTATCGATCTACTATATATACCCCCTAACCCTAAACTCTGTCTTATGAAGTCAACCATATGAAGAGAAGTGGTTTTGGATTTCAAACATTGAGATTTCAAGAACCCGCCAAAAGCTTCATTTTTGAATGACTAAGAAGGATCCATGCTTACCTTTAAACTTGTTTAAATCTTGGTCAAACCTAGGATTTGACCAAGATTCAAATGGGCATAAAAATTCAAAAAAATAAAAAAAATCAAAAAAAACCAAAGCACATCGCCTTTTTATGTCATATAATGAGCATTCAAGTTGATAAACATGGTCTACACATATTAAAACAAGAAAAATCATGTATCTACCCTCGCCCTAACCCTAAACTCGATCTGTCTTATGAAGTCAAACATGAAGAGAAGTGGTTTTGGGTTTCAAACATTGAAATTTCAAAAACCTCCCAAAAACTTCATCTTAGAGTGACTAAGAAGGTTCCATGCTTACCTTTTCATTTTCATGTTTTAAATTAACTTGTTTAAATCTTGGTCAAACATAGGATTTGACCAATAAGATTCAAATGGGCATAAACATTCAAAAAAAAATTAAAAATAAGAAACCAACGCACATATATTCTTCTTATGTCATATAGTAAGCATTCAAGTTGATAAACAAGCATGTCTAGACATACTCAAACCTGACAAATCATGTATCGATCTACCCCCTAACCCTAAACTCTGTCTTATGAAGTCAACCATATGAAGAGAAGTGGTTTTGGGTTTCAAACATTGAGATTTCAAGAACCCCCAAAAGCTTCATTTTTTGAATGACTAAGAAGGATCCATGCTTACCTTTTCATTTTCACGTTTTAAACTTGTTTAAATCTTGGTCAAACCTAGGATTTGACCAAGATTCAAATGGGCATAAAAAATCAAAAAAATAAAAAAAAACAAAGCACATAGCCTTTTTATGTCATATAATGAGCATTCAAGTTGATAAACATGGTCTAGACATATTAAAACAAGAAAAATCATGTATCTACCCTGGCCCTAACCCTAAACTCGATCTGTCTTATGAAGTCAAACATGAAGAGAAGTGGTTTTGGGTTTCAAACATTGAAATTTCAAAAACCTCCCAAAAACTTCATCTTAGAGTGACTAAGAAGGTTCCATGCTTACCTTTTCATTTTCATGTTTTAAATTAACTTGTTTAAATCTTGGTCAAACATAGGATTTGACCAAGATTCAAATGGGCATAAACATTCAGAAAAAAACTAAAAATAAGAAACCAACGCACATATAGTCTTCTTATGTCATATAGTAAGCATTCAAGTTGATAAACAAGCATGTCTAGACATATTCAAACCCGACAAATCATGTATCTACCCCCTAACCCTAAACTAGATTGGTCATCTTAGAGTGACCAAAAAGGATCCAAGCTTACCTTTTCATTTTCATGTTTATGCTTGTTTAAATCTTGGTCAAACATAGGATTTGACCAAGATTCTAATGGACATAAACATTCAGAAAAAATTAAAAAACCAACGCACATTAGTAGCCCAAAATCGAACCATTCAAGTGGATATTTTTGAACTTGATCTGTAGTAGTGGGCAAAACCCTAGATTAACATATATTTAATCATAGATTCGTAGGTCGATTTTTCTACTTTTTTTATTATTACTATGCAGCACATGTGTGTTTGCCCGTCGCGTGAAACTCGGAGGAAGAGGGATCACTCGGAAGGAGAGAAGAAGGGAGTGCATTATGGTGTCTCCCCTTTTTCGGGTGATGATGTTGACTGTTGTGCAGGTTTTGTCAGTGAGCAGGAGGTGCGAGCGAGCGAGTCAAAGCGAGGCCGAGAATGAGAGAGATTTTTTTTTGTGAGAGGGACAACCGAAGGATCCTGAAGGACCCACAGACTTCCAATACGCATCCTGATGCGTCTTCTCTTGACAAAGATGGCTGGGAGTTTGCGTACCTACTGCACGTGACTTGTGCTCACTGAAGTGTGGAACCTCACGCATGGGCACCACACGTAAGTGACAGACCTGTTGGTGTAAAAACTCAGTTGATTATTATAGTGCATTAGAACAAAGTTTCCTATGGATACAAGGGTAGGAAATCCAAGTTAAAACTCATTTACATGACATTAATTTTTCCATGAAGCAAAGTTAACACATCTATCAATTGGTACATTTTGGAGTGACTAAGAAGGATCCATGCTTGATTATTCATTTTCACGTGTTAAACTTGTTTAAATCTTGCTCAAACCTAGGATTTCACCAAGATTCAAATGGGCATGGAAATGAAAAAAATGAAATACCAATGCACATAGTCTTCTTATGTCATATAGTAAGCATTCAAGATGATAAAGAAGGTCTAGACATATTCAAACCAGGCAAATCATGTATCTACTCCCTAACCCTAAACTCGGTCTTATGAAGTCTAGCATGAAGAGAAGTCGTTTTGGGTTTCAAACGTTTAAAGCAAAAGCCCCATTTCAAATATTTCAAACTTATTCAAATTTGGTTCAAATTTGAAAGACATACAAGTTATAGCACACATAGTGCATACATGTTCACACATACTGCACTAGATGCTAACCCTATAGTTTGAGGCCATTGGATGAGGTCGAAAAAATTCTTGGATTAGAAATGGGGTTGTTTGAACCCCGTAGTTGGATTTTTTTGAACCTTGATCTGTAGTACTGGGCAAAACCCTAGTTTAACCTATTTAATTATAGATTCATAGGTCGATTTTTCTACTCACCTTTTTATTATTACTATGCAGCACATGTGTGTTTGCCCGTCTAGCTAGTGAAACTCGGAGGAAGAGGGATCACTCGGAAGGACAGAAGAAGGGAGAGCATTATGGTGTCTCCCCTTTTTCGGGTGACGATGTTGAATATTGTGCAGGGTTTGTCAGTGAGCAGGGAGGTGCGAGCGAGCGAGCGAGTCGAGCGAGGCCGAGAATGAGAGAGATTTGTCTTTTTTGTGAGAGGGACAACCGAAGGATCCAGAAGGACCCACAGACTCCTAATACGCATCCTGAATCCTGATGCGTCTTCTCTTGACAAAGAAAATGGCTGGGATTTTGCGTACCTACTGCACGTGACTTGTGCTCACTGAAGTGTGGGACCTCACGCATGGGCACCACACGTAAGTGACAGACCTGTTGGTGCAAAAACTCGGTTGATTATTATAGTACATTAGAACAAAGTTTCCTATGGATTCAAGGGTAGGAAATCCAAGTTAACTCATTTACATGACATTAATTTTTCCATGAAGCAAAGTTAACACATCTATCAATTGGTACATTTTGGAGTGACTAAGAAGGATCCATGCTTACTTATTCGTTTTCACGTGTTAAACTTGTTTAAATCTTGCTCAAACCTAGGATTTCACCAAGATTCAAATGGGCATGAAAATGAAAAAATGAAATACCAATGCACATAGTCTTCTTATGTCATATAGTAAGCATTCAAGATGATAAAAAAGGTCTAGACATATTCAAACCAGGCAAATCATGTATCTACTCCCTAACCCTAAACTTTGTCTTAATTATGAAGTAAGGCATGAAGAGAAGTGGTTTTGGGTTTCAAACATGGAAATTTCAAAAACCTCCCAAAAGCTTCATTTTTAGATCTTGGTCAAACCTAGCTAGTATTTGACCAAGATTCAAATGGGCATAAAATTCAAAAAAATCATAAAATGAGAAACCAAAGCACATAGCCTTCTTATGTCATAAAGCAAGAATTCAAGTTGATAAACAAGGTCTAGACATATCCAAACCCGACAAATCATGTATCTAACCCCTAACCCTAAACTCTGTCTTATGAAGTCAACCATGAAGAGAAGTGGTTTTGGGTTTCAAACATTGAGATTTCAAGAACCCCCCAAAAGATTCATTTTAGAGTGACTAAGAAGGATTCATGGTTACCTTTTCATTTTCATATTTTAAACTTGTTTAAATCCTGGTCAAACCTAGGATTTGACCAAGATTCAAATGGGCATAAAATTCAAAAAAAATAGAAGAATGAAAAACAAAAGCACATAGTCTTCTTATGTCATATAGTAAGCATTCAAGTTGGTAAACAAGGTTTAGACATGTGTTCAAACCAGACAAATCATGTATCTACCCCCTAACCATAAACTCGGTCGATCTTATGAAGTCTAGCATGAAGAGAAGTCGTATTGGTTTCAAACATTGAAATTTCAAAAACCTCCCAAAAGCTTCATTTTAGAGTGACTAAGAAGGATCCAGCCTTACCTTTTCATTTTCATGTTTTAAACTTGTTTAAATCTTGGTCAAACCTAGGATTTGACCAAGATTCAAATGTGCATCAAAATTCAAAAAAAATAAATAAAATTAAAAACCAAAGCACATAGTCTTCTTATGTCATATAGTAAACATTCAAGTTCATAAACAAGATCTAGACATATTCAAACCAGACAAATCATGTACCCCCTAACCCTAAACTCTGTCTTAATTGTATATGAAGTCAAGCATGAAGCAGAGAAGTGTGGTTTTGGGTTTCAAACATGGAAATTTCAAAAACCTCCCAAAAGCTTCATTTTAATTAGACTGACTGGTTAATTAAGAAGGATCCATGATTAATTACCTTTTCATTGTCATGTTTAAACTTATTGAAATCTTGGTCAAACCTAGGATTTGACCAAGATTCAAATGGGCATAAAAATTTAGAAAAAATCGAAAGAATGAAAAACCAAAGCACATAGCCTTCTCATGTCATATAATAATTATTCAAATTGATAAACATGGTCTAGACATATTCAAACCAGAAAAATCATGTATCTACCCCTAACCCTAAACTCTGTCTTATGAAGTCAAGCATGAACATAAGTGGTTTTGGGTTTCAAACATGGTAATTTAAAGAACCTCCCAAAAGCTTCATTTTAGAGTTTCTAAGAGAAGGATCCAGACTTACCTTTTCATTTTCACATGTTAAACTTGTTTAAATCTTGCTCAAACCTAGGATTTACCAAGATTCAAATGGGCATAGAAATCAAAAAATGAAATGCCAATGCACATAGTCCTCTTATGTCATATAGTAAGCATTCAAGTTGATAAACAAGGTCTAGACATATTCAAACCAGACAAATCATGTATCTACCCCCTATCGACCCTAAACTCTGTCTTATGAAGTCAAGCATGAAGATAAGTGGTTTTGGGTTTCAAACATGGAAATTTCAAAAACCTTCCAAAAACTTCATTTAGGGTGACTAAGAAGGATACAGGCTTCCCTTTTCATTTTCATGTTCTATACTTGTTTAAATCTTGGTCAAACCTAGGATTTGACCAAGATTCAAATGTGCATCAAAATTCCAAAAAAATCAGAAAAATGAAAAACCAAAGCACATAGTTTTCTTATGTCATATAGTAAGCATTCAAGTTGATAAACAAGGTCTAGACATATTCAAACCAGACAAATCATGTATCTACCCCCTATCGACCCTAAACTTCGTCTTATGAAGTCAAGCATGAAGAGAAGTGGTTTTTGGTTTCAAACATGGAAATTTCAAAAACCTCCCAAAAGCTTCATTTTAGAGTGACTAAGAAGGATCCAGCCTTACCTTTTCATTTTCATGTTTTAAACTTGTTTAAATCTTGGTCAAACCTAGGATTTGACCAAGATTCAAATGTGCATCAAAATTCAAAAAAAAAAACCAAAGCACATAGTCTTCTTATGTCATATAGTAAACATTCAAGTTCATAAACAAGATCTAGACATATTCAAACCAGACAAATCATGTACCCCCTAACCCCAAACTCTGTCTTAATTGTATATGAAGTCAAGCATGAAGCAGAGAAGTGTGGTTTTGGGTTTCAAACATGGAAATTTCAAAAACCTCCCAAAAGCTTCATTTTAATTAGACTGACTGGTTAATTAAGAAGGATCCATGATTAATTACCTTTTCATTGTCATGTTTAAACTTATTGAAATCTTGGTCAAACCTAGGATTTGACCAAGATTCAAATGGGCATAAAAATTTAGAAAAAATCGAAAGAATGAAAAACCAAAGCACATAGCCTTCTCATGTCATATAGTAATGGGATATTTGTTCTCGTGCCCCTGGTTCGTTAGTTGTACTCAGTTTTCCCCAGCCTCTTAACTTTTCCTCAGTTTTCCCCTCCCTCTAGTTTGAAACCCCTCGCAGAGGCTCGGACGGGAGGGTTGCCGTCTGGTCAGAGGCCTTCCGTTACTGGTGACGGCTAGGGAGCCGCGGTGGTTTTGACTTGACCGTTGCTTTCGAAATATGTTGACTATTGACTGGAAGAGCTGACCCAAAGCTTTCCCCTCCGCCCGAGACTGGAGGAGCTCACACACCGCCCCTCCGCCGCCACGCCATCCTTCCCACCTACCTTATGGCGTCGTCCGCCGCTAAGCCGGCCCCGCCCCCACCACCACCCCCGGGCTCCGCCTCCACCAGATCTGGATCTACCCCTGTCCTCTTTGTAATTCCGTCTGGTGTGCCGACTATTCCCGTCAGCCGTGGAGAAGATTGGGAATCAGAGGGATCTAACGCATGGATTCCATCTGGGTAAGCATCGTCTGCCTATGTGAATTAACAGTAGGCAGTTTTTGAGCGCCAATCGTTGTTGCTCAACTAACTGCATTGCTTTTCGAATAGGATGGATCCAGCGCTGGCTTTTCGGCTGGTGGTTAGGCTGGATTCTAGCTTTACGCGTGATTCTAAACGCTGTAAGACTGGGTTTGACTTCCCTGCGGTGGTTGCAACCACCATCTCATTAAGGGATTTCAAAGCTAACATCTTCGATCAGTACCCCTGGAGCTCTTTCGATGCAGTTCATTTCGAATATTTCAACAGCCCGGAGGGAAGATTTGTTCCACTAATTTCCGAAGATGATCTGGGAATTCTTTTTGCTTTGAATGCTTCTTGCCGGTTCGGTAAAATTTGTATCCATGTGGACATGGGCCATGCATCATCTGGTGCTGGGTCATCATCAGGTGGTCGGGCATCATGTCTCTCTACTGCTGCTGCCTCTGCTAATAGTGTGCGCCGTTTCGCTCCTTGTAGGTCCACAGTAGCACCATCTATCCCCAGTGCTAGTGGTAGCCAGATCGTTCGTACGGTCGATGTGGAGGACGATGCAGACATTGAGGATCAGTCTCCTCAAGATGATGAGGATGAGTTGATGTTTCCTGAATTGGTAGATCGATGCGATGGCGAGGCAATGGAGGATCAATACATGGAAGATATTGCTTTTGGTGCCAGATTTGATGACACTGATGATGAAGAGAAGAATGAGAATGATGACAGCCTCGTTTTAGCCGATTACGAAAGTGAAGACTTGCCAACAATTGAGTGGAACAGGGAGAACCCTCAGCTTGCAGAAGGCACCGTGTTTCAAACGATGATGGACTGCCGTAATGCAATTACTACATATTGCATTCTCTCTAAGAATAATTATGAGGTTATTAAAAGTGAGCCAGGTAGGTTCACAGTTAAATGCCCATACAAGAGGTGTAGGTGGAGGCTGCATGCATCCACAATGCGCCGAAGCAGCTTGGTTCAGGTACTACGCCAACCAGTTGTGTATTTAGATCACGGTGTAAAATTTGTTATCTATTACTGACATCCCTTATCATTATGTTTCAGATAAAGAAGAATAAGGAGATCCATATGTGTCCACCTCTAGGGGGAGAGCCAGAGCTGAAAACAAAGCTAGCGAAGACTAGGTGGTTGGTAGATATAATCCTAGATTGGCTGAGAGAAGATCCTTCACTTGGTCCAACAGCACTCGTAAAAAAGGTGGTTGAGAAGTATAAAATGGAAGTACCTTACATGAGGATGTTCTATGCAAAGGAAATGGCTCTTGACAAGATCAATGGTCCATGGAATGAAAGCTTTCAGTTGCTTTACACTTTCAAAGCTGAAGTGGAGATGGCTAGTCCAGCGATGTTGTAGCGATAGACAAGCATACGATTCCCTACAAATTGAAAAGCGGGAAGGTAATGCACAAGGAATGTTTCAGAAGGGCTTTTGTTTGTTTCAAAGCTTCTTTGGAAAGGCTTTTTGGACGGTTGCGGGCCTTATTTGGCCGTGGATGCATCAGCTCTTCATGGCAGGTTTAAAGGACAGCTAGTTGCTGCTCTGCGATTGATGGACATAATTGGATGTTCCCTGTTGCTTATGGGGTTTTGGAGGTTGAGTCACGGGAAAGTTGGACTTGGTTTCTGCAGAATTTGCGCGATCTTATAGGTCATCCACCAGGACTTGTTATCCACACGTACGCTTGCAAAGGTTTGGAGGCTGC
Source organism: Lolium perenne (assembly GCF_019359855.2). Taxonomy (NCBI): domain Eukaryota; kingdom Viridiplantae; phylum Streptophyta; class Magnoliopsida; order Poales; family Poaceae; genus Lolium; species Lolium perenne. Next base: position 93,969,761 of record NC_067250.2, on the reverse strand, counting down.
GGTAGAAGCAATATTCCACAGGAGTGGAGTATAGGGAATGTATGCGACACTTGGTACAGAATTTTACAAAGAAATTCAAGGGTAAAGTTTTTACTGACAACCTATGGCCAGCTTCATACACATGCAGCTCTAGGAAGCATCTGTTTCATTTGGATGTGTTGTATAAACAAAAACCTGGGGTGAAGGAGTACTTGGATGAACATCATGGTAGGGTGTGGTCAAGAAGCCAATTCAATGAAATTTGCAAGGTAGACTATGTAACAAGTAACCTTGCGGAGAGTTTCAATTCAAAGGTCAAGTCATTGAAAGGGCTTATGCTGTGGCAAATATTTGATAAGATTAGGTAGATGATCATGATAAAGATCGATCTACGTCAAAGAATTGCATCCACAAATTATGTTGGCCATCTCATGCTCCCATCTTTGATTAAGTCTTTGCATGAGAGGGCAAAACAATTGAGGATGCAATGCGTCAGAAAAGGAATGGAGGCTGAGGTAACCTACACTGACAGTAAAAACAGGCAGTGGAGGTATCCAGTGAGTTTGGTTGATAGGACATGCCATTGTAGGGGATGGCAGATCCGTGGGATACCCTGCATACACGCATTATTTTTCATGAGTGTTATAGGGGGTGAAGATGGTGAAGTTGATCAGTATGTGTCAGAGTATTTCTCTGTTGCCAAATTTAGGGCTGCATATGCTATGAATGTTCCTACCTTGTTGGGAAAAGACCAATGGATGAAAGTCGATCCAGGCTTCAAACTGTACTCTCCAGTATTGACTAGACCGGCAGGTAGGCCGAGGAAGAATAGGATCAGAGCTAGTGCAGAGGGTGGTGCACCGATTCGAAAACGTAAGTGCAAACGTTGTGGAATCCCTGGACACATTGCTAGGCTTTGTAAAAATGGAGTTGACCCAGCTTTTGGAATGGAAGATCAGGCTGGAGCAGAAAATGCAGAGGAGAATGAAGCAGCAATTCAACTTGAGATTGAAGCAGCAGTTCAACATGAGGTGATTGAAGCAGAAAATGCAGAGGAGATTGAAGCAGCAGTTCAACATGAGGAGATTGAAGCAGCAAATGCAGAGGAGATTGAAGCAGCAATTGAACATGAGGAGATTGAACCGATGGATCGAGAGCAGAGGGAACAGATGGATGTAGAATGGCTTCAACCGATGAGTCTAGAGGAGAGGGAACAGTATAGTCGAGAATGCCTCGAAAGTAGTAAGGCCATTGTTGTGGGTATACTTTATGGGTATATCAACGACATGGCTTAGATCCGGCAAGCCCGGGTGGCCCATAGTAGGTGGTGAGGCATGTGGTCCATCGGGCGGCCCAGTTGCTGTAGATCATGAAGGATGAAGTCCAGCCCAGGAACGAGGAGCCGGATCCTAACCGACCTACGAAGGAGGCCGGATCTGTGGAGGCCCATGAAGTATCCGGATCCAGCATGGACTAGAAGGAAGGCGGATCCTTGACGTACACGGCTAGGATTTGTACCGTAGTTAGGCAACTTGTATTCCGGCTAGGACTCTCCGTGTAAACCCTAGATCCGTGCGCCTTTATAAGCCGGATCCTGGGAGCCCTAGAGGCACAACCACAACTCATTGTAACAACGCGAAAGCACCCAGATAATTCCAGACAACCAGCAGTAGGCCCTGTCATCGTGCAGGTGTTCCGAAGCTAGGTAACTCGCGTACCACCGTCCCGAGAGCACTCCGCCCTATGGCCCCTACTTCTTTTCCCCCTCGCGAGGATCCCTCCTCCGAGGTACCGTCGAATAGGCAACGACAGTTGGCGCCCACCGTGGGGCCTGTGGCGTCTGGAGGCCGGAACCGGGAGGGTTCCGCCATGGGAAGCTACGACGACACCATCGCTGTGGGGCGCGTCCTCTACGCCGGAAATCTGCCGATCGTCCCTCCGGATGAGTGTTGGATTCCGGCTAGGACAAACCCCGTCAAGCTCTCCATCGTCCCAATAGGCGGCATACACATCTTCATCGGGGAAACCGTCGATTCCGACGGAAACCCACTGGTAAGTAACGCAGACGCGACCGCCGCAGAGCTGGACGCTGTCGCGAAGATCCGATCTGAGATGCAGGAGCTTCCCAAGGAAGATTCCGCCTCGGATCCGGAATTTTCAAAGCCCACCCAATCCGCCCCTGTGCAGGAAACAACGGTGGAAGACCAATGCAGATCCGCCTGGGTCTCCCAGGTGTTAGAAAAGCAGAGGTGCCACTTCGTACACTTCTTGGCCCATACCGCCGGAACCGCCCCTCAAGAAGACGGAGCTGGTCCTGAGCAGGTAGAGGCACCGGAAAATGGCGCAGATCCAGATCAGGCTGAGCCTGCCGGAGGAAGCGAAGCTCCGGTTGAAGAGTCGATTTTGGGCAATCTGAGCCCAATTTCGGGAGATACCCCCTCCATGGAGTCTGATGACTCCGTTCGCAAGCTAGGGGAGTACGGTTTCGGTGATCAGCCTGAAGTCGACTCCGCCCAGCCTAAGCAGGTTCTCGCAATGGTAGCAGCGCTGGGACAAACTGGATCTGAAGAACCAACCAGCCAATCCGACCCTCAACCATCCCACCAAGGATCTCCAATGTCTCGGGAGCGACCCCGCAGGGATTCTTCCTCGGAGGAACTCCTGTCAGCTGAGGAGATGGTGGCGCGAGCAGTTCTTAACAAACCTATAACCCCGGGCGACGCCGCAGATCTGGAGGCTCTAGAGGCCACCAGACAGGAAATGCTGGCCACAGCCAAGAAGCTCGCCGATACCGAAGCCGCATTAAGGGAAGAAAGGGAGCAAGCTGCAGGTTTGGCGGACCAATTTGACAGACAGGATCGCGAAATTACTGCCACACTCGAGCAGGTCAAGAGCATGGCGAAAGAGTGGGAAGTAAAGATGACCTATGCGCAGGTGGAGGCCGATCGAATTGTTAGAGAAGCAATTCCGCCTCGCAGGATCAACTTCACCACGCCCGCAGAGCACCGGCCGCTGGAAACCCCAAAGGACAACATGCTAAAAGCTGCGGAGCTGTTGAAGAAGAAGGACGAAGAGGTTGATATCAACTACCTCCGCACACTTGTCGCTTCAGCAATGCAGCAGCAAAGCAAGGCGGATACTTCGCGCCGGTTGGAATCCAATCCGGATAACTGTGTATCTACCGCGCAGAAGGACGCCCGCGCCGATCGGCATCCCGATGATGAATCACACACCGGATCCTCGGAGCGCAGAAGAAGAACCAGGGAACACCCAAATCCGATCCCCGTTCCGTCAAAGACGCCTTCGTCAGATCCAAGGAAGGGAAAGGATGCAATGTATCCTGGACGAGACAAATATCGCAACCCCTCTCCTCCGCCCAACGGTTACCCGCGACCCCCTCGCCGCCGTAGTCCAGCCGGAAACACCAGGCCCCCAGGGCATGGTGGAATTATTATCCGCGACAACGTGCTGCCAAGAAACAGAAACAGGGAGCACTCACCGGAACCTCGCCGGAACCAGAACAATGTTCATGAGCCCGAGCCCAGGAGGAGTCGGAATGAGGAGCGCGACCCAGAGCCTCGCCGGAGCCGCGACCCAGAGCCTCGCCGAAGCCGCGACCCGGAACCTCGCCCGAACGACCAGGGCAGCCAGCGCCATGGCGAAGGCAGCCACAGGAGCCGGAGCCAGCACCGAGAAGGCCGAGGAGAATCAGATGGCGGAAGCAAAAAATCGGACCGCCCACCTCGCAGGTCTCCCTCACCACCACCTAGCGGTGGCGGCGGAGGTGGAGGCGGAGGCAACGGTCGGAGATCTCGCTCTCGTTCACAATCTCCTCGCCACGGCCCGCGCGACGCCCGAGAACGCCTCAATGAGTACAGATCTGATTACATTGGCCCAAAATGCTTTGGCAGGATGATTCGAGGGGAACCAAAGCCAAGGATGAATCTCAAGCTACCCGGAAATCTGAAGAATTATGATGGCACGGAAAGGCCGGATACCTGGATTGAGGATTACTATAATGCTGTAACCTTCGCCGGAGGAACCCCTAACATCGCCTGCCGCATGCTTCAGTTGTACCTTGTAGGTCCAGCCCGGACCTGGCTCAGCGACCTCGAGAAGAATTCCATCTTTTGCTGGTTTGACCTGAAGAACGCTTTCGAAAAACACTTCAGGGGCACCTACAAGAGACCTGCCACAACAAGCGACCTGCAGGCATGTATCCAGAAGAAGGGCGAAACATCGAGGAATTTCCTCACCCGATGGTTGGCATGCAGAAACGAGTGCGAGAACGTCGACAACCGCACAGCAATGCACGCCTTCATTGGGGGCTTGCAGCGAGGAGGATTGCTGCGACACAAGCTAACTTGCTTGGTCAATGCAAACAAACTGACGTTGGACGACATGATCACCATCGCCAGCGATCATACTGCCGCCGATGACGACGCAGGCGGAGATCTAGCAGCAACGGCAATTCCCCTGCATCAACAAAAGAAGAACCGTGACAACGGTAGCAGCAGCAGCCATAAGCGCAAGAACCACGATGACCGGAAGAGTGGCGGATCCGAGATGGTCGCCATGGCGTTTCAACGCGGAGGTTCAGGAGGCGGAAGAGGACGCGGACATGGAGGCGGAGCCGGCAGGGTCGGCAGCATACCTCGAGGTCACGGTGGCGGATCCCGCGCCCCGCAAACCTACGAGGAGTACGAGACATGCCTTGCCTGGCCCATCTGGATCCGGTTACAGGGAAGTCCACTCACACCAACCGCAACTGCAAGTGGGTCAATGATCTAAAGAACGACCCGGAGGCAGGATACAAGCGCGCCCGGAAGCACCGCCCACGCGGCAAAGGTGGCAAGGGCAAGAACAAGGGCAGAGAGGAAGATAGTTCTGAGGCGATGGATGAGGATGATAACTCGCCGGATCCCAAGGCAGGATCCGCAGGTAAATCCAATCCATTCGATAAAAAGAGCGTGGGGGCTTACCACACTTTCCTCGGGACCCCAACAATACGCGCTTCCAAGTCAGCTACCCGGATCCTGAACGCCATAGTTCCGGCTGTGCCGCAGTACGTCAGGTGGTCGGAAATCCCGTGCACATTTGATAGGAAGGATCACCCCGCAATTGTGCCAAAAGAATGCTACGCCTTGGTTGTAAGTCCCCGCATAGACGGGTATGACTTCTCCAAGTGCCTCATGGATGGCGGAGCCAGCCTGAACATCATGTACCTGGAGACTCTAGAGCGGATGAACCTCACCAAGGAATAGCTCAAACACAGCAACACTGAGTTTCATGGCGTGGTTCCGGGTAAGAAGGCGAATTCCCTCGGCAGCATCACACTTCCCGTGGCTTTTGGCGATGTTCATAATTTCCGCGAAGAAAAGATCACGTTTGAAGTTGTGCCCTTCAAGAGCTCCTACCACGTCATCTTCGGCAGGCCCACCTACCACAAGTTCCACGCCAGAGCGTGCTACATCTACAACAAGCTCAAGATTCTGGGTCCTAAAGGTATGATTACCGTATCCGGAGACTACAAAAAGGCTCATGAGTGCGAGTTAGGCGAAGCCGCCTTCGCAGAGTCTGTGATATCTGGAGAAGAGCTGAAAGGCTACAGAGCCACGGTGGATCCGACTGAGATGCAGACCACCAAGAAGCAGATCTCCGAGCACAAAACCTCCTTCAAGGCCGCGATAGAAACCAAGAAGCACGACCTCATTAAAGGCGATTCTTCCAAACAGGTTTCAGTCGAAGCCAACATGGACCCCAAATAGGAAGACGCGCTCGTCGAGTTCCTCCGCGCTAACATGGATATCTTCGCATGGCAACCTTCTGACATGTCCGGAGTACCTAGGGAACTCGCCGAGCACTACCTCAACATCAATCCGGGGGCTAAACCGGTGAAGCAAGCTATGCGACGCTTTGGAGATAAGAAGCGCCGCGCCATAGGAATGGAACTAGCAAAGTTACTAGAAGCAGGTTTTGTAATAGAAGTTATCCACACCGATTGGGTCGCGAATCCCGTCCTTGTACCCAAAAAGAACACTGAAATACTAAGAATGTGCATCGATTACTCTGGCTTGAACAAGCATTGCCCGAAGGATCCGTTCCCCTTGCCGCGCATTGACCAAGTCATTGATTCGACGGCAGGGGCGGAACTTCTGTGTTTTCTTGATGCGTATTCCGGGTATCATCAGATCCGGATGAAGGAATCCGACCAAAAGGCGACTTCATTCATTACCCCGTTTGGTACTTACTGCTATGTTACTATGCCTTTTGGTTTGAAAAATGCAGGTGCCACCTATCAACGTACGATGCAGCGGTGCCTGAAGGACCAAATTGGTCGGAACGTGCACGCTTACGTCGACGACATCGCGGTCATGACCCGGAAAGGATCCGACCTGATCAGCGACCTCGCAGAAACCTTCGACAACCTCCGCAGGTACAAGATGATGTTGAATCCGCTGAAGTGCGTCTTTGGCGTGCCAGCCGGAAAACTCCTTGGCTTCATAGTCTCTCACAGAGGCATTGAGGTTAACCCGGAAAAGATCAAGGCAATCCTGTGTATCAAACGGCCAACTTGTCTCAAAGATGTGCAACGACTAACTGGTTGCGTCGCAGCAATCAGTAGGTTTGTTAGCCGTCTTAGCGAGAAGGCGCTACCTCTGTACAAGCTGCTGAAGAAAACAGACAAATTCGTCTGGGACGACGCAGCCGATGCAGCTCTTCGGGGGTTGAAGGAAATACTCACCTCCCCACCTATCTTGGCAGCCCCAGCAGAGTCAGAGCCAATGCTCCTTTATCTGGCAGCTACCAACAAAGTCATCAGCCTCGTCATCGTGGTGGAGCGAAAGGAAGAAGGTCATGAATATGACGTCCAAAGGCCTGTCTACTACATTAGCGAGGTGTTGACGGAGTCAAAGCAAAGATACCCTCACTTTCAGAAGCTAGCCTATGGAGTGTTCCTAGGCAGCCGGAAGCTGAGACACTACTTCCAAGAGCACCCAGTAATAGTTGTGAGCAAGGCTCCGCTGTCAACAATTCTCAACAACGCTGACGCAACTGGACGTACGGCTAAATGGTGCATCGAACTATCCGCCTTCGACATCGCCTACAAGCCCAGGACTGCGGTTAAATCCCAAATCTTGGCAGATTTCGTCGCAGATTGGACAGAAGCTCCGGATGCGAGTCTGGAGCCGGAACCAGAAACATGGGTCATGCACTTCGATGGATCCAAGCAGCATCAAGGCTCGGGAGCCGGAGTCACCCTGAAGTCCCCTACCGGAGAAGAACTGCAGTACGTTCTGCAGATCCACTTCGAAGCTACAAACAACATGGCGAAATACGAGGCTCTACTACACGGTCTACGCATCGCTAAGGAAATCGGGATCAAGCACATCATATGCTGTGGAGATTCCGACCTGGTGGCACAACAAGTAGCCGGAACCTGGAACGCCAGAAACTCCGTCATGGCGGCCTACAGAGACGAAGTTGATGAGATCGCCAAGTGCTTCCTCGGATACGAAGTCAAGTACGTCAGGAGAGATGATAACACAGCGGCAGACATGCTATCCAAGCTCGGATCCGGCAGGAAGCAAATTCCGCCTGGCATTTTCCTGGAGGATCCGGCAGCAGCCATAAGTGCTTCATAACGGGTCGTACTACCTTGTTGATTTCCGCGAGCTGAGGGATAGACCTGCTAATTGGCACCGGAAACGCAAGCGTGAGGATCCGGATGACATCTACGATGAGACAGATCGCCCTTGGAACATCGCACAGCTACGTCCTTTCTACACTTAGCATATTTTTTCCGAGTTACAAACTCTGTAATAGTTATACATGATCAATGAAATAAAGCTTATGGTTCACTCTCTGAGTCTTTTACCTCCTTTACTTATTCATTTTTAGATCATGTATGTTTTCCAACTAAAACCGCAGAGCTGGATTTTTCCGCCTAGGCATGCATGAAAGTTGTGATTTTCAAAAAATCGTCCTTTAGGACGTAAGCTTAAGTTTTCTGATTAAGTTGTTATCTGTTGCGAACTCGTGGATTCCTAGTAGCGATTTCCGGCACCTATGCCTGGGGGCTTGTTTCCGCGGTTATGGACGGATTGCCATTGGGCTTCGTCACCGCTGGCGAGTGTTTCCGGCTAAGGTCCTCCGGCTCGCGGAAGGTCAAGCGGGCAAGCCGGAAAACAATAAAATCAGCACTTGCTTTCCAACATAAAACGAAACATGCGCATGATATTAACGGATAGCAGGATAAGTGTTTCCGCCCCATGAATAGTCGTTTCGTTTCCTAGCTGCTTAAGAATTTAAAGTTATATTACAAACCCTCGCTGGGGCCAAAATGATGCATTGTTTTCCCCGCAGGAATAAAAGTTTTCACTCCCCCTTAACCGGAGAAGTCTTGCCCTCTGGATCTTTTTCCTTGGCGCCTTCAGCCGGAGATGACACGTCTTCATCACTTTCTTTTTCCTCTTCAGAAGCTGCGGTGCTGGTCTTGGGTTCTTCTTGGGGAGCGTCCTTGGAGCTGGTCCAGGTATATTGGGTTCCGGATTCCGCAGGTCGCGCCTTCGCGGCGAGCTCCTTTTGAAGTTCGTCTTCCAAAGGCTCGTCCGCAGGAAGAACGACCTTGTCGTAGAATTCCTCGTGCCGGATCCTGCGCGCGATACTGGTGTCGTAGCCGCTCACTGCATCCAGGAGCGCGTTAACATCCGCATCCGGAGGAACGCCCGTGGTTACCTGATCAAGATCAAGATCCGGATTATGTGCTAAGCACATGGTCAAGGCCATTGCAGCTGCGCCTCGGGCTGATGATGCTTGTAGATCCGTCACCAGCTCCGGAAGAATGTCCATCTTTCCAACAAGCTTGCGGACGTTGCAAGTGCGGCTCCTCTTGATGGATAAGTTATAGCATATCTTGCGGGAGGCGGAGATGAGATCTTTGCAATCATCGCCCGCAAGTTGAAGAAGGTCATCCCGTGGGAACAAATTCCGACGCTGTTCCGGATACCCAAGCGGCTCTGCATAAGATAATCAGGATATAAGCATGCAATTTGAGCACAAAGAAAAAACAAAAGTCGGAGCACACATCTAGACAAAGGTTTCATCATAGTACCCAAGATGTTCTCGTTGAGCAAGTCCCAGTGATGTTCCGCGGTCTCCATATATTTCCGGAGTCCATTGAGCTCTTTTTGCTGCCTCTTGATGGTCTCGCTGTCAGCATTCTTCTTCAATATCATTTCGCCCTTTTCCCTGATGAGCTCAGAGTTTTTCTCTGCCAGCTGCTTCTCGGCCTGCTCCCTCTTTAGTTCCGCCTCCTTTAGCTTCGTTTCCAAATCTTGGTACGAGGAGCGCAGGTTCTCAAGTTCAGACGAGGCTGTAGCAAGGGAAGAGGATGCGCCTATAATAACATAAGTTAACAGTAAGTTCAAAGTCGGAGTATGACTAATGACGAAGAAGGCGGAAACCAACCTTGGGCGTCCGCCAGTTGTTTGGTCAGTTCCGCATTCTCATCCTTCAGAGTCCGGATATTTTCCGCCTGATTCAGAGTAACGCGGTGCTGAAGGGCGATGTTCTTATGCAGCTCATAATGCAGCGCCTGCTGTTCCTGTAAGACAGAGCAGGAGTAAAAATTCCGCCTGTAACAGTGGTTTCTTCCAAAGCATTATTGCCGGAACTTTTCCGCCATAATGCTTGGGGGCTACTGATCCAATTTAAAAACTTTCCCGGAAATAATCTTTCTCTAAGCATCTAAGCGCTAACTATTTTTTGAGTTTCCGCTTACATGCTTGGGGGCTACTGGGGAGTACCTTTTGCTTGCAGATGAGCTTGTCGAGGAACTGGCCGACATTCTTCTTGAAGTCCTGGATTTCCGATGTCGCGGAGTCAGGCTTCCCCCAGGCGTTGTTCAGCATGGCGTTGAGCAAGTCTTGCTCAAGCTCCCATTTCTCCGCCTCGGATAACTTGTTGAAAAACTTTGTAGCATATGCCTTGGGGGTGGAAGTGGTGTCAACCGGATCTCCAAAGTTCTTCGGAAAAACGACGATGTCGCCAGCACCGTCTCCGGCCTTCTCAGAAGAAGTGACTTCAGCCTCTCCTTGGCCTTGTTCTTCCGCGTCTTCTTGGGCAGGGCCTTTGGCCTTAGGATCTTCTCCGCCCACCTTCTCGCTGCTAACCGGAATTATTTCCGGTGCAGTGTTTGCGGCAGGAGGGGGAGATGGATCAGCCTGAGGAGGAGACGGCTGAGGAGTAGGGTGGGAGGCACTTGGCGGAACTGGAGTAGAAGGACCAACTGCCGGAGACTTTTTCATATATTTGGTGATAGGTTCTTGGCCGGAGGTCCGCGTGGCGGTGGTGCTCGGATTCCTGCAAACAAGTAAAAGGGATCGAATAAGAAATAATTTCGTCAAGATAAAATTGCACCATATTCGAAAACTTACGGGGCGCCGGGGATGATGGGGCGCGTGCGTTGGCCAGCTGTTGAAAGCATCCTCAGGAGCGCACGCTCCGCTTTCCTCGAGTCTAGCGGAGGTGGCTTTGTGGTCTTGGGCTTCTTGGCGGAGGCCTCGCCGCTAGCTCCGGCTTCAGAGCCGGAAGCCTTGGCGCGGGGACGCTTCGTAGGACGAGGGGCCGCCTTGCGGGGTGCCTGTTCCTCTTCCTCCTCATCGTCTTCCGGAGCCTCCTCCGCCGCGTCGCCGCTGACAGGGACACGAAGAATGGTGCGGAAGCTTTCCTCCGCCAAAGTGTTGAGCTGGAAGGAATATGAATAAAAGTTAGTTAACATCCAAATACTTGTGAAGTTTGAAGCAATGGAAAGAACAAAGTTTACCGGAGGACACTGGTCGTTTGTGTAAATATCCTTGATCAGTTCCGGGACCTGTTGGCCCCTAGGAATCTTCACCAACGTCTTGAACCTTCTCTTCAGGGAGTCGGCCGGAAGATCGTGGCGGGTAACCCGAAGGAGATCGTCCGCCCCGGTATAAGCACACATCAGGCGTGCGTTGTAGCGTAGAGGCTGGATTCTCCGGGAAAACCAGCTAAGAGTGAGCTGGGCTCCGGTCAGTCCGTCGTGGACTAGCCAGGAGATTCTCCGCGCTGCCTTCTCCAAGATAGGGGTTTGGGCGAGCGAAGGAACGAAGCTCCAGCTTGCGAGCTCTTCCGGAGGCTCGTTGATGAACTGGGGCAAGCCTTCATGGACGTCCGGAACTGAAGCGTTCTTCTCATAGAACCATCCGGCGTTCCAGTACCGGACGGATTCGTGCGAGTCGTGGGGAGGGTACATGCGGCTAGGGCGGAGCATAAACGTCATACTCCCACAGTTCACCATTGCTTTGTCCTTGGTTTCCTTCTTCACCCGGAAAAAGAACTGCCATAACTTGACATCTGGCCGGATCCCAAGGTGCCCTTCGCAAAGAGTTACGAAGTTGGACAGGAGGAGATATGAGTTTGGGCAGATGTTGTGGGGCTGGAGCCCGTATGTGTTGAGGACGGAGAGAAAAAACTCCGAGCAGGGAAGTGAAAGCCCGCGTTCCACCCAAGCCTTGGTCATAACAATTTCTCCGGCTTCGGGCTTGGGGACGTCGGAATCACGTGTGAAACTCCAATGAGTAGAGATCATGCCCTCGTTCTGGAGCTCTCTAAGCTCCACATCAGTAGTTGCGCAGGGCCACCACTGACCCCGCTCTCCTTCACGGATCCGGGCCTTGGACGCCCTCTTATTTTCCGCTCCCTGAACCTTGGCCGCCATCCTAGCTTGTCCCTCGAGTTCTTCTTGAAGCTCTTGGAGGGAGGGGATCCGGCTTGGAGCGGTGCTGGAAGATGCGGAAAAAGGTTGAGCTAGTCTAATGTCGGAAACATATGGTGGCAGGAATGATATGGGATCCGGGCATATTGGTTCTATTGGATTGGGATCCGGGCTACTCGGAGAGCTACCGGTACAGTGCGATGAATCGAGTGGCATGCTTCCGGCTGCGCCCATACAAATTGTTTGAGTACCCGGATCACTTAGTCTATCTTCTACACTAAGTCTATCTTCTACGAGGCCGGCGCACTTACCGCTAATGGCGCGGTGGCTCGACGGAGCTCCGGTGGAGACGAGGACGCCGGACTTGAAGTAAACCGCCCCGCGTGACCACGAATCGGCGGCGGAGAGAAATTCCCGTTCAACCGAAGGGATCTTGGCGCGAGGGGAGGCTTGGATTGGCGGCGCGCGGAGCTCACCATGGCGAAGTTCGCCGGAGTCGAGATCTATCGGGCGGCGCGGCGCGAGGAGGAAGACGAAGTGGTGAGAAGAGGTGAAAGAATGAAAATTTACCGAGCCGCGGGGTATTTATAGGCCGCACGCGGAGATTCGGGATTCGGATACGACGGTGGAAACGGAACGGTCACACCGTTGGATGGATGACACGTGTTTTAGGTCAACTGCGATAAAACGACGTGGAGGTAACTTAACCATGCACTCCCGAAATTTCCGGCTAAAGATTTGCATCTGCGAAAATTTAGCGCGGGAAATGAGGAGGTTGTGCGCGGGAAAATCGGAGCTTCCGTTGTTCTGCGTGATCTGAAGATGAAGGATTTCCGAATGAATGAACCCGGAATCAAGTAAGAAGTTTTGAAGCTCTTCAAGATTCTCTTCGTTTCCGAGTTGTATGAAGTCGGATGAATGATGAATCTCGGAGAACTTCGGGGGCTACTGTTGTGGGTATACTTTATGGGTATATCAACGGCATGGCTTAGATCCGGCAAGCCCGGGTGGCCCATAGTAGGTGGTGAGGCATGTGGCCCATCGGGCGGCCCAGTTGCTGTAGATCATGAAGGATGAAGTCCAGCCCAGGAACGAGGAGCCGGATCCTAACCGACCTACGAAGGAGGCCGGATCTGTGGAGGCCCATGAAGTATCCGGATCCAGCACGGACTAGAAGGAAGGCGGATCCTTGACGTACACGGCAAGGATTTGTACCGTAGTTAGGCAACTTGTATTCCGGCTAGGACTCTCCGTGTAAACCCTAGATCCGTGCGCCTTTATAAGCCGGATCCCGGGAGCCCTAGAGGCACAACCACAACTCATTGTAACAACGCGAAAGCGCCCAGATAATTCCAAACAAGCAGCAGTAGGCCCTGTCATCGTGCAGGTGTTCCGAAGCTGGGTAAATCGCGTACCACCGTCCCGTGTGCACTCCGCCCTATGGCCCCTACTACTTCTCCCCCTCGCGAGGATCCCTCCTCCGAGGTACCGTCGAATAGGCAACGACAGCCACGATAGAAGCTAACTTCGAAGAGTACATGGCAGAAGAAAAAGCACAAGCTTTGCAGAAGAAGAAGAACAAGAAAGAGGGCAAAAGGAAGGTAGACACCGGTAATATCCCTGGTAGGGTTACCCGGAGTAAGGTGGTGGCCCCGGCGAGTCACACCAGGAGCAAGAGAAAGATTTTATTCTGAACAACTAATTTGAATTTGTATGAACAATTTGTATTGTGGTTCCCTTTGTATTGGGGATCCCTTTGTGTTGAACAATTTGTATTGGGGATGCCTTTGTGTTGAACAATTTGAATTTGTATGAACAATTTGTATTGTGGTTCCCTTTGTATTGGGGATCCCTTTGTGTTGAACAATTTGAATTTGTATGAACAATTTGTATGCCACATTTAAGCCACATTTATCATTTTAGGGTTTTAGGGTTTTAGGGTTTTAGGGTTCAATTCAAAATAATTCAAAACATGGTGGAACCTTCCCATGGAGCCTTGTTATGTTACCTACAACCTAGAGAAATAATAATGGAAAAGGAATATAGAGATATGAAGTTTTTATGCCAAAAGCTTCAAAACCACTTCCTAGTCCATGAGCTACTAGATATGAAGATGCAGGGCTTTCTGCTCAATACACCTCCCAAATACCCACTATGCTTACAAACTTTGTCCAAATGAGTCCAAATTCGTCACACTTGTGTATCTTTGAGTTGCAAACAATATCTAGTCGGCCAAAATGTAATATATTGTTCAAATAACACAATTTTACAATTTTTATGCCAAAAGCTTCAATTTCCCTTAGTCCGTTTATAATTTGGGTGCCCCTGTTTTACTTAGTGTTACTCAGTTTTCCCCCTCCGGGCCCACTTGTTTTACTCAGTCATACTCAGTTTTGCCCTTCCGATAAACATTTCCTCACTTTTCCCCCTCTTAGTTCTACTCAGTTTTCCTAACTTGTACTCACCGGCTGATCTACGATTGGTCGAGATGTATGTCACACGGATCTTGGTTAGTTGAAAGCTCAACGAACGCTTGCACCGTTCGATCATTTATGATCGGACGGCTGTATCTCTCTCTCTACCACGATGGACGCATACGGAGACAAGAGCGTAGCACATACCTACCAACCCCTGGCGATCGCATATTCCAGTCGCATCCTCCTCTCTCGTATTTCCTCTCTTACTACGGCGGTCGCGGCGGCGCGGATCTAACCGTGCGTGCGGCGGCGCGGATCTAACCGTGCGTGCGGCGGCGCGGATCTAACCGTGCGTGCGGCGGCGTGCGGCGGCGCGGATCTAACCGTGCGTGCGGTGGTGTGCGGCGGCGCGGATCTAACCGTGCGTGCGGCGGCGTGCGGCGGCGCGGATCTAACCGTGCGTGCGGCGGCGTGCGGCGGCGCGGATCTAACCGTGCGTGCGCCGTGGATCTAAGAGTGCCGGTGAGGATCTAACCGTCAGAAATAGTTGAAATGTCTCTCTCTGTCTCTCTCTGTCTCTAACCGGTGAGGATTCTATTCTCAGATCTGTTGAATGATGAAGAACACCAAGACGGCGGCCGTGCCGACAGTGGTCATCGATGCCACGAACATTGAAGCCATCGCCTACAACATCGCTTCGATGGCGCGGACCCAGCCTTCAATATCGGAGCCTGTTGATGTCTCACTTCCGGTGCCGAGAGTGCGAATCGATGCCAAGACGATTGAAGCCATCGTCTACAACCGCGCTGCAAAGCCGCCGATCCAGCCCTCCGCAGATCCGTCGCTGATGAAGTACACCAAGACAGCGGCGGTTCCGACACTGGTCATCGATGCCATGAACATTGAAGCCATCGCCGATAACATCGCTTCAATGTTTGATGGCGCAGATGACCGTGTTCGACGCCGCAAATTGGGATAAATTATGATAAATTTGTATTTTTCAATTTCCAAATGGGATAAAATTGTTCGAACTACTACCTCCGTCTCAAAAAAAGCTTCTCCACGTTCTTGATGTGTCCATGTACATCCGTATGTATGATTTGAATTCTATCCCAACTTGATTGGGAAGATATTGATATGTATTTGATCCGGAGGCTGGTACACGCTTTCACTTTTGGGATCCCTTCACTTTTATAAAATGTTCATGCATTCTAAAATTATCGTGCGCATTACTTAGCACAAGTAGGAAATTGTACACCAAAATACAGTGCTTAGAGCCACAACAAAATACAGTGGTTAGAGCCATCTACTGAATAACAATTCTATACTAAATCGTCTACCAGAACCACATAACTGCTAGGACAGGGATGACACCTAATAAAACTGCACAGATGAATCTACTTTTCTCCTCTCCCATCACTTTAAGTTCATGTTCTAGATTTTCTACCACTTGATCAAATACGGCAAGATCTGTCTCAACTCTCAACTTCTCCTTGCGAATAAGCTCTGAATTCTTCTTTTCTTCCTCCACAATACGCTTCAGCTCGAATATCATCAGGTTTTTACGGGCCAATTCATCACCAAAATTGGCCACCTTCTCCTCCAAATCCATCCTCTGGCTACACCACTGGGTTGATTCATCTTGGTATGCAATGTACCATGGATCATCGGCTTGCCTGGCTAACTGTAACAATAATGGAAAAAAGAACAACTGAAATCACCCCAACAGGCCATGGCGGAACTTCAAATTCAACGGTAGTACAGAGAGCTGAAGCTAGATACCTGCACTTCCGACGAGGTAGGAGAAGTAGAACGTGGCCACGACATGATCGAATCCCCACCCTCGCCGGTGTACCCGCTACGACCAGACATTGAGGACTATTTCGTACCTGCAAACTCCAATAAATTACGGGAACCGAATCGATTAGGGGGCGGGGGAGGCAGAAGCGGAGGTCTTACCAAGCTATACCAATTGGTGCGCGGAACAAATCCCGGTCGTCGTGGGCGGCGGATCTGCTTGCAGCAGACTTTCCTGCGGTGGGTACAATGCGTGCGGACGAAACAAGTGTTGGAGCCGTGGTTGACGTGCAGCGCCGCAGTTCGTCCGACGCCGCCGGGGGACAGAGCCGGTGGCGCGACAAGGCGCCGGCGATGGCTGCTCCGTCCGACGGTGGGGAACGAGCTGCCAGCGGTTCTCCGGTCTAGCTTAAGAATAATTAATTAGTGAACTTGTTGCTTCTCTCTATGATATTCTCTAAAGACATATATCAGAGCGGCAATATGTGAGTTTTCCTGAAAAATAGACGACCCACTGGTCATTGGCTGCGCAGGCCCCACAGAGCGGCAATATATGATTTTTTCTCTCTAAATAAGTAGACGATCCCACTGGTCATTGGCTGCGGCAGCCACACAGAGCGACAATATGTGTCTTTTCCTGAAAAATAGACGACCCCACTGGTCATTGGCTGCGGAGGCCCCACAGAGTGGCAATATATGATTTTCTCTAAATAAATAGACGACCCCACTGGTCATTGGCTGCGGCAGCCCCACAGAGCGGCAATATATGTCTTTTCCTGAAAAAATAGACGACCCCACTGGTCATTGGCTGCGGAGGCCCCACAGAGCGGCAATATATGAGTTTCTCTAAATAAATAGACGACCCCACTGGTCATTGGCTGCGGCTGCCCCACAGAGCGGCAATATATGTCTTTTCCTGAAAAATAGACGACCCCACTGGTCATTGGCTGCGGCAGCCCTATAGAGCGGCCCCATTTGTCACTGGCAGCACCGCGTATAAAATCATGAAATAAAACGGCCCACACGTCAGCGATAGATGGATGGCTGCTCCGACGTGTCTCCTGACCCTACCCGTCAGCACGAGACGGTCAGGGAGGAGCTGCCCCTGTGCGGCCCCACCCGGTCAGACTAACGGTCAAGGCCTCTGACCTGACGGCTACCGGCCGTTCCAGCACTTGTGCGTGTTTCAAACTAGAGGAGGGGAAAACTGAGGAAAAACTAAGGGACTGGGGAAAACTGAGTACAACTAACGAACCAGGGGCACGGAAATAGAAATCCCTATAGTAATTATTCAAATTGATAAACATGGTCTAGACATATTCAAACCAGAAAAATCATGTATCTACCCCTAACCCTAAACTCTGTCTTATGAAGTCAAGCATGAACATAAGTGGTTTTGGGTTTCAAACATGGTAATTTCAAGAACCTCCCAAAAGCTTCATTTTAGAGTTTCTAAGAGAAGGATCCAGACTTACCTTTTCATTTTCACATGTTAAACTTGTTTAAATCTTGCTCAAACCTAGGATTTACCAAGATTCAAATGGGCATAAAAATCAAAAAATGAAATACCAATGCACATAGTCCTCTTATGTCATATAGTAAGCATTCAAGTTGATAAACAAGGTCTAGACATATTCAAACCAGACAAATCATGTATCTACCCCCCTATCGACCCTAAACTATGTCTTATGAAGTCAAGCATGAAGATAAGTGGTTTTGGGTTTCAAACATGGAAATTTCAAAAACCTTCCAAAAACTTCATTTAGGGTGACTAAGAAGGATACAGGCTTCCCTTTTCATTTTCATGTTCTATACTTGTTTAAATCTTGGTCAAACCTAGGATTTGACCAAGATTCAAATGTGCATCAAAATTCCAAAAAAATCAGAAAAATGAAAAACCAAAGCACATAGTTTTCTTATGTCATATAGTAAGCATTCAAGTTGATAAACAAGGTCTAGACATATTCAAACCAGACAAATCATGTATCTACCCCCTATCGACCCTAAACTTCGTCTTATGAAGTCAAGCATGAAGAGAAGTGGTTTTTGGTTTCAAACATGGAAATTTCAAAAACCTCCCAAAAGCTTCATTTTAGAGTGACTAAGAAGGATCCATGCTTACCTTTTCATTTCCATGTTTTAAACTTGTTTAAATCTTGCTCAAACCTAGGATTTGACCAATATTCAAATGGGCATAAAAAAAATTAAAACAAAGCACATAGTCTTCTCATGTCATATATATAGTAAGCATTCAAGTTCATAAACAAGGTCTAGACATATTCAAACTAGGCAAATCATGTACCCCCTAACCCTAAACTTTGTCTTAATTATATATGAAGTCAAGCATGAATTGAAGCAGAGAAGTGTGGTTTTGGGTTTCAAACATGGAAATTTCAAAAACCTCCCAAAAGCTTCATTTTAATTAGACTGACTGGTTAATTAAGAAGGATCCAGGATTAATTACCTTTTCATTGTCATGTTTTAAACTTGTTTAAATCTTGGTCGAATCTAGGACTTGACCAAGATTCAAATCTGCATAAAATAAAAAAATAGAAAAATGAAAACCCAAAGCGCACATAGTCTTCTTATGTCATATAGTAAGCATTCAAGTTGATAAACAAGGTTTAGACATATTCTAACCAGACAAATCATGTAACTACCCCTAACCCTAAACTCGGTCTTATGAAGTCTAGCATGAAGAGAAGTCGTTTTGGGTTTCAAACGTTTAAAGCAAAAGCCCCATTTCAAATATTTCAAACTTATTCAAATTTGGTTCAAATTTGAAAGACATACAAGTTATAGCACACATAGTGCATACATGTTCACACATACTGCACTAGATGCTAACCCTATAGTTTGAGGCCATTGGATGAGGTCGAAAAAATTCTTGGATTAGAAATGGGGTTGTTCGAACCCCGTAGTTGGATTTTTTTGAACCTTGATCTGTAGTACTGGGCAAAACCCTAGTTTAACCTATTTAATTATAGATTCGTAGGTCGATTTTTCTACTCACCTTTTTATTATTACTATGCAGCACATGTGTGTTTGCCCGTCTAGCTAGTGAAACTCGGAGGAAGAGGGATCACTCGGAAGGACAGAAGAAGGGAGAGCATTATGGTGTCTCCCCTTTTTCGGGTGACGATGTTGACTATTGTGCAGGGTTTGTCAGTGAGCAGGGAGGTGCGAGCGAGCGAGCGAGCGAGTCGAGCGAGGCCGAGAATGAGAGAGATTTGTCTTTTTTTGTGAGAGGGACAACCGAAGGATCCAGAAGGACCCACAGACTCCCAATACGCATCCTGAATCCTGACGCGTCTTCTCTTGACAAAGAAAATGGCTGGGAGTTTGGGTACCTACTGCACGTGACTTGTGCTCACTGAAGTGTGGGACCTCACGCATGGGAACCACACGTAAGTGACAGATCTGTTGGTGTAAAAACTCGGTTGATTATTATAGTGCATTAGAACAAAGTTTCCTATGGATTCAAGGGTAGGAAATCCAAGTTAACTCATTTACATGACATTAATTTTTCCATGAAGCAAAGTTAACACATCTATCAATTGGTACATTTTGGAGTGACTAAGAAGGATCCATGCTTACTTATTCGTTTTCACGTGTTAAACTTGTTTAAATCTTGCTCAAACCTAGGATTTCACCAAGATTCAAATGGGCATGAAAATGAAAAAATGAAATACCAATGCACATAGTCTTCTTATGTTATATAGTAAGCATTCAAGATGATAAAAAAGGTCTAGACATATTCAAACCAGGCAAATCATGTATCTACTCCCTAACCCTAAACTTTGTCTTAATTATGAAGTAAGGCATGAAGAGAAGTGGTTTTGGGTTTCAAACATGGAAATTTCAAAAACCTCCCAAAAGCTTCATTTTTAGATGTTGGTCAAACCTAGCTAGTATTTGACCAAGATTCAAATGGGTATAAAATTCAAAAAAATCAGAAAATGAAAAACCAAAGCACATAGCCTTCTTATGTCATAAAGCAAGAATTCAAGTTGATAAACAAGGTCTAGACATATCCAAACCCGACAAATCATGTATCTAACCCCTAACCGTAAACTCTGTCTTATGAAGTCAACCATGAAGAGAAGTGGTTTTGGGTTTCAAACATTGAGATTTCAAGAACCCCCCAAAAGATTCATTTTAGAGTGACTAAGAAGGATTCATGGTTACCTTTTCATTTTCATATTTTAAACTTGTTTAAATCTTTGTCAAACCTAGGATTTAACCAAGATTCAAATGGGCATAAAAATTCAGGAAAAAACCAAAAGAATGATAAACCAAAGCACATAGCATTCTTATGTCATATATATAGTAAGCATTAAAGTTGATAAACAAGGTCTAGACATATTCAAACCAGATAATCATGTATATATCTGCCCCTAACCTTAAACTCTGTCTTAATTATGAAGTCAATCATGAATAGAAGTGGTTTTGGGTTTCAAACATGAAAATTTCAAAAACTTCCCAAAAGATGGTACATATTAGGGTGACTAAGAAGGATCCAGGCTTACCTTTTCGTTTTCATATTTTATACTTGTTTAAATCCTGGTCAAACCTAGGATTTGACCAAGATTCAAATGGGAATAAAATTCAAAAAAATAGAAGAATGAAAAACAAAAGCACATAGTCTTCTTATGTCATATAGTAAGCATTCAAGTTGGTAAACAAGGTTTAGACATGTGTTCAAACCAGACAAATCATGTATCTACCCCCTAACCATAAACTCGGTTGATCTTATGAAGTCTAGCATGAAGAGAAGTCGTATTGGTTTCAAACATTGAAATTTCAAGAACCTCCCAAAAGCTTCATTTTAGAGTGACTACAAAAAGATCCAGGCTTGCCTTTTCATTTTCATGTTTTAAAATTGTTTAAATCTTGGTCAAACCTAGCCTATTTGACCAAGATTCAAATGGGCATAAAATTCAAAAAAAAAACCAGAAAAATGAAAACCAAAGCACATAGCCTTCTTATGTCATATATAGTAAGCCTTCAAGTTGATAAACAAGGTCTAGACATATTCAAAATAGAAAAAAGCATGTATCTACCCCTAACCCTTAACTCTGTCGTATGAAGTCAAGCATGAAGAGAAAGTGGTTTTGGGTTTCAAACATGGAAATTTCAAAAACTTCCCAAAAGCTTAATTTTAGAGTGACTAGGAAGGATCCAGGCTTACCTTTTCATTTTCATGTTTTAAGTTTGTTTAAATCATGGTCAAACCTAGGATTTGACCAACAACAAGATTCAAATGAGCATAAAAATTCAGAAAAAATCAAAAAAAAGAAAAAAAAAACCAAAGCACATAGTATTCTTACGTCATATATATAGTAAGCATTCAAGTTGATAAATAAGGTCTAGACATATTCAAACCCGACAAATCATGTATCTACCCCTAACCCTAAACTCTGTCTTATGAAGTCAACCATGAAGAGAAGTGGTTTTGGGTTTCAAACATTGAGATTTCAAGAACCCCCCAAAAGCTTCATTCTAGAATGACTAATAAGGATCCAAGCTTACCTTTTCATTTTCATGTGTTTTAAACTTGCTTAAATCTTGGTCAAACCTAGGATTTGACCAAGATTCAAATGGGCATAAACATTCAGAAAAAATCAAAAAATGAAAACCAAAGCACATGAATCTTCATACACACGATAGTCCGTCTTGTGAAGACATTTTGTTTTTACTACCCTATCACATGTTTCTGTATATAGTAAGTAATATGTATCCAAAAATGATTTTTGGGGATTTATAGGATGAAGTTATAACACACCTACATTTTAAATTGGAATTACTTTCAATAAATCAGCATAAAGTCATTTAAATGTGTGAAACTAGCTAGAAAGCACTAAAAAACGTAAAGAGTTGGGAATTTTCACAAATATGTGGCCTTATTTATCTTAAAAATATAGAGGTGCCATTCTGAGCCGTATCTTATGTACCCCATTCACAAAATAAACCTATTTTGTCATCTAGAAATTGAAAAATGAGTTTTATATACCGAAAAGTTGAAAAGTCTAGTCAGCAACATTGTTGGGAATGGCAAAATGCACCACCATTCCCAATTTGGGCACATTGTAACAAACTATGCCACAAATATGGCCATAACTATATCATTTGGCTTGCAAACTAGGAATCTTCATACACGATAGTCCGCTTTGTGAAGACATTTTGTTTTTCACTACCCTATCACATGTTTATTATTTTCCCTGTCAACTAACACATACAAGCACACTCCATGTAGAAGGGTTTCATTTTTGAGGTTTTCTTCATTTTCATTTATTTATTTCAAAACCAGGTCAAAATGGTCGACATGATTATCTTTGCAAAGGGGTTGAATATTTTAGTACTATCACTGGTTTCTATATATAGTAAGTAATATGTATCTAAATATGATTTGTGGGGACTTGTAGGACCAAGTTATAACACACCTACAATTCAAATTTGAATTACTTTCAATAAATCAGCATAAAGTCATTTAAATGTGCGAGACTAGCTAGAAAGCACTAAAAACCGTAAATTTGGGAATTGGCATTAAAATATGGCCTAATTTATTTTAAAAATGTAGATGCGCCATTTTGACCCATATCTTATCTACCCCATGCACAAAATAAACAATTTTTTATCATCTAGAAAATGAAAAACGATTTTTTATACCGAAAACTTGAAAAGTCTAGTCATCAACAGTGTTAGAAATAGCAAGATGCACCACCATGCCCAATTAGGGAACACTATAACAAACAATGATGTCCAGGGAGAATCAAACTTGGTAATATTAACTATGAGATTGAACAAAACGTTATATTTGGTTTACCCTTTGAACCTCCTAACTTACCACAACATTGACTTCTTATTTTTATTTACAAATAGATATTTTAATATCCCATTGTTGTGCAATAATATATGTTTTTTCTCAAATCAATTAGCATTTGATTTTCAGAAACTACCATAATAATTTATGAGAAAGCGTTGAACAAGTTTCAGAATGTAATTTTATACTTGATATGACCAATAATAGACTTAAATTAAATTGGATTTCAAAGCTCAGATTTTATAAGCGAATAGAGTTTCATGTTGCAGACTATGTATTAGCTTGACGGGCACCCTAGAATAAAGTAGGTCGGTCACTTACGTGTGGTTCCCATGCGTGTAGGTCCCACACATCAGTGAGCACAAGTCACGTGCGATAGGTAGGCAAACTCCCAGCAATCTTCTTTGTCAAGTAAAGACGCATCGTCAAGACTCTCTCTCTCTCTCTTTCTCTCCCATTTGTCGCTGAAAAAAAAGAATATTAGACGGGCACGTAGCCTGCACTGCAGGTCTACGGAACTGAAACCCTGTGTGCCAGTCAACATCACTCACCGAAAAAAGTGAAGCATTTCTTTTCACCATAAATAACAGCGACCCCGTGAGGCACTGCTCTCCCTTTCTCTTTCTCCTTCCGTGTGATCCCTTTTGCACCTTTTATCCTTTGCACGAAACTCCACTTATTGTTGTCATTGTTGCACAGAACACTCACTTAACCTGTTCTTTTGCACATATCACCAACTCATGTATTTGTTGCACAAAGGTCTAAATCTCTGGCTAAGCTACTTTTCTCTAAGGGCTCCTTTGATTCAAAGGATAGAAAAAGCATAGGAATAGGAAAGTCATAGGATTAGAATGGCATGTCTATTTGAATCCCTTAGGAAGGTGAAGTGTGTTTGATTGAAGCAAAGGAATTTTTCATGAGGTATGAGCTAATGTTTTTTTCCTATAGGAATTACACTACAAGATTTCCATAGGTATTTTTCCTATAGGATATATTCCTATGAATCAAACAACATGTATAGGAATTTTTTTCCATAGGAACCAAATCCTACACAATTCCTATGCAAATCCTATGAATCAAAGGAGCCCTAAATCTGATGGGCGGGACCTAGAAGGTAGTGGTAATATCCATTGTCATTGTGTAGTGTGTTTTTTAGAACTCTAAAATAATATGCAAATATTTTAGCAATTGAAATAATATAAATTAACTAATATGGGAAGTCATGAAATATATTTTCTACTATCCGGCCAATAGCAAGTGTCATGAAATATATTCATTGCAAACTTAGTGATAATCACTCGAGTTTGATATGAATGGCCTAGCTAGCTATGGGCATCTCCCATATATATGTTGTCCACACGACCAACCAACAAGCAAAAGGTATTCCATGAGGAAAGTTTCTTATGGGTGACTTTCATCTTTGCCGCAAAACACGCGCCGAAATTGTTGGCGCGTCCCATTTTCAAGCTACCCCAAAACCTGCGGTTTGCCCGTCGGCCTATAAAACATCGGTCAACAGAGGATATTTCCCTGTAGAGCATAATATTAACACCACAGCTTTCTCATGCTTCTACCAGGCACACTCCCATGACGACGGCCGTGCCTCACCGCCCCTCCTCACCATCACTGCCTCCTCACCAGCCACCGTAGTGACCGACCACGTTTTACCGGCGGACCTCCCTTGCTGTCTAGCAAGCCGGATTAGCTTCCTCGACGCCGACGTTGACCGCGCCATATCTGCTCCGGATCTGCTTCCCCGACTCTGTAGTCCACCTCACCGGAGATCGAGATGGGCAAAAAACGCGGCCCCAAAGCCGACGACCCCCAACCAAAGAGTAAATCCGCCCTGGCCTTAGACGAAGGTTGATGAATACTTTACATGTCCGCTTTTGTTATATGCATTTGATTTCTGACACTAGTTTTTGTTGCCTTCTTGCAATGCATTCTTGCTGATATTAGATCAGTGTAGATAGTTGTTTGCCGCGTAGCTATATGAGATCTCAACCTTACATCTGCTGATCGAGAGGAAGATCGAGGTTATGTCCGCTTTCGCTATGCATTTCTTTACCGAGAATCACTTCTGTGTGATATGTTTTGGGGGTTTGAAGTATGCATTTTACAAAGGTTATGATAGCAGTCAAGCTAGCAGAGCAATTTGTTGATCGTATTAAACTGCCTGTATTTTTTTTTATCTCGGAACTCTGCTGATCGTAACCTTACATCTGCTGATGGAGAGGCAGAGCTTATGTCCGCTTTTGTTACGCTTTTCTTTTCCAAATATCACTTTTGTGCGGTACTTTTTTGGGGTTTGAATACTTGTCTCAGTCAACTGAGAATTTCTAAAGTCTCAGTCACTCACAAAAATGCACTTGAGCTGCACTTTTCTGTCAAAAAAGTGCAATTGCACTTTTCTACTAGAAAAGTGCAACTGATCCGAGTTTCACATTTTTTTGAACTGCAGTTGTACTTTTCTGAAGTGACTGAGACTTAAGAATTTCTCAGTTGACTGAGACATAGACACACCCAGACCTGAAGGCTTATTTATAAAAGTCAAACCAAGTAAAGTTTGACCAAACTTTCAGAACAATCTATCAAGAAATATAATATTTCGTAGATACCGTATTTAAAATATATTCGTTATCTATTTAATGATGTTAAATTTGTATTTTGCATGTTAATAATGATTTTTGGTAAAAACTTCGGGATGGTGGTAGTACGTTTTACAAAGGTTATGATAGCAGTCAAGCTAGCAGAGCAATTTATTGATAGTATTAAACTGCCTGTATTTTTTTCTATTTGCAACTCTGTGTGCGCCATGTGGAATTGCATGCTCTAGCCAGTTCATCCAATGAGGTTTTATATCACTTAACACCAGAAGTTCGGGATTTTATTTTATCACAGAACCACAACCCTAGAAATTTGTATCACAAAACACCAACATTTGGGGTAATTGTTTCGTTGAGAATACATGATCTCTGTTTGATAGCCCATTAGTGACTTCAGGCCACCGTCAGTTTAAGAGTGACAGCAGGTGAAAGACAATTAGACTTTATTTTGTGGTATTTGCTGTTAAACGCTTAATACAAAGCTGTTTGTCAACACTAGTTGTTAAATCTTATGTCCATACAGTTCAAAAAAATCTTATGTCCAGGGTAGTTGTATTGGTACACATTATCAAAACCTTATCTTTGGTACAGTAATATATTACCCAAATCTCATGTTCTTGTGTGGTTATAATTTCAATGGATATTTGTCATATGGTAATTCATTTTGTGTGTAGCATATGTAACAAGTGTGACTCATATTCTCATTTCCACAGTGTCTACAAAATTTCACACCAAAATTCATTTGTTTGTAGCAAACATGCTCACGTACTGTAAATTGGTGTCACGCTGTAGGGTGATGCTCTTGTCAAGCCAACTAATGACAAATAATGTGTTATGTGAAATAATTTCCCCAAATGCTGGTGTTTTGTGATAAAAATTCCCAACTTGTGGTGCTAAGTGATAAAACCGCTCATTCAATAGACCGAGCCTTAGGCATGTATCATTAGATATTTTTTTAGGAAGGCTGCAAGTATTTATTTTGAATACTGCGTTGCTACTTGCTAGGATTTGAACTCGGGACCTTGTAGGTCCGATACCATTTCGAATTGCATGCGCTAGCAAGTTCATCCAATAGACCGATCTGTTGGAACTTGGAAGACCCTAGGCAATTATATTAAGCACACGCCATTCCATATGGTTAACCATGGGCATGAAATGACACTTATGTGTTTGAGTCTATATGTGGATTGCTTAGCCCTTTTCATCAGTTCGGACTTTTGGTTGCGTTGGCTACTGCATGAAGCTTGACATTCATACTTATCCTAAAAATTGTTGCTGTTGCCCTCTGTTGCCCAACATAAATTATTTTTGAGCCATAATTTGTTTGCCCTTTCCATCAGTCCGGACTTCCGGTTGCGTTGGCTAGTGCATGAAGCTTGACAATATGAACATCAATTATTTTTGAGCCATAGTTTGTTTGTCATTACACCTTTTGAGCAGTCTCACTGCTACTATTAATTTGTTCTTATATGCACAGTTCCATGATAAATCTCATCTGCATTTCTCGTCAATGCATGTTAGGTCTTCCACTCGAGAATGAGTACGAAGAGCAACGGAGGCAAACTATCCTGCATAATAGCCGAGTTGCAGCCTCGTTGGGCCTAACACTACATCCTTCTACAAGGTCTAGTGCAAAAACGCCACCCACCTCCATCAAAAAGGATACGGAACATTCCTCTGATTCAGAATTTGATCCTGCTGATTGTGATGGCGAGCTGACTCAGGAAGATGCCCTGGTCGACTATCCTCTGCAACACAACAAGGTTAGTTTTCTTTGTCCTGTCATCGAATTATTTGTCCCAACTTCCATTTGTTGTATCCCAGTCCTACCAAATATGTTACCCATGCCATGTTCAATCTCATTACTACAATTTTTCCTGCTTAGTTAACGCATCATATATGTTTTGGCATATGTTGCCTTACTGTTTTTCCATTCCATCTGCATATCATCATCATATAATATTGTACATTGAAATATCATTTATGTGTGACATGCATCTGCAGATTCGGGCAAGAACTTTTCAAGAACGAACAGGAGGAAGAACACTCAACAGGAACCTCAGGCTGATACCAGAGGATGGGTGACAGTGCGTAATAAAAAAAGGGTTAAGCCTGATGCTCGTGCTGCTCCTCCTATTACAAGGTCTAACAAAAGACTGACACGAGGTGGCGAACAGGCCGAGAATGATAACAGTAAAAGGTCTCGTAAAAACCACAAACCATCGAATCAGACAGAAGTAGCCCCGACATGTACCAGCCCACACATTCCACAACCACCGAGTTGCCAATATCATTTCTCGGCAACAATTGCCAACGTAACCGGTTCCACAAGAAATTCGAGCCAACAATTGGCACCATCGGGAGTGGTGGTAGGTAATAATGGCCAAGGACACATGATGCTAGTCCCAGATGATACGGCCTCAAATGTCCAAACAAGTGCTGCCACAACACCAAGAACCGGTGATGATCTCCCTCCGACCCTTAGTCCCGCGAAAGACAACTCCTCTCCCGATGATGAGACCCACGCCAAAAAAGGTAATACTTTTTTCAAGACTTGTAGTTTAATGCTCCCTTATGTATCTATATACCATGATAGCTTGATGTAATGCTTAACTTGGTAGGTTCGCCACGATCAATAAAAACGAGGGGGCCAACGGTAGGAAGAAAACTTGCAGCTAAGATTTCCGGAATGGGTTCAAGATTTCGCATCACATCTATTGTAGGTGGCGAAGGCCACTTCATCCGCATGAATCTTCATATCTTGTATCACATATTGGCTATTTTATCGTGAATGAACTTCCTACCTTCCCATTGTGGAAGCAGCATGTTGACACCCCTTCACGGTTCGAGAGTTTAGTGCATAATTTACATGTAAGTCATGCTTCTCCCGGTAATGATAAATTATTCCACATTGATCTGTCCCATTTCTTGTAGCTTCTTGTTGTTTCTATGCTATATAACTCACCAATCATTCAACCGTTGTGAGCGATTAAGGTTTGAATTCGATGAGGATAATGAGGATGTAAAGTTTGTCATCGCTTCCATATTCAAAGAATTGTTGTGCCGGCACCGCTATAAGCTTAAGGCGACATACTTCACTCAGCTGACATCGCCAATGTTCGATCAAAGTCTCCTGCACTCGTATGACTGACGAGCGGTGGGGAGATCTTGTCAAGCAACTGATCCGATCCAAAGAATGTGGTATGGCTTATGAGGACCGTGGAAACCGAGTTAAATTCCGAATACTTATTTTGCGCCATGTCTCACTAGTCTCCTTTTGCAGACGTTGTCTAAAAGGAACCAGGCTAACCGCTTGAAACAACGTTTACCAAGCCGTACAGATCTCGTCACTTGGTTGGGCATCTCGGCAAAAAGTAATGCCCCGCTGGTCTGTCTTGCTACATATGTTACTCGTAAATTGTGTAGAACTCCATGTGCATGTTATATTTGCATCCTCCATTTTAACCACGTTATTTGATTTCTATATGATTGTACAAAAATGCAGAAAGTAGATCATGCAAACAACATGCAACCAGACAAAGAGATGACTCTGGCAGAAGCGATTCGAGGCATGCCAGAAGAACAAACATAATGTGATAGGAGAACTCGCAGAAAGTGTTATTGTAAGTCTTCTTTATGATTTAAATTTTTTAACGACACACTTGCTAATTTGTAGGAGCAATAATGGGCATGTCAATATGATCTTGTAGACGTTTTTGTGAAAATGCATTTGATGTGTAATCAGGCATACCAACTTGTAGGATTAAAAGTAGTTCATACACATTAAATCTACCGTTTGCATGTTTCTCTGTAATAACTTTAATTTTTACACGACTGAAAACTTTTCAGGCAAATATGAAATTGGAGATGGCAAAACCCGGGAAAGACGGTATGGAAAAAACTCTAGAAGAATGTATGGAGACATTTACCATGGTACTTAAAAATAAAGATATCACCAAAAACACTTTCCTGCGAAATCTTTGGGTTTTTGCGAGTCAAGTCCAAGTCCAAGTCCAAGTCTTTCTCTGCACAAGTTACGGAGGAACAACTCCAAATAGAACGAGCTGCACAGATGTGTTAAGAAACCAAGTTGACATGTTGAGATCGAGATCAGAAGCATGTGATGCCCTACTGCAGGAGGCCAATCAAGTTCATTATAATCTCTCAAAGACTAATAAAATGGCATAGATAATTGGAGATGAACACTGACATTGACATGTGAGTACCTTGGTATTGTGAAATTTTTCCAGAGACTGAGGCAATGTTCCTATTTTGTTGGTGGATGCATTTTATCTGCGGCTGGGATCAACTTGGTTGTTTTTCCTGTGGATGTTTTATAAATTGGTTGCCTAGCCTTTTCAATCAGTTTGAACTTAAATGGTATTAGAGCCAAGGTCTCGAGTTTGAATTGTTGACGGTGTGGTTCAATTCATCCATAATTTGTTGGTGCCCCATTGGCCCTTGTAAAGCTTCATGTGCCTACCTCCGAATCCAGTGTTGAATTTCTCTTGTCACACACGAGGATGGCTGTTAATGTGTGTATAAGTGGGTTGCATAGCCCCTTTTATGTAAGTTTGCAAGTTTCCGTATTGTGTTGTGCCTTTGGGACTCGAGGCTTGCTTCGGTGTCCCCCCCCTAACCAAAACTTGAAGGGGTAATTTTTGCCATCTGCCTTCATTTTTTAGCCCGTAAAAACCCATATCAAGCCCTATATACCATCGCATAGATATACTAGGTGTACTTAATGTTCCTAACAGCCAATGTGGCTGGCGAAATATTTTACCCACGAACGTTTTGGTTTTCAATGTACAACGTTGTCTGCGTGTCTGACTACTGAACAATATAGACTCAAATGGACCGTACTGGCTACTTGAGAGCTTACACTTATGACTTTTTATTCACTTTTAATCATTACGCCCTTGGTTACGAAGAGTTAAAAAGAGATCTTTGCCATTCATATGTTTTAGTTCACTACAGTTTGAACGAGGGGGGGACACCGAAGCAAATGTGTTGGGACTCAGCCTGCACTTCTGAATTTTGGTAGCGTTGGCTACTGCATAAGTTTAATATAGTTCCATGTGGTTTTTGTTGAGATCTATAAGTGGATTGCCTAGCCCTTTCCATCATTTCGGACCTGTGGTGTGCTACTCTGTTTTCCAAGGGTTAGACCTCCTCTTCTTAACAAGACTCCATGAGTAGGAGGCACTTTGATTTTATTTTTTTGCGCATGAAATTACTCAATTAGATACTAGCTTAATCCCATTTGTTGACTCTCTGTTGACCAGCCACTTGAGGGTAAAACTGAGTATATTGCACTAGCCAGTATTAGTACTCGAGGGGAAAACTGAGTACATATATTTTTTCCAGTGTAAGGCTCGACGGTAGAACTGAGTACACGTAACGGTGCAGACGTGCAGTACCACGGACGCGTGTCGTGGTGCGCAGCGGTTAGGCGGTGCGCGTGTTGAGACCAAACGTCTAGCTTTTTTGAGAAACTGCCGAGACCAACCGTCACGTTGCCTGTACAGAGCCCCTCTGTCCCTCCCTCTGCACACAGTCTCATTCTCACTCACGCACGCAACCACGCCTCTCACGTCCCATCAACTTCTCCAAATCGAATGAAAAAACACCAACCGCCCTACGCGCGTTCCCTGCCGGCGATGGACAAGAAGAATGCGCCGGCGGCCGTCGCCCCCGAGACCGTCGCCTCCGAGGGCGGCGCATCCAAGCGCCGCGCCTCCGTGGACTGGGCCTCTCTCAGGGCTGACGGACCACTTCACAAGATCGGGGACTGCTTACTGGCGAACGAGGAGTACATGGACACCTACTCTGCTTTGAGGCAAGTTTGTAGAAATTGGCGCTCAGGTTTACCTGAGCCCGACGTGCACCTGCACGAATGGATCATGGTAGAACATGCCCTTCCACGCGCTACTGATTTCACCTTCCTCCACCTCCGCACATCCCGCTACGTCACCATCGATCTAACGGAAGTTCATGCAAGGTTCAAATTCCTCCATATCTATAGAGTTAATCTATTTTTATTTTCATTCGTAAACATCTTAGTGCTGAATGTTATCTTCATCAATATATTTTAGATACTACTTCGTCGGCTTTTGCCGTGGCGTCATCGTGCTTGCCCAGAAGAACCAGCCGCACAAGATACGGCTTCTGAACCCACTCACAAAGACATTGAATACTAGGTTTGAGGCGCATATGCAATATGTTATTCAAGTCGATCATTTGTAATGAAGTCCCCGACTATGGTCGGCGTGTCCAAAGAGTACCCGGCGGAACTGGCTTGGGTCGTTGAGAGCACTCCAACTACGGGTATAGATGAAGATTGGGGAGAAGGAAGATTTTCGACCGAGCACCATTCTCTCGCGTTGCATTACCCGTTCAATGGTGAATTGTATGCAATAGCTGTGAACAATTTTGAGTTCGGAAAATTAGTGTGCACCAACAATGTCCGGTTGGAGCAGCGCATGACACGATCAACATGGATACACTATTTTCATTTCCAGAACTTGGAAATAACAAGTTCTACCTTGTGAAGTCGGATGGTGCTCTGCTGCTTGTGTTGTTGGACAACAAGCATTTGGAGGAAGGTCAATCATTGGTCTACCGTGTGGACACTGAGAGCCGCTCTCTCCATGCTGTCAATAACATTGGCAGTCGTGCCTTCTTCGTCCATTATATCCGGTGTATCTCCGTTGACACCAGAGTGCACCCGACACTTCGACCTGGCTGCATCTACTACGCAGATTTGGGTTATATCAGAGAGTACTTTGATGATATAAAGGATTGGGATGAGTGGCCAATACGTGTGGATAGATTAGGAAACTACGGTATGAGAAATGAACAAAGGCCATACCGTTTGGAGGATGTATTGGCTGCACACTGCAGACGGAAGGAGTTCAATGAATATTTCCTTCAGATCAGAGAATGGAGTGACGAAGAAATATATGCTGAATGAAGATCAGATTCATTCATCCTGGGGTATCCTAATCTTCATGTTGGCCATACATTGTGTCTTGTATTATTTTCAGATTAGTTTGTCGTGAACATCAACATTGTTATTGGCTGCTTTTGGCTATTGTATGCAGTTTATGTATTATACTCCGTACTTAGTTTTCTGGATTTATTATGCTGCTGTGAATTTTTCCTATACTAGCTTCTAGATTTGACTGATTTTGTTTGTAATGATGATGGCTTGATGTGGCTGTTGGCCTTGACTGACGCAGCAATTAGTACCTGTACTTAACCAGGTGTACCGTCTTTATATTAGTATTATATTATATTACTTGACCATAGCCATATTCAAAATCAAATCTCAGTCGGGCGGCAAAATCTCCCGCCAATCCTGAAATATTTCAGACGGGTTTTTGAATGGGATAAGAAGATAGATCACGATGATAGTAACCGGTATTCAAGGTGATGATGATTTGATTTCGCACTCGGCCTTGAACAGAGGTACTAGTACGGTCTCACAATTTTTTATCATTATAGTTGGACCTTAGCCAAATTCAAAATCTCATAGCGGCAAAACTTCCCGCCCACAAAATACAAAAATTTCACACGCTTCCAAATTCCCATTCTACCCCTATGTAGATGACAGCAAAGTCGGTTGGTGGGGGGGGGGGTATGACCGTCATTTTTTGGATCACCACCTCCCTAGCCCGGAAACCCTCCCCAAAAAAATTCATTTCCCTCAGACCACCCACCGGAACTTCCCAAGTCCCTCTCTCCCACCTCCACGACCACCGCACCGGAACATCCCCGCCGGACTTCCCTGGCCTACCCGAGCCCTCGCGATCCTCGTCATCCGGCTGCCGGAGCCGCTTCATCGACGCCGTCATCAACCAGACCGGATCATCCCCGCCGAACCTCGAAACCATATGCTCATCCAGCGGTCTACCGCAGCCGCTTCACTGCGGTATCGTCCACCACCGGAGCCGCTTCGCTGGATCCGTCGTGCACCGCATCGGATCTTGCTCACCGACACCGCTGTGCATGAACCGGATCTGCCTCACCGGCGCCGTGCATGATCTAAACTCTTCTACTGTCGCTTTTCTATTGCTTGCCTGCAAGTTCTTGTTTAATCTTGCGGGAACCTGTTTGTGCTAACGATGCGCCGTTACGTTTTTGCAGATGAGATGAGTAACCATGAAGTGTAATGGCCGTCTCTCCAACCCCAAGTAGCACATGTAGCGTACTTCATCACCGGATCTATCAACCCCAGGAAGATCTGCTGTGACTCCCACAGAGTGCTTCTCCTAATGTAAGTCCCTTGTTTTAGCGCCATGTTCTGGGTTCAGATGCTTGTTTGTCTGAAGCTCTTTTATTTCATTCCTAGCTATGACCGTAACACCTTGCTATTTTCTAGTTCATTGCTAACTTTAAGCGATTGAACATTTTGGTTTGCATTCCCTGCTCTGTAGACACTGGTTTCTTTTCGGCATGAAATGGAACCGGGGAGAATGTCTCCCCGAGAATCTAAAAAAATTCCCTGCTCTGTAGATGTAGCCATCATAACTTCTATCTTGCTCAGTCGTTGTTACAAAAATTATAGGTATTATAGTAACATCCTGCTATTATTTAGTTCATGGCCAATTTTAAGTAATTGCACATGTTGGTTCGCATTCCCTGCTCTATAGCTTTTGGCATCGTAACTTCTATATTTGGTTTACATTCCCTGCTCTGTAGATCTAGCCATCATAACTTTATCTTGCTCAGTCATTGTTACAAAACTTATGGCCTGCTACTATGTTGTTTGCGCCAATTTTTTACTCCATGAACATGTTGGCTTGCATTCCCTGTACTACAGGTGATGCCATTGTTTTGTATCTAGTTCATTGTAAGCTAACAAAGTAAGGACTTAGTTTGGCATGCTATCACTCTGCTATCTAGCCTGTAGTACAAATAAACTTGTCATACTACTAAATAATTTTGCGTGCCATCTTGTTCTTCAAAAGCTGCATTATTGACTTGTTTCTCTGACTTGGCATGACGCTCACATATGGAATGCTGAACATATTGGTTTGCATTCCCTCTTATACAAGTTCACAGGTGATCCCACTATATTCTGTATCTGGTCCATCCTAAGCTCCAGCATTAACTATCCTCTATGTGTTACTCATTACAAGTTTATATCCCGAAACATCTTGATTTGCATCCCCTTCACTATAAGTTCAGGAGTATTATTTAGTTCACGGCCAAAATGAAGTAATTGCACTTGGCACATGTTGGTTCACATTCCCTCCTCTTTAGCTTTTGCCATCGTAACTTCTATTTTTGGTTTACATTCCCTCGCTCGTAGATGTAGCCATCATAACTTCATCTTGCTCGATCGTTGTTACAAAATTTATAGCCTCGCTACTATGTTGTTCATGCCAATTTTGTACTCCCCGAACATGTTGGTTTGCATGGGACTCGACGAGTAAGTCTGCTGTTTCATTCTAACATGCTCTGTTATATTGGCTGTTGGTATGCGGCATGCACTCTTTGTTTGCTTATTGTGCGCATTACAATGATCTTGTTATAACGACGAAATGATGAGTTCCAAATTCTTTGGCAAATAATATTGTAGTGTCTTTGCCTTTCCATTGTTACTGTCTTAACCTGTAATGTCTTTGTTTCAGATATAGGTGCTGCATGGACAACTTAAAAGATTGCCGGATCGCTTCATTGTATTGCTAGGTTTAATTACCATTCAATTTCTCTGGGTTCTGTAATATTTTTTCAAAGCCGTGTTGATGTAATATTTAGTTAGTTTTTATAGTTCTTTCGCGCATTTTTTCTTTGTTGCTTGTGGTAAGTGAGGCTATCCGACGAAATCATTGTCACGTAAATATTCTCGCATCTAAAACACGAATTCCCATCCCTTAAACGGCCCAATTAACCGAAATCACATATGTGCCTACCCGCAAAATCCTAAAGCGCCTATTATGCCTAAACATATAAACAAGAACTAAACTAAGGCCGGCCCACTTACTTATTGGGCCAGCCCACTTGATTTACGGTGGACCCCACACTCTAATTGGGCCGACCCACTTGCTTTAAGGTGGACCCCACCCACCACCGGGCCGGCCCACTAACTAGTTGGGCCAGCCAATTGCTTTTGTGGTGGATCCCACATACTAAATGGGCCGGCCCTTTAAGAGGAAAGTGGGACCCACCTGTGTTTTTGGCCCGGCCCACTATCTTGTTGGGCCGGCCCACTTGCTATAAGGTGGACCCTACATACTAAATGGGCCGACCCTTTAACAGGAAAGTGGGACCCACCTTTGCTTTTGGCCCGGCCCACTATCTTGTTGGGCCGGCCCACTTGCTACATGGTGGACCCCACATACTAAATGGATCGGCCCTTTAAGAGGAAAGTGGGACCCACCTGTGGTTTTGACCCGGCCCACTAGCGTGTTGGGCCAGCCCACTTGCTATATGGTGGACCCCACATACTAAATGGGCCGGCCCTTTAACTGGAAAGTGGGACCCACCTGTGTTTTTTGGCCCGACCCACTATCTTGTTGGGCCGGCCCACTTGCTATATGATGGACCCCACATACTAAATGGGCTGGCCCATTAACAGGAAAGTGGGACCCACCCGTGCTTTTGGCCCGGCCCACTGGCTTGGTGGGCCTGCCCATTTGATCTAATGTGGACCCCACGTACTAAATGGGCCGGCCCGATAGTAGGAAAGTGGGACCCACATGCTAATTGGGCCGACCCAATAACTACTTGGGCCGACCCACTTGCTTTAAGGTGGACCCCACTTGGTAAATGGGCCGGCCCGATAACATGAAAGTGGGTCCCACATGTTTTGTGGGCCGGCCCTTTTGCCTGTTGACCGGTCAAACGAGTGCATTCGGCCCGGCCCACATGTTTAGTGGGCCGGCCCATTAATCTTTTGACCAGTCAACCTTAGAGGTTAGGCCCGGCCCACGTAACTAATGGACCAGCCCAGCTATATAGTTGACCGGTCAAACTAAGTCAGCTGGCCCGGCCCGCAAACTTAATGGGCCGCCAAATTAAGACGTGGCAGTGCCTCGTGTGGGCTTACCATCTACCACGGGGTTTCAAAGATTAATGCCGTTAATCGCGCTAATCTGTCGCCACGTGGCGCTTGCATGACGTCGCGATCAACGGGCTCCGGAAACACTTCTGCAACGGTCCGATTTTCCGTGGCGGAAGGGCACCCAAGCGCGACGGACCGAAAAATACGTGGTAGGACTTTGCCTGACGCAGTTTCGACAACAGAACCCATATCGTCGGGTTAGGCCCATAGGCGACGAAAAATACCCCTTAGCGGACGATTTTGAGACGTTGTCTATTTGAACTTTTCTTGTAGTGAAAGCACTTTTCTGGTGCCGTTACTACTGCTCATACATATTCATACCACCTGTATTTCACTATCTCTTCGCCGAACTAGTGCACCTATTAGGTGTGTTGGGGACACAAGAGACTTCTTGCTTTGTGGTTGCAGGGTTGCATGAGAGGGATATCTTTGACCTCTTCCTCCCTGAGTTCGATAAACCTTGGGTGATCCACTTAAGCGAAACTTGCTGCTGTTCTACAAACCTCTGCTCTTGGAGGCCCAACACTGTCTACAAGAATAAAAGCACCCGTAGACATCAACCACCAATCTATTAATCGTCATCAGTAGTAGTACAAAGAACACCAGAGATAATAGAAATTATAAAAAGATCCTTAGACCTAGCAAAGGGAGTTATTTATTCAAAAAGATTCATGCAGAGGACACAATCGGTAGGGGCTCCGCCATGTTAACTCTTCATGAAGATAAAAACACCATTGTCGATCTTAAACAATGTGTATCTTGTTGTTTCTTTAGAAAGTTACATGCAAATACACGGTCTCTACATGCTCCGTCCTTCGACTCTCCATGAAGAATGAACAACCGTGACTTACACCAAAGAGATAACAAAATGAATCTAAGGGACATGTAGGGCACGATCCAAATAGAGTACCACTTGAGCCACTTTTGCCTAATTGCGCTAAATTACATCACTATTACTCACGCGACCCACTTTAGCTAAGCTTTATATGACGATAGACATTAAACAAATCTTGACCTTCGATCCTTAAGTAGGGACCAGTATTGGGATTTATCAGCAACTTCACCAGCTAATGTTTGCACCACGCGGAGACAGTCGTTCTCCAAAACAGCTCTGACACACTACAAAGATACTAGAGCTCGAATGCCCTCCAAACACACTAGAATTTCTGCCTCCTCGACGCTTGTACATCTCGTAATAAAGCTCTATTTGGAATAAACGACGTGAAATTGATCATTCCTAACGATCACTCCAATACCAGCCCGCTCAGTTCAAGCATCCCATCCAACATCCACGTTCCCCTTCAAACTACCTTCCTTTGGGTCCGCCCACCGTGGGTTCATTGAGCCCTCATGAAAAGGGTTTGCACTGGGTAGGGTAGCAGAGGCCAGAGAGGTTTTACCTTTCACATCTAGGGCAGGGGCTTTGCAAGCCCTGAATGATTCAACATAGTTGCGAAGGTATGGAATAGAAGCAATAAACAATGCTTTTCCATCTGCATGCATAATATTGTTCCGATGGTGCCATACACTCCATAATAAGAAGACGACCTTGTCTCTCTCATTTGCCGAGGTGTTATCTAGCAGGTGTAGTAACCATTCCTTGCCTCTTTCCTTTGCTAATTTTAATTAGCATAAATATTTCATATGTTTTATAATCAAATAGAAAACTAAAATATAATTTTTAGGACATACTCGAATATACATAATGTGGGATTTTCCAAGGTTAACCAGCTCGAATAACAACTGCAAAAGGAAAAATATGCAACGGAAAAGGGACGGGCCTTAGTCCCACGCATGGGCCTCCAAGATCCAAATACGCGACTCACATCGGGCCATCAGCCCACGAAGAGCGGCAAGCCTCTAGGGTTTCTCTCCTCCTCTTAGACCTCCGCCGCCTCCTCAGCTCATTCCCTGTTCGGAGAGTTCGTGAGAAGGCCAGACCCTCCCTCCCCTTCCTCCTCTCCGGCCGCATCCTCCGCCGCCGCCGCCATGGTAAGCCTCGCCCCTCTCCTTCCTCGTACTATCATCTGACTCATGCGCCTTCGCCCTGACATCCTCGCCGTTGCATCCGTCGCAGGTGAAGTACTCGAGGGATCCGGCCAACCCGACCAAGTGTAAGATCTCCTGTCCCTCTGTTCTTCTTCTCCTCTTTGCTGTTTCGCCTTCATCGCAAGGTGGGTTTTGACCGGATGTTTCGTGTTCTGTTGCGCAGCGGCCAAGGCCTGTGGCAAGGATCTCAGGGTCCACTTCAAGGTACCTTTCCTGAACCTGCTCTCGGTCACATCTTGCGGATTAGCGAGCTGTTCTTGTCAGCTGCCGTTATCTTGTTGATGAATTAGGGTTAGAGAGTGTGCAAATGGCGTTATGAATTGGCTGAAGTGTGATATAGACCCAGAGTGTGAAGGTTATGTTCGGTTGTTTGTATGAGCACTTCGCACGTTGCTTCGGGGATACAGATGCGTTGCTATCTGATGAGCAATTTGTGTCTCTCTCTGTGGCATATGGTTCATGGGCAATGTGAACGGTACAACATCTTTAGGGATATTTTGGTTCTGTGGAATATCTAAACCATGTACGAACTTCATCCAGATTCTGCGTATTACTGAAAAGTTCAGGTGCAAGTTTTGTGCCTTAAAATTTGACTAATATTGTGTGCGGAACATTGAGTTTGTTGTCTATATCACTATATTGCTAGGGTCACACTAGTCACGTTCACGTTTTAATGATTAATAATGATGTCGTGTACTGCTCAAGCTGAGTCCTTCAGGAGCATGTTTTGTGCCTTAAATTTGGACTAATAGTGTGTACCAAACATTGAGTTTGTTGTCTACCTGTATAATGCCAGGGTCATACAAGTTACGTCTTAATGATTAATGATGATGTGCACTGCTCAAATGTGTCTTTTAGAAATTTTTGCACCTTACATTTGAATCATGTTTAGCTGTTTAGCCAATTTATCTCTATGCAGCCTAGTTTTATGTCCCTTTTTTGTTATTTTATGATATTTTGACATCACTCTGTTTCTTATCTATATACTGAATACCTTGAAACAGTCCTTGCTGCGCTGAACAATTGAAATTTTGGTTCATTTGATTTGTTTTGTCTTTTCCATCTAGTCACATTTCAAACAATGGTCTTTGAGAAAGTACTCTGTGATCTCATTACAGTGAGTAATATTGTAGATAAAAGTACCCTATCCTATCAGCTTGTAGTTGAAATAAAGTGTTGGCAGGTGTGAAATCCTTTTCTGAGTTCACTGAGTAGTTTATTTTTGCTTGACGAATCATTTTCTCTTGTTTCTCTGGCTAAGTTCCAATAATGTTTGCAGAACACTGTCCTAGATTAATATTGTTTTTTTTCTTGATGTATCATTTTCTCTTGTTTCTCTGGCTAAGTTCCTAATAATGTTTGCAGAACACACGTGAGACAGCGTTTGCCCTTCGCAAGATGCCTTTGAACAAGGCTAAGAGGTACCTTGAGGATGTTTTGGCCCACAAGCAAGCTATTCCCTTCAGGAGGTACTGTAGAGGTGTTGGCCGTACCGCACAAGCAAAGAATCGCCAGCCAAATGGACAGGGTCGCTGGCCTGCAAAGTCAGCCCAGTTCGTGTTGGATTTGCTGAAGAATGCTGAGAGTAACGCTGAGGTATGCTGCTAGTTTATGCTCTGAGTATTTTTTTAGATGCATCATGCTATCAACTATTGTTTTGGGTTACTCAAGACCTGCTGTTTATGTAGGTTAAAGGCTTGGATGTCGACAGCCTCTACATTTCGCACATCCAGGTGAACCAAGCCATGAAGCAGAGGCGGCGTACATACCGTGCTCACGGACGCATTAATCGTAAGTTAATCAAGGGATATATTGGGATGTCTGTTTTGCTTTCACTAGCAAGGGTTAAATCGAGATATCTATTCTGCTTCCATTGGATATCATACTAATATTTCTTTTATGTCAGCTTACATGTCAAACCCCTGCCACATCGAGCTGATCTTGTCAGAGAAGGAAGAGCCTGTGAAGAAGGAGGTATGTTCTTATATCCTCTATATTTTTCCAGTTCATCCTGCAAACTTGGTTAAGCACTGTTTGGTGTTGGCCGCGCTAGTTTCTAGTTGTATGAATCAATATTCATGTGATTCACCTTCTAAACTAGTCTTACTGTCATTGTGTTGCAAATGTTCCTTGAAATGCTTATTACCTTGTCAGTTTAAGCTGTTCTTATCTGGATCTTAAACTGCTTCTCCTAATCCACATTCTTGTTTTGTAGCCTGACAATGTCATTGCACCAAGGAAAGCTGTTTAAGCCCATGGAGTGACCTCAGTATCTGTCCAAGAATCGTAGCTGTAGTTCTTTCCAAGAACCTTTATGCCAGTGCTGCATCCTTTGTTTTTGATACCAATGTTGAGTCAGGATTTGTTAAGGTTGATGCTATCCTTGTGGTCTCGAATGGTCGTTATATGCTAAAACAGTTTCATGCATTTGAGCAGTGCCTATCTGAACTTATTTGCCACAGATCCTTGTCTTCTTTTGCTGTTCACTTCAAGTATTTACAATGTTATTTCTTGTCTAGTCCTTTAGCTCAACTATTGTCACATTATATTGCCTGTAATGTTATCGTACCAAAGGGTGTAATGAATGACCCAGGATCTATGCATTTTGTTCTTTGTTGCATCTAGTTGTCTTGTGATGATCATTTGGCCTTTCATCAATGCAATTTTTGATACAAAATGATTATGGGCAAAATTTAGTTCTCGTTTGGTGAATGTAACGCAAACCTTTTCCTTAACCAGAATCTGCATCTTTTTTACAGTTGCCTATCAGGTAACACAAAATCCAAACGCCAAACATCTTTACTAGTCCGTTTTAGGGCCTGTTTGATTTGTAGGATTAATAGAACACAGGAATAGGAAAACTGCAGGATTAGAATGGCATGTAAGTGAAATCCTGCATGAATTTGTTTCAAGCAGCGTTTGATTCACAGAAAAATCAAAGGAATTGTAACATGAGGTTTGAGTGGAAGGAAATTTTCCTATGAAACACAGTACAGTGCAATCCTATAGGAAAAAATCCTATGCTTTCCTAAGTATTCAATCCTCCAATCAAACGATGCATATAGGAAAAATTCCTCAGGATCAAAATCCTACAAAATTCCTATAAGATTCCTTTGAATCAAACAAGCCCTATAAATGGCAGATTGGGAGATGGGCATTTTTTCGATAAAGGATGCTTTATTACTTTTGTGAAAGCAATTACATCCAGCCTCTGCATAACCAGGATGCACACAGCCGTTATTGAGTCTCAAGTCCAAACAAAGATGCCAAACTAAAATATCTAGGCGAGATACATATCGGAACGATGAATCATATAACGCCTAAGGTGTGGGTGGAACTTCAATCCGTAGATTATGCTGCCACCCATGTAGGGAAAAAGTATCCCTCGCCGTAGCCTCCAATCGTGTACAGACCTCCGTAAATAGGTCTCGGTTCTCCATACGCTGAAGAGGTAACAACGAACGAAGAATCCCTGTACATCTGTAGATGACCTGCAACAAAGAGGAGTTAATGTCATTAAAAATCTTGTCATTTCTACTCAGCCAAAGCGCCCGAGATAATCGCCGCCGCCCCCACCCTAAGAAGCAACTTAAACCTTGAATCTATACCATGAAGCCAATTACCGAAGACATTGGCCACACTAGTGGGGGGATACAAGGTAGACGCTACTTGGATGACAGACCAAATAGATCTCGCAAACTGTCACTGGAAGAAGAGGTGTTTAATAGTTTCATCATGATGACAAAAAACACATCGAGAGCTTCCTTGCCAATTCCGCTTAACAAGATTGTCTTTGGTGAGGATGACTCCTCGACGAAGGTACCATCCAAATATTTTTATTTTTAATGGTATCTTCATCTTCCAAATTTTCTTATTATTATCAACCGGTAAATCAGAATGGATTATGGCGGTGTATAAGGATTTTACTGAGAAAGAGCCATCTACATGTAAATTCCACCTAAATTCATCTGGTTCAGGTGATAGAATAACATCCCCCAACCTTTGAATTAAAGTGTTCCATGCCACTAGCCTTTGTCCTAGCAAAACACGTCGGAACGTCACATTCGGAGGAGAAGTAGCCATTACTGTGGCAATGGTATCTCCCTTGCGATGAACGATAGTATACAACGCAAGATATTGTTCACTTAGAGGGGCATTGTCTAACCAAGCATCCTCCCAGAAACGTATCTGTGTTCCATTCTTAATTGAGAAAGTACCATGACGAAAAAAGACATTTTTTGACGCCATTAGACCAGCCCAGAAGTGTGAATCTCCTGGTTTCCAAACCACCTGAGATAACGTCTTGGAGCCTATATACTTTCTGCGGAGTATGGTTTGCCAAATCCCATCCTCGGTAAGGAGCTTAAAAAGCCATTTACCCAGCAGAGCTGTATTCTTGACTTCCAGGTCATGAACACCAAGCCCGCCTTGATCTTTAGGACTACAAACTACACTCCATTTAACCAGTCGATATTTCTTTTTCTCGCTATCCCCTTGCCAAAAGAATCTGGATCGATAATAATCGAGTTTGTGCAGAACTCCTTTTGGTATAAGGAAGAATGATAACGTATACAGTACCATATTTGTTAGTACCGAATTAATGAGTACCAATCTTCCTCCCAGGGATAGCAACTTGCCTTTCCAACTACTCAGGCGCTTCTGTAATCTTTCTTCTACTATTTTCCATTCAGCGATCGTGAGTCTCCGATAATGAATCGGAATACCTAAATAGCGAATGGGAAATTGGCCTTGCCCGCAACCAAACAACTCTGTATAGAGAGCTGTATCATCTTGGGCATCACCGAAACAGAACAATTCACTTTTATGGAAATTGATTTTCAATCCCGAAAGCTGCTCAAAAGCCACCAAAATTAATTTCAGGTTTTGAGCTTTTTCGAGATCATGATCCATAAACAGAATTGTATCATCGGCATATTGAAGGATAGATAAGCCACCATCAACCAGATGTGGAATCACCCCTTCAATTTGACCATCAGACTTGGCCCGATCTATGAGTATAGCCAGCATGTCCGCCACAATGTTGAATAACATCGGTGATAGCGGATCCCCTTGGCGTAACCCTTTTCGTGTTTGGAAATAATGGCCGGTGTCATCATTAATCCGAATTGCCACACTACCTCCATACACAAAATCATTAATTAAAGCACGCCATTCAGGAGAAAAACCTTTCATCCTGAGTGTCTGTTGTAGGAAAGACCACTTGACCTTGTCATAAGCCTTTTCAAAATCTAACTTTAAAATAACCCCATTTAATTTCTTAGTATGCATCTCATGTACCGTCTCATGCAAAACCGCCACTCCATCTAGGATATTTCTTCCTTGCATGAAGGCTGTTTGAGATGGCCGCACTACATGATCAGCAACCGTATTAAGTCTAATGGTGGCCACTTTCGTGAAAATCTTGAAACTTACGTTTAAAAGGCAAATAGGTCTATATTGTTGAATCCTTTCTGCCTCATTAACTTTTGGTAATAAGATTACTTCACCAAAATTTAGACGAAATAATTCTAGTTGTCCAATATGCAAAGCACTGAACAAATCTAGAAGATCCCCTTTAATAGTATCCCAGAAGGTTTGGTAAAACTCCGCTGGAAAACCATCAGGACCCGGTGCTTTGTTGCATTCCATCTGGAAAATAGCTTTCTGCACCTCCTCCTCTGAATAAGGTGCAGTAAGTAATCCATTTTCCTCAATAGAAACTTGGGGTATGTCGGCTGTTAAGTCCTCATTTAGAGAAAAAGAGC
Organism: Lolium perenne; assembly: GCF_019359855.2. Lineage (NCBI taxonomy): Eukaryota > Viridiplantae > Streptophyta > Magnoliopsida > Poales > Poaceae > Lolium > Lolium perenne. The sequence goes on along the minus strand of NC_067250.2, from coordinate 93,925,511 downwards.
TTTCATCTGGAGGATCAAACAAGCCTTTATAATAATTAGTAATGTACGATTTGAGTTGCTCATGACCTTCAATCAACCCTTCATCCTGAATAAGAGAATGAATACGTTTTTTCCGATGTCTCCCATTGGCTATACCATGGAAATATCGCGTATTAGAGTTTCCTTCTAAGATGAATTGGGCCTTGGATCGTTGGTACCATTTGAGTTCCTCTTCGCGAAGTAGACTCGCCATCTGTGCATTGGATTGATTCTTCATTTCAATCTCGTGCGTAGATAACGGTCTGACCTCAGCAAAAGCCTCAAGCTCATCAATCACGGTTGATAAGCGAGCCTTTTCTTTTTTAAGAATGCCTGTCATATGGGTAGCCCAACCAGAGAGATGTCTGCGCATTGCACGCATCTTATTATTCCATCTCAAGATTGGAGTACCACCACGAACAGGCCTTTCCCAAACCGTCTTAACCATCTCATGAAATCCTTCTCTCTGCAACCAGCCGAGTTCAAATTTGAAAGGCCGCTTACAAACAGGTCTAGGATTCCCAGTAGTTAAGATGATAGGAGCATGGTCAGACAATTTTTCAATACGTTCTAGTGCACGGACAGACACCATGGGATATTTGTTCTCCCATTCAGTAACCATCAACACGCGATCTAGTTTTTCGTATGTGGGCTCAGGCAAGCTATTGGCCCAAGTAAATTGTCGACCTGACATGAACACCTCTCTCAAATCAAGACTATCAATGACAGCGTTGAATAAGAAAGGCCAATGTCCATCAAAGAGGCCTTTACTTTTTTCATGAGGAAATCTTAGTAAATTAAAATCACCACCGATCAAAATCGGGTATGGATTATCTTTAGTAAGATTTACCAACTCAAGTAAAAAGTCAGCCTTAAAAGCGTCTTGGGCAGCACCATACACAGCAACCAGACTCCACATGAACCCATCAGCTTTATTCTGAATATCGAGCTTAATGTGATACTCGCCATCAGAATTAGCTAAAACAGTCATGGTGTCTATGCGGACGCCAAGTAAAATGCCCCCAGACCTACCACGAGGTGGGCGAGAAAACCACTGAAAGTTAATCCCTCCCGATAAACGGTTGAGAAAACTCTGTGAGAAACTCCGCCTACCCGTCTCCGATATTGCAATAAAATCTAAATCATACTCTCTACAACCATCGGCAATGTGCGAATGTTTAGCCAAGTCACCAAGACCTCTGCTATTTCGAAACATGCCATTCATTGAGAAACTATTTTGGATTTAGACTTCTTACAATATCTACGAGACTTCTTACCAGGTGACGACCTAGAACCACGTGTTGAAGCTTTTAGATCATAAACTGAACTAAGCTCCGAGTGTTCTAAGTCGACCTCTGATATAGAACCAATGATAGCCGAGAGAAGCGGACCATCTAGGATGTCATCCTCTTCATCATCGGCTACAAAGGAAGTTTCAGACCCAGTGGAAACATTCGAAACAACCGTTAAACGGTCAAGTTCCGTCTGTCTCAACACATTAGCCGAAACCAAGATATCATCAGATGTATTACCCAATGAGACCCCAAGACTACTCAAATTAGATGAAATACGTGAATCGGAAAAAGAAATAAAGGACTTGGAAGGTAGTTTCATACCGGTCGTGTCGAGGTTCTTCTCCGTTAGGACTTGGGAGATGGGCATGGTATGAACTTTGAACATCAAACGCCTGACAATTCACGATCGTTAAAAATGGCCACAACACTTTGCAAGAATCAATCCCTCTGAGGTTCGGCTTGTGTTAAGCGGAATAGGAGGATGCATTCTTTCAATAATCTCATCCAATCATTGCTTGGGGTGCCTTCTCTTCCCATTCCTCCTCTTAATTCCCGTTTTTGCGCTGGGTCAAGCCTGTCCCCTTCCAGAAAGTCCGTAATGGGATCATCCTGAGCATGCCGGGGTCCAGAATCAATTCCAAAGTCTAGTGCCAACTTCATGATCAAAATCAACTATCGCCTTCTCAGGACTCGCTGGAACTTCTTTCACTTTAATATGCCTCGTTCAATGAGTTCATCCTTTGTGTCGCTGCAGCAGCCTGCGAGCCGGTTTGTATTAGGTCATGCATGATGAAATCACCCTACGTTGTTTACGAGCGGAAGGACTTGCCACCACTTCAAATAATGCCTTCGTTTTTGGGTGCAGGCAGAAGAGGTCATTTTAGGAATCTACCAAATTTGTTATGCATATTATGTATAGTACAGTAGTACGCATTACTAAACTATTAATCCTCTTGATACTGAAATAGTTAAGATCTTTCTTGTTTAAAGGCTTCAGTAGCCATTCTTTATGTTCTATGGTGTGAGGAAAACTCTACACTGGAAATATTGACGGAAAAAATGGTAGTAGTATTTACACTGTTATGGTGTTGGTGGTATCCAGTGTTACTGCTAGAGCCATCTTCTCTTGGGTAATATCTTTGCATCTGAAACCTAATAAATTGCAAGTGCTAAAACTAGTTAGCCTAATTGAACAGATGACACGTTTTAATTTGCGCGTGAACAGATGACATATAACTCGAGTACCAATTTCTGAAAAAAATAATTGCATGCGGAAGGAAAGAAGAGGGATAGTTCAGCTAAAAACTTCTACGGAATAGACAGATTACCTGCAGACAACGAAGTAGAAGCATTCCAGTGATTGCATCTCAGACATTCACGAATTATATTTCTGCACATCATGAAGATCGCATGTCAAGTGGGTCATGGGCCTCTGGATGCCTCCATCGCTGCCATCTTTAACCACAGTGACATCTACTTAATTAGCGGCGCATGATTGCCTGATACCTGCCTCATACGAGGATGACACTCACTGACTATGACATCGTTTGTGCAGACATTCTTGATGTCGAGTCTTGGATGCGGCCAAGCTCCGACCTGCTTCCCAGGGCATGCTTCAACCCAGGCGCTGTCGCCCTCGGCACCAACCTAGGGCCCAACAATGGTGAGTCATGAGCTGAAGCGAGCACCCAATTGGCTGGAATCTAGTTCTAACATGAACCTCTGCGGTGATGTGCGTCATGACAGGGTTGGTGTCAAGGTTCCAGGTGATGCGGGACATGAGTAGGGCCGGGGAGATTGTGTCTGCCAGGATAATGCAGCAGGTGCAAGTGTAAGTGCTTTCTGGCTAAGGCTTGATAGCCTGTGATTCTGTTGGATAATTAGGCACAATTTCCATGATTAATTCCAGAATATTAAGCATGACAACGCTAACTACTAACATGTGAAACTCGAACATACTAGATGCAGTGATCAACATGAACAGTAGCAGAGCAGACAGTACAACATCCATCGCTAAACAGATCGAGATATGTCGCACGTACCGATCTGGTGGAGGTGGCGGTGGAGGTGTAGCAGATGATGTCGCAGCAGTGACGTTGTTGATGACAACGTTGTGGACGACAGGGACGACGGGTCGAAGTAGACGGCGTTGAAGACGACGGTAGGCAGCACCGCCCGACTTGGACGGAAGGCGACCCGTGATGAAGAGCTTGAGCAGTCGCGCAGAGCGCTTCCCAAAACCCACCCGCCCTCTCCCGTACAGGATCGCAAGGACGAGTGGTTCCGGAGACCTGCTCTCCCGTTCACCGATGCACGTCGGCGAGCGGGATGGAGTAGGCTACGATGGCGGCGCAAGCAGAGAGAGGTGGAAACCCTAACTCGTGTATTAGATGTGTTTCTGCGGTAGCCGGGCAAGAGATTATATAGGCTCAGGAAACCCTAGGCAACGTGGGGCACACCCACGTAGCGCGCACGGAAAGTCTCGGCTCGAGGCTCAATCCACTCACCACTCACCACGAGCGCGGCGCGCGTCGTGACGTGTCGTGTCGAGACGAGACGAGCGAGCGAGGAGGAGGAGGAGCGCGCGTGAACCACTCCTATTCTTACTCATTTACTAGTGGTGGAACAACCCACCTTATAAGGTGGTCTAACTTCCTCCCAACTTTCCATGTGGGACTAAACTTCCCACCTCTTGCCACTCCCTAGTGAGCTGCCACCAACTTGGGCTCAAACTCACAAGGCTGCCACTAAGTGGGCTTTGAGATTTATAGGGAAATCTGAAATCTAGTATGGGCCAATGTGTATGGGCCCAATATTTCAACAATCCCCCACCAGATCTCAAATCCCCAATTAGAGATTTACCAATACTCACTGCTTGTTTATATACCAGTGTTTCAGCGGAGACTGTTAAGTTGAACTTCCGCCTAGAACCTTAAGCTACATCCATTCACACTTGAACAATGGACTAAGCCTTGAATTGCAAGTTTTGCGTGAACAGGGTTTCACTCAAAGTCATAACCAGTACATGGCTGCCAGTAGCCTACCCCGCGGGTGAAGCATATGCGTCATACTTCGTGGTCTCTTCATGAGTTTACTAGAGATCACCCAAATCTCATAGATTGCGACGTTTAACAATCGGACTCATATAGGTGTGTTATTTCAAGAATGCTCTGTAGGACAGCATCTTTGCTAAAATAGCCAACATAAACACATTAAGGCTTGTTGTCAACCTGCCTTACAGCAATTGAGAGTTGTGCATTTTCACATAGAGAGGGTTACATAATACTCTCCTCAATTAAACCACTAGTTTGTTTTTCCCAGGTCCTAATTCACGGGATCTCCGATCACAAAGGTTGGGTTACCACTATGGTGTAACATTAACGGGTCTCAAACCCATCTCCCTCGATGCACTTTCTATCACATTACGTGATAGTCCCTTTGTAAAGGGATCTGCCAGGTTTTTGTCTGTTTGAATATATGTAACAAGCTTATTACTCCGAGTTTCGCAATTTCGATTGCACTTCAAACGTCTCTTGACGTGTCTTGATGACTTCGCGTTATCCTTAGAATTGTTCACTTTGGCAATTACAGTTTGATTGTCACAATTCAAAAGGATTGCCGGTACAGATTTTTCAACCACAGGCAAGTCCATCAAGAGCTCACGCAACCATTCTCGATTCAACAAAGGTTGTGTCCAAAGCGATAAGTTCTGCTTCCATAGTTGACCTCGTCAATATGGTTTGCTTACAAGATCTCCATGACACTGCGCCACCTCCAAAAGTAAATACATACCCGCTAGTGGCGTAGAGATCAGCTACATCAGAGATCCAATTTGAATCACTATATCCTTCAAGCACGGCTGGGTGCCCTGAATAGTGAATCCCATAACTCATTGTACCACATAGGTAGCGCATGACCCTATCAAGTGCATGCCAATGATCAGTACCCGGGTTTGACATGAACCTACTCAACTTGCTAACAGCAAAAGAGATGTCGGGTCTAGTCGCGCTCGCTAAGTACATGAGTGAGCCAACAATCTGAGAGTATCTCAGTTGATCTACGGCAATTCTCCGGTTCTTGCGTAATGTCACACTGGGATCATAAGGTGTTGGAGAAGACTTGCTATCAATATAGCCGAACCGGCTCAAGATCTTCTCAACATAATGGGATTGCGTTAGAGTAATCCCACTCTCGTTCTTAATAAGCTTGATGTTCAGAATCACATCAGCTTCTCCCAGATCTTTCATATCAAAACACTTTGACAAGAAAGACTTGACTTCGTGTATTACTTTCATGTTTGTACCAAATATCAGAATATCATCTACATACAAACACAATATAACACCTTCGCCTCCACCATGGCGATAGTAAACGCACTTGTCAGCCTCATTGACAACAAAGCCTACAGAAGTTAAAGTTCTGTCAAACTTCTCATGCCATTGCTTAGGTGCTTGTTTTAGGCCATATAAAGATTTCAACAACTTGCACACCTTTCTTTCTTCACCTTTTACTACAAATCCATCAGGCTGATCCATATAAATTTCCTCTTCCAACTCTCCATTAAGGAAAGCTATCTTTACGTCCATTTGATGAACGATAAGACCATAGGAGGCAGCCATGGACAGTAGTACTCGAATGGTGGTAAGTCTAGCGACAGGTGAATAGGTGTCGAAGTAATCTTCGCCTTCTCTCTGTGTGTAGCCTTTAGCTACAAGCCGCGCCTTGTACTTCTCAATAGTACCATCAGGTCTTAGCTTCTTCTTGAACACCCATTTGCAGCCCACAGGCTTGCATCCATGGGGTCGTTCTGATAGCTCCCAAGTTCCATTAGAAAGAATCGAGTCCATCTCATTATGGACAGCTTCTTTCCAGTCATCTTCATCTGGAGATGCGAATGCCTCTGCAATGGACGTGGGAGTATCATCCACAAGGTACACAATGAAGTCATCACCAAAGGATTTTTCAATCCTCCGTCTCTTGCTTCGTTTAGGAGCTTCATTGTCATCCTTCTCAGTAACATTCTCATGTGATTGTTCAAAATACTCATTAGATGGACTAGACTCAGGAATTATCTCAGTAGAAATTCTAGCAATGCTATGCATATCTTTCATAGGAAACATATTCTCAAAAAATGTTGCATCACGAGATTCCATAATAGTATCAACATGCATATCAGGTACCTCGGATTGAACTACTAAAAATCTATAGCCTACACTCCGCGGAGCATAACCTAGAAAGACACAATCCACTGTCTTTGGTCCGAGTTTGCGCTTCTTAGTGATTGGAATATTGACTTTCGCCAAACATCCCCATGTGCGCAAATACGAAAGTGATGGTTTTCTCCCAGCCCACTCCTCGTAAGGGGTTTTATCTTTATTCTTGTTAGGAACTCTATTCAGGACATGACATGAAGTCAATAAAGCCTCCCCCCACCATGCCTTAGATAAACCAGCAGTGGCTAACATGGAATTCACCAAGTCAGTCAGCGTGCGGTTTTTCCTCTCGGCAACCCCGTTTGATTGGGGCGAATAGGGAGGCGTCCTCTCATGAATAATGCCATGTTCCTCACAGAATTCATCAAAGATTTTAGGAAAATATTCGCCACCACGATCCGACCTAAGACGCTTGATCTTTCTCTCTAGTTGATTTTCAACTTCGGCCTTATAAATTTTAAAGTAGTCTAAAGCTTCATCTTTAGTTCGCAACAAATAAACATAGCAAAATCTAGTCGCATCATCAATCAATGTCATGAAATATCTCTTTCCACCTTTTGTCAACACACCATTCATCTCGCATAGATCGTAATGTATGAGTTCTAGAGGTGCCAAGTTTCTCTCCTCGGCCGCCTTGTGAGGCTTCCGAGGTTGCTTTGATTGCACACAACTATGGCACTTAGAACCTTTGGCAATGGTGAAATTCGGAATTAAACTTAAACTGGATAGCCGAGACATTAAACCAAAATTAATGTGACATAAACGAGAATGCCAAACACTGGTATCATCACTAACATTGCCACAAATATGGTTCACAGACTTATTACTGAAATCAGAAAGCGAAAAGCGGAACAAGCCTCCGCACTCATAGCCTTTACCAATAAATTGTCCAAACTTGGAAACAACTACTTTATTCGACTCTAAAACAACCTTAAACCCATCTCTGCATAGAAGGGAGCCGCTAACGAGATTCTTGTTCATAGTAGGGACATGCTGCACGTTCCTCAGCCGCACGATCTTCCCGAAGTGAACTTCAGATCTACCGTGCCAACACCACGAACGAAGCATGTGACCCATTCCCCATCAAGACGGAAGAATCCCGGGCGACCTGGTAAGAAGTGAACATGGATATGTCAAGACACACATGAACATTAGCACCCGTATCAATCCACCAACATGGAGATTGAAATACCGAAAGAACAAGAAAGAGATTACCGTACCCATCAGCATTGCTAGCGGTCACAGTTGTTGACTTGCCTCGCCTTTTTCTTGCGGTCTGCCTCTCTCGGACAGTCCTTAGAAAAGTGGCCAGTCTCTCCACAGGTAAAGCAGCTCAGATCTGCTTTGTTTATCATCTTCTTCTTCTTGAAGGTTGTAGTCTTCATAGGCTTATTGAAGGAGGGCTTGCTATTCCCTTTATTCTTGCTGTAGGGTTTCTTCTGCACCATGTTGGCGCTAGACTGACCCTCTCCTTTCTCAGTAGTATCCTTAGCCCGAGCTTTCTCCTCAACATCAAGAGACGCTATCAGATTTTCAACTGATATCTCCTGTCTCTTGTGTTTGAGAGTTGTGGCAAAGTTCCTCCATGAAGGGGGCAACTTAGCGATGATGCATCCAGCCACAAACTTATCAGGTAAGGCACACTTAAGGAGTTCAAGCTCTTTCGCAATGCACTGTATCTCATGAGCTTGTTCGACTACAGAACGGTTGTTTACCATCCTGATGTCATGGAAGCTCTCCATGATGTAAAGTTCACTGCCTGCATCGGTTGCACCGAATTTAGCATTCAGTGCATCCCGTAGTTTCTTTACCGTCTCGTTATGTGCATGTACACATCACACGTACGATCAGCAAGAATACTCAGAACGCATCCAACAAAGAGAGTATTGTCTTCCTTGAACTTGTTCTGATCTTGGTCAGATATAGTTCCTTCAGGTAAGCCATTACTAACTTGGAATACTTTCAGATGAGTAAGCCAGAGCGTGGCCTTAATCTGCCACCTCTTAAAGTGCACACCGGTAAACTTATCCGGCCTCAGTGCATCAGCAAAACCAGCCATAGTTAACTCAGGAAATTGCCTACAATTAGGTTTTTGGATTGTTGGATAATTAGGCACAATTTCCATGATTAATTCCAGAATATTAAGCATGACAACGCTAACTACTAACATGTGAAACTCGAACATACTAGATGCAGTGATCAACATGAACAGTAGCAGAGCAGACAGTACAACATCCATCGCTAAACAGATCGAGATATGTCGCACGTACCGATCTGGTGGAGGTGGCGGTGGAGGTGTAGCAGATGATGTCGCAGCAGTGACGTTGTTGATGACAACGTTGTGGACGACAGGGACGACGGGTCGAAGTAGACGGCGTTGAAGACGACGGTAGGCAGCACCGCCCGACTTGGACGGAAGGCGACCCGTGATGAAGAGCTTGAGCAGTCGCGCAGAGCGCTTCCCAAAAACCTAATTCGCCCTCTCCCGTACAGGATCGCAAGGACGAGTGGTTCCGGAGACCTGCTCTCCCGTTCACCGATGCACGTCGGCGAGCGGGATGGAGTAGGCTACGATGGCGGCGCAAGCAGAGAGAGGTGGAAACCCTAACTCGTGTATTAGATGTGTTTCTGCGGTAGCCGGGCAAGAGATTATATAGGCTCAGGAAACCCTAGGCAACGTGGGGCACACCCACGTAGCGCGCACGGAAAGTCTCGGCTCGAGGCTCAATCCACTCACCACTCACCACGAGCGCGGCGCGCGTCGTGTCGTGTCGAGACGAGACGAGCGAGCGAGGAGGAGGAGGAGCGCGCGTGAACCACTCCTATTCTTACTCACTTACTAGTGGTGGAACAACCCACCTTATAAGGTGGTCTAACTTCCTCCCAACTTTCCATGTGGGACTAAACTTCCCACCTCTTGCCACTCCCTAGTGAGCTGCCACCAACTTGGGCTCAAACTCACAAGGCTGCCACTAAGTGGGCTTTGAGATTTATAGGGAAATCTGAAATCTAGTATGGGCCAATGTGTATGGGCCCAATATTTCAACAGATTCAAGGCTTCATGGATGGTTCAGTTTTCGCTGGGTTTTGATCGTCAAAAAGGAGGAATTTCATTGGTTTTTTTAGGCATTGTTGTACTATGTGATGCCTACCCAGTTGCTGTGATAGACTAGTGCAGACAGGGATAGTCACAAAGGGAAACACAGGACTACAGGAGGTACATCAGTGTACGTAAACTGGCCTCTTAACCATAGAACTTACCATAGGAAGCTCTCTATTTTGGCGTCTGCTTCAGTACAACCCCCCCCCCCCCTCTCCAAAATTGGTTTTGGCTCAAAAGCCCACCAAACCCATATCCAAGCCCGTATGACGCCCGTATGTGAACTCGTATACCGTACCTATACCGTATGCGTCTTCCTCCCAGGATCGTGAACTGATCGTTCTCACGAGCCGGCTGCCGCCCCGTCGCAACCGCCGCACTCCTCCGTCCCGTCGCACGATCACCGCCGCACTCCTCCGCCATATGAGCTTGACGCCGCCGTCCCGTCGCACTCCTCCGACGAGCGAGAAGCATCTTCCCGGAGCTCGACGAGCCGCCATCGGCGCCGCACTCCGTCACCATAGACCTCCTCCGGCATATCTTCCCGACGATCTCGGCACGTTCATCTCCACGATCTTGAGGGCCTGCTCGATGAGACGCCTCTGCTGCACGCCGTCCCGACGATCTCTCCGGCGAGCCGATCTTCCGCTGGACACGACGGGAGGTAAGTTTGAATCTCTGCCCCCGGACATGTCCGGCGGATCATTTTGCGTGTCCGGCGCCCGGAAGACAGTCCGGCACACAAGAACCAGACAGTCCGGCCAGCGGCGGACAGGCCGGCGTCTCTCTGCCAGACTGTCCGATGTCCGTGTGGGTTTAATTAAGTGTATTAAATATGAAATAGTGATTTGCATTGCGTTATTGTTTAGTATTTTGCATTAGTTCTTTATTGCGTGCGGGTTTTGTGTAGTTTTTGGAGAAATGGGGGACTATAGCTCAACTTGGAGTGACGGGGATGACGGATATACGGGCGATGATGATTCTACTTCGGAGAATAGTTCGAAATCCAGGATGTATGAAAATGTACCTCCTTTTGGGGAGAACCTTCCATCATCGGCCTCCTCAGAAAACATGAGTGAAGTATGTTGATTATTTTTTAATGGCTACCAATGAATGGAAGCAATGAAGTGACATGTTACATTCTTTGTTTTTGGCTGTGTAGGTACTATACGGTGGTCACGAGGAGGATGAGTATTCAGACATGGAGGTTGGGTTTGATGAATATAGCGTGGAGGTAGGACTGCATCACGAGGAATCAAGCTCTGAAAATAAGAGCGAAGTAAGTATATAGTTTTAGTATGGCAAACCGTCAATGTTACCGTTGGAACGACAACTTTTATGACTTATTTTCCCCTCATGTGTAGGTGATATCTGGTGCTGACAATGGGCGTGAACATCACAGTCAAGCAGATCCAGATATTGTGAGTAATGAATATAAGATGCACTCTGTGGAAGAGCACTGTAAAATACTGGACATGACATTTTCTTCCGAACCGGCGGCTTTTGTCTGGTACAACAGCTATGCGAGAGAGCATGGCTTCAGCATCCGAAAGGACATTTTGAAGAGGGCAAAGCAAGGGAAACGTGGTAAGGGAGAAATACGGTTAAGGCGGTATGTCTGTTCCAGGGCAGGGAAACGTCAGGAAAAACTTTTAACGCAGGAAGGCCGCAGTCGTAGGCTAAGACCCGAGACTCGTTGCAACTGCAATGCCAATCTCACCGTGAAGCGTGACCTATCGAGAGGAGTATGGGTTGTCAAAAGTTTTTACGGCAATCACAGACATAAACCAGCTAGACCGGACAAAATACCATTTCTTCGATCGCACAGAAAGATTAAGCCGTACCAGAGACCTGAGATACTATCTTTGGGAGCAAGTGGGATGAGAAAGTACATGATTATGAAACACTTTCTCAGAAGACATGGCTACGATGGTGTAGGCTTCGTAAGACGAGATCTGTACAACCTATGTTGCAGGGAGAAGAGGAAGCTTATTGCGAAGGGTGATGCTGCCACAGCACTTGGTATTATGGTCGCGAGGAAGAAGAGTGATCCTGAATTTTTTTTTGATTACCAAAAGGATGATGAAGGACGGTTGAAAAGCATGTTTTGGTGTGATTCTCAGTCACGGCAGGACTATCAGGATTTTGGCGACGTGGTGGTGTTTGATAGCACGTATAAGATGAACCGGTATGCTATGCCATTTATTCCTTTTGTAGGCCTGAACAATCATCGTAAGACTACGGTGTTTGCATGCGCTCTCGTGTCAGACGAGACAGAAGATACATATGCTTGGCTGCTTCGGACATTCTTGACTGCAATGTGTCAGAAGAAGCCCAAAGGTCTTATTACTGATGGGGACGCCGCGATGATATTAGCTATTCAGAATGTCCTTCCAGACGTGTGGCACCGTCTATGTACTTGGCACATAGAGAAAAACATGAAGAGACACCTTGGTCATAAGTCGCTAAAGGAATTTCGGCCATTCTTATACAACGCCACTTCAGAAGCCATTTTTAAGGAAAGATGGAGCGCGTTTCGTCGCAAGTGGGAGACAAAAAGTACCCAAGAATGGCTCAAAAGGATGTACAATAAGAAGAGAATTTGGGCTGCCACGTATCTGACCGGTGGATATTTCCTTGGTATGAAAAGCAATCAGAGAAGTGAGAGTTTGAACTCATGCCTTCACCTTCACCTGGATTATGGTATGACCCTAGTTGACTTGATAATGCATTACGAGAATGCCATTGTTCGCATCCGTGAGAGCGAGGCCGAAGATGACCGCATCTGCTCCGCAGTTTACCGGTGGCGATTCATCGAATCCAAAGAGATAGAGGTTGCTCTTGCCCATGCCTTCAGTCCAGCCAACTTCTACATCTTGCAGCAGGATGTGAAGAAGCTTGGTGACCTCGAGATTTTTGAGGAATATGTGGGAACAGGGGGCTCTAAACAGTTTATGGTCAAATGGAGGAATAGCGGCAGATACTCGTTTATCGTGGAGTATAGTCCTAATCAGCCGAAAGAGTTAATACAGTGCAGCTGCCGAAGAATGAATCGTAAGGGGCTTCCATGCAAGCATATCCTATATGTATTGAAGCACCTGAAATTGTCCGAAATACCGGACTGTTGTGTTCTTCGGCGATTCTCCAAACTGGCAAGAAATGGATTGCCAAAGCAAGGCGTAAGCGATCTTTTCGCGTACGGTTACTCAGGGCCGGGGAAGCGAAAAAGATACAACGACATGGAAACAGTATCGGCGGAAGCTATGGATGCGGTAGTAGATGATCCAGCAATGTATAATGAGTTCATGGCATATATGAAGGGCTTAGTAGCAAGAAAATATGCGAAAAAGAATGGACATGATGGTCACACAGCCTTCGCTGAAGAAGACGCATATGATTTTTAAGGCAATGCAGTTCCGATTGGTGATCCCGATAAGGTTACCACGAGAGGAGCACCTAAGCAAAACACAAAAACTGCACAAGAGGTAAATCACCCCGTGACGAAAAATGGTAGACCACTAGCGTTCGACGAGCGTAAGACCCGGAATCAGGGGTGCACCGCCTGTGGTGTCATCGGTCATAACAAACGGAACAAAAAGTTGTGCAAAAAACATCCAGAGTAAGTGTGCTTACAGATTTTTCTTAGCTAGACCGATTAATTAAATCTATATTAAACGAGTACTAAATAATTTTGTTTTGTAATGCAGGTATATGGAAAAAGAAAACAAGTAGAAGTGCATCTTCACTACCGAAATTACAAAATTATCGCTTTACGTTGAAGATTATGTATTTACTTCGCCTTAATTGTAATTGACCGAAACCATTTGTGATTCTATACCATTTTTTATTTTCATGTACTTCCATTCATTGTGATTTATTATATAAATTTCAGTTTCAATGTGTTTCCACAACTAAGAAACGTCAAACAAAATACCACCACGGACTGTCCAGACATGTCACCGGCCTGGCCGGACTAACATGTTGCACGTTTTCCATTCACCGGACAGACCGGCATGTTCTCCTGCAAGTCCGGCCGAGGATGCGGACAGGCTGGTAAAACCGCCGGACAGGCCAGGTAGCGTCGTGTTAAGTTCCAGGGGCTACACGAACTGCCCGGACAAGTTACCGGCCAGGCCGGCAAAATGTACTGTGTGTCCGTCCAGGGCGCCGGACAGGCCGCCCCATTCGACCGGCCAGACCGGCGGAGGTGCTGTCAAGTTACACGGGCTACAGGAACTCCCCGGACAAGTGACCGGCCAGGCCGGCGGACTGTACTATGTGTCCGTCCAGGGCGCCGGACAGGCCGTGATATTCGGCCGGCCAGGCCGGCGGAGATGGTGTTAAGTTCCAGGGGCTACAGGAACTGCCCGGACAAGTCACCGGACAGGCCGTGCAGCGACCTTGTTTGGCCGGCTTGGCCATGCGTTGCTTTGCCGGCCTGTCCGTCCCACGTGTCCGGCCTGTCCGGCTTGAGTAAGAACAAGCATATTTCTTTTGCCGGACTGTCCGGCTGTACTTCCCGGCCTGTCCGGCTGAAGGTTTACACATGACAGAGTCAGTGTAAACAAGCAAACTTATTGTCAACGAAATTCACATATGAAAATACAGGAAGTATCACAAGCATTCCATTACAAAACAATAGCTAACGGAATACAACATATAAAATCATACACATGGAATCCAACACACATAGTCTTACACATGAAATTGATGAAACATAGTCTTACACATGAAATCGATGAAACATAGTCTTACACATAGGTAATGGATAAACAAGTTTCACATGCCAATAATAATCAAAGATTGAGCGAGACATGCAACTTTGTCATTACATACGGAAACTATCATTCTACTTGCTTCAACTATGACGGGCCTCGCCTTCATTTCCCTCGGGCTCATCTCCATCTCCATCGCTTGAATCGTTGTCAAAGTACTCCGCATAGCGTTTAGTGGGAAATGTATACCTCGGAGAAGCGATGCTTGATGATGCAACCACTTCATCATCACTAGCCTGTCCACCAAGTTCACGCACTTGAGCTTTGTACTTGTTGATTTTCACACGATCAACTGATTTGAGTTTGGCTATCTCTTCGGCATTGGATTTGCAAATCCCAAAGAGCAATTTTTGAGTCTTTGCCATGAATTTCTCAAACTTGGAAGGCATGGTACAACGATCACGAGAAGGACCAGCTTGCTTTTTCTTGGAGGGTCGAGCGGCGGCGGCGGTCTCACCAGTGCCATCTGTTTGAGGAGTCCACATTTTGTGCTTGCAATCCTTGAAGATCTTCTGCTGAAACTTCGCATCAATGAGCACTTGGATGTATGGTGCATATGGGAAGGTCCTATCTTGCAAATAAGAGGCAAGGCGGATTTGTTCGTAAAGAAAATCCGCCAAATCAAACCTCTCGGTACCATGAGTGTGCATCCGAACCAATAGGTCTATGGCAAAGTTCCTCACCTTCTCCCTATCACCAATCTTAGGAACTAGCGCCATGTTGATGACCTTGTGCATGAAAGGATACGGTGCCACTAGTAGAGATGTGCTCTGTGCATTGTCTACGGTTACAACAGCATTCGCACGACGAAGAGGGGCAAGAGCAACACCGGTCATTGACTCACATGTGTCCGATCTGGCATGGATCTTATAGAGATTTGCATCCGTATGAATATTGAGTAGGTGGGCAAACTCTTCGAAGGTGACACTCAACTGCGTCCCTTCGGTACTCCATACAAGTGACCTGTCATCATCCGGAACAAACCGACACGTGGCATAGAATTGCATTACAGCTTCTTCACTCCAGTCTCGAGAAAGAGTCAAAATGCCACGTAGCCCCATAGCATCAATTAAGTCCACACAACCTGGAAAGCTTGCACTGTTGCTATCAATGAACTTCATGTTGACTGATTTCTGGGGAAGGATAGCATGCTTTAAAATTATGCTTTCATAGATATCTTGGTGCACACGAGACCAAAACCTTGGATAAGTAGCATTCTTTCTTTGCGCAAATATATCAGCTTTCCTTACAAGAATGTAATCCTTCTTCGACATTTTCTTGTAGTCTTGCAACTTGTAGTTTTTGGGGTGTTTTGGCCTTCTTTTCTCCATGACTAAGCCAGTACGCATGGGCAATCCACGAGCAGGCGCAGGAGCACGAGACTGAACAGGAGCACGAGCACGAGAACCAGCCGGATTCTTAGTTGTTGTGTTGCGGCTGGAATAGCGACGTTTCTGAACTGCCTCAAGATGAACCGGATCCTCATCATCATCCTCATCCTCATCCTCTTGCTCTTGCTCTTCCTCTTCCTCACTTCCACCGTCATCCACGTCCTTACTGACATCCTCATCCTCTTCCGAACTCTCAACCTCAACATCTTCGTCAATTGTACCACTTCCACTTTGTCCTTCATCACCAATAACCGGACGCTTGCGGGGTCGAGCTCTTTCTTCACTATCCGAGCTGTCACCACGGCGAGTACCTACATTTCAACAAAAGTCTAAATGTAAGGCAGTAAAGATGATACATCATATAGTATAGTTCATAGTAAAAGAGTTAAGTTTGTTTGTCTGGACTAGGAGCCGGACAGGCCGGAAGAGCCGCCCGGACAGGCCGGCCATGGTAGATTTAAGCCTCTGGAACAGGCCGGACATGTTGCCGGACAGGCCGGCAATCGAGCTTTGTTTGTCCGGCCAAAGCGCCGGACAGGCCGCAAGATCCGCCCGGACAGGCCGGTCATGGTAGATTGAAGCCCCTGGAACAGGCCGGACAAGTCGCCGGACTGGCCGGCAATCGAGCTTGTTTGTCCGGCCAAGGCGCCGGACAGGCCACAATAATCGCCCGGCCAGGCCGGTCGGATGGTTTTAAGTTATATGCCCTACTCTATGTACCCTAACAAGCATGGGCGGAGCTAGACTAATTCAAGGATATGCAATGCACGTATATGGTAACCTCTTTTCTACGTGTAGAACTAAGAAAATATAACTTAAAACCATCCGAGGTAAAAAATTACTTTTGTGAAACTCTGCTGTGAATGGTACAGACAGGTTTGGGCTACATCATACGGATGATGGGTTGGGAAGAATGAAGCATGGGTAGAGAAGGGCTAGAGATTAGCAAACCAGAACGCTAGATGGACAAAGTTTACTTTCTTCATTTCTAGAATTTGTTGAAGTTTCCCTTTTTACCACTGCTAACATTCTTCCCATACAATCATCCAAATGAACTAGTAGTAATAATCCACAGTGCATGCAGGCCACAACCATTTAAAGCAAAATATCACAAAACTATAGCATGCAGGCTTTTGTTAAAACTATCAAGTAACTGCAAGTTTAAGAATCAGTTTGATACGAATTGCAAAAGTACTTATGGATTTATGAAACAGCTTATTATACGTGTAGGTTTGTGAAATTTACTCTCCTTTTCTCTCCCTTAATCTTTCTTTTGTCAAGGGAGCATTTTTAGTTGTAAGTCCAGAAGAGATTTATTTAATCTACTTTGGTAACTTGTAAGTCCAGAAGAGATTTATTTGTTTAATCACAATATATAGCACCCATCCGAGGTAAACCATCCGAGATAATTTGGAGGTTGGAGGATGGGAGATGAAAAACTCAGGGACCATACCTATGGGGCCAACATTCTTCGTCCTTGCCATGTCCTACTCCCCGAGCCGCCGGTCTTGACTCGGGCAGGATGTAAAATGCTTGGTGGAGAAGTAGATCGGGGGTGGATCTTCGATTTCGGCGGAGAGAAACGGCCGGGGGTGAATGTAATGGGTGGGAGGAGGTTGGAGGATGGAGGACACCGGCGGTTGTTAGGGTTCGGCGGCCGCGCCCCCTCTTCGTGGAATAGAGAGACGAGAGATGGGGAAGATCGAAATGCGTTTATGTAGTGGGCTGGCCCGTCAGACAGGGACCGGACAGGCCGGCGCCGTAGGACATCAAGTCTGGCCCCCGCGACGGTGTCTGGACTGGGCCACAAACCGATAGTCCGCGTGGGCCGGCCCATTTTACACGCCCGGACATGCTGGCACATAACTAGCCGGACAGTCCGGTGCATTATTTTATGTAATAAATTATAAACTAGGGTTTCTAACTTATGATCCAATTCCTAAAGTAATACTTGGTACTAGAATTAATGTGATTAAGTACTTGAAATAAATTTATTAATAATTTTGACATGCTATTAATTTTTTTTAGAGGTTTAAGAATTAAACTAATTACTAGTTAGGGTTTAATTAGAAACTAGGGTTTTATAAGTGTTATTAAGATTTAACTAATTTACTTGAGAATTAAATATGTTTTAAAGAAAACATGAAAACTAATTTTCTTTATTTGCTATCCTATTAAATCACCATGAAACAGAAAACCAACCTAGAGAACCATGGTTAGGA
Organism: Lolium perenne; assembly: GCF_019359855.2. Taxonomy (NCBI): domain Eukaryota; kingdom Viridiplantae; phylum Streptophyta; class Magnoliopsida; order Poales; family Poaceae; genus Lolium; species Lolium perenne. Next base: position 93,907,497 of record NC_067250.2, on the reverse strand, counting down.
AGGGTGGACCATCCCACCATTCACAAGTGTGCCAAATATTTGCCACATCCGAGGTGGTTACATCGACTTCAGGCCATGTTAGATCCATGTTGACCCTAAAACCCTTGTTTCAGCGTCTCCCCGCCATGGGATCACCAAGAAACAGAAAATCAACCTAGAGAACCATGGTTAGGAAGGGTGGGCCATCCCACCATTCACAAGTGTGCCAAATATTTGCCACATCCGAGGTGGTTACATCGACTTCAGGCCATGTTAGATCCATGTTGACCCTAAAACCCTTGTTTCGGCGTCTCCCCGCCATGGGATCACCATGAAACAGAAATCCAACCTAGAAAACCATGGTTAGGAAGGGTGGGCCATCCCACCATTCACAAGTGTGCCAAATATTTGCCACATCCGAGGTGGTTACATCGACTTCAGGCCATGTTAGATCCATGTTGACCCTAAAACCCTTGTTTCGGCGTCTCCCCGCCATGGGATCACCATGAAACAGAAATCCAACCTAGAAAACCATGGTTAGGAAGGGTGGGCCATCCCACCATTCACAAGTGTGCCAAATATTTGCCACATCCGAGGTGGTTACATCGACTTCAGGCCATGTTAGATCCATGTTGACCCTAAAACCCTTGTTTCGGCGTCTCCCCGCCATGGGATCACCATGAAACAGAAATTCAACCTAGAAAACCATGGTTAGGAAGGGTGGGCCATCCCACCATTCACAAGTGTGCCAAATATTTGCAACATCCGAGTTGGTTACATCTACTTCAGGCCATGTTAGATCCATGTTGACCCTAAAACCCTTGTTTCGGCGTCTCCCCGCCATGGGATCACCATGAAACAGAAAACCAACCTAGAGAACCATGGTTAGGAAGGGTGGACCATCCCACCATTCACAAGTGTGCCAAATATTTGCCACATCCGAGGTGGTTACATCGACTTCAGGCCATGTTAGATCCATGTTGACCCTAAAACCCTTGTTTCGGCGTCTCCCCGCCATGGGATCACCAAGAAACAGAAAACCAACCTAGAAAACCATGGTTAGGAAGGGTGGGCCATCCCACCATTCACAAGTGTGCCAAATATTTGCCACATCCGAGGTGGTTACATCGACTTCAGGCCATGTTAGATCCATGTTGACCCTAAAACCCTTGTTTCGGCGTCTCCCCGCCATGGGATCACCATGAAACAGAAATCCAACCTAGAAAACCATGGTTAGGAAGGGTGGGCCATCCCACCATTCACAAGTGTGCCAAATATTTGCCACATCCGAGGTGGTTACATCGACTTCAGGCCATGTTAGATCCATGTTGACCCTAAAACCCTTGTTTCGGCGTCTCCCCGCCATGGGATCACCATGAAACAGAAATCCAACCTAGAAAACCATGGTTAGGAAGGGTGGGCCATCCCACCATTCACAAGTGTGCCAAATATTTGCCACATCCGAGGTGGTTACATTGACTTCAGGCCATGTTAGATCCATGTTGACCCTAAAACCCTTGTTTCGGCGTCTCCCCGCCATGGGATCACCATGAAACAGAAATCCAACCTAGAAAACCATGGTTAGGAAGGGTGGGCCATCCCACCATTCACAAGTGTGCCAAATATTTGCCACATCCAAGGTGGTTACATCGACTTCAGGCCATGTTAGATCCATGTTGACCCTAAAACCCTTGTTTCGGCGTCTCCCCGCCATGGGATCACCATGAAACAGAAAACCAACCAAGAAAACCATGGTTAGGAAGGGTGGGCCATCCCACCATTCACAAGTGTGCCAAATATTTGCCACATCCGAGGTGGTTACATCTACTTCAGGCCATGTTAGATCCATGTTGACCCTAAAACCCTTGTTTCGGCGTCTCCCCGCCATGGGATCACCATGAAACAGAAATCCAACCTAGAAAACCATGGTTAGGAAGGGTGGGCCATCCCACCATTCACAAGTGTGCCAAATATTTGCCACATCCGAGGTGGTTACAACGACTTCAGGCCATGTTAGATCCATGTTGACCCTAAAACCCTTGTTTCGGCGTCTCCCCGCCATGGGATCACCATGAAACAGAAAACCAACCTAGAAAACCATGGTTAGGAAGGGTGGGCCATCCCACCATTCACAAGTGTGCCAAATATTTGCCACATCCGAGGTGGTTACATCGACTTCAGGCCATGTTAGATCCATGTTGACCCTAAAACCCTTGTTTCGGCGTCTCCCCGCCATGGGATCACCATGAAAAAGAAATCCAACCTAGAAAACCATGGTTAGGAAAGGTGGGCCATCCCACCATTCACAAGTGTGCCAAATATTTGCCACATCCGAGGTGGTTACATCGACTTCAGGCCATGTTAGATCCATGTTGACCCTAAAACCCTTGTTTCGGCGTCTCCCCGCCATGGGATCACCATGAAACAGAAATCCAACCTAGAAAACCATGGTTAGGAAGGGTGGGCCATCCCACCATTCACAAGTGTGCCAAATATTTGCCACATCCGAGGTGGTTACATCGACTTCTGGCCATGTTAGATCCATGTTGACCCTAAAACCCTTGTTTCGGCGTCTCCCCGCCATGGGATCACCATGAAACAGAAATCCAACCTAGAAAACCATGGTTAGAAAGGGTGGGCCATCCCACCATTCAAAAGTGTGCCAAATATTTGCCACATCCGAGGTGGTTACATCTACTTCAGGCCATGTTAGATCCATGTTGACCCTAAAACCCTTGTTTCGGCGTCTCCCCGCCATGGGATCACCATGAAACATATATGGCACACTTGCATGGTGGCATGTCGCACACATGTTTCCTAAGGTCTTCCCATGTTTGTGTGCTTTCCAAGGTCACCCCATGGTTGGAAGGAGCCGAAACCACGGGTTTTGGGGTTAAAACGGTATTGCATGAAAACCCTAGTTTGGACCACATCCTTGACGCGATCAGCACTGAATTTTGTCAACTTTATGGTATATTAACTTTTTTATTATTTTTTGGCTGATTTTAAATAAGTCAAAAAAATCATCTTTTTAGAAATGGCTCTGTTAGGCCTACCTATGGGACCGATTTCTGAGTTGTTGATTTTTTTGACTTTCTCGAAATGGTCCAATCTTGTTTCGCTGAGTTCAAATAGATATATTTCACATGATTCAACAAAAAAAATTATAAAATATGTTCAAATATGAATGAAAAATAATTTGGTAATTTAAACTTTACCGGACAGTCTGGCTGTCTATAAGCCGGACTGTCCGGCGTCTTATTTTTTGTTTTTGCACTCACGGGCCGGCCCAATCGCGAATTGGCAGGGCCTTCATCGCCGGACAAGATATGTGATCTGGCCGGACTGTCCGGCGTAAGCATCTGTTGCAACTACCGCGATTTACGTGGGACAAAACCGCTCCATCCGAGACATGCTGGCCCTATATATATACGCCCCACCTCCACGACGCAACAAATCTACTACTCCTCACCTTGACACCACCGCCATCGGAAAAAAGTCTTCCGCTCGCCGCCTTGCCTCGAAGGGAGGTGCATGACCCGTCGTGGCTCGCCACTCCGATGAGTGCCGACGAAATCACTCACGTCGCGTCCAAGTTCTGCACCATCTACAACTTGGAAGCATCGTACAAGGTATTACACATCAAAACCCTAAGGTTCATCAATGCGGCAGGTAGATTAATGGTAGGGTTCTGCAATAGTACAAGTTCTTCAATCCTTTGCGTATGTAGATCATAGTAATCTGTAAACAATGGCGAAAATAGGGTATTAGGGTTCAGAGTAGGGTTCATCGCTGTCTTACAGATCTACCGGACAGTCCGGGTATTCACTACTAGCCTGTCCGTTGCTCACCACGACGGGCAGTCCGTTGAGCTCCCGACGCCGGCCTGTCCGTTCCCCTACACGCCAGCCAGTCCGTCAACGTCCCCGGCAAGTCCGGCGAGCGAGCCAGACAGTCCGGGATTTGTAGTCCAGCTTGTCCGTTGCTGTTTCGGCCTGTCCGGGGCTTTGTCCGGCCTGTCCGGGGCATTGGCCGGCATGTCCGGTAATGGCATTGTATTACCAATCCTGTCTTAGTTAATAAGTATTCTATTTGAGACAGTATTACTTATATTTCCATGTATTCAGTACTTAAAATTCATGAATCAGTAGGGATGCTTATATTTATTTATACACCGCTCTCGCATCACCTTGTTCTAGTCCCATATTTTTGTTACTGTTACACCCGTAGTATCACCACCAAAAAGTACAAAACACAATTGCCAATTTCTAATTGCTATAATCATGTATGTTATATACAGGATGGAAGTAGTTGACGAAGTTCCTTGCTCGGTTGAAAAATGGTGCAGCTTTGTTGACAACATGTCAAACGAACAACGAGGTGCACTTTTTGGCTCTGGTGTACATTGTATGCTCGAAATGCCAAGGATAAAGATGCGGCAGTCTGTGCTGAAGTTTCTAGTGCAAGCTTTTGATCTTGAAACCAATACATTTGGGTTAAATGAGGGAAAGGACCATATTTCCCTAGGAGGCAAAGAAATCTACGCATTATTTGGTTTAGAGGACAAAGGTTTGAATGCTGTGGCCATAATTGCTCAAGAAGGCAAAGAAGCGCAGGGACGGATACCACCTGACTGGCTCGATCCGTCAACAGAGAATCTCTTAATTGATGATTTAATAATGGATGTTGAGCTTCGTGGTGGCTCGGATGACGATTTTGTACGCAAGGCCATCATGGTGCTTCTCGCCACAGTACTTGCACCGTACTCTAGTACGGTAATTTCACAGCCGATGTATGCATTGGTAGAAGACCTCGATCGAGCTAGGAAGATAAACTGGAACTCATTCACTCTGGAGTACACCTTGGAGGGCTTAAGGCAGTGTAAAGGTGGACGAGTAATGAGGCAGTGGCCAAAAGGAAACATGGCGGCATTACAGGTAAACCGTAATATTTCTTAGTCAGGTAATATTTAACTGCAGTTTTTTGGTCACAACTATTTCTTAGTCATTCTTAATATCTTTTCTTCTGCAGTACATGTATTGGGAGAAGGTGCAACCTCCTGGTGCACCAGCCTTTAACCCACTGGTATGTATGTACCCATTGATGAAGAACTGGACCGAAGTAGAAGGGAAGAAGAGAGACGCCTCCGACGCGCAATATGGCCGTGGGAAGGGAAATGTAAACAATTGTTTCTTGTTCATATTTGTTTCAGCAGCTCATGTTTAACAACAATAAATAATTTGATTTTGTAACATGCAGATTGACAATGATATTACTGCGGAGCATAGACTCTCAAAAAAAAACATAGGAAATAGTGTTGGGAGAAAAACATCCATTTCAAGGAAGGCCACAAAAGCTCCTGCGAAAAACCCCCCTTACATGGAGCAACTTTTGGAAAGGGTTAATCGCATGTCTGGGGAGCTTACTCTTGTCCGTAAGCAGATTGCAACTATAGCAGATTCATGCGCAGAGGTAAAAATGTGGCGAGTTTAATTATGCACGGATCATTCATTTTGGACCTGCCATGACACATTTTTTTTTCCATTGCACAGAGTTATTGCAAAGTTAAATCAGGAGGGGATCATTTATAGATGTGAGAACAAAGGCACGTCTGAAGGGGACAAGGAAAGCGAGAGCAGCCATAAGGGAGTTTATCCATCAAAGTACTTCACATCAGTTCAGAAGGACGAGGATGTTGACGACGATGTTGTTAACGAGGACGAGCTAGACAATGCAAATGGCAGCACACCTGCACCACCTGTTGCACGCAAATTAATGGTCGATGATCCTCAACCATCTGTACTGTTTAATTGCAGCAAGGGTGACAAAAAAAATCCTATCGAAATTACAAATGATGTTCCCGCTCGATCGCCATCCTCATTATCGTCTGGAGCATTTGTATCTGCAAAGCCAAATGAACCTCACAAGCGGAAGCGCATGCCATCCGCAAAGGTCCGGTCCCCTTACTTGTCTGAAAAAATGGCAAACAAGCGTCAAATCCGAGATGAGAAAAATTCTGAGGGTAAGTTTGTTCGTGTCACATGCAAATTTCTTAACGACCTTTGCATTTCACTAACCACAGTTCACCCGTTACTTGTTCGTTGCAGGTAACTTCCATTCACTAGATGCACTACTTCAGGTTAATGATTTGACTGAAGATCACGTCGAAGCTACCGTGTCACTTGTAAAAGAACTATCAAAGTGCTCCCGACGCCGCAACAAAAAAGTTTACTCTTGTGAAGGACTCGTGCTGACTGCCCACCATGTTGCATCTATTATAACCCATGACTGGTTGATGGGCGATGTAAAAACAAATTTTTTATCCCTGTTGTATTACACAATAATTTTCTTGATTGAAGGGCTAATTAGTTGTGTGTACCAATAATTTTTGCAGGTCATCAATGCTTATGTGCGACACTTGTCTCGTCGTGTTCCAGATGATCGTGTCCTGTCCACCACATGGAGGTCGACGCATCTCATATAAGGGAAGATGAGGGGTAGAGATTATTTTCCACCCGGTCACCCCCAGATCGAAATAGAGAAGGATCGAGCCATTCACAGATGCATGGACGAGTATTTCCATAAACCGAAGGTACAAGCACATGCAATGCAATGGTGTACATAATTCATTCAGTGTATATTGAAACATACTTACACATTTTTATTGCAGTACTATCTCGCAGTAAACGTTAATGGCAATCATTGGGTCACCGTCGTGATGCATGTACCCAAGAAGGAATTTCAAGTATTAGATTCCCTCTATGTTCTTCGCAGTTACATACATGTCATTGAAGCATTGGTATGTTTTCATACTACTTTACTATGTCATAAGTATTTTGTTCAAATATTAATCATTACTTACTTAATCTTAACTACTCGTTTTACTTCAGAGAACCGAAATTTCTTATGACATAGCAAAAGCAGATCATGGTTTTCCTGATCCTTCGAACTGGCCTATAAAACAATACAAAATGACAAGACAAAAGGATGGGTGAGTACATGGCGCAACTAATTTTCATCTATATTAATATACAATGCAATGTTACTTACTGTTTTTTGCTTGTCTTGTATTATGACATAAACTCATGTGGACTTTGGGTCCTAAAATGTATGGAAGAATGGGATGGAGATGAATTTAGAACCACTATTACACAGGTAGGTAAAACAAAATTCTACTTACATGATGAACTAGCAGCACATGTCATAACATGTTCTCTTACTTTATTTTTGCAGACACTCGTTGACTCTACCAGAGAAGTTATGGTCGGTGAAATAATTTTTTCACCTAGTAACGAGCTGGATAGGATCAAAGATAAACTACTCAACCCTAATGGCGAGGAAGATGATGCTTAGGTCCAAGGTCTAGTGGATATGGTCGGGTTTTCGTCCCGTAGAAGGTTTCCCGGCGGTGTTCAAGAGACTTGGTTCATTTTATTTTCTATTTTCAGTTAGCTGTGTAATGACTTGGAAACTATACTTTACAACACCTATTTGCGTCATATGGAATACCATACTTTGTGTAATATGTATGCAATCATCAAGTGCCGGATAGTCTCACTATTGTCCGTGGACATCATCACTATAATCTTTATTGCGTAGAATTTGTTGTCAAACTTTTGCAAACAATCCGTTAACACCTTTGCGGATGATAATAACTTGGTATGAAAACCTTTATCTCAAAATACTTCAGGTGCAGCAATTTACCCAAAACCAATTGTGTATTGACTTTGTCAAAAATAATACCCAAAGATTAGGACTTATTAATAGCTTAGGTCAACAAATTACTGAACTGGTACAAAAGGGATAACAGTAGCCTCATAAAGTGAGTTCACAAAAACTGTTTCGACATTTCGCGCAATGGATAAAACTTTGGTACTTGTCATCTGCATTTTTCTTCACTTGCAATGAAGATAGGCGAAGGAATTGGACATTGCATACCAGGAAAACCCAAGCTTGAAAGAGAACTTTACATCTGTCCTGTGAGAAATGCTGGTGTTAATTCATTGCCGGACAGACCGGAGAAAGACGCCGGTCAGGCCGACCGAAGCTGCTGCCTGTAAGTCTTGTCCCCGGACATGCTGGTGGATCTGGCCGGACAGACCGGAATGCAGTGCCAAAAGCCGTCGAGTATTCGTTAATTATTTTCCGGCCTGGCTGGTTCTCTACGCCGGTCTGGCTGGTACAGTAACTCCTTGGCCGGACAGGCTGGCTCGTCTGGCCAGACAGGCCGATAGAATTGGCAAATGCCTCTGGAAATTTTATGTTCCTCCGGAACAACATTACCGGTCTGTCTGGCGTCTATGCCGGACAGTCTGACCGGTCGATCACGTAAACCGCGCCCCGGACAGTCCGTTCCCCTATGAACTGGATATCCGCCGTACCCGGACTGTCCGGCTGGGTAACGGCCGGACTGTCCGGTGTCTCCGATCTGCCATTGCCGGCCGGCGCCCACCACGATGGTGCACAGGCCACCATGATCCGCCAAACTCGCCGGGGGTCCCACAACTGTGCCGTACTTGTATCTCGTATAATTGACTAATTGAATTGGGCTATACGAATTTTGTACGGTGCCACGTATCGGTATTTTATACTAATAACGAAGGGGTATCGAGCGATCTTAGCCGTTCTTGTGTTTGAGCCCGCTTAAGCCCAAACTGAGTTTGAGGGAGTTTGGGGGGGTTGTACCGGAGCAGACACCCTCTGTTTTATAGGGCTTACAATATCTCATTGTTTCAATGGAGTATAAGTAACTAAATGAAGAAACAATGAGATATCCAATGTGTTATCTGACACAGCTTGTTGCACATGTAAATGTCAAGTTTTCTGGTAATGCATCTTCTTGTCCTGATTAAGATGACTCGGGGGATGTTGGAGGACCAAATGGCGTAACTTTTTGAAATATCTAGATCTTTAAGTTTTTGCATCACTGAACAGATGTCGAAAACAGGACGCAGCTAACACCACCAGGGTCCAACGAGTTATGGAATCAGAGGATTGTACAACTGACATAATATATCTCATAAAGAGTTATACAGCTCACATATATCTCGTAAGAAGATTTAAGAAGATTTACGTAAGTGTAGCGTTATTGCTCAGAGAGTTAGTAATGAGAAAATTAGTCATTAGATGACATACATAAAGGAAAGGCGTCTAGAGGGATCCTTGCTATCCATAATCCTAAGTAAAATAAACAGACAACATACAGCAGCAATCACCCATGCTATATTTGGAGATATTTGGAGATGCTACTTGCACTGTAGGCCTTGGCTAAACCAACAGTTCTGGTGGCGCTGAACTCGGCCACTTCCTGTATAGTCTTGTTCCTCATGTCAACAGCAAGCACCCATGCTATGTGGTCTTTGTCACGGTGGTCAATCTTGGCGAGGAAGTAAACAATGCCATCATCTTGCAGGCTGAGGTTCGGTAGGCCTATCTGGAGGCTCGACAGGGTTGGCCGTGCCGCATCTGCGCTGACATTAAGCTTAGGCAGCGACGATTCGGGAATGTGAGAGGAATCGAGCTGGTAGTCGGCGTTCCAATCCTTTGCCGAGGAACTGCTGGTGTTGATGCTCCATATTCTGGCCTCCCAACCATGGTAGATGCACTCGAAGCCCGGCTGGAAGCGGGGCTTCAGGTCGACATACCTGATTCGGCCACCGACGAGGGCAACATCCCGGACTGTCCTTGGATCACCATAGTCCAATTGCTCGCCCTGACGTGGCAGCCTGACATAGCGAACCTTGGGGCGTTTGTCGAGCACGTCACAGTAGACGATACTACGCGAGAGATCGACCCAGGCTACCGTGCCCTTATCTCCTCCGATGGTGATTGTCTTGCAAGTGGCGTGATCTAGGTATCGCTTGGCTACCACCGGCTCCTTGCTCCAGGTTCCGGTATCAGAGTGGTAAAGGCAGATCGCAGAATGTTTTCCATACCCGAAGCCATGACACTGTGCGGCGACGACGTAGTCGCAGTTGCTGCAGTTGTGGTCGTCCTCCTCAGAATGCGTAGATCCATCTCCATGGGGGCGTAGGATGCCGTCGTGGTTGTTGTCGCTGCGTTTGTTGCACTTGCGCACGATGGCGAGCGAGGTTTCGTTGAATCCAAGGTTGCCACTGTGCGGGAGGTGCGTGAGCGAGGGGGTGCCTGAGCGGAAGTCGTAGACGAAGTACTCTCGCTTGCGGGTGTTCATGACGTCGGAGTGATGGTCGCCGATGACGACCCGTAGGAGGAGGAGGCCGCTGTTGGGCTCTGTAGTCATGATCTGTGGCTCGATGGCGAACTCGGTGTGGTGAAAGGCGGTGGCGTGCACGCACAGGTAGGAGACGAGCGGCGGAGGGGCGGTGTATATGGTGACCTTGAAGTCTCCCCTGCCACCCGACATCTTGCAGGTGGCGGTGGTGGTGTTGTCGCGGTCGGCGAAGTAGGCGAAGTCCTCCACGAGGACGAAGGGCGGCCGCACGACGACGTCGGAGCAGACATGAGCAGGAGGATTCAGGTATGCGTACTCCTTCGGGGGGACGATCATCGGTTCCTCTTTCACAGATCGATCTTCGTCTTCCTCCATCGATCTGGCATCTTCGTCGTCGTAGAAGGAGCCGTCCGTCGATCCCATATCGCTGCCTTGGAGATCTTCGTCGTCGTGGAGGGAGCCGTCCATCGATCCCATATCGCTGCCTTGGAGATCTTCGTCTTCAAAGTCCATTAATCTAGGCTGAATTTAAAGGGAGGATTGGTGGTTGGGATCGGAGTTGTAGACCGAGACGGGATTGAACTCGGAGTGATACGAGACTAGGACAGCCGCCTGCTTTCGACAGAAGGAGCACGCGAGGATCTGCGATTCAGTGACTTACCCACATCCACCCTCCACACTGAATCAAACGGCCACATCCACACTCCATTCCCCATCCAACGGCGTACGGTAACCTGATAAATGAAAGAAGGGAAAATATAACCAGAAGCGCCGCACACCTTCGCTTCAGTGCGGCGGTGCGTCGCGATTCAGGAAAATCAATCGATCCTAGCAGCTCCCTCTCACCTTATCTATTAATGTGTTGCTCTTATCCACTCCCCAACCACGTAATCCCCTCTATCTCTCTCACACGACCAACGAAAAAATAGTGTGCTATTTCGGTGTTATATCGGTGTTATAGTGTAATTGGAGAGTGAAGGCTACGCTATGCATATTTAGCTCGCTATGTCGGTAATCACGCTATTAGCGGCGCTATGCGCGCTATTTTTCGTAGCGTTATAACGGTACTATTTTTATAGCATTGTAGCGATGCTATTTTTTAAAGGGAAATTGAGAAGCTGACTACTTATTTTGGATCTTTTGGCCCACGAGTTTTCGAAATCTCCATTCTAACCGTAGCCATTTAACTCGTTGGAAACCACAGAAGCACATCGACAATTCTCACTCCTCACACAACGTACATGTTGAAGAATAAGAAAAATCAACATCACACCGAGTAAAAGTTGCCGATGCAATCTGGTTAAGAAGAAGTTGCTTCTAATTTTTTTTATTGTGATGAGCTGCTACATCCATCTAGTTCATCTCATTTTGATTAATTAGTACTTCTGCTATGTAGTTAGCTCTTTAATTGTTTGCATGTTAGTATGTTAATTAGTTATCTACTTGTCTACTTGTTGACTAATAAATCTTTGTCTTTCAGTGCGATCAAGATTTTGTTAGTTTAATTATTGATCGTTGTGAAGTGGATAATTTTTTAGCTTTAGTATACATACTACATTTGTTATTTTTTAATATTTTATGAAATACTATTTTATAAAATAGCGTGGTATTAACACGTTATAATCTTCATCCACGCTAATTTTGTTTAAGACGCTATTTTTTTCTTCCACACGACCACGCGAGGAGAGCCGTGCCGGGCCGGACAAGCAAGCGAGGAGGAAACCGCCGCCGTTAGCCAATGAGAGTGAGTTCGCTTCAGCAGCCGCCGCCGAGCACGCGCCTGGGGAGGCCACGCGGCACCGAGCACACGTCAAGGGACGCGGCGCGCGCCAAGCATGAGTCGGCGGAGACTGCAGCCGACGAGCGATAGGAGGAGGCTTCCGCCGCCGCGAGCTGTTGTGCACGCATCGGGGAAGACGCGCGCTGCGAAGAATGCGTCGGGTGCAACCACTTGACCATGAGCTCGATGAGGAATTGAGGATGCGTCCGTCGCCAGCGAGCCGCTAAGCACGCGTCGGGTCTATCCACGCACCGATGAGCTCGATGAGGATGCGTCTGTCGCCGACGAGCCGCAAAGTACGCTGCAGGTGTGGCCGTGTGCCGACAAGATCGAGGAGAATGCTTCCGTCGCCGACGAGCTCGAGGAGGATGCGTCCGTCGATGAGCACGCTGCAAGGAGAGCGCTGCCTAGCTCGGATGAGAACGCGCAGGAGGCTGCTGCCAGCAAGACCGAGGAGGTTGGCGCCAACAAGTAGATGTATAACAGAAATTTGGCAGGTAGGTGCTAGAATTTGTCAATGAAATTATGGCTCCTTTGATTTAAAGGATAGGAAAAGCATAGGAATAGGAAATGTATAGGATTGGAATGACATGTCTAATTGAATCCTATAGGAAGATGAAGTTTGTTTGATTGTAGCAAAGGAATTTTTCCATGAGGTATGAGCTAATGCTTTTTTCCTATAGGAATTACACTACAAGATTCATATAAGATTTTTTCCTATAGCATATGTTCCTATGAATCAAACAACATGTATAAGAAATTATCCCATAGGAACTAAATCCTACACAATTCCTATGCCAATCCTTTGAATCAAAGAAGCCCTTAGCAAGCATAATAAAAATTTGGCAGCTACTATGTAGTAGGAATTTGGCAGCTAGGCAGTGTGAATTCGGCAGCTATGTATTAGAAATTTGGCAGCTAGACGGTGTGAATTCGGCAGCTATGTACTATTAGGAACTTGGTGGCTAGGTAGTTTTAATTTGGGAGCTTGACAATGTGAATTTGGTAGTTAGATGCTAAAATTTGTAAATAAAATTTAGCAAGTACAATACAAATTTTGCAGCTAAATAATCAGGCAGGTACGGCTGAATAACCTGATACCTACTACTAAATAATTTCGTGACTATAATTTCTTTTAGGATTTTGGCATTTGTTTTTGAAAAAAATGATAACCTGATAGTTTCGTTAATTCTATAATCAACAAGTTTTCTGAGAGTTGTGCCTAAATGCAAGTCTCCTTGCAATCATGTGACATCATCATAATGTTAGAAGCGGTGTGAAAAAAGTGTCATCATAGTGCCAGTATTTTTTATCTGCTGGCTAACATATCCAACATGTATGGAAGAGAGGGCCCGAACCGAAAAGTAAAGTACAAACACGGGCTGAGGGAAAAGGTGAAGTGCAGACTTAGGGCATATCCAATGGGCCGACCCATTTTGGACGGTTAAAATGTCCGCGAGCGTCCGTTTGCGTCGGCCCGCGGTGAGGAACAAGGCAGGATTGGTAGCTCAAGGTTTCTCCTAAATTGAAGAAATTTTCTTTGGTGAAACTTATGCTCTCGTGGCTCGCCTTGAGTCCATCCGTATTCTTCTTGCTTATGCATCACATCATAATTTTAAGTTGTAACAAATAGATGTGAAAATTGCATTTTTAATGGTCTTTTGCATGAAGAGGTTTATGTTAAGCAACCCCTGGGGTTTGAGGATCCTAACTTTTCTAACCATGTCTATAAGCTTTATAAAGCACTTTACGGTCTCAAACAAGCTCCTAGAGCTTGGTACCAGCACCTTAAAGAATTGTTGTTAGAACGTGGTTTTGATGTTGGGCTAATCGATCCTACTCTTTTTACTAAGAGGGTTAATGGGGAGCTTTTTGTTTGCCAATTATATGTTGATGATATTATCTTTGGCTCTACTAATAAAGCTTTCAGTGATGAATTTTCAAAGCTTATGACCGATAGGTTTGAGATGTCTATGATGGAAGAGATGGGGTTCTTTCTTGGTTTTCAGATCAAGCAATTGAGAGAAGGAACTTTCATCAATCAAGCAAAATATCTCAAAGACATGCTCAAAAGGTTCAATATGACGGAAATGAAGGGTGTAGCCACTCCAATGGTTACCAAATGTCATCTTACACTAGATCCCAATGGTAAAGAGGTGGATCAAAAGGTATATCGCTCCATGATTGGATCCTTGATTTACCTTTGTGCATCTAGATCGAATATAGTGTTGAGTGTTGGTGTGTGTGCAAGATATCAAGCTTCTCCTAAGGAGAGCCACATGATGGCGCTCAAAAGAATCTTTCGATATTTGGTTGATACCCCAAGATATGGTCTTTGGTATCCTAAAGGCTCAAGTTTTATCTTAATGGATACACCGATGTGGATTGGGCGGAAGACAAGGATGATAGGAAATCAACCTCCGGGGCTTGCCAATTCCTTGGTAGGTCCTTGGTGTGTTGGTCTTCTAAGGAGCAAAATTGTATAACTCTTTCCACCACCGAAGCCGAATATGTTGTTGCCGCAAGTGGATGCACTCAATTGTTCTATATGGACGAGGCAAACTTTGAAGGAATATGGTGTCACTTGTGACAAAGTGCCTATTTTATGTGACAATAAAAGTGCCATCAAGATTGCTTATAATCCGGTGCAACATTCAAGAACGAAGTATATTGAGATATGGATTCATTTCATTAGCGATCATGTTGCCCGTGGTGATATTGAGCTATGCTATGTTACAACCAAAGACCAACTTGCCGATATATTCACGAAACCTCTTGATGAAGCAAGGTTTTGCTATTTGAGGAATGAGCTAAATATCATTGATTCAAAGAGTATAGCTTGACCACCTTGCAAACACACTTTCATTTCAATACTCTATTTGGTTTAGATGTGGCGATGGAGATAAGGGGGGTGCGGTTTAAGTTATTGAGCTATCCCGACCCCATAATGCCAATAGTAAATATTCATTCTCTTTATATCATGTGTTGATATGTGAGCTTCATTGACGAGTATTTGTTTTGGATCCAAGATATATCTTCGCGGTACCATACCATAACACTCATACATGGTGTCCTAGGCCATCACCCTCTTCTTTGTGAAGAGTTGGTGTTATTTGGATCTTAATGGACTTTATTTGACATCTATGTGTAATTATCGGAAATCACTCTAGTTTGGCTTTTATTTGCTTATCTTACAAACTTGAGTGATCATATACCATATTCAGTTTGAGCCCTCTAAACTCAAACCTACACTCATCTATAGCCATTTCCATCTTGCTCTTAAGTCATGTTTTGGTCAAAACTTGGAGTTTGAGTGACTTCGGTCGGATATTGTTGGTTGTCTCATCTTATTGGTCAATTTGCACCTCATACATGACATGATAGTATATATACTGTATCATATTGCTGAGCGCGGAGTTGATGAAGGAGAATTTATGCGCAACGTTGAGTGGAACCCCAAGAGGAAGGTATGATGAGCACAGCAGGAAGTTTTCCCTCAGTAAGAAACCAAGGTTTATCGACCAGTAGGAGAAAAATGTTCCCTCCCGAGGTGTTGCGAACCAACTCGTGGCAGGGCGCACTACCGGCGTCAGTAGCAACGTGGAGACCTGCACACAAACAACCAAGTACTTTGTCCCCAACTTTCAGCGAGGTTGTCAAGCTCACTGGTTTTGCTGAAAACAAAGGATTAAACAAACCGTGTGGAAGAAGAATTGTTTGCAGAGAACATAACAGAAAAATTCTGTAGAAGATAGCAATTAAAAGAAGAAGGACCGGGGTCCACAGTTCACTAGAGGCGCCTCCCCAATAAAATAAATATGCTGGGTAAACAAATTACACATGGAAAATTGACAAACAGAGATTCTACGCTAATGGTTGGTGCAGAATACATGCTATGAAAGTATGCGACCATTACAACAATATACATAGACCGTAATCCAACTGCATCTATGACTAATAATCCACCTTTAGGATTACATCCGCGACACCCTCCAGTATTAAGTTGCAAGCAACGTACTATCGCTTTAAGCAATGTGTGTAAAGTAAACGATTCTACCCTTGAATAGAACACTGCTGTTTTCTTCCTAGTAGCAACAACACATCTACAACCGTAGAAAACAAGGTCACTTCCCATGGTTAAATAGAGGCATGAACCCACTATCGAGCATAAATACTCCCTCTTGGAGTCGCTAGCATCTACTTGGCCAAAGCATCTACTAGAAACAGAAAGCATGCAAGATCATAATAATATAATACATAAGCTCAACCAAAGCAATCTCTCTATAAATCGGATCCACATCAAACCAAAATTTAGCAATTACAAATAGATGATCTTGACCATGTTAGGCAGCTCACAAGATCTATACATGAAGCACAACAAGGAGAGGACATCCATCTATCTACTCCTATGGACCCATGGTCCCATGGAGGACTACTCACGCATCACCTCGGATGAAGACATGGCGATGTAGAGGCCTCTGGCGGTAATTTCCCTCTCCGTTAGGGTGCCGGGATGGACTGCAGAACCCTCCCAAACTAGGGTTTTGGTTGACGGCAGCGTCGGAACTTTTCGTGGATGGAGGCTCTGGTCCCTAGGGTTTTCCCGATACGAGGAATAAATAGGCGGAAGTGCGTAGCAAACGAGACGACGAGGCGCCAGTACATGGGCTAGGCGCGGCCAAGAGTGGGGCCACGCCTGCCCTATGTACTGCCACGTGGCAGCTCAGCTGCGCGTGTCCTTCTGGCTCCGTCTTCATCCCGGCAAATTAAGACTCTGGGCTTTTGTTTCTCCCTATTCCGAGAAACTTTCATGTACAACTTTTCTGAAACACAAAAACAGCAGAAAATAGGAACTAACACTGCGGCACTGATACGTCTCCAACGTATCTATAATTTCTGATGTTCCATGCTAGTTTTATGACAATACTCACATATTTTATATACACTTTATATCATTTTTATGCATTTTTTGGAACTAACCTATTAACAAGATGCCACAGTGCCAGTTCCTGTTTTCTGTTGTTTTTGGTTCCAGAAAGGCTGTTCGGGCAATATTCTCGGAATTCGACGAAACAAAAGCCCAAGGCCTTATTTTCCCCGGAAAGTTCCAGAACACCGAAGGAGAGCCGGAGGGGGGCCAAGGGGGACCCACACCATAGGGGGGCGCAGGTCCCACCCTGGCCGCGCCGCCATGTGGTGAGGGGGCCCTGTTGCCCCTCCGACTCCGCCTCTTCGCCTATATAAGCCCTCGTGACCTAAAACTTCGATACCAATTGACAAAACTCCAGAAAGACTCCAGGGGCGCCGCCGCCATTGCGAAACTCCAACTCGGGGGATAGAAGTCTCTGTTCCGGCATGCCGCCGGGACGGGGAATTGCCCCCGGAGTCATCTCCATCGACACCACCGCCATCTTCATCGCTGTTGCTGTCTCCCATGATGAGGAGGGAGTAGTTCTCCCCCGAGGCTGAGGGCTCTACCGGTAGCTATGTGGTTCATCTCTCTCTCCCATGTGATCTTTATGTGATCATGAGCTTTGTGATCTAGTTGAATATCATCTATGTGCTACTCTAGTGATGTTATTAAAGTACTCTATTCCTCCTCCATGATGTAATGTTGACAGTGTGTGCATCATGTAGTACTTGGCATAGGTTATGATTGTAATCTCTTGTAGATTATGAAGTTAACTATTACTATGATAGTATTGATGTGATCTATTCCCCCTTTCATAGCTGATGGTGACAGTGTGCATGCTATGTTAGTACTCGGTCTAAATTGCAACGGTCTATTATGCACTCTAGAGGTTACTTAAATATGAACTCCGGATGTTGTGGAGCTTGTTTACTCCGGCTTGAGGTGTGCTTTTATAGCCCTACACAATGAATGGTGTTTGTTATCCAACAAGAGAGTGTAGAGTAGTTTTATTATGTGATCATTGTTGAGAGTGTCCACTAGTGAAAGTAGGATCCCTAGACCTTATTTCTAAGCATCGAATCACCGTTTATTTACTGTTCTACCGCATGTTTACTTGCTGCCATATTTATTTCAGATTGCTATTACCACTCATATTCATCCATATCACTTGTATTTCACTATCTCTTCGCCGAACTAGTGCACCTATACATCTGACAAGTGTATTAGGTGTGTTGGGGACACAAGAGACTTCTTGTATCGTAATTGCAGGGTTGCTTGAGAGGGATATCTTTGACCTCTACCTCCCTGAGTTTGATAAACCTTGGGTGATTCACTTAAGGGAAACTTGCTGCTGTTCTACAAACCTCTGCTCTTGGAGGCCCAACACTGTCTACAGGAATAGAAGCGTGCGTAGACATCAAGCTATTTTCTGGCGCCGTTGCCGGGGAGGTAAGGTAAAAGGTATTCACATCCTCCGACTACTAAGCTATTTCCTAGCACTGTTGCTGGTGTGTGAGTGCTCGAAGCTATTTCCTTTAGATCCAGCAATTATATCTTTTTGTTTCTTGTTTTTATTTCACTAGTTAGGCTTAATGGAAAACAACAAAAAAATTAGAGATCTTTATGAAATTTATATTGAATTAGGACATGAGGTGTTTGAAGAGAAAATTAAAAAACCTATGGAACTTTATATGCATGCTAATGGCAATGTTATTAGTATGAATGCTTTGAACACCATTTTTGCTAATGCTATGGAAAATTCTAAGCTTGGGGAAGCTGGTTTTGATGAGCATGATATTTTTAGTCCCCCAAGCATGGAGGAGAAAATTTACTTTGATGATACTTTACCTCCTATATATGATGATTACAATGATGACTATCATATTTTCAGTCCACCTACTATGGAGGATAAAGTTTATTATGATTATACTATGCCTCCTACATTTGATGATTATGGTGATGAGAATAATAATGATAGCTACTTTGTTGAATTTGCTCCCACTACAATTAATAAGAATGACTATGCTTATGTTGGGAGTAGTAATTATTTTATGCATGAGACTCATGATAAGAATGCTTTATGTGATAGTTATATTGTTGAGTTTGTTCATGATGCTACTGGAAATTATTATGAGAGAGGAAAATATGGTTGTAGAAATTTTCATGTTACTAAAGCACCTCTCTACATGCTGAAAATTTTGAAGTTACTTGTGTTTTATCTTCCTATGCTTGTCACTTTGTTCTACATGAATTTATTTGTGTACAATATTCCTATGCATAGGAAGTGGGTTAGACTTAAAAGTGTTTCTTATTTGCTTTTGAGGCTCTCTTTTGCTTCAACTCTTATTTCTTGCGAGTGCATCATTAAAATTACTGAGCCCATCTTAATGGCTATAAAGAAAGCACTTCTTGGGAGATAACACATGTTTTATTTTGCTACTGTTTTGTTGTGTCTTGGAAGTTGTTACTACTGTAGCAACATCTCCTTATCTTTATTTTATTGCATTGTTGTGCCAAGTAAAGTCTTTGATAGTAAGGTTGATACTAGATTTGGATTACTGCGCAGAAACAGATTTCTTGCTATCACGAATTTGAGTAGGTCTCTCTGTAGGTAACTCAGAAAAATATGCCAATTTTCATGAGTGATCCTCAGATATGTACGCAACTTTCATTCAATTTGAGCTTTTTCATCTGAGCATGTTAAGTGCCTCTAAAAAATTCGTCTTTACGGACTGTTCTGTTTTGATAGATTCTCTTTTATTTCACATTGCCTCTTTTGCTATGTTGAATGGATTTCTTTGTTTCATTAACTTTCAGTAGCTTTGGGCAATGTCCAGAAGTGTTAAGAATGATTGTATCACCTCTGAATATGTGAATTTTTGATTATGCACTAACCCTCTAATGAGTTTGTTTTGAGTTTGGTGTGGAGGAAGTTTTCAATGGTCAAGAGAGGAGGATGATACAATATGATCAAGAAGAGTGAAAAGTCTAAGCTTGGGGATGCCCCCGTGGTTCATCCTTGCACATTTCAAGAAGACTCAAGCATCTAAGCTTTGGAATGCCCAAGGCATCCCCTTCTTCATCGACAACTTGAAACTATATTTTTATTCCGTCACATCTTATGTGCTTTACTTGGAGCGTCTGTGTGTTTTATTTTCGTTTTGTTATTTTCATTCTCTGAATAAATTTGGATCCTAGCAATCCATGTGTGGGAGAGAGACACGCTCCGCTGTTGCATATGAACACATGTGTTCTTAGCTTTACTTTTAGTGTTCGTGGCGAAGGATGACACTGCTTCGTTCATCATTATTATGGTTGGAAACGGAAAATGCTTCATGTGGTAATTGGTATAATGTCTTGAATAATTTGATGCTTGGCAATTGTTGTGCTCAAATAGATCATGTTTAAGCTCTTGCATCATGTACTTTGCACCTATTAATGAAGAACTACCATAGAGCTGGTTAAAATTTGGTTTGCATGATTGATCTCTCTAAAGTCTAGATATTTTCTGGTGAGGTGTTTGAACAACAAGGAAGACAGAGGAGGGAGTAGTTCTCCCCCGAGGCTGAGGGCTCTACCGGTAGCTATGTGGTTCATCTCTCTCTCCCATGTGATCTTTATGTGATCATGAGCTTTGTGATCTAGTTGAATATCATCTATGTGCTACTCTAGTGATGTTATTAAAGTACTCTATTCCTCCTCCATGATGTAATATTGACAGTGTGTGCATCATGTAGTACTTGGCATAGGTTATGATTGTAATCTCTTGTAGATTATGAAGTTAACTATTACTATGATAGTATTGATGTGATCTATTCCCCCTTTCATAGCTGATGGTGACAGTGTGCATGCTATGTTAGTACTCGGTCTAAATTGCAACGGTCTATTATGCACTCTAGAGGTTACTTAAATATGAACTCCGGATGTTGTGGAGCTTGTTTACTCTGGCTTGAGGTGTGCTTTTATAGCCCTACACAATGAATGGTGTTTGTTATCCAACAAGAGAGTGTAGAGTAGTTTTATTATGTGATCATTGTTGAGAGTGTCCACTAGTGAAAGTAGGATCCCTAGGCCTTATTTCTAAGCATCGAATCACCGTTTATTTACTGTTCTACCGCATGTTTACTTGCTGCCATATTTATTTCAGATTGCTATTACCACTCATATTCATCCATATCACTTGTATTTCACTATCTCTTCGCCGAACTAGTGCACCTATACATCTGACAAGTGTATTAGGTGTGTTGGGGACACAAGAGACTTCTTGTATCGTAATTGCAGGGTTGCTTGAGAGGGATATCTTTGACCTCTACCTCCCCGAGTTCGATAAACCTTGGGTGATTCACTTAAGGAAAACTTGCTGCTGCTCTACAAACCTCTGCTCTTGGTTGCCAAACACTGTCTACAGGAATAGAAGCGTGCGTAGACATCAGACACTGCGTTAATAGGTTAGTCCCAGAAAATGCTAAAAAGTGTGGAAAAGTACACATAAAACATATAATAATTGTAACAAAACAAGCATGGAGCATCAAAAATTGTAGATACGTTTGGGACGTATCAACATCCCCAAGCTTAACTCCTGCTCGTCCTCGAGTAGATAAGTGATAACAAACAAATAATTTTTGATGTGACATGCTGTCAAACTACTTTGATCAATCTAAATGTAAAAGAAAACATAGCTGGAATCATAGAATAATAACATAAACATGATAGATGTAATCAAACAATGAAACTTAATAACCATGCTAAAACATGAATAGTAATTAAACAAAAGAAAATGTATAACGTGCATGGAAAGCAAAGTGATTGTCAAGAGCATAGCATAGATACATAATAAAGTGGTACTCAGCTTGTCCCATAAGTGGAAGCAAAACATAAATGCTTGGACACCTTTAAAATATTATAAGGATGACTAGAAACAAAAAGTTTGATCAAGCAATACCATAATTATGAATCAATCAATAAAATCTTGGGACCATGCACATAAAACTAAGAATGACAACTATGCTCTTATAAGTGGTGCATAAACTAGAAGGTGGTGACTCAACATAAAAGTAAAAGAAGGTCTCCCTTTGAGAGGCAAGTAAGATCACTCATATGCTAGAGATTTTATTGAAACAAAAAGAGTATAAAATGCACTTTTGAGAGGTGGTTGTTCATGTCAACGAGTAGTAAAAAAAGCTATTGTCATCTTCCATACTAAGCAAGTTTGAGAGCGATTCCGAAATATTTGGGCGAAGCCTCTTTTCATTTATACTACTTATAAAATAGTGACACTCCTCCCAACCTTTGCTTACACATACCATGGCTAACCGAATCCTCGGGTGCCGACCAAGCAATCACAAACCATGGAGGAGTGCCCTTTTCTTATAATTTTCCTATTTTCCTCCCCTATTGGAAGTTGTGGTCAAACCAGCTCTTTTTTTATATACTTTTTATGTGACAAGCAAGATGAAGCTCACGAGTCTTTGAGTTACTTAACTAGTATTGAAGACGACAACCACAATTTTAATTTACTTCCTCATGAGCTAAAAACAATGTCACAAGACGAGGAACTGTTTGAATGTTTTAAAGGTAGCACACGAGCAAACTACTACGAATGGCAATGAAATACCACATATAGGTAGATATGGTGGACACTTTGGCATATTTGGTTTTTGGTGGTTGGATGCATGAATAAAATACTCATACAAATGAAGGCTAGAAAAAGACCGGGTGCGACCAACTAAGAGAGCATAATGGCCATAATCATGCACAACGACAAAATATATTAATCAAAGCATAAAGTGATACACAAGGTTCAAACTAAATGATCATAGAGGCAAGAACTGACTGGAATGTAGTCATACATGTTGCAAAACATGTGCCAAGTCGACCCAAATAAAAATATTCGCAGGAGAATATATACCACAATATTATGCTTTTCTATTGCATGCTAAAAACAATGCATAAAACCTTCAATGGCACACTAAACACTCTTAGTATTTGAGACTAATCATAATGAAAACATAATTAACAAGCTCATCATGAGAATAACATCTAGCAAGATATGCAAAAATAACTATGCCACAGTCTAAAACTGCTTCCATTTGCATCACATACACATAAAACTTTTTTCATGCTTCCAACGCCAACCAAATGAAACCAAACAACTCTCATATATGAAAAACAAGTAAATGTCCAGAGAGCTATTGAAACTCAAATAAATGTAAAAGTGGAGCGTGTCTCTCTCCAATGCAAAATGCATAACAGTGGAGCGTGTCTCACTCCAAAATAAACATGCAAAACAGCGGTGCGTGTCTCACTCCAAAGTAAATATGCAAAGCGGTGGAGCGTGTATCACTCCAAAGTAAACATGAATGATGGGATCCAAATTTATTGAAAGTAAACACACAGCAAAAAGTAAAGACGCTCCAAGGATAACACATATCACATGAAGGAATAAAAATATAGCGTGTTGAAAAATGACCTGGTGCTTTTTGTTGATGAAGAGGGGATGCCTTGGGCATCCCCAAGCTTTGACGCTTCTACTTCTTGGATATTTCTTGGGGGGTCCAGGGGACATCCCTAAGCTTGATCTCTTGTCCATGCTCATCTTATTGCATCATTCTTCTCTCCCTACACTTGAAAACTTCCTTCACACAAAACTCAGCACAATTGATTAGCAACATTAGTGCAAATAAAAATATATCAAACCAGCAAGGCTTCAGTAATGGCACATATCGAACAGTCATTTTGACATATGATACTGTAGCTACTTCTTCCCGAAACTCTTTTTCACAAAAGAACTCAAGAAGAAGAAGCATAAGACGCAAATGCAAAACATGACAGAAATCTGTCAAAACAGACCAATGGGCAGAGATCGAAATTAAAGAAATATTTATGTTGCTCAAATCGAAAAATCCTAAACTAACGAAAGTTAGATAACATACTGGGGCATAAGCAAAAAAATTCAGCTCAAAATAACGTTCTGGCGATTTTTTAGAATTTTTTTCGCGACCTGCACAGAATCAGTTACAGAATTGCAAATACCCCAAACACTGCTTTCTTTCTATTAGAGGCTACCCTTGGCACAAAAACGAAAAAAAGATAAGGAGAGGTTATTAAAGTAGCAATAACTTCCAAGACTCAACAAAGCAAAAATAACAGAAATAAAACATGGGTTGTCTCCCATAATCGCTTTTCAATTCATTAACGCCTTTGAGCTAGACGTAGAAAGGGTGCAAATCAAGTATTATCAAGAGGTGGCTCATCAACACCATAAGTTTTCCTATAAATATAGTCATAAGGTGACTTCTTTCTTTTTTATAGGGAAGTGTTCCATACCTCTTTTGAGTGGAAATTGATAACAAATTATTACATCTCTCATATCAATGATAGCACCTGCAGTTTTAAGAAACTGTCTTCCCAAAATAATAGGGCATGAAGCATTGCATTCAATATCCAAAACAACAAAATCAACGGGGACATAATTATTATTCACTTGTATAAGAACATTATCAACTCTCCCAAAAGGTTTCTTTGCAACAACATCAACAAGAAGAACATCCAAATAACATTTTTCTAATGGTGACAAGTCAAACATATCATAAACTCTTTTAGGCATAACAGAAATACTTGCACCAAGATCACATAAAGCATTACAATCAAATTCTTCTACTCTCGTCTTAATAATAGGTTCCCAGCCATCTTCTAACTTTTTAGCAATTGAAGCCTCATGTTTCAACTTCTCTTCCCTCATTTTCATAATAGCACTAGCAATATGCTTTGTAAGAGCAACATTTCGTTCACTAGTATTGGGAGTTTCAGCGAGCTTTTGAAAGAACTTTATAACTTAAGTAATGGTACAACTTTCAAAATCAAAATCATTGCTATCAAAAATAAAAGGACAATTATCTCCCACACCTCTAAAAATTTCAGCATGCTTGTCGGGAACAGTTTTAATGGGTTTATACACTTTTCTATGTGGAGTGGGGCCTTTTCCTACATTTCCGATTTTGCTAGTAGTAGTAGGAGGTTTGCTAGCATTCAAAGGTTCAGTATTACTATTGGTGGTGATTGTGTAAACCTTGGCTAAATTATTTTCTCTAGCCATCTCATCTTCTCTTTCCCTCCTAGCATGCAATTCAGCTAACAACCTCATATTGTCATCAATTCTAACTTGAATAGCATTTGCTTGAGAAAAAGTTTTATTCTCAGTATTATCATGAGGAACAACCTTTAATTTAAGAAGATCAACATCAAGATCAAGGCTATCCACTTTAGAAACAAGATCATCTATTCCGCTAAACTTTTCCTCCACAGATTTATTAAAAGCAGTTTGTTTACTAATAAAATCTTTAAGCATACCCTCAAGTTCAGAGGGAGCACTCCTATTGATGTTATAAGAATTACCATAAGAGTTACTAAAACCACTTCCATTGTTGGGAGGATACGGCCTATAATTATTGCTACCAAAATTATTCCTATAGGCATTATTATTAAAATTGTTGCTCTTAATAAAATTCACATCTACATTTTCTTATTGAGCAACCAAAGAGGCCAAAGGAACATTGTTTGGATCCACGGAAGCATTATTATTTGCAAGCATAGACATAATAGTATCAATCTTATCACTCAAAGTAGAAGTTTCCTCAACAAAATTTACCTTTTTACCTTGTGGAGCTCTCTCGGTATGCCACTACAAATAATTTACCATCATATTGTCCAGAAGTTTTGTAGCCGCCCCAAGGGTCCTAGACATAAAAGTGCCTCCAGCAGCTGAATCCAATAAGTTCCTTGAAGAAAAATTTAGTCCTGCATAGAAGGTTTGAATAATCATCCAAGTAGTCAGTCCATGAGTGGGATAATTTTTAACCAAAGATTTCATTCTTTCCCAAGCTTGGGAAACATGCTCAGTATCAAATTGTCTAAACTTCATAATATCACTTCTCAAAGATATAATTTTAGCAGGAGGATAATATTTTCCAATAAAAGCATCTTTGCATTTAACCCAAGAATCAATATTTCTAGGCAAAGATAGCAACCACTCCTTAGCTCTACCTCTTAATGAGAAAGGAAACAATTTCAACTTAATAATATCACCATCTGCATCCTTTTATTTTTGCATCTCATATAGCTCAACAAAATTGTTGAGGTGAGAAGCAACATCATCAGTACTAACACCAGAAAATTGCTCTTTCATAACAAGGTTCAACAAGGCAGGCTTAATCTCATAAAAAGCTGCTTCAGGAGCAGGTGGAGCAATGGGTGTGCAAATAAAATCATTGTTGTTGGTGCTAGTAAAATCACACAACTTAGTATTCTCAGGAGTAGCCATTTAATAAAAATAATGCAAGCAACAAAAATAAAAGCTATACTATTTTTTTGGATTTTCGATATAAAATGCAAACAAGATAAAAATAAAATATGCAAGCAAAATAATAAAAAAGTAAAAGAGTTGAGAGTGAGAGTCTCCCCTCGCAGAAGAGATGCTTTTCTCCCCAGCAACGACGCCAGAAAAAGTATTTGCTAAGCGCGGAGTTGATGAAGGAGAATTTATGCGCAACGTTGAGTGGAACCCCAAGAGGAAGGTATGATGAGCACAGCAGGAAGTTTCCCCTCAGTAAGAAACCAAGGTTTATCGACCAGTACGTTCTCTCTCGAGTTGTTGCGAACCAACTCGTGGCAGGGCGCACTGCCGGCGTCAGCATCAACGTGGAGACCTGCACACAAACAACCAAGTACTTTATCCCAAACTTTCAACGAGGTTGTCAAGCTCACTGGTTTTGCTGAAAACAAAGGATTAAACGAACCGTGTGGATGAAGAATTGTTTGCAGAGAACAGAAAAGAAAAATGATGTAGAAGATTGCAATTAAAAGAAGAAGGACCGGGGTCCACAGTTCACTAGAGGCTCCTCCCCAATAAAATAAATATGTTGGATAAACAAATTACAGATGGGCAATTGAAAAATAGAGATTCTACGCTAATGGTTGGTGCAGAATAAATGCTATGAAAGTATGCGGGCATTACAACAATATACATAGACCGTAATCCAACTACATCTATGACTAATAATCCACCTTCAGGATTGCATCCCCGACACCCTCCAGTATTAAGTTGGGATTTCTATTTCTGTGTCCTCGGGTCCTTAGTTGTGCTCACTTTTCCCCAGCTCCTTAGTTTTTCCTCAGTTTTCCCCAAATCTTTGTTTGAAACGCGCAGAAGCAGCTCAGACGGCAGGATTCCCGTTTAGTTGACCGTTCCGTGCTGACGTGTGGGGCCGCGTCGTGTAGGCCCACGTCGCGTGGGGCTGGTAGAAAGGGACCGCGTGGGACAAGACGAGATAGAGTTTGGTTGCACGTAAGCAGGAGCTGGGTTTTGTCTCTCTCGGCCCAAATTGGCATTTTCCCTTTTAAGAGTACCTTTTCCGCCTCCTTCTCTCTGCCTTTTTTTCACCTAATTAGTATCAAATCTAGAGAAGCTTGCATTTCTGTCTTTCTTCAATTATTATTTGTGCCTTTTGGCCCTCGTTGTTTGCCCAATATGGTAGCAAATCTAGTAGGGAGCCCAATCTAGTACTCCATCTGGTCCATATGTATGTAGTTAAATCTAGAAGCAAATCTACAGGGAATGTACGATAAATTCACACGGTCATATAGTAGAATAGGGATAGATAATAGGGATCCCTCCCTAGATAATAAGCTGCATACAACAGCCAAACATAGTAATAGGTTCGAGGTTCTTCACAGCACCATCATACTAACAACATAACAACAAGGGATCCCTAGCTAACAACAAAATAGGAGGCAGCAGCAGCACACGTCCAGGACTCCGCCTACCCCATCTACCTCTGCCTCCACTTGTTGCTCCCCTTGGGAGCCTTGGGCTTGAGCGGAGGCATGCGCCCGACGGAGATCTCCACCCACTGGAAGGTGCGGAGGTGCATGCCGAGCGCCATGTGCTTGGCGGGGAAGGAGTGGGGGTTCACCGACGCGCCGACCTTGGGGAAGGTGTTGCCGATGTTCTCGGCATGCGTGAGGAGGCAGTTCAAGTCAGTGCCGCCGAGCCTCCTAGTGCAGAAGGGGCACATGTAGACACCCTTGGCGAAGTAGGAGACGTACTGGCCGACCTGCAGCCTTCGCAGCACCTGGCGAGTCTTGATGTCATGGTGCTCGTCGTCGCTGCCAGACAGCTGATCCATATCAAACGGGAACTATTAGTGAATGAGTTGCAACGATGACTAACGTGCATGATAACAAAGTTAGGAAAAACAGAGGCATTCTCAGTTAGAGTGGACACGATTATATGTCTACAGGGATGTAGTTAGCGAACCAAAGCTCATGCACAACAGATTTGTACACAGCAATGGTTCGCTGAACCCTCCCTGTAAAAATTTGTGCCCACCGATTCATCATAGGCAAAGAAACAGATTCCAGATCTGAACTTGAACACATTCCAGATTATTTGCAAAATTAAACGGTTGATATCTTTTGATTCGTGCATAAAATAACTGATTGAGATCCTATGATTACTTGCATAAATTAACTGATTGAGATCCCATTATTACTTGCATAAATTAACCGAACGGCCGAACCCCAAATCTTAAACGAAATCAAGAAGGGATCAAACCAAAATGGAATAAAATCGGCGTAAATATTAGCCCAATACTCATCCATCTACATATCCATCTACACCAGCAAAAATAGGGTTCAAAAAGAAATGGGGAACAAAAAAGGAAGCAAACCGTAGTTACCTCGCTCCATGCGTCCTCCATGGAGGTGTCGTAGGGGTTTGGGGGCGGGACGTACGGCACATACTCGTAGGGGTCATATCCCGGCGGGATCTGACCGCGACCGGTGGTAGCAGCCTCCGATGCACCGGCGAAGGAGGCGGCGACGTCCGTTGAGGGGACGGCGGCGACGTCCATTGAGGGGACGGTGTCGAAGAGGGAGGCGTCGCGCTTGGAGCCGACGGCGCCGTGGACGATGGGATTGGCATTCTCCTTGTCCATCTCGCTGGCAGAGGTGAGGGAGAGGGAGAGGGTTTTTTCTTTGGAGAAGATGATGAGACGTGAGAGAGGCGGCGTTGCGTGGGCGAGTGCGAGTGGCAGAGATAGTGGGAGGAGGCGTCTATAAAGGCGAGGGGTGGTTAATACGACCCGCGTCCTACGCGTCCACCACTGCAGGTCTCCACGTCTTGGACTTCTGCAATGCGACACGCGTCCACGATTGCACGTCTTCGACTTCTGCACCGGGACTCGCGTCTACGCGTCAACAATTGCACGTCTTCCATTTCTGCACCGCAACACGCGTCCTCGAGTCTAACCCTGGAAATTTAGATATACTCAGGTATAACCTCGAGTATTATACTAGCATTTTTTGTGTGCTCAGTTTTCCCCTTGAGTGCTAATACTGGCTAGTGCAATATGCTCAGTTTTACCCTCAAGTGGCTGGTCAACAGACAGTCAACAAATGGGATTAACTAGTTAAATGAGTCATTTAATGTGCAAAAAATTCCGAAAAATAGTGGCACATACTCATGGAGTATTTACCACAAATTGCCAGTTCTCAAAACATAGATAAGTCATAGATAAATAAAGTTTTACCACAAATTCCCACTTCTCAAAGGCCTTCTCAAATCACCTAGTAGCTATGAAGGTGCATGGTTTTCCACAATAAGCCCTTCCCAAAACAGCTTTCCCCAAAACATACTTTGTCTAAATGATGCCACAATTCTCACACTCATGTATATTTGTGTTGCAAATAGTTTAAGATAGGCCAAGATGGGTTTCATTGTACAAAACACGCATTTTCCATTTTTTAAATCTCATATTTTAATCCCTTAGTCTGTTTATTACACAGGTACCCTTGGTTTCTTGATACTACTCAGTTTTGCCCTCTCCCTCCACAAATTATCGCACACGTGCAACATTGCCCTGATTGGTCTAGCCCATGTCATGCGGATCGTGCCTGCCGACCGTTGATCGTATGATCTAACGGGCAGGATAACCCCTCTCTCTATCGGCGGTTACCTTCCACTCTCTAAGTATGCTAAAGGGAGGGTTTCTATATTCATTTTCACGCGCTAAAAATTATAATCTCTTTTAGGCATTACTTTTCACGCAAAAAATGATAAACCATCACCGATTTGTTGTAGCCATTAATTTTCACGCAAAAAATGATAAACCATCACCGATTTGTTGTAGCCATTAATTTTCACGAAAAAATGATAAACCATCACCTATTTGTTGTATCCATTACTTTTCACGCAAAAAATGATAAACCATCACCAATTTCTTGTAGCCATTACTATTCACGGTAAAAATGATAAACGAACCAATCTATCTATCTCTGTATTTGAAGTTTGGAAGGATTCACCATCTACTTATGTTAACTTTCGAGGTTTTGACCTGAAAACAAATGGGTATTATAAAGGGAAATAAAAGTTCAAAAAAATGTAAAAACGAAACAATCTACCTATCTTTGTATAGAAGATCGTCTGTATGATTTTTGAGGTCATTTAGAGAAGGTAGAAAAAATCCCTTTTGAGAAGATCGAAAAAAACTAACTTGTTACAAAAGCTGGTTTCAGTGAGACCTAACCAAATTTGGCATACATTATGCCATATCTATAACAACAAGTAATATCTAAAAGAGAAAGTTTCACAAAATTTGAAATTTAGGGCAAAAATGATGCCATACATGATGCTGTTTTTCGAGGTTTTGACCTGAAAATCAATTGGGTATTATAAAGGGAAATAAAAAGTTCGAAAAATGTAAAAACGAAACAATCTATCTATCTATGTATATAAGATCAGCTGCATGAAATTTGAGGTCATTTAGAGAAGGTAGAATAAATCACCTTGTTAGAAAAGCTGGTTTCAGTGAGACGAAACGGCATGCGTTTAAGCAAAGTGATTTTTTCGAACATCTCCAAATGACCCCAAAGTTTCCATACATGATGACATACGTGTAACAACAAGGAACCCTATCTAAAAAGTGTCAAAAAAGTTTGCCCAACCGTATAGCTCTATCAAAAAGAACCTCACCATGGCGCTAGTATAATTTTGGGCTTAGTTACAAACTTTCGTTACCTAACCTTCAACACGAAACTTGTTTCAAATCACTTTTGGCGTACAAGAAACAAATCCCACCTTAATTCGAGCACCACAGCCTCCAAACGATGCCGATGCCGATATCGACATGGTCAGAACGGCTATGCTCGCCGCCACTGCTAGGTCACCATCGGGATGCACCCTCAATCCCGTCCCCTCATTCGATCACTGACACACCAGAGATACCGCCGAGGCCAATGCCGAACGTAGATGCTGATGCCAATGCCGAACATGCATGCACGCCGCTGTGGGCACGGCCACACCGCCCCGCTATGCTGGACGCCACAGACCACCGCGAGGTCTTTCCCTTCTCCACCACACTCTTCTATCACCCATCTATACACGCCAGAAAGGAGAGACACTAGTTTTCTCTACATTGCTCGCGTTCGTGTCGGACACGATCAGTCAAAGTTTTGAGGTAGTCATCGATGTCGTCGACCATTTCTTCTCTTCTTTGCATGGTTAAACACGTCTAGTTCATATCTATCTAATGCGTCTGGTCTCGCCTCATGCAGTTCTTTGTGGACGTCGATCTCATCTCGGCACCCCGCAGGCCATCTCCTCCGTGCCATCGTTGTAGAGCTCCGTTTAAAAATCTATTCCTACCCGTGTATTGCCCCTTGTATTAGCGCCATGGCCCACTTGTCATTCGTTATACCGAAGCCCCACTCGTGCGCGTTTTGGTCAGGGATACAGCGATGCTTACGGTCAAACAAAGATGGATGGTCTGACGTGTATTTGCGGGCTCTACATGGCCCCACTAGTCAGAAGATAACGGTCAACCATTGGGAAACTGGCTGTTACATCACATGTGATGGTTTCAGAGAAGGTCTTGGGGAAAACTGAGAAAAAACTAAGGAGCTGGGGAAAACTGAGCACAACTAAGGAACCGAGGGCACGAAAATAGAAATCCCTATTAAGTTGCAAGCAACGGACTATCGCTTTAAGCAATGTGTGTAAAGTAAACAATGAAACTACCCTTGAATAGAACACCGATGTTTTCTCCCTAGTAGCAACAACACATCTACAACCGTAGAGAACAAGGTCACTTCCCATGGTTAAATAGAGGCATGAACCCATTATCGAGCATAAATACTCCCTCTTGAAGTCGCTAGCATCTACTTGGCCACAACATCTACTAGAACCGGAGAGCATGCAAGATCATAATAACATAATACATAATCTCAACCAAAGCAATCTCTCTATAAATCGGATCCACATCAAACCAACATGTAGCAATTACAAATAGATGATCTTGATCATGTTAGGTAGCTCACAAGATGTATACATGAAGCACAACAAGGAGAGGACAACCATCTAGCTACTGCTATGGACCCATGGTCCCATGGAGGACTACTCACGCATCACCTCGGATGAAGACATGTCGATGTAGAGGCCTCTGGCGGTAATTTCCCTCTCCGTTAGGGTGCCGGGATGGACTGCAGAACCCTCCCAAACTAGGGTTTCGGTTGACGGTGGCGTCGGAACTTTTCGTGGATGGAGGCTCTGGTCCCTGGGGTTTTCCCGATACGAGGAATAAATAGGCGGAAGGGCGAAGGAAATGAGGCGTCGAGGCACCAGTACATGGGCCAGGTGCGGCAAAGGGTGGGGCCGCACCTGCCCTATGTACTGCCACGTGGCAGCTCTCCTGCGCATGTCCTTCTGGCTCCGTCTTCATCCCGGAAAAAAAGACTCTGGGCTTTTGTTTCGTCCAATTCCGAGAAACTTTCATGTACAAATTTTCTGAAACACAAAAACACCAGAAAACAGGAGCTGGCACTGCAGCACTGCGTTAATAGGTTAGTCCCAGAAAATGCTAAAAGTGTGGAAAAGTGCACATAAAACATATAATAATTGTAACAAAACAAGCATGGAGCATCAAAAATTATAGATACGTTTGGGATGTATCACATATATGGGAATATGCAAATATCCAACAAAGATAGGGCAGATTTCTAGTGTTCTGAAATTTTTCCAGAACACCGGATAATCCGGCTCCAAAAGACACCGGCATATCCGGCCCGAGCGGATTATCCGTCCCTAGTTGGGGCCGGATTATCCGGCCTGGACAGGATGCGCGGGCTAAGATAGAGGACGCAGGGAGGGTGGTTGCAAACAACCAGTTTTCCTCCCCACGCGCCTCTCTCTCTCCACCCCAAAGCCGCCGGAGCCAATCCTCCTCGCCGGCGCTTCCCCGTCCGCCCCCTCTCAAAGTTTTTGGCCGTATCGGGTTCTCCTCCTTCCTAGATTTCATCTCCACCAAGCGGTTCCTCCAATGGATGAGGGTATGACTCACAATCCCTAATCCTAGTTGTTGTGATTTATATGTGCTATTTTCTTGTTTGAGATGATGTCTAGTGGTTCAAAATCGTTTGCAGTGTACTACATTTACATGCTATGAGGCCGATCTGTTGCTAGACTTGTGTTTTGATCAATTTTGAGTGCTGGTCGCGATGCCGGATTATCCGCCCTGGCAACGGCCGTATTATCCGGCTCCACCGGATTATTCAGCCCCCTAAGACCCCGTATTATCCGGCCTGGTTGTTCTGTCACGGGTGCATTCCTTTTTGATCTACCATGTCTAAATTTTTATCGACTACTAGTATGCATATATAGTACTCTACTGTATCAAATCATGACTTATGAGCTTACTCTTCTACATGCTATCACTCTATGTCTATTCACAGGTGGTGGTTCTCGTAGGCGTCGCCCTCGCTCTAATCGGCAAGTGATGAGTTGGGTCAGTCCACTCCCAGGAAGTCTGCCACTTTGAGGCGTAAAGGCAAGGAGGCAAGGGTCAATTACAAGGACATGGACTCAGTGGCATATTCAGCCCTCAGATAGAATAACTGGTATGAGGATGTCGAGTGGGAGTTTGACATTGAGGACCCTCATTTCTGGTGCATGGAGGAGATCTTTATATTCAAGGACATCTATGAACCCAAGCCAAAAGTGAGGCCAATGAAAGCTATTGATGTGGATGTGGTAGCACAGAATGACCACTTTGAGGATGCCGTTTGGGTGACCGAGCGGATGGGGTTGCACAAGCTTATGAAGATCCAGTGGAACTACAACATTTCCCTGATACAGAAAATCTGTGCTACTCTGGCTTTCAAGAAGGATGATGACCATACTATGTTGTGGATGGCTGGCTCATTCCACAAGTTTGCTCAGCTTCTTGGTTATCCCTTCAGTGATTGTCACCGTCTACATGGCCCTCGCTGCACAGATAAGGATGTTCCCTTTGAGCTCTACACAGAGTCTGGAGCTTTTGGTACTATCTCAGGACTTCATACTATTTTTGATCAACTCCTTTGTTTCGTCAGGGCCGCCATTGCTGCTAGTGGTGGGAATAATGATGCTATTATAGGAGCTCTTGTGGACCTTCTTCGTCTATCTCATGAGTACGTGTGCTCAGGATGGTGATGAGACTCAGAATTTCACTGTTGATGTCATGGACTACATCTTTCATGAGATGTTTGATGCCATGGTTTCCCGAAATACTTTGCCATATGCTCCGTACATACAACTTCTTATCAATGACACTGTTGTGGCTGAGGATCTGAGTCAGTATCCTTATGTGGATCATAAGTTCAAGAAGGCATATGTGAAGAGGAAGTCCGCTGCCCCTGTTGCTCCTTCTGCTGGTTTTTTATGGGAGATGCCCGGTCTGGTGGCTTCGCCACCAGTCGTTCTGTTGCTTCTCCTCTTGTTCAGAAGGAAGTAACGAAGCTGAATTGGTTCTAGAGGAACATCCTATGCATGAACATTGAGATCCACAATGAGAACTTTGAGGCCAGTCGCCAGCGCGCCGATATCCAGCATACGCAGGTAGTTATTCTACATAAGCTCAGTGGTGAGCAAGGCTCTCCTCCGCACCCCCCTATTCACCCTGCCTACAGAAACTGGCACTCATCACAGGTTCACTGGTCCGAGCTTGAGCAGAGTCTCTTGAGAAGTAGCATTTCTCGCGCCTATCCACCAGCCGCCAAGGAAATTGAAGAGGAGTATGAGTCTCAGACAGCCTCTGAGTGATCTCCATGGAACGATTAACATCGTTATTTTCACTTTTTGGCGTTTCGATGCCAAAGGGGAGAAGTTGTTCTACTTAGGACTTCTACGGGCTTTGCATGTGCGGGGCACAAGCATACGTGTTTACCATTCTTTTATATCTTGTGTCCTCTTTATTTCATTTGTGCTTATGGTTGAACTATTTGGTTTGATTGTTTAAAACTATGTTCTATGTGTGGTTATGAGACATATTATTAAGGATTTCGGAATTCTTTATGGAAATTCTATATGTTGAGACTTGAGACAAAAGTTCATGATATGGTGTGTGACTTAAGGTATTCGGTATTCTATATCACCATATTGGTATGATCTCTATTTCTTTGTCTCAACTATATGCGATTATGTCTCATGTTTTGTTCATGTTGCATATCTTATGTGTTGAGGCATCTCGTACCTATGTGTGGTGCATTTGTATTCGAATGGAAATTACTATATGCACACATGTAGGGGGAGTGCCTCTATCCTTTGCCAATATCATGGTTCATTCTAGTGATATTATTGCAAATCCGTATATTGTCATCAAACACCAAAAAGGGGGATATTGAAAGAACATCTCTCAGATTATAGTTTTGTATGTTTGATTACATTATATGTGATACACTAATGTGCGTTGATATAGTGCAGAAATTAATTGTGGTTGAATTTGTGTTGAGAAACAAGAAAAAAGGAAGCAGGAATATAGCTCCAGGCCGGATAATCCGGGGCCGGATAAACGGCTAAGGACTAAAGCGCTGAACCCCCTGGAGTCTGGTCAGATATTTATGTCAAGGCCCGGATATTCTGGGCGGCCGGATTATCAGGCCCATACTTAGGCTAGATTATTTGGCCCCAGTTTCCTGCAATGGCTCCATTTGGAGAGGGGTATAAATACCCCCTTCTTCCTCAAGCTAAAGCTGCTCATTTCTGAAAGAACATTTCCCACCCTTTTGGGTTTTGTTTGTTTGATGTCAACACTGGTACATATTCATGTGTGTTGATGTAGACAAGTGCATGGTTTTATTCTACATACATGGCTGGTGGACTGATCTATCAAAACTGGAACTAGTGCTGCTTTTTTGCTCCAGGAAGTTCTGGCCTCAGCAGGCGGAAGTTCCGCCCAGATGCTCCAGACAATAGCACCTCCGTGTATTTCGCCGAAGATGCATGGCGGAAATAGGCCGTAAGTTCCGGCCAGCGGAACTTCCGCCCTACTTCTGGCCAAGTTCTGAAAACGGTGTTTTTGCTTACAGTATGTTCCAGTGGATTTTTCTCCCGATTCCGGAAGTAGGCCGGAAGTTCCACCCTTGTTCCTCCTGCACTCGCTCCAGCATCTTCTCAGACACGATGGGATCCAGCCATAACTTCCGGCCCCTGCAGCCAGAACTTCCGGTGTTGCACAAAAACGTGCATAACAGTCAGATCTGGAGCATCTTCTCATATAAATAGCTATATTCCCCATTGGGACAAGATGCTCAAATCCTGCCAAGTTCATCCACCATCAGAGCCACCTCAAGAAACACAAGAATCACAAGATCTCCTCCTCCAACCATGTAAAGCTCTTGATCTTTGGAGAATCGATGGAGAAGACCCCGATCTACATCTTCACCGAAGAAATTTTCATTTCCCCCTCATATGCTTGAGGGCCCCTTTGCTACTGTTCCTCTTTTGGAAACCCTAGTTGATTGTGGTTGATTTTTTCTTGTTGTTGTTGTTGTTGTTGTTGTTGTTGTTGTTGTTGTTGTGTTGTTACAGGTATTGGGAGCCTCCAATTCGGTTGTGGATGTGTGCCCCAAGAACCTTGTAAAGGCCCGATTTCCGCCTCGAGGAAATCCCTTAGTGGAAGTGGGCTAGGCCTTTGTGGCATTGCTCATAGGAGACCCGAGTGAAGCCTTCGTGGCATTGGTCTGGCTTTCATAGCGACCACACTCCTCCAAACATAGACGTACTTCTTGTCAAAAGGAAGGAACTACGGGAATCATCTCTGTGTCTCCGCGTGCTCCACTCTCGATTACCTCTATCCTTATTAGCTTCCCTATATATTGTCTATCTATATATTGCTTAGTAGTTGACCTTGTCATATAGGTAAATTTACATAGTTGCATATCTAGAGAATTTACCTTTGTGTCAAGCCTAAATTCAAAAAGTACTAAAAATTGGTTAGCACCTATTCACCCCCCTCTAGGTGCGGCATACGATCCTTTCAATTGGTATCAGAGCCTCGGCTCTTATTTCGGGCTTAACCGCCTAAGAGTATGCCAGACGATGATGTTAAGAAAGGTGTCGCGAAGTCGGTCTATATGGATGATCTCAAGTTGATGGAAACATCCTTGATGTCCTCCATGGAAGCTCAAATGGAGTCCCCCCCCCCCCCGTCATCCCCGTCATAGAGGAAAAGGACAAGGGTGCGTTAGAAGAGGGAGATGCTTCAGGCTTACTCACTTCTAGCGAACCCTTGGATGGTGATCAATTAGGCAAAAATAAACCCCCCAATACTTCTCCTAGGGAAAAAAGTGTGGGTGCGAGCTACAATACCGTTGCTCCACCTTTCCGCTCTCCCGATATTCCGGTTCCCCATCCTCATATAAACACTAGGGGTGATCCACCCAAGTTTAATGATCAAGATTTTAGTACATGGCAATTTGAGTTTCGCTCTCATGTTTGCAGTGCCTCCAATGAACTTTGGAGAATCATCTTGGAAGGTTACAAGCCTTACAACCCCGATGGGTTGACTAGAAGAGAAGAGGTTGATAACCAACTCAACTCCATTGCCTTGCACATGATTCAAACTAGTGTGGGGACAAAGGACTTTGCCCTTGTTCGGAAATTCACAATCTCCAAGGAAGCTTGGGAGGGTTTGGCCATAAGCTTCATGGGAAGTGAAAGAATGAAGAGAAACAAGTATAGTGCTCTTCGAAACCAAGCCGAAGGATTCCTGAGGTTGCCAGATGAAGATCATCAAGAGATGTATAGAAGGCTTATCACCATTGTCGATGCTTTTCGGAATGTGGGTGCCCAGCATATTGATGAATTTTGGATCAAGGACAAGTATATTAATTGCATGATGCCTTTTGAACCCATTGATGTCAAGAGTCTCCTTGGGAGAGAAAGCTATCCTTCTCTCACCTCCCAACAAGTGGTGCACGAGTTGCGAGCTCTCAAGGTGGCCGAACAAAACTCTCAATATTCTCGCAATCGTGCTATTGGAATGACAAGAGGTACAAACCTTGCCTTGACGGTCAATACCGTGGAAGAAGTGAACACTCAAGAACCATATAGGACATCTTGAAGCATGTCCTATCCGGAAGATTTGGAATACCACTACAATGACCACATGGCATTCCATTCAAAAACCTTTTGGGTTGATCCATCCAAGGCAAAGGAAGATAACATAAAAAGAAACAACTCAAGTGGGTTCAAGAGCTCGGGCCCAAGAGCAAGATCTTGCTACAATTGTGGTGACAAGCACCATTTCATAGCCGAATGCCCCTATGAGCATAGATAAACTCATGGTGGAAGGCTCATTCCCAAGTACAAGAGCAAAGATTCAAAGGCCCCCAACAAAAAATTCTACAACAAGAATAAGAAGAACAAGAGGCCATCAAGGATTGTGCTAATGACGAAGGAAGAGTATTTTCCGATGACAATGATAGTAGTAGTGATGAAGAAGAGACCTCAAAGGAAGTGGCCGCCATTGCCACCACCAATATTCCATCTTCACCCCTATTTGAATCCCCCAATGAGAACCTTCACATCAAGAATGCACATTGCTTCATGGCAAGGTCCTCCTTGGACACTTCTATTGTGCTATCAACTCAAGAAGAATACACATCCGGGGATGATGATGATGAAGATGAAACATACAATGGTTTGGTTGCTCTTGCTTCCCTCTCCACCAACTCTTCAACACCAATTGAATCCCCCAATGAGGATATTCACATGAAGGAAGAAAGTTGCCTCATGGCTAAATCTTCCGAGGTATCATCCCCCAACCACTCTATGCCTATCATATCAAATGTTCTAGGGGTTGATCATGCTAGCTTAAAAATGAAACAAGAAATGCTTGATTTTGATGAATTCATTCTTAACTTGAAAGGTGACTCTAAAGAGCATGTTCGGCTCTCATGGTTCGTCTAGCACAACTAGATGATACCCTTGATAAAAAATGTCAAGTAGAAAGAGAGGATTCTCTTGAAATAGTCGCTCTAAAAAATGCCCTTGAGGAAGGACAAGAAACTATAGCTTCTCTTGAAGAGAAACTAGATACTCTTGAAGAGCATCAAGATGAAATTGCTAATCTTACCAAAGAAATAGATCTTGCTAAGGCTAAGGTAAAAGTTCTTAAGAAGGAAAAGGCCAAATTTGGTGTTGATCATGAGAAACTTGTGAAGGATCTAGATGAACTAGACAAGGCTCACAAAGCCTTGAAGAGTGAACACTCTCTCCTCTCCAAGTCTAATGAGCAACTTCAAACTAGGCTTGCTAAATATGATGTGCCTATCTCCTCTACCTCTACTTGTGATCATGCGAATATTGTTGAGGAAAATGCTAGGTTGAAGGATGAACTTGCTAAGGCCTCCTCTCCCCAAAGTAAGTTATCTTTGGATGACCTTTTGAGTAAGCAAAGGTCAAACAATGGGAAGGAGGGCCTTGGCTATAATGCCAAGGCCAAGAAGGCAAACAAGAAGAAGGCCAAGCCCCCACAAGAAAAGAAGAAAGTGGTCATTAATGATGATGCCCCAAAGGCTAAAACCTTTTATGATGATAATGCGGGAATTGCTAACCCTCACTATGTTTTATTTAAAGATTATTATGGTGGTGTTTATGCAAAATATGTTGGCCCTTATGATGGTTATATTGCTTGGTCTATTTGGGTCCCAAAGACCCTTGTTGCTAACAAAAGAGGACCCATTGAAAAATGGGTACCTAAATCCAAAAATTGATCTCATGTAGCACTATGCCGCCAGAGGGTCAAAATGGGTGCTTGATAGTGGATGCACAAGTCATATGACCGGCGGGAAGAATCTCGTCAAGGAGTTGAGGCCTAACAAGAAATTCTACAACAAGAATAGCTCTTACTTTAAGGTCTTTGGGTGTAAGTGTTTCTACAAAATCAAAGGAGTTCGTTTATCTAATATTGCTCCTAAAGCTTTGGAGGGTATATTTGTTGGTTATGGTGCCAAATCTCACATTTATAGAGTCTTGTAGTGTGAAGATTGAGGAAAATGATGGCTCCCAAGTGGGGAAAGTTGATGTTTGTGCAGGTGATGAAATACCACAAGATTCCATAGTAAGAATGGGTGTTGGATTTTTCTTCCCCATTGAGGGACACGGTGTGGCGTCTCGGGAAGGACTATGCTCTACTATGGTGGAGCCCTTATCTTCACAACATCAAAACACTCCATCTTTTGAAGCTAATGATGCAACAACCCAAGAACAAGAACAAAACCCTCCCTCTAGTGTGCAAGATCAAGGATAAGATCAATCTAGGATTCATGATGGATCCGATGAGTATCCATCAATATTCCCCTCTCACCGAATAATGTCCGAGATCAAGCACATGATGATGAGCACTCTCAAGAAATTGAGGAAACTCAAGTTGAAGGTCAAGACGGGGACCCAAACGATCAAGTTGATCAAGTGATACCTCCAAGGCCTAGAAGAACCAATGAGGAGATCGATGCCCGTCGTCTTGCAAGAAGAGATAGGAACTTGGAAATTCTTGAACACACTCATGAGAAGGTCCTAAGTGATGTAAGAGGAAGAGTTTCCACAAGAAGGCAATTGGCTAACTTTAGCAATCATCATGCTTATATCTCCTTAGTGGAACCAAATAAAGTATTTGAAGCTCTTGAAGATCCGGATTGGTTGGAAGCTATACACGATGAACTCAACAACTTCAAGCGCAACAAAGTATGGTCTTTAGTAGAGAAGCCAAAGCAGTGCCACAATGTTATAAGCACTAAATGGATATTCAAGAACAAGCAAGATGAATTTGGAAATGGTGTGAGGAACAAGGCAAGATTGGTGGCTCAAGGTTTCTCTCAAATTGAAGGAATTGACTTTGGAGAAACTTATGCTCCCGTGGCTCGCCTTGAGTCCATCCGTATCCTTCTTGCATACGCATCACATCATAATTTTAAGTTACAACAAATGGATGTGAAAAGTGCATTTCTTAATGGTCCTTTGCATGAAGAGTTTTATGTTAAGCAACCCCAAGGGTTTGAGGATCCCAACTTTCCTAACCACGTCTATAAGCTTGATAAAGCTCTTTATGGTCTCAAACAAGCTCCTAGAGCTTGGTACGAGCACCTTAAAGAATTGTTGATAGACCGTGGGTTTGATGTTGGGCTAATCGATCCCACTATTTTTACTAAGAGGGTCAATGGGGAGCTTTTCGTTTGCCAATTATATGTTGATGATATTATATTTGGCTCTACTAACAAAGCTTTAAATGATGAATTTTTCAAAGCTTATGACCGATAGGTTTGAGATGTCTATGATGGGAGAGATGAGGTTCTTTCTTGGTTTCGAGATCAAGCAATTGAGAGAAGGGACTTTCATCAACCAAGCAAAATATCTCCAAGACATGCTCAAGAGGTTCAAGATGACGGAAATGAAGGGTGTAGCCACTCCAATGGTTACCAAATGTCATCTTGCACTTGAACCCAATTTTAAAGAGGTGGATCACAAGGTATATCACTCCATGATTGGATCCTTGCTTTAACTTTGTGCATCTAGACCGGACATAGTGTTGAGTGTTGGTGTGTGTGCAAGGTATCAAGCTTCTCCTAAGGAGAGCCACATGATGGATCTCAAAAGAATCTTTCGATATTTGGTTGATACCCCAAGATATGGTCTTTGGTATCCTAAAGGCTCAAGTTTTTATCTCAATGGATACACCGATGCGGATTGGGCGGGAGACAAGGATGATAGGAAATCAATCTCCGGGGTTTGCCAATTCCTTGGTAGGTCCTTGGTGTGTTGGTCTTCTAAGAAGCAAAATTGTATATCTCTCTCCACCACCGAAGCCGAATATGTTGCCGCCGCAAGTGGATGCACTCAATTATTATGGATGGGGCAAACTTTAAAGGAATACGGTGTCACTTGTGACAAAGTGCCTCTTTTATGTGACAATGAAAGTGCCATCAAGATTGCTTATAATCCGGTGCAACATTCAAGAACGAAGCATATTGAGATCTGAAATCACTTTATTAGGGATCATGTTGCCCGTGGTGATACTGAGCTATGCTATGTTCCTACTAAAGATCAACTTGTCGATATATTCACGAAGCCTCTTGATGAAGCAAGGTTTTGCTATTTGAGGAATGAGCTAAATATCATTGATTCAAGGAGTATAGCTTGATCATCTTGCAAACACACCTTCTTCTCAAAACTCTATTTGGTTTAGATGTGGGCATGTAAATAGGGGGATTGCGGTTTAAATTATTGAGCTATCCCTCCCCCCATAATGCCAATAGTAAGAAATCATTCTCTTTATATCATGTGTTGATATGTGAGCTTCAATGACGAGTATTGGTTTTGGGCCCAAGATATATCTCCGCGGTGCCATACCATAACACTCAAACATGGTGGCCTAGGCCACCACACTCTTCTTTGTGGAGAGTTGGTGTTATTTGGATCTTATGGATCTTTATTTGCCATCTACATGTTCTTATGGGAAATCACTCATTTTTGGTCTTCATTTGCATTGCTTGCAAAAATGAGTGATCATGTACCATCTTACAGTTTGGATCATCTGTCCCAAGCCTCTCGCATCTAAGCCCGATCGTTTCCAACTCCTAGTGCACACAGTTTCTTTCAAAAAATCTGTTATGGACATGTTTTTCTGTTTCACCAGAAGTTCCGGTCTCTTCGGCCGGTACTTCCGCCTGGATTCCTCTGGCCAGAACCAGTCATCCGCGTCACTGTTCTATCGGTGGGTACGTTCCGCTGGAACCGGAAGTTCCGGCCCCAGCGAGCGGTACTTCCGTCCGAACTTTTTCCCACTTATTGGGTCGGAAACGGGAAGACAGTTTTGTCTCCTCACTTCCCCCAAATCCACATCTGGTTCGTGCTCTCACTCTCCCTTGGCGCCGGCGGTACTACCGGCCGGATCTCTTCTCTCCGACGACCTCCACCGGATCCCCTCCGTGGGATTGCATCCCCTCCCTCTCCTCCACCATGGTTCCTCCCGGTTTGTGCTCTCTCCCTCTCTAGTTGTGGGTTGACCTCACTAGATGAAACATAGGGCATAATGCTAGGCCAAGCTTTGGTAGAAACTATCTAGATGCTTATCGCGTGCTAGATCTTGTCTAGAAACTTTCTTTTGGAGCAATTCACCTCGCCATTACCGTGAATCCGAGGGGAAACTCGTGTTGTCTTCGTGAAGTCGGAAGTACCGGTGCAAGCCACCGGTACTTCCGCTCGGGTGGAACTTCCACCGGTTCCCTCCGGAACTTCCAGTTTGGCGTGTTTTCCTGTTCTGGACTCAGGTTTCTTTCCAGATTCTGGATTTGGCTTCCCTTTTTTTCGTGTATACTCATCTATATGCAACTATCTTCATATGTGTATCTCAGGTGGTTCCAAGAAAAGAGGCAAGGGGAATGTAGTAGAAGAAGAAGACCTTGAGATCACTCGCCCATCCAAGCTCACGGCTCGTCAACAGTAGGCTCAACAGAATGTCAAGTCAACCGCAGTCCGTGGCAAGAAGACACATGTAGGAGTATCAGTCAAGAACATGCCATACCTTGAGTACAAGGAGCTGCGACAGGAGAATCCATATCTCATCCCTCGGAATCATAGGGTTGCAGATAAGCGCTTCCACAACAAATCCCAAGAGGAAATCTTTTATGAGATCTAAGTGACCTTCAAGAAGGGCATTGTCACTCAGCATTCCATTGACACCGCCAAGATGGCTGCCTCACAGTACTTTGCTGAAGCCTATGCTATGTGTGGAGAGTTTGGGCTCTATCCCATTAGGGAGGTCAACAAGGACTTCGACATTGGTTTGATCCAACAGTTCTATGCAACCGTCCACTTTGATCAAGATGAAGCCAGGACATTCCAGTGGATGACACATGAGACACTTCTTGAAGCCAACTTGGCAATATTTGGTGTAGCTCTTGGATACCCTCGCTCTCCTGTGGTGGATGAAAATGGATGGCGGTTGCATCATAGCTCGATTGCCCTTACCAAGGATGTGTTGGCTCCTCTCTATATTACGGGATGGGGTATTCCGGGCAAGAGTGCGGATCTTCTCCCCACTTGGGACATATGCTTCGCGTCTACCGTGAAACCATTGGACCCAAGGGTGGCAACCTTGATGAGATTCACACCTATGAAGTGGATCTTCTGGCCAACTTTCACGCTAAGCAAGGC
The DNA here is from genome assembly GCF_019359855.2 of Lolium perenne. Lineage (NCBI taxonomy): Eukaryota > Viridiplantae > Streptophyta > Magnoliopsida > Poales > Poaceae > Lolium > Lolium perenne. The sequence goes on along the minus strand of NC_067250.2, from coordinate 93,863,111 downwards.
ACCGGTGAGAGGCTCGATGTGATGGACTACATCTACAATGAGATGTGGTCATGTGTGATGGAGAAGAAGCTTCCTATCTTTGCTCCCTACATCATGAAGCTCATTGAAGACTCTTGGATAACTACTCGCCAGGCTCCTCTCATTCACTCCATTTCTCTCAATATCACCGCTCATGAAGTGAAGAGCCTCAGGACCAAGCATCACAATACACCACTAGAAGATGTTCCTCCTGTTCATGAGAAGCAACCAAGTTGGGTCTCCAAGCTTGCCCGCCGCATGCAGCAGATCTTTTGTCTCACCTCAGCTGTCAACCAACGTCAGTATCAACAACACTGTGAGGCCAAGAAGTCTCTAGTTCATCAGAAGAGCATCATGAGGGCACTCAACGTGGACGTGTCTCCTCCCGGCACTGAGGAGAACATTACTCCGGAGGCTAAGTGGGTATCTCAACATGGCATTCCGCTCCCGGATGATGGTCTCGAGATCCAGTCCCCTCCTCACACTCCAGTTCACCCTGGCGCCTCATCTGATCTTCCTCCCAGCTTGGCAAACGCCGATCCTTGGGACGTGTAGTTACTGCTGACCCTTTTGGTGCCTTGGTGCCAAAGGGAGAGAGTGATCCCATATTAGGATGCTCTTCGTTGGGTATTTGCATGGGGGAGTCACAAGCTCGTGCGTTCTTTGATTTTTATCGCTTGTGATTCCATTTTATTCTCAATATGTTGTTGAACTTAATCTCTAAATATTATGTGGTGTGTGAACCTTATCTATGTATGTGGTAAACTCCGTATGAGAGTCATCTATTATCATGGTTTATCTTTGTGTGTATGATCTATCTCTATATATGTTTATCATTAACCATGGATGATGGATGCAAGATATAGGGGGAGCATTGATTCTAATATGTGTACCTTTGCATTTGGAGGAAAATTTCGTACATGCACATATCTAGGGGGAGCTCTTCTATATCTCACACATACTGGTTGTTTACTTTGTTTATTCCCTGCAAATACTTGTGTTGTCATCAAACACCAAAAAGGGGGAGATTGAAAGAACATTTCCCGCCCTTTTGGGTTTTGTGTGTTTGATGTCAACACATGTACATAATCATGTGTGTTGATGTAGACAGGTACATGGTTTTATTCTACATACATGGCTGGTGGACTGAGCTGTCAAAACTGGAACTAGTGCTGCTTTTTGCTCCTGGCGGAAGTTCCGGCCACAGCAGGCGGAAGTTCCGCCCAGATGCTCCAGACAATAGCACCTCCGTGTATTTCACCGAAGAAGCACGACGGAAGTAGGCCGGAAGATCCGGCCAGCGGAACTTCCGCCCTACTTCCGACTAAGTTCCGAAAATGGTATTTTTGCTTACAGTATGTTCCAGGGGATTTTTCTCCCGATTCCGGAACTTGGCCGGAACTTGCGGTCACCAGAAGTTCCGCCCTTGTTCCGCCTGCACTCGCTCCAGCATTTTCTTAGACGCGATGGGATCTAGCCGGAACTTCCGGCCCTAGCAGCCGGAACTTCAGGTGTTACACAAAAAACGTGCATAACAGTCAGATCTGGAGCATCTTCTCATATAAATAGCTATCTTACCCATTGGGACAAGATGCTCAAATCCTTCCAAGTTCATCCACCATTAGAGCCACCTCAAGAAACACAAGAATCACATGATCTCCTCCTCCAACCATCCAAAGCTCTTGATCTTTGGAGAATCGAAGGAGAAGACCCCGATCTACATCTTCACTGAAGTGATTTGCATTTCCCCCTCATATGCTTGAGGGCCCCTTTGCTAGTGTTCCTCTTTTGGAAACCCTAGTTGTTTGTGGTTGATTTGTTCTTGTTGTTGTTGTTGTGTTGTTACAGATATTGGAAGCCTCCAATTCGGTTGTGGATGTGTGCCCCAAGAACCTTGTAAAGGCCTGATTTCCGCCTCGAGGAAATCCCTTAGTGGAAGTGGGATAGGCCTTTGTGGCGTTGCTCACATGAGACCTGAGTGATGCCTTCGTGGCGTTGGTCTGGCTTTCATAGCGACCACACTCCTCCAAACGTAGACGTACTTCCTGTCAAAAGGAAGGAACTACGGGAATCATCTCCGTGTCTCCACGTGCTCCACTCTCGGTTACCTCTATCCTTATTAGCTTCCCTGTATATTGTCTAGCTATATATTGCTTAGTAGTTGACCTTGTCATATAGGTAAATTCACATAGTTGCATATCTAGAGAATTTACCTTTGTGTCAAGCCTAAATTGAAAAAGAACTAAAAATTGGTTAGCACCTATTCAAACCCCCTCTAGGTGCGGCATACGATCCTTTCAATTTCATCCCAAGTTCATCCACCATTGGAGCCACACAAAGAAAGCACAAGATTCACTAGATCTCCTCCTCCAACCATCTAAAGCTCTTGATCTTTGGTGAATCGAAGGAGAAGACCCCGATCTACATCTTCACTGAAGCGATTTATATTTCCCCTCATTTGCTTGAGGGCCCCTTTGCTAGTGTTTCATTTGGAAACCCTAGTTGCTTGTGATTGATTTGTTCTTGTTGTGTTGTTATAGATATTGGGAGCCTCTAATTTGGTTGTAGATGTGTGCCCCAAGAACTTTGTAAAGGCCCGTTTTCCACCTTGAGAAATTCCCTTAGTGGAAGTGGGCTAGGCTTTTGTGGCGTTGCTCACAGGAGACCTGAGTGAGGCCTTCGTGGTGTTGGTTCGGCCTTTGTGACGACCACACTCCTCCAAACATAGACATACTTACCCTCAAAAGGAAGGAATTACGGGAATCATCTTTGTGTCTCCGCGTGCTCCACTCTCGATTACCTCTATCCTTGATTGCACTATTATATCTTGTCTAGCTATATCTTACTTAGTTGTTTACCCTGTCATAGTAAATTCACATAGTTGCATATCTAGAGAATTTACCTTTGTGTCAAGCCTAAATTGAAAAGGAACTAAAAATTGGGTAGCACCTAACCACCCCCTCTAGGTGCGGCATACAATCCTTTCAAAATCAACAGTAAGTTAATAGCCGCGTCGAGCACTGTGGTGCGTTGCCAGTAAGTTAATAGTTGCGTGGGCATTAGGGTGCACTGCCATTAAACTTTGGCCATTATTTGAAGTTGGGCACACGCGCAACTTGTTTTCACTTATCCCCCACGCCGTTGTGACCTAGCTCAGCTGCGCTCGTCGCCTGCTCGCCTGTGCGTGCCACGCGTGCCCTTGCTCGCCATCAATCCGCCACGCACCCATCCTCGACTCACGCCGTCGTCGGACCCGCTCGCACCGCTGCCGGACCACGCGCAAGACGGACAAGGCCGAGCGACGCACGTTTTCCCTTCACTGCGCGCCCAGGGTGAGTCCTCCACCTACAATGTCTCTTCCCCCTGACTGTGCCCGCTAACCGCTCGATGGAATGTCCAACCGAGAATATTTAAGTGTGCTTGGTCCATAAAATATGTATAAAAATCATTGAATAGTAATTATACCGAATTAACATATGTTATGTTTTCTTAAGAAAAACCACGGAATACTCATACCTCAATTAGTTTGTTTGAGAAGTTACGGTTGGATGCCGGCCGGATCGGTGGTCACGGCTCCTATTGACATTGGTTATGTTTCATTGGAATTGAGAGTACTAAGTGGAGAAGCAAGTTCATTCATGACATAACCTTATTACAGTATAGAATCAAAGCCAACCATGCCTTAGTGTCTTGGTTCCATAGCTTTTTCTTAGCTTTGCATTTTTAGTTTGTCTTTTGTATACTGTATAACATTTTCTTATTTTTTGTTATAATAATATTTTGTTGTGTTTCTGATACAAATCGAAAGAGTAACGAGACCACACTGATGCTGGAGAGGGCAACCGGAGTACCGCGATAGCGGGAGAGAGGGCAACTGCACCACCGATGGTAGAGATGGCAACGGGGCCACCGATGGTAGCCAATCGATGAGGACACATGCACGGAAGGATAGTCTTGAGTCGCTAGCTCTTCTTCTAGCTTGTGATTGCGGTTTTGTTGTAATGTATGCATGTGATTGATTCAAGCTGGCTAGTGTTTGTTTAATTAGATGCATATATGTATATATGCATCTCATATATACGAATTTGACGTATTGGGGCTTCATTAATGTGAATATATTCTTTTACACTCATATACACATATATACTTGTTTAACTGTTAAAATTACTAAAATAATTTTGATCGTAGAAGCATGATTGGTAGAGGTAGGCTGGATACCAGTCGCGTGCCGATGGACTAATTAATACACAATTAGAAGCAGGCACAGCCTGCACGCGACAGGTAGCGCGTTACTAATCGCGCGCGACCGGCATGTGACTACTAGGTTAATAGAAGCGCGCGACGGAGCTCAACTTCCTACAGTCAAAAGATAGACAGGGCCGCTCCTCGCGTCGCCTCCTCCGGGCGACCGGGGAGCCCAAACCCTAATCCCCGCCGCCACCCCCCTCCCTCCCTAGCTCCCTCCCCTCGTCGCCCCCCGAGGTGTCGCCCGACAAAGCAGGGCGCGCCTGTGAAGGGGGCGGCGGGGTTCTATGCCTCTCGGCTCTCGCGCTGTGGCTAGGGAGGAGGGCCGCCGCGTTGGGGGTCGGAGGCCGGCGAGATGGCGCAGCAGCAGAGGAGGCTTGGCCGGGTGTGCGGCGTGCGGCGGCGGAGGAGCCTTCGACGCGGCGACGGCTGGACGGCGGCGGCGCGGGCGTCAGGGCCTGCCCCGGGCCCAATCTGGGCCTCATGGGCCGCTGCGCGGGCTGCTCGTGGTGGCTCCAGGCCGCTCGGAAGGCGCAAGGTGGGGATCAGCTGCTGCCTGAGCTGTGCCGGAAGATGCGGGTCGGTCGCCGTGCAGTTTCGCGCGGATCTGTCCGTCTGCGTGCGGAGGAAGGAGGTCGCCCGATGGGGCTGCCGCTGGCTGTGCCGGATGGTGGAAGCTGGGCTGAGGTGAGTTGTGCTGGCGGTGTTGCATCCTCCAGTGTGTGCTGGAGATGAATGGCACCGTCGGCCCGAAAGTGGTGGTCGGAGGCAGGTCCAGTGGTTTGCTGCAGCTTCAGGCTAGGTTGAGGTGGTGGAGGCTGACGGGAGATGAATGGCGCCGCTGATGGGCGTTGCATCCTTCCGCCAACACGGGGACGGGATGACGGAGCTGCAGCGTGGTTGGGCTGGCATGGATGGGGCCTGAGGTGGTCATCGCCCCCCTCACCGGCGTTTTTGCTGGCCTCTCATCGGTGGTGTGTCCAGCCTTTGGTCCAGGATGGCCTGCTCTTTGTGGACAGCGGGGCTGTTGTGAGGGCTGGGAGAAATCCCTATGCGGTTGCGGACGACGGCGACGCCTGTGGGCGCCGTCACCTTCTTGAAGGCGTTGTCTATGCCTCTTTCTCCATGCCTCCTCCTGTACGACGGGGGAAACCCCAGACCCAGCTCGCTGGTTCAGGCATTGGCGGCGCTTTTGTGTCGTTCCCTCCTTGGAGGCATTGTCCGGGTTGCACGAGGAGTCCCACTGGAGTAGCCAAGGTTGGCAACTACTGGAGCGTGGGCCTCTAGGGCGCGATGTACACTGAAGCGGCATGTTTTCAACAGCGCTCTCCTCGGGTCTGGTCGGGCCCTGCAGTCCACACCGCCACTATCTTCTTGGCATTCAAGGGTGGATCATACGTTGGCACGTGCCATCTTCGAGCGTGAGTTGTGTTTGCGAGTTGTCTTGCTTCGGTTGTGAAGCGGTCTGTGGCTCTGTGTTCTGACCTCTCGCCTCTTGGCTGGGTTAGACAAGGCGGGTGGTTGGTTCGTGTGTTGTGGTGTTGCGTTGTAAGCTGTAAGGTGTTCATCTGTATGGTTTTCGGGTCCGGTTTCCCTCATAAACTGGACCAATTTCTACCTATTCAATGAATTTAGCAGTTCTCCTGCTAACATTCAAAAAGAAGCGCGCGACGGGAGCACGTGACAGCTAACGGACTTATTAGTGGCCTCCGTGACTGCTTATACTGATGAGGTAATAATCACGTGCCAGATCCCACCACTGATAGTTTAATTTAACACATACTACCTCCGTCTTAAGGAATAAGGCGCACGCATATTCTAAGACGAACTTTGATCATAAAAATTGAGCAACATAATCTTGATAATATTATATGTAATTAGTATCGTTGGATTCGTATTGAAAAGCACTTTCTAATGATGTTAATTTCATACAAATAATCTTTATATATTTAAAGTAACAGGTAAGCTTTTTACTGCTAGTGGCGTCCTGACGAGATGGCGAGGCTGCGTGTCGTGGCTACTCTAATGTAGTCAAACATAATTCACAATTCAGACACTTATAAATGTGAACCCTGAGCCAATACAAGCAAGATAACATTTCTTTTACAATGCCTATCAGGGAACCCAAGCATCCAATGTTGCCCAATAATGCTAGTAACATGTTTGTAACTTAATCTCACATTCTCACCTGGATAAAACTGGCCATTGCCCACGCAGAAACACTACGTGCAAATTAATCAACGGTGCCTACGTTGCGAGTGAAGACTTGTACCACCTGCTGATCGGCGCCTCGCTCTGTCAGTGGATGCACCTGCCGGGCCTGGTCCAGCGGAACCCTCCCCGGCGCCTGTCCTCGGGCGGCGCCGCCGTGTAGTTCCTCCAGTCCCTGAGCACGTTCCTGAGGTCGTGCACCTTGTTGGCGAGGCCCGTGCAGCAGTTGGCGTGCAGCGTGCACACCCTGCCCATGTCGCCGCTCAGCTGGCAGAAGCCGCCGCAGTGCGCCGTGTCCAGGAACTGCATCCGCACGCCGGCGCGACGGCTCAGCTCCCCCTGCGCCCGGCCCAGGATCTCCTGCTCGTTGGTCCCCTCCGGGAACCTCCGCCGCGCGCGCCTCCACCGCCGGTAGAACTCCACCGTCCGGTTCGCCGCCCGCACGTACAGGAACCCCCCGTTGGGGAGGTTCCCCATGCTCTCTGGGTCGCCGTTGAAGACATCGCTCGCTATCGCGATGTCCGACGTGATCGCGATGTGCCGCAGCGGGTTCCGGAACCACATGATGTCGATGTCCTGAAGAAATACCAAACACGTATACAGTTCATTCTCGTAATTAAGTAAAGTGCACATAAGCAAGTAAGCTGCACCGACGAAGTACCGTGAAGAGGAAGTTGAAGCCGAGCTCGAGGATGGTCTGCTGGAACCGGTTCCTGCCCCACATCATGTCCAGGTAGTCCTTGGTCATGAAGTGCTTCTCGTCGCTGTAGTCGACAGCGCCAGGGGAGCGGCGGAGGAGGTAGCAGTGGCGGTGCACCGACCGGCACCTACGGAGCGCGCCGGGGTCGACGGCCACGATGAGGACGTGGTCCAGCAGGTGTGCTGTGCCCTCGCCGAGACGGAAGCTCTCCAGGAAGAGGTCCAGGAGGGAACCCGGTTCTGCGTACGCCCGGTTGATGGACGTCATGATCACGGTGCCGTCCTCCATCGACGCGTTCTTCAGCACCTCTGCAAGCTTAGCATATGGTTTGGCCTGCGCAGGGAAGAAAGATGGTTACGTTTAGAATTTAGATTCTGCAAATAGTGTGATCCTAGTTCATGATTCTGCAAATATGCATGGTTAACTGAGCATTGGATTTTGGGGCTAGAAACCCATGCATAATCTTTTATCTGATCACCCAAACCATTTTGTCACAAAGCTCTTTTGAGAGGCTAGCATATTCGTTGCCTCTGCAAGCCAAATTCAGCTGTAAGGCTTTTGGGATTCGAATATTACAAAGCTAGAGGGGGCTTAGGCGGAGCCAATTAATGTTGGAAAATTAACATCAGCATGTGTCATTCGGCTTTAGAAAATAAATGAAAGAAATTTAGCTATAGAAATTCAATGTTAAGATAAATTGCTGCTGAAAACATGGCTGCAGCATTATATTCGTCATGAACTTCTTATTATTTCACTGTGTGGAGAACTGGAGATATACTCCCTCCATTCCAATGAATAGGCATGCATCCTTGTTTTTCATGTTTTTTTTCTTTGATCAATAATTTTTCCAAATATATAAAAGTTTTTGGTATAAAATTAACATAGTTAGAAAGTGATTTTCAATATGAATCAAAAGATACTAATCACGTATAATATAATCAAGATTTTATTGCTCAATTTATTCGGTCAAAGTTTGTGTTCCTTATTCATCAAAACGGAGGTAGTAGCTAAGAGTCCAGGAGAAGAGCAAAGATGGCCCATTTTTCAGTAACTAGTTAGACTATTTTTTGTCTTCTGTTTAAATTTTCTCAACACTTTCGTTTCCAAAAAGAGGATACTCGATCTTCAGTCTTCATGAATCATAACGCATGGTTAGATAATTTAGCTCTGCTCAACAGTATTGCAGTTATGTTGATCAAATTTTTATTTCTACCTTTTGATGCATTATGCCAAATAAACAATGTATGCAGTGAAGTGAAGGAAGAGAATGAGGGTAAATAAGAAAATAAAGTATTCGACCAGAAAACCTGACGGTCAGTCACAAAACAACAAGCAGAGCATAACTGACCTTGGGTTTGGGGGCCGGCTGAGCACCATTGCCCCATGAGGCCAGGGCCGGGGGCCGCCAGTTCACATCCATAGTAGCATTGAGGAAGACGACTGCCGCTGTCAACGCGGCGCCGAGAAAGAAGGAGGTGACTGGCAGGAGCTTGCTCGTGTCCCCTCTCACCTTGGAAGTCATGTTCTTGCTGTTCCTAATCTGATAATGGGATGCATCATCATCAGAGAATAGTGCCATGTTTTAGTATGGCAAGGTACAACTTCTGCTAGTAGTACTACAACATATATATACCACTTGGCAAGCTGGCATCACAGATAGCCTTTTTGCTGTGTAGAGATTTATGGGACGCAATGCTGCAGATTAAGTTGATGGAGTTGGGATGTAATCATAAAGATTTGCTATAACGACTAGACTTGTTCCGATGGTGTGGATTAAGGTACATATGTGCGAATTTGTGAGCCTGAAGAATGAAGGAATTGATAGTGGGAGTGGCAGAACGGAAACGAATATGCTGTCCAAATGTGCAAGCAAATGGTTTTGTTCTGTGCCAATGGATCAACCAAATTTTGGGCAAACTTTGGTTCACTTACCATGTCCACTCTACAAGTACCACACTCATGTCCATCCCCATCCGTAAAACCAAACAATTTTTTTTAGTACCATAGCAAGAAGCATGGTTAGGAAACCAGGTGACATTTTTTTACTCTACAGTGTGTTTTCACTTTTCAGCTTGCAAATTTGACCACTTCTTCGCGAGAATGTGGTTGTGAATACAATTGCAAAAACTACGCCACGAAACTATTTTACTGAAAGGCCAAGTTTTTAATAGTACGAAATAAACGTTGTAATTTTTTTTACGAACATGTTCCCAAATATTATCTACTACTCCTTGGCTTGGCAGACATAATAGGAGAGGCAATCAGGGATATATTTTCGATCTCAATTAGCTGCCACAAGTAAAAGCTAGTACTACAGTTACCATGGATGACTAGAAATGCCTTGCGAAAACACCATATTATTCAGTTAACCACACTGATCTACTACAGTTACCATGGATGACTAGAAATGCCTTCCTTTTAATTTTAACCCTCACGAACTTGGCGCAGTTTCTTCAGACGACCCGCAATGACGGTCAATTAACTCGGGAGTCGAGAGGGAGCCGGCAATTACCGGGGCGGATGAGGTGGCGGCGGCGCCGGCGGCCAGTAGCGACGGCGTGTTACCGGAGGAGGGCGGCGGCTTTGACCTGGAGACCACGCGTTGGGAAAATAATGGGAGACGGGATGGTCGCGCCGTCTTCGTCTCTGCGCAGTTGAGCTCTGGAACCGCGCCCGTACTCCGTGCTGAAACCCCGTGATGGGAGGCTTGATGGGCTCGATCGCTGGATATGGGCCATTCTCGAAGGATATGTGGGCTTAGATCGAGCCTTCTTCGCGCCGTCAGCATCATTCTGCCAGCCTGCAAGGGATTGGCTGTTTTTTTCCTTAAGAACGCGAAATTCATGTGTGTATACGTGAAGAAAAAAAGGATCACAGATCAAGATCGCACGGAACTGTAGATTATCTTTTCTTTCCTTTCAAAAAGGCATGGAGTGTACTGCACGAGCTAGCTTTGCCAATGTCCAATGTAATTTTTTTAATTGTGACTAAGACAATGTACGTACTTTATTAAGCTTCAACTGAGAGTGCACATAACTGAAATAGCAACGGCATCTGCCGCAAACCCCCAATAAGCTATACATTTCACAAGCCACTTAACTGGCGACGACCAATCTATTTTGCCAGCGGGCTCAGAACCCACAAAAGGGCCAAGTTCGTTACAAGAACATAAAGAGTAGAGCACCAAATGCCTAGCAGGTCATACGGAGTATGATATCGCACATGTCGTATGCCCTTGATACCTCCAATGGTCAGAGTGATGTCTCTGCTCCACTCTGCTAGTATACCACAAACCACCTAACACCAGTATATCATCTCCTGTTAGGTCTAATCCGGATATCGTTTGGACGCCAAACGGAAGCAGTACTGCAGTTTGATTAGTCTGTGCCGAAGTAGCGATCACCATATTCGCCCAGTCCTGGGACGACACGGTAATCCTCGTTCAACCCGACGTCGATCTCTGATGTCACGATCTTCAGACGGGGGAATCGCTTGCATACACAATGAATCCCTTCAGGAGCCTGTTTGCAAAATGCAGTAAATAAACTAACCAAAAACAAGGGAAACGGTAGAGAGGTGTAACTAAGAAAGTGAATGAGCTAGACAACTGTACCGAAATAAGAGTAAGAAACATGATCTGGTCCTCCGGAACTCCTTTTCTTATAAGAAGCTCTATAGCTTGATTTGCTGAGTTACCTGTAGAAAACAAGGTATAATAAAAGGGCTAAATTACCAACCACTATCAGTCGTTAATTCAAATAAACATACATATAGAACTATCAAGAAAAGATAAAAGAACTTTAGCCATCGTGCTAAACTATTAACCTCAATTAGTTCTTAATTTGAACAATTATGCAAAACTATCAAAAAAGATTCAAAAGATATATAACACAAACCTGTACCAAGGACAGGATCCATAAGTAGAACATGGCGTTCAGCAATATCCATGGGCAACTTGTGGTATATGAGCTGGACATGAAAATAGATAAGATTTATTCACAGAATCGCTGAAGTATACTATTTTCATGAGCATTTACAATGAAAGTATATGCAAAGAATGCTCAACCTGTTGTCCGTTGTCTCCATCCCGATGTATTAGGATTTTACCTATTTTTATCCCCTTACAACAAGCACGCAATGCATTTTCCATGCTTTCACCACTGCAGTTAAACATATATATTATTCCAAAACATGCAAGAAAATACTATCAGAAATTTATTGCATGAGTGATTCCATTGAAAATTGAGGGGATCGTATAGTCAAACTAGTTTTTTTATGACTAATTGGATGTTGATAAACACAAGTCTTATCCTTATCCTATCAAAAATGCATTAGTGACTATACAAAAAGGAAAGAAAAGTATTAAAATGTACAGTTTGAACATATCGTAATCCTTAGATAGGAAAGGAAAGAAACATTCAAATATTGTGTGGACATACCCTCATATTATCAGAATTTGTAGTCATTATAATTGGAAACATTCAATTAATATGGTCTAAATATATGTGAACCCTATTAGAAAGTTTGATGAGGAATGTCACCGATTGGAGCTACTTTCCCTACCAATTTTGTTTCGAAAAGCTTTCATGCCATACAAGGCATTTATAATGTTCTAATTTTTATAGAGCGTAAGAAGTTAATATGCACCAAAGTTTACCATTTATGAATCTCATAATCTGAAACTGTTTATAAAACATAATGGACACATGAAAATTGCAAGTATATACGTGTCATATACAAGTAATCATCCAAACATTGCATAAGGCGAGCAAATATTATCTCCACTTACTGTAGAACAACCAGCCTACCAACGTACACTATCCCACAGCTTCGCGAACTCAATTGTTGTAGCAATGGAGGAGGTTCTAGTTTTGATTGTTGGCGCTGGGCCGGCAGGCCTTGCGACAGCAGCGTGTCTTAGCCAATTCTCTATCCCCTATGTCATCGTCGAGCGTGAGAGTTGCAGCGCACCCCTATGGCAGAACCGCGCGTATGATCGTCTCAAGATACATCTTGCCAAAGAGTTCTGTGAGTTGCCACACATGTCGTACCCAGTAGATGCTCCAACATACATACCGAAAAACCAATTTGTCAAGTGCTTGGATGACTACATTGAGCGTTTCAACATTCAGCCAAAGTATCTGACCGCTGTCGAGTCATCCACATATGACATCGACGAAAAATGTTGGTCCATCATAGCGCGTGACATAGAGAAATGCACAATAGTCAATTACAAGGCGAAGTTTCTTGTTGTGGCAAGTGGCGAGAATAGTGAAGACAATATTCCAGTGGTCCCTGGACTGGAAACTTTTCCCGGTGTGGCCATCCAATCATCAAACTACAAGTCAGGCATCAGCTACACAGGGAGGAATGTGTTGGTCGTTGGATCTGGCAACTCTGGGATGGAGATTGCATATGACCTTTCATCTCATGGTGCCAATACTTCTATTGTTATACGAAGCCCGGTATGTGTAATTTTATATTTATCTCATCAATACAGAAGATGTGTGTAACATCCCAAGAATTTCAAAACAAACAAAATGAATTTCCCTAGTTTCAAATTTTGGAACCAACAAAAACTTTTATTAAATTAAGTTAGATACATAGTGATCTTATTTAGTTCTTGTGCTATTGCCATGATTGCTTGTTTAATTAGTATTTTGAAATAATCTTAAACCCTAAACCTCACACCCCTTTTTACCATCCAAGTTAAAATAAAATAAAAAGAATTTAAATAAGAAAAAGGCCTATGTGCCTATGGCTATTGTTGTGAAATTTTACCCTAGGCCTTTCTATTTTGTTTAGAGGATTGGAAAACCCTCATAAACCTTACCTAGTGCTTATCAAACCAAATCCAAGGTGAAACCAAAGAAAATAAAAAGAAACTAAAAATGCCATAGAAGCATATGAGAGTAAATAGCAAACTTGTGGATTTGAGGATCTTGACCCTAAGACTTGTTGTGAATGGTTGGATCACTCCTCTATACCATTTCAACACTCAACAACATCAATTGGGTCAAGCCAAGTCAAATCAAAAAGAAAATACAACATATGCATAGAGGCATATGTGGCACATAGCCATTTTACCCAAACCTAGACCTATGCCTTTATACCTTGACCAAATGGTGTGAAACCATCTCTAAACCTAATCTCACACTAAATGGACCCTAGACCTTGCCCAAGTAAAGCAAGATGAACAAAAGGAGAAAATAAGAAAAATTGGAATATCACCTCTTATGTGTTATGGCCATTTTTGCAAATCTTTGAGCTAGACCTTTTGGAATGGTTTCAATGGTTTGGAAATGTTCCTAAACTAATAAGAATCACTTTTAAGTCAAGAAAAATCAAACCAAATGGAGAGAAATGAAATAGTGAGAAAATTCCATTTTCACTCACATACACTTTGGTCCACTTTTCAAATCTTTAACCAAGGCCACCTTTGCTTGTGCCATTGTTTGTAAAACACTTATATATCAATAACACACCCTTTTTAATCAAAGAAACCCAATTCAAATCAAAGGAAAAAATCAAATCTCTCTCACATGTGATGGTCACTTGTGCCCTTTTTAATATCTTACCTACTTTGAGCCCTTTTATTAGGAGATTTTCAAACCAAACCCTAACAACTCTTTGCACCTTGTCCAAGACCTCATCAAGATGAGCAACTTTGATGTTGACCACTTTGACCAGATCTTTGACCAGTGCTCAAAATAGTCAATCCAAGATGCTACTTTGAAACCAATTCTAGATTCCCTCCAAATTTAGAATCTTCACAAATCAGTTTCAAAAATCAAACCAATGCCATGAGTTGCTGCCCAACCTCATTTAGAACACATCCATCACAAATTTTGGTCAAAAATCATCACACATGAGACCTTGACATATAATAAAAGATGATGCCATAGAGGTACAACCACTATTCCACCCACTCTCCATCACCTCGACTCTCTCTCCCTTGTGCTCCTCCACACTACCTGGTGCCCAAAACATCTAGCATGACCTCACCAAGTGCATGGTCACCTCCCATCACCACCATGCCCCAAAAATATTGTCTCATGTCACCTACACTTTGAAATGTATTAGTTGTGCAAGCCCTAGACCTCTCCAACTTTGCCCACCATGTCAACTAGCCTGGACTCACCTCACACACCAGTGCCAAGCCCTCAGAGACCAAAAGAAAAGCACAAACAATCTCAGAGCATGCCATGCCGGCCACCATAGTCACCCCCATGTCACCCCTCTCTCCCTTCACCTCAACTCTGCCCAACCATGTCCTGGAGAACCCTCACCTCCCCCTGCATCTACTGGCGCACGCACAGGCCCAGGAGAGGACCACACAGGCCAAGCCATGCAGTGATCACCGCGTCCAGACTCGCCAGCGCGCGCACGAGCACGGCCACGGGCGCGCCAGTACGCCTGCTCGACCCGTCGCCTCACGCTTTCCCTCACTCTCTCCTCTCACCCACTTGCTCACCTTGACCCTGGCTAGCCCCTGGACATCGCCATTGGCTCGCCAGAGCGCTGTCGCTGTCGCCGTGGACGACGACCATCCGCCACGATCTGCCAGTACACGGTGACGTCGCCTGCCTCGCTCCGTCCTCCTCTGGCAGCGCCACGATGCGCGTCAGCACCGCCTTGACGTCGCCTACAAGACGCGCCCATCCCTTGCCCCTTCACCGCCCTGGAACGCCGACGCCATCGACGATCTGCCCCGAGCGCCACGGCCACCTCCAGCTTCTATAAAAGGAGGCCCTCCCGCGCCCAACTCTTCACACCAACATTGCTTCCCTCTCTCTTCTCAAGCTCCTCGTCCACTCCTCTCGCTCGATTCACCTCTGTAGACCCTCAATTGCATCACCGGAGCCGCGGCAGTGCTGAGAAGAGCGCCGCCGATTTCGGCCACCATCGGAGCCGCCGTCTGCACCATCTGCTTCCCCTTCCTCGACAACGTCATCGCCGCACGTCGCCGACCCTCGCCGGAGCCTCAGCTCGCCGCCGACCCCCTACCTCCGCCGCGGCAGCACGCCCTTCTCCCCGACGACGACGACGCACAGCCGTAGATCCTCGATCTAATCCGATGGCTTCCGTTGCAAGGTACCGCTTCGGCAGCTAACTGTCGCTGACCACTCGCTGACCACTGGGCCCCATCATGTCAGGCGGCCCGTGGCGTGTGAAACGTTACTGGGCTGGTTTTTCCCAATTTCAAACCATTTCGGCCCATTCCTTTTCCCGCCTAGCCCACTTAGCCAATTTCAAATTAAATTGTTTCAGTGAGATTTCAATACTGATCCTTTGCCATTTTTTTGAATAGTTTCAAATCTACACGTCCAATCTTAGTAAATCAAATTGTTCTGGAAAGCTTATGAATTTATCTAACTAATCCCACTGGATTCACCCTCATAGCTTGTGTAGAATTTGAATGGTAAAAATAACAAGTCAGATACTTTTTAGTCTTCAAATAATTATTAAAAATCAACCAAAAATGCTATTAAGTTAATTCCAACTCCTATAGCTCACATTTTACTTGCACTAATTATTTCTGCAAAAATATGGCAGGGTTACTTTGAGTGATCATGGCCTAGTTTAATTAGAGGACTATAGGGCTATTCTTAGTCAAAGATATTGTCCAAAACTATTTGTAAATCATATGGGAGCTTTTCTCTCATTTAAATCTTGTCACAAACATTTCAAAATGAGGTAGAGACCCTGGTCTATTAGGTCTCATATGAATTTGTTTGATGATATTAAATCATGTCTATGTTAGGATTAAATTGTATGAGGTGCTTCACCTCATTTAAATCATTTTCTTAAATGATGAGTATGAAGAGGTTGACTTTGGTCAACCTAGGTCATCTCTTTGTCATAAAGGAAATTAAATTGTAATAAGATAATGAGAGGAAATTATTTCTCTAAGGAATTAAAAGTAACACCTTAATTAGTATGAGAGAAAATTATTTTTCTTAAATAAGAAAACAAGTCCACCAACTTAATAAGTAGTGTGTGATGCTAGCTTAAGTTGTGTGACTCATGTGTGAGCTTAGTCTAGTACTTAAGTTTGGTATGATGATGGTATACCTCGTATTCGTATTTTAGACGCTAGTACCGAGGAGTAATCAAGAGGAGGAGGAGGTTTACTTCCAAGGAGAAGAAGACCACTTTGACCAATTCCCCAACCAAGGCAAGATAATACTCTTGGGAAGTGCAAAGCTCACCATGAGCAAGGCATCACCCCTTTTACTTTATGTTAATAATCCTATTTCCAAGTTTTTACTTTACAAGCTTTATTGCTTTTGTTTTATCAAAGTACTTTTTGATTTATGATTCACTTGGTTAGTATTGGATTAGTACAATAGTATCAAGGTTAGCCTAGAAGCAAAGCAAATTACTTAGCACCCCTCATACTTAGATGCTAGTGCTAAATTAAAAATGACTACTCTAGATGGGAACATGTGTTTGTGAAATGGATTTGAAAACCTTGGAATGATGAGTCATTCTATTGAAAGATTTTGAAGGTGAATATGACTTGTGAATGACTTGGTGAATTTTACCAAAACTGATGGTTGGGTTCGGATGCGATACCATTCCAATTTTACAAGTACCCCCACAATACCTGAATCTGGGTAAGGCTTAGCTGGAAATTTATGTGTCTTAGTATGGGTTCCCTCGAAAACAAGCGTCATCGGGGTTATGCCGGAGGCTGCCTCTACAACAAAAGGAATGATGTGAAATGACGTGAAAGGAGGTGAATATCCGGCCCAAGCCCTGTGCAGTTCCCAGGCTGATTGTCTGTCTTCACTGGGAGGCCAAGCTCATGGGGAGAGGTGCCTATACTAGGGTATGTAAATGAAAGGTTAGGATTGGTAGTTCGCGTACTGCGTACGATAAATCAGGGCCAATTACCCCTGACGAACTATTGCAATTGTTGTGGCACAAGTGTACAACCTCTGCAGAGTTTAACCTATTCGAATAGCCGCGTCCGCGGTCATGGACAGTTGGGAAGGCCATACTGTTCCGTCATCAGAACTTTTCTAAAAATATGAATGGTGAATGGTGACTTGAACTTGAAGGGTGAATGGTGAATTTGACGTGAATCACAACAGAGTTGTGGGAATGACACTAATGTTCCCACTTGAGTTAGTTAGCACATGGGGAGTTGTTTACCAAAATGTTTATAAACTAAAATTGGCTTTATGCAAACAACCCTAGAGCTTAGAACACTCAATAACAATATTAGTACTTACATTAGTATTAGTTTGCGAGTACTTGAAAGTACTCACGGCTTTGTCCCTGACTATTCAAATGGCCAGACTATGAAGCCGAACAGCAGTATGAAGATGACGACCAGCAGGACGCCTACGACAACTAGGGAATCTTCTGACGTCAGACGTTGGCCTGTGGATTAGATAGTCCACTTCCGTTACGCTTCCGCCATGTAATATGTTCGTTGATTATTAGATCAACTATTTGTGTAATATTGGATCATGTGATCTCTATTTGTAAGACGACTATGGATGTAATGAATGATGACTTATGATATTCAACTATTATGTTTCGCAACAACAATATTCCTAGGATTGCGATGTATGGCATAATAGCCATCTGGACTTAAAAATCCGGGTGTTGACAATGTGTGACCATTTTTGTGGCTACAGGTTCATATAATGCCTAAGGAATTAATTCGATTAGGGATGACACTAGTACGTCATCTTCCAATGAAGCTGGTAGATGATCTCATTGTGATGATGGCAAATTTCATATTCGGTGATCTAACTAGGCATGGCATCACCAGACCAAAAAAGGGTCCATTTGTCGTCAAGTCAGGATCTGGCCGATTGGCCGTGATTGATGTTGGCACAGTGGGGTTAATCAAGAAAGGCAATATTAAAGTAAGCATATCCTTGTTTGGGACATATATAATATAATAAAAGTTAATTCATATGGCAAGATATTATATTTGAGATTCTGTAGGTTCAAGGAAGGATGACAAAGATTAAAGGTAAAGTAGTTGAATTCGAAGGTGGGAAAGAAGGCTCCTTCGACGCAATTCTGTTTGCAACGGGCTACAAAAGCACAGCAAATAGGTGGCTCAAGGTAGTAGCATTATTGAGATTTGAATTTCCAAGTGTAATTTCTCGACATGCTACATTTGTTATATATTATAACATAAGTAATGTGATTTATTTGTGTAGAATGGTGAGGACATGTTGAATAGTGATGGCTTGCCAAACAAGGAATTGGAATTTCAAAATCATTGGAAAGGTGCAAACATGATCTATTGTGCTGGGTTGGGGAGGAGGGGCTTGGCCGGCATTGCCTTAGATGCCAAGAACATCAGCAGCGACATTAAATCTAGCATAGAGTCTATGCCTGGCTAAGTTAGCCTTTATATTGCTTCTACTAGGAGAAGCCTGCAAGATATTAGTATCCCTATAACATCTGTGTGATGTCCAACAGGATGCTGTACAATTTATTTCATGTCAGGGTATTATGAGTATTATCTCGCGTGTTGTACCATCCTCATCAACATTCAATCGTGCCCCAGATATTTTTGTGAACTTACTGAAAATATTCTGCCAGATTTCATTTACTTTCCATATTATGTTAAATTTGAGTTACAACAAATATGAATATTCACAGTATTGTAATCCCATTTATGAAATAATCCACACCCATCAATATATAGTCCCTTTAAAAACATGGACACTAATACATTATCTCTTCTCCCAAACTATTGTGCACTGTCCTTCAAAAAACTGTTGTACAATGGTGTACTATTTGACTAAAAAAATAAGCGACATAGATATTCTCTTTCTTCATATCAATATGAAATTTGTTTGGAACTGGGAAAAGGAAGGAGGAAAAGAAATTGTACAAAGGTTTAAATTGGTATATGGTGTTCCTACTAGCTAGCGTGGGTTAATAATGATTAATGTTCGACGATACAATAGATGGAATGGAGCAAAAGTAAGAGCTGTGTACTCTAGTCTTGAAAATTCAATATTCTAGGAATATATAAACAGAAGCTGCATGTAATGCTATAGTATGGACTATGGAGGTACCTCAAATTCTAGCCTTTAAACTATCCGATTTAATAAAATGGGGCATACCTTCGAACAATTGACACTCCGCAGAGCTTCTTGCAGAAGTCAACTCCTGAATAAATAGATCCTGGATAACACATAGATAATCATGATGTTATTGTAAAAAAGAATTAAATTCTTTATTTATTACAGGACATTATTGGGTAGTTGGGTACACACTACACAGGCATTGTGTTAACAGAAATGTACAGTGCACAGTTGTCTAAAATAAACAGGGGAAGCAAACAACAATCTTTAGAAACCCAGGCTTCCAGAAGATTATTTTATGAATGCATATGAAACCAAGCAATCACTACGACATACAAGTTTTATTTCACACTCTGAGGGAATAAGCATTAACAATTTCATTTCACAATTTGTGGGGGAACAATGCTTGTGAAGCCCGCATTCGATGATTTTGTTGTGCCTTATCTCCAGTTCTCCACACGAACTCTGGTAACCAATGAGAAGGTAGATCTATCAACATTATAAAGGGGCTATTGCATGTTATTTTGCCTGGTTTTTGTATAATAAAGTAGCCATCTGTACTTGTCTCTTATTTTCCTCTAAATGGAAAGGCAGAGGCCCTTGCCATGTTTCTCGGATAAAAAGGGTGGACTCTTCCAGCCATAGTTTAAAAAACCGGACTGGACTACTGGTTGAACCAGTGCCTCGCCACTGAACCGGAAAAAAAACAGTCAAACCAGCCGGTTTTCTAAGGAACCAGTGAACCGGCCGGTTTTGGGTGAACCGGCCATTCACTACCTGTTCCAGAAATACCACTTTTTCGAATTATTTTTGTCTGAAAATGCAGGGACAAATTTGGAAACTCAAGAAATTGACGCTTGCGTTTCCAGTCGATCCCATCCCAATTTAGGCAGTAGAGCGCCGCAGCCTGTGTCCGCCATTGCCGCTGCGTAGAGGTGCCACCATCGCCGCTTCAGTTTTGCCGGCCGCTGCTTGAGATGAAGCTGCACCAAGGCCGGCTGCACCACTCGATTTTGCGGCCACCTGCGGTGGTGCCACTGCGGCTGGTCGCCGTTAGTCCCACGCCCCCACCAGCGACGTTCCCCACCTTCATGGGGTGTTCCCTGTTCTGCTGTTCTGTTTCTCCCATACCTGATGCCAGCCGTGGCTGTTCTGCATCTCCTGGAAGCCTGTTCAGTTTGGATTCCTTCCTCCTGTGTATCTAATTTCCTTGAGAATTTTTTGTTACAGTGCTCATGTCAAAATGTCACAGAGTTAGAGATCATAGATGGTTTCCCGTGTATGCACAATTGTGCATTATTGGCTCTTGGTGTATTTTGGACAGTGTGCATGTGTATGTACAATTATTTATGTGTTGCATTGCTTTGCTAATGCTGGCTTGATGCTTGCTACGTTTATGTGAATTGTGATTATTATTATTATGCCAAATTACTAAGTTTAATTTCTTTGCATACATATTTATCTGTTTAGTGCAACATTTATGGTTAAAAATATACTCCAGTGAACCAGTGGTTCGACCGGTAAAAACCTGAACTGAGAGCCTCACCGGTTCAGTTTTTTAAACTATGCTTCCAGCTCTCCAGCCATATATGAAGGAGATTATCGAATTAAGTTACCTGAATGAAGCATGGCTAAGAATTTCCTAGAGAACAATTTACAACAAACGTGTATAACACAATGAAGCCAGTGATGAACTCTTGTACCTGTAGGTGTAACAACCTGCTTCTCTGTAAATGGCAAATGCCCCAGACCATGTTCAACTACCTAGCAAGGTATTTCCATATGAGTAACACATTACAGCCGACCACATTTATGAACTGTGCAGTTTAACTTGGCCACCTAATTAGACAAGTTAGCTAAGAAAGGACAGAGAGGTAGAGGCCACAAGTAACAAGAGCATTACCAAACGAATCAGCCGATCTGAATAAAAGACAAAATCAGGAGTAGTAATTTCCTTATCACGAATGAGAGTATGCATTCCACGTATCTGTTCAGATGAATCTTTAAGAGCATCACAATTTTGGAAAATCTAAGTACTGTTATAAAGCTCAAATCAACAGTGATAACAAATGTACCTGGAAAGTTGTGTGAACTACGTACACATTTGGATAAAATTTGCACAGGTCGTGTTGGCCAAGTTTTGTACGAATATGTTGTACGATTAAATCAATGGCAACATGGTTATCTCCTCCTCGTGGTATGATAACATCAGCATATTTCTTGGAAGGAAGAACAAAATCATCGAACGCGGGCTTCACAAACCTTCCGTACTAATTATCCATCAGAAGTTTGTGTTAGAAAGGGTAATGTCATATATGTGTATTGCGAGCATGATCGCATGAATACATGTATACTCCCTCCATTCTTTCATAAGAGACATTTGGAGAATGTGCATGGAAAAGGAGGTTGTAATATCAAGAAAATATTAGAATGGTAGATGACCATGATATACCTGGGTTAATGTCATGGGTATAGCAAGAGAATAGATTATGTGAAAGTTTACTCATAAATACAGAAGAGAGTAAAATGACAGCATACTAGAAAAACAATAATTTAAACTGTGTTCATGCATTATATGTTAAAAGAATTGAAGCTGAGAGAATATAATGTATTCGAATAGAATAAGACTAAGTGAAGCAGACAAGACTTGTTTGAATTACCTGCTCAAGCACAGAGAGAACATCTCTGCCTCTTTCAACTGTATCACGCCTTATTCGTCGGGCAAGCCTAATATCAGCGTCTATAGTGGATGCATGAAGGGCAACAGAAGAAAGGGTGAGTGGTCAAAGACTTGCTACAAACATGACTAACAAATCAAAACTGCAATACACCCAGCGCATGCAATGTCTTTAACATTGTAGCCATGATGTTAACAATTATATATATGCACCAAAGAGAAAAGGAACAGACCTGTGTCAACGAAAATTTTCATGTCCATCAAGTCACGCACCCTTTGATCATGAAAAACCAAAATGCCCTCCAAAATGATGACATCTGATACATTGACCTAACAAAAAAGAATAATCAGTGATTCATTGATAAGAGGAGTTTTGGACCTAGTTAACCATCATATCCATTTGGGTTTTGCTTGCACTAACGGAAGACAGAAAAAAGATTACCAACAACACTAGACATCTTTGTTCCACACAAGCTCCCGTGTTCTATTACAGATTTACAATGGAAGAACTAGGGGACTGGTGGTAAGACTGTGAGCACCTTTGTAAACTTTAATTGCTACATAGACTGAGAGCCAAACAATCGTTTCTGTTTTTTCCCTTTCTCATTCCTCCCTCATGTATGCTCCCCCGTAACCAGGGAGTTGTTTCAGTTATAAAAGTTCAGGTTGACCTAAGGTCAGCCGAAGTTGTGGTAAAAAGCGAGCCAAACGATCATTATTTGAAGACATCATTTCATCATGCCTCACACCCCCAAAATCTCAGGAATATAGAGTTTGAACGCTTGTCTATTTCATTTGACAGTGAAAGCCTGACAGTAGCTGTTAGAAGGTTGGTGGGGCGAAATGTGTATTAACTAATGGGAAGTATCAGAAGATAAAACTAGAGCAGCATTCCCTGAAGCATAAATAACTGGAACTAAATCGTCACTTTCTGGATTGACAGATACTATAACAAGCATATCATATCATTAATTTTCATCTCATCTGGATATTTCACGTAAAACATTTTGAGAGACAAAGTTAACATCAATAAACATCATAATAAAAGCCGCATCACTTTCACATATCAAATCAATGGCAGCAGGCATTACCTTTCTAAAGCTCTCGGAGCACCGTCGATGATTCTTGAAATCATAGATAGGAATATTTACAGACTGTCCGCTTTTCAACTCTCCCATGCACTCGAGAAGTCTATCGGTATCAAACGCATCTGCAGAGACAGGAAGACATAAAACCATCTGAAAGCTGTGGTAGCGAAGAGTGTAGGTCTCGATTAAACAACGGTACCAGGGTGATCAAAGTTGTATTCCCCCACATGTTCAGACTGTTCCTCAGTTAAACCACGGTAGAATGAATCCTGCAAAATTACAAGGAAAGACCTGTTTTCAGATTATACTTGCTCTTGGAAAAAGGTTGTGGGTGGCGTACCACGGCGTGATTTAACAGCCGTCCCACCGTGGATCGGATTTCACAGGGAACAAAGGGTGCCTACTGGAAACGATCAATGCGGAGTACAAACTAGGAAGAGGGGTATTCTCTGGTAATAACAAGATAACGGCTAGATCCGAATTCCCGGAGCAGGCAGAGCAACTTGGGAACGGTGAGAATTGGTTTTATGGAAAACAAGCCATGAATCATCATCACAGGCACAGCACAGGATTCCGGACTCCAACAACGGATGCTCCGAAATCGAGCAGAATTCCACTAAACCTACACGAGCATATCGGCATCGCAGGACAGTACGCATTACCGGAGAACAAATTCTTCAGAGGAATAAAAAAAAGTAGGTGCAGGGCGAGGAGCAGGGTCAGGGGCAGGGGCAGGGGCAGGGAAGAGCGCACCTGGTTGACGAGCACGACGCGGTGGTCGTGCAGCTGCTGGATGATCATGTCGCACACCGTGGTCTTCCCGGAGGCCGTACCGCCCGACACCCCTTCACCAGAACGCACCCCAAACAAAAGTTCATAACAAAACAGAAACGGAGAAATTGCAGGGGAGAAGAGTGCGTGCGCCAGAAGGAAGGCGCGCGGAGGCGTACCGATGACGAAGGGCTGCCTGGCGGCCGTGGGAGAGGCGAGCCCGCTCGGGGCGGCGGCGGCGGGAGCGGAGGAGGCGTCGGCCGCCGTGCCGTTGCAGGCGGCGGAGGAGGGCGAGGAAGGGAGGGAGGAGGAGGAGAGGCGGCGCGAGTCGAGGCGGAGGCCGCTGAAGTGTGCCCCCACCGCCGACTCCAGCACGTCCTCCATCGTCGCCGGCGCGCTGGCTGCTGAGGTGGCGATCGCTTTTTGGGCGAGCGGAGCGGAGCGGAGGTGGGAGGTTTTGACACGGGGATGCGGGTGGGTTTTGGGTGGGGGAGGAGACGGTGGTGGTGGGGGCGGATGGAGATGGAGAAGGACGCTGCGTGCGGAAGGCGGCCAGGTTTCGGCCTTCTGGCGCACCAAGCACCGGTGCAGGGAGGTTTCGGCTTTTCGGGAGAGGGAGCAACGGGGAATATGTGAGGGAGATTCTCTTTCTTTTCGGCGCCTCGCATGGGCATTAGGGCATCTGACGCATTTTGGACCGTCTGAAATTTCCCGTTTGCGTTGCCCCGCGGACGCCCGTGTGGCCAGGGTGACCGTCTGCGTCTGGGTACCTCCAGCGGTGCAGACGTATTTTTTAACCGGGGACAGCGTCAAGCTCGCTAATGGCGTTTTACGTCCCGTCGAGGACTGCCGCCGGCGATTAACTGTTCCCGCGCGACGACGTTCGTTTCCGTGCGTGCCCAATACATTGGCAAGTTTCGCCGGCGTTTCGCGCGCGGGGGAAACGACCTGCGCGCGAACGCCGTTTCCTGCCCCGCCGTCGCTATATATGGTGGACACCAGCGGGGACGACGGGCACACCTCAAGCTAATCCATCCATGGCCGGGCAGAACCTTAGTTGGGAGCACGTTGTTCAGATGTGCCGCCACCTCCACCCGGAGGAGGAGGAGGTAGCCGCCGCCGGCGTTGAGGCCCAGTAGCTGGACCTGGAGGCGGCGGCGGAGGTGGAGGTTGCGGTGGCGGAGGCGGCAGAGCGCGCGGAAGGGCGCCTCGCGGCGACCAGGGCGGAGATCGCCAACGTCATGGCCGAGCTCGCCGACGCCAGGGCCGAGCTCGCGGAGGCGCGGGTGGCCATCGCGGCCTCCGGCGACGCCGTCATCCACGACATCGCGGACGACGACCCCCGCCCCGTGCCCGCCGCTCGAGTGCGCCGGTGACCGGCGGGTTACGCTCGCGTCCTTCGAGTCCCCGGGGACGCCAACGTCGCGTCGTCGAGCTTGGGTGGCGGAAGCAGAAGCCCACATCTATGCGATGGCCATGGCTCGGGAGTTAATGTGCTCCGACTGGACTCGCTCCAGCGTAGGGGCCCTTCTCCCGCGCGGGTCGAGCAGGAGAACCGGGAGCTGGAGGCCGCCATCGCCGCCAAGGACGAAGTGGTGGCGGAGGCGGCTAGGGACAGGGCCCGCTTCATCGCCGACGTGGCGGCCATCCAGGCGGCGGCCCAGGCGAACGAGGACGCGGCGGCCCAGGTCAACGAGGACGCGGCGGTGGTCCAGGTGGCGGCGGCGGAGGAGGCGGCCCAGGCGGCGGCGTTGGCGGCGGCTACCCAGGTGGTGTTCGCCCAGGCGGAGGCCCTGTGGGACAGCTCCCTGGCCGAGGCCCTCGAACGGCGCAGGCGGCAGGAGGAGATGTCCGTTCGCCGGCGTGCGCGAAGCGCTCCCGCTTAGTAGGCCGCGCGACTGCGAGTAACCGAGCCCGGTGTAGGCCACGCAACGACGAGTAGGTACGGCCGTCGTAGTTTTAGGTTAACTCGACTAATCATCTCTGTAAAGATGATCCTTTTAGCCAATCAATAGTAATAAAAAAATCTTTTGCTTACCTTCTCACTGCCAACCCGGCTCGAATGCACCCAACGCAGACAGTTTCCGCGACCGCCGAGCGTTCGCGAAGACGCAAACCTGATGCATATTTGGGCCAGGTTTGCGTCTCCGCAGACGGCCCGGTCACTATGCATCGTGCCGCTGGAGGTGGTACCAGACGCATTTTCGGTTACGACGGACACAAACGGTCGCTGACGTCGCGCTGGAGATGCCCTTAGATGCTGCTGGTCCTGCTTCGTTTTACCATTTTTTTCGATTTTGTTTTCCGCTTTCTAGTTGCACGATACGTACTCTGTGGACGAGGCCACGGCTGTTTAACCAAACCTGTACGCTTTCTGCCACCCCTCGCTGTGATCGATACGGGTTGTCTTTTGCCATTGCTGCGTTGCGCGGCGCGGCGCGGCCAGTAAACAACGACTTGGCCCCTTGGGAGCCGGGACTTGCTGGCGCTGTGGATAGGACCTTCGTCAAAAGATAATCAATGGTGGCGTGGAGGTGCCGCGTGGGGAATCGTCCAGTTGTGCGCAAATCTGGCCAACCGCATTTTCAAGTACTCCCTCCGTCCATAAATAGATGCCAAAGATTTGTTTAAATTCGGATGTATCTATACACTAAATTGTGGCTAGATACATTCAAATTTAGACAAACTTTTGGCATCTATTTATGGACAGAGGTAGTATTATTTGCGAAAGAAGTAGTACTAGTATACTGTGTAGACTCTGTGGTATAACACCGTTCGAAAACTCAAAACCAAAAATATATTCTATAAAGTTACAAAGTTTAGGAACAAAAATTCATATGTAGAGGGATATGTTCTTTGTGCGCACGCAAAGTTTCACATAAAACCGTTATTTTTTTAGCCCTGTGTAAAAAAGGACTTCCACAGGGCAGAAAAACATGTCGGTTCTTTCTAAAACAATTTTGTGAGCGTATAACACGTTAAGGTATACACGAGACATTTTTTGTATTTGCCATTTTAAAATATGTTTTAAATAAAGGGTGCATGTGCATCCGGTGAAGAAAAACCCTATCCACTTTCTTTAACATATCAAAACAGGCAAGGGTATCGTGCGTACATCTTAAACAAAAAAATGGTATCGTGCGTGTAAGCCTAATCAAACAGGGCCTGAGCCTGTCACATGTGTCAGTCAATGGCCGAGTGAATAAAAATATAGGACTAATTCTCCTCTTAAATATTGGGTGTGTGCAAGGGCATTTTCAACGTTATGACTTAAATCGGATATAAAAATATATTTGATTTTGAACACAGGCAGGGGTCTAGAAGACCCGGAGAAATTTCCATTAAAGTGGCAGGTATACCATTTTACGGTAAGTTCCTTGTAATACTCGCTCTAAAAAACCTAGTATTTGAAGAAATGGGCTCACATTTTACGTAAAACACACTATAACAAGCTAGAACAAAGCAATCAAGGACACATGCGTCTCCGCCGAGGAACAAGGGCCTGCTGCTCGGGAGCCCTCTTCCGGCGAAGACTCTTGGCCGCGGGTCACCACCATGTTACGGGGAACGAATCACTTCGCAGTACAGCGGCTTCGAGCACCCGCGAAGGAGTTGTTGCAGGGCCTCCTCATCGGAGGTTCAAGATTTGTCGCCCTGGCGGCCTTGGATTGCAGCGGCGTGATTGCCAGTTGCATGGTTGAGCTCATAGGAATAGCACCTCGCAGGTAAAGGACGGCACCATCTCAAGGAGGCATCGGCTTCTAAATCCACTTCCTTCTAACCACCGTGGTGAGGCAGAGAACCAGAGGATTGGCTTATCCCCAATCCATGGCAAGCATCCATTAACCTGGATCTTATCGTCAGAGCGCGGAGAGATGCACAACATTCATTCTCCCCCTCGCCACCAAGGCCGGCCAGGAGAAAACAGGCCTGGATCGCCAGGAGGTCGCCGTTCTCCCCCTAGCCGCCATGGCCGGCCAGTAGAGCTTCGAGATCTTGGCTTCTGCACACGCGCCGGAGATCCACCGCTGCTACTTTATTGAAGAAGATGGTTCCACCTCTTCTCCAGCTCGCCTCCAACCAGAGGAGCCAAAGAAGCAGCACCAGCACGCCTATACCACGAACCTGGTGGCGATCCATGCATGGCACCACCTCCCACTACAGGGCATACGCCCAAAACTCGGCATGAAGCCAAAAAACCAACAAAGAAACTACTAGATCTAAGCCTAATCCACTTCGACGCCCAGCCAAGACCAACTCCGGCCAGCTATTCCAGCGGAGCGGCGCTCCGAGGCCCGGTCAACGGCAAGAGACCCTCAAGGGTACTGTAGATGAGGGACAATGGTTGGGGGGGAGTATGAGATTTGATCCTTTTACGTGAACGCGCAGACAACCGTTCGCCCTTTGTTCGTGCATGGTTGGTAGGTGCCTCCAACACGGTCACCCATTTGGTCTAGGTGGCCATGATTTATTTTTTGCAACCTTGGACATCTGACCATACAATAAACATCAACTATTTTATAAACGAAAGTTGCAAGCAAGGGAGCCTCATACCCTAGCCGCCAAAACTTAGTGCCTCGACTTCCACCTGCGCCTCCTCCATCATTGATCGGCTGGCCTCGCTGGTCTTGGGAGGAGTGAGAAACCTGATCTATGCGTGGAGTTTTTATAGTATTTTTTAATAGATTAGGGTTTTGGTAGCCATTTTGTTGTTGGCTTCCACCTAAATGGAGATGACATAATCTAAAATAAGCGATCTTTGGCTGTTTGTTCGACGGCGAGATCTTCTTCCCGGCGTCAATGATGGTGTTAGAAGATTAAAATTTTGTAGGTTGGATCTTCAGATCTTCCTTCGTCAACCCGATGTTGGATATTTTCTCATAGTTGCCGCGAGGAGGACCGTCCTCACAATATTTTTCCCGGTGGCTACATCTCCTCAAAGATGATGATTCGTATTCTTGGCTCGCCAGCGACGTTGATCGGGCTGCTCGGTTTCTTTTCCCTGACATACTGATGTTGGTACTAGCTCTTGCCGATGTTGATTGACTAGTTTAACTGCTACGCATGTGCACATAGTCTTGGCATTGCGGCTAAAATTAATATTATGGGAGAACCTTCGTTGGTATTTATACGTTTGTGGTTTGGTATCTATGTTTGGCTGCCTTCAGAAGAAAGATTTTGAAGACCTCGAAGATTTACGTGTTTATTTTTTACTCTATTTTGTAATTGCTGGAGATAGCTCGTGTATCACTACCATGTATTACTTGTTACTATAAATATACATGGTACTGATTTTCAGAAACACTATTTGATAAACAAAAAATATTAGTATGAAGATGTCACATAAAATATTCGTTCTTCTCGAATAAAAATGTAAAGCTTAACAAGAATCAAACAAAATGAGACAAGTGGCCTAGGGTGAGGGTTCCCACATTGCTGAAGGAGATATGCCCTAGAGGCAATAATAAAGTGGTTATTATTTATATCTTTATGTTTATGATAAATGTTTATATATCATGCTAGAATTGTATTAACCGAAACATTAGTACATGTGTGATATGTAGACAAACAAGAAGTCCCTAGTATGCCTCTTAAACTAGCTTGTTGATTAATGGATGATTAGTTTCATAATCATGAACATTGGATGTTATTAATAACAAGGTTATGTCATTGTGTGAATGATATAATGGACACACCCAATTAAGCGTAGCATAAGATCTCGTCATTAAGTTATTTGCTATAAGCTTTCGATACATAGTTACCTAGTCCTTATGACCATGAGATCATGTAAATCACTTATACCGGAAAGGTACTTTGATTACACCAAACACCACTGCGTAAATGGGTGGCTATAAAGGTGGGATTAAGTATCCGGAAAGTATGAGTTGAGGCATATGGATCAACAGTGGGATTTGTCCATCCCGATGACGGATAGATATACTCTGGGCCCTCTCGGTGGAATGTCGTCTAATGTCTTGCAAGCATGTGAATGAGTTCATAAGAGACCACATACCACGGTACGAGTAAAGAGTACTTGTCAGGAGACGAGGTTGAACAAGGTATAGAGTGATACCGAAGATCAAACCTCGGACAAGTAAAATATCGCGAGACAAAGGGAATAGGTAATATATGTGTATGGTTCATTCGATCACTAAAGTCATCGTTGAATATGTGGGAGCCATTATGGATCTCCAGATCCCGCTATTGGTTATTGGTCGGAGTGAGTACTCAACCATGTCCGCATAGTTCTCGAACCGTAGGGTGACACACTTAAAGTTGGATGTTGAAATGGTAGCACTTGAATTATGGAATGAAGTTCGAATATTTGTTCTGAGTCCGGATGAGATCCCGGACATCACGAGGAGTTCCGGAATGGTCGGAGAATAAGATTCATATATAGGATGTCATTTTATGTGAAATAAAATGTCGGAAGGTTCTATGGAAGGTTCTAGAAGGTTCTAGAAAAGTCCGGAAGAAACCACCAAGGAAGGTGGAGTCCACAAGGGACTCCACCTCCATGGCCGGCCAGCCCTAGATGGGGTGGAGTCCCAAGTGGACTCCACCATAGGGGGCCGGCCACCCCCACATGGGAGGTGGGAATCCCACCTTTGGGTGGGAGTCCTAGTTGGGCTAGGTTTCCCCCTCCTATGGAAGGTTTTGGTTTCGGGTCTTATTCGAAGACTTGGACACCAACACTTGGGATCCACCTATATAATGAGGGGCCAAGGGAGGGGGCCGGCAAACCCCAAGACCATAAGCTGGCCGCCCCCCATAGAGTGGCCGGCCACCCCCTCCCAAACCCTAGCCAAGCTCCTCCACTCCATATTGCCCGCATTGCTTAGCGAAGCTCCGCCGGACTTCTACACCGCCACCGACACCACGCCGTCGTGCCGTCGGATTCAAGAGGAGCTACTACTTCCGCTGCCCGCTGAACGGGGAGGTGGACGTCGTCTTCATCAACAACCGAACGTGTGACCGAGTACGGAGGTGCTGCCCGTTCGTGGCGCGGAACCGATCGTGATCAAGATCTTCTCTGCGCTTTTGCAAGCGGCAAGTGATCGTCTACCGCAGCAACAAGAGCCTCATCTTGTAGGCTTTGGAATCTCTTCAAGGGTGAGACTCGATACCCCCTCGTTGCTACCGTCTTCTAGATTGCATCTTGGCTTGGATTGCGTGTTCGCCGTAGGAAAATTTTTGTTTTCTATGCAACGTTATCCTACAGTGGTATCATAGCCGTGTCTATGCATAGATGGTTGCACGAGTAGAACACAATGGTTTGTGGGCGTTGATGCTCTTGTTATCTTTAGTTTGAGTACTTTGCATCTTTATGGCATAGTGGGATGAAGCGGCTCGGACTAACTTTACATGACCGCGTTCATGAGACTTGTTCCTCGTTCGACATGCAACTTGTATTGCATAAGAGGCTTTGCGGGTGTCTGTCTCTCCTACTATAGTAAAGATTCAATTTACTCTTCTATTGAAAACATTAGTATCAACGTTGTGGTTCATGTTCGTAGGTAGATTAGATCTCTCTCGAAAACCCTAAACCACGTAAAATATGCAAACCAAATTAGAGACGTCTAACTTGTTTTTGCAGGGTTTGGTGATGTGATATGGCCATAATGTGATGATGAATATGTATGAGATGATCATTATTGTATTGTGGCAACCGGCAGGAGCCTTATGGTTGTCTTTAAATTTCATGTTGAGTAGTATTTCAAAGTAGTTGTAATAGTTGCTACATGGAGGACAATCATGAAGACGGCGCCATTGACCTTGACGCTACGCCGACGATGATGGAGATCATGCCCGAAGATGATGGAGATCATATCCGTGCTTTGGAGATGAAGATCAAAGGCGCAAGAACAAAAGGGCCATATCATATCACATATGAACCGCATGTGATGTTAATCCTTTTTATGCATCTTATTTTGCTTAGATCGCGACGGTAGCATTATAAGATGATCCCTCACTAAAATCTCAAGATAATAAAGTGTTCATCCTTAGTAGCACCGTTGCCAAGTCTTGTCGTTTGAAGCACCTCGTGATGATCGGGTGTGATAGATTAAATAAGTAAATATATCGTGTGCAAGACAGTTTTGCACATGCGGATACTAAGGTGGCCTTGACGAGCCTAGCATGTACGAGACATGGTCTCGGAACACGTGATACCGAAAGGTAGAGCATGAATCATATGGTTGATATGATGAACACTTTGAGTGTTCGCCATTGAAATCACACCTTTTCTCGTGATGATCGGGTTTAGGTGCGGTGGATTTGGTTCGTGTGATCACTAAGACAATGCGAGGGATATTGTTTTGAGTGGGAGTTCACTTAGGTTTTTAATTATGTTGAATTAAAATTTGAACTCAATTTGTCATAAACTTAGTCTAAACTATTGCAAATATATGTTGTAGAGATGGCGTCCCCAATCAATTTTAATCGGTTCCTAGAGAAAGAGAAACTTAAGAGCAACGGTAGCAACTTCACCGATCGGTTCCGTCATGTGAGGATCTTCCTCTCGGCGGAAATCTGCAATTTGTGCTTGATGCACCGCTAGGTGACCCTCCTTGAAGATGAATCCGATGAAGTAAAAGCCGTTTACGCGACTCGGAAAACTCGGTACTCTCAAGTTCGGTGTGCCATCCTGTGCGACTGAATCCGATCTTCAAAAACGTTTTGAGCACCATGATCCTCATGAGTTGATGAATGAGCTGAAAGCTATATTCGAGACTCATGCGGCGATGGAATGCTATGAAGCATCGAAACATTTCTTCACTGTATGATGGAAGAAGGCAGCTCCGTTAGTGAGCACATGCTCGCCATGACCGGGCATGCGAAGAAACTCAGTGACTTGGGAATAGTGATTCCTAACAGATCGGGATTAATCGTGTCCTTCAATCACGCCACCAAGTTACAAGAACTTTGTGATGAACTACAATATGCGAGAACATGAACAAGGAGTTACCTGAACTTTTTGGCATGCTAAAAGCTGCTGAGATTGAGATCAAGAAAGAGCACCAAGTGTTGATGGTCAACAAGACCACCAGCTTCAAGAAACAGGGCAAGTCTAAGGGAAAATTCAAGAAGGGTGGCAAGAAAGCTGCCACGCCTCCTATGAAACCTAAGAACGGCCCTAAGCCCGATGCTTTGAGTGCTATTACGCAAGGAGAAGGGACACCGGAAGCGTAATTGCTCCAAGTATCGGCTGATCTCAAGAGCGGCCTTGTCAAGAAGAAGAAAGAAGGTATATTTGATATACATGTTATAGATGTTCATTTCACTGGTTCTCGTTCTAGTACACTGGTATTTGATACCGGTTCGGTTGCTCATATTTGTAACTCGAAACAGGAACTAAAGAATAAACGACAACCTGCTGAAAGATGAAGTGACGATGCGCGTTGGAAACGGATCCAAGGTCAATGTGATCGCAATGGCACACTTCCTCTACATCTACCTTCGGGATTAGTTTTAAGCCTAAATAATTGCTATTATGTACCTGCGTTGAGCATGAACATTATATCTGGATCTTGTTTAATGCAAGACGGTTATTCATTCAAGTCTGAGAATAATGGTTGTTCTATTTTTATGAATAATATCTTTTATGGTCGAGCACCACAAAAGAATGGCTTATTTCTATTAGATCTCGATAGTAGTGATACGCATATACATAACATTGATGCTAAGCGAATTAAACTTAATGATAATTCTACTTATATGTGGCACTGTCGTCTTGGTCATATTGGAGTGAAACGCATGAAGAAACTCCATACTGATGGATTACTTGAATCACTTGACTTTGAGTCACTTGATAGATGTGAAGCATGTCTAATAGGTAAAATGACAAAGACTCCATTTTTTCAGTATGATGGAGCGAGCTATCGACTTATTGGAAATCATACATACGTATGTATGTGGACCAATGAGCGTAGCATCGCGCGGTGGTTATCGTTATGTTCTAACCTTCACAGATGATCTGAGTAGATATGGGTATATCTATTTCATGAAACATAAATCCGAAACTTTCGAGAAATTTAAGGAATTTCAAAGTGAAGTAGAAAATCAACGTAACAAGAAGATCAAATTTCTACGATCTGATCGTGGAGGTGAATATCTGAGCTATGAGTTTGGCATGCATTTAAAGAAATGCGGAATACTTTCACAATTGACACCGCCGGGAACACCTCAACGAAACGGTGTGTCCGAACGTCGTAATCGAACTCTCTTAGATATGGTTCGTAGTATGATGTCTCTTACTGATTTGCCGTTATCATTTTGGAGTTATGCATTAGAGACAGCCGCATTCACTTTAAATAGATCACCATCAAAATCAGTAGATACGACACCGTATGAATTATGGTTTAATAAGAAACCTAAGCTGTCGTTCCTGAAAGTTTGGGGTTGCGAAGCCTATGTAAAGAAGTTACAACCGGACAAGTTAGAACCCAAAGCGGAGAAATGCGTCTTCATAGGATACCCTAAGGAAACTATAGGGTACACTTTCTATCACAAATCCGAAGGCAAAATCTTTGTTGCTAAGAACGGAACCTTTCTTGAGAAAGAATTTCTCACTAAAGAAGTGACTGGAAGAAAAGTAGAACTCGATGAGATTGATGAATCTATACTCGTTGATCGAGTAGCGCAGATCGGAAGTTGTACCTGTACCGCCTACACCGGCAACAGAGGAAGCTAATGATAATGATCATGAAACTTCGAACGAGGAAACTACTGAACCTCGCAGATCGACAAGGGAACGTGCCACTCCTGATTGGTATGATCCTTGTCTAAATGTCATGATTGTAGATAACAATGATGAGGACCCTGCGACGTATGAAGAAGCGATGATGAGCCCAGATTCCAACAAATGGCAAGAAGCCATGAAATCCGAAATGGGATCCATGTATGATAACAAAGTATGGACTTTGGTAGAATTACCTGATAGCCGAAAGGCTGTCGAGAATAAATGTATCTTCAAGAGAAAACAGATGCCGATGGTAATATTACTGTCTATAAAGCTCGACTTGTCGCAAAGGGTTTCCGACAAATTCAAGGAGTTGACTACGATGAGACTTTCTCACCTGTAGCGAAGCTAAAATCTGTGAGGATTTTGTTAGCAATAGCTGCATTTTTCGATTATGAGATTTGGCGAGATGGTTGTCAAAACGGCGTTCCTTAATGGAGATATTGAGGAAGAGTTGTATATGGTACAACCCAATGGTTTTGTCGATCCTAAAAATGCCGACAAAGTATGCAAACTTCAGCGTTCAATCTATGGACTGAAGCAAGCATCAAGAAGTTGGAACCGACGCTTTGATAAGGTGATCAAAGACTTCGGGTTTATACAGTGTCATGGAGAGGCCTGTATTTACAAGAAAGTGAGTGGGAGCTCTGTAGCATTCCCGATATTATATGTAGATGACATATTATTGATCGGGAATGATATAGAACTATTAAGCAGTGTTAAGGGTTATTTGAATAATAGTTTTTCAATGAAAGACCTTGGTGAAGCATCGTATATATTAGGCATCAAGATTTATAGAGATAGATCAAGACGCCTAATAGGGCTATCACAGAGTACATATCTGGACAAGATTCTAAAGAAGTTTAGAATGGACGAAAGTAAGAAAGGGTTCTTACCTATGTTACCAGGCAAGGTATTGAGTAAAACTCAAGGACCGGCTACGGCAGAAGAAAGAGAAAGGATGTGTAACATCCCCTATGCCTCGGCGATGGGATCTATCATGTATGCCATGCTATGTACTAGACCGGATATAGCACATGCCGTTAGTTTGACTAGCAGATATCAAAGTGATCCAGGAATGGAACATCGGACAGCGGTCAAGAATATCCCGAAGTACTTGAAAAGAACTAAGGATATGTTTCTTTGTTATGGAGGTGACCAAGAGCTCGTTGTAAACGGTTACACCGATGCAAGTTGGAACACCGATCCCGATGACTCTAAGTCACAATCTGGTACGTGTTTATATTGAATGGTGCTGCAGCAGTGGGCAAGCTCGAAGCGGTGCACGGTGGCGAAGTCTTCAACGTAATCGTAGTACATAGCGGCTTCCGAGGCTTCATCGAAGCGGTATGGATGAAGAGGTTCATTGTAGAGCTCGGTGTGGTTCCTAGTGCATTGGACCCATTAATCATTTACTGTGATAACATGGGTGCCATCGCCAATGCACAAGAGCCAAGGTCACACAAGAGGCTGAAGCATATCAAGCTGCGTTACCACTCGATTCGCGAGTACATCGAAGATGGAGAAGTAAAGATTTGCAAAGTACACACCGATCTGAATGTAGCAGATCCGTTGACTAAAGCTCTCCCTAGGGCAAAGCATGACCAACACCAATGCCATGGGTGTTAGGTATATTACAATGTAATCTAGATTATTGACTCTAGTGCAAGTGGGAGACTGAAGGAGATATGCCCTAGAGGCAATAATAAAGTGGTTATTATTTATATCTTTATGTTTATGATAAATGTTTATATATCATGCTAGAATTGTATTAACCGAAACATTAGTACATGTGTGATATGTAGACAAACAAGAAGTCCCTAGTATGCCTCTTAAACTAGCTTGTTGATTAATGGATGATTAGTTTCATAATCATGAACATTGGATGTTATTAATAACAAGGTTATGTCATTGTGTGAATGATATAATGGACACACCCAATTAAGCGTAGCATAAGATCTCGTCATTAAGTTATTTGCTATAAGCTTTCGATACATAGTTACCTAGTCCTTATGACCATGAGATCATGTAAATCACTTATACCGGAAAGGTACTTTGATTACACCAAACACCACTGCGTAAATGGGTGGCTATAAAGGTGGGATTAAGTATCCGGAAAGTATGAGTTGAGGCATATGGATCAACAGTGGGATTTGTCCATCCCGATGACGGATAGATATACTCTGGGCCCTCTCGGTGGAATGTCGTCTAATGTCTTGCAAGCATGTGAATGAGTTCATAAGAGACCACATACCACGGTACGAGTAAAGAGTACTTGTCAGGAGACGAGGTTGAACAAGGTATAGAGTGATACCGAAGATCAAACCTCGGACAAGTAAAATATCGCGAGACAAAGGGAATAGGTAATATATGTGTATGGTTCATTCGATCACTAAAGCAATCGTTGAATATGAGGGAGCCATTATGGATCTCCAGATCCCGCTATTGGTTATTGGTCGGAGTGAGTACTCAACCATGTCCGCATAGTTCTCGAACCGTAGGGTGACACACTTAAAGTTGGATGTTGAAATGGTAGCACTTGAATTATGGAATGAAGTTCGAATATTTGTTCGGAGTCCCGGATGAGATCCCGGACATCACGAGAAGTTCCGGAATGGTCCGGAGAATAAGATTCATATATAGGATGTCATTTTATGTGAAATAAAATGTCGCGGAAGGTTCTATGGAAGGTTCTAGAAGGTTCTAGAAAAGTCCGGAAGAAACCACCAAGGAAGGTGGAGTCCACAAGGGACTCCACCTCCATGGCCGGCCAGCCCTAGATGGGGTGGAGTCCCAAGTGGACTCCACCATAGGGGGCCGGCCACCCCCCACATGGGAGGTGGGAATCCCACCTTTGGGTGGGAGTCCTAGTTGGGCTAGGTTTCCCCCTCCTATGGAAGGTTTTGGTTTCGGGTCTTATTCGAAGACTTGGACACCAACACTTGGGATCCACCTATATAATGAGGGGCCAAGGGAGGGGGCCGGCAAACCCCAAGACCATAAGCTGGCCGCCCCCCATAGAGTGGCCGGCCACCCCCTCCCAAACCCTAGCCAAGCTCCTCCACTCCATATTGCCCGCATTGCTTAGCGAAGCTCCGCCGGACTTCTACACCGCCACCGACACCACGCCGTCGTGCTGTCGGATTCAAGAGGAGCTACTACTTCCGCTGCCCGCTGGAACGGGGAGGTGGACGTCGTCTTCATCAACAACCGAACGTGTGACCGAGTACGGAGGTGCTGCCCGTTCGTGGCGCCGGAACCGATCGTGATCAAGATCTTCTACGCGCTTTTGCAAGCGGCAAGTGATCGTCTACCGCAGCAACAAGAGCCTCATCTTGTAGGCTTTGGAATCTCTTCAAGGGTGAGACTCGATACCCCCTCGTTGCTACCGTCTTCTAGATTGCATCTTGGCTTGGATTGCGTGTTCGCCGTAGGAAAATTTTTGTTTTCTATGCAACGTTATCCTACAATTGCTCCCCACATGGTGAACCAAATCGTTTCAAAGTTGACAGCGAGTTGTCTAGTCACCGATTTCATCATGCGCACGGAGGAAGTCTTAGAACATCACTGGTCCACCCTTGGGTTTAACCAACTCGGAAGAAAATGGTAGAGAGCTAGGGATGCCTTCATCACCTGGGAACGGATCCAATGGAGGCGGGTGGGCATGTAGCTCAAAGTATTAGAGCACTCTTTGAAAGTTTGGTATTTTTGTGTTGTCATTTTTGCGGTGTATGTTCTTGCTTACGTATCTTTTGCCCGTTCTATATATAGAAAATGTTACATTTCATTAAATCCTTTTTACAAGATTTAGAACATGTAAATCATGAAAAACAACACTGCAATTTAGTTTTGAGATATGTAAACTAGATTTTTTTTCTTGTGTTTTTTCGGTTCTTCGTCGGTATAAAAGTTACAGTCTGTTGCGCTAGGTTTTACAAGTTCTAGGAACATGTAAATCATGCCAAACATCGGTGGAAATTTAGTTTTGGATCCATGTAGAATGGATTCTCACTGTCACACTTTCCAAAAAAATCATGCTTTTAATTATTTCGAAAATCAAAAGGAAAATAACCCAAATACTCAACATGTTTGATAATGGGAAACATCATGGTCTAAACTTCTCTAGCAGCCTTGCTGGTCCCTCTTAAGAGGGATAGAGATCAGGTGACATGCACCTTTTAAGAGTGCCTTGATCTCTATCCTCTTAAGAGTGCCTTCGGGGGTGCTAACTTACTTCTTGTCTCGAATGAATTACTATGCCCCTTGTAAAAAAAATATTTCACATATCATTTTAATCTCCGCAGGATATGAAGTTGGTTAGAAACCTTCTTGAAGACAAAGTTTTGTTTTATAGCTTTATAGTTAACACTTCTATGAATTACAACTTTTGATGAATGAATTACTTATGCATTTTCTATGGATTACAGCTAAAGAGACAAAGTGCGGAAATGTTGTGTTACTTCAAAGTGCTATGACACACTTTTGAATATGGTAACACTAACCACTACTAAATTATCCGTTACTTGTAGGAATTTGTCCTTGCAAATGCTGGCCCAAGAATTTTTTTATACAGATGGCGAACTAACATAATTACAATTTGTACTAGATTTTTATACTTTTTAGAAACATTTTTTACATGTTATAGTATTAATGAGTATAATTTACTAGTTTTGCTTTTCACAATTAACCACAAGAAAATGGTACTACATGTTATATTAGTTGTAGCCTTTTTTTGTAATACAATTTTAGTGTATATTAAGATAAGCTTTCTTATGCTAATTTTAAACTATATTGTGTAATAAAAGTTACTGAATTATTTTTTTGACAATTTCATAAGCTAAATAGTAGTATATACATGTTTATGGCGAACATATCTAGAGCGTACAACCTTAAAAAATATCTAAATGGTGGTTTCTATTGTATGACTAGGTAAACATATTTATTAACACTTCTAAAGTATAAACTGAATTATTGACATGGTACTTCAGTATTTCGCTGTTTTTTCGTTGTCAAATGTATCTTACAAGTTTTTTAAAAAATCAGTAATAAGTTAATAACAATGCACATACTATATTTGGTATTGAAAATGTAAGCACTTTAACTATTTGATATGCTTGCCCAACACGCTTGTTATCTTTACTGTATATTTAATTGGAGTTGGTACATCTCTTGAACATGGTTGAAATTCAAACATCACAAGCATATGAATTCTCACAATAGGAATCAACAGCCGCCACCTCGGAAAAAAATGCCACACCTCCACCTCCGCCTCCACCATAGATCGCCCCCTCCTCCAGCCGACCTCACTCTTGTAAGAGGTGTGGGAAATCCGAACGATGAGTTGTCAATAAAAATAGACTTTGCCATAGATTAGTTTAGGATTTGGTAACCATTTTTTTTTTTGGCCTTCACGTTAATGGAGATGGCATCGTCTACAATAATTAACCTTGGATCAAGCGTTCAATGGCGAGATCTTATTCCCGACATCAATGGTGATGTTGGATGGTTAAATATCTCTAGGTATGGTACTTCAGATCTTACTTCATCGGATCAATTTCTTACTTTTTCTGAAGGTTGCCACGAGGAGGTTCGTCCTTGCAATATTCCCGGTTACTACGTCCTACTGGAGTTTGGCAAGCGGAGGTCGGAGGTTTTGACACGCGGGTGGGGGTGGGTTTTGGCCTTTGGGTGGGGGAGGAAACAGTGGTGGTGATGCACACGAAGGAAGGCGGCCAGGTTTGGGCCTTGTGGCGCAGCAAGAACCGGTGCAGGGAGGCTTTGGCCTCTTTTTTTGTGTCTTCTCTGGGTGCACCGGGGAATATGTGGGGGTAGATTCTCTTCTTTTCTGCGCCTCGCATTAGATGCTGCTGGTCCTGCTTCGTTTTACTCCTCTCTTTTTTTCTCGTTTCTACGACTAGCCACAATGGGAGTATCATAAGGCTGCTCATAGTGGGGAGTAACATAAGGTAGTGTCATGCATATGTTACTAGTCCATGTTACTACCTTCATAGTGGAAAGTAACTTAGAAAATGAATCATGCAAAATCTCATTTATTAGTTTGTAGACTCATTTTATCTTGGGATGTGTGATGTTATGGTAACATAGCAAGTTACCACCTCACTTTTTTTTTTCATTTATTGCTATGCCATGTCACCAAAATACCTTGAAATGTGTGATGTTACTATCTAAGTTACTCCCACTATGAGCAGTCTAAGTAGTATCATGCATGCCATGTTGGCAAAAATCTGATGTGGCACACCAATTAATGAGGTGAGAGATGAGAGTGGTATCATAATATGATACCGTATCATATCACGTAAAACTAGAAAAATTAATGGCAAACACATCATATACACACATTTGCATTAAGATTCTACAAAACATTAAATATGGTGATACTATGATACTATCTTATGATACTATGCATTGTGGGATTAGTATCATAAACTAGTATCATGTGCATGATACTAATATATGATACTTCTCATTACGACTAGTCTGCTACTCGCACGATGCAGATTGCAGAGGGCCATGTATGTTTGACCAGAGCTGTACGCTTCTGCCATCGTTTCGATGCGGTTGTCGTTTGCCATTGCTGCGTTGCGCGGCGCGGCCAGTAAACAACGACTTCGCCCTTGGGACCTGGGGGACTTGCTGGCGCCGTGGATAGGTCCTTCCGCAAAAGATAATCGATGGTGATGTGGAGGTGCGGCAGGTGCCCCTGGGGAATCGTCCAGTTGTGCGCAAATCTGGCCAACCTTTCTTTTGGGAAATAAATATACTCCCTTCGATTTAAAAAAAAACTGCTCAACTTTCATTGACTAGAGCCGCGGTACGAAAAGTTTAAACCATTATTAAAATCAAAATCCCATGATAAGTTGAAGAATCAGACTTTGAAAATCCATAACTAACTCAATACAAAATAAGAAATATACATTTCTTTTTAGATAAAAGGCATGCAAGTGCCCAACTTTAAATTAACAAAGCCACCAATGGCGAAAACGATACAAAGTGCTGAACCCAGCTTACATATCGAAACCACACACCCACACGAACTAACAAAGAAGCTATACAGCCGGAAGCGACCAACAGGCTCACCAAAAACGCCTACGAGGACTCGGAGCAGAGCTGGAAGCTACAATGTCAGGTAGGAGCTCACTCGAGAGCGAGCCATTTTTCACGCGTGCCGTCGACAGAACCCCTCCGTCGCAGAAACGTCACCGGTGGTCGACCACTACCGGGGGCCAACTCACGTTGCTCACAGACCGAAGAGTAGCACCAAAGAAGCTCAACACGGAGAGGGCACGAAGCAAGCCTTGCCGAAGGTTGCCAAACGAAGAGCCGGCGCAATGAAGAAGTATCGCACCTCCGCTGACCAACCGACGGGGAGCCACACACCGTGAGCTCCAAGGTGGTGTCTTCAAGAAGAGAACGACGCAAGAGCACCGCCACCCCCCGATCCGAAAATCTTGGGCTTTCGCCCGGAGCACCTAGGAGAGCCGAGAAGAGCCGCATCGACGCCTTAAAGAAGGGGACGGCGTACGTAGACGTCGTCGTCGCGTCTCGGGAAGACCCGAGCAAGGGTTTCCCCTCAGCAATACTTCTCCGCCTCCCGCACAGGGTAGGCGCACCGCCAAAACGGCGATTACACCGCTGCCACGGAGCGCCGCTCGCCGGTGCCACGTCGCCCACACGACCATGGCCACCGACCAATACCTGAACCTCTGGCTCGCCCGTCAGCCAATAAGGTTCCCACCAACCGAGGTCGCCACCTCAAAATCCGATCTCCTCGCGCCGCCGGACCGCAGCAGAGCACCGAGGACTTCGCTGACACCGGGCTCCCGCACACCACCAGACAACCACCGGCCTCACTGGCATCTACCCCGCACAGATCCTAGGGAGGAAGCTCCTCCACCATCGAAGGGCAACCCACAACCACCACGGTTGGTGCCGCCACCAGTTTTTTCATGTCAGGCAAAGGGAAACTCCCGCAGCAAGATCGATGGCCAGCAGCCACCCCCGCTACCGGAATCGACAGATCTGGCGGAGGAGTGTCACGGGGCACGAGAAAATGGGCAGAGGCCCCTGACAGTACATTGAGTGATGGCTCTTAGAGTAGGTAGGTTTTTGAATACTAGCTTAGCTAAGGATGAGCTTTTTTTTCCCTGGTGAAGAGCCATTGGAGATTGTTGTGTGATCCAATGTCCCCATGG
Organism: Lolium perenne; assembly: GCF_019359855.2. Lineage (NCBI taxonomy): Eukaryota > Viridiplantae > Streptophyta > Magnoliopsida > Poales > Poaceae > Lolium > Lolium perenne. Next base: position 93,820,379 of record NC_067250.2, on the reverse strand, counting down.
AGTGTCAACATTTTGCAGAGTTATGTAACTAAATTTCAGAAGCAGGCAAACATTTTGCAGTTTCAAGTTTTTGACACCTAGACCAGCATTGTTCTTGGGCGTGCAGGTTTTTTCCCATGCCACTAGACATTGTGCCCCAGAGCAGATTTCGTGTCCAGCCCAGAAGAAAGCCCTTCTTCTTTTGTCAATTTTTTCTAGAACAAGGATTGGAATTAGTAGGGAGGACATGAAGTGTGTAGGCAAGCTATCTAGAAAAGAAGCAAGGAACACCAATCTGCCTCCTTTAGAAAGGAGGGCAGCACACCATCCAGCCAACCTCTTGTCTATTCTGTCAATAAGGTGAAATGGGGTAATTTGTAGGGGGGGAGAGGTAGGCCTAGGTATGTTTGTGGGAAGGAGTGGATCTGAGTTCCTAGTTCAGCTGCAATTAAGATGGAGGTGTCTTGATCTACATTCATGGGGATGAGTGCTGTTTTTGGAAATTGATCTGTAGACCAGTGGCCAGTGCAAAATCGTTTAGCAAAGCTTTTAATGTTCTTGCTGATTGGACTGAGGCTTTGGCCATTGTGTCATCTGCATATTGTAGAGTTGCTGGTGGCAAATCTTGCCTAATTGGATGATGCAGCTCTCCATTATTGAAAGCTAAAAGAATTAGTTGTTGTAGGATATCAGAGAAAATAATATAAAGGTAAGGTGAAATGGGGTCTCCTTGCCTTAGTCCATTTTTGCACTGAATCCAAGGACCTGGAATTCCATTAAGGAGAATAGCAGTTTTTCCAGTATGAAGGATATTCTGAATCCACTGACAAAATGCAGTGGGGAAGCCTCTAGTTATAAGAAGATGATGCAGGGCCTCCCATGAAACATAGTCAAAAGCTTTCCTAATGTCTAGCTTGATGACCATAGTGGGGGCTTTTCTTTTGTGGCAGCAATTTAGCAAGTCAGTTGCATAAGAGAAATTTTCAGAGATGGATCTGCCTCTGACAAAGCCAGTTTGGTCTCCATGGATTAGGTTTGGGATGTGGCTTTGCAACCTATTGGCTAGTACTTTGGCTATTGCTTTTATAGGGCAGTTTTGTAGTGAAATAGGTCTAAAGTCTGCAGGATATCTTGCTGATCTATGGTTTTAAGTATTAAGGTGGGCTAGTTCTCTCTCTTGATATTATATGTTGTGCACCTTTATCGAAAAATGTTGTGCACCATGTAATATTTGCCTGATGATCTCGAGAGGAAACTACCCTTTGAAGTGTGGTAAAGTGAACGACGAGAAGTGACATTACCATATTGGCACTTTAATACATAGATGAGGGGGATAAAGAGGGACTCACCAAGCTCATATTGATAATCATGGGGTAAAACCCTTAATAGCAATAGCCAATATGTAACTCTCTCCCAAAGTTTCATAGTATGACTTATAGGCTCAATCCTCCATAGTTAGTACAACTTTGAATATCTCCTCTATTCTTGAAGATATGTATTAATATGTTTTTTTTTCTACTCATCGGGCATCTTGTTTGACCAAAAAATATGCTTGAATAGCTTAGTTAGCCATACTATTACCACATCTCCAAGACTTCTCAACACCTAAATTGGAACATCATTGGGGCCAAGAGCCTTTCCTCCTTGCATTCTTTTGAGGGCTTCTTTAACCTCAAGCTCTTGTATCCTCCGCATGAAACGCATGTTAGTGTTAAAACTATAACTATAATGTAAGAAAAATATAAGGCATGTCTTGCCTTGAATTTCACCCGACTTTTTAATGTTCTCCTAATGGGCAATACCTAGCTTGGGAGACACCTCAGATGATCCCACAACTTCTACAATATCGGCATGCTCTACGCCACTGAATAAATCCATTGCGATCAGGCGGCCATCCACAACATGACGCGTCCTATAATACTCTATCATCTCGCCAGCACGTTCATGTAATATTATCACCCGTGAACTTATTCTCATCCTCTTGAGCACAGCTGAACTGCAAAGAATTTGGAGCACGAGCAACACCTGATCTTTATAGCCAAAAAAACCAGTGATGTCAACCCATTTGAGATGGCCATGCTGATGCGGGGGAAGTTTGCTCCTTAGTTCACCATCTGTCCTGCGATCATATGGTTGGTGAGGACAGTCCATCCACATCTGCAAATTATTCTAGGACATTACATACCAGGTACAATTTGGCCTTTTTCAGATCCAAGATAGAAAAAAAGAGAAAAACTTGATGCGTATGCTTACATGCAGGTCCAATCTTTCCATGAACGGAGCAACCTCCAAGAGACGGGCATAACCAAGGACATCCGTCTTCCTGTCTTTGCGTTCAGAAATAACTAACTCCAATCTCAAATGCCGAAGATGAACGAACTTGAGAGGCCTTAGAGGCAAAGTTACCCTCTGGCGCACACAAACAGACCGACAACGAAAGTATCGGTGATGAATTTGATTAACTACTTCAAAAAGGAAAAAAGAAGAAGATAAGAGATTGGTCATACTCATACCTCACGGTCTATGCAGTGCAGGTAGAGAATCTCAACATTTGTCAAAGTGCTAGGGAACCCCTTGTTGATGTAGTCAAGACCAGCATCAATATCCATGAACTTGATACACACATCTTTCAGGCTAGACGTTTCTGTAAATGCTAGAGATACCATCGGGCCAATGTACTCAAGTGTTTCTAAGCAGCAGCAGTTCATCTCCACCTTCTCAAGTAAGTCGCAGACTCCCACTCGTAGATGCTTCAGCTTGTTCAGTAGACGAGTTGCACGTATTGCCGTGAGCGTTCCACAGTAGGCAATCTCAAGAAACTCCAGGAGTTTGCTGCAGTGGGACAGAAAACTCTCGAGATCTTCATCTGCTACATCGACATCTACCAAGCTAAGCCTTCTGAGGTTCCGAATACCGCTGAAATCAGCAGGCAGCTTCAGGTAGACAGAAGCAAGTTGCAGCCCGCGCAAGTACGAGCTGTTGCTGGCATCAAAGAGGTGGCAGGGAAATTTGTATAAATCCTTTGGCCTTGTGAAAAGATAGGACCCCTCATTGTACATTATGAAGGACTTAATCCTGTGATCTGATAGGAAGAGAGTGAGCTCTTTTGTCTTGGATGCTATAGCAAAGCTCACCCATCTATCTAGGTGACAAGCAGAGTTGTTGTCTAATGCATACTTGACCTGCATGCGCTGGACCCCTTCACCACTGTGTTGCCGCAAGATTGTATCTACTCTGGCGTTGAATTCCTCTCTTTTGGCAGTTGCGTAGTAAGAATGAGAGAATTTGACGGAACGGCGTATAAATGTGAGGCCATCGAAAGTAAGCTGATCGGTGTGATCGCACCAAACATATCTCCACTGGCTTGATAATATGCTTGTTCTTATAGCATCTCTTGTGGGTAATTTTGATATGACACTGCACAAAATATTCTGTTGCACAAGAGACAAATGTAAGTACATAAAACCTAATATCACTCAACAGACTAACAGACTTGTTTTGATTCTCTCTTCATGTCGCATACCGTGGGAAGATTGCAAAGGTGCAGCTGCGACCTTTTCCTTCTCTTATTAGGAGTTGCTCCATACAATACTTGTATTGATTCTCTCTTCATGTTGGTCTTTCGGCTGTAAACTAGTACCTGTCTGCTAAGCACTACGCAAGAGATAAATTAATATATGGACGCAATGCAATGGCTCTCGGCTATTTCAGATGCCTGCACAGCATGCAACCGTAATCAGAGATTTAGCCTCAAAAAGAGATCAAGCGAGCGGTATTAGAAAAAAAAACTCGTTTGGTTCTTTTGTGGAGCAATGATAAAACATTACGGACTGAAGAGAGATGTTAGTACAGATATCCAGGGAACGGCGATTGAAAAGATTAACGACGCTCCCAATGATTCTGGAAGAAAATGATGAGAGGAAGAGAGTGTACCTTCCAGATGGGCGCAAGTGGCGGCGCGGCTCCTCTCCGTCGGGCAACACCAGAAGTTTCTCCTCCTGGCGACCATTCGCTTTTGTATAGATCAGGAAACCATTCGTGATACCCTCTCGCGTCGCTCCTCCTGGCGACCGGGAGGGGCAAACCCTAGCCGCCGCCGCCCCGTCCGCCCTCCCCCCTCTCTCCCTCCTCGTCGCCCCTCGAGGTGCTGCCGGCCAAAGGCCGCGGCGCCGGTGAAGGGGGCGGCGGGGATTTGGCCCTCGGCTGCGGTCCCCGGCGCCAAGCACAGCCGCATGGAGGAAGGTGGCCAGGCTGGGCTTGCCGAGGCTGAGGCCGCTGCCCGGCGACGCTCTCCACCCCCGACGCGTCTCCCCCTTGGTCGACGACTCCGGCAGCCGCTCCTCCGTCCGTGGCGGCGGGTGGCTCTCGGGATCTGGCGGCTCGGTGGCGGCGGGCTTCGGTGCTGGAGGGGCTACTGGTGGTGGTCTCGGCGGGGGCCCTGGACGCCGGAGCGGCGGCTCCGGATGGTGGCAGCGGTGCCGTCTTCTTCGCGGCGAGCGGTGGCCCGTGGCCCTGGCCGTGTGGGCGGCAGGGTGGCGGTGAGATCTAGTCCGGGGTGTCATGGCGGCCGGTGAAAACCAAGCCTCGACCTTGGTCTTGGCGGATGATGGCGGCGTCGGGCGACGTCGTTACCTTGTCGAAGGCGTCATCTTTGCACGTCTTGGCACTACACTCGGCGGGTTCGGGATGCGCGGCTGAAGGTGAAAACCGTGCTCCGACCTCGGTTGGCGGACGATGGCGACGTGTCACGCCGCTACCTTCTTGAAGGCATCGTCGTCGCAGTCTGCGGTCTCTCACTCGTGCTGCTCCGGGGGAAACCCTAGGTCCGGGTCTCCCGGATCGGACGATGGCGGCGCGCTCTGCGTCGTTCTACCTTTTGGGGCATCGTTTTTGGAGCAGCTGCTGGATGTTGGCGGATGTTGGTGGAGTGGATGGTGGAGCCGTCTGGCGTCATGGTGGCATCGACGGCAGGTCTTGCAAGGTTAATGCGATTATCTCTCTTGAAGATGGAGTCGAGGAAGACGGCGGAAGCAACTCCTGTGGCATGGGCGTTGGCGTGCGCTGAGAGTCTGCTTGACTGGATGTGCTTCTCACCTGCTATTGGGCGGTTTGGGAAGGCATTTAGTTTGGATGATATGAGTTGGTGTATTGTCACCCTACACATCCCACTGTAGGTATAGTTAGATTGTTTCGAGAGTGATCTTTTGTATTGTTTCTTGTAAGGCTTCATGAATAATCTAATAAAAAGCTGTGTGCATCCTTTGGATGCAGAAGCTGGGGTGATTTTTCCCCTTTTTCGAAAAAAAACACCAGAAGTTTCTTGACGGAGGTGATTGGATTGTTTTTCTTTCCTTAGCATACGGATTGGGATTCATATTTACGTACGAAGCCGAGGCCGTCCTAATGCACAGACTTGTGTTTCTAACTGGGCTAGCCCAGATCCACAAAATTCCTACGGTTCAGTCGAAATGCAAAATAGGCCCATGATTTAGTAGAGATAGCGGGCTGCGTGAGGAAGCCTCTAGAAAATGCGAGCTGAAGCATCTGGTAGATTTGCAGTCAGGGGAGGTCGGGACTCGGGAGCAGCAATGGCCAGCAGCAGCGCGAGGCGGTCACCGGCGGCGGCGGAGGCTTCCTCGCCGCCGCCCCCTGCTCAGAATCCTCCACCACCATCGTGGTTCTCCGTTCAAAGGTAAGCAAGGCAGCCTGCACTGCACGCCGGCCGCTCGTCTGGTTCAAACCCTAGCCGTATCCGTTTCAAAAAAAAAAAACCTAGCCGTACGCTCCCGTAATCTCTAATGTGTTCGCACGCTTGCTCGATTTCGCAACGCAATTGCATCAAGAAGTAGATGATCTAATGGTCGCATGGTTTGATTTTCTTCGGGGGCTCCGGGCGATACCTTGCTGATTGCATCAAGTAGTGTGTTCTTCTTTTTCTGCAACTCATCATATAGCTTGTGAATGTGGTTCCGGAATCCTTTATTTTCCGTCATCAGTTTGCCTTGTCGAAAACGCGAGATGAATGTCGTCATAGCAACTGACGAATCGGTTCACATGCTATAGTCTTTATAAAATGTTCAGACGACAATGGGGGAATTTTCGAAATAAATACTCCGTATCAGTTTTATGTCGCATAATTTTTTTGATACAATGATGCGGGTGTGTCATAAAAATTCAATGTTAGTACTTGTGATCCTTTTAACTGGCGCTGATCTGAGACCATAATGAAATAGAGATGACTAACCATGTCTTTCCGTAATCAGTGCATTTGTTTTTCTAATTAACACCCTAAGGATAACGCATCTTGCCATATTTCTAGCATTTGACTAGTTGCAATTTCCATTTTTTGTATGCTCTTGCTTGATGCTTCTAGTTTGTTGATCTCAATTTATTGTGTGTTGACAGGGAAGTTGGTGTTGTGAAAGGCAGTAAAAGATCCACTGAGAAGGCTTGCAATGCCCCAGTCTCCATCTCCGCTATGTCTGCACCCGTAGATTGGGCAGAACTACTAGACAGCCTTCTCCATGAGATCATTGGTCTATTCACCTCCTACCATGACCTTCTCAGATTTGCCAGTACTTGTCGTTCTTGGCGTGCAGCCTTCTCCTCCTACCCATCAAAATTTAAGGTTGCCTTCCCCTTTCTTGTCCTCCAACCTGATAGGTTGCCCTCTCCCTATAACCCTTATGATGATAATTTCTCCAAAACCAAATGGCAGCTCATTGATCCTACCAATCCATCATCCTCTGTTCGCTGTGCAGCACGCATGTATCATACATTCCTGGATAACATGGACTTTGTAGGATGCTCACAGGGTTATCTCATCTTTTCCAGCAGGGAACAATGCCTCCTTGTCGATGTGATCACCGGTGCTAAAATTAGACCACCCCAATTGCCATACCCTTACAAGAGTGTCATTGACTGTGCCATCCTCACCGCACCTCTCTCATTGCCCAACACACATCTGCTAGTTTGCACCGAGTTCTCCCTGTTCCAGTGGCGAGTTGGAAGCCATGCTTGGTCGGAGCATTGTCTTTGTAATGAAAATATCCGTCAGATTGTGGTCTTCCAAGGTCAGATCTTCGCCATGAACTCTCTAAGTAGGATCTGTAGTGTGCACTTGGGGCAGCAGCCCTGTGTCGAGGACGTAGCAGTAGCATCTCAATGGGAATCCATCAAAGTTATGGGTGTCCATTATCGGCCATGGCTAGTTGTGTGTGGTGACATGCTCCTCGTGGTTACGCTCATACTAGACTATGGTCACACGCGTGCCAGATTTGAGGTCTTTTGTCTCGACTTATCAGTTAAGCCTGCCATGTTGGTGAAAGTGGACAAGTTGGAAAATTGGGCTCTCTTTGTTGGCACTGATATGAGGAGCCCTACCTTTGCTGGCATGAACCCTGAAAGGTGGGGTGGAAAGAGCAACTACTTATATGTTGCAGGCTCATTCAAAGACTCCACAGAGCCTTGGTTCGCGATCCAGTTGGGTGAGGCATCTCGACACATGGAAGAAGAGTTATATTGTCGTTGCAGCGGAAACGGAATGTGGACGGGTATATTCAGGAACAGCATGCAGCCCCTCTGGGTGATCCCGAGGCAGCAAACTTAGATGGAAGAATTCCTTGCTTTCAGCCAGAGTCTGCACCCAAGTTGCTGAACTCAGCTCCCTGATGGTGCTAATCTATTGCTTGTGACTTTGTGAGTCAGTTTAGTTGCAATAGAAAGATGAAAAGATTGAAGTAATTTTTCCAAATCGAAACTGTTGCTTCTTTGATCCATCCTGAGTGAATGATGCTTCATCCCTAACCATGAAGTAATTAACCAAACCGTTGCTTTTGTGCTCCCTAATAGTGCTTTATGATGTGTGTTTCGCTTTAGTATCTGTTTCGTAGTCCCCTAAAGATGGAGATCACGAACTGATGACTGCGTATATTGCTTTTCTGCTCCATCATAACTGGATGGTGTTTCGTCCTGATTGTCTGGTGAGTGTAACAACACGCATGCAATTTGTGGCGGTGCATGTCTTGTCAAAGTTCCTGCTGAATTCCGCCGTTCCAGATGCAACAGAACCGGACGTGTTAGGTGCACTGGCCAACTGCTTGGCTGTTCTACATAATGATAGAGCAAAACGATGAATGAGTCCCATGTATATGGAAATGCTCCATCTTGACCCTAAAACCGGGGCGCGTCCACGCATGACCACATGCAAGGTCCCAGATGATGAACTAGCTAGTTTCTTCCAACAGAATTGTGAATTCTATCCGGAATGCAGTTATGCAGTCGAGGGAACTGGAGAAGAAGAATCGATGACATCTTCATAGGATAATACTGCTGCTGCCTGCGCTTGTCTCCCTCGCCGCCGATGATGTGGCTGGCATCATCGTCCTGATCTGCAGCCACGTGGTTCCATACGTGCCAACTGCCTACGACGGCTACAGGTTCGGCCTTTGCTGTGGGAGCTCAATGCAGTTTTGCTTCAACAAAACAAACCACGAGTGGAAAATCTGGCGACCGATAAAGCCTCTTAACTTCAGTGGAATGCTAAATTGCTAATCATATGTAGCAATCGCATGATTTGTTTCCACGAACCCGCTGTGGTCGAGGACACGTTAACGGCCACAAACCAGCTAGTGCACTAGCTAACCAATACCTTACGTAAATGCAAGTTTCACGCTGAGATGCTTATTATGTGATGCACCCAATTAGTAGTTCAGTGCAGTTCGGCAACGAACACTGATATAGAAGTGTCATGCACAACTATAGCAGTTGCCAGGCCACTAAAACAAACCATTTTTTCAGTGACCAGAGCACTAGCTATAGTGATGATCAATATGCCAATGTGTACACTTCTCCATTAGACCAAATTAATAAGGCACGAATCTCCACTGGCTATATCAAGGCGGAAGTGAGTTTTTTTTCGAAACACGGACACAAACCTATCCACATAAGCATATCCGAGATACTGGGTTCAAGAAACTGATAGGATGGATCTTGAGATTGATGAAGTCGCCACATAAGCCTTTCTATCCATCGGTATATATGTTGCCTCTTAGTGAAAAAAGTTCAGCCCTTTACGAGGCATCAAAGGGTTTGATCCTTGGTGGGCCTTTTATAAGACATCAAAGGGTATGATCTTTGGTGGGGAGGGGTGCCACCGTCCTCCTAAACATCCCACCACATGTTGGTTCTCGCAGATAGGAGTTTGTTGGATCATGTTTGAAGATATAAAGTTAGTTTTAGTCACGACCAATCTCTAGCCGTTTGACCATTTTTCTTTGTGGCAGCATTTTTTTGCAAAAAAATCCACCGTCTACTAATAATCATCAACATCGTTACAAAGATGCTATAAAGCCAAAGTAAAAATTACAATTGATCATTACAACACCTAGCGATGATGCATCGCTGTCCTCGCTCCTGTTATCACCAGATTTTGGTCGAATCCAGAGGTGGGCCGTAAGAGAGATGGGCTTGGAAAATGACACGTGGAAGATCTTTGAAGCGGCCTTGCACGGAGAATTTGGGCTAGTTTGCCCGTGTATCTTTAATTATAGTAGGTTATATCTTAGATCAAAAGTTAGAGTTTGTATCGTGCACGGTGGGATATTCCCACGTTAGAAAGTCCGCTGGACTATAAATATGTATCTAGGGTTTATGAAATAAACAACAACACAACGTTCACCCCAAAAACAAACCAATCTCGGCGCATCGCCAACTCCTTCGTCTCGAGGGTTTCAATCAGGTAAGCGACATGCTGCCTAGATCGCATCTTGCGATCTAGGCAGCACAAGCTCCACGTTGTTCATGCGTTGCCCGTACTGAAGCGTCTTTGATGGCGGGCAACGTAGTTATCATAGATGTGTTAGGGTTAGCATAGCTCTTCGTATAACATGCCTACGTAGTGCAACCCTTGCATGTCTAGCCGCCCTCACGCCTATCTCAGGCGTGGGGGCGGCACCCTGCTTGTTCATCATCTAGTAGATCTGATCCGTTACGATTGCTCCTTGTTATGCAAGGATTAGTTTAATATCTGCAATAGTTAGGCCTTACAAAGGGGGGGAGGATCCAGCGGCACGTAGGGTGGCGTTCGCAAGTCCTAAACAGGATGTTCCGCGGATCAACATCATTGTTGGTTCTTTGGCCTTGTTTAGGATCGGCTTATGAGCACCGTGCGTGGCCGCGAGGCCCAACCTGGAGTAGGATGATCCGATTATGCGGTGAAAACCCTAAATCGTCGTAGATCTCATTAGCTTTATCTTGATCAAGCAGGATCACGAAGTATTCGTGCACCCCGTACGAATCATGGGTGGATCGGCTCTTTGAGCCGATTCACAGGATAACCTGAGAGCCGATCGAGGCTCGTATTTAATGTTTACGTGTATGCCATGCAGGAACTAAGCGAGGCATCCCCATCACCTTCCTGACCAGGTATAGGTCAGGTGGCACGCCCTTGCACTTCGCATCGCCGCGTGTGACCAGAAGAGCATTGCGGGCCGTCGCTCGGAGGGGTCTCAGCCAGCCGCAGCTCTAGGCTCTTCCCGGCTCTACCGTGTTGACTCGTCGCTGCCCGCCGGTGGGTTTTGGCGATCAACACATTCTGGCACGCCCGGTGGGACAATCGTCTACATCAACCACATCGCCATCTACATCTGAGATGGCGACGGACGGCACGCCAGTCACCTACGAGGAGCTGCCTGCTGAGCTCAAGAAGAAACATGACGAGATCAAGGCCACCCTCGAAGCCGACCTCATCGGCTCTTTTCGTAGAACCCGTACCCATGGCATCGATGGAAGGGGTTCTCACCACAAGGTGCACTCGATGGGATAGATCTCTCTGCCCCGTCGGAGGAACGCACCAGGGCCCTGCGGCAGAGATCAACTACTTGGTGGCTCACTCGCTACACCGCCACTCGAAAACTTGGTCAACGTGTTGGAGCGTCTCGCTGCGCGTGATCCAGGAGATCATGAGCCACCGGTACTCGCCGTCAGACCAGCTCTCGGGACGCACCAAGGAGAGTTGCCACTCCGGTCCGTCCACCGCTGCCATATGCGTTGGCAGCACCACTGGTGCCGGCTACACCGGCATTCGTCGTCTACAAGATCGGTGGTGACCCTAGTGACTACCAGTTCTTGGCTGAGGCGCCTAAGGAGATCCCTCAAGGATACGCGTGCACGTATGTGCCAGATTGTGGCAACTGGACACTCTCAAACCAGGCCACAACGTCAGGGACTCCGGCGCAGACAGAGGGACGTCGGCGACGAGCTTGAGAAGCAGACGTGGCTAACTAAGTACGCCACCCCGACGAAACTCAGAGCCCAGCTCCTGCAGCTTGGCTCGTAGCTGGAAAAGCAAACATGGCTGGCTAAGTACGCCACCCCGGCGAATCTTCGAGTGCATCTCCCGCAGCCAAAGACGGCGGATCAGATCGCACCATACTGAGAGACCAGTTCGGCATTATGCCGAAAAGGAGGGCAATCGGCTATTCCAAGCCGTACCCCGACGAGTACGAGATGATCCCGCTGCCACCTAAATATCGGCTCCCTGACTTCTCCAAATTCAGTGGATCAGATGGCTCCAGCTCCATCGAGCACATCGGCCGATATTTGGCGCAACTAGGACCGGCTTCGATGTCGGATCAGCTACGTGTGAGGCTCTTTTCACAGTCCCTCACAGATCGGCTTTTGGATGGTATACCTCTTTGCCGACAAACTCCATCCAGTCTTGGAAGCAATTGGAAGAACAGTTCCATATGCAATATCATTCAGAAGCTTCCGAGTCTAGCATTGCCGATCTAGCACAACTACGTCAGAAGCGCGGAGAAACGGTGACAGAGTACATCCAGCGCTTCAGGAATCTTAGGAACCGATGTTATTCGGTTCGTATAGCTGAAAAGGAAGCAGTCGAGTTGGCAGTAGCTGGCCTTGCAACACAGCTCAAGGACATGGCCTCCCAAGCAGATTATCCCTCGCTGGCGCACATGGTTCAGAAACTATCAGCATATGAACAGCGCCACCCGGACCTGTACCAAGACAAGTTCAAGCGTGCAGTAGTCATGGTCGATACAGAGGAAGGTGAAGTGCCTGCGGGAGACCAAGAAGTAGCAGTGGCTGAATGGACTCGGGGAGGAACCCCTGTGTCCTGCAAATGGGTAAAGCCACCAGGGCCGCCCAGGGGATTTGATTTTGACGTGACCAAGACTGAACAAATCTTCGACCTCCTGCTCAAGGAGAAACAGTTGACGATTCCTGAAGGTCTCAGGTTCCCTACGGCGCAAGAGCTAAACGGAAAGCCATACTGCAAGTTCCACAACTCGCTTTCCCATGCCACCAACGACTGCAGGGTGTGGCGTCAAAGACATCCAAGCGGCGATAGAGAAGGGGCGTTTAATTTTCAACCAGTACGCCATGAAGGTAGACACCCAGCCCTTCCCCGCCGTTAACATGGTAGAAGTCATCTACCCTGAGAGTTGCCAGCCAGGTCCCACGTTCAGCATCAACATGGTAGGACCTGGGAACCACTCTGGCAAAGATGGAGATGAGGGCAGCTGCTCTCATAGCAAGGATACAGAGGAGGCCGCTCCACGCGATCGGCTCCATCATGATGGCAAGCGCTACGTTACAGAGGGAGAAGTGAAGAACATAAGATATCAACGACCTCTCTCTGATCACCTCCTCAACAAATATGTGAGACAGTATGACCAACGCCGACGGTCCAACTATGATGATGAAGGAGATCGTCTGGCTAGAGAAGCCAGAAGACATCGTCGGCAGGATCGCGATGAGGAGGAGCACGAGCGCCGTGCCACGGACACATCAAGGGAGCAAGATGACAACGCCAGACACTGGGACTGCCCTTTCTTCAGACACTGCTGGGATTCAGGAATGAGCCGATTGCCCACAATCGGCAATTGCCCAGAATGCAACAAGAAGAAGAAGGAGGCAGCCAACGTGTCTGTGTTTGAGCGCTTAGGGCCTCTCCCACCACCAAGCAAACGTGCTGAGTCACTTCGTTGGGCAGATCTTGAGGATTCCGAAGACGAAGGACTAGAAGAAGAAGAAGACAGGTGCCACCGTCCGAGGTGGTGCCCTGACGGACTCAGCCGTTCACAAAAACGCAGGGTTCAGCGGTTGCGCGGCCTGGAGGAAGCCGAAAGGTTATACCTGCATACGCTAAGGAAGGCACGGCCTGATCTGGCCGCAAAGGTTCAGCGAGCCCTGGATGAAGAGGGTCGTCCACGAAGAATGGAGTGGCGTCCCAAGCAAAAGAAAGCCGATGATGAAACATCGGCTGGCACAAACATGGTGCTTGTCTTGCCGACGGAGCTTAGTGTTCCACGATTATACGATGCACTTAAGGTGGACGACAGCAGGCGCGTCAAGTCAGAGGTTGGGTTGGTTTTATCCAGCCTAACCGAGTAGCAAGATTAAACCAATGAGCAAACCGTGCGAGGCTGATCCTTGTGATCGGCCCCAAAAAGTTTATGGAGGGACATTACAAAACCTTCATCGAACGAGCAAGGTGGAGGCCGATTCCAGCAATCGGCCAAAATTATCTTCTGCATATATTCTGTTTGTGGTCAGCAACGATCTACTGGGCAGTGGCCACGTCGGCAGATGAAAGTCAGCATAAGTCTTTGCGAAGCCGACGTGCAAGTACAGTGCCCTGACTAACCAAGAAAGCCGATATCTGCAGTCATTCAGCAGATTCGGCTCGGGGGGCATATAGTCAGATGAACATATGCAGATAAACATGTGCAGACATGCGTGCAGTGGAACATTGGGGGGGCCGATTAAGAAAAATCGGCCAAACAAAAAAAAAATTTCGCAAGAAGCAAAGCCGATGCGCAGCCATCGACTTTAGTACAGTTACGCAAGATCACGACCTACTGACTATGTACTCAAGGTTTGCATCAACGTCGACGTTCAGTAGAAGAAAGATGGTCAGCGACCTGTGCATCCTTGCCGGTGTTCTTGCCTTAATTAAGGCTCGGGGGGCAGCTCACCCTGAAGGTTCTCTGCTCTGGAGAGCCGATTTTGCTGAAATCGGCTGGTTCCGCATCATGACTTGGAAACCGATGGCGACACATTTGGTCAGTCCACTGATATGCTCGCCTTGATAAAGGCTCGGGGGGCAACTGATGGCGCAGAGTTTGCCGTTCTTAAGAAGCCGATTGAGATTTCATCAGGCTGAAAACCCAGTGGTATCGACTTCAGGATCAAGTCGTTTTCGGCAGCAATTCTGGGGCTCTCGTGAGAACGACGATTTGCATAGTTGTCCGCCAGAGCTCAAAGGGGTGGGGCATTGAGATACTGGTGCGTTGTTATCGGCTCGTTGGGCATTGGCTAAGTGACGATCGGCAGGGTCAGCGGAAGAGGGAATCGGCTCGATTAAACTCCGAAGAAATCGGCAAACTCAAATTGGGGAAAAGTTCTTCATTGATAAACCAGATTTCTTACATAGAAGAGCTGATTGCTCTCAAAAGGGAGTACTAAGGGGATACATTGCCCCGTCTACTGTTGCTGATCCTATTCTAGAGGACCTATTCTACGGGCCGTCACTGCCCTCGTCGTCGCCATCGTCAGCGCTGTCGGCGCTGCTCCCGGCGAGCTCGTCGTCGCTGCTGTAGCGGCCGCCGGCAGGACCTTCGTTGTCCTCGTCCTCCACGTCGTCGTCGTCGTCGTCGTCGCTATCATAATCACTGAGATTCCCTGGCCAGGGGCAATGGCGCTTGGCCGGCGGCTCGTCGGAGAGGCTGTCGTCGTCGTCCTCCTCTTCCTCTTCCTCTTCCTTCACCTCGGAGGAGGTAAAGTCATCCCAGGAGAAGCGATCGTCATCGCTCTCCTCTTCCGATTCCCCGTTGGCGAGGAAGCGGAGGTCGCTCTCCCCGTCCGTCGAGGATTGGTCGTCCTCGGACCAGATGGAGAAGTCATGGTCTGACTCCTCCCCGGCCTCAATGGCGCGGCGGATGTTGGCCGCATGGACTTCTTGTGGGCTCAGTGCTGGCATCGGCTCGGGAGAAGAGGACTCGAAGGAAAGTCCCGACGAGGCAGAGGAAGAAGAGGACATGGTGCGCAGAAGGGTTTTTTGGAGTGCCGATGGCTGGAACAGAGGAAGGGGATAAAGATGACTATTCAGTCGGCACGGTTAAATAATGAGAAACCTGGTGGGAGTTACTGCCATCACAGTTTCCGAAGGGGTAATGTCAGAGCTGTCAAATTTTGCAGAGAAGCTGAAAGGACAGGGCATAATGATGACGGAGGCTGCAAATGGCTCTGTTCTGCCACGACATGACCCTTCGAGAGGAAAATATAATGATTTTGGAAAAATTATTTCCAAAACCAGGGGGGCATGTGTTATCACCAGATTTTGGTCGAATCCAGAGGTGGGCCGTAAGAGAGATGGGCTTGGAAGATTACACGTGGAAGATCTTTGAAGCGGCCTTGCACGGAGAATTTGGGCTAGTTTGCCCGTGTATCTTTAATTATAGTAGGTTATATCTTAGATCAAAAGTTAGAGTTTGTATCGTGCACGGTGGGATATTCCCACGTTAGAAAGTCCGCTGGACTATAAATATGTATCTAGGGTTTATGAAATAAACAACAACACAACGTTCACCCCAAAAACAAACCAATCTCGGCGCATCGCCAACTCCTTCGTCTCGAGGGTTTCAATCAGGTAAGCGACATGCTGCCTAGATCGCATCTTGCGATCTAGGCAGCACAAGCTCCACGTTGTTCATGCGTTGCCCGTACTGAAGCGTCTTTGATGGCGGGCAACGTAGTTATCATTGATGTGTTAGGGTTAGCATAGCTCTTCGTATAACATGCCTACGTAGTGCAACCCTTGCATGTCTAGCCGCCCTCACGCCTATCTCAGGCGTGGGGGCGGCACCCTGCTTGTTCATCATCTAGTAGATCTGATCCGTTACGATTGCTCCTTGTTATGCAAGGATTAGTTTAATATCTGCAATAGTTAGGCCTTACAAAGGGGGGAGGATCCAGCGGCACGTAGGGTGGCGTTCGCAAGTCCTAAACAGGATGTTCCGCGGATCAACATCATTGTTGGTTCTTTGGCCTTGTTTAGGATCGGCTTATGAGCACCGTGCGTGGCCGCGAGGCCCAACCTGGAGTAGGATGATCCGATTATGCGGTGAAAACCCTAAATCGTCGTAGATCTCATTAGCTTTATCTTGATCAAGCAGGATCACCAAGTATTCGTGCACCCCGTACGAATCATGGGTGGATCGGCTCTTTGAGCCGATTCACAGGATAACCTGAGAGCCGATCGAGGCTCGTATTTAATGTTTACGTGTATGCCATGCAGGAACTAAGCGAGGCATCCCCATCACCTTCCTGACCAGGTATAGGTCAGGTGGCACGCCCTTGCACTTCGCATCGCCGCGTGTGACCAGAAGAGCATTGCGGGCCGTCGCTCGGAGGGGTCTCAGCCAGCCGCAGCTCTAGGCTCTTCCCGGCTCTACCGTGTTGACTCGTCGCTGCCCGCCGGTGGGTTTTGGCGATCAACAGCTCCTCCATCAACGAAGCTAGGCAAAAAAAAATCGTAGTAGAGCTTATTGCAGTAGAAATGCGTGGAGTGGTCGTCCTAAAGCCCTAAAAGACAAACACGCCAAAGTAGAAACCATCACACATGATGATAACGGTATGTTGGAAGCGACTGGCCTCAAACCACAACGACAAACACGAAAACTAATCAGATCCCAGATAATCGGCCGGACACACCACTCCATGCTTATCATTTCTCCTTATCAAAGAAAAGGAGCAAAACATAACCATCAATTATACATACCTAAAACTGTAGTTATAGTTTGGTTGCAGGTGGTGTAAGTGGCATAGAATAATATGGATAAACGGCGAAAAAAGATTGAATCATGCCCGAATTGCTCCCCCATAATGGTCCACTAGTTAAGTGTGGCTTTTTCGCATTATACATCTTTCTGCTTCAAAACCAATGACCATTCTAAAAGAAAATTAGTAAATTTGGTAATGAGAGAGTAGTGTGAAACATAATCATGCCACTACTTCCACGGTGCATTTGCATCTTTTGACTCGGTAATACTTATACTTCACACATGGTTAATTAGCATCACCACTAGAACGTAGAGAGGACTAGGAGGCTGCCACAGTCAGCGCTGGGCAATGCCCGGCTGCCAAAGGCGGAGTGCTAGGAGGCAGATTGGGTGGATCCTCTTCGCGCGGAGATGCGTGGCGGTGTGGCGATCGCTGACAACCAGCCAGGCGGCCCTGATCTGGCAGCGTGTTGGTTCGATCTGGGCCACACATGCCCGATCTTGATCGTGCAGGCCGCTGCTGCTCCACGTACCTCGTCAACCCAAGGGGTGATGGCTAGTTGTGATGCAAAGGTGGGCACCGCGTTGCTCGTATGTCCGCTGGTGCGCCTGTTGTTTTCTACTGCGGTGGAGATTTTTGAACCTCCTTCAACGTTGCTTGGTGGCGTGGTGGCTTGTTCGTCTGCATTAAAGAATAAATGTGGTGGTCCTAGGGTTCCTCCTGCATCAAGACGAAGATCTATTTGATGCTGGTCCTACTTGATCTGACCGGAGTGTCGAGTTTCGGAAGGTTCCGCTGGCAAAGTCCCTTGGGAGACTCATGCCTGGAGATTGCTAGATCGGAAGTGATTCGATCGTGCGTTTCCATATTTTTTCCGACCGTTTGGTTTGGTTTTAGGAGGGAGCAATGCGAAGCTCTGCAATCTGTTGCCATCATGGAATGCGTTTTTTTTTATTTCATGGTGAAGTAAAATGCGAAGAATGGAATGTAAGCCGAGTTTTGAGGACTAGTGCCGGTGGGAGGCTTTGAATTGATGGTAAACTTCCTTGGTGTTTCAGGCTTCATAGCAGCGGCATGCGAGTGGGGGTGTCCGCACAGGAGAAGTACAATATCCTAGCTTTCAAGGCAAAAATCTAAAGGTGAAAAATTAATATACGGCTCTTGTGCATTGTTTTCCTTCTTGAGGCGTCGTTTTTTAAAAACTTGGACTTCAGGTGTTTTCATGATGGTGTTTTTTTTTGCGAAAATTCCACCGATCTATTAATAATCATCAATAGCAGTACAAACAGACCCAAAAGTAATAAAAATTACAAGCAGGTCTTTGGACCACCTAGTGACGACTACAGACACTGACGCGAGCCGAAGGCGCGCCGCCATCCTCGCCCCTCCATCACCTGAGCCAAGCAAAGCTTGGCGTACTAGAGCTTGTTGTAGTAGACAAACGGGAAGTCGTCGTGCTAAGGCCCTAAAGGACCAACGCACCAGAGCAGTATACATCGTCAAAGATGATAACAGTAGATCAGAAGAGACTAACCTGAAACCACACAAACGAACACGAAAACCGACCGGATCCCATGAGATCCGCCGGACACACGACTCCACGCGCTCTCCGTCGATGCAAGACACACCGCTGGAACGAGGATAGGACGGGGAGAACCTTATTCTGACATCAGGATGTAGCCGCCGCCTCACCATCCCGAAGAAGCCGCTGGAAACAACCTAACAAAGAACGAAAAACCCTCTGCCGGCGAGAGGCCGTGGTCCGCTACCCCTCCAAGGCTCGAAGGCCACCGGAGACGAAGCGGACCAGCAGCATCCCCGGCGAGAGAACAGAACCCTAGATGGGTTTTCCTTGCCGCCTTCCTATCGCCTCCTCTTAATTCTGTACGTACCGGTTTGGGGCTTTTTTCATGATGGTGTTTATGCTGCTGCTGTAAGGGTTGAAATACAATAGCTGGACTTTTCATTTTTTTTTAGCTTCTTCTTCTTTTTTTGGATGTGTCATCCGTACTACCATTAAAGCTGGAAATAATTAGTATCTTCGCGTTACTAATATATTCCTTTAGCGAAAAAAATGTAGAGAGGACTCCTTCGATTCTTTGATGTTTTCTTTTCACCTATTATCGATTAGACGTATCACCCTAGTATGGACTCCTTCGATTCCTTGATGTTTTCTTTTCACCTATTATCGATTAGACGTATCACCCTAGTGTGACACATCGACATAAAAGAAAGGATATACTCCTCCTTTCTACAGATGAAATGGTTTTTTAAACAAGGCAACAAAAAATGTCGTTTTCATTAATTAAATAGAAGAGTATTGGCTAGTTAATTAGTGGGAAACATTAGTGGGAAACAGGCGAAAATCGGTATAGATGAGAATGTTACTATTACTTGCATAAATTGTTGTGATATTCCCTCAAAAGGAAACTTTTTTGATTAGTTTATGCACATCCTCTATCAAGCTAGAACATACAAAAACATGTTCCCCTTTTTTGAGATAACTGCATTGAGTAGACGGCTCAAAGAGAGATCAGCATTCAATTATCGAGCCCATACGACCGGTGTTAAAAGGCAATGAGAACATCTTACAAATGATCTGAAATAAGCTAAAAAGATTACAGGTTGCCCTAAAGCAACACAACACAACTAGAACAAAGGCTCGAGAGCAAGACTACCACTCTACCAGCCCCAGGAGAACGAAAGAAGAGGCCTCTGCCCCCGCTGCCGGCTCTCGGTCGCGTGGACCGCATGCCAAATTGTATGATTCAGAGTTGTTTGTGATAACGAACAAAACAATGAAAGACTCATGCTTCCAAAGGAGGGACTAACTAAACTTATAAAAGAGGATAAACACCGCCAGCCTCAAGGAGCGTCGCCGGGAAAATCCGGACCATTATGGCACCTTTGGAGACAATACCGCCGGAAGGGATCCTATCCTCTCGCCCAGGCTCAAGGGCGCCGGACCGCCATCAAGCAGTGCATCAAAGGGCCAAACATTGCAACCACTTGAAATAGCCTATGAACACCTAAGCTGAAGAACTTCAACTGGAGCCATGACAGAGGCTCACCCTGCGCCGCTGCACATCCGATATGTTGGAGCACCATGTCCCAAGGCAATGTCTCCAAGAAGTCAGCGATGCCGAGGAGCTACCACTGCCTAGCCCAAAGGACCAAGGATTTTCACCCGGGACCGAGGAGGGGGACAGAGACCACCACGACCCCTCCAAGGACTATGGTGACCGTATGTATCGCCGTCACGTCGCTAGCAAACACCAGAGCTTTCGCTCGGTCTCCCACATGCCACAATACCCATCATCACGCGCTTCTACTCCAACAACATCATCGGTCCCACACGCGCGCACCCATGCCTTCCTCCGTTGTCGCACCTACCTCGGCAGGCTGCCGCAGTTACTATGACTAGGTGTCGCGGCCCTTGGCAGCTATTGCGCCTACCTCGGCAGGCTTGCAACGTCGTCCTATTGTGTCCTTCTTCATCTCAATCGCCTGGGACATCTCAGACAATGTCGTTAGCGACTCCGATGTGCGACGCGTCGTCCACGCCATGGCGCGTGTGGTGTCACCGTCAGTCTGATCAACCAACCCCGCACATGTCTCTGCCAAGCATGTCCCTGAGCATGCCATCGGGCTGCCGCTGCGTCACCCCTTTGGGCCGTAGCGCCATGATACGTCCAAAACGTATCTACTTTCCCGAACACTTTTGCTATTGTTTTGCCTCTGATTTGTGTATTTTGGATGCAACTAACACGGACTAACGCTGTTTTCAGCAGAATTGCTCTGGTGTCTCATTTTTGTGCAGAAATCCAACTTTCAGGAAAATCCTCGGAATTTATGCCAAAGGTCTTATTTTTTCAGAAGAATTACAGAGCCAGAAGGGCAAGCCAGGTGGAGGCCCGAGGCCTCCACACGCTAGGCCGGCGCGGCCCAGGAGGGGGGCGCGCCGCCCTATTGTGTGGCCGCCTCGGCTGGCCCCCGACGCCCTCCTCTGGACTACTTAACGCCTTCGACCTAAAAACGCACGGGGGATAGTCGGAGTCGCCAGAAACCATCCAGTACGCCGCCACCGTCGCGAAACTCCGTCTCGGGACCAGAAACTCCGTTCTGGCACCTCGCCGGGACGGGGAATTGGAGGAGATCATCGCCATCATCACCACCGACGCCTCTCCATCGACCAGCCATGTTTCCCCCATCCATGTGTGAGTAATTCCCCCGCTGTAGGCTGAAGGGGATGGTAGGGATTGGATGAGATTGGTCATGTAATAGCATAAGATTGTTAGGGTATAGTGCCTAGTGTCCGTAATTGGTACTTTTATGATATTGTTGCAACTTGTTATGCTTAATGCTTGTCACTAGGGCCCGAGTGCCATGATCTCAGATCTGAACATGTTATCAATTCATGATGATATTCATTGCTTTATGATCTTACCTGCAAGTTGTATACACGTATTGTTGTCCGGAACCCGAGGCCCCAAAGTGACAGAAATTGGGACAACGAAGGGGAAGGCGGTGATATGAGGATCACATGTGTTCACGGAGTGTTAATGCTTTGCTCCGGTGCTCTATTAAAAGGAGTGCCTTAATTTCCAGTAGATTCCCTAGAGGCCCGGCTGCCACCGGCTGGTAGGACAAAAGATGTTGTGCAAGTTTCTCATTGCGAGCACGTACGACTATATATGGAACACATGCCTATTGATTGATTAGTACTTGGATACCGTTTTATTATTATCTGCAAATGCCCTGCTTTGATTGTTACATGAGTTTCTCTCATCCATGCAACGCCCGTTCGTCCATCCCTGTGCCTACAGTATTTTAATCCTGCTGTTTACTATAATCACTACTGCTGTCTTTGTTACTCTGCTGCTGTTATTTCATTAGTGCTACTGCTATAAAACTGTTACTACTGATAAACTCTTGCGAGCAAGTCTGTTTTCCAGGTGCAGCTGAATTGACAACTCCGCTGTTAAGGCTTTCAAGTATTCTTTGTCTCCCCTTGTGTCGAATCAATAAATTGGGTTTTACTTCCCTCGAAGACTGTTGCGATCCCCTATACTTGTGGGTCATCAAGACTATTTTCTGGCGCCGTTGCCGGGGAGCATAGCTTTATTTGGAAGTTCACTTGGATTGATATTGTTCGCTGCAAATTCTCCATCATGGGTAAACCTCGCGATACTAAAGTCGCCATATTACCATCCACTACAGGAAAAGGTACGACTCTGAGTACCTCTGCTGCTCTTGATTCACCATCTGTGATAAGTAAACTTGTTTCACCACCACAAGTTTCACATGCTGGTACTTCCGCTGAATCTGAAAATTCCTCTTATAATTTTGATGATGCTTCTACTGTGCTTGATAATGATGGTTCGTTAGGATCTTTTCTAGATGCTACAATTGCTAGGTCTAGACAAATTGAAAATACTGAAACTCCTAATGAAAATGCTGCTACACCTGTTAATTCACCTGAGTCTGTTGAATACTCTAGTGATGATCTTGATGAAGATTATGTGGAAC
Source organism: Lolium perenne (assembly GCF_019359855.2). Lineage (NCBI taxonomy): Eukaryota > Viridiplantae > Streptophyta > Magnoliopsida > Poales > Poaceae > Lolium > Lolium perenne. Next base: position 93,798,065 of record NC_067250.2, on the reverse strand, counting down.
TTGATGATGATTTTATTGATAAATGCAATGCTACTACTGATGCAAGAAAAATTAAAAAATTTCTTGCACAACATACTGTTAGATATAAACTGTCTCCTGATCCTAAATTTACCACATCTCCTATAAACATTAAGGATAAGGATTATGATTTTTCTCTTGATCTATCTCATATAGCTATTGTTGAGAAAACACCCTTTTGTGGTACTGAAAAAGAAAGTGCTGTTGAACACATGATTGAGCTATCTACTCTGAGTAGCTTGTTTTCTGATGATGTTAAGAAGCGTACTTATTTTGTTGCTAAATTTTTTCCATTCTCATTAAAGGATGATGCTAAAACTTGGTATAATAGTTTGCCACCTGATTCTATTAATAGTCCAAAAGAATTGCTTGATGTTTTCTTCTGGAAATACTTTCCTGCTAGTGCTCAACATATTGCTTTGCAGAGAATTTATAATTTTGATCAGAAAGATGGAGAGAAATTGCCTGAGGCTTGGGCGAGATTTTGCTCTCTTATTAGAGCTCGGCCTGAACATGATTTGGAAAAGCATGATTTACTTGATATATTTTATAGTGGACTAACCATTGAGTCTAGGGCATATTTGGATAGTTGTGCTGGTTGTGTTTCAGGAAAAGAACTCCAGATGACGCTGAAGAATTATTGGCCAGAATAGGCCGGAATCATGATGATTGGTCTACACCTGAACCAACTCCAACGCCAATATTGAAGAAGAGGGGTTTAATTAAATTAAATGATGAAGATATGAGGGAAGCCAAGAAGTCTCTTAAGGAGAAAGGTATTAAATCCGAAGATGTGAAGAATTTACCTCCCATAGAAGATTTATGTAAGATAACTCCCCCTTCATCCATGATTGAGGTATACTCTCTTGAACGCTTTACTAGGAAAGATATTCTGTATTCAAAACCTCCTGCTCAATGCTTAGATGAGTTTGATAATTATATTGTTAAGCAAGAAAATTTTAATATGAGAGTAGAGAATCATTTAATGGAAAACTCTCGAGCTATTAGTGAATTGCATGGTATTGTGGAGAGAACCTCCAATGATGTTAAGATGCTTGTTAAACATTTTCATATGGTTCAAACTCAAATTGATCACCTCACTAAAGTGCAAAATGACTTGTTGAAAAATAATTCTAAAGAAAAACATGCTTATGAAGTAACAACTAGAGGTGGTGTTTCTACCCAGGATCCTCTATATCCTGAACGGCATCCCAAAAGAGTTGAACAAGATTCTCAACGAACTGAAACTAGTGCTCCATCTAAGAAAAAGAAAAAGAAACATAAAAAGGTTGTAGAATCCTCTGAACCTGTTAATGATCCTAATAGTATTTCTATTTCTGATGCTGAAACTGAAAGTGGTAATGAACATGATAAAGATAACGATAAGAATGATGCTTCTGATAAAGAAGAGGTTGAAGAAGAACCTGAAAAGCATGCTAAAAATAAAAAGTACACTAAAGAAGATTTTATTGCTAAGAAACATGGTAATGAAAGAGAACCTTGGGTTCAAAAGCAAATGCCTTTTCCTTCTAAGAAACTAAAATCAAAGGAAGAAGAACACTATAATAAATTTTGTGATTGGATGAAACCTTTATTCCTGCAAATCCCTTTGACTGATGCTATTAAATTGCCTCCTTATTCAAAGTATATGAAAGATATTGTCTCTAACAAAAGGAAAATTCCTAATGAGGAGATTTCCACTATGCTTGCTAATTATTCTTTCAATGGTAAGGTTCCAAAGAAGCTTGGTGACCCAGGTATACTGACTATTCCTTGTTCTATTAAGAATAATTATGTTAGAACTGCTCTATGTGATTTGGGAGAAGGTGTTAGTGTTATGCCTTTCTCTCTTTATAAGAGACTTTATTTAGATAAGTTGATACCGACTGATATATCTTTGCAAATGGCTGATAAATCTACTGCTATTCCTGTTGGTATATGTGAGGATGTTCCTGTTCAAGTTACTAATAATTGCTTGATATTAACTGATTTTGTTGTGTTGGAAATGCCTGAAGATGATAATTTGTCTATTATTCTTGGGAGACCTTTTCTTAACACCGCAGGGGCTGTTATTGATTGCAATAAAGGAAAAGTTACTTTCAATGTTGATGACAAGGAGCATACCGTTTATTTTCCCAAGAAGGTTGATAAAATATGTGGAGTTAATACAATTTCTAATGTGAGAACTATCAAAGTGGGAACTATTGATTGTCCTATATATGAGCCTAAAGAAGAATATCAAACTCTTGTGATTGGATCCATATCAATACAATACAAGGTAACATGATTGATTTGGGGTTTATTTCTTCCTATGCTATGTAAAATTTATTTGGTGGCAAGACTTGATCAACCTTGCTAACAAATTCATTTTATATGCATAGAGGAACTAAACAACATTTCTTTCTTCTTCCACTTGATCTACTTGCTGTAGCACTTTTGTTTTGCAAAGTTCTTTAGTTAATTAGAGATTTCAAAATCTTTTTCTGCCCAGTAATAATAAATTTAACACCCAGAAATGTGCATTTTTCAAAGTTTTCAAAAATTCACAAAAATTATACCATTGGTCCTATTTTTCGACGAGGCACCTGGGAACACCTGGGGATGACCAGTGGGGCACCCCAGGGTGGCACCCCACAGGCCGGCGCGGCCAGCAAGGGGGGCGCGCCACCCTGTTGTGTGGGCCACTCCTTGCCCCACTTCTTCATCTCTTTCACTCATTGCACTCTCTCTCCCGAAAAAACTCGTACTCATTTTCCCTCACTCGCGTTTCTGCTCAAGAGCTCAAGATTTCTCGATCTCTTTGCTCAGCCCAGATTTCTGTCTGAAATTTGGCACATTTGCTCTTCGGTATGTGACTGCTCCGATTATCCAAGTAGAATTTTGTTTGGTTGAGTATATCTTGAATATTTTGTTGCTGTAGGTAATATGTTTAGTGAGCTTGCATGCTTGTTCTAAGTTGTAGAAACTAGTTTTGATGCATGATTAGTACTCTAGCAAGTTCCTATAGTAGTTTCCCTCAATTATATGTCACCAAATCAAATTTTATAATGATTGTTGGAAAATTTCAGAAAATGGAATGGAGTAGGCATCAACTCAACCAACAAGAATTGGAGGTGCAACAGGTTATGAGAGTTCACCGCGAAGAAGGAGTATACCCCTCTTACTACCCGTGCGTTGATTTTATGAGAAGTGCAGGAATCTTGCGAGATGTTCAGAATCTAATTTCTCGTGCAGGGTTGGATGATTTTGTTGTTGGTGAACCATGCCAATATGCAAAATTGACTATGTCTGTAGTGCAGGATTTTGAATTCAATTGGTCGCAATCTAACCCCATGGTTCGGTACAAAATTTATAATAAAACTGTCAACTTGCCATTCAATGATTTTTGTGCAGCAATTAGAGTGCCGCAATGGGGATCATGCGAGAAGATAAGGGGATCGCCGCAAGAGCTCTTGAATCTCTACAAGATGATTTGTCATGGAAGAAGCTTCTCAGAGAATGGTGGTAAAATCAGTAGTATTCAACTCCCAGCCATTCGTTACTTTACTTATTTCATCACCAAGTGCGTTCTTGCTAGAAAGAATTCAAGTAAGTTATCTATCCAAGATTTAGCTTTTCTAGCTGCTGTATTACAAAGTGATAGGACTTATAATTTGGGTGCTTTGATAGCCTATAGACTTGCCACTAACCGTGAGAGGGGCGGAATTTGTGGAGGTCTCATCGCTTCTCGCTTATTAGCTATGCACGGTGTAGAACCTCACCATCTTGATATTCAGCTTTCCGTAGAAAAACTTGACATAGTCTCCATGATTAAGCATGAATTTGTTTCTGATTCGTCTAATTTGAGTAACCTGTCTTACAAGATAACATTTTATTAGAAAACTTGGAGAACAACTAAGAAAATTGAAAAACTAGTAGGATTGCCTGCACCTGTTCTGTTTAACTGTGATTCCAGGAAGGATTGGCCAGTCACAGAAGATGAACTGAATGCATACTTGGAGGGAGATGTCCATCACGCGAGAGGCGGCACGGAGGAGGCCGAGGAACACCTCGACTCGTCATCCGATGCAGCGAGCTCCTCGCATCAACATTATGGTCATGCGGAGCCTCCACGCTATTCTTCTGCACAGGGACCTTATTATGATCACGCCATGTACGATTCGCCGGCGTGGAACCCTGACCCTCGCTGGGAATGAACTCCACTTAGGCCAAAAGCCTAAGCTTGGGGGGAGGTATACCGGCATCACTCATTCTTTGCATATTATGATTGCTGGATACTTGTACATACTTGTTTAGTTCTTTAAGTGGTTTTCTAATAAGAGGGAGATGATATTTGGGGAAGTGCTGCCTGAAAACAGATTCTGGACTGTTACTAAAAACATTCGTGCGCACAGTCAGAACGTTATTTTGAGTTGAAACTTTTTGTGCATGTTCCCCAGGTTGTTATCTAACTTTCATTAGTTAAGCACTTTTCGAACTGAGCAACGGAAGATTTTTGTAAAAATAGATTTCTGTACTGCTGTCAGGTTTTGGCAGATTTCTGCCATCCTGCTTTTCTATGTTTCTTCTAGTTTTCATTCTCTTGTTTTTGCTTTGTTTCTTTCCTAAAACACAAAAAGACCAAAAATATTTCTGTTGTTTCTCTTTACCATTTGTTTACTTTGGTTTCTTGCTTTTATTTTGCTTTATTTGCTATCGTTGGTTTGCTATACGAAAATCCAAAAATATTTTGCTTTGTTTGCTTGTTTCCTTTTGTTGTTGTTTCTAATTCAAAAACACCAAAAATATTTGCTGTTCTTCTTTGGTTTTGTAAAGTTCATTATAGAGTTCAATGGTTTTTGGTGGCTGGAGCGTGGTTTTCATTCCATATTATTCAAGCTACACAAGTGAAAAGGCAATAATGACGATCTACGACAATCTGACTGTGGTGAGAGGCTGGTATGAACTCTATTTGTTTTCATTTTTGTACATATACTCATCCATGTGAGCGTGCTTAGTTGGTTCATGTGAGGTATATGTCATTTAAGAAAGTCTAGTAGTTCATGGTCTCTCATGTTTAGCTCCAATTTATTAATATAAGTAGCATGTCATAAATATTTGCTTGCATTGCTTTATTCATAGATAGATATGACATTGTGGTATCCTTCTCTGAATAATCCACTTGAATCAACTTGGCACATGCTCACGCATGCATATGACTGAACGAAAGTCAATTAAGCCTCGATGATTTACTTTACCTCAGAGTTTTTGTATCACTTTTATGCCTCCGTTAATTTATTTTGCCGCAAGCATGATTATGACAGTTACTGCTCTCTTGATTGTCGCTTCCCAGTCTATTGCTAGCCTTCACTTGTACTGAGCGGGAACGCTGCTCGTGCTTCCAAACCCATGAAAACCAAGTTATTCCAGAGTGTCCACCATAAATACCTATGCATGGCATTTCAAACCATCCCAAGTAAATTCTCATGTGCTACCTTTAAAACCTTCAAAATGCTTCTCAATTTGTGTTGATGTTCTATAGCTCATGAGGAAGTATGTGGTGTTTATCTTTCAATCTTGTCATTTACTCCGGACGGACTTTCACAATGGACTAGTGGCACATCCGCTTATCCAATAATTTTGCAAAAAGAGCTGGCAACAGGGTTCCCAGCCCCAATTAATTAACTTTCATAAGTTTACAAATAGACACTCCTCCATGGTATGTGATTGTTGGTCGGCACCCGAGGATTCGGTTAGCCATGGTTTGAGAAAGCAAAGGTGGGGAGGAGTGTCATCTAAATAAAACTAAAATAAAAAGGCACTCCTTCATGGTATGAGATTGTTGGCAGGCACCCGAGGATTCGGTTAGCCATGGTTTGTGAAAGCAAGGTTGGAAAGAGTGCCACCCAAAAATAAAATTTCATGGGAGCCGCTCTTGAAAGTCTGGTTGATGAGGTAGTTAGAGTACCCATTACCATTCGTTGACAACAACAAACACCTCTCAAAACCATTTTACTTCTGTCTTTAAAAAAATGAAAAGCTCTAGCACATGTTAATCCCTGCTTCCCTCTGCGAAGGGTCAATCTTTTACTTTTACATTGAGTCTCCATCCTTTCTTTGAGTACTTTCTTGAGAGCACAACTGTCATTCTTAGTATAATATGCTTGTCCCAAAATGTGATTAATTGTGGTATACCTTTGATGCTTTTGTCTTTGATAATCTCTACTTCCATTCTTTCCATGAACTTCAAAGGTGCCCAAGCATTTATGTTTTGCTGTACAAATACGGGCAAGTGAGATACCACTTTATCATATCCTTTTATGAACATTGCAATCCTGCTGATAGACATGATTCATGATGCTTATTGTTAATTTGTTGGTACCTTTTCCATGATTGACATAGCTATTAGATGATTTTATTTGCATGTATCTTATTATGAATTGCTTAAGTACTTGCCATATCATGAGAATATTTACATCATATGAACAAATGTGTTCGTGAAAGTTCTTTTATCGCACTCAGTTGTTAACTGAATTGCTTGAGGACAAGCAATAAGCTAAGCTTGGGGGGAGTTGATACGTCCAAAACGTATCTACTTTCCCGAACACTTTTGCTATTGTTTTGCCTCTGATTTGTGTATTTTGGATGCAACTAACACGGACTAACGCTGTTTTTAGCAGAATTGCTCTGGTGTCTCGTTTTTGTGCAGAAATCCAACTTTCAAGAAAATCCTTGGAATTTATGCCAAAGGTCTTATTTTTCCAGAAGAATTACAGAGCCAGAAGGGCAAGCCAGGTGGAGGCCCGAGGCCCCCACACGCTAGGCCGGCGCGGCCCAGGAGGGGGGCGCGCCGCCCTATTGTGTGGCCGCCTCGGCTGGCCCCCGACGCCCTCCTCTGGACTACTTAACGCCTTCGACCTAAAAACGCACGGGGGATAGTCGAAGTCGCCAGAAACCATCCAGTACGCCGCCACCGTCGCGAAACTCCGTCTCGGGACCAGAAACTCCGTTCTGGCACCTCGCCGGGACGGGGAATTGGAGGAGATCATCGCCATCATCACCACCGACGCCTCTCCATCGACCAGCCATGTTTCCCCCATCCATGTGTGAGTAATTCCCCCGTTGTAGGCTGAAGGGGATGGTAGGAATTGGATGAGATTGGTCATGTAATAGCATAAGATTGTTAGGGTATAGTGCCTAGTGTCCGTAATTGGTACTTTTATGATATTGTTGCAACTTGTTATGCTTAATGCCTGTCACTAGGGCCCGAGTGCCATGATCTCAGATCTGAACATGTTATCAATTCATGATGATATTCATTGCTTTATGATCTTACCTGCAAGTTGTATACACGTATTGTTGTCCGGAACCCGAGGCCCCAAAGTGACAGAAATTGGGACAACCGAAGGAGAAGGCGGTGATATGAGGATCACATGTGTTCACGGAGTGTTAATGCTTTGCTCCGGTGCTCTATTAAAAGGAGTGCCTTAATTTCCAGTAGATTCCCTAGAGGCCCGGCTGCCACCGGCTGGTAGGACAAAAGATGTTGTGCAAATTTCTCATTGCGAGCACGTACGACTATATATGGAACACATGCCTATTGATTGATTAGTACTTGGATACCGTTTTATTATTATCTGCAAATGCCCTGCTTTGATTGTTACATGAGTTTCTCTCATCCATGCAACGCCCGTTCGTCCATCCCTGTGCCTACAGTATTTTAATCCTGCTGTTTACTATAATCACTACTGCTGTCTTTGTTACTCTGCTGCTGTTATTTCATTAGTGCTACTGCTATAAAACTGTTACTACTGATAAACTCTTGCGAGCAAGTCTGTTTCCAGGTGCAGCTGAATTGACAACTCCGCTGTTAAGGCTTTCAAGTATTCTTTGTCTCCCCTTGTGTCGAATCAATAAATTGGGTTTTACTTCCCTCGAAGACTGTTGCGATCCCCTATACTTGTGGGTCATCACGCCACTCCCTTGGTCCATGCTACTGGCCACCGATGTGCCTTCTGTGGCGTGTATGTCACTGGAGGCCTCCCGTCGCTGCACCGATTCACACGCTGTAGCTACGCCACCCACTCGGGTCGTGACGTCGCCGCATGCACTCTACTTTTGCGTCCCCGCGCACTGACATCCCATGCCACCCCGCGCCACCTCCCTCAGCGTGTGTAGCCACCGTTTGTGTATGGTCTATGTCATGCCGCTGGGTTCTTCCTCGCCTAGTTCGAATACCGTTGTCGCACATCCACAGGTAACCTGGATGGCCACTCCACCACGACCTCGTCGCCAACATCGTTGTCTCGGCCCCAACTACTTCATCTACTTTGACAACAACAGACTGCATCGACACCTCTCCCTCTTTGCCGCTCTGCGACTCGCAACCGTTATTCAATGGTACACATTTTTTTATGGTCCCTGCCCTCGCAGGCCCTGTATTGGCAATATCGGTACGTGCCTTGGCCCCCGACGCGGCCCTAGGTTTGGCATGCTCGGAACATTGCCTCGTCTTTATCGGCTTCGACAACGTCTTCATCAACATCGACTCTTCTAGGACTGCCTCGACCGCGTCGTCGACTTCTTCTATGCGTACTCGCGGTTCTGGCAAAACCGGAGTATGCCTTCGTCCCCGACGTGGACCTGATTCTAGCAAAACTAGGGCTGCACCTCATCCTCGACGCCTAGGACTACACCGGCATTGGCATCTACACCCTCTTCGATGATCGGCTTGACGCGTCTCCGTCACTCTCCTCAGGCACTATGCGCTTGCGGCTTCATGTGTGGCTCACTCGACACCAGCACCTGACCATGCCATCGGCCACAGACCCACAATGACCCCTCACACGACAACCTCGACCCTCTCGGTTACCTCGACATCGGCACAAAGGGCTACCACCTTGCCTGAGCCTTACTAGCATTTTCTACAGTTCAAGCTACTGTGTCTCGATACCATCCACGATGTTCTCGCTCCTCCTGCGAGGGGATTTCAGCACACTGGTTCTATTTCGGTTTCTCTCCAGTTCGACCATCCGCGAGACCGCGTTGCTCTAGTTGTTCACACCGCTACCGTACGACTGTGAGGGGATGTTAGACTATAGCATATCGGCTGGTAGGGTAGTGTAGGATAGAGTCGGGATATGTTTCTATACGATCCTAACTTGGCTTGTACCCAAGATGATCCGTTCACGCCTATACATACTTGCTTACGAGGCTCAATAAAACATCCAACATATTAGGTCAATCTCACTCCCTCTCTATTATTCTACAGGCGGCACGAGGGAGCGGGATGATGGGGGCACTGAGTAGGTTACCTTTACATCTATCAATCCTGTTTCTTCATTTTCAGTCGTCCTCTACGGTTACATGGATCATGGATGTATTTAATTTACCAACACAAAGTAACTTTAGAAACGCACGCAAATATTAAGTGGGTGCAACCGTGCAAGCAAGGCAGCATCGCTAGCTGGTGCCCATCCCCAGGGGCCAGGGCTGAGCTGAGCTAGCCAATTAAAGGTGGCATGTTGAAGAAAGCAAGAGCGACCATGCAAGAATATCTCATCATCTCGATCACCGGCCGGTCCATCCGCTCACAGCTCATCTCATCTCGCCGGATCACTTGCCGTGCGTGCGTGATAACCTCTCCTGTATCTGCGCCAGCTAGCTCGCACTTGAAATACCCCCTCGATCGCGCGCGCTGATCATCACTAGGCGCACGCACCACCGCCACCACCTGGAGGTAGACAGCTTGCTAGCTAGTCAGTGGACGCGCCGCGGCCCGCGCGGCCTAGCATGAGCGCTGCTGCGTGGCACGCGGCGGTCGCCGTCCTGATCCTCCTCCTCTGCTCTCGTCTCGCCGCGGCGCGCGTCCAGCTCAGCCATGGCGGTGCCCTCGCGGCGAGGCGGCGCGACAATGTTCCGGCGACCGCGTGCGTGCTCACCGCGGTTCCCTTCGGCTACCCTTGTGAAGAGCACCAGGTTCGGCCGTTTCTTGGGCTAATCTTGATGACATGACCGATCTGAAGAGTGATAGCTCTATCAAACACTTGGGTCGCGTTACAAAGGTAACGTCTATCGATACTTAAGTTCTTCATTAATTCATTGGTATGCAGGTGACTACGGACGACGGGTACATCCTGAGCCTGCAAAGGATTCCGAGAGGCCGGCGCGCCGGCGCCGGAGCCGGCCTGGGGCAGCCGGTGCTTCTGCAGCATGGGGTTCTCGCGGTACGTACGTGTAGTCGTGTACGCGGTCTGGCGCGGCGCCTAACATTCCTTTATTCGATTAGTAGTTTGTTCCTTGGCTTCGCACTCCTGATTGGCCATTGCCGATGCCGGCATGCTGCATGCCGGTGGATGCCGTCGCGTGGCACGAAAACACCATACTACTTCCAAACGGAAAGAAATTCGGTACCCAGCATTAATGTCCGGCGATGATAAGAACGAGTAACTAACTTATATCGGACGCGGCGGCGCCGAATGGCATATGCAGGACGGCATGACATGGCTGCTGAGCTCGCCGGAGGAGTCGCTGGCGTACATCCTCGCCGACCGCGGTTTCGACGTGTGGATCGCCAACACGAGGGGCACCAGGTGGAGCAGCCGCCATGTCTCCCTCGACTCCTCCTCCCGGGTACGTACAGTTTGTGACGACTAACGAGTCAAAGAGAGGCCGTGACTATAAGCTCCCGATAAGTAGGAGCTATGAGTTATCCATTTCTTTTCTCCTGATTGAAGTTCATCGTCGCGTCGCCAGGACTACTGGGACTGGTCGTGGGATGACTTGGTGGTCAAAGACATGCCCAACATGGTCGACTATGTCATCACCCACACTGGGCAGAAGCCTCACTTCGTCGGCCACTCCATGGTAAACAAGCTTCTGTCCATTCCTGTCCTCTAGGCTCTAGTGTACGTAGCAGCTGTTACTTATCATGGTTGACTCTGCTTCTGGCATACCTATGCAGGGGACGTTGGTGGCGCTGGCGGCCTTGTCGGAGGGCAGGTTGGCGGACAAGATGAAGTCGGCGGCGTTGCTGAGCCCGGTCGCCTACCTCGCCCACATGACCACACCCATCGGCATACTGCTAGCCAAAACATTTGTTGGAGAGGTACAGATCAAAGTGTGATGTAGTATGAAATACTACTTCATCCGTTTCATGAAACATATCCGAGATTTATCAAAATTTAAATATATCTACATATTATTTAATGTCTAGATACGTTCAAATTTTAACAAATCCAGACAAGTTTCATGGGCCGGAGGGAGTACTTGTTCTGAACTTGTGATCTCATCCACCGGTTTCATTTTCTGTTTCATGTTGAACTTGTTCTGAACAACAGATCATCTCTATTCTCGGCGTGGCGGAGTTCAACCCAATATCGTAAGCCACTCTCGTAAATTCAGTTCCGGGACCGATCCTTCCAGCTGCGCCTGCATTGGAGCTAACACATTTGTTCTTTGCTCACTGCAGGTCCGTGGTGACTAATCTTGTGAGGGAGCTGTGCCGCCACCCTCGAGCGAAATGCTACGATCTCGTGAGAGATTTAACAGGTAACTGATATTTAGTTTTCTACCCTCAGTTTCATAATTGTCGTCGTAGTTTTGGTCCAAGTTTAAACTAAAACCACGATAAAAATTATAAAACGAAGGGAGTACACTTCCTTTTGCTACACCGAAAGAGATTTAGTTGTTCTCATCTACTATGTGTGTGTATGTCAGGAAAGAACTACTGCCTGAACAATTCGGCAGTCGACGTATTGCTGCAGTACGAGCCGCAGCCGACGTCCATCAAGACCATGGTCCATCTCGCCCAAAGTACATTATTTTTCCCATCAATGTCAATTTTCACCCGGCCCGTCTCGTATTTGATTTTCCCATCAATAATTTTGTACCGACTCAATCACAGCATTCCGCGACGGCGCGCTGTCCAAGTACGACTACGTGTGGCCGAAGGTGAACATGGAGAAGTACGGGCAGCCCGACCCGCCGTCTTACAACATGTCCAACATCCCAGCCACTTTCCCCCTCTTCCTCACCTACGGCGGCCAGGATGATCTTGCCGACCCTGCCGACGTCGGGCTCCTCCTCCGCGACCTCCTGGGCCATGACCGCCCCAGGATGACGGTGCAATACCTGGAGCAGTTTGCACATCTCGACTTCGTCTTGGGTACCTGTGCCAAGGACTACATCTACAACGACGTCATATCCTTCCTCAACCGCTTCAACTAGCGATAAGCAGAACAGCTATAGTTGGTGTACAGAGAAGATTATGGAGGGGGGTTTACATTAACATATAGCTGTGTACGTATACTGGATTATTGTTGGAACCTGGGATGTGATCGGTGAAATAATGGCCACACGTATAAAGATAACCACATTGCTTGGCTCGTGCTTTTGTCTTTCCACTATGGAGTTGCACTTCAAGAAGTACAACTTCAGCCTTGCCCGGATGCCATCTCCTGGTGTTGGGGGGATAACCCCCGGTATGCCAAAGGCATGCCAAACCGGAGGGTTTGAGCCATCAAGATACCGGTTTAATGTTCTTACCGGAAGCCTAGTAGGAATCCGGGAGAGCAAGGCTAAGCCGGTATCCCCAAAGGGGTATGCCGGAACCCGGTAAAGAAGATACCGGAAAGGAGAGCCTGTCGGCAGGTCTGGTCAAAGATTCTCTTCAGAGCAAGAAGACAAGGATGAGCCAAGCAAAGTAACTTTATTCAGAGCCCTGGCGCCAAAGAGAGGGGTGACGTCCAAAGAAGCCGGAGGACATCAGCAGCCCTGATAAAAGAAGGCCCCGGTGTCATCTATGATTAAAGTAGCTTTGTACAGTAGCCTGTTAAAGTAGCTTTGTACAGTAGCCTGTTAAAGTAGCTTTGTACAGTAACTCTGTAAAGTAGTTTGTCCAGTCAAAGATGCCATTAGGGTTTCTTGCAGTGTAAGCCACCCTCTCCCCTATATAAGGAGAGGGGGCAGCCCATCTTCGCAGGCAAGTATGTACGCGTGTATGTAGGAAGGCAGAGCCTGTAACCTGTGTGAATCTATGAACATGGTGATCTAGAGGGAGTTCTTCCTTGTGTCTTTCTTCTTCAACTTCTGGCCTTGGCCAAGTTCTTGAGGAAACCATCCGGAATCTCTTCCCACCTGATCGCAAACCCTCCCCCGAATCCTCTTGCGTCCATTCGGCCCCAATCTAAGCCATCCTATGGCATCTGCTCGTTCACCACGACGACAGTTGGCGCCCACCGTGGGGCCTGAAGTGGCGTTTGATGGAGTTCACATTCGGGCGGGCGTTCTCGAGATCTCCGGCGAACGTACGGTGTCCGCGTTGGTGCAGAGCATCTACGCCATGGACTTCATCAACGACAACGCGGGCTGCTTCGCCAACGGCGGCGTCTTCCCCAAGAACGGCCGCATCATCGAGTTCGGCAGCCATCGCGTCTACTTCGGCACCGTCCCTGTGCGCCAGCGCCTCTCGCCGGTGCTGGTGGCACCGGACCCGCCAAGATGGCTCTGTCTTGGCCGCGCCGCCGCGCAGCGTCGAGGTAATGATGACCGGTGTGGCTGGTGCAGGAAAGGAGGTTGCGGCTGAAGGTGCCGGTCGCGCGGTTTCGACCCGTGCGGCTAAGCCACCGCTGGAGCGCGGCGCAGGCGCAGCGGGAGCATCATCCGCGCCACCGGAGACACCGCTCCAGGCGGCGATGAACGTCCTCGCCACCCCCATCGCGCAGAACATCGATCCGGCAGCGGCTCAGGCGGAGCTGGAGGCGCAGCGCCAGAAGATGCTAGAAAGCGGCAAGGACATCGTCAGGGCGCAGCGCGAGCTGAACCTAACCGTACGTGAGTATAACGCTGCCCATGGCTTTGCTTCTGTTAGCGCGCATGCTGCTAGGATGCCGGAAAACCGGCTAAAAGCTCGCAACCTAGATCAAGATTTGCGCAAAGAGATTCTTACCGGCAAGAGCGCCTCTGCATATGTTAGCATCGTGGAAAAGCCTAAGTATAGCAGCCCGGATAAAACTATAAAAGCTGCTAAGGCATTGTAGAGCTGTGCGAGTCGCTTTCCGGAGAGGCTTTGGTAAAGCAGCAAGAGCGAGTTAGAGAGCTGCTGGAAACCATTGAGCAGCAAAATGCTGAGCAGCTGGCTAAGCTGAACAAGGCAGCGGCCTCAAAATCCGCGCGTTCAACAAAGAATGCCGGTAGCAAATCCCATGGGCAGGCCTCGTCCCCCCATCCGGATAGAAGGAGAGAAAAAGAAGTGAATGCGCAGCGAATGACTGTGTACGATCCGGTTCTTGCCGGAAAGCAACAAGCCGGGCAACACGATGCCGGTAGAAAAAGCCAAGGGGCGAGAGCGAGGCTATGCCGAGGCTATGCCGGAAACAATCATGCCGGTAGATATGAGACCGGGCAAAACTATCGAGCTGCAAGGGCAGCGTACGAGGAGGAGGAAATAGATCCCCCAAGGTATCGGCAGCAAGGGCCGCGGTACCGGAATGTCACGATGAAGCCGATTCCACGAAACCGGCAGCATACCGGAACCCATTGGGAGAACGCACAGGAGAGAGATACTTACCGGAACGGGATGCGAGGCACCGTCTGGATAGAGTATACTTGTCGAAATGATCGAGGAGGAAGGTCCTCCAGGTCCAAAGTGTTTTGGCCCAAGGATCATGAAAGAAAAACCACCAGTTCGCAACTTTATGTTGCCCCGTGACACAAAGACGTATGACGGCACCACGAAGCCGGAAGATTGGCTCGCGGATTACGTGACCGCGGTATACGTTGCGAGCGGTGGAGGAACCGTAGCGGGAGGAGGAAACCGGCGTTGGGCCGTGAGGATCATACCATCGTTTTTGGTTGGACCGGCAAGAATCTGGCTAAACAACTTGCCGGCAGGAAGCATAAATGGCTGGCTGGATTTTGAGGAGGCCTTTGTGAGCAATTTCAGCAGCACCTATCGAGAGGCCAAACAGGCCGCGACAACTTGCTCTGTGCGTGCAGCGCCGAACGAAAGCAGACCGGGATTATCTAGCCCGGTGGAACACCACAAGGAACTCCTGTGAGGGGGTGATCGAGGCACAAGCCATTGCTTGGTTTAGCAGTGGATGCAGAAGAGGTTCACCGTTGTGGCAAAAGTTGCGGCGCAACATGCCGACAACGTTGGCGAGAGATGATACGTGTGGCGGATAGCTATGCGTTGGGAGACCCAACGCAACCGGCGGTCTAACCGGGCCGGAACAGCCGCGCCACGAACAACACCGGGACAACCGGAATAACAAAAGAAGGGAAGATTTTCCGGATCGAAGGTACGGTCCGCGACAAGTTCTTCTTTGTGCAGGAAAACTTTGAGACTAGCGACAGCCGAGGCAAAAACCGGATCGCAGCCATGGGCGGGTCCTAAGAAACAATGGGTGGAAAAGAAACCACTGGGTCGAGAAGAAGAACTGCAAGAACCCGCGAAATACACCATGGAAGCTGCCATGGATCAACCTTGCCGGTGGCACACGCCGAATCCGGCACATCCGTCAAACCATCGACGAAGGATTGTACCTGGACCAAGTACTTGATGCAAAAAGGAACAAGAAAGGATGCGCGGCCACCGCAAGACATGCCGCGGCAGCAACAACGACTACCGCCACCACCACCACTTACCGGGGCAAACGCCTTACCGGTGCAGCCAAACCGGCAAGAATGCGGCAAGTTAACCGGGTGGAGCTAAATGATAACCTCGCAGCACCACCGGCACCTTTAGGCCGGAATGTTTACGAAGATCCGCATCGTGCTGCGTTGTCTTTGTCAATGAGCCAACAGACCGGCAAAGTGTACACCGGCGCTCCATGGAGGTCAATGCTGTGATGCCGGCAGTTCCCAAGTACATGATGTGGTCCAATCAGAAATTACCTGGTCATCCAAGGATCACCCAAAGATCATGCCGAATCCGGGTGGATATGCTCTTGTTGTGGACCCGATCATGAAAGGGCCGCAAACTCGAGTGAAGTTCAGCAAGGTGCTGATAGACAATGGCGATAGCATCAACATCATGTACAAGCACACCATGCAAACGCTGGGCATAACAGAAAACATGCTTCAGCCAACGCGCACAACGTTCCATGGGATCGTCCCTGGCTTGTCCTGTGCCCCGATAGGAAAAGTTCGGGTGGACGTGGCATTTGGAGGACGTGACAATTGCCGGGTGGAAAATCTGGAGTTTGAGGTGGTGGATCTGGACAGTCCCTACCATGCATTCTTTGGGAGACCGGCGTTGGCTGCTTTCATGGCCACCACTCATACGGCTTACCTCAAGATGAAGATGCCGGCACCTCGTGGGCCATTGACTGTGGTGGGAAACTATAAGATCTCACCGGAAATCGTGCATCTGCCGGATCAAACCTAGCAGAATCGCTGGTGATCGCGGAGGAAAAGAAAAGAATGCGACAGCTGTTGCGCTGGCTCAATCCTCACAAATGAGTTTGGCGGCAATGAGTGAAAACATGGGCACACCGGCGTTCAAGCCAACCAATGAAACAAAGAACATTGTGCTGGATCCGGCTTACCCAGAGCGCACCGTTCGTATCGGCGCCGGCCTTGATCAAGCATAGAAAGCGCGCTCGTCGGCTTCCTCCGTGAGAATCGGAATATCTTTGCCTGGTCAATCGATGATTTGGTAGGTGTTCCGAGGAGCTGGCTGAGCACTCTCTAAACGTCCGGAAAGATGCCAAGCCGGTGCGGCAACCACTGCGTCGGTTCGCTGAAGACAGAAGAAAGATCATAGGAGAAGAAGTAACCAAGCTGCTTGTTGCCGGATTCATTGTGGAGGTCACGCACACAGAGTGGCTGGCCAATCCGGTAATGGTTGAAAAGAAGAAAGATGAGAACACGAGGCAAAAGCTCCGAAGGTGTGGCGCATGTGCATCGACTACACCAACCTGAACAAGGCTTGCCCAAGAGATCCTTTTCCTTTGCCACGAATCGATCAAGTGATTGATTCAACTGCTGAGTGTGAGTTGTTGTCCTTCTGGATGCCTATTCCGGTTTCCACCAAATTCCCTTAAAAAGGAAGATCAAATAAAAACTGCGTTCATTACCCCTGCAGGGCTTATTGCTATGTCACTATGCCTTTTGGGTTGCGCAACGCTGGTGCAACGTACCAGCGCTGTATGCAAAAATGCTTGTTTGATCAAATTGGAAAAAATGTGCAAGTCTATGTGGATGACATCGTGATAAAAACTAAGGTAAAAAACACTTTAATCGATGACATCCGGCAAACATTCGACAACCTAAGGCGGTTCCGGATGAAACTCAATCCGGCAAAATGTACCTTTGGTGTCCCCGCCGGCAAGCTGCTCGGTTTCCTGGTTTCAAGCCGGGGCATAGAGGTTAATCCGGTAAAGATCCGGGCGATAGAAAGAATGGCTATCCCTCGAGAGTTAAAAGATGTGCAAAAGTTTACCGGAAGCTTGGCATCGCTGAGCCGGTTTGTAAGCAGGTTGGGAGAAAAAGCTCTGCCACTCTATGCTCTCATGAAGAAATCGACACGTTAAATGCTGGACCCCTCAGGCAGACGCAGCGTTTAAGGAGCTAAAAACGATGCTAGCCACAGCACCCATATTGGCTTCACCTCTAGAAAGGGAGCCTATGCTGTTATACATAGCAGCAACAAACCGGGTTGTGAGTGTAGTGGTTGTGGTTGAAAGAGAAGAGGAAGAAAAAACCGTCCAGAGGCCGGTATACTACTTGAGCGAGGTGCTCTCCCTCTCAAAACAAAACTACCCTCACTTCCAGAAAATGACTTATGGCGTGTACATGGCCGCCACAAAACTCAAGCACTACTTTGAGGAGCACCCCATGAAGGTGGTGAGTGAAGCACCAATTTCCGACATCATGTGCAACAAAGATGCCAGCGGCCGGATTGCAAAATGGGCGATCCAGATATCACCGTACGTGCCGGTATATGAAAGAAGAGATGCCATAAAATCACAGGCTTTGGCTGATTTCCTTGTTGATTGGGCGGAGATGCAATACAAACCGCCAGATCAGAGGATAGAATACTGGAAGATGCACTTTGATGGATCTAAGCTCAAGGAAGGTCTAGGTGCCGGTGTGGTGCTTACTTCACCAAAAGGAGACCACCTCCGGTATGTTTTGCAAGTACATTTCAGGGCATCGAACAATGTCGCTGAATATGAAGCTTT
The DNA here is from genome assembly GCF_019359855.2 of Lolium perenne. Taxonomy (NCBI): domain Eukaryota; kingdom Viridiplantae; phylum Streptophyta; class Magnoliopsida; order Poales; family Poaceae; genus Lolium; species Lolium perenne. Next base: position 93,779,880 of record NC_067250.2, on the reverse strand, counting down.
GATCCATGGGCTTAAGGTCGCAAAAGAAATCGGTGCACACCGGATCATTTGCTATGGCGATTCAGACCTTGTGGTACAGCAGTGCTCAGGAGATTGGGATGCAAAAGACGCCAACATGGCCTTGTACCGGTTTCACGTGCAAAAGATTGCCGGATTCTTCGAAGGATGTGAGTTTCACCATGTGCCGCGAGCAGAAAATGAAGCCGCGGATGCTTTGTCCAAGTTGGGCTCATCTAGGCAAGAAATTCCTCCCGGAATAGCTTTGGCTCACCTAAGAATGCCATCGATCGAGCCGAGCCCGGAATCAGAATCAATTTTTGTACCAGAGTCACACGTAGTACCCATGGATATCGATGAAGGGAACCCGGGGACTGCTCCGGTAGGCTCGGGGACTGCTGTACCCATACCGGAAGAAACGATGCTGGTAGATAGCATGGAGATAGATGCACCGGTGTTTTTGGTTCGAGAAATACCATCATGGGTTAAACCTATTAAGGAATTCCTGATCAGCGGCACCTTGCCGGCTGACGAAAATGAATCAAGGAGGATACAAAGAAGGTCCAAAGCTTACACATTCATCAATGGTGAGGTGTACAAGAGAAGCGTTACCGGTGTCCTTCAAAGATGTGTGGAACCGGAGGAAGGAAAAGAAATGCTTGAGGAAATTCACCAAGGAGAATGTGGGCATCATGCTTCATCAAGGGCTTTGGTAGCAAAAGTATTCCGGCATGGGTTCTATTGGCCCGCTGCTTTGGAGGACGCTGAGGATTTGGTAAGAAAATGCAACGGCTGCCAGAGGTACGCCAAGCAAAATCATACCCCAGCATCCGGTTTAAAGACAATACCGCTAACATGGCCATTCGCTGTTTGGTGCCTTGACATGGTTGGACCATTCAAAACTGCAAGAAGCAGCATGACTCACATCTTGGTCATGGTGGATAAGTTCACCAAGTGGCTGGAAGTAAAACCTATCGCAAAGTGTGATGGGCATACAGCTGTGAAATTCTTGAAAGATGTCATTTTGCGGTATGGATACCCGCACAGCATCATCACTGATAACGGAACCAACTTTGCTCAAGGTGAGTTCAAAAGGTTCTGTGAAGAAAAGAACATCCGGTTGGATTTGTGCTCAGTGGCACATCCACAGGGCAATGGCCAAGTAGAAAGAATGAATGCCTTGGTGCTTTCCGGTATCAAGCCTAGACTCATTGATGCGGTGGAAAAGTCACCGGGATGTTGGCTCGATGAGCTACCATCAGTACTGTGGAGTATAAGAACAACTCCAAACCGGTCTACCGGATACACTCCCTTCTTCATGGTTTATGGAGCAGAAGCGGTGATACCAACCGATATCATCCATGATTCACCAAGGGTACAGCTCTATACTGAGCAAGAGGTCAAAGAGGCCAGAGAAAACGATGTGGACTTGCTAGAAGAAGCAAGAGAGCTGGCTTTGGCACGAACAGCCATGTACCAAAGAAACCTAAGACGCTATCATAACCGGAAGGTTAACCCAAGAGTTTTCCGGGAAGGAGATCTTGTACTTCGCACAGTGCAGCGCACTGAAGGCCGACATAAGCTCTTGCCACCATGGGAAGGTCCCTTCATTGTAAGCAAGGTGCTTCACAATGATGCATACTACTTGATAGATGCACAGGAATGGAAGAAAGGAAAGGCGGACAGGTCCGGCGAGGAGAGCAAGCGTCCATGGAACGTAGCTCTGTTGCGTCCTTTCTACTCTTGAAGTGGTGGTGTAAGAAGTTCCTTTTTGTACCTTATATGCTATGAATAAAAGATGCCGGAACCTTGAGTGAATCTCGGGGACTACCCCAACTTAAGTTGCATGTAACTTGTCTATTTTTTCAGTTTACCGGTTGCTTATTGAATGTTTTTTCTTTCCGGTTTAGTAGTGTGCTAAATCCTACCGGAGTCTTCGACTCTGCTGCTGTCCGCAAACCGGCTTCATGGCAAGCAAGATAAACCGGTAGGAGATAAGCACATGAACTGCGAAAAGGGAGAGCAGGAAAGAACAATCCGGAAGGTTTAACTAACCCCGGTTTAACCGGTTTTTTGCAAAATTTCAAAGTTATTTCTAAGTTCAAGAAGATGCTTGTTTGGTGAAAGAACCTTGTGCTCATACGCCAAAGAACGCCCAGAGAAGGCAGGCAGAGCCAAGGCAAAAGAACCAAGTATGCATCAAATTGGATGCGGAAGCAATTGAGAAATCTTTGCAGTGCAGGATAAAAGCGGAACCAAAAGCAAAATATGTTAAGGCAAACTCATAAGTACTTAGCTACCGGTATAACTTACCGGCAGGAAATGTTGTAGCACAACCACAGGCAAACTTAAGTTTTACATCATAAGCCCCGGTATTCCGGGGCAGAATTTAACAGATATTGTCTTAAAGCAACAGGACCAACAGATATAATGAGCAAACACTTCAAAGGAGATCATCATGCAGCAGGGGCTTCCGGAGGAGCATCGCCGGCACCAGCATCGCCCAGGACCTCTTCTTCGGCTTCATCCTCCTCCTCGTCGAGATAATCCGTGACGCCAGGAGGGGGAGGGATGAAGGTGCGCATGTCGGCATACTCCGCGATGCGGTACGCGCGATCCTGCCGCTTGGCGGAGAGGATCGGGTCCAGATCCGTTTCTGCGCCTTCGCGCACGCCGGTAAGGGCGTCCAGATTGAGCTCCGGGTACCAAGAGCAGGCGACGCGGAGGGCGGAGTCCGCTCCAGCGCGGGCAGCAGAGCACTGCCACTCGCGGATCCTCCTGCCGGCACCTTTCAGGCGGTCGTTGATGAGGGAGAAGGTGTCCGGCACCTCCTCGCCAGGCCATAAAGTCCTGTATAGCTGGGTAGCTACATCAGGGATGTCCGAAAGATTGCGGTCTATGCAGCGCATATGGGACACCCGCGCGTTAAGCGCGACCAGATGGTCCTTGGGCGTCCATGGCACGGTAAGATCCGCTTGGCCTTTGTCCTTGCGCTGCGCGTCGACCTTCTTGACGGCATACCTCTGCGAGTCCGGAAAGAGGCCTGTGCAAAGAAAGAAAAGAGACCGGAGAGAAAAGAAACCGGAAGAAAAAGAGACCGGAGAGAAAAGAATCCGGAAGAAGAGAGACCGGACGGAAAGATAGCGGAAACAAAAATGGGGTCGAAGGAAAAAAGGCTCGTATGCAGTAGTCAAAGTGTAAAAGAAAACAACTTACGGAGGGCAAGTGTGTCGGTCTGCAGGATCAGCTGATCGCACTCCTTGTGCCCCTCCTCCAGCCGCGCGGCCTTCTCCTCGGCACCCTTCCGGGCCTTGGTCATCTCCTCCAGCTCTGCCCGCAACACCACAGTGGCATTGCAGGCATTCTCCAGAGCCTCGTCCAACTTGGCCGCTGCAGTCACTTCAGCGGCCTTGAGGGCCTTGGCGTGGTCAAGCCCCAGCTGAATCAACTGAGACTTGAGCTCCTGGTAGCTGGTCTTGAGGGCGTTTAGCTCCTCCTGGTGCTGCCGGCTGAGCTCATCCTTCTCCCCTGTAGCCGGAAAAATGAGTGTTAGCAAGGTTACACTAGTAAAACTGAAAAGAAACCAAGTTCAAAGGAGAAAGGAAAAAATAGTACGTTGGGCCGTGGCGAGCTGCTCCTTGAGAGCATCGATGGAAGCTTCCGGGATCACTGTTGAACAGAAATTGTAAATATCACAAGGAAAAGAGGTTTCCGGTAGCAAAGATGCCGGTGAAACGAAAAACTTACCTTGGCACTTGTCATGTGCCTCAGCGAGCTCCCGGTGCTCCCATAAAAGCTCCTCGAAGAGGGCCTTCCGAGTGTCAGCGGTGACCTGTTCAAGAAAAAGAAGAAATAAGGTAAAATTTTGCGCTAAGAACAAAGTTCTTAACCCGAAACTCGGGGACTGGCAGTGCCGGTTTTGCGTTTCTAAGTTAAGTTTTGCGCTAAGAACAAAGTTCTTAACCCGAAACTCGGGGACTGGCAGTACCGGTTTTGCGCATTTCTAAGGTAAATTATGTGTTAAGAAGAAGATGTTTAACCCGAAACTCGGGGTAGGTGCCGGTTTTGCGCTAAAAACTTAAGTTAAGTTTTGCGCTAAGAGCTGCGCTCTCACCACAAAACTCGGGGACTGGGAAGATAGACAAGAGAGAAACCGGCATGAAACTAAGGAAAAGATAAAGCAGAACCGGAAACGAAGAAACCGGCAAAGGTTGAAAGTTAATAGAACATACCGTCAGATTGTTCGTGGAATCGTACCACGCGCTGTCAAGCTCTTTTACGGCAGCCCGGAGCCGCATGAAGTGCTCCTCAGAACACCGATCCCCGACAGGATCAGGTGCCGGCAGCCGATCCTTGCCCATGCCGCGGGTCGCCGGAGTGATGTCCGCGGCGTTCCACTTTTGGGCCTTCGGGGGGCGGTGCCCGGGGTCCCGGGCTTGGCGCTGGAACTCCGTAATGCGGCCGAGGAGGCCGGTGGCCTTCATGCCGGCGCTTTGGCAGCCTTGGAGACGTGCAGCACCAAGGGCTGCTGGCCGCCCGAAGGGCGGCTGGAGGCCGTCGCCTTCCCCTTGATGAGCTTGGAGGGCTTGGGCGGCGGCGCGGTAGAAGAGGCCCCGGCAGTCTTAGCCGGCGGCGCGCCGGGAGCGGCCTTGGAGGGCTGGGCGCGAGGAGCCTCGGGCGGAGGCATGAGGATGGTGCGTGGAGAAGGGGAGCGCTAGGAGCGTCACCCGTCTTGGAGCCTTCCGGCGCGGAAGATTCCGGCGCGGAGGTTGTCTTTTCGAGGACGGGAGGAGCAAAGGCTCCGCCCGCCGGCAGCTCGTCTTCTCCGGCGCCGGTGTTGCGGCGCCGGTGTCTTGGTGTTCCGGGAGGAAGGAAAGATCCTCCTCCGTGCGGTGATCCCGACGGTGAAGGGGCCGCACGCCCCGAATTTGTTGTGCCCCCCGAAAGGGAGGCAGAGGTGTTGCCGGCACCAGATGGTGCCGGGCTTGAACGAGGAGGAGGGGTTGAGGTCCTTGCGGATCCCTCAGAGCCCGATGGCCTTGGGCCAAGCTTGAGAGCGGGGCTGAGAAAAAGAAAAAAGACAAGTGGTTGAGAAGAAGCAACCGGAAAAAGAACTTAGCAAAAAAGGAGGCAAGCCGGAAAATGAAATTACCCGGAAGCGGTTGGCATCGCTTTGCGCCCGTAGCGGCGCACGCCCACTTCTTTCTCCCCCACGGGCTCCGTCCGGAAGCGCTTGGAGGGAGGAGCATGGCTGGAGCCGGCAGTAGATGCCGGCTGCTTGTTCTTCTGGCCCTGGGCCATGAGTTTGTCCACAAACTCAGGACCGGCATCGGCGCGCAGGGGCGGCACGCGCTCGTGGATCTGTGAGTTGGATATGGCTAAGAAGCGATTCGCAAGAAAGCGATAATGGCAAAGTATAAGAAGCCGGAAAAGAAAATACCTCGAGCACAACCAGCTCCTCGGGGTTTCCGGTGGGCTCCGGCGGGTCCCGGCCAAGGCGTGCAGCCGGGGTCTTCCCCATCTTCAGGTCCTTCCAATAGATGTAGGGATCCGGGTCGAAGGAGTCAAAGGCACGCTTCCGGAGAGGTCCTCGCGGCTCTGCCTGGATAGAGGGGAAGCGGTCCCTGGCCTGAAACAAGGTAAAAAAGAAGGTTAGCAAAAGCAGAAACTTACCGGCAAAGACAACCCCAAGTGCGTAATCTCTTACTTCTTGGGTCGGACGGTTAGAGGAACTGAGGGGAAGGAGGCCCCATTCCCAAGTAAAAGGCATAGCAGTTTGACAAATCTGCTTAGCCTTGAGAACAACATCTTTCTTGCTTGAGAGCACGGCCAGTGATCTTGGTAGGATCGCCTGGGCCATACATCTCGCTCATCCTATGTGCGCGGCGCTTAAGAGGAAGCACCCGGCGCGATATGAAAGTCCGGATGACATCGTCGGAACAGATGTTGGTCTCCTTCTTCAAGGAGGCCAAGAAGCGCACCACCCGATTGGTTTCGGCATGTTCTGTCCTCGGGTTGTAGCTCCAGTTGGCTCTGCTGGGGGGCCCCTCTTGGTATGGAGGAAGGTTGATGCGATCGGCGCGGCCGGTGTTCTTCACGTAGAAGAAAGTTCCTTGCCAGGTGCGGCAAGACTCGAGGCCGGTAAACTTAAGAAAAGTGCTCCCTTGGCGGGAGCCGACGATGCAGGAGCCGCCTTTGCACGGGCGGCTTGGGCTTAGGAATCTCCTTGCCCTGGACGGAGTTGATCCGCAAGTTGAAGAAGCGGGCAAACGTCTCACAAGTGGGACGAATGCCGATGTAAGCCTCCATGAAGGTGGCATAACAAGAGAGATAGAAAATGGCGTTGCCAGGAAGGTGGTGAGGTTGGAGTTCGTAGAAATCTAGGAACTCCCGGAAAAAAGTAGAGGCGGGAAGGCCGAAGCCACGCTCAAAGTGAGCAAGAAAAACAACAAACTCGTCGTCTTCCGGATCCGGTTCGATCTCGTCATCCGGAATCCGACAGGAAACTCCTTCCGGAATCCTTCGAGACCGGTACAGCCAATCAATCTCGAACTCAGTAACGTTGGAGCCCATCCAGGCTCCGCGAGTGGGTGGGGAAGGCTCCTCGCCGGAAGATTGGCTGGAGCTGCTAGAGGCTTGGCCAGAGCTGCTGGCCTCTTGGCTACCGGAAGCTTGGCTAAAGCTACCGGATTCTAGGTTGCCGCCGGACTCTTGGGGGTTACCGGATTCCTGCTGGCTGCCGGAATCGGTTTCCATTGGATCTGAGGCCGTAGATTCACCGGGAGAAGGTCTACGGCGCTTAAGAGAAAGGGAAGAAGAAGATGCGGAGGAGGATTCCTCGTCGGACATCGCGAGGGTAGGTGGAGAAACAGAAATCCCAGACTCGAACCCCGCGTGAAGATCTACGAGTAAGAGGAAAACCAAAGAAAAAGGAGCAAATGAGAACACCAAAGGCTCAAGATCTGGAAAGCAAGCGAACGGCGAGTAAAGAGAAATTAATACCAACCTTGAGCGGCGCGGTCGCTGGGGAGAGAGTTTGCTGGCGAAGAAGCGGGTCTACAGCCGCCGGCGAGCACCGTCGACGGCGAGGCGGAGAAGCTCGCGAAGAAGCACAAATGCGGCAGACGCGAAGAAGTTGCTGCCGAAGATCTCCGCACAGCGAAGTCCGGCGGCGGCACGGCGTGAGTTCGCCGGGCACCGAAGCTCGAACGGGCGACGGCGGACGGAGAGCGGCGGAGGCGCAAAGGCGTGGAGCTCTGTGCGCGAAGGAGAAGAATGCGAGGAAGATGAAGAGGAACGGGCAGTTGCGTTTATATAAGAGAGAGAAAGTGGGCGTGGAACCGCTGGGCCGCGGCGGTTCGCCTCGCGGCCCACGGCGGTTCGCATCATGGGCCGCCACGTGTCAAGGAGATACACGCAAAAACAGGAGGCCACACGGAGATACCCAAAGGATCCAGAGCGGCTAGTGGGATCCGCTGCGGTGCATTTAATGCGTGCGCGGGAGTCGAAACGATGTGACAGCGGACACTGGCGCGTCAGTTACAGTGCGCATGTCACTGACAGGCGCGGGGCCCGATATATTCTCGACTTCGCCGAGGAAGGAGCAAAGACACGTGGTGCCGGAAAAAAGAGGTGCCGGAACAAGCCTTGCGAAGAGAAGAAAAGGAACAAGGGTAAAGGTGCCGGAACTTAGCTCAAAAGATGAGTGGCTAAACCGGTATCTTAAAAAGATGAAAACCTGGCATGGTCTGTAGGAAAGAATCCTCCAGACTATACCAGCTTCGGGGACTAATGTTGGGGGGATAACCCCCGGTATGCCAAAGGCATGCCAAACCGGAGGGTTTGAGCCATCAAGATACCGGTTTAATGTTCTTACCGGAAGCCTAGTAGGAATCCGGGAGAGCAAGGCTAAGCCGGTATCCCCAAAGGGGTATGCCGGAACCCGGTAAAGAAGATACCGGAAAGGAGAGCCTGTCGGCAGGTCTGGTCAAAGATTCTCTTCAGAGCAAGAAGACAAGGATGAGCCAAGCAAAGTAACTTTATTCGAGCCACGGCGCCAAAGAGAGGGTGACGTCCAAAGAAGCCGGAGGACATCGGCAGCCCTGATAAAAGAAGGCCCGGTGTCATCTATGATTAAAGTAGCTTTGTACGAGTCTGTTAAAGTAGCTTTGTACAAAGTCTTTGTTAAAGTAGCTTTGTACAAAGAACTACGTAAAGTAGTTTGTCCAGTCAAAGATGCCATTAGGGTTTCTTGCAGTGTAAGCCACCCTCTCCCCTATATAAGGAGAGGGGGCAGCCCATCTTCGCAGGCAAGTATGTACGCGTGTATGTAGGAAGGCAGAGCCTGTAACCTGTGTGAATCTATGAACATGGTGATCTAGAGGGAGTTCTTCCTTGTGTCTTTCTTCTTCAACTTCTGGCCTTGGCCAAGTTCTTGAGGAAACCATCCGGAATCTCTTCCCACCTGATCGCAAACCCTCCCCCGAATCCTCTTGCGTCCATTCGGCCCCAATCTAAGCCATCCTATGGCATCTGCTCGTTCACCACGACGACACCTGGAGATGGACAACCTCAGGGATATACTCCACGGCCTCGGCATATCGCTGTCAGTTCACCTGAGCCTTCCCTCCCTTTAGAACGGCAAAGGTTTGGAAGGCTCACGCGGAGCCAAAGTGTCATTTCTTCACTTCGTTGGTGCTGCATGGAAATATTTTGACAGCGGAGAATCTGGCTATTTGGGGATAGTCTCATGACCCAATTTGCAAGCTTTGTAGGATCCATCCTGAAACAGTGCAGCACCTCCCGTTGGATTGCAGCTTCTCTAAGTTGGTTAGGGAGAAAATCTTCGAGTGGAATGCCACAATTGGAGTGGCCCTTCCTTCCTTGGGACACAACATCGACTCTTGTGGGACTACATGGTGACGGGATCCCTAAAGGAAAGCGGAGGGAGGCAAGCGGAGCCCTCATATACACCATGTGGGGAATTTGGAAGGAGAGGAATAGGCGGGTATTCCACAATAAGGCATTGCAACTGGACTTGGTGGCTCATCTAGTTTGGGAGGAGATCTCGCAGAGGGCTTTTGCCCACTCTCAAGACCCATGAGACATTGCTGCGGCTTCGTAGAATGCCTTGTTTTTAGTCTTGTTGCGTTACTCTCTTTGCTACGGCAAAGACTTTCGTAATGGAACACTCTATTCTATCTAATCGGATGGCAGGATCGACAGCTTTAAAACTCAAAAAAATATGGAGTTGCACTGTGTGTCCAGGTCATCCTAGCTACTCATGGATTCGTCGGGTAGTTTCCCGAGCCATGATCTTGCGGCTCTACACATATGCAACTGCAGATATTGCATGGTGGTGGTTTTCGTGCCACCCTGTATTTTGACGATTTGCAAGTTGAAAGGACACGGATGTCGCCTAGAGGGGGGGGGGGGGGGTGTGAATAGGCGGCTTAAAACTTTTACCAGATGGGCTTAACAAATGCGGAATAAAACTACCGTTTACTTTGTCAAACCCAAAGCCTATATACTATGGTTCACCTATGTGCACCAACAACTTATTCTAAGCAATGGTTCACCTATGTGCACTAACAACTTATGCTAAGCAATACAAGCAACTTATGTGATAGCAAGATATATATGACTTCAAGCACGATGGCTATCACAAGGTAAAGTGCATAAGTAAAGAGCTCGGGTATAGGAATAACCGAAGTGACGCGGAGACAACGATATATCCCGAAGTTCACACTCTTGCGAGTGCTAATCTCCGTTGGAGCGGTGTGGAGGACAAGTCACTCCAAATGCACGAGGGCCACCGTATTCTCCTCGAGAATTCCCACCAAAAGGGATGTCCTCGATCCACTATGGAACCTTAGGGAGGTCACCGAACCCGCACAAAGCTTGGGGCTATCTCCACAACTTAATTGGAGGCTCCCAATAAACTGCCACTAAGGCCTTGCCCTTGAAGAATCTCCACAACTTAATTAGAGTCCCCAAGAACACCACTAAGATGCCACAAAGGCCTTGCCCTTGAAAAATCTCCACAACTTAATTGGAGTCCCCAAGAACACCACTAAGATGCCACAAAGGCCACTAAGCCGTCTAGGGTCCAAAGACCCAAGAGTAACAACCTTCTTGCTTTCACTTCCACGAATCACCGTGGAGAACTCAAACCGATGCACCAAATGCAATAGCAGGAACACCACAAAGATGCTCAAGTACTTCTCTCTCAAATTCCAACAAAGCTACAAAAGCTATTGGGGGGAATAAGAGAGGAAGAACAAATAGGAGGAGGAACACCAAATTTCTCCAAGATCAAGATCTAGTGGATTCCCCTCACAAAGAGAGGGATTTGATTGGTGAAGATGTAGATGTAGATCTCCTCTCTATTTTCCCTCAAGAATATGCAAGAATCATGAGAGGAATCAACAACTAGGACAAGCTTTGAAGGACAACAATGGAGGGGAGAGAGAGAGTGAACCAACCAGCCCAAGGAGGAAGAAGGGGGTCTTATATACCCCCTCCCAACGAAATATGACTTGGGACCTCCCAGGCCGGAAAATCCGCCCCCGGGCCGGATTATCCGCCCCCAGAAAATCGCCCCTGGACTCGGGCCTGATATTTGGCCGTATTTTCCATTCGGGCCGGATTATCCGCCCCCCCAAAAAAACTGGCAGACACATCAAAACGAGAATGATCATAACTTGAGCATCCGGACTCCGATTTTGATGATCTTGGGCTTGTTTCGAAGCTAGTAACAAGCTCTACAAGATCATGCATGGAACCATCATAGTCCAGCAAGGGAGGATATAAAAAAATGACGAAAGGTTTGACCTATCTTAAAAAAGACATACCGGTAAAACCTCCAACCTTGAAAATGCAACAAGTTGCCCGTGCAAAAACCATTCTTGATGAACTAGAGCTTGTCATGAGAATAAGTACAAGCTCTAAAACATCACATGGATAAGATCCAAATAACAACCAAGAAAGATATGCAAGGATGCAAAAGTTTGAGCTCTCCGAAGGATACGATCGAGTTACTCACTCGAGAGCCCTCTTGATAGTACGACAACTAAACTATAAACCGGTCTCCAACTACACCATGAGACCGGTGAGAAAGAAATCCTATCAAGAGCAAACCTTGACCTTGCGCATTCCACTTGAGCTTGATGATGACGGTCTTGACCACAACAAGATGGAACACCTTTCTTGATTGTGCTTGCTTGATGAAGTCATGCGAAATGCTCCCCCATACTCCACTATGGGAGAGCTTCTTCTTCGGCGCGTCTTCACATATCCATGATCACCATATGGATATCAAGCTTCAAGCATATGATCTCTTCGAGTTGGCTCATCTTGATCTTGCACTTCATTTCTTCATTCTTCATCATGTTGATATCTTGAAGTAACTTGAGGGCTCACTTCATCTTCATCTTCAAGACATACTTGACACTTGATATCCTTCATCAATTTCTTCTTATTGCAACCTTGAAGCCAACATATGGTTCAAGCATTGCCTATGGACAACTCTTCATCTTCATCTTCAAGACATACTTGACACTTGATATCCTTCATCAATTTCTTCTTATTGCAACTCTTGAAGCCAACATATGGTTCAAGCATTACCTATGGACAACACCTACAAATATAACTCAATGCAAACATTAGTCCATAGGGATTGTCATTAATTACCAAAACCACACATGGGGGCTCCATGCACTTTCAATCTCCCCCATTTTGGTAATTGATGACAATCTCTTTGAGAGGGTTTATATAAGAAATTTAAGTAACAAACAAGTTGAATATATAGAGCAAACTCCCCCATAATATATGCATGTGTGAATGATCTTGACTTTCATTGCATATATTGGCATTCAAAGCCTAGTGGAGTTTCCTCTAAATATTCAACTATGAAAAGCAACAAGATGCAATGCAATAAAGGCACATGCTTAAGCACAAAGCAAAGACATAACCAAATTCCCTTAAATCCTCCAAACTTCTCCCCATTGGCACCAATTGCCGAAATGGGTGAAAAATTTAGAAGGCCAATATAGTGAGAGTTCCTCCATAGCGTGTGCATTTCTCATAATTTGAGTGGATTCAAATGCACGTATCCAATAACGAATATTCGGAAGGAATCACACTATAGATAGGATCAAAGATTGCAAAAAGATAACAAAGTCAAGAAGCTTCAACAAATGAAGCAAGCAACCAAATGAACCACAAAGAAGATACCAAAAAAATATAGATATTATGATAAGATCAAGAAGATTGCTCTAAATAATATGAGGAAGCTCCCCAAGGTTTGTGCACAAAACTAGACAATTTGCATTGGAGTATAAAGTGCACGAACATGGAATCATCACTCCCATAATATCATTCAAAACAAAAGATACCAAGTGAATCAAACTCTAATGATCACCACAAAGTAGTGCCTTAAATAAAATGAGGAAGCTCCCCAAGGTACATGTATAAATTAAAATGTTGCATTTAAATACAATATGCATAACATTGAATCCTCACTCCCTCATTTCCATTTAAAACACAAAGATTTGCAATAGATCATAGATAGAAAATTAAGCTTAACACTTGCAACAAACAAATGGTTGAGCAACAAGTAAGAGGCACCATAATAAAAGGCTCAACCAAGAGGAAATATGAAAGGCATGACAAAGCATATTATATGACTATTACAAGGATGAGAAAATAGCATCATCATAGTCTTCAATGAATTATATTGCTTAGCATGACCAATCAACATGCAACAAATAAATAAGATATCAAATGGAGATGTATCATCTCTTATGTGTATAAGTTTCACTAAGTGGACAAAATCACTAAGATGTTTATCCACAAAGAAACATGTACACACAAAATAGATACACAAGAAATATAGCATGATATCTAAAATGAAGTCATGCAATATACCAATAAGAATTTTTGCTTAATAGCATGGCCAAAGGCTTAATTTTAACTTATTGTACATTCATGAACTTCAACCACAAACATCTAAAATACATCACAAATATCAACAAGGGATATAAGATAGTTGGGATGCATTGAAAAAGGCAACAAGTATCACAAACGAGGATACCAAAAGAAATAACTAAATTTTCACTTTCATCTATATTGCACACGTGAGAGCCTTAAGGAATTGATATGCAATAAAATTGCTAGATAGGCATAGTTGGGATGGATGAATCATGAGCATGATTTAATATACTTCCCAACAAATGCACTCATCTCAAATTACTCACATTTGCAATAAAGAGGTTTCATTAAAATCTTTGAAAGAAGCATAATATTTGCAAATCAAGAGATTCATGCCAAGATGCAACCACATGGTTGGATGCTAGAAAAATATGCATGAGAAGATACTTGTTACCGAGATAGCATTGATGTGGATGTAGTAGATACGAGTTCGTTGATCATCCTAGCTTGCCTCAAATTACCATTTAGTCACCACTTCTTCCTAAGTGTGAAACAAGCATCCAATGTATCTCCTTGTACCTAAAACAAAATTAAATACAAAATGGTTCCCAAACTAATTGGGTCCAAAGTAGTTAGATACACAACAACATATAGGACAAACTCCACAATACTATGTGCATATAGATATGAAATTGAATTTCATGCACATCTTAGCCAAATTAGGATTTGATGGAGTTTACCATATATATTGGATAAAATAAAGTAACACATGCCATAATATATACATATATTAAATATGCATGCACAATACTTTCAAGAACCAAAGGAAGATACAATTTGAACAAAACACCAAATAAATCAAGAGACAATGGTTGTCCAAATTATATCAAAGAATCAAATCAACACAAGATTGACTTCAAAGACTTATCTCATTATAAGAAGCTAATTAAACCTAAACACAAAGGAATGAGATAACCAACTCCCAATAGAGCAAGGTTCCAACAAATAAACCAAACCCTTGACACTTTTTATGATGGCACAAAGTACCAAAAAGAAAATTTATGTCTCCCAAAACCAAATTTTTGATAATGATCAAGAGATGTTAAGCATTCTAACAAATATAGGAGAGCTCCCCCAAGATTAGTGCATTATCTAGGATTTTTCATATGCATACAAAATGCACAAAACTAGGATCATCACGCTACCTATATCTACTAAAAATGCTAAGAAAGTTTAAATAGACAAATTAGATCCATAAGATGCAAGGAAGACACATGGGAGTCAATGCACAATAAATTCAAGGTAATGAATAAGGCAATTAAACACAAGAGCCAATGTAAATATGATCAATAAATATCTACCTCATAATAGATTGCCAATTGTCCTAGGACAAGAGGTATTAGGAAATATTTCCCGGTGGTAGTTTGTAAGTATACGTAAGATCATATTTACAACAAATAAAGCATATGGCAAAAGATAAGATTTAACCATCATGCAAAGAGAGTTTCTTGATAGCTTCAATTAGTCATACCAACATGCAAAGCAATTAATAGTATTCATACCAACATGCAAAGAAATTAATAGTATTCATACCAACATGCAAAGCAATTAATAGTATTCATACCAACATGCAAAGCAATTAATAGTATGACTTGAAGCACATGGTTTTCCAAAAATGTTTTGAGGGATATATTGTGAAAAACTATGCCAAGAAAAACTTTCAGAAATAAGATCCACAAATATATTAGCAATGAAGCCATTTAAGCAAATCGAAGCTTGTTTGAGCAAACATGCCACATAGGAGAGAGATAATTTACAATATCAATCCTATGTGACACAACCTCAAATGTTCACATTTTCTAGGCTTGTAATATGCACAAAACTTATTACTCCCCCATAACGTGATAAGGAATTTATTTTCACAGGAGGCAAATAATATCCAACTAGAGATGTTAATGGACATTAGAATTTGAATTTCTCATGAAGATGACATTCCACATAGAGACTAGATAATCTTGCAATATCAATTCTAAGTGATAATCTTCGTGTACACACATTGTTAGGATAGTGAAATTCCCAAAGGAATATCACTCCCCGAAAATGGGATAGTCCATTAATCGCTCATAAGAGCCATATAAGATACAACAAGATGCAAGGAGGCTCCAACACAAATACAAATACATGGTGTGCAACCCAACATACATAGACTTGTTTTCTCAAGAAAATCAAGTAGGAAGCACAACATATACAAACACATGTTAGGAACAAAACTAACACATGCAAAGGGGCGAGTAACTTTCAATATAAATGAGTTGAGCACATGTTACCGCAAGGAGGAACATTGAATATATGATAGAAGCAAGATAACCAAAAGACTTGGCTTGAGATAATATAAATGATGAATATCCCTTAATTCTTCATGATGTAACCAAGTCTCCAATGCCCTCCAACAATCACCTATTGATCAAGTTTTTGATTGTTGGTCCCCAACTAAGTTGGGTCCTAAGAGGTTAGTCACAATAGGCTTGGCAACCCAAATGGTTCTTTTCTTGACACCACTTTGAGCACCAACATATTTGGCAAACACATTGCCACCCTCATCCTTACGAAGAGAATAAATATTATCAATGGTGATAGAGTTGAATGAGGTACCAATAGTGCAAAAGGAGGAGATGTGGCCCTTCTCACGGCATATGTAGCAAGTTCTTTTCTTCTCCTTCTTCTCACTAGATTTCTCCACAATGGGAGCATTGGCTTGATTCTTCTTGGGAAGTGGAATTTCTTCAACTTGAGGTTGAATATGAGTTTGAGCTTGAGGCCGCTTCCCTTTTTTGCTTCTTCTTCAAAGGGCAAGATCTAACATGATGCCCTTCAATTTTGCACTTGAAGCAAACAATCTTGGCCGGGTATTTGACTTGTAATTGGCCCTTCTTATTCTTGTTTTTCTTGGACTTGTTCTTGTTGTTGGATTTGAATCCAAGTCTACTATTGTCATTGGGGTATTGTTGCACACTCAACATCGTGTCAAGTTTGCATTTCCCTTCATGACTCTTTACCAAGTCATTCTTCAAAGAAGTGACTTGGGCCTTGAGCTCTTTGATTTACTCTATATGGTTAGTAACAACACAAGTACTAGAGGAAGTAGAACCTTCATTGTTAGAGCAACAAGGCAAGGAAGATAATTCATCACAAGATTTAGCAATTTTATGAGTGGATGAATTACTAGGACTAGCACTTGGCAATATAGCTTTTTGAGTAGTAGTGCTAGTATCCACATGAGGCTCACAAGGTGTTGCCTTTGATATGATAGCCTCATGAGCTAAATTTAGCCTATCATGGGAGGCTAGAAGATTCTCATCGGAGCTAGAGAGCTTTCCATGATTTTCTTCCAATTTCCCATAATTGCTAGTTAGCAATTCAAGTTGAGCCCATAGCTCAACATTCTCCTTCAAGATAGATGCTTCACAAGAAGTAGAGTTAGTAGCACAAGCATCATCACAAGACATATCAAGAAGAGAAGGTAACATAGCATGCTCTTTTAAATATGAAGCTTGTAGTTGCTCATGTGACTTGGTGAGGATAGAGTGTTCACTCTCCAAGTGACAAGGTATTAACTTGTCAATGCCTACAAGTAGTAGACTAGGGTTTCGTTGGATGTAGAGGGCAAGTAGATCTCGAAGGTTTCAGCCGATAATCTTCTTGGTTTATTAGAGAAATTTCAAGATGCTCCTCGTATCCATCACTTTGTGCGAGCTCAACTTTCTGCTGGTGCCAGGTTTGCTATGATGATGATCAAAATCTGCTATCCCAAGTTTGACATGAGCCAGATTGTTACCAAGTGTTTAGCCAAGATGGCGAAAAGAAAAAGGGATGTTAGCAAGCTTGAGGATCATGTGACTCATGTTGCCGAAGATATGATGGATGAACTTCTTCGGATGGATGCTGACTTTTTCGTAAGGGGTAGTTACGCTGAACATAGTACTCGTGCTTCAAATACTGGACGGATGACCATAGATAATATACTGAGCCGCCATTGATACTTTTCCTTCTAACTTGTCGAGTTTTTTCAGGAATTGCGTCTTGTATGTTGTACACATATTCTATATTGTAAAGTTAATGAACATTTTTATTTTTCCTCCTCAAACCCCCGAGTGTTTCGGTGGTGAATCTCTTTATTTGTGTATGCGAGGTTATGAACCAAGGCACCCAAATTTTTATTGAATATACTATATTTGCGGGTACTAGCCCCCGAGTGTTTTGTTCTTGATTGCTATTTTGTACTTTCTTTTTATCTGGCGAGGTATTTAATACCAAGGCGAGATATTTTTGCCAGTTATATTTATATACTTGTAACTTCGAGGCATAAGCCCCCGAGCACGTCGAAGAAGAAGGTGTGTATCTCCACTATTTTTATTATATTGCAACACCGCGAGCCCGCCTCATTAAAAACCTTTCCCGGCCCCACTCGGTGCCCCGAAAAAGGAAAAGAGTGCGTCTGAAAACTCGCGGGTGTTTCAGTATATTGTAGTTTTACAAGGAGGACTATATTTCGACACTAAGCGTAAAAACGCCATAGTTGTGCCACGTTCCAGGGGTTCTTCTCGAGATTCCCTGTCTTCTTGTCCTTGATCCTGTACGCTCCTCCTTCGATGTGTTCTTGTCCGTGACTATGCTATGAGGTACTCCAAACCGAAAAACAATGCTCTTTACGAATTTTATTGCTGACGCTGCATCTGGTGAATTTATCGGCTTCGCTTCTATCCACTTGGTGAATTTATCGACAGCGACGAGCATGTACTCATATCCTCCTGGCGAGGCTTTGTGCAACTTTCCCACCATGTCGAGACCCCACTAAGCAAAGGGCCAGGATAAGGGTATTGGCATGAGTTCTGCTGCCGGAGAGTGAGGCTTTGCGGCGAATCTTTGACACGTGTCACAAGTTCGCACTATCTCCTTTGCATCCTCGATTGCTGTCAACCAGTAAAATCCAGCTCGAAAAACTTTGGCCGCAATAGCTCGGCTGCTCGCGTGATGACCACATACTCCTTCGTGTACGTCCTTTAGGATTATCCTTCCTTCTTCGGGTGTGACGCACCTTTGTAACACACCCGAACTACTTCGTTTGTACAACTCCCCTTTGACCACCGTGAAAGCTTTGGATCGTCTAATAACTCGCCTTGCTTCAACTGGATCGTCGGGTATTGTTTTCCTTAGGATATATGATATGTACGCCTGCATCCATGGGATTTGCACCATCAATACTAAATCCTGTTCCTCTTCTTCTTCTTCCAATGTTTTTTTCGCAGCCCCCGAGGGTTTATCGTTCTTCTCCTTCTTTATTGATTTCCTCGGCTTTGTGGATCTCTCTGTTATCTCCTCCCAGAACACGCCTGGAGGGATTGCGAGGCACTGTGACCCGATGTTTGCAAGAACGTCGGCTTCATCATTACTCAACCTGCTGATGTGGTTTACTTCGCATCCATCAAACAGCTTCTCCAGCTCGTTATACATTTCCTTGTACGCCACCATGCTATCATTGACTGCATCACATTGGTTCATGACTTGCTGAGCCACCAATCGTGAGTCGCCAAATATTTTTAATCGAGTTGCGCCGCAGGCTTTCGCCATCTTCATCCCATGTATAAGAGCTTCATATTCTGCCTCATTGTTTGATGCGTTTGGGAACGTCATCCGTAAGACATATTTCAGTTTGTCGCCTTCAGGTGATATGAGTATCACGCCAGCTCCAGCTCCTTCTAACCTTTTGGACCCGTCAAAGTTCATAGTCCAGGTTCTCGATAAATCCGGAGGTCCTGTGTTTTGCAACTCCATCCACTCTGCGATGAAGTCTGGTAGAATTTGCGACTTTATTGCCTTTCTTTTTTCATATGTGATGTCCCGAGGAGAAAGTTATATTCCCCAAAGGGAGACACGACCTGTAGCTTCTGGATTGTTGGGTATATTGGATAAAGGCGCCTCGTTGATCACTATTATCGGATGCGCCGAAAAATAGTGCCGCAGTTTTCTTGCGGTTGTGAATACTCCATATGCTAGTTTTTGATACTGCGGGTACCTCTGTTTTGAAGGCGATAATACTTCACTAATGAAATATACTGGCCTCTGCACTCCATGGAGTTTTCCTTCTTCTTCTTCTCTTTCGACAACTAGCGCCGTGCTGACCACCTGAGGTGTAGCCGCAATGTATAGCAGGAGGGGTTCCTTCTCTTTTGGCACCACCAAGATTGGGGGTGTCGAGATTACGCGTTTAAGATCCTCGAAAGCTCTATCTGCCTCTTCGTTCCAATGGAACTTATCTCCTTGCTTGATTAAGGCGTAGAACGGTAACGCCTTTTCTCCCAGTCTGGCGACGAATCTTCTTAAAGCTGCGACTCGCCCAGTTAGCTGTTGTATTTCTTTCAACTTTGTTAGCTTCCTCATTGTTACGATAGCTTGGATTTTTTCGGGATTAGCTTCGATCCCTCTTGATGAGACTAGGAACCCGAGGAGTTCTCCTGCAGGGACGCCGAAAGAACACTTCGTCGGATTCAACTTGAGACAAAATTTGTCGAGGTTGTCGAAAGTTTCCTTCAAGTCCTCGATTAATGTTGCCCCCTTTTTTGATGTTATGACGACATCATCAATGTACACTTGTACGTTTTTCCCAATCTGTGTTGCTAAGCATTTCTGCATCATCCGCTGATATGTTGCTCCCGCGTTTTTCAGACCAAAAGGCATTGTTTTATAGCAAAACACGCCATAAGGTGCGATGAACGCTGTTTTGACCTCGTCCTCTTCTTTCAATCTGATCTGGTTATAACCAGAGTAAGCATCCAGGAAGGAAAGACGTTCACATCCTGCCGTGCAGTCGATAATTTGATCGATCCTTGGGAGGGGAAAGTGATCCTTTGGACAATGTTTGTTGAGACACGTAAAGTCGACACACATGCGAAAGACTTTAGTGTTTTTCTTCGGGACCAACACTGGGTTTGCGACCCACGTGGCCTCTGTATGCAGCTCCTTGATGAAACCAGCTTCTCTCAGTCGGTCAATCTCCGACAGCATAGCTTTGCGGTTTGGTTCCGAAAAACGCCGCAAAGTTTGTTTGATTGGTCTCGCTATTGGATTCAAGTTTAGGTGGTGCTCGGCAAGTTCCCTGGGTACTGCTGGCATGTCAGCTGGACACCATGCGAAGATTTTCCAGTGCTCACGGAGGAACTCGACGAGCGTGCTTTCCTATGCGAGGTCCATGTTTGTTGCGATGGACGTCGTTTTCTTCGGATCTGTCGGGTGGATCTGCACTTCCTTAGAATCTTTTGCAGTGTTAAAGGTTGATTCTTTGTTGGGCCTCCCTACATCTGGTAGCACATCATAATCAGTCATGAGCTTTGACGCCGCGTACTCTGCCTGCATCCCGAAAGTTTCTGATAGTCGATGAAAATCTTTGTCACATTAATTGGCCAGCGCAAAGCTTCTTTTGACTGTGATTGGTCCCTTGGGCCCAGGCAACCTCCAAAGCAGGTATGTGTAATGTGGTACCGCCATAAACCTGGCATATGTTGGTCGTCCCAACAAAGCGTGATACTGCGACGGGAAATCTACAACTTCGAATTCCAACCTTTCTATCCTGTAATTTTCTCGGGTCCCAAACTGAACATCGAGATTGATCCTTCCCAGTGGGTAACTTGGCTTCTCTGGTGTGATGCCGTGGAAACGTGTGTAGGTTGGTTTCAAATTTGCTAGGGAGATGTTCATCTTCCTTAGCGTATCTGCGTACATAAGGTTTAGGCTGATGCCTCCATCTATGAAAACTCGAGATACGTCGAACCCTGCGATCACTGCTGGTAAGATAAGTGCTGATTGCCCTGGTCGAGGAACCTGCTGCGGGTGATCCGCAATTGTGAAGCCGATGTCCTGTTCCGACCAATTTAGGTACTCTATTGTTGGTAGAGGCATCTTCTCTGCCATGAACACTTGTCGCGAGATTACCTTCTGAGCCCTGTTGGATGGTCTGGCCTTCTGAATCATCGAGACCGCGCCATTGTTATTAGGATCAACATATGGAGGTGGTTGTGGCGCTGCCGCTATTCTGAGCTGATGTCGATTTTCGTCCGTAATCGCGGGAGGAGGTGGTAGGTGGATCTCACTCCTAGGCCCTTGAAGGTTTCTATTTGCCACTTGAGCATTGGCGATCCCTGCTACTCGCAGCATTGCTTGAAAATTGCGGCAGTCTTTCTGCAGATGTCCTGATTGCCTTTTCCCATTGCTGTCGAGATAAAAATGCATTTGGCACGGCCCGTTCATCATATCTTCAGGAGTTACAAAAGATCTTTGAAACCTTGATCCACTATTTTGCCTGTTATTCCGAGGATCATCTCTATTGTTGCCTTGCTGCTCATTACTCCTTTGATAGTTGTTTCCTCCATTGTTCCCTCGAAACCCAGCCGATATTTGGCCAGGAGCATCATAACTTGAAAATTGTCGAGGAAATCGTCGTCTATTTTGAAAATTTCGACTGCGGTCCTCCTCTGGTGACCTATGTCGTTTATTATGCACCGCATCTTCACCATCTGCCCATCTGTTTGCTATTTCCATTAAGGCTGATACTGTTCTTGGGTTTGTCCTTCCCAAGTCCTCCACAAAATCTCCTCGTCGAACTCCTGCTACAAACGCGTCTATCGCTCTCTCGTCAGATATATTTTCTGCCGAGTTTTTGATGATGTTCCACCTTTGGATGTACTTCCTCATTGACTCATCATGCTTTTGTCGACATGACCTCAACTCCTCTAGTGTCGCAGGTTTCTTGTAGGTTGATCGGAAATTTTTGATAAACACATCCTCAAAACTCTCCCAGCTGTTGATGGACCCTGGGGGAAGCTTCTTTATCCACGATCTGGCGGCTCCGCTCAGATGTATTTGAATGCTCTGCATGGCTGTTGCTCTAGTTCCGCCTATCAATTTTACTGTCTCGAGGTAATCGACTAGCCAATCCTCGGGATCTTGCAGGCCATCGAATTTCTTGAAACTATCGGGTAGCTTGAATCCTGATGGAACTCGAGTTTTTCGGACCCGTCGTGTGAAACACGAGAGTCCACACATATCTTCTTCAGCAAGTTCTGGTGAATGCCGACGTTCCCTTCTTTCTTGTCGCGCTCTATCCACTCTGGCCTGAGTCGTTGTGTCTCTGGCTCCACTCGCTCTCGGTGGATCTTGCACTGCTGCTGTAGGTCTCGGACTATTTTGCCTTGCAGTTCCTTCGGGAGATGTAGCTGCGAACGCTGCTCCCATGGCTCCACATCCTGCCATGGCCATGTTATACAACGCTTCTCTTGGATCCCCTGGAGGTGGCCTGGACGCTAGGATGAAAGCTTGTGTCGCCATGTACCCTGCTTTCGGTGTTTTTGGGATAATATTCCCCCTCGTGTCGATTGACATGAAGGACATGTCGAGGTTTTGGATTAGAGTCTCTCTTTCAGCCTCCGGTATATTTTGTAACCGAGGTCTTGCTCTCCTCCGAGCTTCTCTATGACTATCTCCCGAAGTTCCTGATTGTCGACTTAACTCCGCTCTTCGCCTGCTTGACGCGGAAGCTGCCTCCTTTCTTCTATTCAGAGCAGCTGTCTCTTTTTCCAATTCTCTTCCAGCTCGAGCAAGCCTGTATTGGTAGGCCTGCAATTCTTCGACCGTAGCAGTTGTTTCCATTGGTTCAGAACCATCCATAGCTCTTGCTGCTCTATCCCATGCTGCTTGTGGAAGTTGAATTCTAACACGTGGTGTAGGGCCGACATATTTAGTGCCCAAGCCTCGCCTTAGGTCAGAGGGATCGACATATGGATTTCCCAATTCGTCGAAAGCCTCTGATGTCTCCTCCTGATTGCGACTTGTTTCTTCGATGGCGTAGATCTGATGATATTTTGAGTTCTGAACTTCGCTTGGTTTGGTGACACCATCATAGAGATTGGTGAAGACCTTTCCAATAGAGATGGATTTGTCGATGAAGTCGATGCTGTCGGTGTCGCTCGAATCATCGCTTATATAGGAGTCCGCGGATGACTCGAAGGACATGTCGCTGAAGATCTTGGCGAGTTTTTCGCTTGCCTTGGTGCCGATGAAGCGTGGCGACGAAATCTCCTCGTCGCCTAACTCAATGGATGATGCTGAGCTTGAGAAGTCAGGATCAGCCGCCGATAATCCCGACGAGATCGGAATTTCGAGACGATACGCTCCTTCTTTCTCGACGCGGAAGTGGAACTTTCCAAACGTCATCTTCATGGGCTCCTCCAGATACGCATATGCATCCAAACGGGAGGGCGGGTGAGGTACAAAATCAACTAGACCAGTTTCGATTTGTTTACCTCTGTCCATTATGTTGCTTGCCACCGATGAAGTCGACGATCTTGAACGTGCTATCAAGATCAGCTCCTTGTCGCCTCTAGATCCCACAGACGGTGCGAATTGACAAGGTATTAACTTTTCAATGCCTACAAGTAGTAGACTAGGGTTTCGTTGGATGTAGAGGGCAAGTAGATCTCGAAGGTTTCAGCTGAAAAGTACTCGATGATGTAAAAACTAGGGTTTGTGAGACAATGATTCAATCCTTTCTTTGTCCCTCGACTCCCCCTTATATAGGAGGTGGAGCCGAGGAATTCGTGATACACAAGTTTACAGAGTCCGGGAGAGTTTCTAACCCGTCCCGTAAGATTACAAACGATGACTCCTATTACAACTCTAACCTTCCTTAATAGTATCTTGGGCTTCCGAATCTTCTTATTCTTCGGGTCGTGGGCCTTCAGTAAACCCTGGGTACCATCTTCAGCAGGCCCATTGGGCATGCCTATGTCACCAAGGCCTTGTGGGCCTTGTCTAGATCATCTAGATCCTTAACAAGTTTATCATGACCAACACCAACTTTGGACTTTTCATTTTTAAGCATTTTTAATTTAGCTTTGGCATGGTCTCTTTCCTTAGTGAGTTTAGAAAATATTTCATTTTGAGACACTTCAAGGGATTCTAGTTGCTCCTCAAGAGAGGCTACGGTCTCTTGTTCTTCTTCAAGATCATTCTTTAGGGATGCTACATCATTGGCATACTCTCGTTCAAGAGCACCCATTTTATCAATGGTGTTCTCATGCACCCAAATAAGTTTTTGGCTCTCAATAGCGGTAGTCAAGATTTCAAGAAAGTGAGAGCTAGCAACTTTATCTTTGCAAAGAACCTTGAATACACTCTTACCCTTATCACGTAGAGAGACAACCCAATCCTCTTCTTCATATTCATCCTCATCCTTATCACCACGAGACATATTAGGTTCCATGGTAGGAGGTACCGTGAAACCCTTGGTCATAAGGCATATATGAGGACCATGAGATAAAGATGAGGAGTTACTTGAGGCTCCATTCAAGATCTTGTCTTGACCAATAGAATCTTTGGTTTCCTCTACATTGTTAGTCACACAACAACTAGAGGAAATAGAAACATTTTTATCATGGCCACAAGACAAAGCAAGCATATCATCATTAGATTTATTCAAGCAACTTAGACATGATATGCAAGGACTATCAACACAAGCATGTAAATCATTTCTAGTGCTAGATGTGTTTAAGTCCAAAGATGAACCATTGCAATGAGATATAGATGAAGGATCATCAATAGTAAGCTCAATACCAACATTGCAATTTCCATCACCACTCACCATATCATTACCTTGTTTGTTGCCACACATTGGTGAAGTGGATGAAGATGAGAACTCATCACGGCCGGAAGTGGAAGCAATACAATCATCCTCAATGATATTGGACACATCATATTTATCTTGAAGCTTTGTCCATAATTCATGGGCGCTCCTAAAAGGCATGATTGAATAAGTAACTACATTGCTCACAACAATGGAAAACACATGAGAAGCAAGATCATCGAGGCAAGAGTTTTTCTTCTCCTCAAGAGATAAATTTTGAGGATCCTTAGGAGAAGAAAAACCCATGTCAAGAAATTGCTCCATGTCCGGGGAAATACCCCACAAATTATTAAGCACATAAATTTTCCATAGATCATAATTTGTGCCATCAAATATAAACAAGTTATTGTGAGCTAATCCCCTAACCGACATCTTTACTCTCAAGGAGGTGAGGCCTAAGAATGAGAGACCTTGCTCTGATACCAATTGAAAGGACACAGATGTCGCCTAGAGGGGGGGGGGTGAATAGGCGGCTTAAAACTTTTACGAGATGGGATTAACAAATGCGGAATAAAACTAGCATTTACTTTGTCAACCCCAAAGCCTATATACTATGGTTCACCTATGTGCACCAACAACTTATTCTAATCAATGGTTCACCTATGTGCACCAACAACTTATGCTAAGCAATACAAGCAACTTATGTGATAGCAAGATATATATGACTTCAAGCACGATGGCTATCACAAGGTAAAGTGCATAAGTAAAGAGCTCGGGTATAGGAATAACCGAAGTGACGCGGAGACAACGATATATCCCGAAGTTCACACTCTTGAGAGTGCTAATCTCCGTTGGAGCGGTGTGGAGGACAAGTCACTCCAAATGCACGAGGGCCACTGTATTCTCCTCGAGAATTCCCACCAAAAGGGATGTCCTCGATCCACTATGGAACCTTAGGGAGGTCACCGAACCCGCACAAAGCTTGGGGCTATCTCCACAACTTAATTGGAGGCTCCCAATAAACTGCCACTAAGGTCTTGCCCTTGAAAAATCTCCACAACTTAATTAGAGTCCCCAAGAACACCATTAAGATGCCACAAAGGCCTTGCCCTTGAAAAATCTCCACAACTTAATTGGAGTCCCCAAGAACACCACTAAGATGCCACAAAGGCCACTAAGCCGTCTAGGGTCCAAAGACCCAAGAGTAACAACCTTCTTGCTTTCACTTCCACGAATCACCGTGGAGAACTCAAACCGATGCACCAATTGCAATGGCAGGAACACCACAAAGATGCTCAAGTACTTCTCTCTCAAATTCCAACAAAGCTACAAAAGCTATTGGGGGAATAAGAGAGGAAGAACAAATAGGAGGAGGAACACCAAATTTCTCCAAGATCAAGATCTAGTGGATTCCCCTCACAAAGAGAGGGATTTGATTGGTGAAGATGTAGATGTAGATCTCCTCTCTATTTTCCCTCAAGAATATGCAAGAATCATGAGAGGAATCAACAACTAGGGCAAGCTTTGAAGGACAACAATGGAGGGGAGAGAGAGAGTGAACCAACCAGCCCAAGGAGGAAGAAGGGGGTCTTATCTACCCCCTCCCAACGAAATATGACTTGGGACCTCCCAGGCCGGAAAATCCGCCCCCGGGCCAGATTATCCGCCCCCAGAAAATCGCCCCTGGACTCGGGCCGGATATTTGGCCGTATTTTTCATTCGGGCCGGATTATCCGCCCCCCAAAAAAACTGGCAGACACATCAAAACGAGAATGATCATAACTTGAGCATCCGGACTCCGATTTTGATGATCTTGGGCTTGTTTCGAAGCTAATAACAAGCTCTACAAGATCATGCAGGGAACCATCATAGTCCAGCAAGGGAGGATAAAAACAAATGACGAAAGGGTTGACCTATCTAAAAAAAGACATACCGGTAAAACCTCCAACCTTGAAAATGCAACAAATTGCCCGTGCAAAAACCATTCTTGATGAACTAGAGCTTGTCATGAGAATAAGTACAAGCTCTAAAACATCACATGGATAAGATCCAAATAACAACCAAGAAATATGATGCAAGGATGCAAAGGTTTGAGCTCTCCGAAGGATACGATCGAGTTACTCACTCGAGAGCCCTCTTGATAGTACGACAACTAAACTATAAACCGGTTTCCAACTACACCATGAGACCGGTGAGAAAGAAATCCTATCAAGAGCAAACCTTAACCTTGCGCATTCCACTTGAGCTTGATGATGACGGTCTTGACCGCAACAAGATGGAACACCTTTCTTGATTGTGCTTGCTTGATGAAGTCATGCGAAATGCTCCCCATACTCCACTATGGGAGAGCTTCTTCTTCGACGCGTCTTCACATATCCATGATCACCATGTGGATAGCAAGCTTCAAGCATATGATCTCTTCGAGTTGGCTCATCTTGATCTTGCACTTCATTTCTTCATTCTTCATCATGTTGATATCTTGAAGTAACTTGAGGGCTCACTTCATCTTCATCTTCAAGACATACTTGACACTTGATATCCTTCATCAATTTCTTCTTATTGCAACCTTGAAGCCAACATATGGTTCAAGCATTGCCTATGGACAATTCTTCATCTTCATCTTCAAGACATACTTGACAGTTGATATCCTTCATCAATTTCTTCTTATTGCAACTCTTGAAGCCAACATATGGTTCAAGCATTGCCTATGAACAACACCTACAAATATAACTCAATGCAAACATTAGTCCATAGGGATTGTCATTAATTACCAAAACCACACATGGGGGCTCCATGCACTTTCACAAGTAGTCTCTTAGCCTTGACCCCGGTTCATGAAGACCATCATACTTCTAGCGATCGGTGGGAAGTTTGAAACCTTTTGGCACGAGAGTTCTGCGAACCCTACGGGTAAAGAAGCTCGCGCTGCATGGTTCGGGATCATCACCATCATTATCATGGTCGCCGTCTCCCGAATCTCTTCGACTGTCGCGATCTGCCCGAGACCTGTCTACTCTTCGCTGAGCTATGCCGTGTCTAGCATCTTAATGTCATGGGCTAAAACGCACCTGACGTGGCGCGCTGGACCTTCGAGTCTCTATTGTACACCTTGGGCTACTATGATGGCGTGGTGAGCTAGACCTTCGAATTTCAGTTTCCGCCGAGGGCTATTGCGACCGCATAGTGATCTATCGGGTCGTAGAACGATCTAATTGTTTAAGAGCAAAGCTCCTGCCATGCCGAGGCCCATGAGGGTGGATTGGAGGATAGCCGCCCGCGGATCATTGGTTGATGTTTGAGTGGCGAGTATTTAGGTTTGAGGTGCTATGATGAATTATTTAGGTGCCTTGGGTGTTTCCCTTTGAGTCCACCGACATTAAGTACAAATCAAGATCTCTCGCCAGATTTTCCTTCCGCTTTCAGGGATGGCATTCAACCGAGAGCCAGCTCTCCTCTGTTGTCCACCTGCTCTGGTACTTGTGGCTCCTGTAGAACTTAACTTCGTCCGCCAAAGAATCGAATCGCCCGCTGCTTTCTTTCGATCGTCGAGTTGTCGCTTCATCTTTATCAACCCACGCTTATGCTGATGGAGCAGGTACTGATATTCCATAAGCTCTTCTAGGGTTGCGTCGGATGCCATAGGGATCGGTCCACTCATGGCTTGTCTCGCCATGTCCTAGACTTCTTGCGGGATCCGGACTTAGATCCGATTTTTGTTTCTTGGGTCAACGTTTTCATGATTTCCTCCGCGGTTGCCGTAGGCTTCACGATCCTTGTTGCGGTTGCCTTCGGGTTGGATACACCGCTCCCTACCTCTGCTCATGGGGATGTCTTTAGGTTTCAGTAGGGGTTGCCAAGGGAATCATATTCTTCTGACATTTGTCCCTCCAGATGCACCCACGATGACCAGACTTACCTGATGATGAGCTAGGTGCAGGTTATTAGTGCAAATATTAGGGTACGAGTCAACTTTCTTGATCCTAGAGTCCGCCGAGTTCATTATCGATGACATCCATCGAGTCCGCATCTTGGCGTGCTGAAGCCGATAGCAGCTCGCTTTCATAGTAAGAGGAGACAACATAGAAAAGATCAGCGAGGTCCCCCCAACTTGTGGCAGAGTCGCAGTTGTTCATGGTGGTTGGAGGCGAGTTTTCGTGGAGCGGACAGAAGATATCAGCATTGCAGTTGATACGAAGCTCCTCGCTGACGGATCCGAGCAAATCGCACCCGAGTGGGGGAGAGTACCTTGTGACCCAATGCGAAAGTTGAAACTTCTGATCGTCAGATACATCCCCTGGCCGAGGTTGTCAAATTCCAAGATAAGGCTGGGTGGGTGACGAGGGAGCTCATTGGCAATACCCACCATGAGGGGCTTAGGGTTGACGGAATCGTGCGGGCTAGCACGAGACATCGGATACCAAACAAACGGGGAGAGAGATTTACCCAGGTTCAGGTCCAAACGAAGAAGAAGAAGATATCCTTCGAATTCCATCACGGCCCTGCTAGGTAACTATATTGCAACAGCTTCGACTGTTTCTTTCTTGTTTGTCCTTATTGATTTCTTTCTTCTGCTTTTACTGTTTGTAGGATCTGCCGACACCCTGCAAGTGCTGTAGGCAAGTCTCCAGCTGATTCTGCTGCCGATGCTATTTCGCTAGCAGTCGACTCCGGTGAACTTGTCCGAGTTCTTCTTCAGAAGAACAATGCGGTATTGTCGAGGTTCCATGCTATGATTTTCCCGAAGGCAGACCAGAACAAGCCTCTGGGGCAATTGGTGGATGCCTTCTCCGTCGACATCGAGGGTATCATCGAGGTATTCAAACGTACCTCGCGTACCTATGGTGTTCTTCTTGCCTTCCAGCTTCTGGTGGGGTATGGCTTCAAGGCTGATATGGAATTATTGACAACGGAGCTGCCGAAAGATCAAGATGGGCTAGCAATTGACCTTAGCCCTTTTAGTGTGCCAGCGTGCAAATGCGCGTGACAGAATTGAAAGTTTTTTGGTCAAATTGTAACTACTGATACTCTGTTTCAAACAATGGATTTTCCAAGCCCTTATTTTCTAATGAATTCGAGCTGGAAATTTTTCCAGTTCTTTCCTTTGTAACTATGATGTCTAGCTTTCATTGTGTGAGTTCTTGATATTGTATATATTTATGATGCACACTCGATGGTGTATTTGCAGGTGGCTCCAGTGACTCCCTTTGTCGAAGATACTTCGGCTGCTGGCTCTAAAACCAACCTTCTTCAACAAATGAGGACCCGAATATCTCGTATGGAGAAAGATGTGTTGGGTATTCATGCCATGGAAGCTGTAATAAAGAAGAAAGGTGAACTGGCTATGGAAGCAGAGCGATACGTGTTGAGTGAACCGCAAAAGGCCACAGAATGCTTGAACGGTGAGTACTCAATAATCCTTCGGCTCCTTCACTTTTGATAGTACATCTCCTTGATGCCTGAACTTTGCTTTATTATTTTTATCAGTCATTACTCTAAACTTGTCGGAAGAGAAAACCAAGTCCATGAACGAGTTGAGGGTTTGAAAAATCTGTCACAGTTCAGTGAGGTCTTCCAAACGAACAAATCAAAGGCCGCTACTATTGCAAAATTCCAAGATTGGGTGCAGCAAGTGCACTGATTTTTTGATAAATGTCATGCAGGCCTAAGGATGATATGGAAATCCATGTTCCCTCTCAATCCAGTTCCTCCTATGCTACTGGCTTTGATGTCAAATTTTAGGAATGCCGAAAGGGTCTACGCTTTGGTTCGCAACCAACTTCTTGTTGGAGCAGAAACATCTTTCGCTTTTGTGCTATCTCAGCATCCTTCATTGGATTTGGAAGCAATTGCTAAGGCTGATGCCGACGTGAGCCAGTATTTCCCTGTCGTCAGAGACCCTGCTTCCATTTTAGTTGCCAGATTGGAGATTAGTTCTGAGGCGAACTAAGCAGCTGAAGCGCCTCACTAATAGTTTGATACTCTTGATCTTTTGTTGTAATTGCGATAAATTACTTCGTTGATGATGCCCTGAATGCTTGGGTACCTTGGGTGTAAGTTTATTCACATGTACGATGTAACTTATTTACCCAATCTTGAAGTTTTTTTATATTTGCATCAATGCTCATGGGACGAATGAATCTTCGAAGTCGATGAATTTTCTTTTGTATGAATATTGATGATCATAAAGACGAACAAATCTTCGAAGGCGATGACTTTGTTGCTTTTATAAAGCGTTATTGCTTTGCAGTATTATCTTCAGGTGCCGGTGGCAAATTTTGGAGTATTTGTTGACAGAGCTGCGGACTTTGTCGTGCTAGCTCTTTGGCATCGGTATTGTGATGCTTTTGAATTGTATATTATCGGCAGCAAATTATTGAGTGATCAGCTCATGTTGCAGACCCAAGGGACCCGTAGTAATTGCAACTTTGCTAGAACCGAAAGTTTTGTTGGCAGCAGCCCTCGAATAAATCGAGGGAACCATGTGCATTATCGACTCCGTAGCTCTTAGTACTCTATGTTTGATGTACCGGCATGGACCTTTCTTGATTTGTATCATTTTCATCATCTGCAGCGCTCGCATGTTCCCTGAGGCTTTGATGAAAACAATTTGTACTTTGTCTTATTTTTTGTGGTCCTTTGATTGTGATTGATTGCAGCACTCGCATGTTCCCTGAGGCTTAGATGAAATCACTAGAGAATATCTCATACAGCCCCCGAGTTTTTTTATCGGGTTTGCTTACTGTATTTTCTGGAATCGTGGTTCGCGATGTGAAGAACTCGAGAATTTTGTGGGGTCTCAAATCAATCGAATGCTTGCATAGATGAAACTTTGAACTTTATTAATAAGTTTGTAACGAGGAAAAAAGCTAAGCAGCTATGGCTTAGGAAGCCTTATTGAAAACAAAACTACGATGAAAAGTAAAGATATACGCCACCACTCGTCTTCTTAAGTAAGAGGAGGGTCTTCTTTGGCTTGGCTGACGTCTGTTGAGGCGCCGATGGCTTCCTGGGCGGTACTGATAATTTCTGTAGAGGCATTGGTGATTGCTGTCGAAGGATTATTGACTTCTGTTGAGGCACTAACGGCTGCTGCCGAGTTTTGCAGTTGGTACTGTCGTAGCAGGATCATCGGGTTGTTTCTTCGTCTTCTTGCTGTTGTCTACCTCTTTGAGCTTACATTCCTTGTTTTCAAGAGCTAACTGTTTGGGAATAAAGTCCACATTCTTTATTTCCTGCTTTATCTCAAACTTAGCGGCAATCTTCTGGAACTCTCGGTCACAATTGTCTGAACGAGAAAAGCTTCCGTGAATCGTGATATTGGTTCCATTGTTGCCTGACATCTTGAGCTTTAAATACGCATAATGAGGCACATCCATGAATTTGGCATAAGCTGGTCTTCCAAGGCTAACATGGTACTGGGATTACCAATTTACTACCTCGAACTCGAGCCTCTCCCTCATGAAATTGTCAGGTTTCCCGAATACTACATTCAATGAGATCTTGCCACGAGGGTATGCTGGCAAGGATGGAACAATTCCATGAAAACACGTATCCGATTCCTGCAACATGTCGACCGCAATGCCCATCATCTTGAATGTACTTGCGAATATCAGATTCAATCCGCTTCCACCGTCCATGAATAATTTGCTCACATTAAACCCACCAATTTGCGCTTCGACTACCAAGCAGCATGGCCTGGTCTTGGAATTGACATCGGGTGGTTGGCTCTATTGAACAAGATGCTTTGCGCAGACCCGTCGATGAATTCTGGAAGGTTTGCCATAGTGCCTTCTACGAGATTGATTTCTTGCGTAAGCTTCTTCATCTCCCTTCTGGAGACACCAGTTTTGTGGATCATGCTCATCTGCCCTCGAGGTGGAGGAAAAGCTTCAGTGGAAGTACGAGTTTGAACTTGCTGAACTTGATGTTGAGGTGGCGGTGGTGGGCTCGGGAGCTGCGACTGCCCTTTATTCGACTCATAGAACTTCTGGAGATCAAGGAACTATCGGCAGTCCCTGAGTAAATGACTCGACTTCTTGGTGTTATCCTTCGTATCGATGTACGCGTGTATGTAACAAGGAGCGTTTAGCTTCTCGACAAACGGTAGTTCTGGAACCCGTGGTGGCCGTTCCTTGTAACTACCTCGGCTGCCGCCAGATCCACCGCGGTTGCTATCCCGATGATCATCGCGTCTGTCACTGCGCTGATCATCATATCAATCGTCTCGTCGGTCAGTATATCCCGACGACGATGTTGGTGTCACCAAATGTCTCATACCCACGGTCTCTCCTCTTTTTACGATGAGCACGTCGGTGACCCGAATTGTGCTTTTGGTCATCCTCTTCATCGTCACTGCGAGGGCGTGGCTTCCGTACGTGAACTTCCCCATCAGCCCAGCTATTGCGATTTCCATGAGTTTGGTGATAGTCTTCGGCTTCTTTCGGCCGAGTTCTTTGATATAGGATTCTCGTCGCATGCCATCACTGAAAGCGTCAATCACCCTGTCAACGGAGACATCTTCGGCATCGTTCAAAAGTTTAGTGAAACACCCGATGTATGCGCGCATCGACTCCTTTGGCTTTTGATGGTATTGGCGCAACTCTTTGATTCCTACAGGCCTCTTGTATGTCGCCTGGAAATTTTTGACAAAAGCATCGACTAAGTCTTCCCATGACCTAATGGATCCCTTTGGCAGACCTCTTAGCCATGCTCGTACTGAATCTTTCAGGTATAGCTTTAGACATTGCATCGCTGCCACTTGGTTTCCCTTGTGTAGGATCACAGTCTGTAAATAGTCGTCTATCCAAGACCTCGACTCCTGCCGACCGTCGTATTTGGCGCCATCAGTAGGTGTTTGCTTGAATCTCTTCGGTGGCATCGCCTCCCGAATCTTGTGGCTTAGACAATCGGCACCTTGGAGTTCTCCGTTGTGCTCTTGAGTTTCTTCGGAATCATCGCTGTCGTAGCCTTCTCTTGCAGCACGTCGACGGCGAGCTTTCTCAATCTTACTCTGTGTGATATCGTCATGGGCATCTTTTGATGATGAGCGATGCTTAGATCCGCTACCATGATGCGTAGTTTTCTCTTATCTAGGAGTGAGCTAGTCTCCGAGGATCGCAAGACTTTCCAGGACGCCCCGATGAGCTTGTGCCATTGGAATCATTGGATGTTGGCTGGTTGTTGATCAAATAAGCAGCGAGGTTGGCTGTTGCTCCTTCGATAGTTTTGGGCATGATCATGCTCTTCGTATCCATAGTCATGAAAGAATTGAAGAGATTCGAGGTAATCTCCATTGCATCGGCTTCTAAGAGGCGATGGATTCGTGGTCGAAACCTCCCTTGACCTTGATTGCTATGAGATGCACTTCCATGTGAAGGTAGCCCCCTTTGTCATTTGCTTGATTGATCGGCTGCCTGCTGGTGCCGATTGAGGTCAGCTTGCTCATTTGCTAACTGAACCCGATTCTTCTGTAGAATAACGTGATATGTGCTGAGGGTTCCTACCGAGGCCCCGACGGGAATCCGAGTGTTATTGGCTATGGCATTGCGGGCAACCTCCCACTCTTCCCCGGTGATGGTATAAGCGCTATGTTCATTGCTGCCACTGGCTTCGGCATTGCGTCGCCCATCACGATTGACGCGTGGGGTGCGGTCGCCCTCGGAGAGCTCGACTCCCATATGGGGGTTGATAATAGCATAAACTTGATGATAAACCACTTTTGAAGCAGCCGCCATGGTGATGTTGTCGATACTTTCTTCATCGGAGGAGTACCTGGCGCTGAAGACGAAAGGTTAATCATCCAAGCCAAGTCCATGCCTGGTGTCCCAGTTGAGGAAGTAGTATGATGTTAGATCCTATGATCCAGAATCGTCAGACCCGACGGACATGGAAGACGTGGTACAACGCGATGATGATGATGGTGAGGGCGTTGGAGTTGACACCAATGACGCAGCCGATAAATCGAATGTGATCGGGGAGGAGGCAGCTGATGTAGCAGTCGATGAAGTCGTGGTCCTTCCACGCCAGGGGCAATCGGGTCAGGGAGCCGAAGGATGCCCCTAGAGTCGACGCGGAAGTGGACGCTCCTGAACGTCATGTCCATCCCGCTGCGCAGGCCTGAAAAGGCCGAACGCGACACGTTGGTGTGTGGAGGGCACTTGAATGACCCGAAACGAATCGAGATCCCCGAGCTTGGTGATGATGGAGCCGATGATGATGGCGATGTCGGCAGAGCCTTAGCCGACGCAATCAAAGCAGCCAATGAAGTGTCTTGTATCAGCAGGTTTCCCACAAACGACGCCAGTTGACAAGGGAGCTCCTCGACAATGCCCACCATGAGGGGCTTAGGGTTGATGGAATCCTGCGGGCTAGCACGAGACATCGGATACCAAACAAACGGGGAGAGAGATTTACCTAGGTTCGGGGCCCTCGATGAGGTAAAACTCTTACTTCATGCTTGTGTGATCTTGATTTATCGAATATGTCGGGTTAAAATGGGGTAGATGATAGACTGCTATGGTCAACCCAACGAGAGGTAAGGATTCTAGGGTTTGTGCTCTAAGTTGCGGTGGTTCTACGTACTGTTGTTCTAGTGTTCGGCAGGCCCTCTCCCGGCTTTTATATAGCATGCCAGGTCCCGAGAGTCCTGTCCGAACTCGACTAGGTTACAATGAAATCAAATCTAGTCTTTCCTTTATTGAAGCCTTCTTGCCTTGTCCATCAAGAATTCGCCTCCTGGTAGGTATCCTTCGTTGGAACCGACATACGGGCCCACCTTCGTCATTGGACAATCTTCGTGGGCCCCTAGTTGGGCCAAGGGAGGTAGACTAATGTCGGGTACCCGAAGGATAATACCCACATCAGTGGGTGTGGAAGAAAATTGATGGGGTCAAAACTGATCCAGCCACCGACGATCATCGAGTTGTTGCTTGGTGAAGGAGCTTCCAAATTCATGACTCCAGCGTAGGCCTGGACATAAAGCTCAGGCTCGAGGGCTCGGCTCGGGCTCGAGAGGGCTCGGCTCGGGCTCGACTCGGCTCAAAGGAGGGGCAAGCCAAGCCTAAACCTGAAAATCGAGGCTCGGAGGCTCGAGGGCTCGGCTCGACAAGCTTGCAAGCCGGCTCGAAGGCTCGATGATATTAAAAAATTTGCTATGACCTATCCTAAAAATGTAGCATTTGACAAGTGTAAACAGCAATATATCAAAAATGTAGCATTTGACAAGTGTACACAAGAATATAGCAACAAGTTAGATATGCATAAGTGATACGTCTCCGACGTATCGATAATTTCTTATGTTCCATGCCACATTATTGATGATATCTACATGTTTTATGCATACTTTATGTCATATTTATGCATTTTCCGGCACTAACCTATTAACGAGATCTTTGAAGAGCCGATTCTTTGTTTTCTGCTGTTTTTGGTTTCAGAAATCCTACAAAGGAAATATTCTTGGAATTGGGCGAAATCAACGCCCAGGGTCCTATTTTTCCACGAAGCTTCCAGAAGACCGAAGAGGAAACGAAGTGGGGCCACGAGGCGACGACACGCTAGGGCGGCGCGGCCCAGGTGCTGGCCGCGCGGCCCTGTTGTGTGGCCACCTCGTGTGGCCCCCTGACCTACCCTTCCGCCTACTTAAAGCCTCCATCGCGAAACCCCCTGTACCGAGAGCCACGATACGGAAAACCTTACTGAGATGCCGCCGCCGCCAATCCCATCTCGGGGGATTCAGGAGATCGCCTCCGGCACCCTGCCGGAGAGGGGAATCATCTCCCGGAGGACTCTTCACCGCCATGGTCGCCTCCGGAGTGATGAGTGAGTAGTTCACCCCTGGACTATGGGTCCATAGCAGTAGCTAGATGGTCGTCTTCTCCTTATGTGCTTCATTGTTGGATCTTGTGAGCTACCTAACATGATCAAGATCATCTATCTGTAATGCTATATGTTGTGTTTGTCGGGATCCGATGGATAGAGAATACTATGTTATGTTGATTATCAATCTATTACCTATGTGTTGTTTATGATCTTGCATGCTCTCCCTTATTAATAGAGGCTCTGGCCAAGTTTTTGCTCTTAACTCCAAGAGGGAGTATTTATGCTCGATAGTGGGTTCATGCCTCCATTAAATGCAGGACGTGTGACAGAAAGTTCTAAGGTTGTGGATGTGCTGTTGCCACTAGGGATAAAACATTGATGCTATGTCCGAGGATGTAGTTATTGATTACATTACGCACCATACTTAATGCAATTGTCTGTTGTTTGCAACTTAATACTGGAAGGGGTTCGGATGATAACCTGAAGGTGGACTTTTTAGGCATAGATGCATGCTGGATAGCGGTCTATGTACTTTGTCGTAATGCCCAATTAAATTTCACTATACTTATCATATCATGTATGTGCATTGTCATGCCCTCTCTATTTGTCAATTGCCCGACTGTAATTTGTTCACCCAACATGCTATTTATCTTATGGGAGAGACACCTCTAGTGAACTGTGGACCCCGGTCCTATTCTTTACATCGAATACAATCTACTGCAATATTTGTTCTTTACTATTTTCTGCAAACAATCATCATCCACACTATACATCTAATCCTTTGTTACAGCAAGCCGGTGAGATTGACAACCTCACTGTTTCGTTGGGGCAAAGTACTTTGGTTGTGTTGTGCAGGTTCCACGTTGGCGCCGGAATCCCTGGTGTTGCGCCGCACTACATCCCGCCGCCATCAACCTTCAACGTGCTTCTTGGCTCCTCCTGGTTCGATAAACCTTGGTTTCTTTCTGAGGGAAAACTTGCTACTGTACGCATCACACCTTCCTCTTGGGGTTCCCAACGGACGTGTCGATTGCACGCATCAAGCACATTTTCTGGCGCCGTTGCCGGGGAGATCAAGACACGCTGCAAGGACTGAACTTTTCTTCGCGGAACCTATTGGATTCAGCTGCTGGAGGTACCTTTATGTCCATCACTCTTGGTGAAGCAACAAAGCTTCTTGATAATATGATGATTAATTACTCGGAATGGCACACGGAAAGAGCTCCACAAGGTAAGAAGGTAAATTCTGTCGAAGAAACCTCTTCCTTGAGTGATAAGATTGATGCTATTATGTCTATGCTTGTGAATGATAGGACTAATGTTGATCCTAATAATGTTCCGTTAGCTTCATTGGTTGCTCAAGAAGAACATGTTGATGTAAACTTCATTAAAAATAATAATTTCAACAACAATGCTTATCGGAACAATTCTAGTAATAACTATAGGCCATATCCTTATAATAATGGTAACGGTTATGGTAATTCTTATGGGAATTCTTACAACAATAATAGGAACACACCCCCTGGACTTGAAGCTATGCTTAAAGAATTTATTAGTACACAAACTGCTTTTAACAAATCTGTTGAGGAAAAGCTCAATAAAATTGATATTCTTGCTTCTAAGGTTGATAGTCTTGCCTCTGATGTTGATCTTTTGAAATTGAAAGTTATGCCTAATAAGGATATTGAAAATAAAATTATTACTACAGCAAATTCCATCCAAGTTAGAATTAATGAGAATATGAGATTGATGGCCGAATTGCATGCTAGGTGGGAAAGAGAAGAAAATGAAAAACTTGCTAAAGAGAATAATGTAGCTAAAGTTTGGACTATTACCACCACTAGTAATGTTAATGCTCCACATGTTGCTGCAACTCCTACTAATAATGGTGAAAGAATTGGTGTTGGCAATGTTTCTACTTCTAATGCAAAGCCTGCAAAACTGCCGGAAACTGCTAAAACTGCTGAAACTGCCTGTGATAAAACTGCTGAAATTTTTTCCAACATTGGGGATGATGATCCCATTGCTGTAGATCATAATGGTTTAGACTTTGATGATTGCCACATCTCTGAAGTTATAAAGTTCTTACAAAAGCTTGCTAAAAGTCCCAATGCTAGTGCTATAAATTTGGCCTTTACAAAACATATTACAAATGCTCTCATCAAAGCTAGAGAGGAGAAACTAAAACTCGAAACCTCTATTTCTAGAAAGTTAGAAGATGGTTGGGAGCCCATCATTAAGATGAAGGTCAATGACTTTGATTGTAACGCTTTATGTGATCTTGGTGCAAGTATTTCTGTTATGCCTAAGAAAATTTATGATATGCTTGACTTGCCACCATTGAAAAATTATTATTTGGATGTTAATCTCACTGATAATGCTAAAAAGAAACCTTTGGGGAGAGTTGATAATGTTCGCATTACCGTTAACAATAACCTTGTCCCCGTTGATTTTGTTGTCTTGGATATTGAATGCAATGCATCTTGTCCCATTATATTGGGAAGACCTTTTCTTCGAACTGTTGGAGCTATCATTGATATGAAGGAAGGTAATATTAAATATCAATTTCCTCTCAAGAAAGGTATGGAACACTTCCCTAGAAAGAGAATGAAGTTACCTTTTGGTTCTATTATTAGAACAAATTATGATGTCGATGCTTCATCTCTTGATAACACTTGAATACACTTTCTGCGCCTAGCTGAAAGGCGTTAAAGAAAAGCGCTTATGGGAGACAACCCATGTTTTTACTACAGTACTTTTATTTTATATTTGAGTCTTGGAAGTTGTTTACTACTGTAGCAACCTCTCCTTATCTTAGTTTTGTGCATTGTTGTGCCAAGTAAAGTCGTTGATAGTAAGGTTCATACTAGATTTGGATTACTGCGCAGAAACAGATTTCTTTGCTGTCACGAATCTGGGCCTAATTCTCTGTAGGTAACTCAGAAAATTATGCCAATTTACGTGAGTGATCCTAAGATATGTACGCAACTTTCATTCAATTTGAGCATTTTCATTTGAGCAAGTCTGGTGCCACTTTAAAATTCGTCTTTACGAACTGTTCTGTTTTGACAGATTCTGCCTTCTATTTCGCATTGCCTCTTTTGCTATGTTGGATGAATTTCTTTGATCCATTAATGTCCAGTAGCTTTGTGCAATGTCCAGAAGTGTTAAGAATGATTATGTCACCTCTGAACATGTAAATTTTTATTGTGCACTAACCCTCTAATGAGTTGTTTTGAGTTTGGTGTGGAGGAAGTTTTCAAGGATCAAGAGAGGGAAATGATGCAATATGATCAAGGAGAGTGAAAGCTCTAAGCTTGGGGATGCCCCGGTGGTTCACCCCTGCATATTTTAAGAAGACTCAAGCGTCTAAGCTTGGGGATGCCCAAGGCATCCCCTTCTTCATCGACAACATTATCAGGTTCCTCCCCTGAAACTATATTTTTATTCCATCACATCTTATGTGCTTTGCTTGGAGCGTCGGTTTGTTTTTGTTTTTGTTTTTGTTTGAATAAAATGGATCCTAGCATTCATTGTATGGGAGAGAGACACGCTCCGCTATTGCATATGGACAAATATGTCCTTAGGCTTTACTCATAGTATTCATGGCGAAGGTTGAATCTTCTTCGTTAGATTGTTATATGGTTGGAATCGGGAAATGCTACATGTAGTAATTCTAAAATGTCTTGAATAATTTGATACTTGGCAATTGTTGTGCTCATGTTTAAGCTCTTGCATCATATACTTTGCACCCATTAATGAAGAAATACATAGAGCTTGCTAAAATTTGGTTTGCATATTTGGTCTCTCTAAAGTCTAGATAATTTCTAGTATTGAATTTTGAACAACAAGGAAGATGGTGTAGAGTCTTATAATGTTTACAATATGTCTTTTATGTGAGTTTTGCTGCACCGGTTCATCCTTGTGTTTGTTTCAAATAACCTTGCTAGCCTAAACCTTGTATCGAGAGGGAATACTTCTCATGCATCCAAAATCCTTGAGCCAACCACTATGCCATTTGTGTCCACCATACCTACCTACTACATGGTATTTCTCCGCCATTCCAAAGTAAATTGCTTGAGTGCTACCTTTAAATTTCCATCATTCGCCTTTGCAATATATAGCTCATGGGACAAAATAGCCTTAAAAACTATTGTGGTATTGAATATGTACTTATGCACTTTATCTCTTATTAAGTTGCTTGTTGTGCGATAACCATGCTCCTGGGGACGCCATCAACTCTTTGTTGAATATCATGTGAGTTGCTATGCATGTTCGTCTTGTCTGAAGTAAGGGCGGTTTTCACAATCAAATGGTTTGAGTATGCATACTGTTAGAGAAGAACATTGGGCCGCTAACTAAAGCCATGAATCATGGTGGAAGTTTCAGTTTGGACATAAAACCTCAATCTCTTATGAGAATATTAACTGTTGAATGCTTAAGCATTAAAAGAGGAGTCCATTATCTGTTGTCTATGTTGTCCCGGTATGGGTGTCTAAGTTGAAGAATGATCAAAAGTGAGAAATCCAATGCGAACTTTCTCCTTAGACCCTTGTACAGGCGGCATAGAGGTACCCCTTTGTGACACTTGGTTGAAACATATGTCATGCAATGATAATCCGTGTTAATCCAAGCTAATTAGGACAAGGTGCGGGCACTATTAGTATACTATGCATGAGGCTTGCAACTTGTAAGATATAATTTACATGATACATATGCTTTATTACTACCATTGACAAAATTGTTCCATGTTTTCAAAATAAAAGCTCTAGCACAAATATAGCAATCGATGCTTTCCTCTTTGAAGGACCTTTCTTTTACTTTTATGTTGAGTCAGTTCACCTATTTCTCTCCACCTCAAGAAGCAAACACTTGTGTGAATTGTGCATTGATTCCTACATACTTGCATATTGCACTTGTTATATTACTTTACATTGACACTATCCATGAGATATACATGTTATAAGTTGAAAGCAACCGCTGAAACTTAATCTTCCTTTGTGTTGCTTCAATACCTTTACTTTGATTTATTGCTTTATGAGATAACTCTTATGCAAGACTTATTGATGCTTGTCTTGAAGTACTATTCATGAAAAGTCTTTGCTTTATGATTCATTTGTTTACTCATGTCATTACCATTGTTTTGATCGCTGCATTCATTACATATGCTTACAATAGTATGATCAAGGTTATGATGGCATGTCACTCCAGAAATTATCTTTGTTATCGTTTACCTACTCGGGACGAGCAGGAACTAAGCTTGGGGATGCTGATACGTCTCCGACGTATCAATAATTTCTTATGTTCCATGCCATATTATTGATGATATCTACATGTTTTATGCATACTTTATGTCATATTTATGAATTTTCCGGCACTAACCTATTGTAAGGGTACATTGCCCCTATGTGTGGTTTTGGTAATTAATGACAACCCCTATGGACTAATGTTTTCATTGAGTTTATATGAAGGAATATTCCATAGGTGCTACTTGTACTCCATGTGTTGGATTCAAGTATGGATGTCATAAAGATAAAGGTATACCTTGTGTATTGGCATCAAGATCATCGGTATGAAGATATATATGTGATATGATCAAGAAGAAGAAATGAAGATGGAGTTCTTATGTGGAACTCAATATTAGCCATGCTCTATCTTATGTGAGTATGAGAAGATACAAGGTTGAGTTGGGCAAGTTCAAGATAAGCATCTCAAGTGAATCACATGCTTGAAGCTTGCCGTCCATTTGGTGATAATGGACTAGTGAAGATGTGCATCAATGGAGCTTCCCCATCATAGTGTATGGGGGAGCATTTGTGAGTCTTCACGAAGCAACATTGGTCAAGTGAGGCATTCCGGCTTGAGTGAAGCTTGAAGAGTTATCATCAAGATCAAGCGGGATGCGCAAGGCAAAGGTATGGCCTTGCTAGGTTTTCCTTTTACCGGTCTCAAGGTGGATGTTGGGAGACCGGATTATAGGATAGATAGCCGCACTATTAAGAGGGGCTTTCGGTTGAGTAACTTGATCACATCATCTTAGGGAGCTCAATCCTTTGCATACTTTGCATATCCTTATTGCTTCTTGGTGTTTCTCTGTGTGAGGTTCTTGAGCTTGTTGCTAGCTTTATAACAAGCCCAAGTTCGTCGAAAACGGAATCCGCATGCATCTTCTATTGCGTTTTCGAGTTTGGACGTCTTCACCGTTTCTTGACGGTGGGAGACTCCCTCTCTAAAATCATCTAAAAATATTCTGTGAGGAGTCTTCATATTGGTTCTATTCGTCGTTATCTTACCAACAAAATTGGTTTCATGTCAATCGGAGTTCGGGAGCATTAGTTATTAAAGAAAAAGGAAAAGGAGTAAATATAAAAAGGAAAAAGAAAAAAGGGGGAGGGGCAGCCGGTCGGCCGGCCGGCCTGCCGGGCCACGCGCCGGCCCACCCGGCCGTGACCGGCCCGGCGCCTGTGCCATCCGGGAGGCATCCAGTGGGCTTGGCCTCCCCATCCGGCCCAGCGCCGGTCACCAACCGGCCCGCCCGGCTGCCACTCCGGCCGGACCGGCCTCTGGCCGGATTGGGCCTCACCGCCCGCGGCCCACCCCGCAGCCTGCGCCCCCGCTCGACCAGTCGCTCGCCCTGTGCGGCGCGCTCGCCCTGCCTGGTTGCTGGGCCGGTCCGGCCGGACCCCCAGCTGGGCTGGTCAGCGCCAAATCCGGTTGACCGGCCTGGCAACCGGCTGGGCCACCTTTTTGGGCCGTTTTTCCTGCGTTTTTAATGGTTCTTTTTCCCCAACGGTTATATTTTCTCCCATGCTATAAATAGCCCTTCTTCCACCTTGGGCAAATGTGTTCTTCCCATTCTCTCTCCTCCATTGCTACTATTTGAAGAACTTGCTCTCCCCCTTGATTCCTCCAACCATTCTTGCTCATATTTGAGGATTTGAGAGAGGAGATCTAGATCTACACTTCCACCAAACCATTTCTTCTCTAAGTGAGGGAATCTCTTGGGATCTAGATCTTGGAGTCTTTGGTTGACTTTCCCCTTTGTTCTTCCTCTCCAATCTCATCCTAGCATTCGCTGCTTTGGTGGGATTTGAGTGTGAAGGACTTGAACACCTCCGGTGTTCTTGCTTTGCATCATTGCATAGTGTTGAGCTCTCCACCACGATTTGTTCGAGTGAGATACCGTGAGCTTGTTACTCTTGGAGGGTGACCTCCTAGTTGGCTTGGTGATTGGTGCTCCGGTGATCTCTTCAAGAAGATTGTGAAGAGGCCCGGGCTTCTCCTTCGTGGAGCTTGTGAAGTGGTTGTGGAGCTTGCCATCTCCGGAGCGGAGGAAAAGCTAACCATAAGGAAAGGGCCATTATCCTTCGTGGGTGTGGTTCGGAGAATAGGGTGAGCCTTCGTGGCGCGGGGAATCCTTCGTGGGACCTCCACTCCTCCAAACTTGACGTACCTTGTTGCAAAGCAAGGGAACACGGGAATACATCCTCGTCTCCGCGTGCCTCGGTTATTTCTATACCCGAGCTCTCTTTCCTTGTGATAGCCATCGTGCTTGAAGTACATATATCTTGCTATCACTTGTGCTACATATATCTTGTGCCTATCTTGCTTAGCTCTAGTTGCTATTGTTACACTTAGTTGAGCTTAGCATATTTAGGGTTTGTGCTTGTAAACTAAACGATAGTTTAATTCCGCATTCATACAAGACAAATCCGCAAGAGTTTGTAATTGCCTATTCACCCCCCCCCCCTCTAGGCGACATCTCGATCTTTCACCTATTAGCGAGATGCCGAAGAGCCAGTTGCTGTTTTCTGCTGTTTTTGGTTTCAGAAATCCTACAAAGGAAATATTCTCGGAATTGGACGAAATCAACGCCCAGGGGCCTATTTTTCCACGAAGCTTCCAGAAGACCGAAGAGGATAAGAAGTGGGGCCACAAGGCGGCCACACGCTAGGGCGGCGCGGCCTGGGCCTTGGCCGCGCCGGCCTGCTGTGTGGGGCCCTCGTGTGGCCCCCTGACCTGCCCTTCCGCCTACTTAAAGCCTCCGTCGCGAAACCCCCCAGTACAGAGAGCCACGATACAGAAAACCTTACTGAGACGCCGTCGCCGCCAATCCCATCTCGGGGGATTCATGAGATCGCCTCCGGCACCCTGCCGGAGAGGGGAATCATCT
The DNA here is from genome assembly GCF_019359855.2 of Lolium perenne. Classification (NCBI taxonomy): domain Eukaryota; kingdom Viridiplantae; phylum Streptophyta; class Magnoliopsida; order Poales; family Poaceae; genus Lolium; species Lolium perenne. The sequence continues at coordinate 93,735,292 of NC_067250.2, read as the reverse complement.
CCCGGAGGACTCTTCACCGCCATGGTCGCCTCCGGAGTGATGAGTGAGTAGTTCACCCCTGGACTATGGGTCCATAGCAGTAGCTAGATGGTCGTCTTCTCCTTATGTGCTTCATTGTTGGATCTTGTGAGCTGCCTAACATGATCAAGATCATCTATCTGTAATGCTATATGTTGTGTTTGTCGGGATCCGATGGATAGAGAATACTATGTTATGTTGATTATCAATCTATTACCTATGTGTTGTTTATGATCTTGCATGCTCTCCGTTATTAGTAGAGGCTCTGGCCAAGTTTTTGCTCTTAACTCCAAGAGGGAGTATTTATGCTCGATAGTGGGTTCATGCCTCCATTAAATCTGGGACAGTGACAGAAAGTTCTAAGGTTGTGGATGTGCTGTTGCCACTAGGGATAAAACATTGATGCTATGTCCGAGGATGTAGTTATTGATTACATTACGCACCATACTTAATGCAATTGTCTGTTGTTTGCAACTTAATACTGGAAGGGGTTCGGATGATAACCTGAAGGTGGACTTTTTAGGCATAGATGCATGCTGGATAGCAGTCTATGTACTTTGTCGTAATGCCCAATTAAATTTCACTATACTTATCATATCATGTATGTGCATTGTCATGCCCTCTCTATTTGTCAATTGCCCGACTGTAATTTGTTTACCCAACATGCTATTTATCTTATGGGAGAGACACCTCTAGTGAACTGTGGACCCCGGTCCTATTCTTTACATCGAATACAATCTACTGCAATATTTGTTCTTTACTATTTTCTGCAAACAATCATCATCCACACTATACATCTAATCCTTTGTTACAGCAAGCCGGTGAGATTGACAACCTCACTGTTTCGTTGGGGCAAAGTACTTTGGTTGTGTTGTGCAGGTTCCACGTTGGCGCCGGAATCCCTGGTGTTGCGCCGCACTACATCCCGCCGCCATCAACCTTCAACGTGCTTCTTGGCTCCTCCTGGTTCGATAAACCTTGGTTTCTTTCTGAGGAAAAACTTGCTACTGTACGCATCACACCTTCCTCTTGGGGTTCCCAACGGACGTGTCGATTGCACGCATCAATAAGAAACACAAGAGAGAAATAAATAATTAAACAGAAGGTACATACCACTCATGAAGTGGGGAATGCAACTAGTAATCATAGGAGAAGCAACTAATATAACATGTTGATCATACAAAATGAGAGAAACAGTCGAAGAGATAAGGTTCTCTATCATTTCCTCGGTGCTGTATACAAATCAATCGATTCACCCCACTAGGCTTTGCTCAGAAGGAGGATCATGTTGCCGTTGTATACGCGCGGCGACAGCCATCGATTTGACTCGTATCCTTGACGGAAGGAGCTAGGCCATTGCCACGGGCTCCGTCGTGCCGTGAGGGCCGAGCCAAAGGGGGTCCTGCTCGCGCACGCACCGGCGGCGCAAGTCACGTGATGTGTCGGTAGTTGGTTGCCGCCTCCGCCGCAGCAGTCCCATGCCGGCATTGTAGGCTGGTCCGCTGCCGCCATCTAAGATTCAACTCCGGGAGCTGCGAATGCCTGTGCAGGCAGGGGTGGAGGCCATGGGCCATGGCAGAGCTCAGGGGAGGTGGGCCGGGGCGGCGCGCATCCTAGGCGAGGAAGGGGGGCCGGGGCGGATCCATCGGAGGAGGAGCAGGGGAGGTGGCGGCCGGTGTTGGTGGTGGCGCCGGCGTTGCAGCAGCTTCCAATCGCCAGTCAATCGCCCGAGCACGCAAGTCCAACCCTAGTCACGAGCTAGAGGAAATGAGGATGGTAATCATTTTTTTCTCTATTAGCCATTTTGGGGATGGCTCGTGAGCCGACCGAGCCGAGCCTCGAGCCCAGCGAGCCGAGCCTCGAGCCAAGTTTTTTGTGTTTTTTCTGTAGCAAGCCGAGCCTGGGCTCAGTTCAAAATCCTCGAGCCCCACCGAGCCGAGCCACGAGCCAGCTCGGCTCGGCTCGATTCCACCCCTACTCCAGCGCCCAGATTTCCCACAGACGGCACCAATCGACGAGGGGTGACCTCGACAATGTCTATGGTAATGGACTTGGGTTTCAGGGAAAGAGGTGTGTTGGTGACTTCGTCGGCTTATCAGACAAACAAGGGAGTCTAGTGTTATTGATTGAGAAACACAAGTCACCGGATTACTAGAATCGATCTAGGCTGACAACAATTGTGCTACGAGTTGATCTTTCCTCCTCCCAGTTGGATCCTCCTAGCCTTTATATGCGAGGCTGGGTCTCAAAGTCCAATCCGGGTTGGTTACACATATAAGGAAGCCTATGTCAATGTCAGCTACTCGATGAGCCTTTACTTGTTCCTATCGCAAGGTTCTTGGGCTTGGGATGCTTCCAGGTTCTTTACTCTTATGAGCTTCATGGGTAGTTCCTAGATCCATACTAGCTAGGGTCGCCAATCATGCGAACCCAATAAGTCACCCCCATGTCAAGTGGTGGGTTGAAGGGGGGAAATGCACTATGAAGTGGCCTCCATTCTTGTCCGCCATTGTCCTAAACTAGATGTGTGAACTCATCAAGAGTGGCTCGAGGACAGATAAAGGGTTTAAGGATGTGCACTTGACCAGTGTTCCGAAGAAGGTCTTCAACTATTGCCAGTAGGACGTGTCCTCATAGTAGGTGTACAATCAACTACGTAAGTGGAGAGGAAAGTGGATTAAGATCTCGAAGCTCACAAACCTTAGCGGTGTCGGATGGGATGATGACACTTACACCATTATCCTAGAGGAAGAGCTCTACGCCATGTCGCGGTACTACTTGGATCTAGATCATAACATGTGAGAATTATCTTCTCTTCTAACATGTCACAACTAACATAATCTTTTCGTATATCCCATGTCCTAGGATCACCCCAAAGATGCCGAGTACCTGAACACGCCAATTAAAACCTACACCCAGATGCAACATATCTTCTCGTATGGCTTGCCACCGGCAAGTTCACCATGGGCTCTAGTGAGCCTTTGGATGCACCTTGTCCTAAGTCATTTGACATGCATGAGTCTGATATCGTCGTCATTGATGGTGACTATCAACAGACTCATTCTCCTTGTGCTGGTACTAGAGTTGCTCCTAGTTGTGGTGGTACTACTAAAGGTTATGTTGCTGGTTCTGCTGATGGTACCAAGAAGATGAAGATGTCAGTCTTGGGAGAGGAGGATGTTGTCCACATCTTCTTCATGACCAAGGCCGTCAAAGCTGTGGAGGTTTCCATCACCAATGCTTCACCTCCAGATGTGCACCCTGCCCTGTACTCTTCTGTCATGGATGCTCGTGGGTTCAACCCAGAGGCTCTTATGGTGGCTTTGAGCCATCTATTCGACAACATGACTCAGGGTAATGGCTTTGTGCAGATGGCAGTAGACATAAGGTAGCTCTAGCTGAGGACCTTCCTCCCTAGGCACTACTATGTGTAGTGATCCTTGCTGATGGGGTGGTGGTGATCATGCATGATGATGATGATGATGATGATGTTGGTTGTATATTTTAGAGTAGGTATGACTTGATGAAAACATTTGCCAATGCATGTATATCATGTGAGGTGGTATATACTAACCCCTCAAATGAAGCTAAACTTGCGGTGGTAGGATTACACCCACTTTGATGTGGTGGTAGGATGACACCATAGTAGCTGTTGCAATCTTTAGTACGATCACAACATCTGGTAGACTAAAGTGATGATGCTTGTGCCTATATGATCATGTATGATTCTATTCTGAGCTTTAGTTGCCAAATTATGTACCTTATGTTTCATATGCTCTGTCTTGTTAGAAATACAAGTGGTACGTGGTGTTCTAGGACAAATTTCTAGAAGTGTATAGTTCATGCAAGGAGGTCGGCTCACAGATGACATGTTATTAGAAGAGCTTACACAAAGGTATAAGATTAGAGAGGCGGCAAAACAAACTTACTCTAAGTTCTTAGCGGAACAACATTGCTATGATATAGCTTCCAAGATTGCAGGTCATGGCACTCCGAAGTTTGTAGGTGAAGGCGCTCCGAAAATCACAAGTAGTAGGCTCAAGGGCTACATCATCGTTGGCCTTTCGATATGGATCATGTATTTGTCGTGGTATTAACCGTGTGTTTAATCAGTTGTAATATCCACAACCATCACAACCATAAACTGGTAGATGCTAAGCTCACCAAGTAGAGGTGCTACCCCGAAGGCTTGTTGGTGAAACGACGTTAGTATGGGAGATCAGGATTCAGAATGCTTTGGGGTCAATGATTGGTCACTCGCTTGAAATGGGAGTATGTCCGTTTCTCACCTCCGTTTTCGAGCAGGGCATATGTGGACGGTTTCGGTCTCAACTCTGAAGTCTGAACCCTACAAAACAAAAGATGTTGGATATGTGTCTGAAGATGGAAGTACTCGTTGGACTTGGACAGTGGCAAGCAATCCAGTAGTACATACCATCGTTCAGAAATCAGAACGAAATCCAAACGGACATCTGGACAGGATAGAACTGGTTATATCTTGTGACCATGCTTCACGCAAAAGTTTTCGGAAAACAAAGCATTTATGTTTCATATTTATTTGATGCTACAACATGATTATTTATGAGACATTTATTTATGTTTTTACACATGCCAGCTAAAATTAATGTTCTTTTTTCATGTGTGTAAACATAGAATGTCCAGTTATACACGTGGAAATTTCTTTCAATATAATTGCTATTTTGAATTTCGTTTTATATACATTTTCATAATAGGTTCATATAGGTCAGAGCCAAAATATCACCTCCCTGTTCTATCTAGTTCTCAGTGTTGACTTATGTGCGTCTAATGCTATTTCTTTAGACCCATCTAATGCGTTTGTATCCTACTCAACACTTTCATCGACATACCATGCGTGCCGAAAGTGTGTCTAATAGACGATTATCTGATAGACTAGTACATTATTAATAATATAAGCTGCTAAAAGTGTGACGCACGATAACCATAACTCAATGGGTGCATATGCTCCCTATATTTTGAAATGTATCTTATGTACATTTTAAATTTTAAAAAAATTGAAACAAAAAATTTGTACGTACATCTTCACATGCTACGCGCTCACAAAGTCGTTTCATAAAAAATCGACTTATCATGTGACGTGTGTAAAAAAGACAAAATTCAGTGCTAAAAATAATGTTTTTCACAAGATAAAGTTTCTCCATTTTACATAGGCCACAAAAAATATTGGTTTTTCATGAAACTTAGCGAATGCACATACATTATGGAGATGTACATGTATAATTTTTTATCTAAATTTTTTGACATTTCGAAATATGTTTTTCTGGTAGAGGGAGCATACGCACCCGGGAGCCGAATTGAATTTCCGTAACTCAATGAGAAACATTATTTATTAATCATAGCCATATCTCTGACTAAGTTAAGCAAAGTGTAACTATACATATATCAACCATACACATTTAAAATTCTAACTAAATATTCGCTACAGCTATAGTGCCATTAATTGATTTGTAGATCGATGATTGCTAACTCTTTTTTGTCTTGTAAGGATTGCATGCGTGCTCTTTGTACACACGAGCGCTGAGCGGTAAGCCAGAACTTCTAGTCCCGCGCAAATAGTTCACAAGACCGGTTCACACAAATTGTGGACCTAGAATGAAGACATCTGTTGTTCCTCTTGGGCATGACTACAAACTAGAGGTGGTGGCACCCCGCACATCTCCTCTCTTACAATCCTGCGCCGACATCGCCCTCACCCTTGCCGGTGAAGCGAGCCGTCTGTCATCGTCGTGATTTTTTCTCGGATCTTCCTCCTGCTCTCCCATCAAGCAGAAGGTGAACCTTTGTTGCTTCTATGTGACGCGCACTCCAACAATGTCACCTGCCTTCCTCCGGTCCTTTGCTAGCCCCATATGTCTTACTCCATGGAAACCAATCGTTAGGTTGAGAAGAAGCTGCTCGTCAAGTACTGGGAACTTGAGGGCTTAGGATGAACTAATTACAATTTGTACCGAATTTTTATAATTTTAGAAAATATGTTTAATGTTAATCCAACAGTCCTCAAGTACATGGTATTTAAATTTAGTCAAAATGCAAAGCTTACTAAGTCCTACCAAATTAATCTAAGGAATTTGAACAATCACTATATTTAATATATTATAAAATATATCTTATGGTGTAACTATTGATATTGATTTGACGTTGTAGATCTTCACGTGATTATAATTATATAGTATTTTTTGGGAAAGGGGGAGTGTATTACTAGTGTGTACAGTTTCTTTTATTTAGTTAGTATAGTTAACCACATCAATGAGATGATATATGTTAGTTGTACTATTCTTGGTTATATCATTGTAAAGCATATCCTCTTTATACTAATTTCTTTAACACAATTTTCTTTTTGTTTTTTTAATTTCATAATCTATGTATTGCATACATGTTTATGATAAATATATTTCTAAAGCGTAAAACCTAACATATATCTTATAGATGGTTTCTATAATATAACTTACTAGAAATATTCACTAAAACATCTAGATGAGAAACATGCCCTCAGCTTGGCGTCCACACATGGCCACAAGCAAGTCACATGACTAGGTTTAGTTTATTCGAATGGAAAGTCCGAATGCGCACTGTCTGGTATGCAGTTCATGAAGCCGGAGGAGAAGAAGAAGAAGAACACAATTTTTTTTTTGTTTTCACTGCAGCTCGGTTCTCTGGTTTGCTCTCCATTTTGCTGGTTGATTCCTCTCCGCCGCTAGAATTCTAACAAAATATTCGCTCCAGCTATAGGTTCTTAATTGATCTATAGATCAATGATTTCTATTTTTGTCTTATAAGGTTTGAATACGTCTGAATTGCTCTTTGTACACATGATCGTTGAACGGTAATCGGGGATTCCAAGTCCCGCGCAAATGGTTCACAATACTGATTCATGCAAACTTGGGAATTAGAATTCAACTAATTATAGTTTGTACCAAACCTTTATAATTTAGAATTTTTTTTTAATTCTTATCCCTCTATCCCAAAATGCATGGTATTTAAATTTGGTCAAAAGTCAAATCTTACTAAGTCATACCAAATAAATCTTAGGAATTTCAACAATCACAACGTTGAATAAATATATTATAAAAATATATCTTTTGGTGTAACTATGGGTACTGATTTGGAGTTGTAGATCTTCATGTTTGTATATACTTAGACTTTGACTAGAATTATACACTACATTTTCAGGATGGGGGATTGTATTACTAGTGAGTACAATTTTTATTATTTAATTGGTATAGCTAACCACATTAAATTGTTTATATATGTGGGTTGTATTCTTTGTTTTACCATTTTAATGTATATATTTATATAAACTTCTATTCTAGTTAATTTAAACTATATTAACTAATGATCCTTCTTGTTTTTCTATAAAAAATAATAATCTATGTAATTTGTACATGTTTATGGTAAATATTTTATAAACCGTAAAAGCTAACAAAAATCTTAATGGTGGTTTCTAGAGTACAACTTGCTAAAAATCTTCACTAAAGCATCTAGAGAAGAGACATGCTTCATCCTGAGATTTAACTGGCGTCCAGACATGTCCACATGCAACTCAGATGACAAAGTTTACTTCGTCGAATGAAAAGTCTGAATACTGTCCGCTATGCAATTCACCAAGCTAGAGAAGAAGAAGAACCTTTATATGTTGTTTGCTTTCACTACAGCTGGTCTTCTCTAGTTAATTTGATCTCCCTTTTGTTGGTTGATTCCTCTCCGCCGCCGATGTTGTTGTCGGCATCACCGTCTCGAGACACGTACTCTCAAATGTGCCCAAGTCCTTAGAAAACGGTTTTGTCTGTACTTGATTCAACAAGGCAAGAACCGGTGCGACATTTTCCGACCCATGAAGCCTGATAACTTCAGACAACACTAAAATCATGTCATATAGTGTAGATCATTTAGCGCATGATTTGTTTCCCTTAACTGCATGTGTTGGTTTCGTGGTTGAGTGCTTGAGTATACCTAATGGCCGGCCCAATCTTATCGACAAACTCTGCATTAGTGCACCACTAATCTCATCCTTAATTTAAGTGGTGCACCGACCGAAGTAGCAGCTCACTCAAGCAACAAGGCATACTCCAACACTGATGTCAAAGGTTAGCAGCAGCCGACTGAAGCAACCAGCCCAGTGACCAGAGAGAACACTATTATCTCTGTCTTCTGCACTAAGAAATCTAGTCGTTCACACACTCTCTGCTGACCGCACGCAGCGGTATGTTCGTTCACTCCTCCAGGCGACCGATAAGGCGTAGGCCCATGCCGCACATGCACTTTGAGTTCAGTATACTATATCCGCCATTACTCGAAGCCTTGTTGCTGTTACGACGTTAGTATGTGTCGTTGCCTAATCGACGGTACCTCGGAGGAGGGATCCTCACGAGGGGGAGAAGAAGTAGGGGCCATAGGGCGGAGTGCACACGGGACGGTGGTACGCGAGTTACCCAGCTTCGGAACACCTGCACGATGACAGGGCCTACTGCTGCTTGTCTGGAATTATCTGGGCGCTTTCGCGTTGTTACAATGAGTTGTGGTTGTGCCTCTAGGGCTCCCGGGATCCGGCTTATAAAGGCGCACGGATCTAGGGTTTACACGGAGAGTCCTAGCCGGATTACAGACAGCCTAGCTACGGTACAATATCTTGCCGTGCACGTCACGGATCCGCCTTCCATATACGTCGTACTGGATCCGGGTTCCTCATGGGCCTCCGTGGATCCGGGTTACTCCTAATGTCGGTGCGGATCCAGCTTACTGATCCTGGGCCGGATTTCTTCCTTCATGATCAACAGCAACTGGGCCGCCCGATGGGCCACATGCCTCATCACCATCTGTGGGCCACCCGGTGTCGGGGGGAAGACCCCGGATAGGGCAATGGACGCGGAGCAGCCGGCTGGCCGCTGGCCGGCTCGCGGCAAAGGCCGGCTGAGGAGCAGCCGGCTGGCGCCGTGGCCGGCTGGTCCGGAAGCCGGCTGGCTCTAGGTCCTAGTCGGCCTGGCTACGGCCACCAATGCTGTAGCTGGGCCGGCTTCTACAAGCCATATCCGACTGGGGTTTGTACCTCAGACCGACTCGAGGCTGGCGAGTCTTGCACTGGAAGGAACCGGGTTGGTGGTCCGGGTTCCTAAAGTCCACGCTGACTCCATCTTCCGTAAAGCGCGGGGCACTGTGGAGCAATAGTGCCACGCGCCGGACAGGCCGTCGGAGCTTACGACAATCCGTACTGGCTACAGTGGCTGACGGCGACAGGGACACCTCCTCTCCATACCGCTGACCGCAGGCGACCGGATGGGACAGGCCACGATGCCTCAACGGCTCCTGACGTCACCGCCTCGGGAAGGAGCGGAAGCCGGAGCCGGCCAAGCCGGCCAGTAAACTATAGGGTCTTATATGTAAAGTGCCGGCGCCTATATAAGCCGCACTACCCCCTCTCGTGCGGGGGATCGATCATTTATTGCTTCCTCCCACCTACAGAGCTGCCCTGTGAGAGAGACCATCGTCTCCCTTAGCCTCTCAGGAGCAGCCGGACACAGCTCTAGGAGCACCGTTGTATTGTGTGATCATCATATACACTCATAGCAGGAGTAGAGGTTTTACCTCCATCGGAGGGCCTCGAACCTGGGTACGTCGCCGTGTCGCTCGTGCCCATACCCGCATCCGGATACCGCCGTGAGATCCCTCAGGAACCACTTCGATTAGCCACCCTATGGCATATGCCGTGACGATACCACGACATTTGGCGCCCACCGTGGGGCCTTCAGCGTCCTCGGCCGGTGTCTTCATCCGGACGGGCCTCACCATCACCACCGGCGAGCGAGTCGCTTCAGGCTTGATCTGGAGATTCGGCTCCCTCGACTGCGTCAGCGACAACGCTGGCTGCTTCGCTGACCGGCCCTTCCCAGCCGGCGGCAGCGTCATCTCCTTCGGCGGCCACGACGTCTACGTCGTCACCGTCGCGCCGCCGCGCTACCCGCGGCAGGTGCTGCGCTGCGCTAGCCCTCCTCCGCGAGCCGGCAGCAGCGCTCCCGCCAGCCCCGCCGTCGTGCAAGTCATGATGGCTGGCGAGGAGCCCCCCGTCAAGAACCCGCGCACCCGTGGCCCCGGCCTGGAGCGCAACATCGACCCCAACGCCTCCGGCTCAGGCGCCAGGCCGCCACCGCCACCGTCCCGGCTGGACGAAGTCCGGGCAAAGCTGAGCACGCCGCTCACGCCTGGCGGAGACCCCACCGCTATCGAGGCGGATTTGGAGGCGCACCGCCAGCTCCTCCTCAAGCAAACCGAAGAACTGGCTGCTGCTAAGCGCCAGATGGAGATCACCCAGCGCGAGTACAACCGCGCCCACGGCCTCACTCCAGGCGGCGACGAGCCAAGCCGAGCCGGTCACGTCCGCCGCAGGGGCCGCGACCTTGGCGCCGAGATCGCCCGCGACGGCGCTCCTTCGCCGGCTCCGTCCGCAGAGCTGCCCGTCTACAACACCCCCGACAAGAACATGCGCGCGGCAGAAGCCGCCGCAGAAGAGCTGAACCGCCTTGAAGGCGAAGAGTTACGCCGCCAGACCAAGCGGGTGACTGAGCTGCTCAACGCAGCCAACAAGCAGATCGCCGACCCCAGGTATGTCAATGCCCCCAGAGCTTCTCACGCTCGTGGCGCCGCAGGCAATGACAGGGAAGGCGCCAGGGACACGGCCGAGTCCGCCTCCCCAGCACCAAGCCGGTGCCATGATTCCCGGGCCACGCACGCAAGTTCGGGCCGGCCGAGCCACCAGCCGAGCGGCAGCAGCCGCAGCCGGCCTCCACCAACCCGATACCAGGAGCAAGACTTCGAGCCCCGCCGCCAGCACCGGCCGGCTCCAGAAGCAGCCGGCACACGCCAGCCGGCACGTTCCCGGCTGGGCCCCCGCATCGAGCCCACCGACGCCAGAGACCGCCTCGACCGGCTGGTCGAATCCCGCATCGCGGAAGAGGAGGCGCCGGCTTGCCCCAAGTGCTTCGGGCCCCGCATCGCCAACGAGCCCGTGCTCGACGGCTTCCAGCTCCCCCGCGACACGCCCAAGTACGACGGCACCGCCAAGCCGGAGGACTGGCTGCTGGACTACTCCACCGCAGTCGGCATCTCGCGGGGCAACAAGCGGTGGGCGGTACGCTACTCCCCCCTGATGCTAGTCGGCTCCGCCCGCACCTGGCTCAACAACCTGCCAGCCGGCAGCATTAACGGCTGGCTGGATTTCGAAGAGGCCTTCGTCAGCAACTTCACCGGCACCTACCGCCGGCCGGGTCGCCCTCAGCAGCTGGAGATGTGCAAGCAGGGCCCGGACGAGACGGATCGCGCGTACCTGACGCGCTGGTGCGAGATGCGAAACTCCTGCGAGGGCGTGCACGAGATCCAGGCCATCAGCTTCTTCATGGGAGGCTGCCAGCCAAACACCATGCTGTGGCACAAGCTGCGCCGCAGTGACCCCAAGTCGATGGCCGCCTTGATGGCCATCGCGGACAAATACGCGCTGGCTGAAGAAGCCGGCAAGGCGCCGGCTGACCCAGCACCGGCTCCCTCCAAGCGGGACCATCACAAGTCGGCTGAGCACAAGCCGGCAGACGGCGCCTCTCATGGCAGCCGGCGGGATAACTACCGCGGCAAGCGTCACAGCGACCAGCCGGACCGCCGGTACGGCTCCGCCCACGTAGCCGCCGTGGCAGACAATGCGGCAGGCGGCAGCCGCCGCCAGAAGCAAGACCGGCAGTGGAAGCCGAAGTACACCTTTGAGCAGATGCTCGACTCGCCGTGCAAGTACCACAGCGGCAAGAACCCCTCCAACCACCTCACCCGCGACTGCCACTTCATGAAGCGGCTGACAAGCGGTGAACCCCTCCCGCCTCCCCCCCCGCCCCCACCAGCTGGCGGGCCGGGTGGACAAGCCGGCGCAGAGAACGCCAACCTCGAGCACCACGAGGCTAACCAAGTGCACCATGGCGGCCGATATCTGGCCGAAGACGCCACCTACATCATCTTCACCTCCGAGCCCGAGGACAGGACGAGCCAAGAGCGCCGTTCCCTTGAGGTCAACGCGGTCATACCGCCGGTCCCCCAGTACCTAAACTGGTCAGAGCAGGCCATCACCTTTGATCGCCGCGATACACCGGCTGTCCTGCCGAAGCCGGGCAGCTACGCCATGGTCCTCGACCCCACCATCGGCACAACCCGGCGCAGCGTGCGTTTTTCGCGCGTCCTCATCGACGGCGGCAGCAGCATCAACATCCTCTACCGCGACACCGCCCGCAAGCTGGGCATCCAGGAGGCCGAGTTGCGCCCCACCCCCACCGTTTTCCATGGCATCGTGCCAGGCCATTGCTGCCAGCCGATCGGCCGGATCACGCTGGAGGTGATGTTCGGGAAGCCGGACCACTTCCGCACCGAGAGAATCGAGTTCGAGGTGGTGGACCTCGTGAGTCCCTACCACGCGCTCCTGGGCAGGCCGGCCCTGACCAAGTTCATGGCGGTGCCCCACTATGGGTACCTGAAGATGAAGCTGCCTGGCCCCAAGGGGGTCATCACCGTAGCCGGCGACTATCGCCGCTCCATGGACTGCGCCACGCAGAGCTCCAAGATGGCCCAGACGCTGGTCATCGCCACCGAGAAGCAGCTCATCCACGACGCCGTCGCCCTCGCCAAAGCCGCGCAGACAGACATGCCGGCTGCGGGCAACCCGGCTGGGACGACTCACTTCCAGCCGGCCGACAACACCAAGAAGATCCTGCTGGACCCGGCGCAGCCGGACAAGTTCGTCACCATCGGTGCCGGCTTGAGCAAGAAATAGGAAAGCGAGCTCACCAGCTTCCTCCGTGAGAATCGGGACATCTTCGCATGGACTCCAAGAGACATGCCGGGTGTGCCGAGGGAGTTGGCTGAGCACCACCTCCACGTCCGGCCTGAAGCCAAGCCGGTGAAGCAGCCTCTCAGGCGCTTCGCCGAAGAACGAAGGAAGGCCATCGGTGAAGAAATCGCCCGGCTCCTAGCTGCCGGCTTCATCATGGAAGTGCTGCACCCGGACTGGTTGGCGAACCCGGTCCTGGTCTTGAAGAAGAACGGCTCCTGGCGCATGTGTATCGACTACACCAGCCTGAACAAGGCGTGCCCGAAGGACCCCTTCCCCCTGCCGCGCATAGATCAAGTTATAGACTCGACTGCCGGCTGTGAACTGTTGTCTTTCCTAGATGCCTATTCAGGCTACCACCAGATTCCTTTGAATCCGGATGATCAAATAAAGACTTCGTTCATTACCCCGTATGGGGCTTACTGCTACACGACTATGCCGTTCGGCTTGAAAAATGCAGGCGCCACCTACCAAAGGTGCATGCAAAAATGCTTGCAGGATCAAATCGGCAGAAACGTTCACGCATATGTGGATGATGTCGTCGTAAAGACCAAGGAGACGACTACCCTCCTTGATGACCTGAGAGGAACCTTCACCAATCTGAGAAGATTCCGGATGAAGCTCAACCCGGCCAAGTGCACATTCGGCGTGCCGTCTGGCCAGCTCCTTGGCTACCTCGTCTCTCGCCGAGGATCGAAGCCAACCCGGACAAGATCGGTGCCCTGGAGAAGATGGAACTGCCGCAGTGCCTCAAGGACGTCCAGAATTTTGCTGGCTGCGTGGCTTCATTGTGCCGCTTGGTCAGCCGGCTGGGGAGAAGGCACCGCCTCGTATCAATTAATGAAGAAGGCGGACAAATTCGTCTGGTCACCGCAGGCGGATGAGGCTTTCCGTGACTTGAAGCGCGTGCTTTCAACCGCGCCAATCCTTGCAACGCCGGCTTCAATGGAGCCGATGCTGTTGTACATCGCAGCCACCAACCGAGTGGTTAGCGTTGTCCTGGTGGTGGAGCGCAAAGAAGCCGGCAGGGAGCAGCTGGTCCAACGCCCAGTCTACTACCTTAGCGAAGTGCTCTCCCAGTCGAAGCAAAACTACCCCCACTACCAGAAGGTCACCTACGGCGTCTACATGGCAGCCAAGAAGCTGAAGCACTACTTCCAAGAGCACCCCATCAAGGTGGTTGCCACAGCGCCCTTGGCGGAAATCATAGGCAGCAAGGATGCCAACGGCCGGGTTGCCAAGTGGGCCCTGGAGCTAGCCGCCCACACCATCCTCTACGAGCCACGCACAGCCATCAAGTCGCAGATCCTCGCGGACTTCTTCGTCGACTGGGCTGAGATGCGCACGCCGCCTGTGCCGGATTCCACACATTGGAAGATGCACTTCGACGGCTCGAAGATGCGCAACGGTTTGGGAGCCGGCATCGTCATCACCTCTCCCAAGGGAGACCGGCTGGACTACGTCCTGCAGATCCACTTCGCCGCATCCAACAATGTGGCGGAGTATGAAGCGCTCATTCATGGGCTGAAGCTGGCCAAGGAGTGTCGTCGTGGTGAACGAGCAGATGCCATAGGATGGCTTAGATTGGGGCCGAATGGACGCAAGAGGATTCGGGGGAGGGTTTGCGATCAGGTGGGAAGAGATTCCGGATGGTTTCCTCAAGAACTTGGCCAAGGCCAGAAGTTGAAGAAGAAAGACACAAGGAAGAACTCCCTCTAGATCACCATGTTCATAGATTCACACAGGTTACAGGCTCTGCCTTCCTACATACACGCGTACATACTTGCCTGCGAAGATGGGCTGCCCCCTCTCCTTATATAGGGGAGAGGGTGGCTTACACTGCAAGAAACCCTAATGGCATCTTTGACTGGACAAACTACTTTACAGAGTTACTGTACAAAGCTACTTTAACAGGCTACTGTACAAAGCTACTTTAACAGGCTACTGTACAAAGCTACTTTAATCATAGATGACACCGGGGCCTTCTTTTATCAGGGCTGCTGATGTCCTCCGGCTTCTTTGGACGTCACCCCTCTCTTTGGCGCCAGGGCTCTGAATAAAGTTACTTTGCTTGGCTCATCCTTGTCTTCTTGCTCTGAAGAGAATCTTTGACCAGACCTGCCGACAGGCTCTCCTTTCCGGTATCTTCTTTACCGGGTTCCGGCATACCCCTTTGGGGATACCGGCTTAGCCTTGCTCTCCCGGATTCCTACTAGGCTTCCGGTAAGAACATTAAACCGGTATCTTGATGGCTCAAACCCTCCGGTTTGGCATGCCTTTGGCATACCGGGGGTTATCCCCCCAACAAGGAGGTTGGCGTGCGTCGCATACTTTGCTTCGGCGACTCCGACTTGGTCATACAGCAAGCATCTGGCGACTGGGATGCGAAGGACGCCAACATGGCCTCATACCGCTTCCATGTCCAGCAGTTATCCGGCTTCTTCGACGGCTGCGAATTCCACCACGTGCCACGGGCAAACAACGAGGCGGCTGACGCCTTGTCCAAGATTGGCTCAACCCGGCAAGCCATTCCGCCGGGTGTCGCCTTGGCGGTCCTCAAGAAGCCGTCCATCATACCGTCACCGGACTCGGATTCAATATTCGTGCCGGCTGACCCGGGGGCTGCTCAGCCGAACCCGGGGGCTTCATCGCCCAAGTCGGGGGCTAACAAGCCGAACCCGCCGGCTACCACGCCGAACCCGGGGACTTCTCAGTCCAACCCGGGGGCTTCATCGCCAAACTCGGGGGCTAGCAAGCCGAACCCGCCGGCTAGCAAGCCGAACCCGGCGACCATACAGTCGAATCCGGAAGCTCCCACGCAGGAGGCCCTGTTGGTCAGCGTATTCGAGATAAGATGCGTACCTTCATGGGCACAAGAATTCCTCTCCTACCTCACCGACGGTGTGCTGCCTGATGATAGAGTCCAGGCCAGGCAGATTGAGAGAAGGGCCAAGGCCTATACCATCATCAACCACCAGCTGTACAAACGCAGCGTAAGTGGGGTGTTCCAGCGGTGCGTCGAGCCGGCTGAAGGGATTGAACTCCTACGGGAAATCCATCAAGGAGAGTGCGGACATCACGCCTCATCCAGAGCCATAGTGGCCAAAGCCTTCCGGCACGGTTTTTACTGGCCGACTGCGCTCAGAGACGCAGAAGAGTTGGTGAAGAAGTGCAACGGCTATCAGCGCTTCGCAAAGCAGAGACACCAGCCGGCTTCCGCCTTGAAAACCATCCCCATCACATGGCCATTTGCCGTATGGGGCTTGGATATGGTAGGCCCATTCAGAACGGCGCGAGGCGGCATGACACATCTCTTGGTGATGATTGACAAATTCACCAAGTGGATCGAAGCCAAGCCAATCAAGAAGCTGGACGGGTCCACAGCCGTCACATTCCTCAAGGAAATCATTGTAAGATTCGGCTACCCCCACACCATCATCACTGACAATGGCAGCAACTTCTCCCAAGGCATCTTCTCTCGCTATTGCAGGGAAATGGGGATCCGGATGGCCCTATCTTCTGTGGCGCACCCAGAGTCCAACGGACAAGTGGAAAAGGCTAACGGCTTAGTCCTAGCCGGCATCCGGCCCCGGCTGGTGGAGCCGCTCGAGCGAACAGCCGGCTGCTGGATTGAAGAGTTGCCCAATGTGCTGTGGAGCCTGCGCACAACGACAAACCGCTCAGTCGGCTTCACACCATTCTTCCTCGTATACGGGGCCGAAGCCGTCCTGCCGACTGATATCGAGCACGACGCGCCAAGGATCAAGCTCTACACAGAAGCCGAAGCCAAAGAAGCTCGCGAAGATGGAGTTGACCTGGTCGAAGAGGCCCGGCTGCTGGCTGCTTCTAGATCTACTATCTACCAGCAAAGCCTCCGACGCTATCACAGCCGGAAGGTCCAGCCCTTAGCATTCCGAGAAGGAGACCTAGTGCTCCGGCTGATCCAATGACAGCCGGACAAAGATAAGCTGTCATCCCCATGGGAGGGTCCCTTCATCGTGAGCAAGGCAGTAGGCAATGATTCCTACTATCTCATAGATGCCCAAGAGGCTAAGAAAAACAAGCCGGACAAGGCTGACGAGGAGACTAAACGTCCCTGGAATGTCAGGTTACTCCGCCCATTTTACACATGAGAGCAGGAATGTATGTATCCCTTGTATCCCTTTTGTGAGTTATGAAAAAGCTTGCGCCGAGAGCGCCGTTTCCGACAAGTTTTTCGCGCACTTTACCTTGTTTCGCCAATTGGCTTGAACCCTCTCACGCGGTCGGCTCAGTAACGTGATCCGGTTTCCGACAGCCGGCTTCCGATCCAGCTACAGACCGCAACCCGGCTGTCCGGCTGGCGGGAGTAAGGCCTAGGAAGCCGGCACGCGAAAAACGACTAAGGGAAAGAGTAAGAGCGAGTTGACTTGCAACTTTTTATATAAGTGCCGGATTGCCGAATTCAGTTCGTTCGACCGAAATACTGTCGGCCTCACCCAGCGGCCCGCTCTTGATCCGGCGACGGATCGCAAGTCGGACGTATGACCGGCAAGAGCACAGCCAAAGAGTGGGGCAGATGGGAAAAAGCGAACGAGCCGAAAGAAAGCAACTCGGCACACAAATGAATAACCAACACATTAAAGTGTGACATAATTAAAGGGCGATAATATTCATACATGCGCACCCGGCATCCCGGGGATTTAATAAATTGTCTTGGCAAAAGAACAACTGAAAAGCAGGAAATCTAAGCCGGAGGGGCATCAGCGGAGCCGGCTGCCGGGTCGTCCTCGGGCGCGTCCTCCGCCTCCTCATCGTCCATGTAATCTTCATCGGATGGAGGAGGGTTCGGGTCCGCGACGAAGGCGCCCTTGTCGACGAAGTCGGCGATGGCGCTGGCTCGGGCAAGGCGGGCGGCCTTGAGATCGGCTGGGAGCTTGTCCTCCACGCCGGCTCGCCGGAACTGGAGCTGCCCCAGGTCCACCTCGTTGTACCAGGAGAGGACGAAGTACAGCGCCATGTCGGCACCAGCGCGCGTGGCCGACTCCTTCCAGTCGAGGAAGCGGTCCGGCGCCCGCTCCATCGAGGAGATGAGGCCGGAGATATCTTGCGGCACCGCCTCTTCAGGCCACAGCATCGGCACCAGCTCTTCAGCCGCCTTCCGAAGCTCCCAGCCGAGTTTGGTGATGGGCTCGATGCGGGCAGCCATGGACGCCATGTGGTCCTCCATGGAGAAGTACTCTGAGCTGCCCTCGCCAGTCTCCCGCCTCCTGGAGTCGCGCGCGACGCCAACGGCTGCTAAAGCCGCGTCCTGCGTCTCCGGGAAGGCCGCTGCAAGAAGGAGCAAGTCAGAAACCATCAAAGCCGAAATAAGCTGAAAAATGCAAATTTTCGAAGTCCTAAGCCAAAAGGAAAAGCCTGGCGGCAGCCGGCAAGAACCGACTGCCACCAGCCCGAAGATGGCGATAGCGAAGAAAGAAGTTTCGCCGCCGATCGCCAACGAAAGCCGGCAGCCGACAGCCGAAAGCCGGCAAAGGGGAAAGGAACATAGAGATGCACTCACCCGCCAAGCCGCGATCAAGCGCGCTAAACTCGTCGGTCCAGCGCTTGGCGGTAGCCGTCAGCTCCGTGGACTTAGCGGTGACCTCCTCCTGCAGCACAAGCCGCTGCTTCTCCACCTCCGTCAGCCGCCGGCTCAGATCATCCACCTTCTCCTTCTCCGCCGTCCTGAGGGAGTTGAGCTCGGCGAGATGGTTCTGCTCCAGCAGGCGCAGCCGCGTCAACTCCTGCTCAGCCAGCTTGAGCTTGCCGGCGGCGGATCGGCCCGCCTCCTCGCTCTCGGCGCACTGGGCGCGAGCGGCTCGGAGATCCGACTCCAGCTGCGGGACCTTGGCGGCTTCAACTGCGAGGCGGCCGGAAAGAAATGTCAGCCAACCAAGACTAAAAAGAAAATAAGACATCGAGTCGAAAGAAGCAAGAGCTTACCCTTGGCGGCTTCCAGCTCGCGGGCCAAGTCGGCCCGGTCCAGCTTGGCCTTGTGGTAATGGGTGACGGCACGATTATACAGAGTGGTGCGCCGGTCCATCACAGCCTAAGGAAAAGAGAAAGTCAGTCGCACAGGCGAAACCCGTGCCGGCTTCAGCGGCCGGCCCATGCCTCGGAGGGCTACCAGATAATAATCAGATCAAAAACGGACGAAGCTTACCTTGCCGGCTTCCTCCACCTTGGCAACATTAGCCGCGGCCTCGGCTGCCCTGGCCTTGAGGTTGGCCTGCAGGCTGGAGAAGAACATCTCCACCGACGCCTGGCCGGGGTTCCCCTCCCGGCTGGTCACCTCGTAGGAGTCGGCGCGGAGCCACGCCTGCTCCATGGTGGCAGCCGAGCCGAGGCTGGAGTCGGAGGCGGACGGCACCTGAAGAAGAAGTGCGCCCTTGGCCACATGCAGGCCCTGCGGCGACGCCGATGGGGTCTCCGTCCTCACCAGCGCACGCGAGTCGGCGCCCTCCATGCGCGCCGGCTCGTCCCTCGCCAGTTCCTGCCTGGCCGGCTCCTCTGTCGTCGGCTGCGGCGGTGGCGTCGCTCCGGGCGCAGCGGATGGCCCAGCCGGCGCGGTCATCTCCGGCGCCGGGGCGCCCTCCGGCTCTCATCCAGCTCCACCACGCCGGGCCGGGTGCCGGCTCCGGCCACGGGCGGCGCAGCCCTGCCGGCTCCGGTTCCAGGAGCAGCCCCACGGGCTCCGGCTCCGGTTGAAGGCGGCATGCCCCGCCCGGCCCCGCCGGCTGGGTCCAAGACGTGTCCGGCGCGGGAACATATCGTCCAGCGTCGGGCTGCCGCGGCGGGTCGGCCCGCGTGCCGCGATCAGGCGCTGAGGCCAGCGGCACGGCAAAGGAAGGTGCCCCTGCGGGAGGCGGAGTACCCGTAGGTGGCGGCGGCGTAGGTGCGCGCGAGGAAGGCTGCGGCGTCTGCTCCCTCCTCTGGCGCGGAAGCGGCGACACGACGCGTGGAGCTTGCCGGGAGCCGCCGCCCTGGGCAAACTTGATAGGGGCCCTAGCCGGATAAACAGAGAAAAGATAAGCATAAAAGTAAGGAAAGAAAAGGAATCAAACAAGAAAAAGAAGGAGAACTCACCCGGCCTGCTCCGGAACCTTCTTCGGCTGCTGCCGATGTTGTTGTCGGCATCACCGTCTCGAGACACGTACTTTCAAATGTGCCCAAGTCCTTAGAAAACGGTTTTGTCTGTACTTGATTCAACAAGGCAAGAAC
The DNA here is from genome assembly GCF_019359855.2 of Lolium perenne. NCBI lineage: Eukaryota > Viridiplantae > Streptophyta > Magnoliopsida > Poales > Poaceae > Lolium > Lolium perenne. The sequence continues at coordinate 93,715,143 of NC_067250.2, read as the reverse complement.
CGGTGCGACATTTTCCGACCCATGAAGCCTGATAACTTCAGACAACACTAAAATCATGTCATATAGTGTAGATCATTTAGCGCATGATTTGTTTCCCTTAACTGCATGTGTTGGTTTCGTGGTTGAGTGCTTGAGTATACCTAATGGCCGGCCCAATCTTATCGACAAACTCTGCATTAGTGCACCACTAATCTCATCCTTAATTTAAGTGGTGCACCGACCGAAGTAGCAGCTCACTCAAGCAACAAGGCATACTCCAACACTGATGTCAAAGGTTAGCAAAGCAGCCGATCAAGCAACCAGCCCAGTGACCAGAGAGAACACTATTATCTCTGTCTTCTGCACTAAGAAATCTAGTCGTTCACACACTCTCTGCTGACCGCACGCAGCGGTATGTTCGTTCACTCCTCCAGGCGACCGATAAGGCGTAGGCCCATGCCGCACATGCACTTTGAGTTCAGTATACTATATCCGCCATTACTCGAAGCCTTGTTGCTGTTACGACGTTAGTACGTGTCGTTGCCTAATCGACGGTACCTCGGAGGAGGGATCCTCACGAGGGGGAGAAGAAGTAGGGGCCATAGGGCGGAGTGCACACGGGACGGTGGTACGCGAGTTACCCAGCTTCGGAACACCTGCACGATGACAGGGTCTACTGCTGCTTGTCTGGAATTATCTGGGCGCTTTCGCGTTGTTACAATGAGTTGTGGTTGTGCCTCTAGGGCTCCCGGGATCCGGCTTATAAAGGCGCACGGATCTAGGGTTTACACGGAGAGTCCTAGCCGGATTACAGACAGCCTAGCTACGGTACAATATCTTGCCGTGCACGTCACGGATCCGCCTTCCATATACGTCGTCGATCCGGGTTCCTCATGGGCCTCCGTGGATCCGGGTTACTCCTAATGTCGGTGCGGATCCAGCCATCGATCCCTGGGCCGGATTTCTTCCTTCATGATCAACAGCAACTGGGCCGCCCGATGGGCCACATGCCTCATCACCATCTGTGGGCCACCCGGTGTCGGGGGGAAGACCCCGGATAGGGCAATGGACGCGGAGCAGCCGGCTGGCCGCTGGCCGGCTCGCGGCAAAGGCCGGCTGAGGAGCAGCCGGCTGGCGCCGTGGCCGGCTGGTCCGGAAGCCGGCTGGCTCTAGGTCCTAGTCGGCCTGGCTACGGCCACCAATGCTGTAGCTGGGCCGGCTTCTACAAGCCATATCCGACTGGGGTTTGTACCTCAGACCGACTCGAGGCTGGCGAGTCTTGCACTGGAAGGAACCGGGTTGGTGGTCCGGGTTCCTAAAGTCCACGCTGACTCCATCTTCCGTAAAGCGCGGGGCACTGTGGAGCAATAGTGCCACGCGCCGGACAGGCCGTCGGAGCTTACGACAATCCGTACTGGCTACAGTGGCTGACGGCGACAGGGACACCTCCTCTCCATACCGCTGACCGCAGGCGACCGGATGGGACAGGCCACGATGCCTCAACGGCTCCTGACGTCACCGCCTCGGGAAGGAGCGGAAGCCGGAGCCGGCCAAGCCGGCCAGTAAACTATAGGGTCTTATATGTAAAGTGCCGGCGCCTATATAAGCCGCACTACCCCCTCTCGTGCGGGGGATCGATCATTTATTGCTTCCTCCCACCTACAGAGCTGCCCTGTGAGAGAGACCATCGTCTCCCTTAGCCTCTCAGGAGCAGCCGGACACAGCTCTAGGAGCACCGTTGTATTGTGTGATCATCATATACACTCATAGCAGGAGTAGAGGTTTTACCTCCATCGGAGGGCCTCGAACCTGGGTACGTCGCCGTGTCGCTCGTGCCCATACCCGCATCCGGATACCGCCGTGAGATCCCTCAGGAACCACTTCGATTAGCCACCCTATGGCATATGCCGTGACGATACCACGACATTTGGCGCCCACCGTGGGGCCTTCAGCGTCCTCGGCCGGTGTCTTCATCCGGACGGGCCTCACCATCACCACCGGCGAGCGAGTCGCTTCAGGCTTGATCTGGAGATTCGGCTCCCTCGACTGCGTCAGCGACAACGCTGGCTGCTTCGCTGACCGGCCCTTCCCAGCCGGCGGCAGCGTCATCTCCTTCGGCGGCCACGACGTCTACGTCGTCACCGTCGCGCCGCCGCGCTACCCGCGGCAGGTGCTGCGCTGCGCTAGCCCTCCTCCGCGAGCCGGCAGCAGCGCTCCCGCCAGCCCCGCCGTCGTGCAAGTCATGATGGCTGGCGAGGAGCCCCCCGTCAAGAACCCGCGCACCCGTGGCCCCGGCCTGGAGCGCAACATCGACCCCAACGCCTCCGGCTCAGGCGCCAGGCCGCCACCGCCACCGTCCCGGCTGGACGAAGTCCGGGCAAAGCTGAGCACGCCGCTCACGCCTGGCGGAGACCCCACCGCTATCGAGGCGGATTTGGAGGCGCACCGCCAGCTCCTCCTCAAGCAAACCGAAGAACTGGCTGCTGCTAAGCGCCCGATGGAGATCACCCAGCGCGAGTACAACCGCGCCCACGGCCTCACTCTAGGCGGCGACGAGCCAAGCCGAGCCGGTCACGTCCGCCGCAGGGGCCGCGACCTTGGCGCCGAGATCGCCCGCGACGGCGCTCCTTCGCCGGCTCCGTCCGCAGAGCTGCCCGTCTACAACACCCCCGACAAGAACATGCGCGCGGCAGAAGCCGCCGCAGAAGAGCTGAACCGCCTTGAAGGCGAAGAGTTATGCCGCCAGACCAAGCGGGTGACTGAGCTGCTCAACGCAGCCAACAAGCAGATCGCCGACCCTGTGTATGTCAATGCCCCCGCAGCTTCTCACGCTCGTGGCGCCGCAGGCAATGACAGGGAAGGCGCCAGGGACACGGCCGAGTCCGCCTCCCCAGCACCAAGCCGGTGCCATGATTCCCGGGCCACGCACGCAAGTTCGGGCCGGCCGAGCCACCAGCCGAGCGGCAGCAGCCGCAGCCGGCCTCCACCAAGCCGATACCAGGAGCAAGACTCCGAGCCCCACCGCCAGCACCGGCCGGCTCCAGAAGCAGCCGGCACGTTCCCGGCTGGGCCCCCGCATCGAGCCCACCGACGCCAGAGACCGCCTCGACCGGCTGGTCGAATCCCGCATCGCGGAAGAGGAGGCGCCGGCTTGCCCCAAGTGCTTCGGGCCCCGCATCGCCAACGAGCCCGTGCTCGACGGCTTCCAGCTCCCCCGCGACACGCCCAAGTACGACGGCACCGCCAAGCCGGAGGACTGGCTGCTGGACTACTCCACCGCAGTCGGCATCTCGCGGGGCAACAAGCGGTGGGCGGTACGCTACTCCCCCCTGATGCTAGTCGGCTCCGCCCGCACCTGGCTCAACAACCTGCCAGCCGGCAGCATTAACGGCTGGCTGGATTTCGAAGAGGCCTTCGTCAGCAACTTCACCGGCACCTACCGCCGGCCGGGTCGCCCTCAGCAGCTGGAGATGTGCAAGCAGGGCCCGGACGAGACGGATCGCGCGTACCTGACGCGCTGGTGCGAGATGCGCAACTCCTGCGAGGGCGTGCACGAGATCCAGGCCATCAGCTTCTTCATGGGAGGCTGCTGGCCAAACACCATGCTGTGGCACAAGCTGCGCCGCAGTGACCCCAAGTCGATGGCCGCCTTGATGGCCATCGCGGACAAATACGCGCTGGCTGAAGAAGCCGGCAAGGCGCCGGCTGACCCAGCACCGGCTCCCTCCAAGCGGGACCATCACAAGTCGGCTGAGCACAAGCCGGCAGACGGCGCCTCTCATGGCAGCCGGCGGGATAACTACCGCGGCAAGCGTCACAGCGACCAGCCGGACCGCCGGTACGGCTCCGCCCACGTAGCCGCCGCCAGAAGCAAGACCGGCAGTGGAAGCCGAAGTACACCTTTGAGCAGATGCTCGACTCGCCGTGCAAGTACCACAGCGGCAAGAACCCCTCCAACCACCTCACCCGCGACTGCCACTTCATGAAGCGGCTGACAAGCGGTGAACCCCTCCCGCCTCCCCCCCCGCCCCCACCAGCTGGCGGGCCGGGTGGCCAAGCCGGCGCAGAGAACGCCAACCTCGAGCACCACGAGGCTAACCAAGTGCACCATGGCGGCCGATATCTGGCCGAAGACGCCACCTACATCATCTTCACCTCCGAGCCCGAGGACAGGACGAGCCAAGAGCGCCGTTCCCTTGAGGTCAACGCGGTCATACCGCCGGTCCCCCAGTACCTAAACTGGTCAGAGCAGGCCATCACCTTTGATCGCCGCGATACACCGGCTGTCCTGCCGAAGCCGGGCAGCTACGCCATGGTCCTCGACCCCACCATCGGCACAACCCGGCGCAGCGTGCGTTTTTCGCGCGTCCTCATCGACGGCGGCAGCAGCATCAACATCCTCTACCGCGACACCGCCCGCAAGCTGGGCATCCAGGAGGCCGAGTTGCGCCCCACCCCCACCGTTTTCCATGGCATCGTGCCAGGCCAGTGCTGCCAGCCGATCGGCCGGATCACGCTGGAGGTGATGTTCGGGAAGCCGGACCACTTCCGCACCGAGAGAATCGAGTTCGAGGTGGTGGACCTCGTGAGTCCCTACCACGCGCTCCTGGGCAGGCCGGCCCTGACCAAGTTCATGGCGGTGCCCCACTATGGGTACCTGAAGATGAAGCTGCCTGGCCCCAAGGGGGTCATCACCGTAGCCGGCGACTATCGCCGCTCCATGGACTGCGCCACGCAGAGCTCCAAGATGGCCCAGACGCTGGTCATCGCCACTGAGAAGCAGCTCATCCACGACGCCGTCGCCCTCGCCAAAGCCGCGCAGACAGACATGCCGGCTGCGGGCAACCCGGCTGGGACGACTCACTTCCAGCCGGCCGACAACACCAAGAAGATCCTGCTGGACCCGGCGCAGCCGGACAAGTTCGTCACCATCGGTGCCGGCTTGAGCAAGAAATAGGAAAGCGAGCTCACCAGCTTCCTCCGTGAGAATCGGGACATCTTCGCATGGACTCCAAGAGACATGCCGGGTGTGCCGAGGGAGTTGGCTGAGCATCACCTCCACGTCCGGCCTGAAGCCAAGCCGGTGAAGCAGCCTCTCAGGCGCTTCGCCGAAGAACGAAGGAAGGCCATCGGTGAAGAAATCGCCCGGCTCCTAGCTGCCGGCTTCATCATGGAAGTGCTGCACCCGGACTGGTTGGCGAACCCGGTCCTGGTCTTGAAGAAGAACGGCTCCTGGCGCATGTGTATCGACTACACCAGCCTGAACAAGGCGTGCCCGAAGGACCCCTTCCCCCTGCCGCGCATAGATCAAGTTATAGACTCGACTGCCGGCTGTGAACTGTTGTCTTTCCTAGATGCCTATTCAGGCTACCACCAGATTCCTTTGAATCCGGATGATCAAATAAAGACTTCGTTCATTACCCCGTATGGGGCTTATTGCTACACGACTATGCCGTTCGGCTTGAAAATGCAGGCGCCACCTACCAAAGGTGCATGCAAAAATGCTTGCAGGATCAAATCGGCAGAAACGTTCACGCATATGTGGATGATGTCGTCGTAAAGACCAAGGAGACGACTACCCTCCTTGATGACCTGAGAGGAACCTTCACCAATCTGAGAAGATTCCGGATGAAGCTCAACCCGGCCAAGTGCACATTCGGCGTGCCGTCTGGCCAGCTCCTTGGCTACCTCGTCTCTCAGCGAGGGATCGAAGCCAACCCGGACAAGATCAGTGCCCTGGAGAAGATGGAACTGCCGCAGTGCCTCAAGGACGTCCAGAAGTTTGCTGGCTGCCTGGCTTCCTTGAGCCGCTTCGTCAGCCGGCTGGGGGAGAAGGCACTGCCCCTGTATCAATTAATGAAGAAGGCGGACAAATTCGTCTGGTCACCGCAGGCGGATGAGGCTTTCCGTGACTTGAAGCGCGTGCTTTCAACCGCGCCAATCCTTGCAACGCCGGCTTCAATGGAGCCGATGCTGTTGTACATCGCAGCCACCAACCGAGTGGTTAGCGTTGTCCTGGTGGTGGAGCGCAAAGAAGCCGGCAGGGAGCAGCTGGTCCAACGCCCAGTCTACTACCTTAGCGAAGTGCTCTCCCAGTCGAAGCAAAACTACCCCCACTACCAGAAGGTCACCTACGGCGTCTACATGGCAGCCAAGAAGCTAAAGCACTACTTCCAAGAGCACCCCATCAAGGTGGTTGCCACAGCGCCCTTGGCGGAAATCATAGGCAGCAAGGATGCCAACGGCCGGGTTGCCAAGTGGGCCCTGGAGCTAGCCGCCCACACCATCCTCTACGAGCCACGCACAGCCATCAAGTCGCAGATCCTCGCGGACTTCTTCGTCGGCCCGGGCTGAGATGCAGTACCTGCCGCCTGTGCCGGATTCCACACATTGGAAGATGCACTTCGACGGCTCGAAGATGCGCAACGGTTTGGGAGCCGGCATCGTCATCACCTCTCCCAAGGGAGACCGGCTGGACTACGTCCTGCAGATCCACTTCGCCGCATCCAACAATGTGGCGGAGTATGAAGCGCTCATTCATGGGCTGAAGCTGGCCAAGGAGGTTGGCGTGCGTCACATACTTTGCTTCGGCGACTCCGACTTGGTCATACAGCAAGCATCTGGCGACTGGGACGCGAAGGACGCCAACATGGCCTCATACCGCTTCCATGTCCAGCAGTTATCCGGCTTCTTCGACGGCTGCGAATTCCACCACGTGCCACGGGCAAACAACGAGGCGGCTGACGCCTTGTCCAAGATTGGCTCAACCCGGCAAGCCATTCCGCCGGGTGTCGCCTTGGCGGTCCTCAAGAAGCCGTCCATCATACCGTCACCGGACTCGGATTCAATATTCGTGCCGGCTGACCCGGGGGCTGCTCAGCCGAACCCGGGGGCTTCATCGCCCAAGTCGGGGGCTAACAAGCCGAACCCGCCGGCTACCACGCCGAACCCGGGGACTTCTCAGTCCAACCCGGGGGCTTCATCGCCAAACTCGGGGGCTAGCAAGCCGAACCCGCCGGCTAGCAAGCCGAACCCGGCGACCATACAGTCGAATCCGGAAGCTCCCACGCAGGAGGCCCTGTTGGTCAGCGTATTCGAGATAAGATGCGTACCTTCATGGGCACAAGAATTCCTCTCCTACCTCACCGACGGTGTCTTTGCTGATGATAGAGTCCAGACCGGGCAGATTGAGAGAAGGGCCAAGGCCTATACCATCATCAACCACCAGCTGTACAAACGCAGCGTAAGTGGGGTGTTCCAGTGCAAAAGGCCGAGCCGGCTGAAGGGATTGAACTCCTACGGAAATCCATCAAGGAGAGTGCGGACATCACGCCTCATCCGAGCCATAGTGGCCAAAGCCTTCCCACGGTTTTTATCGCCGATCGCGCTCAGAGACGCAGAAGAGTTGGTGAAGAAGTGCAACGGCTATCAGCGCTTCGCAAAGCAGAGACACCAGCCGGCTTCCGCCTTGAAAACCATCCCCATCACATGGCCATTTGCCGTATGGGGCTTGGATATGGTAGGCCCATTCAGAACGGCGCGAGGCGGCATGACACATCTCTTGGTGATGATTGACAAATTCACCAAGTGGATCGAAGCCAAGCCAATCAAGAAACTGGACGGGTCCACAGCCGTCACATTCCTCAAGGAAATCATTGTAAGATTCGGCTACCCCCACACCATCATCACTGACAATGGCAGCAACTTCTCCCAAGGCATCTTCTCTCGCTATTGCGGGGAAATGGGGATCCGGATGGCCCTATCTTCTGTGGCGCACCCAGAGTCCAACGGACAAGTGGAAAAGGCTAACGGCTTAGTCCTAGCCGGCATCCGGCCCCGGCTGGTGGAGCCGCTCGAGCGAACAGCCGGCTGCTGGATTGAAGAGTTGCCCAATGTGCTGTGGAGCCTGCGCACAACGACAAACCGCTCAGTCGGCTTCACACCATTCTTCCTCGTATACGGGGCCGAAGCCGTCCTGCCGACTGATATCGAGCACGACGCGCCAAGGATCAAGCTCTACACAGAAGCCGAAGCCAAAGAAGCTCGCGAAGATGGAGTTGACCTGGTCGAAGAGGCCCGGCTGCTGGCTGCTTCTAGATCTACTATCTACCAGCAAAGCCTCCGACGCTATCACAGCTGGAAGGTCCAGCCCTTAGCATTCCGAGAAGGAGACCTAGTGCTCCGGCTGATCCAGCAGACAGCCGGACAGCATAAGCTGTCATCCCCGTGGGAGGGTCCCTTCATCGTGAGCAAGGCAGTAGGCAATGATTCCTACTATCTCATAGATGCCCAAGAGGCTAAGAAAAACAAGCCGGACAAGGCTGACGAGGAGACTAAACGTCCCTGGAATGTCAGGTTACTCCGCCCATTTTACACATGAGAGCAGGAATGTATGTATCCCTTGTATCCCTTTTGTGAGTTATGAAAAAGCTTGCGCCGAGAGCGCCGTTTCCGACAAGTTTTTCGCGCACTTTACCTTGTTTCGCCAATTGGCTTGAACCCTCTCACGCGGTCGGCTTAGTAACGTGATCCGGTTTCCGACAGCCGGCTTCCGATCCAGCTACAGACCGCAACCCGGCTGTCCGGCTGGCGGGAGTAAGGCCTAGGAAGCCGGCACGCGAAAAACGACTAAGGGAAAGAGTAAGAGCGAGTTGACTTGCAACTTTTTATATAAGTGCCGGATTGCCGAATTCAGTTCGTTCGACCGAAATACTGTCGGCCTCACCCAGCGGCCCGCTCTTGATCCGGCGACGGATCGCAAGTCGGACGTATGACCGGCAAGAGCACAGCCAAAGAGTGGGGCAGATGGGAAAAAGCGAACGAGCCGAAAGAAAGCAAATCGGCACACAAATGAATAACCAACACATTAAAGTGTGACATAATTAAAGGGCGATAATATTCATACATGCGCACCCGGCATCCCGGGGATTTAATAAATTGTCTTGGCAAAAGAACAACTGAAAAGCAGGAAATCTAAGCCGGAGGGGCATCAGCGGAGCCGGCTGCCGGGTCGTCCTCGGGCGCGTCCTCCGCCTCCTCATCGTCCATGTAATCTTCATCGGATGGAGGAGGGTTCGGGTCCGCGACGAAGGCGCCCTTGTCGACGAAGTCGGCGATGGCGCTGGCTCGGGCAAGGCGGGCGGCCTTGAGATCGGCTGGGAGCTTGTCCTCCACGCCGGCTCGCCGGAACTGGAGCTGCCCCAGGTCCACCTCGTTGTACCAGGAGAGGACGAAGGACAGCGCCATGTCGGCACCAGCGCGCGTGGCCGACTCCTTCCAGTCGAGGAAGCGGTCCGGCGCCCGCTCCATCGAGGAGATGAGGCCGGAGATATCTTGCGGCACCGCCTCTTCAGGCCACAGCATCGGCACCAGCTCTTCAGCCGCCTTCCGAAGCTCCCAGCCGAGTTTGGTGATGGGCTCGATGCGGGCAGCCATGGGCGCCATGTGGTCCTCCATGGAGAAGTACTCTGAGCTGCCCTCGCCTGTCTCCCGCCTCCTGGAGTCGCGCGCGACGCCAACGGCTGCTAAAGCCGCGTCCTGCGTCTCCGGGAAGGCCGCTGCAAGAAGGAGCAAGTCAGAAACCATCAAAGCCAAAATAAGCTGAAAAATGCAAATTTTCGAAGTCCTAAGCCAAAAGGAAAAGCCTGGCGGCAGCCGGCAAGAACCGACTGCCACCAGCCCGAAGATGGCGATAGCGAAGAAAGAAGTTTCTGCTGCCGACTGCCAACGAAAGCCGGCAGCCGACAGCCGAAAGCCGGCAAAGGGGAAAGGAACATAGAGATGCACTCACCCGCCAAGCCACGATCAAGCGCGCTAAACTCGTCGGTCCAGCGCTTGGCGGTAGCCGTCAGCTCCGTGGACTTAGCGGTGACCTCCTCCTGCAGCACAAGCCACTGCTTCTCCACCTCCGTCAGCCGCCGGCTCAGATCATCCACCTTCTCCTTCTCCGCCGTCCTGAGGGAGTTGAGCTCGGCGAGATGGTTCTGCTCCAGCAGGCGCAGCCGCGTCAACTCCTGCTCAGCCAGCTTGAGCTTGCCAGCGGCGGATCGGCCCGCCTCCTCGCTCTCGGCGCACTGGGCGCGAGCGGCTCGGAGATCCGACTCCAGCTGCGGGACCTTGGCGGCTTCAACTGCGAGGCGGCCGGAAAGAAATGTCAGCCAACCAAGACTAAAAAGAAAATAAGACATCGAGTCGAAAGAAGCAAGAGCTTACCCTTGGCGGCTTCCAGCTCGCGGGCCAAGTCGGCCCGGTCCAGCTTGGCCTTGTGGTAATGGGTGGCGGCGCGATTATACAGAGTGGTGCGCCGGTCCATCACAGCCTAAGGAAAAGAGAAAGTCAGTCGCACAGGCGAAACCCGTGCCGGCTTCAAGCAGCCGGCCCATGCCTCGGAGGGCTACCAGGATAATAATCAGATCAAAAACGGACGAAGCTTACCTTGCCGGCTTCCTCCACCTTGGCAACATTAGCCGCGGCCTCGGCTGCCCTGGCCTTGAGGTTGGCCTGCAGGCTGGAGAAGAACATCTCCACCGACGCCTGGCCGGGGTTCCCCTCCCGGCTGGTCACCTCGTAGGAGTCGGCGCGGAGCCACGCCTGCTCCATGGTGGCAGCCGAGCCGAGGCTGGAGTCGGAGGCGGACGGCACCTGAAGAAGAAGTGCGCCCTTGGCCACATGCAGGCCCTGCGGCGACGCCGATGGGGTCTCCGTCCTCACCAGCGCACGCGAGTCGGCGCCCTCCATGCGCGCTGGCTCGTCCCTCGCCGATTCTGCCTGGCCGGCTCCTCTGTCGTCGGCTGCGGCGGTGGCGTCGCTCCGGCGCAGCGGATGGCCCAGCCGGCGCAGTCATCTCCGGCGCACAGGCGCCCTCCGGCTCTCATCCAGCTCCACCACGCTGGGCCGGGTGCTGCCGGCTCCGGCCGCAGGCGGCGCAGCCCTGCCGGCTCCGGTTCCAGGAGCAGCCCCACGGGCTCCGGCTCCGGTTGAAGGCGGCATGCCCCGCCCGGCCCCAGCGGCTGGGTCCAGAAGACGTGTCCGGCGCGGGAACATATCATCCAACGTCGGCTGCCGCGGCAGGTCGGCCCGCGTGCCGCGATCAGGCGCTGAGGCTAGCGGCACGGCAAAGGAAGGTGCCCCTGCGGGAGGCGGAGTACCCGCAGGCGGCGGCGGCGTAGGTGCGCGCGAGGAAGGCTGCGGCGTCTGCTCCCTCCTCTGGCGCGGAAGCGGCGACACGACGCGTGGAGCTTGCCGGGAGCCGCCGCCCTGGGCAAACTTGATAGGGGCCCTAGCCGGATAAACAGAGAAAAGATAAGCATAAAAGTAAGGAAAGAAAAGGAATCAAACAAGAAAAAGAAGGAGAACTCACCCGGCCTGCTCCGGAACCTTCTTCGGCTGCTGCCGGCGCTGCTTCTTCGCCTTCGCCTCCCAGGCGGCGGTGGAGCCGGCTCGCTTTGTGCCCTTGGGCGCCAAAGTCGCCGTGGTGCTGGGCGGCCTCGTGCGAAGGGGCACGGCGGGGATTGGCCCCGTGGCGGACGTCACCGGCTCCTCCTCCTCCTGCTTCTCTGGTGAAGGGGGCGGATTGTGCTCCCCCTGGCCGCCTAGATCAGGCGCCTGCAGCAGGTCATCGTCGCCGGCCTGGTCGCCGGCTTGGTCAGCCGGATCGACGTGATCCGGCGTCCACCTCCTCGTCGCCAGGTCGCCGTCCTCGGCGTTCTGGCGCTCAAAGAGCTAGAAAGACAGAAAAAGCATGAGCAAATAACAAGCCGGAAGTCGGCAGAAGAAAAAGGAAGTCGGCCTCGCAGCCGCAAGCCGGAAATTGGCAAAGACACGAGGCTTACCCGCTCCGGCGGATGGTCCCTGTCGTGGGGCGCCAGCCCGTAGTTCCAGTCTTCCGACAGGTTCGCCTTGGTGATGTTATTCACCCGGCTGGCCACCTGGGCCTTGGTGAGCACCGCCTTGGACGTCCGGTTCGGATCGAACCGGCCGGACATGTGCCCGATTTTGTGGGTGCGCATCTGGAGCGGCAGCACCCGGCGCTCGGCGATGGTGCAGAGGAGGTCTTCGGCTGTCAGCCCATTGTCAACGGCTGTCGCCAGGAGGTCCCAGAGCAGGTTCACCTCAGCGTCCGGATCCGTCGAGCGGGCGTTATAGCTCCAGTTGATCCGGCCGACTGGAGGGGCCGGGTTGAACTCCGGCAAGTTGATCCGGTCGACGAGCTGCCCCTCGTTGCGCACATAGAAGAACGACATTTGCCAGTTCTTCACCGAGTCAACGGTGGGGATTTTGGGGAAAGGCGTACCGGGCCGAGTGGAGAGCGCGGCGGCGCCGCAGGCTCGCAGGTGGCCGTCGGTGGTTTGCGCCTTCAAGTAGAAGAGCCGGCTCCAAAAGTCGATGTCGGACCACAAGCCGGCGTAAGCCTCCATGAACGCTACGAAGCAGCTCAGGAGGACGCACGCGTTGGCCGGCAGGTGGTGCGGCTGCAGGCCAAAGTTGTCGAGGAACCGCCGGAAGAATGTCGGGCCGGCAGGCCCAGCCCGCGATCGAGGTGCGCGCCGAAGACGACGCGCTCGCCGGGCTCCGGCGCGGGCTCCGTCTCCTCGCCGGGCACCCGCGTGACCACCGACTGCGGGATCCGCCGGAGGCGCACCAGTCGTTCGATGTCGTCCTCCCGCATATACGAGCCCCTCCACGATCCGCTGGGAGACGCCATTGTCGAGGTTGAGGAAGAAGATGACCAAGAGAGGCGAAACGGCGAGGAAGAGCCTTGCGACCGCGGCGGCGACAACGGCGGCTGAGGACGCTCCGTCGAAACGCGCGGCCCCGTGGCGCCGGATTGATGGAGTGGCGGCGGCGGCCCGGCGGAAGATCGTCGGGGCAGCGGCTCGCCGGAGTTCGCCAGGAGGTTGCTGGAGGAGAAGCGTGGGCGTGCGACGGAGAAAGTTTGAGCGAGAGAGCAAAGAACGCGAGGAAGAAGAAGGGCGCCTCGGTACCGCTACCGGGGCATTTATAGCCGCTGGCGCGCCCGTTACGCGGCCACGTGGCGATCGTGGGCCACGATCAGGATTTACTGCGCCGTAACTCCTCCCACGACCACGACGGTTACCGAAAACGGCCACACCACGTCGCCCACTACCGCACCGGATCCGGAGGAACATTGATGTGACCAGACGAACCGACCGCCAGGCCAGGCGTCAGACCAGTCAAGTCGGGCGCAGGGCCCGAGGCGGCGGAGACTCCGGCGCGCCGCAAGCCGGAGTCGGACAACAAGTTCCACTCGAACCAAAATTCATCAGCGAGGCGGAGACGCCATCAGATCTTGCGAGAAAGCAAAAACTGTACAAGTATAAAAAGCGGCCGGCTAGAAGCAGCCGGCAGGAACGAGCCGGATGAGGGCGCAGCCGGCTGAATGGAAATTCTCAGTCGGCCCCTCCAAGTGCCGTCAAATATATTCGAGAAGCCAGGAAAACCTGCCTAGGTCCTTCTAAACGCAGGACCTTGCCAGCTTCGGGGGCTAATGTCGGGGGGAAGACCCCGGATAGGGCAATGGACGCGGAGCAGCCGGCTGGCCGCTGGCCGGCTCGCGGCAAAGGCCGGCTGAGGAGCAGCCGGCTGGCGCCGTGGCCGGCTGGTCCGGAAGCCGGCTGGCTCTAGGTCCTAGTCGGCCTGGCTACGGCCACCAATGCTGTAGCTGGGCCGGCTTCTACAAGCCATATCCGACTGGGGTTTGTACCTCAGACCGACTCGAGGCTAGCGAGTCTTGCACTGGAAGGAACCGGGTTGGTGGTCCGGGTTCCTAAAGTCCACGCTGACTCCATCTTCCGTAAAGCGCGGGGCACTGTGGAGCAATAGTGCCACGCGCCGGACAGGCCGTCGGAGCTTACGACAATCCGTACTGGCTACAGTGGCTGACGGCGATAGGGACACCTCCTCTCCATACCGCTGACCGCAGGCGACCGGATGGGACAGGCCACGATGCCTCAACGGCTCCTGACGTCACCGCCTCGGGAAGGAGCGGAAGCCGGAGCCGGCCAAGCCGGCCAGTAAACTATAGGGTCTTATATGTAAAGTGCCGGCGCCTATATAAGCCGCACTACCCCCTCTCGTGCGGGGGATCGATCATTTATTGCTTCCTCCCACCTACAGAGCTGCCCTGTGAGAGAGACCATCGTCTCCCTTAGCCTCTCAGGAGCAGCCGGACACAGCTCTAGGAGCACCGTTGTATTGTGTGATCATCATATACACTCATAGCAGGAGTAGAGGTTTTACCTCCATCGGAGGGCCTCGAACCTGGGTACGTCGCCGTGTCGCTCGTGCCCATACCCGCATCCGGATACCGCCGTGAGATCCCTCAGGAACCACTTCGATTAGCCACCCTATGGCATATGCCGTGACGATACCACGACACCCGGGCTTGCCGGATCTAGGCACTGTCGATGGTACACCCATGAAGTATACCCACAACAGTAGCCCCCAGAGTTCTCCGAGTTTCACCTGCTGTTTCCGCCATGCTTGCACCTTAGGTTTCCGGCATCGTTGGTAACGCGGAGAAACTTGAAGAGCTCCAACTTCGCATTTTCTTCTTTCCTAACCTTTGGTCAGAAAATTCCTCATCCTGCGGGACTTCATCCATCGACAGTTTCAAACATGTCTCCGGGTTACTCCCCTGCTCGCGAATGAGAATTGCTTATCTTCACGCTTTTACCCGGAATCTTAACAGACTCAAACGGTTCCGCCAATTCTGGCGCCATTTTCGCGCGATTTGCGCGGTAACTTATCTCTAGCCATTTTTACTGTTAGGGTTTTGGACACGTGTCACGCATCCAACGGTGCGACGCTTGCGTTCCGACCACAGGATGCGGAGCACGAATCTCGTCCCCCAGCCTATAAATATCCGCCGTCGAGGCCCCTTACCCTCATTCACCCCCCTTCTCACCTCTCCGCCGAGCGCCGCCGCGAGCCTCCTCTCCGCCGTGCCGGAACCCGCCGGAACAGTCGCCGGAGCATCACCGGAGCGAGCCCACCACCGCAGTGTTCTTCGTGTTCTTAACTCCGGCGAGCCACCGCGCGGAAAACTTCGTCGCCGGCAGCTCCGACCACCGCCAACGCCATTACGGTTAGTCTTCGAGCTTCACTTTTGCGCCGCAGTTGGTAGGGGTGAACTTGGGGAAGATGGCATGGGATCCGACTAAAGAAAGTTTCCGCCAAACCCTTTTTCTTCAGATGTCTTCAACGACTCCGCCTCCGACCTCGGATCCAATCATGGCGACCCCAATCTCCTCCGCCCCTCCTCCCTTCGTTCCAGTCAGGCTGGATCCTTCAAAGGATTCCGGCAAGGAGGCTGAGGGGACCTCTGCTCACCCGGAGAAAACCTCCGGGGCGGGTCAAACGGAGCACCAGGCGGAAGAGGCCGCCAAAAAGTCAAAAGCTCGCAAACGAGACTCCGAAGCTAAGGGAAAATGGTGGCCCTGCACCACCACCGAGATGGAGCTGAAGAACCTCGAGGCGGAGGGCTTCCTGCAACCCGGAAGCTGGAGATCAGTTCCAGATGAACTTGCTCCGGCTCCGAGGGACGACGAGATGGTGCTGACGAAGGCACTGGTGGAGCGCGGATTTTCATTTCCGCCTTCTGACTTCTTCCTGGAGATTCTGAAGACGTATGGGCTCCAACCCCACAATATATCTCCGAACAGCGTGCTTGCCATCAGCAACCACGTCACCCTCTGCGAAGGCCATCTCCGGGTAACCCCCGAGCTCTCTCTGTTCCAATATTTCTTTACTGTCAAGAAGGAGAAGATCCGCCAGACTTCCGAGCTGGCAACTTGCGGGTCTATCACCTTCATACTCCGCCCGGGTCGTGTCTACCCCCCCACCGACCGCCACGAATCCGCGAGGTACTGGTCCGGGGGTTTCTTCTACTTGAAGGACGTCTCCGACTCCGCGAGCGAAAAGAAGCTGCCACCTTTCAAGAACTGCCCCGCCACCGAGATTCCGGCATGGTCGCACTGCCCCCACCTTTCCGAGTCACCCCAGCTCACACGCGCCGTCAGGCGGATCTGTAAGCTGACGGAGGAAGGGTTGACAGGGAAGGACCTAACCCTCTCCTGGTTCACCAAGCGGATCCAGCCGCTCCAACACAGGGACCGCCTGATGTTTGAATACACAGGGCGCGACGATGAAATGCGCGCTACAAAAGATAATCTTTCCGCCGACGCCATCGACAAGAGGATCCGGCTCCTCATCAAAATCCCACGTGAACTACACGTTCACGTGTGCAACAAAGACATTCATACGAATGGTTCCGGAACCGCGGTACGTCGTCTTGACTTTAATCTTTTGTTTCTCTTCGCATCTACTTTTTTGTCTAAGTGTTTAACTTTGCATTAGCTCGAGGCGCTTGAAGAAAGCGAACTCGGAATTCTCCTCCGGGTTCCTTCCACCGGTAACACGGATCCGGATGTCGCATCAGAGGCGGAAGCTCCTGAAGCCCCACGCCCTGCCAAGAGGAAGAAGCCGGCTCCTTCCAGCCCCTATGCGAAACGCCCCCGCGAAGTGCTTAGCACTGCGGCTACCCGGAAAGCGGAGGCGGAAAAGAAGCGCCTATCGCTGATTAACACCAGCAACAAAGGGCAGCCTGCCATCCAGCATTTCTTCAAGCCTTCCGGGTAAGCTCCTATTTCCGAGATCCAAGTTCTGGTTTCACGCTCAAACTTACTTTTATGTTCTTTCTGAAGCTCCGGAAGCCAGCCCCCCAAGGCCCCAAGGGTCCCAAAGAAGAGAGCCAAGCCATCTCCGGCTTCCTTTCCAATTACTCCCGAGGTTGAAGTTCCGCCCAAGGCTTCATCCGCCAGCAAGCCGGATCCGAAAGACGTCATCGACCTTGATGACCTTCCTGAGGATCCCGCCCACCATGGCGACTCCGCCAAGGGGACTTCCTCACCCGTTCCTCCGCCAGATCAGCCAAGCTCCGCTTTCGCGGGGCCCACTGGAGAAGAACAAGAGCAAAAAGCTAAGCTCCTCCAAGTTACCAATGCGACTCGAGTCAACCTCCAACCAACTCCGTCCCTCCAAAAGCTTACTCTTGCGCAACGTCACGCGGAAGTTTCCGCCATGCTGAACAAGGTGTGGGGAAAGCCGGACGAGGAGGTGCGAGAGCTCGCGGACCTGGAGGACAGCCTGAAGGATTTTTTCGCCAAGCACAAGGAAGTGCGGCAGGTAATACTAGCCCCCAAGCATTGGGTGATACATTTCCGTGTAATATGTATTAGCCGATGCTTTCCCAAAATGTACCTTTAGGCGGATTCTTCGCTAGCTCCCCAGACTTCAATATCCGACTAACTCTTTGCTGCTTCGCAGACCACGCGGAAACTGCATGAAGATCTGCGTGTGCACGTGCTGGAGCAGATCGCGGAAATCGAGGGGCTGCGCCAGCATGCGGAAAATAGCAAGAAAGATATCCAGCTGCTTGAGACCCGCCTTCAAGGTACGAGATCCGGGTCTTTTACTTGCATAATATCCAGTTGTCTAGGATGCATAATATGTTAACTTGCTGCCTTCAGAAGAAACTGCTAAGCACTCCTCGTTCGATGAGCTTTCCGCCAAGGTCAAGGTGCTTGAGGCGGAGAACGAGTCCCTCAAAACCTTCATCCAAGAATCCTCAAGCAAGGAGACTGAGGCGAGGAAAGAGCTCTCCGAGAAGCATGCCCGCGACCTGGGGGAGCTGAATGAAAAACTGGAGAGAAGCCAGGGCCGCGTGATTTCCACAGTTGCCAAGAACAAAGTTCTGGAAGCGGAGGCGGAAGCCATCGACAAACTTATCTTCCGTAAGCGTTTTTTTCCGCGTCGTTGCTCCGAGTATCTTGTATGCTTTCTCTCTAACGGAACTGAACCTCCTTTCACAGCAAGCCTTGGCTTTGAGTGGTCAAAAGAGTCAAATTTGAAAAGGACGGAGGCATACGACGAAGCGCGGATCTCAATTGACGCGTTGTTTGAAGCCTGTCGCGGAATCGCCGCGGCTCTGTCTCTGAAGAAGGCCAAAACCACAGTCATCGATACGATGACCAAACTTATGCGACAGGTGCCGGATTTCATCAAAGACTGGCAAAAATCTTCAGCACGCGGAGCCGCCTCCTTAGTCCTGGCCACCTGCAAGGCTCACTTCCCCTCGCTCAACCTGGCGGATGTTGCACGCGGAGCCCCCGAGAGTTCCGACATGGGTGCCCTCCTCGCGGAAACCGAAGGCTATGAGCAATTGTTTGTCAAGCAAGTGGATCACTCGTTCTGGTATCACAAACACAATCTGCCCGAAGGTTTTTCCGATGCAGAGGAGGAGGCAGGTGAGCCGGAGTATTATGGGGAAGGATCCGGGTCAAGCGGCGAGCATTCCGGAGGAAACTCTGGTGACGACTCTGAAGCCGGATCTGATGACAGCGACGACGGCTCCGCCTACCAGCAATCTGAAGAGGAGGACTCCGAGTAGAGTTCCTGTTTAAACAATGAGAAGTTGCATCATTTTGGCCCAGAGTGGGTTTGTAATAAGACTTAAATTCTTAAGTAGCTAGGGACGAAACAATTATGCATGGGGCGGAAACACTTATCCTGCTATCCGTTTAATGTTATGTGCATGTTTCGTTTTCTGTTGGAAAGCAAGTGCTGATTTCGTTGTTTTCCGGCTTGCCCGCTTGACCTTCCGCGAGCCGGAAGACCTTAGCCGGAAACGCTCGCCAGCGGCGACGAAGCCCAATGGCAGTCCGTCAATAACCGCGGAAACAAGCCCCCAAGCATAGGTGCCGGAAATCGCTACTAGGAATCCACGAGTTCGCAACAGACAACAACTTAATCAGAAAACTTAAGCTTACGTCCTAAAGGACGATTTTTGAAAATCACAACTTTTATACACGCCTGGGCGGAAAAAATCCAGCTCTGCGGTTTTAGTCGGAAAAACATACATGATTTAAATGAACAAGTAAAGGAGGTAAAGGACTCGAAGAGTGAACCATAAGCTTTATTTCACTGATCATGTATAACTATTACAGAGTTTGTAACTCGGAAAATATATGCTAAGTGTAGAAAGGACGTAGCTGTGCGATGTTCCAAGGGCGATCTGTTTCATCGTAGATGTCATCCGGATCCTCACGCTTGCGTTTCCGGCGCCAGTTAGCAGGTCTATCCCTCAGCTCGCGGAAATCAACAAGGTAGTACGACCCGTTATGAAGCACTTTGCTAACGACGAAGGGTCCTTCCCATGGAGATTGCAGCTTATGGTCTTTCACCTGTCGAAGGCGGAGGACCAGGTCTCCTACCATGAAGGAGCGTTTCCGAATTCGACGACTGTGATAACGTCGGAGCTTCTGCTGGTAGATGGCGGAGCGCTGGTCAGCTAAGTTCCGAGCTTCCTCGATCAGGTCCACAGATAGCTGTCTGGCCTCGTCAGCTGTTTCTTCATTGTAGGTGGAAACTCGCGGTGAATCGTGGATGATGTCGGAGGGAAGCACGGCTTCGGATCCGTATACCAGGAAAAATGGGGTAAACCCTGTTGATCTGTTAGGGGTAGTTCGTAAACTCCACAAAACAGCTTCCAACTCGTCAGCCCAAGCTCCAGCTGCTCGTCGCAGCGGTTCTTCAAGGCGCGGCTTAATTCCTGATAATATTAGACCGTTAGCCCTTTCAACCTGACCGTTAGACTGTGGATGAGCCACAGATGCAAGGTCCAGTCGAATCCCCATCGTCTCACAATAATCCCTCAACTCTCCTTGAGCGAAGTTTGTGCCGTTATCCGTGATTATGCTGTGTGGGATGCCGAATCTCATCACGAGGCTGCAGACGAATTTTAGTGCCGTAGCACCATCGGCTTTTCTCACTGGCTTAGCCTCGATCCATTTGCTGAACTTGTCAACAGCGACCAGGAGGTATTCAAAACCGCCAGGAGATGATCTTTTTAACTTACCAACCATATCGAGCCCCCAGACCGCAAACGGCCAGGTGATAGGTATGGTCTTCAGCTCTTGGGCTGGAGCGTTTGGTTGAGTAGCGTAGTACTGACAACCTCGGCAGGTCTTGACTATTTTGTCAGCGTCTTCTTTAGCTGTGAGCCAGTAGAAACCTAACCGAAAAGCTTTTGCAACGAGCGATCTGGGGGCGGCATGATGCCCGCAGTCCCCTGCGTGGATCTCTCTGAGGATTTCAATGCCATCTTGATTGGAGACGCATTTGAGAAACACCCCTGCTGCACTTCGTTTGTAGAGCTGTCCATCAACAATTGTGTAGGTTCTCGCTCGTCTGACGATCTGTCGTGCGAGGACCTCATCCTCTGGCAACTTCTGATCGATGAGGTAGTCCAGGAAAGGCTGTGTCCAAGCCGGAATGATAGCCATCACTTCCCTAGCCGGAGATACTGCCACTTCTGGGTTTTCCGGGTTAGCGCCCTTCACCGAGGGTATCCGGAGATGCTCCAGGAAAATGCCAGGCGGAATTTGCTTCCTGCCGGATCCGAGCTTGGATAGCATGTCTGCCGCTGTGTTATCGTCTCTCCTGACGTACTTGACTTCGTATCCGAGGAAGCACTTGGCGATCTCATCAACTTCGTCTCTGTAGGCCGCCATGACGGAATTTCTGGCGTTCCAGGTTCCGGCTACTTGTTGTGCCACCAAGTCGGAATCTCCACAGCATATGATGTGCTTGATCCCAATTTCCTTAGCGATGCGTAGACCGTGTAGTAGAGCCTCGTATTCCGCCATGTTATTTGTAGCTTCGAAGTGGATCTGCAGAACGTACTGCAGTTCTTCTCCGGTAGGGGACTTCAGGGTGACTCCGGCTCCTGAGCCTTGATGCTGCTTGGATCCGTCGAAGTGCATGACCCATGTTTCTGGTTCCGGCTCCAGACTTGCATCCGGAGCTTCTGTCCAATCTGCGACGAAATCTGCCAAGACTTGGGATTTAACCGCAGTCCTGGGCTTGTAAGCGATGTCGAAGGCGGATAGTTCAATTCCCCATTTAGCCGTACGTCCTGTTGCGTCAGCATTGTTGAGAATTGTTGACAGCGGAGCCTTGCTCACGGCTGTTACTGGATGCTCTTGGAAGTAATGCCTCAGCTTCCGGCTGCCTAGGAACACACCATAAGCTAGCTTCTGGAAGTGAGGATATCTCTGTTTTGATTCCGTCAGCACCTCGCTAATGTAGTAGACAGGTCTTTGGACGTCATATTCATGACCTTCTTCCTTTCGCTCCACCACGATGACGAGGCTGATGACTTTGTTGGTAGCTGCCAGATAGAGGAGCATTGGCTCTGACTCTGCTGGAGCTGCCAAGATAGGTGGGGAGGTAAGTATTTCCTTCAACCCTCGAAGAGCTGCGTCAGCTGCGTCGTCCCAGACAAATTTGTCTGTTTTCTTCAGCAGCTTGTACAGAGGTAGCGCCTTCTCGCCAAGACGGCTAACAAACCTACTGATTGCTACGACGCAACCAGTTAGTCGTTGCACATCTTTGAGACAAGTTGGCCGTTTGATGCACAGGATTGCCTTGATCTTTTCCGGGTTAACCTCAATGCCTCTGTGAGAGACTATGAAGCCAAGGAGTTTTCCGGCTGGCACGCCAAAGACGCACTTCAGCGGGTTTAACATCATCTTGTACCTGCGGAGGTTGTCGAAGGTTTCTGTTAGGTCGCTGATCAAGTCGGATCCTTTCCGGGTCATGACCGCGATGTCGTCGACGTAAGCGTGCACGTTCCGGCCAATTTGGTCCTTCAGGCACCGCTGCATCGTACGTTGGTAAGTAGCACCTGCATTTTTCAAACCAAAAGGCATAGTAACATAGCAGTAAGTACCAAACGGGGTAATGAATGAAGTCGCCTTTTGGTCGGATTCCTTCATCCGGATCTGATGATACCCGGAATACGCATCAAGAAAACACAGAAGTTCCGCCCCCGCCGTCGAATCAATGACTTGGTCAATGCGCGGCAGGGGGAACGGATCCTTCGGGCAATGTTTGTTCAAGCCAGAGTAATCGATGCACATTCCTAGTATTTCAGTGTTCTTTTTGGGTACAAGGACGGGATTCGCGACCCAATCGGTGTGGATAACTTCTATTACAAAACCTGCTTCTAGTAACTTTGCTAGTTCCATTCCTATGGCGCGGCGCTTCTTATCTCCAAAGCGTCGCATAGCTTGCTTCACTGGTTTGGCCCCCGGATTTATGTTGAGGTAGTGCTCGGCGAGTTCCCTAGGTACTCCGGACATGTCAGAAGGTTGCCATGCGAAGATATCCATGTTAGCGCGGAGGAACTCGACGAGCGCGTCTTCCTATTTGGGGTCCATGTTGGCTCCGACCGAAACCTGCTTGGAAGAGTCGCCTTTGATGAGGTCGTGCTTCTTGGTTTCTATCGCGGCCTTGAAGGAGGTTTTCTGCTCGGAGATCTGCTTCTTGGTGGTCTGCATCTCAGTCGGATCCACCGCGGCTCTGTAGCCTTTCAGCTCTTCTCCAGATATCACGGACTCTGCGAAGGCGGCTTCGCCTAACTCGCACTCATGAGCCTTTTTGTAGTCTCCGGATACGGTAATCATACCTTTAGGACCCGGAATCTTGAGCTTGTTGTAGATGTAGCACGCTCTTGCGTGGAACTTGTGGTAGGTGGGCCTACCGAAGATGACGTGGTAGGAGCTCTTGAAGGGCACAACTTCAAACGTGATCTTCTCTTCGCGGAAATTATGAACATCACCAAAAGCCACGGGAAGTGTGATGCTGCCGAGGGAGTTCGCCTTCTTACCCGGAACCACACCATGAAACTCAGTGGTGCTGTGTTTAAGCTGTTCCTTGGTGAGGTTCATCCGCTGTAGAGTCTCCAGGTACATGATGTTCAAGCTGGCTCCGCCATCCATGAGGCACTTGGAGAAGTCATACCCATCTATGCGGGGACTTACAACCAAGGCGTAGCATTCCTTTGGCACAATTGCGGGGTGATCCTTCCTATCAAATGTGCACGGGATTTCTGACCACCTGACGTACTGCGGCACAGCCGGAACTATGGCGTTCAGGATCCGGGTAGCTGACTTGGAGGCGCGTACTGTTGGAGTCCCGAGGAAAGTGTGGTAAGCCCCCACGCTCTTTTTATCGAATGGGTTGGATTTTCCTGCGGATCCTGCCTTGGGATCCGGCGAGTTGTCATCCTCGTCCATCGCCTCGGAACTATCATCCTCTTTGTCCTTGTTCTTGCCCTTGCCACCTTTGCCGCGTGGGCGGTGCTTCCGGGCGCTCTTGTATCCTGCCTCCGGGTCGTTCTTTAGGCCATTGACCCACTTGCAGTTGCGGTTAGTGTGAGTGGACTTCCCTGTAACCGGATCCAGATGGGCCAGGCAGGGCATGTCTCTGTACTCCTCGTAGGTTTGCGGAGCGCGGGATCCGCCAGCAGTGATCTCAGAGGTATGCTGCTGACCCCTGCCGGCTCCGGCTCCACGTCCGCGTCCTCTTCCGCCTCCTGGACCTCCGCGTTGAAACGCCATGGCGACCATCTCGGATCCGCCACTCTTCTGGTCATCAGGGTTCTTGCGCTTATGGCTGCTGCTGCTACCGTTATCACGGTTCTTCTTTTGTTGATGCAGGGGGATTGCTGTAGCTGCGAGATCACCGCCCGCGTCGTCATCGGCGGCTGTGTGATCGCTGGCGATGGTGATCATGTCATCCAACGTCAGTTTGTTTGCATTGACCAAGCAAGTTAGCTTGTGTCGTAGCAGTCCTCCTCGCTGCAAGCCCCCAATGAAAGCGTGCATTGCTGTGCGGTTATCGACGTTCTCGCACTCGTTTCTGCATGCCAACCATCGGGTGAGGAAATTCCTCGATGTTTCGCCCTTCTTCTGGATACAAGCCTGCAGGTCGCTTGTTGTGGCAGGTCTTTTGTAGGTGCCCCTGAAGTGTTTCTCGAAAGCGTTCTTCAGGTCAAACCAGCAAAAGATGGAATTCTTCTCGAGGTCGCTGAGCCAGATCCGGGCTGGACCCACAAGGTACAACTGAAGCATGCGGCAGGCGATGTTAGGGGTTCCTCCGGCGAAGGTTACAGCATTATAGTAATCCTCAATCCAGGTATCCGGCCTTTCGGTGCCATCATAATGCTTCAGGTTTCCGGGTAGCTTGAGGTTCATCCTTGGCTTTGGTTCCTCTCGAATCATCCTGCCAAAGCACTTCGGACCAATGTAGTCGGTTCTGTACTCGTTAAGGCGGTCCCGCGCGTCGCGCGAGCCGTGGCGAGGAGACTTTGAGCGAGAGCGAGATCTCCGACCATTGCCTCCGCCTCCACCTCCGCCGCCACCGCTAGGTGGTGGTGAGGGAGACCTGCGAGGTGGGCGGTTCGACTTCTTGCTTCCGCCATCTGAATCTCCTGGACCTTCCTGGTGCTGGCTCCGGCTCCTGTGGCTGCCTTCGCCTTGGCGCTGGCTGCCCTGGTCGTTCCGGCGAGGCTCCGGGTCACGGCTCCGGCGAGGCTCTGGGTCCCGGCTCCGGCGAGGTTCTGGGTCACGGCTCCGGCGAGGTTCTGGGTCACGGCTCCGGCGAGGTTCTGGACCGCGGTCCTCATTCCGACTCCTCCTGGGCTCCGGCTCATGAACATTGTTCTGGTTCCGGCGAGGTTCCGGCGAGCGCTCCCTGTTTCTGTTTCTTGGCAGCACGTTGTCGCGGATAACAATCCCACCATGCCCTGGGGGCCTGGTGTTTCCGGCTGGACTACGGCGGCGAGGGGGTCGCGGGTAACCGTTGGGCGGAGGAGAGGGGTTGCGGTATTTGTCTCGTCCAGAGTACATCGCATCCTTTCCCTTTCTTGGATCTGACGGTGGCGTCTTTGATGGTACGGGGATCGGATTTGGGTGTTCCCTGGCTTTCCTTCTGCGCTCCGAAGATCCGGTGTGTGATTCATCATCGGGTCGTCGATCAGCGCGGGCGTCCTTCTGCGCGGTAGATACACAATTATCCGGATTGGATTCCAACCTGCGCGAAGTATCTGCCTTGCTCTGCTGCTGCATTGCTGAAGCGACAAGTGTGCGGAGGTAGTTGATATCAACTTCTTCGTCCTTCTTCTTCAATAGTTCCGCAGCTTTTTGCATGTTGTCCTTTGGGGTTTCCAGCGGCTGGTGATCTGCGGGCGTGTTGAAGGGTATCCTGCGAGGCGGAATTGCTTCTCTAACAATTCGATCGGCCTCCGTCTGCGCATAGATCATCTTTACTTCCCACTCTTTCGCCATGCCCTTGACCTGCTCGAGTGTGGCAGTAATCTCGCGATCCTGTCTGTCGAAATCTTCTGCCAAACCTGCAGCCCGTTCCCTTTCTTCCCTTAACGCAGCTTCGGTATCGGCGAGCTTCTTGGCTGTGGCCAGCATTTCCTTTCTAGTGGCCTCTAGAGCCTCCAGATCTGCGGCGTTGCCTGGGGTTATAGGTGTGTTAAGGACTGCTCGTGCGGCCATCTCTTCAGCTGACAGGAGCTCCTCCGAGGAAGAATCTCTGCGGGGTTGCTCCTGAGACCTTGGAGATCCTTGGTGGGATGGCTGGGGGTCAGATTGGTTGGTTGCCTCTTCTGATCCAGTTTGTCCCTGCGCTGCTACCGTTGCGAGAACCTGCTTAGGCTGGGCGGAGTCGACTTCAGGCTGTTCGCCGAAGCCGTACTCCCCTAGTTTGCGGACGAAGTCATCAGATTCCATGGAGGGGGTATCTCCGGAAATTGGGCTCAGATTGCCCAAAATCGACTCTTCAACCGGAGCTTCGCTTTCTCCGACAGGCTGAGCCTGATCCGGATCTGCGCCGTTTTCCGGTGCCTCTACCTGCTCAGGACCAGCTCCGGCTTCTTGAGGGGCGGTTCCGGCGGTATGGGCCAAGAAGTGTACGAAGTGGCACCTCTGCTTTTCTAACACCTGGGAGACCCAGGCGGATCTGCATTGGTCTTCCACCGTTGTTTCCTGCTCAGGGGCGGATTGGGTGGGCTTTGAAATTTCCAGATCCGAGGCGGAATCTTCCTTGGGAAGCTCCTGCATCTCAGATCGGATCTTCGCGACAGCGTCCAGCTCTGCGGCGGTCGCGTCTGCGTTACTTACCAGTGGGTTTCCGTCGGAATCGACGGTTTCCCCGATGAAGATGTGAATGCCGCCAATTGGGACGATGGAGAGCTTGACGGGGTTTGTCCTAGCCGGAATCCAGCACTCATCCGGAGGGACGATCGGCAGATTTCCGGCGTAGAGGACGCGCCCCACAGCGATGGTGTCGTCGTATCTTCCCATGGCGGAACCCTCCCGGTTCCGGCCTCCAGACGCCACAGGCCCCACGGTGGGCGCCAACTGTCGTTGCCTAATCGACGGTACCTCGGAGGAGGGATCCTCACGAGGGGGAGAAGAAGTAGGGGCCATAGGGCGGAGTGCACACGGGACGGTGGTACGCGAGTTACCCAGCTTCGGAACACCTGCACGATGACAGGCCTACCGCTGCTTGTCTGGAATTATCTGGGCGCTTTCGCGTTGTTACAATGAGTTGTGGTTGTGCCTCTAGGGCTCCCGGGATCCGGCTTATAAAGGCGCACGGATCTAGGGTTTACACGGAGAGTCCTAGCCGGATTACAGACAGCCTAGCTACGGTACAATATCTTGCCGTGCACGTCACGGATCCGCCTTCCATATACGTCGTACTGGATCCGGGTTCCTCATGGGCCTCCGTGGATCCAGGTTACTCCTAATGTCGGTGCGGATCCAGCTTACTGATCCTGGGCCGGATTTCTTCCTTCATGATCAACAGCAACTGGGCCGCCCGATTGGCCACATGCCTCATCACCATCTGTGGGCCACCCGGGCTTGCCGGATCTAGGCACTGTCGATGGTACACCCATGAAGTATACCCACAACAGTATGGGAGATCAGAATTCAGAAGACTCGAGTCGACGATTGAGTGCACGGTTGAACTGGGAGCATGTCTATTTCTCACCTCCGTTTCCGAGCAAGCCCCTGAACTTTAGCGCGCTGCCGGTTGGGGCTGCCGTCTGAACCCGAGAAAAACAGAAAGGTTGGATGCGCGTGAAGATGGAATCAGATACTGACAGGCAACTCATTACATAACACAAGTTCAGCACAGAGTCCAAACGCAGCTCCTCACTGGATAGAACGTACTGAATGTATGTTTAGGCCCATGCATGATGCACCCCGCCGCTTTAGTTAGCTCTCTTCCATACTAACAGTGGAAGCTTATGCGCATCTAATGCGTTCATAGCCGACCACGCTTTTGTCGCTAAACTATGGCAATCCATAGCCAAGAAGTTGCTCGCCACAGTTTTGGCGAGAATGTGGCGAACAAACGAGTGTCTGACAGATAATATAAACTGCTAAAACGTGTTACGCACCACAAACAGTAACTATGTTGCCGGCGATGCGAAAATACCAGGTAAAACATGGGTCCACGTGAACTTAAATTTCAAGAAATCTCGAAATCGTAGTTTAAACTTTTAGTTTTAGTAAGTCAAGCACGTACATATTGCCTTGATACTTACACAAGCAAAAAAAATTAAAAAATACAACTGTATGTGGCCAACATACAAAAGAGAAAATAGACCTTTGTGTTTCTGCACAGTAAACATCCGGATCATTGTATTATTATTCTTATGCGCTACCTTTTTTCTCAAAAGTTACATACTTATTTATTTTACTTTCAAACTTGACATGCACATAGCTGCATATATTCTCCACACTCATGATTTAAGCCGTATTTTAGTTTACTATTATTCATGAAGGTTCATATGACCCATGTCCACCGAATACGTGACGTTGACATGCGATGTGGCAAATTAATAATCATAGTTATATATTTTGACAAAGTTTATCAAGTGTAACTATATATATCAAGCGATACACGTCTACAATTCTAGTTCAATTTTGGTTGCAGATGTAGGTGCGGTGTTGCGGCAAGCAGTGGTGCTGCTGCAAGCGGATGGCGGTTTTGTTGTCGGTTGTAGCAAAAGGTTCCATAGTTTGTCATGGTGCTACCGAAGGTATTCAAGGAGAAGGCAACGCTGCTATGTGTGTTGGTCTTCGGTGCTTTGAGCGTTGGTTGCCAGTGCTACATGAGGTGGTCGCCGGAGTTGCCAAGGAAGGGGACTGTGGTGCGTCGACGCTACCAAGGAAGGCCACCGGTGATATGTGAGCGTTGGGAAGGAGTACGTGGCAGTGGTCGCCCAAGCTACTAAGGAAGGAGAGCAGTGTGAGGAATTTTTGTCTACAATAGATCTTTTGGATTTGCATCATGTGATTTTTTTTGCTACAACTGTTCTGCGGGTTTGCACTACACGAGTTTCGTGGATTTTCCATATAGGACTATTTTTTTGTTACAACCTTTTGCGGTTTTGCTACAATAGCACCGTTATTTTTGCTACAGGTCTTCAGCGAGATCTTTGGCGAGGCTCAGTCTTTTTTATTTTATTTTATGGGTGAATCTTTTCCGCTACATACAAACAAAAGTGAAAAAAATTGTACATAGAAGCAAAGGTTGGTATTTGAAACAAAAAGTGACACGTGTCACCAGCAGGTCCGAGGAGGAGGGGGGGGGGGGGGGGGGGATTTGATCGGGTAGGATGCTCAGTGCTACTACCTCTATCCTGGTCCATAGGGCTTGCGGCTATCTCTAGGTTATAAATTTGACCATGATAATACAATATATATAGTACAAAACATATATCATTAGAAATCTTAGATGTTATACTTTTTAATGATATAATTTTAATGTTGTTAACCTAAGAATACACGCAAGGTCTATGAGCTGGAAGGGTGGTAGTAACCTAAAAAAACGATTTTTTCTTTTGTTTTGAAAAACGCACACAATTAAGTGGATGTGCAAGCAAGGCAGTATGGCCGCTGTTGCTCATCCCCAGAGGGCCGGCTATGCTGAGCTGAGCTGAGATTAGCCTATTGAAAAGTGGTCACGTGGAAGAAAGCAAGAGACCATGCAAGAATTCCTCATCATGCTCACCGGCCGGTCCATCCGTTCACACGCAGCTCACCTCACCTCGCCGGATCACTCGGAGTGCACTGACCTCGATCGCATCAATCTCTGCTCTAGCCGCGACCTCTCACTTTAAATACTTGCTAGCTCTATCGCACTCAGCAGCACTAACCGCGCACCACCAGCAGCACCACCTAGCTACCTCTTCACTCGGAGTGCACTGGCCAAGCATGAGCTCTGCTGCGTGGCACGCCGCCGTGGCGGCCGTCCTGACGATCATCCTCTGCTCGCGTCTCGCCGAGGCACGCGTCCACCCGAGCCACGGCGGTGGCCTGGCGACGAGGCGGCGCGACGTTGTTCCCGCCGGCGTCGGTGGCTGCGCGCTGGCCGTGGAGCCTCTCGGTTACCCCTGCGAAGAGCACGAGGTTCGGCCGCCTTGGTCTCCGTCTACTCTATTCTTGACATGATCGATCAGTCGATCGAAGTTACATCGATATCCTTAATCAGTCGACCAAGTAATTAACCTATTCACTGGGATGCAGGTGACGACGGTGGACGGATACATTCTTAGCTTACAACGGATACCCAGGGGCCGACACGCCGGCGCCGGCGTGGGGCAGCCGGTGCTTCTGCAGCATGGGGTTCTCGTGGTACGTGCGCACGGTCGGTCGGGCATGGTGCCAAACATACATTGATGCACTACTACTTTGTTTCTTTGCTCCGCACCTTCTGATCCATGCCGGTGGATGCCGTCGTGTACACGCGCGGCACAAAATATATGATCGATGCCTGCCGTCATGCGCGCCGCTGGCAAAGGAAAAACAGAGTCGTACATTAATATCAGTGATAAGGATAAGCAGCTAACTAACTGACGCATCGCATGGCATGGCATGCAGGACGGCATGACATGGCTTCTGAGTTCGCCGGAGGAGTCGCTGGCTTACATCCTCGCCGACCGCGGCTTCGACGTGTGGATCGCCAACACCAGGGGCACCAGGTGGAGCAAGCGCCACGTCTCACTCGACCCCTCGTCCCAGGTATAGATTTTTGTTTAGATTTCCTGCTTAGGGAAACGGTTTTGATATGTTGTAGCTGTTGGTGGAGGCAAAATATTTGCATATCCTCATTAATTAAGAAGAAGAGTTTTGAGAAGAAAGTAATGAAGAAGCATATAAACCAGACTACTCTCCCGGTATTGTAACACTCAAATGTTTCACTCCCGCGGTAACCCAAAGCTTTGCATCGGCCCTAATGGTGTTTAGAAGGATCGTCGTACGGGCAGATTTATTGCGTAAATCTCTTGGTTCCTAATATTGCAGAAAATATTCTGCGGCGCGGGAGCGCGGCTGACAACTAATTATCCGATAAATATTCTATTCTGAATAAAGTTTCTTCATGGATCGCCAGGACTACTGGGACTGGTCATGGGACGACCTAGTTACCAACGACATGCCGAAAATGGTTGACTATGTCTACACCCACACTGCCCAGAAGCCGCACTTCGTTGGCCACTCATTGGTAAACAAAGCTTCAGACTAGCAGCTTCGTTCGTCCATTACTAGCAGCAGTTGTCATGGCCGACTCTGCTTCTATGCAGGGGACGCTGGTGGCGCTTGCGGCCTTGTCGGAGGGAAGGCTGGTGGACAAGATGAAGTCGGCGGCGCTCCTGACCCCGGTCGCCTACCTCGCCCACATGACCACTCCCCTCGGCATACTGCTCGCCAAAACATTTGTTGGAGAGGTAATTAAGCATGTATCAGCAGCTGAAGATATCAGTGATGCACCAAATTCTTGTTCTGGACTCGCTCTGACTTCTGCTCAATGCTGACCAACCAGGCCATCTCTGTTCTCGGTGTGGCGGAGTTCGATCCAGTAGCGTACGTCATTCTCGTTTTTTTTTTTGCTCGAAATGGGAACATCATACCGGTCTCTGCATTAATAGAGGCACATGACCTTTAATTACAAATATTCAGAATTCATACAACTCATTTATCACATAATTTATACAGGAAGAATAAGTCTTCCGGCTTTGAAGTCTTCGCTCGTTGACAGGACGCGTTTTGGTGTTCTTCTCTATTCTCTGCAGGCCTGCAGTGACGAGCCTCATCAAGGAGTTGTGCCGCCAACCCGGAACGAATTGCTACGATCTCCTCAGAGATTTCACAGGTAATCAATATATCTGTGCAAATTAGATATTAATCGCCACATTTTCTTACAAGCAATGAGGCCTTTCTGCTAAGCTTGTTTTCGTCTGTGTTGTATGCCAGGGAAAAATTACTGCCTGAATAATTCGGCTGTGGACGTCTTCCTCAACTACGAGCCCCAGCCGACATCCACCAAGACCATGGTCCACCTCGCCCAAAGTACGAAATCGATCCCCAGTTCTAATTCTCACGCGTCTCGTACTAATTTATCGTGCAGTAAAAACACTGACGATTGATCTCACGTCAACTTACAGCGTTCCGGGACGGCGTGCTGTCGAAGTACGACTACGTGTGGCCGAACGTGAACGAGGAGAAGTACGGGCTGCCCGACCCGCCGGCGTACAACATGTCCAACATCCCATCCCCTTTCCCACTCTTTCTCAGCTACGGTGGCCAGGACGAGCTGGCCGACCCCGCGGACGTCGGCCTCCTGATAGGCGACCTCATTGGCCACGACCGCGACAAGCTCACGGTGCAGTACCTGGAGCAGTTTGCACATGCCGACTTCGTCATCGGCACCTGCGCCAAGGACTACGTCTACAACGGAGTCATCTCCTTCTTTAACCGCTTCAACTAGCAACACACAAATCGCGTGGAAAAAGTGATAAGCTACTCCCAAATAAACAGAAAAAACTAGCTAACACAAACACACGAGGAAGAACAGAAAATGAAAGCTAGAGGTGTGCACGATCATGGAGGTGGATGTAAATATGTGATAAGTATTGGAGCCTCATATATTTACATGTGCATTTCTATGTTTTTTTTTCTTTTGTAAAAGACATTTAATATGTACAATACAGCTTATAAGTGTAGCTACACCTAAGAAAAGTGAAACTCGTTTCAGTTGCACTTCGTTGGCTAGGACGAATAGCTTATAAGTGTAGCTACACCTAAGAAAACTTGAGCCACCTCGTTGGCTAGGACGAATGGCTCGTCCATGTACGCAAGATTGTTGGGATTCACTGTTGTCATACCGTACTTATCGTCTACCTGTACACCGCTGAGCTTCACCCATTTGCACTGAAACAAAGGGACCTTAAAAGTGGGTCCATAGTCAAGTTCCCATATCTCCTCTATGTATCCATAATATGTTGTGGTCTGTCCATTCTCGTCTTTTGCATCGAAGCGGACACCACTGCTTTGGTTGGTGCTCTTTTTATCTTAGTCGATCGTGTAAAATGTATTTCCATTTATCTCGTACCCTTGGAATGTACATATGTTTGAAGATGGTAACCTGGCCAACAAGTACAGCTGCTCTACAACAGTTGGGTCACTCATGAGATGTCTTTGCAACCAACTGCCGAAGGTATTCATGTGTTGACGTGTAATCAAGGACTCGGGCTGGCCCGGGTTTATTTATCGTAAAACATTCTTGTGTTTCTCGATGTACGGAGCCACCAAGCTGGAATTGTATAGAAATGTGTAGTGTGCTTGATTGAAAGAAATCTTGTCCCTACACACCGTTGCTTTCCTTCCTAGTGTTCCTTTTCCAGTCAGTCTCCCCTCATACCGAGATTCATGAACACCAATCGGCTTCAGGTCAGGAAGAAAGTCAACACAAAACTCAATGACCTCCTCAGTTCCGTAGCCCTTTGAGATACTTCCTTCCGGCCTAGCTCGATTATGAACATATTTCTTTAAGACTCCCATGAACCTCTCGAAGTGGAACATATTGTGTAGAAATACAGGACCGAGAATTCAGATCTCTTCAACTAGGTGAACGAGGAGGTGCGTCATAATATTAAAGAAGGATGGTGGGAACAATAACTCGAAGCTGACAAGACATTCGACCACATCTTCCTGTAATCCTGACAAAGTTTCTGGATCCATTACCTTCTGAGAAATTGCGTTGAGGAATGCACATATCTTCACAATGGCTAGTCGAACATTTTCTGGTAGAAGTCCCCTCAATGCAACCGGGAGCAATTGTGTCATAAGCACGTGGCAGTCATGGGACTTTAGGTTCTGGAATTTTTTCTCCTTCATATTTACTATTCCCTTTATATTCGACGAGAAACCAGATGGAACCTTGATACTGAATAGGGCTTCAAAAAAGATCTCCTTCTCTTGTTTGGTAAGAGCGTAGCTGGCAGGCCCTTCAAACTACTTGGGATGATTGCCGTTTCGTCCTTTATGACGTTCCTGGTCCTCCCGTGCTTCTATTGTATCTTTTGTCTTCCCATACACGCCTAGAAAACCTAGAATATTCACACAAAGATTCTTGGTCAGGTGCATCACGTCGATTGGAGAGCGGACTTCCAGGACTTTCCAATATTCTAGCTCCAAAAAAATAGATTTCTTCTTCCACATGGGCGCGTGTCCGTCAGCGTCTTTCGGAACAGGTCGACTGCCTGGACCCTTTTCAAAGATAACATTTAAATCCTTGACCATGTCAAATATATCAGCACCACTACGGGGGAAAGGCTTCGGACGGTGGTCTGCCTCGCCAGCGGAATGCTTGCCTTTTTTCCTTAAGGGATGCTTGCGCGGAAGGAAACGACGATTGTACGGGTACACAACTTTTCTGCTTTTTTCCCAAATATTTACTTTCAGTCTCATCTAAACAGTGTGTGCATGCATTATATCCTTTGTTTTTCTGTCCTGAAATGTTACTAAGAGCAGGCCAATCATTGATGGTTACGAATAGAAACGCTCATAGGTCAAATTCTTGCTCGGTGTGCTCATCCCACACACGTACACCTGGTTTGGCCCACAACTCCAAAAGTTCATCAACTAATGGCCTTAGGTACACATCAATGTCATTGCCGGGTTGCTTTGGGCCTTGGATAAGCACTGGCATTATAATGAACTTCCGCTTCATGCACAACCAAGGAGGAAGGTTGTAGATACATAGAGTCACGGGCTAGGTGCTGTGACTGCAGCTCTGCTCCCCAAAAGGATTCATGCCATCTGTACTTAGACCAAACCATAAGTTCCTTGCCTCACCTACAAAATCCGGGAACTCTCTCCCGATGTTTCTCCACTGCCGACCATCAGCGGGGTGCCTCAACATTGCGTCTTTCTTACGTTCTTCCATGTGACATCGCAACAACTTAGCATGCTCTTTGTTTCTGAACAAACGTTTCAACCGTGGTATTATGGAAGCATACCATATCACCTTCGCAGGAACACTCTTCCTGGGTGGCTCGCCCTTAACATCACCAGTGTCATCTTTTCTGATCTTATACCTCAATGCACCGCATATCGGGCATTTATTCAAATTCCCGTACTTCTCACCGCGGTAGAGGATACAGTCATTAATGCATGCATGTATCTTCTGCACATCTAATCCTAGAGGGCAGACAAACTTCTTTGCTTCATACGTACTGACGGGCAATTCGTTATTTCTTGGAAACAACTTCTTTAATATTATCATCAATTTTTCAAATCCCGAGTCAGTCACACCGACCTCTGCCTTCCATTTCAGCAATTCCAATATGCTACCCAGCTTTATCTGCCCATCTTCACAACCTGGGTATAACAATTTGTGGTGGTCCTCTAACATCTTGTCGAACTGCAACCTCTCCTTATCCGTGCCACAGTCTCTTCTTGCATCAGAAATGGCCCGACGAAGATCATCATCAACAGGATCATCTGGTGCATGTTCTTCACCTCCTTCTTCTTCATTGTCTTCCATTGCGGTATCATCGCATTCAGATAACATAGATCGGTAATGGTCATCGTTATCTTCTTCTTCATCGCCGTCTTCCATCATAACCCCTTCTTCTCCGTGCTTGGTCCAAATATTATAGCTGGACATAAAATCCAAACCGAAGCAGGTGGCTCTTAATGTCTCTTGAGCAAGAGTAATCCTTCTCGTTCTTACATTTCAGACATGGACATCACATAAAACCTTGCTTCGACTTGTTGGCCTCGGCCACAAGCAGGAAAGAATTCACGCCCTCTCTGAAAGCGGGAGCACATCGATTACCGTACATCCATGGATGACTCATCTGCATCATAAGTACAATTATGTATCAGATGCAATCACCTTGCTAAAATTAGTATTGTACGAATTATGTATACGAGAAAATAGGTGCTAACCTTTTAGGATCAAAATGAGAAGAAATCTTATCAAATAAAATCAAGTGACATCCCTCACAAACATTTCATCAAACACCTCTTGTGCACATGAAGAAAAAAAGAGGTAGCAGAACCCCCACCTTTCACCACCAAGGAAAAAAAATGTAGGGAGGTGGGGGGAGGGGCTGGCTGTGTGGTATATATAGGCATGGCCCTTTTGTCGCGGGCCGTATTACGACCCGTGACAAAAGGGGTGCCAGCAGGAGGCGCCAAACCTCAGACCCCTTTTGTCGCGGGTTGTGATACGGCCCGCGACAAAAGGGCGCGACAAAAGGCTCGGCCCGCTCCAAAGGGTTTCGGGGCGACGTGGCCACGCTATTTGTCGCGGGTGCAGTCGCGCCCGCGACAAAAGGCTCCCACGAAAGCCCTGTTTTCCACTAGTGGAGGTATCTTATGTGTCCAACCTAAATATATGTGAGGCATGCTTTTGAGTTGGCCCTATATGTTCCGTGTGTCTTTATAAGATACTTTACATCTTTCTGCACCCATCATTTATTTATTATTACGAACATGTGATGAACTCTTTCTTTCGCTGCCTAATATTATATGTCTTGTGTGTAGAGATTTTGAAATTATACATGATGTACAAGGGTAGGGTTCTAGGCGTCTATAACCAAGAGGGTGACTGTTTGATGCAAGTGAATGAGTTCGGGGCAACAACTACAGAAGGTACAAGAGCAGAGAGGATGTGGAAACTAGGTGGATGAACCACCAGCGAGAGGAAGAGAGGAAATCGGATACATATGCTCTTTGTATCCCCCACTGTGATTGTGGTTCTGGTGTATTTCATCGTAGTTTAGGTGACTACTTCTTTTGTAATGTGCTGATGAACTTGCTAGTCCGTCTCGAGACATAGACCTATCTAATATTTTGACACTTGTTGCTATTTCGGGTACTAGTTAATGTGATGAACTACGATTTTGTTGTTCTTATCTCTGTTTATACGATATTAAAATGTCATGGGGACAACGTATTAGAAAACAAAATTTTGAAATGATACCCGTGGCTCACCTGTTAGGCTACTCGTGGCGCACCTATACCTGTGGCGCGCACCATGCACTGGTGCGTCGCGGAGTGCTTACACGTGGTGCACCGACGTGGTGCGCCATGGGTATGTGCACTACCCAGGGCACACTAGGGGTCTGTTCGGTTTTTGGATGAAGTGGAATGGAATGGAATGGTTCTATTCCATTCCATTCCATCCCATCCCATCCCATTCCATCTGGGTGTTCGGTTGCACTGGAATGGCAAGGAACCTAATTAGTCTAAATACTCTATTAATTAGACCCTAATTTAATCTAAAATTTTAATTAACCTAAATAATGCCTAATACTGCCTAATACGATGGGAGAGCAGGGCCTCCATCCGCGTCGCCTGCATGCTAGGCTGGCCGCCGCCGCCGCGCTGGCTGGCCGCCGCCGCGCTGGCTGGTCGCCGCCGCGCTGGCTGGCCGCCGCCGCGCTGGCTGGTCGCCGCCTCCCTGGCTGGCCGCCGCGCTGGCCGACGCCGCCTCCCTGGCTGGCCGCTCGTTCCGCGCGATTAGGGGAGGAGAGAAGACGATTAGCCATCTCGTTCCCCGCGGTCCGGCCGATTCGGCCGGACGGATTGGGATGGCATATTCCGGGAATATGCTCTTTCGGGGGACGAGTTGGTTCCGTCCCATTCCTCAGAATTCTGGAACCGAACGGCAGGATGGAAGCTAGGCACGAGTTGGTTCCGTCCCATTCCTTGCCATTCTGGAACCGAACACATCCTAGGAGGTGTGCCAAGGGTAACAATTAAAAGTGGTGTGCTAGTCGTGGTGCGTGCATGGTGCGACACAAATAGGAAAATGTGGTGCACCATGTGTAACCTTTTTCTAATAGTGTTAGTAGATGTGTGTTCTGCGTTATTCATAATATGAATGTGTGTTGAACGAATGCCTATATATATGTTAGTCGTATGCTTGTGTGTTGCCTAGTGTGTGTTGATCATATGGCATGGTATCCTCATAAAATTTAAAAGTGGTGAGTGTATCTTGCTTGTGGATGTAAAGTGAGGCAACCAAACAAAAGCACAAGTAGCTGCAAAGGCAAATTCCAGATGATCAAATGGGCTGTCAATACATTGCAATCCATGCAGCACAACCTACCAAATGGTTTGCGGAAGTTAGGCCAACTCTCGTTGCCATGCCAGACCTCCTCCTAGCATTTTCCAGCCCATACGAGGAACTGTTGCAGGCTACCAAACACGTCCTTAACATAAGTTGGATTGCAAGTCTTGTACCTCTAATACCCACCAAACAAGTTGTACAGGTCTCAAGGAGGGATCCCACCGGGATTTCACTTACAATGTATTTATTTTTTCTAGTTTAAATTTTACTGTCAAAATTTACACTAGAAAAAAAGCAAAATGCACTATCAGTGAAACACTGAAACTTAGATAGGATTTCAGTTGACACTATTGCTAGCAGGCTAGTGCATAGGGTATCGATCAGAATTAATCCAGGGGCCTTGATGTCTCATGTGCACGCGTCGTTTATAACAAGTACTCCGGAAAGTGATACTCGTACATAGGTTTAGGTGCACCTGTTTTTTTTCTAAAACTAAAACAAAAGCTATTAGGAAATTGCACAAAATTGAAATAAAATTCCATATATACATATTACCATCTTGATACTTTCTCGTGTAATTTTTTTCAAGAAAAAATACGATTGTATGTGGCGTACATGATAATGACAAAATATCTAAATAACACTAATAATTGGATTTTAACAGTTCAAACAAATACAAATTTCCATTTTCTGTTTTTTTGTAGGCCACATATGATCGCATTTTTCCTTAAAATTTGCACGAGCAAGTATAAGGTAATATATAATGCCTGAATTATTTTAATATTTGTAAAACATTGAAAAAGCATTTTCGTTTTTTTAAACGGGTATGCCTCCACACATGTCCACCAAATCAGGGTAAGTATGCTTCATATTCATTAGAGAACGATGCCGACCCTTAGTTATGTAAGCATCATGCATCGGTCACTCTATCCATGTTTGGAACTTAGCTGCAAATCGTTAATGGCATCAGCTACTAGGAATAATGAAGCTCGCTAGTGTTGCCAAATGGCAGACACTACTAAATCGAGTCACATCACACTCAAGATCGCTTGTGATTTGTTAATGCATAAACTATATTCGCACGTCCTAATCATATACGATATGCGAAGGGATATGCGCCAACAAGACTCAAGAAGCATGCATACGTGATTACTAGAGGCAACGGCTGATTTATCTAGCATAGTTAGGGTTTGTTTCCACTTGCCTCGACCCTTGAACGAATCCACCATCAAGTATCCACACTACACCAGTCACTGCTGCTCACTAGCGACGTACGTGTTTATCTAGCATGGTTAGGTGTATATATACCAGATTGATTGTCTCCAGTTCCAAGGCAAGATTGATCAGTCACTCAAGAATACGTAGGATTTATCAGCTCCGGCGACATGGTGGCCGTGGCGGTCTCGTGGGGATGGTTCCTGGGCGCCGTCCCTCTGCTCTGCCTCGCCTTCTGGCACGCCGCCGACGCGTGGTACCGCGCCGTCTTCTTCCTCAAGCATCGCAGCGGGAAGGGCGCCAATGGCATCCGCCCTCGCCTCCCGCCGGGCCACATGGGCCTGCCGTTCCTCGGCGAGACCATGTCCCTGCTCTGGTACTTCAAGCACGTGCGCCGCCCCGACGATTTCATCGGCGCCAAGAGACGTGCTTACGGCGGTGAGAAGGTGGGGATGTACCGGACACACCTGTTCGGGTCCCCCACCATCGTGGCATGCATGCCGGCAACCAACAAGTTCATCTTCCAGGCCGGCAGCGACACCTTCGGCATTCACTGGCCCGTGCCGGAGCTGGTGGGGCTAAGCTCGATAGTGAACGTCGAGGGAAGCAACCACACCAGGGTGAGAGGGGTCATCCTTGGTGCCATCAACCGGCCAAGTTCGCTCCGCACTATCGCTGCCACCGTGCAGCCGGGTGTTGTGGCCGCGCTCAACTCGTGGGCCGACATGGGCACCATCGTTGCCTCCAACGAGGCCAAGAAAGTAAGCTTTAGTGCTTCCTCTGATCCGTAATAAATGTCAAAAACTTAGTATACTCTGGAAGTAAAAGTTATACTCTTAGTACTTCCTCCGTTTCAAAATGTAAGATGTCTAAGGATTAGTTAAAAGTTAACGCTTTTTAAATTTGGTCTAGTTTATACATAAAATATAAATATTTACAATACTGAATCAATATGAATAGATTCACCATAAAGTATATTTTCTTAATATGTCCATTCGATATTGTAGTGTAAATATATTTTTCTAAATATTTGATCAAAGTTAGTAAAGTTTTATTTTTGATCAATCTTTAGATGTCTTATATTTTGGGACAGAGGGAGTACTAAATCTAGACGCATGATCTAATTTATTATTACTATTATTATTATTAGGTACCCCTCGTGCGTATCAATTTTCTTCAAAGTCAGATGTCATGAAATTTGCTAAGTATATAGAAAAAAAAGCATCTATATCGACAATATCAAATACCTACTATGGGAAAGTATAGTTCTCAATTGTACTGACAACATGTATATTTGTTGTTCTAGATGTTGACTTTCTTTTTATATGCTTAGTCAAAGTTTATAAAGATTGATTTTAACCAAAAGTATTACACACTACGTTTTGCATAGACCGAGTACTTACACAAATGGTTCTTATTAGGTACAACTCAGAAATAGTTATATTTTGGTAGTACTCCCTCGGTTCCAAAATATAAGGCGTCTAAAGACAGATCAAAAGTCAAACTTTACTAACTTTGATCAAATATTTAGAAAAATATATTTACATCTACAATATCGAATGGAAATACTAAGAAAACATATTTTATGATGAATCTATTCATGTTGATTTAGTACTGTAAATGTTTATATTTTTGTGTATAAACTTGGTCAAACTTAAAAAACGTTGACTTTTGACTAATCCTTAGACGCCTTATATTTTGGGACGGAGGGAGTATAAGAAATAGGTAAATTATAATTAAATTCGTGGGTGCAGGTGACTTTCACGAACATATGCAAGATGTTTATAAGCATGGAGCCATCGTCTCTGACCGTGAAGATGGACCAGTGGTTCACTAGCTTGGTCGCAGGACTCAGGGCATTTCCGTTGGATTTTCCAGGAACAGCGTGCCATGATGCTCGCAAGTGCCGCCGGAAGCTAAATACGGTGTTCCAGGCGGAGTTGGAGGACAGGAAGAATACAAATAAAAAGTACGATGATGTGATGAGTGGGTTTATGGAATTGGAGGACGAGCAAGGGAAGAAGCTAAGCGATGATGAGGTGGTGGACAACATTGTGTCTGTAGTTGTCGCTGGCTATGAGTCCACTGCAAGCGCCATCATGTGGGCCACATACCACCTCGCCAAATGCCCCGACGTCCTTGCCAAGCTCCGAGTAAGCAGCTTCTATAGCTTCATTATCACATATTAGTAGTCATTCACATGTACGTACTAATAGCATTGACAAAGCAAACCAGACATACTCTTTTCTGTAAACAACGAGCATGGTATAGAGGCACACACATACATCGACCACCAAAAACTATGATCACATAGCTTTAAAATTGAAGAAGTTATCATAGACATCTTGCAGTCGATAAAAATATATTTTCATACTACAACAATATTCTGGTTCAGGTAAACACGCATACATAAAATTTGGAGTTTGATATGTTGAGATGTGGATACAACCACTCGTCCCAACAATTATTTTCTTGTGGCAGGCTTTCAATGTAATAACATGACTTAGAACACAAATCATAGCTCATATCCTTAACCGGTTCATATATAGTTACTGTGATAATTGATGTCGATCTGTTCATAACCTGCCCCATATATTAGACATTTTATCTAGGTATATACTCCCTGCTGGCTGCCCCCTTCCACTATCCTCCCCGTATGGATCCATCCACTTCTCCTCTCCTTTGTTGCTTTAACTTTCTCACGCCATAGATACTTCGTACGCTCATATAGGTCCTTTATCTCCAATCATGTTGTTAAAACATTATAATGACTCTTCCCAAGCTAAGTAATCTTCTGTGACCGGCAGGAGGAGAACATGATGATGAGCAAAAGAAAAGGTAGGTCGTCTTTTATAACACACGATGACATTCCAAAGATGAAATACACCACAAAGGTGGTGGAGGAGACGATCCGAATGGCCAACATCGCGCCCATGACGCACCGTGTAGCAAAAAGGGACGTGGAGTACGGTGGGTACACCATACCAAAGGGGTGGCAGGTGCTGGTGCTGGTGAGATCACTCCACACCGACCCAAACTACTACGAGGATCCACTCACCTTCAACCCCGACAGATGGGATGTAAGTACAATATATATAGTTTCTTATCAATATTTTCTATATAATTATTGAAGTTTGACAACAATCACATAATGAAGACTTACAAAGAATTATTAATGAACGATACAGGAACCAGCCAAACCAGGGACATACCAGGTGTTCGGAGGCGGGAACAGGATCTGCCCCGGCAACATGCTTGCGAGGTTGCAACTCACCATCATGCTCCATCACCTCTCCATCGGTTACGAGTGAGTAATAGCTAGATATTACCATTCAAATAACTATTTTAAGGGCTAGGGTAACTGCGAGTATATTTTGAATATTTTTTGTTGATATAGTATTATTTCTTTGCCATTATTAATTTGACCTTCATTGATTATGAATTCCAGATGGGGGCTCCTAAATCCTAACACGGAAATTGACTACCTTCCACACCCAAAGCCAGTGGATGGCGCAGTGATGAACTTTCGTAAGCTTGCGACAAAATGATCAAGCCTATGATTGCCAGTATATATCGAGAAGCTGCATCTGCTTAATTATCCCCATCAATATAGCCAAATATATAAGTATATGTTAATTTGGCCTTATTATATGATCATGTTAGATCAACAACTATCTTAATATTGTATCTCCGTAGTCCCACAAGAGTATATAGGAACCAATGCATGAAATGCTACCTTATTTGGGGAATAAACATATCTAGAATATGCCGTTGTTATTTACAACTAGTGCTTTCAGAACTTTTCTATTCGACGGGTCGACTGTACGCGAAGCCTAGTGAAAGTACAAAGTCTTCTTGCTATGGTTTTGTGTGTTTGTTGACACTCGAATGATATTTGGCCGTGTGATAAGTGTGTAGGAAATTTATTTGAGCACAAGACGGTTGTTGAGCCACCAAAAATATGAAGATATTCGTCAACGTTTTAGTCTTCGCTAGATCTAGATGTTGAGGCTTTCAGCTTTGATGTGAGTGTTTGCGACAATGGAGAGGAAGAAGATAACAAAGAGATAACCCCAGTAAATGCTACAGATATCCAACCCCATTTTCAGCCCCCACCTGGTGAATGGAAATCATAGCGCGAAGCACTACAAGAAAAGTTCTGATAGACAACGTCTCAAAATCGTCCGCTAAGGGGTATTTTTCGTCGCCTATGGGCCTAACCCGACGATATGGGTTCTGTTGTGGAAACTGCGTCAGGCAAAGTCCTACGACGATTTTTTCGGTCCGTCGCGCTTGGGCGCCCTTCCGCCACGGAAAATCGGACCGTTGCCCAAGTGTTTCCGGGAGCCCGTTGATCGCCGACGTCATGCAACCGACACGTGGCGTACGCCGTTAATCGCGATTAACGGCGATAACCGGCTGAAACCCCGAGGTAGATGGTAGGCCCACACGAGGCCTGCCACGTCTAAAGCGGGCCGGCCCATTAAGTTTGCGGGCCGGGCCACCGACTTAGTTTGACCGGTCAACTATATAGTCGGGTGGTCAATTAGTTACGTGGCCGGGCCTAACCTCTAAGGTTGATCGGTCAAAACTTTAATGGGCCGGCCCACTAAGTATGTGGGCCGGGCCGAATGCACTCGTTTGACCGGTCCAACGAGCAAAAGGGCCGGCCCACAAGACATGTGGGACCCACTTTCTCAGTATCGCGCCGGCCCATTTACCACGTGGGGTCCACATGACAGCACCTGGGCCGGTCCAAGAAGTTATTGGGCCGGCCCAATTAGCATGTGGGTCCCACTTGCCTGCTATCGGGCCGGCCCATTTAGTACGTGGGGTCCACATTTGATCAAATGGGCCGGCCCAACAAGCCGATGGGCGGCCAAAAGCACCGGTGGGTCCCACTTTCCTGTTAAAGGGCCAGCCCATTTAGTATGTGGGGTCCACCATATAGCAAGTGGGCCGGCCCAACAAGATAGTGGGCCGGGCCAAAAACACAGGTGGGTCCCACTTTCCAGTTAAAGGGCTGGCCCATTTAGTATGTGGGGTCCACCATATAGCAAGTGAGCGGCCCAACAAGATAGTGGGCGGGCCAAAAACACTGGTGGGTCCCACTTTCCTGTTAAAGGGCCGGCCCATTTAGTATGTGGGGTCCACCATATAGCAAGTGGGCCGGCCCAACACGCTAGTGGGCCGGGCCAAAAACACAGGTGGGTCCCACTTTCCAGTTAAAGGGCCGGCCCATTTAGTATGTGGGGTCCACCATATAGCAAGTGGGCCGGCCCAACAAGATAGTGGGCCGGGCCAAAAACATAGGTGGGTCCCACTTTCGTCTTAAAGGGTCGGCCCATTTAGTATGTGGGGGCCACCACAAAAGCAATTGGGCTGGCCCAACTAGTTAGTGGGCCGGCCCAGTAGTGGGTGGGGTCCACCTTAAAGCAAGTGGGCCGGCCCAATAAAAGTGTGGGGTCCACAGTAAATCAAGTGGGCTGGCCCAATAAGTAAGTGGGCCAGCCCGTTTAGTTGTTGTTTATATGCCGGCGTAATAGGCGCTTTAGGATTTTGCGGGCCGGCACATATGTGATTTCGCTTAATTGGGCCGTTTAAGGGATGGGAATTCGTGATTTAGATACTGAGAATATTTACGCAAAGATTGATTTATGTCGGATAGCCTCACTTACCACAAGCACCAAAGAAAAATGCGCGAAAGAACTATAAAAACTAACTAAATATTACATCACTGCAAGGCATTGAAAAATATTACGTAACCCGTGAGAAATTGAATGGTAATTAAACCTAGCAATACAATGAAGGGATCCGGCAATCTTTTAAGTTGTCCATGCAGCACCTATATCCGAAACAAAGACATTACAAGTTAAGACAGCAACAATGGAAAGGCAAAGACACTACAATATTGTTTGCCAAAGAATTTGGAACTCATCATTTCATCGTTATAACAAGATCATTGTAATGCGCACAATAAGCAAACAAAGAGTGCATGCCGCATACCAACAGCCAATATAACAGAGCATGTTAGAATGAAACAGCAGACTTACTACTGTCGAGTTCCATGCAAACCAACATGTTCAGGGAGTACAAAATTGGCATGAACAACATAGTAGCAGTGCTATAAATTTTGTAACAACGACTGAGCAAGATGAAGTTATGATGGCTACATCTACAGAG
Organism: Lolium perenne; assembly: GCF_019359855.2. Classification (NCBI taxonomy): domain Eukaryota; kingdom Viridiplantae; phylum Streptophyta; class Magnoliopsida; order Poales; family Poaceae; genus Lolium; species Lolium perenne. The sequence continues at coordinate 93,670,452 of NC_067250.2, read as the reverse complement.
CAGGGAATGTAAACCAAAAATAGAAGTTACGATGGCAAAAGCTAAAGAGGAGGGAATGTGAACCAACATGTGCCAAGTGCAATTACTTCATTTTGGCCGTGAACTAAATAATACTCCTGAACTTATAGTGAAGGGGATGCAAATCAAGATGTTTCGGGATATAAACTTGTAATGAGCAACACATAGAGGATAGTTAATGCTGGAGCTTAGGATGGACCAGATACAGAATATAGTGGGATCACCTGTGAACTTGTATAAGAGGGAATGCAAACCAATATGTTCAGCTTTCCATATGTGAGCGTCATGCCAAGTCGAGAAACAAGTCAATAATGCAGCTTTTGAAGAACAAGATGGCACGCAAAATTATTATCTAGTAGTATGACAAGTTTATTTGTACTACAGGCTAGATAGCAGAGTGATAGCATGCCAAACTAAGTCCTTACTTTGTTAGCTTACAATGAACTAGATACAAAAAATGGCATCACCTGTAGTATAGGGAATGCAAGCCAACATGTTCATGGAGTAAAAAATTGGCACAAACAACATAGTAGCAGGCCATAATTTTTGTAACAACGATCGAAGCAAGATAAAGTTATGATGGCTAGATCTACAGAGCAGGAATGTAAACCAAATATAGAAGTTACGATGCCAAAAGCTATAGAGCAGTGGAATGCGAACCAACATGTGCAATTACTTAAAATTGGCCATGAACTAAATAATAGCAGATGTTACTATAATACCTATAATTTTTGTAACAACGATCGAGCAAGATAGAAGTTATGATGGCTACATCTACAGAAAGGTGGAATGCAAACCAAAATGTTCAATCGCTTAAAGTTAGCAATGAAGTAGAAAATAGCAACGTGTTACGGTCATAGCTAGGAATGAACTAAAAGAGCTTCGCACAAACAAGCATCTGAACCCGTAACATGGCGCTAAAACAAGGGACTTACATTAGGAGAAGCACTATGTGGGAGTCACAAAGCAGATCTTCCCGGGGTTGATAGATCCGGTGATGAAGTACGCTACATGTGCTACTTGGGGTTGGAGAGACGGCCATTACACTTCATGGTTACTCATCTCATCTCGCAAAAACGTAACGGCGCGTCGTTAGCACAAACAGGTTCCCCAAGATTAAACAAGAACTTGCAGTGCAAGCAATAGAAAAGCGACAAGAGAAGAGTTTAGATCATGCACGGCGCCGGTGAAGCAGATCCGGTTCATGCACAAGGTGTCGGTGAGCAAGATACGATGCGGTGGACGACGGATCCGGCGAAGCGGCTCCGGTGGGGTGGATGATACCGCAGCTGAAGCGATCGCGGTAGACTCGCCGGATGAGCATATGGTTTCGAGGTTCGGCGGGGATGATCCGGTCCGGTTGATGACGGCGTCGATGAAGCGGCTCCGGCAGCAGCCGGATGACGAGGATCGCGAGGGCTCGGGTAGGCCAGGGAAGTCCGGCGGGGATGTTCCGGTGCGGTGGTCATGGAGGTGGGAGAGAGGGACTTGGGAAGTTCCGTGGGTGGTCTGAAGGAAATGTATTTTTTGGGAGGGTTTCTGGGCTAGGGAGGTGGTGATCCAAAAAATGACGGGCAGACCCCCACCAACCGACTTTGCTGCCATCTCCACAGTGGGTAGAATAGGAATTTGGAAGCGTGTGAAATTTTTGTATTTTGTGGGCGGCAAGTTTTGCCGCTATGAGATTTTGAATTTGGCCACCGTCCAAGTATAATGATAAAAAATTGTGACACCGTACTAGTACCTCTGTTCAAGGCCGAGTGCAAAATCAAATCATCATCACGTTGAATATAGGTCACTACCATGATCATGATCTATCTTCTCGGACAGAGATCCAAAGGTTCCCCACGTTCACAGTGGCACAACGTGACCCGAGGCTTCCCATCCACCATTCGTTTCAATCCAACGGCAAGGAAAGCAACAGCGTGACCCAATTAATTTCTCGCTGAGCCGAAGAGCTGCTGTGTTCTCTCGAACTCGAAGAAATAGAGAAGGGAACAGAAGATGATTTCGGTTCCGAGCGCATCTGTCCGGGCCAAAAATGTATCTGGTACAAACTCCAGCGGGACGACGCATAGTGATCGGGGCCGTTCGAGCGACGCCAACATGCCCAAATATGTGTCTCGGATCCGTCGCGCGGACGCTGCGTGGACGCGTAAAGTGTCCGCTCGCGTCTGGCGAACGTTTCATCGGGCCCGCTTGGCAGTGACCCAGCGTCGATGCGTCTTCTCAGCGGCGCCGCTTCGGTAGTCTGCGGTCGCGTAAAATGGCGATGCCTCGGGTGGCACGCGTCGTCACCTACCTCTGCGAATGGCGATGCCACGCGTGCAGCGGCCGTCGCGTGCCTCCGACCTATATAAACAGGAGCGTACGCATATCATCTCCTCCCACACTAAACCCTAGCCGCTGCCGCTCAACCTCCTACTGGGTTTTGTATAGAACTAGAACGCATAATTTAATCTCAAGTTTGATGTGCCCCGTGAACGTGCGGGCACGGGACCTACGTCCCTATCTTCTTAATCCCAATCAAAAATGCGTTTGAAATATTTCAGGATTGGTGGGAGATTTTGCCGCCCGACTGAGATTAAATTAAACCACGCGTTCGACAATTCAAACTTGAGACCAAGGCTATGATACCATTTAAGTTCGAACTGATTGAAAAAGGCTATGCAATTAATTTATATAACATCCACAGGAACAACTACCAAGTTGATCCCAACCGCAGATAAATGCATCCACCAACAAAAGTAGGAACGGTGCCTTATTCTAAGGAAACATTTCACAAGACCAATGTACTCACTATGTAGTGTTCATCTCCAATTATCTATGGCATTTTCTAAGTCTTTGGGAGATTATAACGAACTTGATTGGCCTCGTGCAATAGGGCATCACATGCTTCTAATCTCGATCTCAACATGTTAACTTTTGTTCTTAGCATAGCTGTTGCAACTCGTTCTACTTGGAGTTGTTCCTCCAAAACTTGAGCAGAGAAAGACTTGGACTTGGGCTTCAAAACCCAGCATTTCGCAGGAAAGAGATATCTTTATCTTTCCCATGTTTTGCCATCTCGAATTTCATATTAGCATGACAAGTTTTGAGTTGTGTAAAAAGAAAAGTTATTACAAAGAAAAATGCGTATGGTAGATTTAATGTGTACGAACTACTTTTAATCATACAAGTTGGCATGCCTGACTATAATAAGGACCGTCTATCTTGATAGCAGGCATAATTATTAAGGTATTATTAATGGGCTACCATGTTCATAGTCTTCGAAGAAACAGCCTTTATTGCATTACGAGCAGAAAACATTTCACACGTGCGCTCGGATTCAAATTTTCAGCATGCAGCCGATTTATGGTTTAATTGAAGTACACATCATTATATTATTTCACACAAAATACAGCAGCCACATGGAACATATCTAATTTTAGTACAACAACAAAATTTGCAATTATTACAGACCAGAAAATTTTGAACGAAATTTTGAGCAGTAATTAATTACAGCATTGGCATCAGCAGTCCACTTGACTGAACAACAGAATCAAAGTTTATTTAGACACCTTCAATTCCCAGACACATCACAACTGGCTTACCATGACAAGTGCATAGGAGATTCTTTAGAACATTTTCTATCAAAGTTTGCCTATTTTTCAATTCATGTATCTCTTGGCGTGTGTTGGCAATTATTTCATCAAGATCTTTGTTTTCCCGCCCAAATATATCAATCGCCTCTTGGAGTGCATCCCCAAATCTCTTTGTGCCGGATTAAGTTGAGCAATAGATACCATGGGCCTATGCGAGCAATATGCACTCTCACCGCTGCTTTGTGAAACATCAATACTTGAGGCATTGGCCCTTGCTTCGGCTTTGTAGCTTTATTTGAAGCCTGAAATTTAGATAAAACAAGTTACAACATCATATGATGCAATAAAAGACCTCCAATTTCAAGAGCATCATTGAGCTGATATAACATAGCAAGCAATCCAAAATAGAGCCTCGTACATCTATTTCTTCTGGAACGGTTGGTGTACTGGACTCAGTGGACCAATGAGAGCATCGTGCCATCACATCGTTGCTCGTGAAATGACCGCAACACTTGATAAATGGGTTGTCCCTACTGACATTACAGCTTTGTTTGCAGGCTGAAACTAAGACAAAACAAGTTAAAATGCAATACAATACACGGCAAACAAACAGCACTGTTGACATAATTTTGAAAGAACCATGGGCAGATATAACAAAGAAACCAGTTAAGCCACATGCCTCTTAGAACAAACCAAACTAGATCATGGCGATGATGTATACAATGAACCAAGCAACTAGACATCATGTGCCCAATAACGAAGCCGTGTCACCGCACGTAAGAAATCTAGCAAATAGCCAAATACATACCAAAACATGTGCATGTTGGATTGGATACAATTAGGAAAATAATGTATGATTGATTTAAGCATGCTCGAATAGTGCCTTCGACAACGTAGAAGGTCAATGCAACAATTAATTGTATGGCTTGTATGAAGTGCCATAACATTTAAATTAAGCATAACGAGGCATTGCTTAATCTGAGAACTGAGTGCTAGCTCAGTGGCAAGGCTTGCGAGTGCACAGCCAGCCCACCCGGGTTCGAGTACCAACGGGACCGAATTAAACAAGAATGAAGCGAGATGTCAGTACAAGTAGTGGCAATAGAAATGCAAAATCCATAACAGGGCCAATGACAACATTCACTTGCCAACAAAATCTAAGGATTTAGGGTCTGTTTGTTTGGGCTGCAGCTTTTGAGAAGCAAACAGTAGTCGGGTGGGTATGAAAAAGCAGCTGTGAGAAGCAAATTGTTGGAAGCAGAGATTTGATGTCTCGGTTGAAGTGCTTTTTATGGCTGCTGCTGTTGGTTTAGGAGTGAAATGTCCGAAATGCCCTGAGTGCTGAAGATGTTGAATATATGCAGATTTGAAACGAATTTGCTATTTATAATAGTTTCATTACATAATTATCATGTTTAATAACCCCAAAATACTTCAATTTATCTTTCTTTTTTGCTAAAATAATTTTGAACACTTTTTGTATCGGAATATTTTGGAGTGTTGTTTAGAATTAAATATAGCTTTTGGCTTCTAAGTTAAAGTTTTTACGGCTTTAAAAAAAGTGTAAACAATATCACAAGACATCTCACTAACCGTTAATTGATCGATCACCTTAATTTTAGGAATTAATCAGTCGATTGTTAATCAGCGAGGTTGCTTTAAATGGGCAGGCTCTAAGCTCTAAAATATGCTACTGTATATTGAAAAGTAAGATTTGCAAAATAGCGCACAAAAGGATTTTTGCAGAAGTATTGCCTTGATTGCTTGAAGTAAACGATGACATCCAAAATAAAATATATATGAATAGGATTGTCAAATCCTTCTCATCTTCACCGTCATGTGAAACCGGTAGCTACCATATACAAGACAGAGAGGAAAATAAAATTGCATCGCATGAACACCGTGCTCGTACCAAACTACCAATTACTCATACATCAATACTTCAATACTGTGGATTGGACGGAACTGTGGAGGAAGAATTTCCTGCAGCAGCCGAGCGGGTAGTGAAGAGCCTCGCGCCGGAGTGAAGATGGACCAACCGATGGAAGAGCAGCTCCAGGCGGTCTGCTGAATGAGAAATTGCGACCCCGCGACGCCTCGAGCACCTCCTGTCGCCGGCGGCCGTGCTCGCATTCCTCCTCCTAGGTCGCGCCTCCCTGCTCGCCGTCCTCCTCCTAGGCCGCGCTTCCCTGCTTGTCCGCCTACGCGCAGAGGAGGCGGTCGACCTGGCCCTCGGCCTCGAGGCTAACCATGGGGCCACGCATGCTATCGCGGCGGAGGCGCGCCCCTGCCGCAGGAGCTCCTACACCATGCTCTCTGGCGTTCCCGACGAGCTTGCAAGTGGGGACGGACTACCGGGATGGCGGCGGCGGATATCGGCGACGATGCCGGCCGGAACGACGACGGCGGCCGGGCAGAAACCCTAACCCTATCCTTTCATTGAACGGGACAGAAGAAGGGGAAAATGGGCACCGGGCTCTCGGGCGGGGAACGATTGGAAGGGGCGGGCCGAGTTGTACGTGAGGGCAGTTTTTTCGTTGTTAGCAGCAAGTGTTAGGGGCATTTTGGTCCACCGCCGCTCGAGAGCAGAAGAAGCTCGGGAAGCAGGTCTCGCCCAACTTCCGGATTGCTAGTTCATTTAGGCACAGCGCTTCTTCAAAGCGCTTTTCTAATTGTTGGTGTTTGTTTGGGCTGCTACTTTTGGACCTCAAAAGCTCTAAAAGCAGAAGCAGAAGCCCAAACAAACAGGGCCTTAGCTTTCATATACCCTCAAAATTTAAAATAGTGTAATCCCCCGAAAGGGTATCATGGTATCATTTAATCTCAGCTATCTCACCCCTAATACCAAACATGTATCATTTAATCTCAGCCGTTCTTTTGTTTTACTCAAGAAAACATTTTTATTTTGGGAGTTTATAGAAGCACAAGCCATCGTCTACATTGGCACTGTGTTATGAAAAATATCATCTTCATCGTACATGGTTATGTGAAGATATTGATATATAATTCTGTGCTAGGAAAACAAATAGCAATTACTATGTTACAAGAACCATCTTCAAGCTCGAAGATACGAAGTTCATTGGTCCACCAACCAAGGCTGATAAAATATTATATATTAATTTAGTACTAATATTTCGTATTTACTCATATTAAGGTCTAACTTTTTTCCCCATGACAACCCAGTTTTGATATAAAATCTAATGGTGGCCATGTGTGGGTCACATAAAAAAGTATTGAGGTAGTAAATTTATACATAGATATTGGATAATGTATTTTAAATTTCAAAAAATATGGTAGAAATATATAAATTAGATAGTCTTGCCGTGCAATATGCATGCCGCAAAAGGTAAGATAGATCCTTAAAAATTCTCGACTCTAATCACAAAAATATACATAATCCTAATGGGGTGTCCATGAAAAAGTTTTGTCACTTTCGTATTAGGGTATACTTCTATTTCATACCGACTAAAAACTTAATTGTAATGAACTCACATATTACTCCTTCCATTACTTCTTTTAGGGTGTATTAGTTTTTCAAAAGCCAAACTTTAGGCTTTGTGACTAATTTTAGCAAAAAATAATAATTATCAACATCAAATAAAATATGGAAATATATTTTAAAATTATATATGTCGTGACGTGCAAAGCACGTGCTACTTACTAGTAGATTACTAGAAAATGAATGAAGCAATTGAACATGGAGCGTATTATATAAACAGCCAGATCATTTGAATATGGATATACCACATCATGTCAATGGGACTCAGAAAAACAAAGCTAGACATTTAAACAAGTAATATAACTATTTTTTCACAATGTTTCAAGTAGAATAGGAAGGTAGGTTAGGAATAAAGCAATCATGTTTCAAGTAGAATAGGAAGCTAGGTTAGGAATAAAGAAATCATGTTTCAAGTAGAATAGGAAGCTAGGTTAGGAATAAAGCAATAAAAAAACACGAAGTGCATCATTTCAGCTAGGATCATTTCTATCAAACTTCATGCACTAGCCATGGAACAACAGGCAAACTCAATGAAGCAACATGCAAAAAATTAACATAATAGAATTTTAGGACTTGTTTAACATAGCCAAATCATGTAACTTATACCTGTGCATGCCGGATGACAGATGGGTCAAAGGCAGTGTGCAATGTTCCATATGGTCATTGTTTATATTTTATTAGATTCCATTAGGCAACTTAGGTAGTGCAACATACAGAAAATGATGCAATTGAACTACGCACAGGAGGTAAATTAACATTCCAAAAAAAATAGGGAACTTACGTGAGCTTTTTTTTGAGTCACACGGACCTCATCGTGTACTTGGGCGTAAGAACCTGGTGCCACACTGTTTCTCCTCTCGCATGAAGGAGAGGCCAATTGTAAACAAACAGGATCCAAGATATAGAAGTTTGCATTAAGCAATATACAAAAAACAGCAGTACTTACATGATTATAGGCGAGCTTTACTCTACGTTTCGAGTGTAAGATGTTCTGCTGCACGTGTAATAACAACAAACGATTCTGAGTCAAGGATTTGCTATAATTAAATTGACACCAAACAGTAGTAGAAACATTATGACGTGCATAAACATGTAATACAGGATCGCAGAAAGATATCAAACATGATGTAACTAGAGCAGTAGCCTACGGCCAATTAGTGAGAAATTGTAATCGTGTCAATGGTGGACTTGTATAGCCTACCCCAACTTGTTTGGGAATAAAGCTTTGTTGTTGGTGGTGTTGTTGTTGTTGTCAATCGTGGACATGTAGAGCATTCAACGGCTCATGATTGGTGGCTCATATTTTGTAGAGTTTCAGCGAATGGGTGGGTTAGGTCACTCAGACCACGACACTCTTTATTTATATCATCTGAGTTAGGGTTACAATACCACTGGACATGGGCCTCTATGGGCCTCACACTGGATACAATATTACTACAGCGCTACTACTAAACTCACTCATGGTCCAACACACCCCCTCAAGATGATCATGGGTAAACAACCATGGCCATCTTGCAACAACATGACACATATGACAACTACGAGTAATGAACTTTCAGCATAACTCCTAGGATACATGATAGCATTGCACTTTCCATCATCTTGTCATCTCGATTCATCTCTTCATCAGCAGCGAAGACATCCAGCTTCAACCATCTGGGATACGCACAACTCCTAACCATACACATCCTCAACAACCCCGGCTGCCTCACCACACAAGTTCCGCAGAACCATCCACACTCGCCTCAATGTCCTCAGCCTCTCTTCTCCACTCTGCCCGGCCACTGACCTCTTCCGTCTCTCCCACAAACCCCCAGCCAACTCCTGCCTCAACCATCCACTCCTCAAGCACCCATGCCTATCCCCCGGTCAGGCCTCAACCAGTCTCACCTCAGGCACGCATGCCTTTCCCCTGGACATATCCACAACCATCACCATCACCACTAAACCGCAGCCTCATCAACTCCATCACGACTCAATCGCAGCCTCATCAACTCCATCACAACATATCCTCACAGTCTCACATCTCCATTTTCTCCTCACTTCCACTCGGATGGCGCCTCGTCTGCGCGCCCTGGCCAACCTGGCAGACCGCACCTGGCCACATCGACCGGCTCGCGCTGGTCAACGTCCGGACCAACCTCCGGCTCCGCCCGTGCTCAAAGGCTCGGCCCACTCCGCACGCCTCCAACATCTCCCCTCGCACGGATCCGGATCTCTCTCGCCACGGATTCACTTCCTCTTCTCTCCTTTCTAAACCAAAACGATCTTGACCCTCTTCTTTGTCCCCGCGAGCAGCCGCCGATCTCACACAACTCGCATCGCTGTGTGTGATAGCCGCAACCCACGCAGAGCACCTGATGCGGCCTCCCGCCGCCTGGATTTGTACATCTCAACGGTGGTTTTTGTGGTCAAAGGAAGAACTTGTATGGTACTGTTTGGGGCGGCTAGCACTAGCAGGAAGGAAACCTAGGCTCTGATACCATGTAGAGTTTCAGCAAATGGGTGGGTTAGGTCACGGAAAAAAATACTTATGCGTCGTGTTTAAATCTAAAGGATGAGGTGGTTACAAACGAAAGCACTTGTAAGTTAAAAATATACTAGCACGAATTCAGAAATACAACACTGCAATACTCCTAACGTAACAAAACGCACAGGATGTCTGGTTACCTATTTCTCGGGCGGCGTTTAGACGTGTTCCGCGTTCTTACGGGTGACGTGGAGGTCGGCGAGGGGACTGCTGTTGCGGTGGGTGCCGGGGAAGCAGATCTTGGGGGGTCGGAGAAGGACATGCTGGGCGGTCGATGAAGTGTTCAGCGCGCCGGCCGAAGTAGAAGGTCGGTGAAGCAGATGATGTGCAGTGCACGGGGACGTCGGTGTCGGCGAAGCTGGTCAGGTGCGGTGGTCGATAGAGTCGGCGAACGAGATACGGTGCGGTGGACGCCGGAGTAGGTGCAGATCAAGCGGATAGGGCAGCCTCGAGGTTTGAAGCCGTGGCAGCTTGAACGGCGAAGTGCGGCGGTGATTTTCCGGTGCGGCGACCGTGAAGGTGGGAGGTAGGTAAGAGGAGCGGTTTCTCTGAGGGCTTGCGGGCGAAACTAGGGCGAAGCTGGGCGATAGAGGAGAAAAAGGGAATTTCGCAGTCCTTCTTTTGAGGGAAAAAATATTCGCAGATCTGAAACTTTGCGGCGCGAGATATTTGGGCGTTGGCGGGGAATTTTACCGCTCGATGAGATTAAATTTTGCCTGCAGTAGGTAATAATAATAATAAATAGTAGGCCCTACTAGTAGTACTGTAAGTCTGTTCAGTAATCCAAGGGGGTCGAGGTAGAGGAATCCATTATGTGAATCCACATTTCAAAGTGTCCAAAAATTCTAAACTGAAATTTTACATTTATATCTAGACATTTTATGTTGGTACATAAGTTTTTTAAAAAAAATATGTGGCTCCTGTAAAAAAGACAAATTTTGATGCTGTAACACGACTACGTACATTTTTTGCCTTTTTTGTACACACCACACAAAATGTTGTTTTTCCACGAAAACTTATGAACGAACATAGGATGTCACAATGTATACCAAAAAAATTATGTCAGATTTTTTTAACATTTATATAATTGTTTTTTTATTATTTCCAATAATCGGTGCATATGCACGTGTGTGCCAAAACGCCACCTCCAGGGGCTAGGAGTTTCTAAACTTCTTATGGCACATCAAATAAAATGTTGTTCAATCAATAATAATAATGTGCTTATGATTGTTACTCCCTTCCACCATTAATAAAGTCCACATCGGTCTCGTGTCAAACTTTGACTCGAGATTTAGGTACCCACATGATAGTGCTAGTATCATAGCTAGTATCATACACATTGGTCCCACAAAACTGCTGATGTGGCAGCTAATTAAGTAGGAGAGAGGAGATTAGTGTAACATAGGTAGATATTGTATCATAGCGCAAACAACGAGATACATGCTTAGGGTTAGGGGTAGATACATGATTTTTCTGGTTTGAATATGTCTAGACCTTATTTATCAACTTAATTGAATGCTTACTATATAACATAAGAAGACCTTGTTTTTTTATTTTGTTTTTTAATTTTTATACGGATTTGAATCTTGGTCAAATCCTAGGTTTCACCAAGATTTGAATAAGTTTAAAACATGAATATGAAAAAGTAAGCATGCATGTATGCTTCATAATTAATCACTTCAAAATGAAGCTCTTGGGAGGGTTTTTGAAATTTCCATGTTTGAAACCAAAAACCACATATCATCATGCTTGACTTCATGAGACAGAGTTTAGGTTAGGGGGTAGATACATGATTTCTCTGGTTTGAATATGTCTAGACCTTGTTTATCAACTTAATTGAATGCTTACAATATAACATAAGAAGACTATGTGCCTTGGTTTTTCATTTTTTGTTTTTTTTAAATTATGCCCATTTGAATCTTAGTCAAATCCTAGGTTTGACCATGATTTAAACAAGTTTAAAACATGAATATGAAAAAGTAAGCATGTATCCTTCGTAGTCACTCCAAAATGAAGCTCGATCTTGAGAGGGTTTTTGAAATTTCCATGTTTGAAACCAAAAAACCACATACTTATCTTCATGCTTGACTTCATAAGACAGAATTAATTAGGGGTAGCTTGATACATGATTTTTCTGGTTTGAATATGTCTAGACCTTATTTATCAACTTAATTGAATGCTTACTATATGACATAAGAAGACCTTGGTTTTCATTTTTTATACCCATTTGAATCTTGGTCAAATCATAGGTTTGACCAAGATTTGAACAAGTTTAAAACATGAATATGAAAAAGTAAGCATGTACGTATGCTTCTTAGTCACTCCAAAATGAAGCTCTTGGGAGGGTTTTTGAAATTTCCATGCTTGAAACCAAAAACCACTTCTCTTCATGCATGCTTGACTTCATAAGACAGAGTTTAGGGTTAGGGGGTAGATACATGATTTCTCTCTTTTGAATATGTCTAGACCTTGTTTATCAACTTAATTGAATGCTTACTATATGACATAAGAAGACTATGTGCCTTGATTTTTTTTTTAAATTTTGCCCATTTGAATCTTGGCCAAATCCTAGGTTTGACCATGATTTAAACAAGTTTAAAACATGAATATGGAAAATTAAGCATGTATCCTTCGTAGTCACTCCAAAATGGAAGCTCTTGAGAGGGTTTTTGAAATTTCCATGTTTGAAACCAAAAAACCGCGTACTTCTCTTCATGCTTGACTTCATAAGACAGAGTTTGGGGTTAGGGGTAGCTTGATACATGAATTTTTTTGGTTTGAATATGTCTAGACTTTGTTTATCAACTTAATTGAATGCTTACTAGATGACATAAGATGACTATGTGCATTGGTTTTTCATTTTATTGTTTTTTTTTTGAATTTTTATGCCCATTTGAATCTTGGTCAAATCCTATGTTTGACCATGATTTAAACAAGTTTAAAACATGAATATGAAAAATTAAGCATGTATCCTTCGTAGTCACTCCAAAATGAAGCTCGATCTTGAGAGGGTTTTTGAAATTTCCATGTTTGAAACCAAAAAACCATGTACTTCTCTTCATGCTTGACTTCATAAGACAGAGTTTGGGGTTAGGGGTAGCTTGATACATAAATTTTCTGGTTTGAATATGTCTAGACATTGTTTATCAACTTAATTGAATGCTTACTAGATGACATAAGAGTTTTTGAAATTTCCATGCTTGAAAACCAAAAACCACTTCTCTTCATGCATGCTTGACTTCATAAGGTAGAGTTTAGGGTTAGGGGGTAGATACATGATTTTCCTGCTAGTTTGAATATGTCTAGACCTTGTTTATCAATTTAATTGAATGCTCACTATATGACATGAGCAGACCTTGGTTTTAATTTTTTTATACCCATTTGATTCTTCGTCAAATCCTAGGTTTGTTGACCAAGATTTGAACAAGTTTAAAACATTAATATGAAAAGGTAAGCATGTATGCTTCTTAATTAGTCACTCCAAAATGAAGCTCTTGGGAGGGTTTTTGAAATTTTCATGATTGAAACCAAAAACCACTTCTCTTCATGCTTGAATTCATAAGTCAGGGTTTAGGGATATATAGGGGGTAGATACATGATTTTTCTGGTTTGAATATGTCTAGAGCTTGTTTTTCAACTTGAATGCTTACTATATGACATACGAAGACTATTTGCTAACGGAGGGAGTAAGCACTCTAGCTATGAAAAGTACCAAACGATGCATACCAAAATGATTTTTTAGAGGAATACTAGTTCGGATTATATAATTTTATATTAGCAGGCCAAAATCAAACCCCATAGTTGGATTTTCAGAAATTGATCCGTAGTACTGGGCAAAACCCTAGTTTAGCTTATTTAATAATAGATTCGTAGGTCGATTTTTTTACGTTATTATTATTATTACTAGGCAGCACATGTGTTTGCCCGTCCAGTGAAACTCTTTCATTTCATTTTTCTTTTCCGCAAGGTCGGGAGTCGGAGGAAGAGGGATCACACGGGAGGAGACGAAGGGAGAGCAGTCACGAGGCCCCACTTATTTATGGTGTCTATCCTTTTTCTGGTGATGTTGACTGTTGTGCAGGGTTGTCAGTGCGCAGGGGGGTGCGAGCGAGCGAGAAAGGCCGAGAATGAGAGAGATGTTTTTTTAGAGGGACAACCGAACGATCCTGAAGGACCCAGATTTCCAATACGCATCAGAGCGCAGTTTACAGCAGGACACAAAATAAACAGGAAATTACGTCTAAATTCCTAAGATTTACATGGTAGACCCCATGCTGAAAGCAAGAAATGCGATCGGGTCCTTAATAGGCACCGTCCGGATTGATCCTCGTCGGAGCCGGGGACGAACCACTTGGCGCGACCAAATCGCCATGGCTACAGAGCCTGCACACCATGGCCTACGAGCTGAGCTAGAAACGACCTGCCAAAACCGGCAGCCACCGGAGGTGGATAATTGGAGAGAGAGAGAGAGAGAGAGAGAGAGAGAGAGAGTGTTGATGCCTCTCTCTTGACAAAGAAGATGGCTGGGAGTTTGCCTACCTAGCGTACGTGACTTGTGCTCACTGAAGTGTGGGACCTCACGCATGGGAACCACACGTAAGTGACAGACTTGTTGCTCTAATAACTCGGGTGATCATTATACTGTATTACTACATAGTTTCCTATGGATCTTTCTTAGTCACTCCAAAATGAAGCTCTTTGGGAGGGTTTTTGAAATTTCCATGTTTGAAACCAAAAATAAGAAGACTATGTGCCTTGATTTTTCATTTTTTAAAATTTTGCCCATTTGAATCTTGGTCAAATCCTAGGTTTGACCATGATTTAAACAAGTTTAAAACATGAATATGAAAAATTAAGCATCTATCCTTCTTAGTCACTCCAATATGTAGCTCTTGGGAGGGTTTTTGAAATTTCCATGCTTGAAACCAAAAACCACTTCTCTTCATGCATGCTTGACTTCATAAGACAGAGTTTAATTAGGGTTAGGGGGTAGATACATGATTTTCCTGGTTTGAATATGTGTAGACCTTGTTTATCAAATTAATTGAATGCTTACTATATAACATATAAGAAGACCTTGTTTTTTTTGAACTTTTATACCCATTTGAATCTTGGTCAAATCCTTGGTTCCACGAAGATTTGAATAAGTTAAAAACATGAATATGAAAAAGTAAGCATGTATGCTTCTTAGTCACTTCAAAATGAAGCTCTTGGGAGGGTTTTTGAATTTCCATGTTCGAAACCAAAAACCACAAATCTTCATGCTTGACTTCATGAAACAGAGTTTATGGTTAGGGGTAGATACATGCTTGATTTTTCTTGTTTGAATATGTCTAGACCTTATTTATCAACTTAATTGAATGCCTACTATATAACATAAGAAGACCTTTTTTTTTTAAATTTTTATACCCATTTGAATCTTGGTCAAATCCTAGGTTTCACCCAGATTTGAATAAGTTTAAAACATGAATATGAAAAAGTAAGCATGCATGTATGCTTCTTAATTAATCACTTCGAAATGAAGCTCTTGGGAGGGTTTTTGAAATTTCCATGTTTGAAACCAAAAACCACATATCTTCATGCATGCGCTTGACTTCATGAGACAGAGTTTAGTGTTAGGGGTAGATACATGATTTCTCTCGTTTGAATATGTCTAGACCTTGTTTATCAACTTAATTGAATGCTTACTATATGACATAAGAAGACTATGTGCCTTGATTTTTTTTAAAATTTTGCCCATTTGAATCTTGGCCAAATCCTAGGTTTGACCATGATTTAAACAAGTTTAAAACATGAATATGAAAAATTAAGCATGTATCATTCGTAGTCACTCCAAAATGAAGCTCTTTAGAGGGTTTTTGAAATTTCCATGTTTGAAACCAAAAAACCACGTACTTCTCTTCATGCTTGACTTCATAAGACAGAGTTTGGGGTTAGGGTTAGCTTGATACATGAATTTTCTGGTTTGAATATGTCTAGACATTGTTTATCAACTTAATTGAATGCTTTACTAGATGACATAAGATGACTATGTGCATTGGTTTTTCATTTTTTTTTGAATTTTTATGCCCATTTGAATCTTGGTCAAATTCTAGGTTTGACCATGATTTAATCAAGTTTAAAACATGAATATGAAAAATTAAGCATCTATCCTTCTTAGTCACTCCAATATGTAGCTCTTGGGAGGGTTTTTGAAATTTCCATGCTTGAAAACCAAAAACCACTTTTCTTCATGCATGCTTGACTTCATAAGACATAGTTTAGGGTTAGGGGGTAGATACATGATTTTCCTACTAGTTTGAATATGTCTAGACCTTGTTTATCAATTTAATTGAATGCTTACTATATGACATGAGCAGACCTTGGTTTTAATTTTTTTATACCCATTTGAATCTTCGTCAAATCGTAGGTTTGTTGACCAAGATTTGAACAAGTTTAAAACATGAATATGAAAAAGTAAGCATGTATGCGTCTTAACTAGTCACTCCAAAATGAAGCTCTTGGGAGGGTTTTTGAAATTTCCATGTTTGAAACCAAAAACCACTTCTTCTCTTCATGCTTGACTTCATAAGTCAGGGTTTAGGGATATATAGGGGGTAGATACATGATTTTTCTGGTTTGATATGTCTAGACCTTGTTTATCAACTTAATTGAATGCTTACTATATGACATAAGAAGACTACGTGACTTGTGCTCACTGAAGTGTGGGACCTCACGCATGGGAACCACACGTAAGTGACAGACTTGTTGCTCTAATAACTCGGGTGATCATTATACTGTATTAGTACATAGTTTCCTATGGATCCTTCTTAGTCACTCCAAAATGAAGCTCTTTGAGAGGGTTTTTGAAATTTCCATGTTTGAAACCCAAAACAACTTCTCTTCATGCTTGACTTCATAAGACAGAGTTTAGGGTTAGGGGTAGATACATGATTTGTCTGGTTTGAATACGTCTAGACCTTGTTTATCAACTTTAATGCTTACTATATGACATAAGAAGACTATGTGCTTTGATTTTTCATTTTTCTGATTTTTTTTATTTTTGATGCCCATTTGAATCTTGGTCAGATCCTAGGTTTTACCAAGATTTAAACAAGTTTAAAACATGAAAATGAAAAGGGAAGCATTTATCCTTCTTAGTCACTCTCAATGAAGTTTTTGGGAGGTTTTTGAAATTTCCATGTTTGAAACCCAAAACCACTTCTCTTCATGCTTGACTTCATAAGACATAGTTTAGGGTTAGGGGTACATACATGATTTGTATGTTTTGAATATGTCTAGACCTTGTTTATTGATATGTCTCCAACGTATCTATAATTTCTGATGTTCCATGCTTGTTTTATGACAATACCAACATGTTTTGTTCACACTTTATATCATTTTTATGCGTTTTCCGGAACTAACCTATTGACGAGATGCCGAAAGGCCAGTTGCTGTTTTCTGCTGTTTTTGGTTTCAGAAATCCTAGTAAGGAAATATTTTCGGAATCGGACGAAATCAACACCGAAAGTCTTAGAATTCCCGGAAGCTTCCGGAACACCGAAGGAGAGTCGGAGGCGGGCAGCAGGGGGCCCACACCATAAGGCGGCGCGGGTGGCCCCCTGGCCGCGCCAGCCTATGGTGTGGGGGCCCCAGCCGCCTCCTTGCGCCGCCTCTCCGCCTATATATTCGTCCCTGACCTAAAAACATCGACAAGTTCGACGGAAACAGAGAAAACCATCCAGAGCCGCCGCCATCGCGAAAGTCCAATTCGGGGGACAGAAGTCGCTGTTTCGGCACCCTGCCGGGACGGGGAATTGCCCCCGGAGCCATCTCCACCGCCGTCTTCACCGCCATCTTCACCGCCATCGCTGCCTCCATGATGAGGAGGGAGTAATCCACCCCCGAGGCTGAGGGCTCCGCTGTAGCTATGTGGTTCATCTCTCTCCCATGTACCTCAATACAATAATCTCATGAGCTGCTTTACATGATTGAGATTCATATGAGTTTTGTATCACTATTCATCTATGTGCTACTCTAGTGATGTTATTAAAGTAGTTTTATTCCTCCTGCACGGTGTAATGGTGACAGTGTGTGCATCCGTGTTAGTACTTGGCGTATGCTATGATTATGATCTCTTGTAGATTATGAAGTTAACTATTGCTATGATGGTATTGATGTGATCTATTCCTCCTACATAGTGTGAAGGTGACAGTGTGCTTACTATGTTAGTACTTGGTTTAGTCGTATTGATCTATCTTACACTCTAAGGTTATTTAAATATGAACACTGAATTGTGGAGCTTGTTAACTCCGGCATTGAGGGTTCGTGTAATCCTACGCAATGTGTTCATCATCCAAGAAGAGAGTGTAGAGTATGCATTTATCTATTCTGTTATGTGATCAATGTTGAGAGTGTCCACTAGTGAAAGTCTGATCCCTAGGCCTTGTTCCTAAATACTGCTATCGCTGCTTGTTTACTGTTTTACTGCGTTACTACTGCTTGTTTACTGTCCTGGGCAAAGCACTTTTCTGGTGCCGTTGCTACTGCTTATATATATTCATACCACCTGTATTTCACTATCTCTTCGCCGAACTAGTGCACCTATTAGGTGTGTTGGGGACTGATACGTCTCCGACGTATCGATAATTTCTTATGTTCCATGCCACATTATTAATGTTATCTACATGTTTTATGCACACTTTATGTCATATTCGTGCATTTTCTGGAACTAACCTATTAACAAGATGCCGAAGTGCCGATTCTTTGTTTCTGCTGTTTTTGGTTTCAGAAATCCTAGTAACGAAATATTCTCGGAATTGGACGAAATCAACGCCCAGGGTCCTATTTTGCCACGAAGCTTCCAGAAGTCCGAAGAGGAGACGAAGTGGGGCCACGAGGTGGCCACACCCTAGGGCGGCGCGGCCCCCCCCTTGGCCGCGCGGCCCTGTGGTGTGGGGCCCTCGTGCCGCCTCCTGACCTGCCCTTCCGCCTACTTAAAGCCTCCGTTGCGAAACCCCCAGTACCGAGAGCCACGATACGGAAAAACTTCCAGAGACGCCGCCGCCGCCGATCCCATCTCGGGGGATCCAGGAGATCGCCTCCGGCACCCTGCCGGAGAGGGGAATCATCTCCCGGAGGACTCTACGCCGCCATGGTCGCCTCCGGAGTGATGTGTGAGTAGTCTACCCCTGGACTATGGGTCCATAGCAGTAGCTAGATGGTTGTCTTCTCCCCATTGTGCTTCATTGTCGGATCTTGTGAGCTGCCTAACATGATCAAGATCATCTATCTGTAATTCTATATGTTGCGTTTGTTGGGATCCGATGAATAGAGAATACTTGTTATGTTGATTATCAAAGTTATGTCTATGTGTTGTTTATGATCTTGCATGCTCTCCGTTACTAGTAGATGCTCTGGCCAAGTAGATGCTTGTAACTCCAAGAGGGAGTATTTATGCTCGATAGTGGGTTCATGCCTCCATTGATATCTCGGGACAAAGGATGAAAGTTCTAAGGTTGTGGATGTGCTGTTGCCACTAGGGATAAAACATTAGTGCTATGTTCAAGGATGTAGTTACTAGTTACATTACGCGCAATACTTAATGCAATTGTCTGTTGTTAGCAACTTAATACTGGAGGGGGTTCGGATGATAACCTGAAGGTGGACTTTTTAGGCATAGATGCATGCTGGATGGCGGTCTATGTACTTTGTCGTAATGCCCAATTAAATCTCACTATACTCATCATAATATGTATGTGCATGGTCATGCCCTCTTTATTTGTCAATTGCCCAACTGTAATTTGTTCACCCAACATGCTGTTTATCTTATGGGAGAGACACCCTCTAGTGAACTGTAGACCCCGGTCCAATTCTCTATACTGAAATACAATCTACTGCAATACTGTTCTACTGTTTTCTGCAAACAATCATCTTCCACACAATACGGTTAATCCTTTGTTACAGCAAGCCGGTGAGATTGACAACCTCACTGTTTCTTTGGGGCAAAGTACTTTGGTTGTGTTGTGCAGGTTCCACGTTGGCGCCGGAATCCCTGGTGTTGCGCCGCACTACATCCCGCCACCATCAACCTTCAACGTGCTTCTTGGCTCCTCCTGGTTCGATAAACCTTGGTTTCTTTCTGAGGGAAAACTTGCTGCTGTGCGCATCATACCTTCCTCTTGGGGTTCCCAACGAACGTGTGAGTTACACGCCATCAAGCTCTTTTTCTGGCGCCGTTGCCGGGGAGATCAAGACACGCTGCAAGGGGAGTCTCCACTTCTCAATCTCTTTACTTTGTTTTTGTCTTGCTTAGTTTTATTTACTACTTTGTTTGCTGCACTAAATCAAAATACAAAAAAATTAGTTGCCAGTTTTACTTTATTTGTTATCTTGTTTGCTATATCAAAAACACAAAAAAAAATTAGTTACTTGCATTTACTTTACTTATTTCATCATGTTTCCTCCTAAGTTTGTTCTTAAAGATGTACCGGTAGGTCGAGGGTCTATCCTTGGGAAAGACAATATAGAAGATTTTTTCACTCATATTAGTACGGTCGAAGATTTTGAAGATAGACACTTGGTAGAACTTGCTCCCACTTATGAAATTGCTGTTGCTTCTTTAGTACACGCGTTAGAAGCTAGATTTGTTAATCTTTATCCTGTGATTCAACATATGTTTCTTACACTCAGTGATATGGAAGAAGGAGAAAATAAAGATTTTGTATTAGAAACCCTTCTTAAAGAATTTGGGGGAATAGCGAGAGAAGCTAGAAAAGTTTTCACTAAATATAATATGCTAGGCTCTTATACCAACTTTGCCAGTACCCTTGAGAAGATGGAAAAGGATAGACAAAAGTACACTAATAAAGTTAATTATGAGGGGGATATTAAAACATCAATACCTTGCAAGCTCTTGGGAATGTGTGAGGCACTAGAAAAGAATTTTGATTGGATTGTTCCTGAAGATTTGTTTGATGAGAGTAGCAAGCCCAAGACTAATGAAAAGGGAGCCTCTGAAACTCACATAGAAAAGATAATATGCATAGTTGAGAAAAATCCACACCCCGCTGTAGAAACCCCATCCTTCGATAATACTTGATACACACTTTCTGCGCCTAGCTGAAAGGCGTTAAAGAAAAGCGCTTATGGGAGACAACCCATGGTTTTTACCTATAGTACTTTGTTTTTATTTTGTGTCTTGGAAGTTGTTTACTACTGTAGCAACCTCTCCTTATCTTAGTTTAGTGTTTTGTTGTGCCAAGTAAAGTCGTTGATAGAAAAGTTCATACTAGATTTGGATTACTGCGCAGAAACAGATTTCTTTGCTGTCACGAATCTGGGCTGTTTTCCCTGTAGGTAACTCAGAAAATTATGCCAATTTACGTGAGTGATCCTCAGATATGTACGCAACTTTCATTCAATTTGAGCATTTTCATTTGAGCAAGTCTGGTGCCTCGATAAAATTCGTCAATACGAACTGTTCTGTTTTGACAGATTCTGCCTTTTATTTCGCATTGCCTCTTTTGCTATGTTGGATGAATTTCTTTGATCCATTAATGTCCAGTAGCTTTATGCAATGTCCAGAAGTGTTAAGAATGATTGTGTCACCTCTGAACATGTTAATTTTTATTGTCGCTAACCCTCTAATGAGTTGTTCTAAGTTTGGTGTGGAGGAAGTTTTCAAGGATCAAGAGAGGAGTATGATGCAACATGATCAAGGAGAGTGAAAGCTCTAAGCTTGGGGATGCCCCGGTGGTTCACCCCTGCATATACTAAGAAGACTCAAGCGTCTAAGCTTGGGGATGCCCAAGGCATCCCCTTCTTCATCGACAACATTATCAGGTTCCTCCCCGGAAACTATATTTTTATTCCATCACATCTTATGTGCTTTGCTTGGAGCGTCGGTTTGTTTTTGTTTTTGTTTTGTTTGAATAAAATGGATCCTAGCATTCACTTTATGGGAGAGAGACACGCTCCGCTGTAGCATATGGACAAGTATGTCCTTAGTTTCTACTCATAGTATTCATGGCGAAGTTTCTCCTTCGTTAAATTGTTATATGGTTGGAATTGGAAAATGATACATGTAGTAATTGCTATTAATGTCTTGGGTAATGTGATACTTGGCAATTGTTGTGCTCATGTTTAAGCTCTTGCATCATATACTTTGCACCCATTAATGAAGAAATACATAGAGCATGCTAAAATTTGGTTTGCATATTTGGTTTCTCTAAGGTCTAGATAATTTCTAGTATTGAGTTTGAACAACAAGGAAGATGGTGTAGAATCTTATAATGTTTACAATATGTCTTTTATGTGAGTTTTGCTGCACCGGTTCATCCTTGTGTTTGTTTCAAATAAGCCTTGCTAGCCTAAACCTTGTATCGAGAGGGATTACTTCTCATGCATCCAAAATACTTGAGCCAACCACTATGCCATTTGTGTCCACCATACCTACTTACTACATGGTATTTCCCGCCATTCCAAAGTAAATTGCTTGAGTGCTACCTTTAAAATTCCATCATTCACCTTTGCAATATATAGCTCATGGGACAAATAGCTTAAAAACTATTGTGGTATTGAATATGTACTTATGCACTTTATCTCTTATTAAGTTGCTTGTTGTGCGATAACCATGATTACTGGGGACGTCATCAACTACTCTTTGTTGAATTTCATGTGAGTTGCTATGCATGTTCGTCTTGTCTGAAGTAAGAGAGATCTACCACCTTATGGTTAAGCATGCATATTGTTAGAGAAGAACATTGGGCCGCTAACTAAAGCCATGATCCATGGTGGAAGTTTCAGTTTTGGACATATATCCTCAATCTCATATAAGAGAATTATTAATTGTTGTTACATGCTTATGCATAGAAGAGGAGTCCATTATCTGTTGTCTATGTTGTCCCGGTATGGATGTCTAAGTTGAGAATAATCAATAGCGAGAAATCCAATGCGAGCTTTCTCCTTAGACCTTTGTACAGGCGACATAGAGGTGAAGGAGATATGCCCTAGAGGCAATAATAAAGTGGTTATTATTTATATCTTTATGTTTATGATAAATGTTTATATATCATGCTAGAATTGTATTAACCGAAACATTAGTACATGTGTGATATGTAGACAAACAAGAAGTCCCTAGTATGCCTCTTAAACTAGCTTGTTGATTAATGGATGATTAGTTTCATAATCATGAACATTGGATGTTATTAATAACAAGGTTATGTCATTGTGTGAATGATATAATGGACACACCCAATTAAGCGTAGCATAAGATCTCGTCATTAAGTTATTTGCTATAAGCTTTCGATACATAGTTACCTAGTCCTTATGACCATGAGATCATGTAAATCACTTATACCGGAAAGGTACTTTGATTACACCAAACACCACTGCGTAAATGGGTGGCTATAAAGGTGGGATTAAGTATCCGGAAAGTATGAGTTGAGGCATATGGATCAACAGTGGGATTTGTCCATCCCGATGACGGATAGATATACTCTGGGCCCTCTCGGTGGAATGTCGTCTAATGTCTTGCAAGCATATGAATGAGTTCATAAGAGACCACATACCACGGTACGAGTAAAGAGTACTTGTCAGGAGACGAGGTTGAACAAGGTATAGAGTGATACCGAAGATCAAACCTCGGACAAGTAAAATATCGCGAGACAAAGGGAATTGGTAATATATGTGTATGGTTCATTCGATCACTAAAGTCATCGTTGAATATGTGGGAGCCATTATGGATCTCCAGATCCCGCTATTGGTTATTGGTCGGAGTGAGTACTCAACCATGTCCGCATAGTTCTCGAACCGTAGGGTGACACACTTAAAGTTGGATGTTGAAATG
Organism: Lolium perenne; assembly: GCF_019359855.2. Classification (NCBI taxonomy): domain Eukaryota; kingdom Viridiplantae; phylum Streptophyta; class Magnoliopsida; order Poales; family Poaceae; genus Lolium; species Lolium perenne. Next base: position 93,646,993 of record NC_067250.2, on the reverse strand, counting down.
GTAGCACTTGAATTATGGAATGGAGTTCGAATATTTGTTCTGAGTCCCGGATGAGATCCCGGACATCACGAGGAGTTCCGGAATGGTCCGGAGAATAAGATTCATATATAGGATGTCATTTTATGTGAAATAAAATGTCGCGGAAGGTTCTATGGAAGGTTCTAGAAGGTTCTAGAAAAGTCCGGAAGAAACCACCAAGGAAGGTGGAGTCCACAAGGGACTCCACCTCCATGGCCGGCCAGCCCTAGATGGGGTGGAGTCCCAAGTGGACTCCACCATAGGGGGCCGGCCACCCCCCACATGGGAGGTGGGAATCCCACCTTTGGGTGGGAGTCCTATTTGGGCTAGGGTTACCACCTCCTATGGTAGGTTTTGGTTTCGGGTCTTATTAGAAGACTTGGTCCCCAACACTTGGGATCCACCTATATAATGAGGGGCCAAGGGAGGGGCCGGCCACCCCAAGACCATAAGCTGGCCGCCCCATAGAGTGGCCGGCCCCCCCTCCCAAACCCTAGCCAAGCTCCTCCACTCCATATTGCCCGCATTGCTTAGCGAAGCTCCGCCGGACTTCTACACCGCCACCGACACCACGCCGTCGTGCTGTCGGATTCAAGAGGAGCTACTACTTCCGCTGCCCGCTGGAACGGGGAGGTGGACGTCGTCTTCATCAACAACCGAACGTGTGACCGAGTACGGAGGTGCTGCCCGTTCGTGGCGCCGGAACTGATCGTGATCAAGATCTTCTACGCGCTTTTGCAAGCGGCAAGTGATCGTCTACCGCAGCAACAAGAGCCTCATCTTGTAGGCTTTGGAATCTCTTCAAGGGTGAGACTCGATACCCCCTCGTTGCTACCGTCTTCTAGATTGCATCTTGGCTTGGATTGCGTGTTCGCCGTAGGAAAATTTTTGTTTTCTATGCAACGTTATCCTACAGTGGTATCAGAGCCGTGTCTATGCATAGATGGTTGCACGAGTAGAACACAATGGTTTGTGGGCGTTGATGCTCTTGTTATCTTTAGTTTGAGTACTTTGCATCTTTATGGCATAGTGGGATGAAGCGGCTCGGACTAACTTTACATGACCGCGTTCATGAGACTTGTTCCTCGTTCGACATGCAACTTGTATTGCATAAGAGGCTTTGCGGGTGTCTGTCTCTCCTACTATAGTAAAGATTCAATTTACTCTTCTATTGAAAACATTAGTATCAACGTTGTGGTTCATGTTCGTAGGTAGATTAGATCTCTCTCGAAAACCCTAAACCACGTAAAATATGCAAACCAAATTAGAGACGTCTAACTTGTTTTTGCAGGGTTTGGTGATGTGATATGGCCATAATGTGATGATGAATATGTATGAGATGATCATTATTGTATTGTGGCAACCGGCAGGAGCCTTATGGTTGTCTTTAAATTTTCATGTTGAGTAGTATTTCAAAGTAGTTGTAATAGTTGCTACATGGAGGACAATCATGAAGACGGCGCCATTGACCTTGACGCTACGCCGACGATGATGGAGATCATGCCCGAAGATGATGGAGATCATATCCGTGCTTTGGAGATGAAGATCAAAGGCGCAAAAACAAAAGGGCCATATCATATCACATATGAACTGCATGTGATGTTAATCCTTTTTATGCATCTTATTTTGCTTAGATCGCGACGGTAGCATTATAAGATGATCCCTCGCTAAAATCTCAAGATAATAAAGTGTTCATCCTTAGTAGCACCGTTGCCAAGTCTTGTCGTTTCGAAGCACCTCGTGATGATCGGGTGTGATAGATTCAATAAGTACATATAACGGGTGCAAGACAGTTTTGCACATGCGGATACTAAGGTGGCCTTGACGAGCCTAGCATGTACGACATGGTCTCGGAACACGTGATACCGAAAGGTAGAGCATGAATCATATGGTTGATATGATGAACACTTTGAGTGTTCGCCATTGAAATCACACCTTTTCTCGTGATGATCGGGTTTAGGTGCGGTGGATTTGGTTCGTGTGATCACTAAGACAATGCGAGGGATATTGTTTTGAGTGGGAGTTCACTTAGGTTTTTAATTATGTTGAATTAAAATTTGAACTCAATTTGTCATAAACTTAGTCTAAACTATTGCAAATATATGTTGTAGAGATGGCGTCCCCAATCAATTTTAATCAGTTCCTAGAGAAAGAGAAACTTAAGAGCAACGGTAGCAACTTCACCGATCGGTTCCGTCATGTGAGGATCTTCCTCTCTGGCGGAAATCTGCAATTTGTGCTTGATGCACCGCTAGGTGACCCTCCTGCAGAAGATGAATCCGATGAAGTAAAAGCCGTTTACGCGACTCGGAAAACTCGGTACTCTCAAGTTCAGTGTGCCATCCTGTGCAGTCTGGAATCCGATCTTCAAAAACGTTTTGAGCACCATGATCCTCATGAGTTGATGAATGAGCTGAAAGCTATATTCGAGACTCATGCGGCAGGAATGCTATGAAGCATCGAAACATTTCTTCAGCTGTATGATGGAAGAAGGCAGCTCCGTTAGTGAGCACATGCTCGCCATGACCGGGCATGCGAAGAAACTCGATGACTTGGGAATAGTGATTCCTAACAGATCGGGATTAATCGTGTCCTTCAATCACTGCCACCAAGTTACAAGAACTTTGTGATGAACTACAATATGCAGAACATGAACAAGGAGTTACCTGAACTTTTTGGCATGCTAAAAGCTGCTGAGATTGAGATCAAGAAAGAGCACCAAGTGTTGATGGTCAACAAGACCACCAGCTTCAAGAAACAGGGCAAGTCTAAGGGAAAATTCAAGAAGGGTGGCAAGAAAGCTGCCACGCCTCCTATGAAACCTAAGAACGGCCCTAAGCCCGATGCTGAGTGCTATTATCGCAAGGAGAAGGGACACTGGAAGCGTAATTGCTCCAAGTATCCGGCTGATCTGTAGAGCGGCCTTGTCCCGAAGAAGACAGAAGGTATATTTGAGCTACATGTTATAGATGTTCTTTTCACTGGATCTCGTTATAGTAACTGGGTATTTGATACTGGTTCGGTTGCTCATATTTGTAACTCGAAACAGAACTAAAGAATAAACGACAACCGCTGAAAGATGAAGTGACGATGCGCGTTGGAAACGGATCCAAGGTCAATGTGATCGCAATCGGCACACTTCCTCTACATCTACCTTCGGGATTAGTTTTAAGCCTAAATAATTGCTATTATGTACTGCGTTGAGCATGAACATTATATCTGGATCTTGTTTAATGCAAGACGGTTATTCATTCAAGTCTGAGAATAATGGTTGTTCTATTTTTATGAATAATATCTTTTATGGTCGAGCACCACAAAAGAATGGCTTATTTCTATTAGATCTCGATAGTAGTGATACGCATATACATAACATTGATGCTAAGCGAATTAAACTTAATGATAATTCTACTTATATGTGGCACTGTCGTCTTGGTCATATTGGAGTGAAACGCATGAAGAAACTCCATACCGATGGATTACTTGAATCACTTGACTTTGAGTCACTTGATAGATGCGAAGCATGTCTAATGGGTAAAATGACAAAGACTCCATTTTCTCAGTATGATGGAGCGAGCTACTGACTTATTGGAAATCATACATACAGATGTATGTGGACCAATGAGCGTAGCATCGCGCGGTGGTTATCGTTATGTTCTAACCTTCACAGATGATCTGAGTAGATATGGGTATATCTATTTCATGAAACATAAATCCGAAACTTTCGAGAAGTTTAAGGAATTTCAAAGTGAAGTAGAAAATCAACGTAACAAGAAGATCAAATTTCTACAATCTGATCGTGGAGGTGAATATCTGAGTTATGAGTTTGGCATGCATTTAAAGAAATGCGGAATACTTTCACAATTGACACCGCCGGGAACACCTCAACGAAACGGTGTGTCCGAACGTCGTAATCGAACTCTCTTAGATATGGTTCGTAGTATGATGTCTCTTACTGATTTGCCGTTATCATTTTGGAGTTATGCATTAGAGACAGCCGCATTCACTTTAAATAGAGCACCATCAAAATCCGTAGAAACGACACCGTATGAATTATGGTTTAATAAGAAACCTAAGCTGTCGTTCCTGAAAGTTTGGGGTTGCGAAGCCTATGTAAAGAAGTTACAACCGGACAAGCTAGAACCCAAAGTGGAGAAATGCGTCTTCATAGGATACCCTAAGGAAACTATAGGGTACACTTTCTATCACAAATCCGAAGGCAAAATCTTTGTTGCTAAGAACGGAACCTTTCTTGAGAAAGAATTTCTCACTAAAGAAGTGACTGGAAGAAAAGTAGAACTCGATGAGATTGATGAATCTATACTCGTTGATCAGAGTAGCGCAGTACCGAAAGTTGTACCTGTACCGCCTACACCGGCAACAGAGGAAGCTAATGATAATGATCATGAAACTTCGAACGAGGAAACTACTGAACCTCGCAGATCGACAAGGGAAAGTGCCACTCCTGATTGGTATGATCCTTGTTTAAATGTCATGATTGTAGATAACAATGATGAGGACCCTGCGACGTATGAAGAAGCGATGATGAGCCCAGATTCCAACAAATGGCAAGAAGCCATGAAATCCAAAATGGGATCCATGTATGATAACAAAGTATGGACTTTGGTAGACTTACCTGATAGCCGAAAGGCTGTCGAGAATAAATGGATCTTCAAGAGAAAAACAGATGCTGATGGTAATATTACTGTCTATAAAGCTCGACTTGTCGCAAAGGGTTTCCGACAAATTCAAGGAGTTGACTACGATGAGACTTTCTCACCTGTAGCGAAGCTAAAATCTGTGAGGATTTTGTTAGCAATAGCTGCATTTTTCGATTATGAGATTTGGCAGATGGATGTCAAAACGGCGTTCCTTAATGGAGATATTGAGGAAGAGTTGTATATGGTACAACCCAAAGGTTTTGTCGATCCTAAAAATGCTGACAAAGTATGCAAACTTCAGCGTTCAATCTATGGACTGAAGCAAGCATCAAGAAGTTGGAACCGACGCTTTGATAAGGTGATCAAAGACTTCGGGTTTATACAAAGTGTCATGGAGAGGCCTGTATTTACAAGAAAGTGAGTGGGAGCTACGTAGCATTCCCGATATTATATGTAGATGACATATTATTGATCGGGAATGATATAGAACTATTAAGCAGTGTTAAGGGTTATTTGAATAATAGTTTTTCAATGAAAGACCTTGGTGAAGCATCGTATATATTAGGCATCAAGATTTATAGAGATAGATCAAGACGCCTAATAGGGCTATCACAGAGTACATATCTGGACAAGATTCTAAAGAAGTTTAGAATGGACGAAAGTAAGAAAGGGTTCTTACCTATGTTACCAGGCAAGGTATTGAGTAAAACTCAAGGACCGGCTACGGCAGAAGAAAGAGAAAGGATGTGTAACATCCCCTATGCCTCGGCAAAGAGGATCTATCATGTATGCCATGCTATGTACTAGACCGGATATAGCACATGCCGTTAGTTTGACTAGCAGATATCAAAGTGATCCAGAATGGAACATCGGACAGCGGTCAAGAATATCCTGAAGTACTTGAAAAGAACTAAGGATATGTTTCTTTGTTATGGAGGTGACCAAGAGCTCGTTGTAAACGGTTACACCGATGCAAGTTGGAACACCGATCCCGATGACTCTAAGTCACAATCTGGGTACGTGTTTATATTGAATGGTGCTGCGATAAGCTGGGCAAGCTCGAAGCAAAGGCACGGTGGCGAAGTCTTCAACAGAATCGAGTACATAGCGGCTTCGGAGGCTTCATCGAAGCGGTATGGATGAAGAGGTTCATTGTAGAGCTCGGTGTGGTTCCTAGTGCATTGGACCCATTAATCATTTACTGTGATAACATGGGTGCCATCGCCAATGCACAAGAGCCAAGGTCACACAAGAGGCTGAAGCATATCAAGCTGCGTTACCACTCGATTCGCGAGTACATCGAAGATGGAGAAGTAAAGATTTGCAAAGTACACACCGATCTGAATGTAGCAGATCCGTTGACTAAAGCTCTCCCTAGGGCAAAGCATGACCAACACCGAATGCCATGGGTGTTAGGTATATTACAATGTAATCTAGATTATTGACTCTAGTGCAAGTGGGAGACTCGAAGGAGATATGCCCTAGAGGCAATAATAAAGTGGTTATTATTTATATCTTTATGTTTATGATAAATGTTTATATATCATGCTAGAATTGTATTAACCGAAACATTAGTACATGTGTGATATGTAGACAAACAAGAAGTCCCTAGTATGCCTCTTAAACTAGCTTGTTGATTAATGGATGATTAGTTTCATAATCATGAACATTGGATGTTATTAATAACAAGGTTATGTCATTGTGTGAATGATATAATGGACACACCCAATTAAGCGTAGCATAAGATCTCGTCATTAAGTTATTTGCTATAAGCTTTCGATACATAGTTACCTAGTCCTTATGACCATGAGATCATGTAAATCACTTATACCGGAAAGGTACTTTGATTACACCAAACACCACCGCGTAAATGGGTGGCTATAAAGGTGGGATTAAGTATCCGGAAAGTATGAGTTGAGGCATATGGATCAACGGTGGGATTTGTCCATCCCGATGACGGATAGATATACTCTGGGCCCTCTCGGTGGAATGTCATCTAATGTCTTGCAAGCATATGATTGAGTTCATAAGAGACCACATACCACGGTACGAGTAAAGAGTACTTGTCTGGAGACGAGGTTGAACAAGGTATAGAGTGATACCGAAGATCAAACCTCGGACAAGTAAAATATCGCGAGACAAAGGGAATTGGTAATATATGTGTATGGTTCATTCGATCACTAAAGTCATCGTTGAATATGTGGGAGCCATTATGGATCTCCAGATCCCGCTATTGGTTATTGGTCGGAGTGAGTACTCAACCATGTCCGCATAGTTCTCGAACCGTAGGGTGACACACTTAAAGTTGGATGTTGAAATGGTAGCACTTGAATTATGGAATGGAGTTCGAATATTTGTTCGGAGTCCCGGATGAGATCCCGGACATCACGAGGAGTTCCGGAATGGTCCGGAGAATAAGATTCATATATAGGATGTCATTTTATGTGAAATAAAATGTCGCGGAAGGTTCTATGGAAGGTTCTAGAAGGTTCTAGAAAAGTCCGGAAGAAACCACCAAGGAAGGTGGAGTCCACAAGGGACTCCACCTCCATGGCCGGCCAGCCCTAGATGGGGTGGAGTCCCAAGTGGACTCCACCATAGGGGGCCGGCCACCCCCCACATGGGAGGTGGGAATCCCACCTTTGGGTGGGAGTCCTATTTGGGCTAGGTTTCCCCCTCCTATGGAAGGTTTTGGTTTCGGGTCTTATTCGAAGACTTGGACACCAACACTTGGGATCCACCTATATAATGAGGGGCCAAGGGAGGGGGCCGGCCACCCCAAGACCATAAGCTGGCCGCCCCCCATAGAGTGGCCGGCCACCCCCTCCCAAACCCTAGCCAAGCTCCTCCACTCCATATTGCCCGCATTGCTTAGCGAAGCTCCGCCGGACTTCTACACCGCCACCGACACCACGCCGTCGTGCTGTCGGATTCAAGAGGAGCTACTACTTCCGCTGCCCGCTGGAACAGGGAGGTGGACGTCGTCTTCATCAACAACCGAACGTGTGACCGAGTACGGAGGTGCTGCCCGTTCGTGGCGCCGGAACTGATCGTGATCAAGATCTTCTACGCGCTTTTGCAAGCGGCAAGTGATCGTCTACCGCAGCAACAAGAGCCTCATCTTGTAGGCTTTGGAATCTCTTCAAGGGTGAGACTCGATACCCCCTCGTTGCTACCGTCTTCTAGATTGCATCTTGGCTTGGATTGCGTGTTCGCCGTAGGAAAATTTTTGTTTTCTATGCAACGTTATCCTACAAGAGGTACCCCTTTGTGACACTTGGTTAAAACATGTGCATTGCGATGATCCGGTAGTCCAAGCTAATTAGGACAAGGTGCAGGCACTATTAGTACACTATGCATGAGGCTTGCAACTTGTAAGATATAATTTACATGATACATATGCTTTATTACTACCGTTGACAAAATTGTTTCATGTTTTCAAAATCAAAGCTCTAGCACAAATATAGCAATCGATGCTTTTCCTCTATGGAGGACCATTCTTTTACTTTCAATGTTGAGTCAGTTCACCTATTTCTCTCCACCTCAAGAAGCAAACACTTGTGTGAACTGTGCATTGATTCCTACATATTTGCTTATTGCACTTATTATATTACTCTATGTTGACAATATCCATGAGATATACATGTTACAAGTTGAAAGCAACCGCTGAAACTTAATCTTCCTTTGTGTTGCTTCAATACCTTTACTTTGAATTATTGCTTTATGAGTTAACTCTTATGCAAGACTTATTGATGCTTGTCTTGAAGTGCTATTCATGAAAAGTCTTTGCTATATGATTCACTTGTTTACTCATGTCATATACATTGTTTTGATCGCTGCATTCACTACATATGCTTTACAAATAGTATGATCAAGGTTATGATGGCATGTCACTCCGTAAATTATCTCGTGTTATCGTTTTACCGGCGCGGGACGAGCAGAACTCAGCTTGGGGATGCTGAGACGTCTCCGACGTATCGATAATTTCTTATGTTCCATGCCACATTATTGATGTTATCTACATGTTTTATGCACACTTTATGTCATATTCGTGCATTTTCTCGGAACTAACCTATTAACAAGATGCCGAAGTGCCGATTCTTTGTTTCTGCTGTTTTTGGTTTCGTAAATCCTAGTAACGAAATATTCTCGGAATTGGACGAAATCAACGCCCAGGGTCCTATTTTGCCACGAAGCTTCCGTAAGTCCGAAGAGGAGACGAAGTGGGGCCACGAGGTGGCCACACCCTAGGATGCCGCGGCCCCCCCCTTGGCCGCGCCGCCCTGTGGTGTGGGGCCCGCGTGCCGCCTCCAGACCAGCCCTTCCGCCTACTAAAACCCACCGTTGCGAAACCCCCAGTACCGCGAGCCACCATACCGCAAACCTTCCAGAGACGCCACCCCCGCCGATCCCATCTCGGGGATCCAGAGATCGCCTCCGGCACCCTGCCGGAGAGGGGAATCATCTCCCGGAGGACTCTACGCCGCCATGGTCGCCTCCGGAGTGATGTGTGAGTAGTCTACCCCTGGACTATGGGTCCATAGCAGTAGCTAGATGGTTGTCTTCTCCCCATTGTGCTTCATTGTCGGATCTTGTGAGCTGCCTAACATGATCAAGATCATCTATCTGTAATTCTATATGTTGCGTTTGTTGGGATCCGATGAATAGAGAATACTTGTTATGTTGATTATCAAAGTTATGTCTATGTGTTGTTTATGATCTTGCATGCTCTCCGTTACTAGTAGATGCTCTGGCCAAGTAGATGCTTGTAACTCCAAGAGAGAGTATTTATGCTCGATAGTGGGTTCATGCCTCCATTGATATCTGGGACAGTGACAGAAAGTTCTAAGGTTGTGGATGTGCTGTTGCCACTAGGGATAAAACATTAGTGCTATGTTCAAGGATGTAGTTACTAGTTACATTACGCGCAATACTTAATGCAATTGTCTGTTGTTAGCAACTTAATACTGGAGGGGTTCGGATGATAACCTGAAGGTGGACTTTTTAGGCATAGATGCATGCTGGATGGCGGTCTATGTACTTTGTCGTAATGCCCAATTAAATCTCACTATACTCATCATAATATGTATGTGCATGGTCATGCCCTCTTTATTTGTCAATTGCCCAACTGTAATTTGTTCACCCAACATGCTGTTTATCTTATGGGAGAGACACCTCTAGTGAACTGTGGACCCCGGTCCAATTCTCTATACTGAAATACAATCTCTTGCAATATCGTTCTCTACTGTTTTCTGCAAACAATCATCTTCCACACAATACGGTTAATCCTTTGTTACAGCAAGCCGGTGAGATTGACAACCTCACTGTTTCGTTGGGGCAAAGTACTTTGGTTGTGTTGTGCAGGTTCCACGTTGGCGCCGGAATCCCTGGTGTTGCGCCGCACTACATCCCGCCGCCATCAACCTTCAACGTGCTTCTTGGCTCCTCCTGGTTCGATAAACCTTGGTTTCTTTCTGAGGGAAAACTTGCTGCTGTGCGCATCATACCTTCCTCTTGGGGTTCCCAACGAACATGTGAGTTACACGCCATCAAGGACACAAGAGACTTCTTGCTTTGTGGTTGCAGGGTTGCATGAGAGGGATATCTTTGACCTCTTCCTCCCTGAGTTCGATAAACCTTGGGTGATCCACTTAAGGGAAAACTTGCTGCTGTTCTACAAACCTCTGCTCTTGGAGGCCCAACACTGTCTACAGGAAAAGGAGGGGGCGTAGACATCAAGCTATTTTCTGGCGCCGTTGCCGGGGAGGAAAGGTAAAAGGTACTCACACTCCAGATCCCGGCTACTAAGCTATTTTCCGGCTCCGTTGTAAGTACTCGAAGCTATTTCCTTTAGATCCTGCAATTGCAACTTTTTGTTTCTTGTTTACACTATTTTTTTTTGTTTCTTGTTTACACTAGTTAGGCATAATGGAAAACAACAAAAAAATTGGTGAGCTTTTTAGTCTTTTTCCTGATTTAGAATTGTTTGATGCGAAAATTAAAAAACCTATGGAACCTTATTTACATGCTAGTAGCGATGTTATTAGTATGAATGCAATTACTGCTAATGCTACGGAGAAGTCTAAGCTTGGGGAAGCTAGTTTTTGTGATCTTTTTAGCTTCCCATCTTTAGGGGAGAAAATTTGCTCTGATAATACTTTATCTCCCATATGCAATAACTCTAATGATGCTTCTGATATTTTAAATCCACCTGCTGAAAGTATTCCGTATAAAATACCTATGAAAATTATTGAACGTGTTATGGACAACCACTATAAAGGGGATGGAACTGTCCATCCTAGAGATCATTTACTGTTTTTGCATGAATTATGCGGGTTATTCAAGTGTGCAGGTATCTCTATGGATGAAGTGAAGAAGAAGCTATTCTCCGTTTCGCTGTCTGGTAAAGCGGCGCATTGGTATAAATTGTTGGAGAATAGTCATTCTCTTGGTTGGGAGGAAATTGCATCTCTCTTTTATTCTAAATTTTATCCTCCTCATGAAGTGCATATTGATAGGAATTATATTTATAACTTTTATCCTCGTGATGGAGAGAGTATTTCTCAAGCATGGGGGAGATTGAAATCACTAATGCTCAAATGTCCCATTCATGAGCTCCCCCGTAATGTTATTGTTAACAATTTTTATGCGAGGCTTTCAGGACAACACAAGGACTATCTGGATGCCTGTTCGGAGGGATCTTTCACAAGCAAGGAGGTTGAAGCTAGGTGGGATCTTCTTGATCGGATTGAGGACAACGCTGAAGGATGGGAGAACGACAAAGGTAAAGAGTTAGGTATAAATTATGATTATGAATGCATTGAAGCTTTTATGGATACCGATAAATTTCGAAATATGAGTGCTACTTATGGTCTTGACTCTCAAGTTGCTGTAAATCTTTATAAAGCCTTTGCTTCTCATTTTGAATTGCCTAAAGAGAATTTTGATAAGTATCATGAACCTTTTACAGAGGCTTGCATGAAGAATGAAATTGTTGTTAATTATTGCAATAAGCATGCTCAAACTCCTAAGAATGCTATTTCCTATAAGCATGTTAATTTTTGTGGAATGCATAGACCTTGTGGAATTAATCAAGTCAAAGATGAATATTGCATCCATCATATTAATGAAAAAACTAGAAAGTGGCTTAGGGCTCTAGATGATCTTGGTAAAAAAGTTTGTGCCCTCTATCCTTTTATTTGTGAAGTTTGCCATGAAGTGGGTCATTTTAATTTTCAATGCTCCTCCAATGATAATTTGAACCCAATGAGTGCGGCAAATTTGTATTGTGATGATGAAATTACTCCTAATCAGCATGATGAACTTACTTTATGTGTGGGGTGGGAAGAAGCACGAGAAAAATCTCTTTGTTACATATGAGTGATCTTGATATTGATGATGTCCTGCATGGGTGTTTTTCTTATTGCATTGATAATAGCCATACAAATACTTACATACAAAATATTTTAGAAGATGACACCTTGCCAAAATATGATAGGACCGCCATGTGTTTTGAACTAATTAATGAAAAGGAGGAATCCTCCCAAGTTTCTTCTATTGTTTCTAAAAGTAAATCAGGTTATGCGGACAAGCCACCCTTCAAGCCTCTTCCTCCTAAAGAAGGAAATGAGGAGAAGGAAGAGAAGAAGAAGAAGAAGAAAGGAACGAAGAAGAAGAAGAAGAAGAAGAAGAAGAAGAAGAAGGAGAATAAAAAGAAAGAGGTAACGGCGTATCCCCGCGTGAATGAGATAACGCTAAGTAACGTAAGTATGTTGCTCCTAATGATTATTGTGATAATGAATCTAAATATGATGATCTTCCTATGCCCTTTACATACATTAGAGATCATGATTTGAATGAGCACACTACTTTTGATATTGCAAATCTCTGGGAAACTAATTCTGAAAATGATAATGATAATAATTGCCATAATGTCAGTGCTATCCATGCTTCCTCCCATAATGATATAGAAAGCTCTAAGCTTGGGGAAGAGGTGTTTGAAAATCCTTTTGCTACTGATCATTATGTGTTCGATACATCTCCTTCTAATAACAACGATGGTATGGTCATAGATAAACCGACTGTGAAAGATAACTATTCTATTTCTTATGATGACACTGTGCCTCCGATCTTTGATGATTATTATAAAGAATGCTATGATATAGGTTATAACTACCCTTATGAAACTTGTCATAGTCATGATTGGATTACCAAAAACAATTCTTTTAATATGCAACTTGTTTACCATGTTCAAATTCTTGATAATAATCTTGCTCCAATTACTATTAATGAGAATAACTCTTCTTATGCCAAAATTAATGATACTTCTATGCATATGAACCATGATAAGAATGTTTTAAGTGATGGGTATATTGTGGATTTCATCAATGATACTACTGAAAGTTATTATGAGAGAGGGAAATATGGTTATATGCATCTTAATAATATTAAGTTTCCCCTCTTTGTGTTGAGAATCTTGAAGTTACTCGTGTTTTATCCTCTTATGCTTGTCACTTTGTTCTTCATGAATTCATTTGTGTACAAGATTCCTCTGCATAGGAAGCATGTTAGGCTTAAATGTGTTTTGAATTTGCCTCTTGAAGCTCTCTTTTGCTTCAAATACTATTTCTTGCGGGTGCATCACCAAAACTGCTGAGCCCATCTTAATGGCTATAAAGAAAGAACTTCTTGGGAGATAACCCATGTATTATTTTGCTACAGTACTTTGTTTTATATTTGTGTCTTGGAAGTTGTTTACTACTGTAGCAACCTCTCCTTATCTTAGTTTTGTGTTTTGTTGTGCCAAGTAAAGTCGTTGATAGAAAAGTTCATACTAGATTTGGATTACTGCGCAGAAACAGATTTCTTTGCTGTCACGAATCTGGGCTAAATTCTCTGTAGGTAACTCAGAAAATTAAGCCAATTTACGTGAGTGATCCTCAGATATGTACGCAACTTTCATTCAATTTGAGCATTTTCATTTGAGCAAGTCTAGTGCCCCAATAAAATTCGTCAATACGAACTGTTCTGTTTTTGACAGATTCTGCCTTTTATTTCGCATTGCCAGTTTTGTTATGTTCGATGGATATTTCGATTCCATTGACTTTCAGTAGCTTTGTGCAATGTCCAGAAGTGTTAATAATGATTATGTCACCTCTGAACATGTATATTTTGATTATGCACTAACCCTCTAATGAGTTTGTTTCGAGTTTGGTGTGGAGGAAGTTTTCAAGGGTCAAGAGAGGAGGATGATATACTACGATCAAGAAGAGTGAAAAGTCTAAGCTTGGGGATGCCCCGGTGGTTCATCCCTGCATATTTCAAGAAGACTCAAGCATCTAAGCTTGGGGATGCCTTGGGCATCCCCTTCTTCATCGACAAATTATCAGGTTCCTTCTCTTGAAACTATATTTTTATTCAGTCACATCTTATGTACTTTACTTGGAGCGTCTGTGTGCTCTTGTTTTTGTTTTTGTTTGAATAAATACTTGTGTGGGAGAGAGACACGCTCCGCTGGTTCGTATGAACACATGTGTTCTTAGTTTTTAATGTTCATGGCGAAGGTTGAAACTGCTTCGTTAATTGTTATATGGTTGGAAACGGAAAATGCTACATGTAGTAATTGGTATGATGTCTTGAATAACTTGATACTTGGCAATTGTTGTGCTCTTGTTTAAGCTCTTGCATCATATACTTTGCACCTATTAGTGAAGAAATACATAGAGCTTGTTAAAATTTGGATTGCATGAGTGGTTTCTCTAGAGTCTAGATATTTTCTAGTGAGGTGTTTGAACAACAAGGAAGACGATGTATAGTCTTATAATGCTTGTAATATGTCTTTTATGTAAGTTTTGATGTACTAGTTTATGCTTGTGTTTGCTTCAAACAACCTTGCTAGCCTAAGCCTTGTATCGAGAAGGATTACTTCTCATGCATCCGAAACCCTTGAGCCAACCACTATGCCATTCGAATCCACCATACCTACCTACTACATGGTATTTCTCCGCCATTCCAAAGTAAATTGCTTGAAGTGCTACCTTTAAATTTCTATCCTCTACCTTTGCAATATATAGCTCATGGGACAAATAGCTTAAAAACTATTGTGGTATTGAATATGTACTTATGCATTTTATTTCTTATAAGTTGCTTGTTGTGCGATAACCATGTTCCTGGGGACGCCATCAACTACCCTTTGTTGAATATCATGTGAGTTGCTATGCATGTTCGTCTTGTCTGAAGTAAGGGAGATCTACCACCTTATGGTTAAGCATGCATATTGTTAGAGAAGAACATTGGGCCGCTAACTAAAGCCATGATCCATGGTGGAAGTTTCAGTTTTGGACAATATCCTCAACCTCATATGAGAAAAATAATTGTTGCTACATGCTTATGCATGAAAGAGGAGTCCATTATCTGTTGTCTATGTTGTCCCGGTATGGATGTCTAAGTTGAGAATAATCAATAGCGAGAAATCCGATGCGAGCTTTCTCCTTAGACCTTTGTACAGGCGGCATAGAGGTACCCCTTTGTGACACTTGGTTAAAACATGTGCATTGCGATGATCCGGTAGTCCAAGCTAATTAGGACAAGGTGCGGGCACTATTAGTATACTATGCATGAGACTTGCAACTTGTAGGATATAATTTACATGATACATATGCTTTATTACTACCGTTGACAAAATTGTTTCTTGCTTTCAAAACAAAAGCTCTAGCACAAATATAGCAATCAATGCTTCCCTCTGCGAAGGGCCTTTTCTTTTACTTTTATGTTGAGTCAGTTTACCCATTTCTCTCTATCTTAGAAGCAAACACTTGTGTTAACTGTGCATTGATTCTTACATACTTGCTTATTGCACTTGTTATATTGCTTTGCATTGACAACTATCCATAAGATATACATGTTGCAAGTTGAAAGCAACCGCTGAAACTTAATCTTCCATTGTGTTGTTTCAATACCTTTTACTAAGAATTTATTGCTTTATGAGTAACTCTTATGCAAGACTTATTGATGCTTGTCTTGAAAGTACTATTTATGAAAAGTCTTTGCTATATGATTCAATTGTTTACTCATTGCATTTACATTGTTTCGAATCGCTGCATTCATCTCATAAGCTTTACAATGGTATGATTAAGATTATGTTGGTAGAATGTTACCTCAGAAATTATCTTTTATCGTTTACCTACTCGAGGACGAGTAGGAACTAAGCTTGGGGATGCTGCTACGTCTCCAACGTATCTATAATTTCTGATGTTCCATGCTTGTTTTATGACAATACCAACATGTTTTGTTCACACTTTATATCATTTTTATGCGTTTTTCGGAACTAACCTATTGACGAGATGCCGAAAGGCCAGTTGTTGTTTTCTGCTGTTTTTGGTTTCAGAAATCCTAGTAAGGAAATATTTTCGGAATCGGACGAAATCAACACCGAAAGTCTTAGAATTCCCGGAAGCTTCCGGAACACCGAAGGAGAGTCGGAGGCGGGCAGCAGGGGGCCCACACCATAAGGCGGCGCGGGTGGCCCCCTGGCCGCGCCAGCCTATGGTGTGGGGGCCCCAGCCGCCTCCTTGCGCCGCCTCTCCGCCTATATATTCGTCCCTGACCTAAAAACATCGACAAGTTCGACGGAAACAGAGAAAACCATCCAGAGCCGCCGCCATCGCGAAAGTCCAATTCGGGGGACAGAAGTCGCTGTTCCGGCACCCTGCCGGGACGGGGAATTGCCCCCGGAGCCATCTCCACCGCCGTCTTCACCGCCATCTTCACCGCCATGATGAGGAGGGAGTAATCCACCCCCGAGGCTGAGGGCTCCGCTGTAGCTATGTGGTTCATCTCTCTCCCATGTACCTCAATACAATAATCTCATGAGCTGCTTTACATGATTGAGATTCATATGAGTTTTGTATCACTATTCATCTATGTGCTACTCTAGTGATGTTATTAAAGTAGTTTTATTCCTCCTGCACGGTGTAATCGTGACAGTGTGTGCATCCGTGTTAGTACTTGGCGTATGCTATGATTATGATCTCTTGTAGATTATGAAGTTAACTATTGCTATGATGGTATTGATGTGATCTATTCCTCCTACATAGTGTGAAGGTGACAGTGTGCTTACTATGTTAGTACTTGGTTTAGTCGTATTGATCTATCTTACACTCTAAGGTTATTTAAATATGAACATTGAATTGTGGAGCTTGTTAACTCCAGCATTGAGGGTTCGTGTAATCCTACGCAATGTGTTCATCATCCAACAAGAGAGTGTAGAGTATGCATTTATCTATTCTGTTATGTGATCAATGTTGAGAGTGTCTGATACGTCCAATTTGCATCACTATTTTATATCATAATTTGCTGTTATTCATTGATATATTTCATATTGGGACACATTACTTATGTTATTTCATCTATTTTGCATGTTTCATCATTATTGGAGGATCGAACACCGGAGCCAGGATTCTGCTGGAAAAAGCACCGTCAGAACGCAATATTTCGGAAGATCAACTCTGGAAGGAAATTATACCAAAAATCCTATTTTTCAAGATGACGGAGGAAGCCAGAAGGAGGAGCCAGGAGGAGCCAGGGTGGGCCCACACCCTAGGGCGGCGCGGCCCAGGCCCTGGCCGCGCCGGCCTGTGGTGTGGAGGGCCCACGACCCCTTTCGCCTCCTTTTCTTCGCCAAACCCTTCGTCCCGAAGACCTAAGCCACAGAGGGTACCTCGCGAAGAGTTACAGCCGCCTCTGCGGGGCGGAGAACACCAGAGAGAAAAGAGCTCTTCGGCGGGCAGGAATCCGCCGGGGAAATTCCCTCCGGGAGGGGGAAATCGACGCCATCGTCACCATCATCAAGCTGGACATCATCGCCATCACCATCATCATCATCTCCACCATCATCACCGCCGTCATCACCGCTGGACACCGTCACCGCCATAGCAATTTGGGTTTGATCTTGATTGTTTGATAGGGGAAACTCTCCTGGTATCGATTTCTACTTGTTGTTGATGCTATTGAGTGAAACCATTGAACCAAGTTTATGTTCAGATTGTTATTCATCATCATATCACCTCTGATCATGTTCCGTATGATGTCTCGTGAGTAGTTCGTTTAGTTCTTGAGGACATGGGTGAAGTCTAAATGTTAGTAGTGAACTATGGATGAGTAATATTCAATGGTGTGATATTTAAGTTGTGGTGTTATTCTTCTAGTGGTGTCATGTGAACGTCGACTACATGACACTTCACCATTTATGGGCCTAGGGGAATGCATCTTGTATTCGTTTGCCAATTGCGGGGTTGCCGGAGTGACAGAAACCTAAACCCCCGTTGGTATATCGATGCAGGAGGGATCGCAGGATCTCAGAGTTTAAGGCTGTGGTTAGATTTATTTCTTAATTACTTTCTTGTAGTTGCGGATGCTTGCAAGGGGTATAATCACAAGTATGTATTAGTCCTAGGAAGGGCGGTACATTAGCATAGGTTCACCCACACAACACTTATCACAACAATGAAGATTATTTAGCCGTATGTAGCGAAAGCACTAGACTAAAATCCCGTGTGTCCTCAAGAACGTTTGGTCATTATAAGTAAACAAACCGGCTAGTCCTTTGTGCTAAAAAGGATTGGGCCACTCGCTGCAATTATTACTCTCGCACTTTACATACTCGTACTTTATTCAACTGTTACATCAAACCCCCCTGAATACTTGTCTGTGAGCATTTACAGTGAATCCTTCATCGAAACTGCTTGTCAACACCTTCTGCTCCTCGTTGGGATCGACATTCTTACTTATCGAAGATACTACGATACACCCCCTATACTTGTGGGTCATCAAGACTATTTTCTGGCGCCGTTGCCGGGGAGTGAAGCGCTATTGGTAAGTGGAATTGGTAAGGAAAACCTTTACTGTTGTGCTGATTTTATTTCTGCCTGCTGCTATAAGTCATTATGGAGAGATCTTCTCTTCAATTTCTATTTGGGAAATCTACTACTACTGCAACGGTAGTGGATGAAGCGCCAGGTGAGGAAGTAATACCATATAAAATACCTATGAAAATTATTGAACGTGTTATGGATAACCGCTATGAAGGGGATGGAACTGTCCACCCCGGTGATCATTTACTGTTTTTGCATGAATTATGCGGTTTATTCAAATGTGCAGGTATTGCTATGGATGAAGTGAGGAAGAAACTATTCTCTTTATCGCTGTCTGGTAAAGCGGCGCATTGGTATAAATTACTGGATAATGGGGATTCTCTTGAATGGAATGATATTGTGCCCCGGTTTTATTCTAAGTTCTATCCTCCAAGTGAAATTCATAAGGATCGGAATCGCATATATAATTTTTGGCCTCATGATGGAGAGAGTATTGCCCAAGCTTGGGGGAGACTGAAGTCTTTAATGCTCAAATGCCCCATTCATGAGCTTCCTGGTAATGTTATTATTGATAATTTCTATGCAAGACTTTCTTTTCAAGACAAGACCTTGCTGGATACTTCTTGTTCTGGATCATTTACACGCAACAAAGAAGAGTTTAAAAGGGACCTTCTTGATCGAATCCAAGAAAATACTGAAGGATGGGAGAACGACAAAGATCGAGAATCAGGTATAATTTATGATTATAAATGCATTGAAGCTTTTATGGATACTGATAAATTTCGTAATATGAGTGCTACATATGGTCTTGATTCTCAAGTTGCTGTAAATCTTTATAAAGCTTTTGCCTCTCATTATGAATTGCCAAAGAAGAACTTTGATAAGTATCATGAACCATATAAAGATAAAATTGATTCATCTATTAATAAATGTGTGGTAGTTGAAACTGCTGATCATGTTATTCCTGAAGCTTATATTGAAAAAACTCCTTTCCCTGCTAAAATGAAGGAGTACTCTGTTATAAATAGTGCGGTTCATAAAAGTGAAAAGAAACCTGTAGAACATGAAGAACAAAAAAAAGTTGAACCTCTTTGTTGCAATAGTTAAAGATCTTGTGACTGAAAATGTAGAGGATGGTCATATTATTTTCTGTGAAGATGCTTCACATATTGTTTCACATCCTAATAAACCCAAACAAGCTAGTGTTCCTATGCTATCTGTTAGAATTGGTGATCATTGCTATTATGGATTATGTGATATTGGTGCAAGTGTTAGTGCTATTCCGTATGAGCTTTACACGGAGATTATGCACGAAATTGATTCTTGTGAACTTGAAGATATTGATGTGGTTATTCAGCTGGCTAATAGAGAAACTATTTCTCCAATTGGTATTGTTCGAGATGTGGAAGTTTTATGCGGTAAGATTAAATATCCTGCTGACTTTTTGGTACTTGGTTCTGCTGCTAGTGATTATTGTCCTATTATCTTTGGTAGACCTTTTCTAAATACTTGTGGAGCTATTATAGATTGCAAGAAAGAGAAAATTTTGACTAAATTTGCTGGTGAATCTTATGAGTTTAACTTCTCTAAATTTACTAAAACTCCTTATAAAGCTGATTTGCCTAGTAATGATTTTAAAATGGAGCAATGTGCATCTATTGTTCTTGTTCCTAATAATCCTTTGAAGCAACATTTGGAGGATAGCGAGAGCGAAATTTTTAGGAAAGAAAGAGATGAGCTTGAGGAAATTTTTCTTCGCCAACCTATTCTCAAGCATGATTTACCGGTGGAAGATTTGGGTACAACACCGCCACCAAAGGAAGATCCTGTTTTGATTTAAAGCCTTTACGATAATCTTAAATATGCTCATATTGATGATAAGAAAATATATCCTGTTATTATTAGTTCTAAGCTTTCGAGAGATTGAGGAAGAAAGGTTATTGGAAATATTGAAGAAGCATCGAGGCGCTATTGGCTACACTCTTGATGATTTGAAGGGGATTTCTCCTTCTATTTGCCAACATGCTATTAATATGGAAGATGATGCAAAGCCTGTTGTTGAACCTCAGCGTCGTCTAATTCCAAAGATGAAGGAAGTGGTAAGGAATGAGGTACTACGACTCCTTGAAGCTGGTATTATATATCCTATTGCTGATAGTAGATGGGTTAGTCCTGTGCACTGTGTTCCCAAGAAAGGAGGTATGACTGTTGTGCCTAATGATAATGATGAGCTCATTCCTCAAAGAGTAGTTGTAGGGTATAGAATGTGCATTGATTTTCGAAAAGTTAATAAAGTTACTAAAAAAGATCATTACCCTTTACCCTTTATTGATCAAATGCTAGAAAGATTATCTAAAAATACTCATTTTTTCTTTCTTGATGGTTATTCGGGTTTTCACAAATTCTTTGTTAAAGCTAAAGATCAAGAGAAAACCACTTTTACCTGTCCCTATGGAACTTATGCTTATAGACGCATGCCTTTTGGTTTATGTAATGCTCCTGCTACTTTTCAAAGATGCATGTCTGCTATTTTTCATGGTTTTTGTGAAAGTATTGTAGAGGTATTCATGGATGATTTTTCCGTCTATGGGAATTCTTTTGATAGCTGCTTGCGAAACCTTGATAAAGTTTTGCAGAGATGTGAAGAAACTAACCTTGTTCTTAATTGGGAGAAATGCCACTTTATGGTTAATGAAGGAATTGTATTGGGACATAAAATTTCTGAGAGAGGTATTGAAGTTGATAGAGCTAAAGTTGAAGCAATCGAGAAGATGCCTTATCCGAGGGATGTTAAAGGTATTCGAAGTGTTCTTGGTCATGCTGGGTTTTATAGGAGATTTATTAAAGATTTCTCTAAGATTTCAAAGCCTCTTACTAATCTTCTTCAAAAAGATGTACCATTTGTTTTTGATGATGATTGTAAGGAAGCGTTTGAAACTCTTAAGAAAGCCTTAACAACTGCTCCTATAGTTGAACCCCCTGATTGGAATTTACCCTTTGAAATTATGTGTGATGCTAGTGATTTTGCTGTAGGCGCTGTTCTTGGACAGCGAGTAGATAAAAAACTGAATGTTATTCATTATGCTAGTAAAACTCTTGATGCTGCTCAAAGAAATTATGCTACAACTGAAAAGGAATTATTAGCTGTAGTTTTTGCTTGTGATAAATTTAGATCTTATATTGTTGATTCAAAAGTTACTATTCATACTGATCATGCTGCAATTAGATACCTAATGACAAAGAAAGATGCTAAGCCGAGACTTATTAGATGGGTACTTCTGTTGCAAGAATTTGATTTACATATTGTAGATAGGAAAGGTGCTGATAATCCTGTTGCTGATAATTTGTCTAGATTGGAAAATATTGCTTATGATCCTGTTCCTGTTAATGATAGTTTTCCAAATGAACAATTGGCTGTAATAAAGGTGAGCTCGCGAGACAGTCCTTGGTATGCTGATTATGCTAACTTTATTGTTTCCAAGTACTTGCCTCCAACCTTTTCAGTTCAGCAAAGGAGGAAATTCTTTTATGATTTGAGGCATTATTTCTGGGATGACCCACACTTATATAAAGAAGGAGTGGATGGTATTATGCGAAGATGTGTTCCCGAATATGAACAACAGGAGATATTGAGTAAATGTCATGGTAGTGCTTATGGAGGACATCACGCCGGAGAAAGAACCGCGCAAAAGGTTCTACAATCAGGTTTTTATTGGCCAACTCTCTTCAAAGATGCGAGAAAGTTTATTTTATCTTGTGATGAATGCCAAAGGGTTGGTAATATCTCCAGACGCAATGAAATGCCTATGAATTATACTCTTGTTATTGAACCGTTTGATTGTTGGGGATTTGACTTCATGGGACCTTTTCCGTCTTCAGAAGGTAACACTCATATACTTGTTGTTGTTGATTATGTTACTAAATGGGTGGAGGCTATACCTACAAAAAGTGCTGATGGTGAGACCTCTTTAAGAATGCTCTTAGATATTATTTTTCCTAGATTTGGAGTACCTAGATATATTATGACTGATGGAGGTTCTCATTTCATTCATGGAGGTTTTAGAAAAACTCTTGCTAGGTATGGTATTAATCATAGAATTGCTTCGCTTATCATCCTCAAACTAGTGGTCAAGTAGAATTATCAAATAGAGAGATTAAATCTATTTTGGGAAAGACCGTTAATAAAACTAGAAAGAATTGGGCTAGTAAATTGAAGGATGCACTTTGGGCTTATAGAACTGCTTATAAAAATCCCATGGGAATGTCACCTTATAAAATGGTTTATGGGAAAGCTTGTCATTTACCTTTAGAACTAGAGCACAAAGCTTATTGGGCTGTTAGAGAATTAAATAAAGATCCTAAACTTGCCGGTGATAAGAGGTTGTTGCAATTGAGTTCCCTAGATGAATGGAGAAGTGAAGCTTATGAAAATGCTAAACTCTTTAAAGAGAAAGTTAAAAAATGGCATGATAGGAGGATTATCAAAAGAGAATTTAATATTGGGGATAAAGTCCTATTGTATCGGTCTCGTCTCGAGATTCTTTGCGGGGAAATTACTCTCGAAATGGGAAGGACCATATGTTGTCGAGGAGGTGTATCGTTCGGAGCAATCAAAATTAGCTCTCTCCAAGGCAATGCTACGCAAGTGGTGAATGGACAAAGACTCAAGCATTATATCTCAGTGTGATTCCTATAATGTTGATGTTGATATTATTCAAGTGGAGACACCGGAAGATTTCATCAAAGGGCAAATTGACAGTCCGCCAGAACTCGACTTTGAATAGGTAACAGTACTGGTAATGAAAAGTACGCAATTTACCTTCCGAACTATATTTTTGCTGTTTTTGGAAAATATGAGAAATTACGAGTTCGAAACGGAGTGGAAAGGACGCACGAGGGGGTGCCACCATAGGGCGGCGCGGCTTTGACCCAGGCCCGCGCCGGCCTATGGTTTGGCCGCCCGTCGCTCCTTTCCGACTCTGGTTCGATCTGGTATTTTCCTTATTTCGCGAAAATATTTGCTATATAATCTCCGGACCCACGGAGGTCCGTATATCGTGTTTTAGACGTGTTTTGTTTCGAGCTGTTTACGCCAGGATTTGTTTCGGATCTAGAGTCATCATGTCTTCGTCGGAAACTCCGAAGGACGGCTCCAAAGAAGGATGTTGGCAACTTGTACATGGAGGAGCTGAAGATGCACCCCAAGGAGTTGCTGCTCGTTGAAGGAGAACTGCAGGTCAAGGATGTCCAGGGTCCTAAAGGAGAAGGAAGCCTGGAAGACAGGATGGAGAAGTTAGAACAAGAGGTTTTCAAGTACAAGAAGATGGCTGAGCGTGAGGTGGATATCTTCCACAGGATTGTGTCTGAACTCATTGCTGAACATGAGAAGGAAACTGCAAAGCTTTGGAGCGACATCCTCTCGCTTCACGACACCACCAACAAGCTCCAAGCACAACTCTATGATTTTCAGAATCAGAACTGTGAGTATGAAAACAGGTTTAAATACATAAGCCGTGCTGCTAGTTTCAGGATCCCCGAGACCGAGACGTCGTTTCTTGATGGAGAGCCTCTTCCTTGGAAGTTTGATGACGGGAGTTCATCACCACCATCACCGCAGGAGTAATTCATCATCGGTATTGGCATCCCCTTGGTTTGTTCCAAGCTTGGGGGAGTGCCGCGGTATCACATTATCACTACCTTTTACTTTTATTGTCAAGTAGTGTCATATCATGAGTAGGGAAGTTATCATATAAGATGGGTTGCGTTTGGAAGTATCTCTCCTTTAGTTGGTTGTCTATGTATCCCTTTGTGTGAGTTATCGTTATGGAATATTAATGAGAAGTCTTATCATTTACATATTGCACATCTTATTCTAGTTTGCAATCTCTATCATATGATTTACCTTGTTGTTAGTATTGGTATCACTTTGGGAGCATCGAATAAATCTATTTGGTTTTGGCAAACTTAGCATTGGTCAATAGCAACAACACTTTAAGGTTTAAATAGAAAAGAGAAATACCTGTAGATGTTTCATTGTCTTTCTTTTTAGCTCATAGCTTACTATTCTGAAGTAAAATTGTTTGTGCTTACAAGGAAGATGCATGATTGTTTCTATCACATGTATATTAGTTTGTTTCCCTCGACTCTTATGCTTGCTAATTAACCTTGCTAGCCAAAGACCTGTACTGAGAGGGAATACTTCTCGTGCATCCAAACCTTAACCCAAACCTATGCCATTTGTGTCCACCATACCTACCTACTACATGGTATTTTCTGCCATTCCAAGTAAATACTTCATGTGCTACCTTTAAACAATTCAAAACTTAGTATCTCTTATTTGTGTTAATGTTTCATAGCTCATGAGGAAGTATGTGGTGTTTTATCTTTCAATCTTGTTGGGCAACTTTCACCATTGGACTAGTGGCTACATCCGCTTATCCAATAATTCTGCAAAAAGAGCTGGCAATGGGATTCCCAGTCCCAAATTAATTAAACTAAATAGACACTCCTCCATGGTATGTGATTGATGGACGGCACCCGAAGGATTCGGTTAGCCATGGCTTGTGTAAGCAAAGGTTGGGGGGAGTGTCATCATCATAATAAAACTAAAATAAAAAGGCACTCCTTCATGGTATGAGATTGTTGGCAGGCACCCGAGGATTCGGTTAGCCATGGTTTGTGAAAGAAAGGTTGGAAGGAGTGCCACACAAAATGAAAATAATATGGGAGCCGCTCTTAGGAGGTTGTCTGGCAAGGGGGTTAGAGTACCCGCTACCAGTCGTTGACAACAACAAACACTTCTCAAAATGTTACTTTTATTCTCTTTATATGATTGCAAAACTGAAAAAGCTCTAGCACATGATTTAATCCCTGCTTCCCTCTGCGAAGGGCCTGTCTTTTACTTTATGTTGAGTCAGTAAACCTATTTCCCTCCATCTCAAGCAAGCATTTGAGTAGTTGTGATCAAACCATTATATTGCGATTTGCTACATCATGTCTTTTATTCTTCCTTGTTTAGTACAAGTTTTATCTGAATGAATATAGCTTTGCAAGTTATCAATGATCATGAGAAGACCATTATGATTGAGTATGCAAGTTGTGCCTTATAAACTCTAACATGAGAGCGCTGCTCAATAAGATAAATATAATCTGTTAGTTGTTCTCTGACCAAGAACGAAGTTTGCCATCACCAATCATGATTTCTCATGCACCTTTACTTGTGATTACCCTATACTTGTTTCAATATGAGTTATAAGAGGTTGTCTACTATGATGTCCTGTGTGAATGAATATGATGCTTCTTGTCCGTATTTTATTTATCGACTCTTCACTCCATAAACATGTGGTCATGTCTATCGAGCTCAGTTTCGCTTGGGGACAAGCGAAGTCTAAGCTTGGGGGGAGTTGATACGTCCAATTTGCATCACTATTTTATATCATAATTTGCTGTTATTCATTGATATATTTCATATTGGGACACATTACTTATGTTATTTCATCTATTTTGCATGTTTCATCATTATTGGAGGATCGAACACCGGAGCCAGGATTCTGCTGGAAAAAGCACCGTCAGAACGCAATATTTCGGAAGATCAACTCTGGAAGGAAATTATACCAAAAATCCTATTTTTCAAGATGACGGAGGAAGCCAGAAGGAGGAGCCAGGAGGAGCCAGGGTGGGCCCACACCCTAGGGCGGCGCGGCCCAGGCCCTGGCCGCGCCGGCCTGTGGTGTGGAGGGCCCACGACCCCTTTCGCCTCCTTTTCTTCGCCAAACCCTTCGTCCCGAAGACCTAAGCCACAGAGGGTACCTCGTGAAGAGTTACAGCCGCCTCTGCGGGGCGGAGAACACCAGAGAGAAAAGAGCTCTTCGGCGGGCAGGAATCCGCCGGGGAAATTCCCTCCGGGAGGGGGAAATCGACGCCATCGTCACCATCATCAAGCTGGACATCATCGCCATCACCATCATCATCATCTCCACCATCATCACCGCCGTCATCACCGCTGGACACCGTCACCGCCATAGCAATTTGGGTTTGATCTTGATTGTTTGATAGGGGAAACTCTCCCGGTATCGATTTCTACTTGTTGTTGATGCTATTGAGTGAAACCATTGAACCAAGTTTATGTTCAGATTGTTATTCATCATCATATCACCTCTGATCATGTTCCGTATGATGTCTCGTGAGTAGTTCGTTTAGTTCTTGAGGACATGGGTGAAGTCTAAATGTTAGTAGTGAACTATGGATGAGTAATATTCAATGGTGTGATATTTAAGTTGTGGTGTTATTCTTCTAGTGGTGTCATGTGAACGTCGACTACATGACACTTCACCATTTATGGGCCTAGGGGAATGCATCTTGTATTCGTTTGCCAATTGCGGGGTTGCCGGAGTGACAGAAACCTAAACCCCCGTTGGTATATCGATGCAGGAGGGATCGCAGGATCTCAGAGTTTAAGGCTGTGGTTAGATTTATTTCTTAATTACTTTCTTGTAGTTGCGGATGCTTGCAAGGGGTATAATCACAAGTATGTATTAGTCCTAGGAAGGGCGGTACATTAGCATAGGTTCACCCACACAACACTTATCACAACAATGAAGATTATTTAGCCGTATGTAGCGAAAGCACTAGACTAAAATCCCGTGTGTCCTCAAGAACGTTTGGTCATTATAAGTAAACAAACCGGCTTGTCCTTTGTGCTAAAAAGGATTGGGCCACTCGCTGCAATTATTACTCTCGCACTTTACATACTCGTACTTTATTCAACTGTTACATCAAACCCCCCTGAATACTTGTCTGTGAGCATTTACAGTGAATCCTTCATCGAAACTGCTTGTCAACACCTTCTGCTCCTCGTTGGGATCGACATTCTTACTTATCGAAGATACTACGATACACCCCCTATACTTGTGGGTCATCAGTGTCCACTAGTGAAAGTCTGATCCCTAGGCCTTGTTCCTAAATATTGCTATCGCTGCTTGTTTACTGTTTTACTGCGTTACTACTGCTGCGTTACTACTGCTTGTTTACTGTCCTGGGCAAAGCACTTTTCTGGTGCCGTTGCTACTGCTTATATATATTCATACCACCTGTATTTCACTATCTCTTCGCCGAACTAGTGCACCTATTAGGTGTGTTGGGGACACAAGAGACTTCTTGCTTTGTGGTTGCAGGGTTGCATGAGAGGGATATCTTTGACCTCTTCCTCCCTGAGTTCGATAAACCTTGGGTGATCCACTTAAGGGAAAACTTGCTGCTGTTCTACAAACCTCTGCTCTTGGAGGCCCAACACTGTCTACAGGAAAAGGAGGGGGCGTAGACATCATTTATCAACTTGAATGCTTACTATATGACATAAGAAAACTACGTATGTGCTTTGGTTTTTCATTTTTCTGTTTTTTTTTTGAATTTTCCGCCCATTTGAATCTCTGTCAAATCCTAGGTTTGACCAAGATTTAAACAAGTTTAACACGTGAAAACGAAAAGGTAAGCATGGATCCTTCTTAGTCACTCCAAAATGTACCAATTGATAGATGTGTTAACTTTGCTTCATGGAAAAAATAATGTCATGTAAATGAGTTAACTTGGATTTCCTACCCTTGAATCCATAGGAAACTTTGTTCTAATGCACTATAATAATCAACCGAGTTTTTACACCAACAGGTCTGTCACTTACGTGTGGTGCCCATGCGTGAGGTCCCACACTTCAGTGAGCACAAGTCACGTGCAATAGGTACGCAAACTCCCAGCCATTTTCTTTGTCAAGAGAAGACGCATCAGGATGCGTATTGGAAGTCTCTGGGTCCTTCAGGATCCTTCGGTTGTCCCTCTCACAAAAAAAAACAAATCTCTCTCATTCTCGGCCTCGCTCGCTCGCTCGCTCGCTCGCTCGCACCTCCTGCTCACTGACAAACCCTGCACAACAGGCAACATCATCACCCGAAAAAGGGGAGACACCATAATGCTCTCCCTCCTTCTTCTCTCCTTCCGAGTGATCCCTCTTCCTCCGAGTTTCACTCGACGGGCAAACACATATGTGCTGCATAGTAGAGTAATAATAAAAAGGTACGTAGAAAAATCGACCTACGAATCTATAATTAAATAGGTTAAACTAGGGTTTTGCCCAGTACTACAGATCAAGGTTCAAAAAAATCCAACTACGGGGTTCGAACAACCCCATTTCTAATCAAAGAATTTTTTCGACGTCATCCAAATGGCCTCAAACTATAGCATGGGCGGATCCAGACTATAGCATGGGCGGACCAAGATAATTTAAACAAGTTTAAAACATGAAAATGAAAAGGGAAGCTTGTATCCTTCTTAGTCACTCTAAAATGAAGTTTGGGGAGGTTTTTGAAATTTCCATGCTTGAAACCAAAAACCACTTCTCTTCATGCTTGACTTCATAAGACAAAGTTTAGGGTTAGGGGTAGATACATGATTTTTCTGGTTTGAATATGTCTAGACCTTATTTATCAACTTAATTGAATGCTTACTATATAACATAAGAAGACCTTGTTTTTTTATTTTGTTTTTTAATTTTTATACGGATTTGAATCTTGGTCAAATCCTAGGTTTCACCAAGATTTGAATAAGTTTAAAACATGAATATGAAAAAGTAAGCATGCATGTATGCTTCATAATTAATCACTTCAAAATGAAGCTCTTGGGAGGGTTTTTGAAATTTCCATGTTTGAAACCAAAAAACCACATATCATCATGCTTGACTTCATGAGACAGAGTTTAGGTTAGGGGGTAGATACATGATTTCTCTGGTTTGAATATGTCTAGACCTTGTTTATCAACTTAATTGAATGCTTACAATATAACATAAGAAGACTATGTGCCTTGGTTTTTCATTTTTTGTTTTTTTTAAATTATGCCCATTTGAATCTTTGTCAAATCCTAGGTTTGACCATGATTTAAACAAGTTTAAAACATGAATATGAAAAAGTAAGCATGTATCCTTCGTAGTCACTCCAAAATGAAGCTCGATCTTGAGAGGGTTTTTGAAATTTCCATGTTTGAAACCAAAAAACCACATACTTATCTTCATGCTTGACTTCATAAGACAGAGTTAATTAGGGGTTAGGGGTAGCTTGATACATGATTTTTCTGGTTTGAATATGTCTAGAACTTATTTATCAACTTAATTGAATGCTTACTATATGACATAAGAAGACCTTGGTTTTCATTTTTTATACCCATTTGAATCTTGGTCAAATCATAGGTTTGACCAAGATTTGAACAAGTTTAAAACATGAATATGAAAAAGTAAGCACGTACGTATGCTTCTTAGTCACTCCAAAATGAAGCTCTTGGGAGGGTTTTTGAAATTTCCATGCTTGAAACCAAAAACCACTTCTCTTCATGCATGCTTGACTTCATAAGACAGAGTTTAGGGTTAGGGGGTAGATACATAATTTCCTGGTTTGAATATGTGTAGACCTTGTTTATCAAAATAATTGAATGCTTACTATATAACATAAGAAGACCTTGTTTTTTTTTGAATTTTTATACCCATTTGAATCTTGGTAAAATCCTTGGTTCCACCAAGATTTGAATAAGTTAAAAACATGAATATGAAAAAGAAAGCATGTATGCTTCTTAGTCACTTCAAAATGAAGCTCT
This sequence comes from Lolium perenne, assembly GCF_019359855.2. Lineage (NCBI taxonomy): Eukaryota > Viridiplantae > Streptophyta > Magnoliopsida > Poales > Poaceae > Lolium > Lolium perenne. The sequence continues at coordinate 93,616,815 of NC_067250.2, read as the reverse complement.
TGGGAGGGTTTTTGAATTTCCATGTTCGAAACCAAAAACCACATATCTTCATGCTTGACTTCATGAAACAGAGTTTAGGGTTAGGGGTAGATACATGCATGATTTTTCTTGTTTGAATATGTCTAGACCTTGTTTATCAACTTAATTGAATGCCTACTATATAACATAAGAAGACCTTTTTTTTTTTTTGAATTTTTATACCCATTTGAATCTTGGTCAAATCCTAGGTTTCACCAAGATTTGAATAAGTTTAAAACATGACTATGAAAAAGTAACCATGCATGTATGCTTCTTAATTAATCACTTCGAAATGAAGCTCTTGGGAGGGTTTTTGAAATTTCCATGTTTGAAACCAAAAACCACATATCTTCATGCATGCGCTTGACTTCATGAGACAGAGTTTAGGGTTAGGGGGTAGATACATGATTTCTCTCGTTTGAATATGTCTAGACCTTGTTTATCAACTTAATTGAATGATGCTTACTATATGACATAAGAAGACTATGTGCCTTGATTTTTTTTAAATTTTGCCCATTTGAATCTTGGCCAAATCCTAGGTTTGACCATGATTTAAACAAGTTTAAAACATGAATATGAAAAATTAAGCATGTATCCTTCGTAGTCACTCCAAAATGGAAGCTCTTGAGAGCGTTTTTGAAATTTCCATGATTGAAACCAAAAACCACTTCTCTTCATGCATGCTTGACTTCATAAGACAGAGTTTAGGGTTAGGGGGTAGATACATGATTTTCCTGGTTTGAATATGTGTAGACCTTGTTTATCAAATTAATTGAATGCTTACTATATAACATAAGAAGACCTTGTTTTTTTTGAATTTTTATACCCATTTGAATCTTGGTCAAATCCTTGGTTCCACCAAGATTTGAATAAGTTAAAAACATGAATATGAAAAAGTAAGCATGTATGCTTCTTAGTCACTTCAAAATGAAGCTCTTGGGAGGGTTTTTGAATTTCCATGTTCGAAACCAAAAACCACATATCTTCATGCTTGACTTCATGAAACATAGTTTAGGGTTAGGGGTAGATACATGCATGATTTTTCTTCTTTGAATATGTCTAGACCTTGTTTATCAACTTAATTGAATGCCTACTATATAACATAAGAAGACCTTGTTTTTTTATTTTATTTTTAAATTTTTATACGGATTTGAATCTTGGTCAAATCCTAGGTTTCACCAAGATTTGAATAAGTTCAAAACATGAATATGAAAAAGTAAGCATGCATGTATGCTTCTTAATTAATCACTTCGAAATGAAGCTCTTGGGAGGGTTTTTGAAATTTCCATGTTTGAAACCAAAAACCACATATGTTCATGCATGCGCTTGACTTCATGAGACAGAGTTTAGTGTTAGGGGGTAGATACATGATTTCTCTCGTTTGAATATGTCTAGACCTTATTTATCAACTTAATTGAATGCTTACTATATGACATAAGAAGACTATGTGCCTTGATTTTTCATTTTTTTTAAAATTTTTCCCATTTGAATCTTGGCCAAATCCTAGGTTTGACCATGATTTAAACAAGTTTAAAACATGAATATGAAAAATTAAGTATGTATCCTTCGTAGTCACTCCAAAATGAAGCTCTTGAGAGGGGTTTTGAAATTTCCATGTTTGAAACCAAAAAACCGCGTACTTCTCTTCATGCTTGACTTCATATATAAGACAGAGTTTGGGGATATGGGTAGCTTGATACATGAATTTTCTTGTTTGAATATGTCTAGACCTTGTTTATCAACTTAATTGAATGCTTACTAGATGACATAAGATGACTATGTGCATTGGTTTTTCATTTTTTTGAATTTTTATGCCCATTTGAATCTTGGTCAAATCCTAGGTTTGACCATGATTTAATCAAGTTTAAAACATGAATATGAAAAATTAAGCATCTATCCTTCTTAGTCACTCCAATATGTAGCTCTTGGGAGGGTTTTTGAAATTTCCATGCTTGAAAACCAAAAACCACTTTTCTTCATGCATGCTTGACTTCATAAGACATAGTTTAGGGTTAGGGGGTAGATACATGATTTTCCTACTAGTTTGAATATGTCTAGACCTTGTTTATCAATTTAATTGAATGCTTACTATATGACATGAGCAGACCTTGGTTTTAATTTTTTTATACCCATCTGAATCTTCGTCAAATCGTAGCTAGGTTTGTTGACCAAGATTTGAACAAGTTTAAAACATGAATATGAAAAAGTAAGCATGTATGCGTCTTAACTAGTCACTCCAAAATGAAGCTCTTGGGAGGGTTTTTGAAATTTCCATGTTTGAAACCAAAAACCACTTCTTCTCTTCATGCTTGACTTCATAAGTCGGGGTTTAGGGATATATAGGGGGTAGATACATGATTTTTCTGGTTTGATATGTCTAGACCTTGTTTATCAACTTAATTGAATGCTTACTATATGACATAAGAAGACTACGTGACTTGTGCTCACTGAAGTGTGGGACCTCACGCATGGGAACCACACGTAAGTGACAGACTTGTTGCTCTAATAACTCGGGTGATCATTATACTGTATTAGTACATAGTTTCCTATGGATCCTTCTTAGTCACTCCAAAATGAAGCTCTTTGAGAGGGTTTTTGAAATTTCCATGTTTGAAACCCAAAACAACTTCTCTTCATGCTTGACTTCATAAGACAGAGTTTAGGGTTAGGGGTAGATACATGATTTGTCTGGTTTGAATACGTCTAGACCTTGTTTATCAACTTTAATGCTTACTATATGACATAAGAAGACTATGTGCTTTGGTTTTTCATTTTTCTGATTTTTTTATTTTTGATGCCCATTTGAATCTTGGTCAGATCCTAGGTTTTACCAAGATTTAAACAAGTTTAAAACATGAAAATGAAAAGGGAAGCATTTATCCTTCTTAGTCACTCTAAATGAAGTTTTTGGGAGGTTTTTGAAATTTCCATGTTTGAAATCCAAAACCACTTCTCTTCATGCTTGACTTCATAAGACATAGTTTAGGGTTAGGGGTACATACATGATTTGTATGTTTTGAATATGTCTAGACCTTGTTTATCAACTTGAATGCTTACTATATGACATAAGAAAACTACGTATGTGCTTTGGTTTTTCATTTTTCTGTTTTTTTTGAATTTTCCGCCCATTTGAATCTCTGTCAAATCCTAGGTTTGACCAAGATTTAAACAAGTTTAACACGTGAAAACGAAAAGGTAAGCATGGATCCTTCTTAGTCACTCCAAAATGTACCAATTGATAGATGTGTTAACTTTGCTTCATGGAAAAAATAATGTCATGTAAATGAGTTAACTTGGATTTCCTACCCTTGAATCCATAGGAAACTTTGTTCCAATGCACTATAATAATCAACCGAGTTTTTACACCAACAGGTCTGTCACTTACGTGTGGTGCCCATGCGTGAGGTCCCACACTTCAGTGAGCACAAGTCACGTGCAATAGGTACGCAAACTCCCAGCCATTTTCTTTGTCAAGAGAAGACGCATCAGGATGCGTATTGGAAGTCTCTGGGTCCTTCAGGATCCTTCGGTTGTTCCTCTCACAAAAAAAACAAATCTCTCTCATTCTCGGCCTCGCTCGACTCGCTCGCTCGCTCGCACCTCCTGCTCACTGACAAACCCTGCACAACAGTCAACATCATCACCCGAAAGAGGGGAGACACCATAATGCTCTCCCTCCTTCTTCTCTCCTTCCGAGTGATCCCTCTTCCTCCGAGTTTCACTCGACGGGCAAACACATATGTGCTGCATAGTAGAGTAATAATAAAAAGGTACGTAGAAAAATCGACCTACGAATCTATAATTAAATAGGTTAAACTAGGGTTTTGCCCAGTACTATAGATCAAGGTTCAAAAAAATCCAACTACGGGGTTCGAACAACCCCATTTCTAATCAAAGAATTTTTTCGACGTCATCCAAATGGCCTCAAACTATAGCATGGGCGGATCCAGACTATAGCATGGGCGGACCAAGATAATTTAAACAAGTTTAAAACATGAAAATGAAAAGGGAAGCTTGTATCCTTCTTAGTCACTCTAAAATGAAGTTTGGGGAGGTTTTTGAAATTTCCATGCTTGAAACCAAAAACCACTTCTCTTCATGCTTGACTTCATAAGACAAAGTTTAGGGTTAGGGGGTAGATACATGATTTTTCTGGTTTGAATATGTCTAGACCTTGTTATCAACTTAATTGAATGCTTACTATATATATGACATAAGAAGATCGACTATGTGCATTGGTTTTTCATTTTATTGTTTTTTTAATTTTATGCCCATTTGAATCTTGGTCAAATCCTAAGTTTGACCATGATTTAAACAAGTTGAAAACATGAATATGAAAAATTAAGCATATGTCCTTCTTAGTCACTCCAAAATGAAGCTCTTGGGAGGGTTTTTGAAATTTCCATGTTTGAAACCAAAAACCACATATCTTCATGCTTGACTTCATGAGACAGAGTTTAGGGTTAGGGGTAGATACATGATTTCTCTATTTTGAATATGTCTAGACCTTGTTTATCAACTTAATTGAATGCTTACTATGTGACATAAGAAGACTATGTGCCTTGATTTTCCATTTTTTTAAATTATGCCCATTTGAATCTTGGCCAAATCCTAGGTTTGACCATGATTTAAACAAGTTGAAAACATGAATATAAAAAATTAAGCATATATCCTTCTTAGTCACTCCAAAATGAAGCTCTTGGGAGGGTTTTTGAAATTTCCATGTTTGAAACCAAAAACCACATATCTTCATGCTTGACTTCATGAGACAGAGTTTAGGGTTAGGAGGTAGATACATGATTTCTCTGGTTTGAATATATCTCTAGACCTTGTTTATCAACTTAATTGAATGCTTACTATGTGACATAAGAAGACTATGTGCCTTGATTTTCCATTTTTTGTTTTTTCTGAATTTTTATGCCCATTTGAATCTTGGTCAAATCCTAGGTTTGACCATGATTTAAACAAGTTTAATAAAACATGAATATGAAAAATTAAGCATATATCCTTCTTAGTCACTCCAAAATGTAGATCTTGGTAGGGTTTTTGAAATTTCCATGTTTGAAACCAAAAACCATGACTTCTCTTCATGCATGCTTGACTTCATAAGACAGAGTTTAGGGCTAGGGGTAGCTAGATACATGATGTTTCTGGTTTGAATATGTCTAGACCTTGTTTATCAACTTAATTGAATGCTTACTATATGACATAAGAAGACTACGTGCCTTGGTTTTTCATTTATTTTCATTTATTTTGAATTTTTATGTCCATTTGAATCTTGGTCAAATCCTAGGTTTGACCATGATTTAAACTAGTTTAAAACATAAATATGAAAAATTAAGCATCTATCCTTCTTAGCCACTCCAAAATGAAGCTCTTGGGAGGGTTTTTGAAATTTCCATGATTGAAACCAAAAACCACTTCTCTTCATGCTTGAATTCATAAGTCAGGGTTTAGGGATATATAGGGGGTAGATACATGATTTTTCTGGTTTGAATATGTCTAGAACTTGTTTTTCAACTTGAGCTTGTCTAGAGCTTGTTTTTCATTTTTTTTATACCCATTTGATTCTTCGTCAAATCCTAGGTTTGTTGACCTAGATTTGAACAAGTTTAAAACATGAATATGAAAAGGTAATCATGTATGCTTCTTAATTAGTCACTCCAAAATGAAGCTCTTGGGAGGGTTTTTGAAATTTCCATGATTGAAACCAAAAACCACTTCTCTTCATGCTTGACTTCATAAGTCAGGGTTTAGGGATATATAGGGGGTAGATACATCATGATTTTTCTGGTTTGAATATGTCTAGAGCTTGTTTATCAACTTAATTGAATGCTTACTATATGACATAAGAAGACTATGTGCCTTGATTTTTCATTTTTTTAAATTATGCCCATTTGAATCTTGGTCAAATCCTAGGTTTGACCAAGATTTAAACAAGATTAAAACATGAAAAATTAAGCCTTGATCCTTCTTATTCACTCCAAAATGAAGCTTTTGGGAGGTTTTTTGAAATATCGAGGTTTGAAACCCAAAACCACTTCTCTTCATGCATAGTTTAGGGTTAGGGGTAGATACATGAATTTTTGGTTTATAGTAAGCATTCAAGTTGATAAACAAGGTATAGACATATTCAAACTAGAAAAATCATGTATATACCCCCTAAGGCTAAACTCTGTCATATATATGAAGTCAAGCATACAAGAGGAATGGTTTTGGGTTTCAAACATGGAAAATTCAAAAACCCTCCCAAAAGCTTCATTTTTTGAGTGAATAAGAAGGATCCATGCTTACTTTTTCATTTTCATGTTACTGACTTGTTTAATTCTTGGTCAATTGACCAAGATTCAAATGGGCATAAAAATTCAATAAAGAATTCAAAAAATGAAAAACCAAAGCACATAAGCTTCTTAAGTTATAGTAAGCATTCATGTTGATCAACGGAGTCTAGACATATTTAAACATTAAAAATCATGTATATACCCCAAACCCTAAACTCTGTCGAATGAAGTCAAGCACGAAGAGAAGTGGTTTTCGGTTTAATTTTTTTTTTTTTGAATTGTTATGCCCATTTGAATCTTGGTCAATGATACGTCTCCGACGTATCGATAATTTCTTATGTTCCATGCCACATTATTGATGTTATCTACATGTTTTATGCACACTTTATGTCATATTCGTGCATTTTCTGGAACTAACCTATTAACAAGATGCCGAAGTGCCGATTCTTTGTTTCTGCTGTTTTTGGTTTCAGAAATCCTAGTAACGAAATATTCTCGGAATTGGACGAAATCAACGCCCAGGGTCCTATTTTGCCACGAAGCTTCCGAAGTCCGAAGAGGAGACGAAGAGGGGCCACGAGGGGCCACACCCTAGGGCGGCGCGGCCCCCTTGGCCGCGCGGCCTGTGGTGTGGGGCCCCCGTGCCGCCTCTTGACCTGCCCTTCCGCCTACAAATAGCCTCCGTCGCGAAACCCCGAGCAAGAGAGCCACGATACGGAAAACCTTCCAGAGACGCCGCCAAGGCCGATCCCATCTCGGGGGATCCAGGAGATCGCCTCCGGCACCCTGCCGGAGAGGGGAATCATCTCCCGGAGGACTCTACGCCGCCATGGTCGCCTCCAGAGTGATGTGTGAGTAGTCTACCCCTGGACTATGGGTCCATAGCAGTAGCTAGATGGTTGTCTTCTCCCCATTGTGCTATCATTGTCGGATCTTGTGAGCTGCCTAACATGATCAAGATCATCTATCTGTAATTCTATATGTTGCGTTTGTTGGGATCCGATGAATAGAGAATACTTGTTATGTTGATTATCAAAGTTATATCTATGTGTTGTTTATGATCTTGCATGCTCTCCGTTACTAGTAGATGCTCTGGCCAAGTAGATGCTTGTAACTCCAAGAGGGAGTATTTATGCTCGATAGTGGGTTCATGCCTGCATTGACACCTGGGACAGTGACAGAAAGTTCTAAGGTTGTGTTGTGTTATTGCCACTAGGGATAAAACATTGATGCTATGTCTAAGGATGTAGTTGTTGATTACATTACGCACCATACTTAATGCAATTGTCTGTTGCTTTGCAACTTAATACTGGAGGGGGTTCGGATGATAACCTGAAGGTGGACTTTTTAGGCATAGATGCAGTTGGATGGCGGTCTATGTACTTTGTCGTAATGCCCAATTAAATCTCACTATACTCATCATAATATGTATGTGCATGGTCATGCCCTCTTTATTTGTCAATTGCCCAACTGTAATTTGTTCACCCAACATGCTGTTTATCTTATGGGAGAGACACCTCTAGTGAACTGTGGACCCCGGTCCAATTCTCTTTACTGAAATACAATCTACTGCAATACTGTTCTACTGTTTTCTGCAAACAATCATCTTCCACACAATACGGTTAATCCTTTGTTACAGCAAGCCGGTGAGATTGAAAACCTCACTGTTTCGTTGGGGCAAAGTACTTTGGTTGTGTTGTGCAGGTTCCACGTTGGCGCCGGAATCCCTGGTGTTGCGCCGCACTACATCCCGCCGCCATCAACCTTCAACATGCTTCTTGGCTCCTACTGGTTCGATAACCTTGGTTTCTTTCTGAGGGAAACTTGCCGCTGTACGCATCACACCTTCCTCTTGGGGTTCCCAACGGACGCGTGTTGAACGCGTATCAAACAGCTTTTTCTGGCGCCGTTGCCGGGGAGATCAAGACACGCTGCAAGGGGAGTCTCCACTTCTCAATCTCTTTACTTTGTTTTTGTCTTGCTTAGTTTTATTTACTACTTTGTTTGCTGCACTAAATCAAAATACAAAAAAATTAGTTGCTAGTTTTACTTTATTTGCTATCTTGTTTGCTATATCAAAAACACAAAAAAATTAGTTACTTGCATTTACTTTATCTAGTTTGCTTTATTTACTGTTGCTAAAATGGCCAACCCTGAAAATACTAAGTTGTGTGACTTCACAACCACAAATAATAATGATTTCTTATGCACACCTATTGCTCCACCCGCTACTACAGCAGAATTCTTTGAAATTAAACCTGCTTTACTGAATCTTGTTATGCGAGAGCAATTTTCTGATGTTAGTTCTGATGATGCTGCTGCCCATCTTAATAATTTTGTTGAATTATGTGAAATGCAAAAGTATAAGGATGTAGATGGTGACATTATAAAATTAAAATTGTTCCCTTTCTCATTAAGAGGAAGAGCTAAAGATTGGTTGCTATCTCTGCCTAAGAATAGTATTGATTCATGGACTAAATGCAAGGATGCTTTTATTGGTAGATATTATCCCCCTGCTAAAATTATATCTTTGAGGAGTAGCATAATGAATTTTAAACAATTAGATACTGAACATGTTGCTCAAGCTTGGGAAAGAATGAAATCTTTGGTTAAAAATTGCCCAACCCATGGACTGACTACTTGGATGATCATCCAAACCTTCTATGCAGGACTAAATTTTTCTTCACGGAATTTATTGGATTCAGCTGCTGGAGGTACCTTTATGTCCATCACTCTTGGTGAAGCAACAAAGCTTCTTGATAATATGATGATCAACTACTCTGAATGGCACACGGAAAGAGCTCCACAAGGTAAGAAGGTAAATTCTGTCGAAGAAACCTCTTCCTTGAGTGATAAGATTGATGCTATTATGTCTATGCTTGTGAATGATAGGACTAATATTGATCCTAATAATGTTCCATTAGCTTCATTGGTTGCACAAGAAGAACATGTTGATGTGAACTTCATTAAAAATAATAATTTCAACAACAATGCTTACCGGAACAATTCTAGTAACAACTATAGGCCATATCCTTATAATAATGGCAACGGCTATGGTAATTCTTATGGGAATTCTTTCAACAATAATAGGAATTCACCCCCTGGACTTGAAGCCATGCCTAAAGAATTTATTAGTACACAAACTGCTTTTAACAAATCTGTTGAAGAAAAGCTTGGGAAAATTGATATACTTGCTTCTAAAGTCGATAGTCTTACTGCTGATATTGATCTTTTGAAATCAAAAGTTATGCCTAATGAGAATCATCATAATAAAATTGTTACTACAGCAAATGCCATCCAAGTTAGAATTAATGAGAATATAAGATTAATGGCTGAACTGCGTGCTAGGTGGGATAGAGAAGAAAATGAAAAACTAGCTAAAGAGAAGAATGTAGCTAAAGTTTGGACTATTACCACCACTTGTAATGCTAATGCTACACATGTTGCTGCACCTCCTACTAATACTAATAAAAGAATTGGTGTTAGCAATGTTTCCACTTCTAATGCAAAGCGCGAGAAACTGCCTGAAACTGCTAAAACTGCTGAAACTGCCTGTGATAAAACTGCTGAAATTTTTTCCAACATTGGGGATGATGATCCCATTGCTTTAGATTATAATGGTTTGAATTTTGATGATTGCTACATCTCTGAAGTTATAAAGTTCTTGCAAAAACTTGCTAAAAGTCCTAATGCTAGTGCTATAAATTTGGCTTTCACACATCATATTACAAATGCTCTCATAAAAGCTAGAGAAGAGAAACTAGAGCGCGAAGCCTCTATTCCTAGAAAGCTAGAGGATGGTTGGGAGCCCATCATTAAAATGAAGGTTAAAGATTTTGATTGTAATGCTTTATGTGATCTTGGTGCAAGTATTTCTGTTATGCCTAAGAAAATTTATAATATGCTTGACTTGCCACCGCTGAAAAATTGTTATTTGGATGTTAATCTTGCTGATCATTCTACAAAGAAACCTTTGGGGAAAGTTGATAATGTTCGCATTACCGTTAACAATAACCTTGTCCCCGTTGATTTTGTTGTCTTGGATATTGAATGCAATGCATCTTGTCCCATTATATTGGGAAGACCTTTTCTTTGAACTGTTGGTGCTATCATTGATATGAAGGAAGGTAATATAAAATATTAATTTCCTCTCAAGAAAGGTATGGAACACTTCCCTAGAAAGAGAATGAAGTTACCTTTTGATTCTATTATTAGAACAAATTATGATGTTGACACTTCGTCTCTTGATAATACTTGATACACACTTTCTGCGCCTAGCTGAAAGGCGTTAAAGAAAAGCGCTTATGGGAGACAACCCATGGTTTTTACCTACAGTACTTTGTTTTTATTTTGTGTCTTGGAAGTTGTTTACTACTGTAGCAACCTCTCCTTATCTTAGTTTTGTGTTTTATTGTGCCAAGTTAAGCCGTTGATAGAAAAGTTCATACTAGATTTGGATTACTGCGTAGAAACAGATTTCTTTGCTGTCACGAATCTGGGCTGTTTTCCCCTGTAGGTAACTCAGAAAATTATGCCAATTTACGTGAGTGATCCTCAGATATGTACGCAACTTTCATTCAATTTGGGCATTTTCATTTGAGCAAGTCTGGTGCCATTTTAAAATTCGTCAATACGAACTGTTCTGTTTTGACAGATTCTGCCTTTTATTTCGCATTGCCTCTTTTGCTATGTTGGATGAATTTCTTTGATCCATTAATGTCCAGTAGCTTTATGCAATGTCCAGAAGTGTTAAGAATGATTGTGTCACCTCTGAATATGTTAATTTTTATTGTGCACTAACCCTCTAATGAGTTGTTTCGAGTTTGGTGTGGAGGAAGTTTTCAAGGATCAAGAGAGGAGTATGATGCAACATGATCAAGGAGAGTGAAAGCTCTAAGCTTGGGGATCCCCGGTGGTTCACCCCTGCATATTCTAAGAAGACTCAAGCGTCTAAGCTTGGGGATGCCCAAGGCATCCCCTTCTTCATCGACAACATTATCAGGTTCCTCCCCTGAAACTATATTTTTATTCCATCACATCTTATGTGCTTTGCTTGGAGCGTCGGTTTTTTTTTTGTTTTTGTTTTGTTTGAATAAAATGGATCCTAGCATTCACTTTATGGGAGAGAGACACGCTCCGCTGTAGCATATGGACAAGTATGTCCTTAGTTTCTACTCATAGTATTCATGGCGAAGTTTCTCCTTCGTTAAATTGTTATATGGTTGGAATTGGAAAATGATACATGTAGTAATTGCTATTAATGTCTTGGGTAATGTGATACTTGGCAATTGTTGTGCTCATGATTAAGCTCTTGCATCATATGCTTTGCACCCATTAATGAAGAAATACATAGAGCATGCTAAAATTTGGTTTGCATATTTGGTCTCTCTAAGGTCTAGATAATTTCTAGTATTGAGTTTGAACAACAAGGAAGACGGTGTAGAGTCTTATAATGTTTTCAATATGTCTTTTATGTGAGTTTTGCTGCACCAGTTCATCCTTGTGTTTGTTTCAAATAAGCCTTGCTAGCCTAAACCTTGTATCGAGAGGGATTACTTCTCATGCATCCAAAATACTTGAGCCAACCACTATGCCATTTGTGTCCACCATACCTACCTACTACATGGTATTTTCCGCCATTCCAAAGTAAATTGCTTGAGTGCTACCTTTAAAATTCCATCATTCACCTTTGCAATATATAGCTCATGGGACAAATAGCTTAAAAACTATTGTGGTATTGAATATGTAATTATGCACTTTATGTCTTATTAAGTTGCTTGTTGTGCGATAACCATGTTTACTGGGGACGCCATCAACTACTCTTTGTTGAATTTCATGTGAGTTGCTATGCATGTCCGTCTTGTCTGAAGTAAGAGAGATCTACCACCTTATGGTTAAGCATGCATATTGTTAGAGAAGAACATTGGGCCGCTAACTAAAGCCATGATCCATGGTGGAAGTTTCAGTTTTGGACATATATCCTCAATCTCAAATGAGAAAATTATTAATTGTTGTTACATGCTTATGCATAAAAGAGGAGTCCATTATCTGTTGTCTATGTTGTCCCGGTATGGATGTCTAAGTTGAGAATAATCAATAGCGAGAAATCCAAATGCGAGCTTTCTCCTTAGACCTTTGTACAGGCGGCATAGAGGTACCCCTTTGTGACACTTGGTTAAAACATGTGCATTGTGATGATCCGGTAGTCCAAGCTATTTAGGACAAGGTGCGGGCACTATTAGTACACTATGCATGAGGCTTGCAACTTATAAGATATAATTTACATGATACATATGCTTTATTACTACCGTTTACAAAATTGTTTCATGTTTTCAAAATCAAAGCTCTAGCACAAATATAGCAATCGATGCTTTTCCTCTATGGAGGACAATTCTTTTACTTTCAATGTTGAGTCAGTTCACCTATTTCTCTCCACCTCAAGAAGCAAACACTTGTGTGAACTGTGCATTGATTCCTACATATTTGCTTATTGCACTTATTATATTACTCTATGTTGACAATATCCATGAGATATACATGTTATAAGTTGAAAGCAACCGCTGAAACTTCATCTTCCTTTGTGTTGCTTCAATGCTTTTACTATGAATTATTGCTTTATGAGTTAACTCTTATGCAAGACTTATTGATGCTTGTCTTGAAGTGCTATTCATGAAAAGTCTTTGCTTTATGATTCACTTGTTTACTCATGTCATATACATTGTTTTGATCGCTGCATTCACTACATATGCTTTACAAATAGTATGATCAAGGTTATGATGGCATGTCACTCCAGAAATTATCTGTGTTATCGTTTTACCTGCTCGGGACGACGAGAACTAAGCAGGGATGCTGATACGTCTCCGACGTATCGATAATTTCTTATGTTCCATGCCACATTATTGATGTTATCTACATGTTTTATGCACACTTTATGTCATATTCGTGCATTTTACGGAACTAACCTATTAACAAGATGCCGAAGTGCCGATTCTTTGTTTTCTGCTGTTTTTGGTTTCAGAAATCCTAGTAACGAAATATTCCCGGAATTGGACGAAATCAACGCCCAGGGTCCTATTTTGCCACGAAGCTTCCAGAAGTCCGAAGAGGAGACGAAGAGGGGCCACGAGGGGGCCACACCCTAGGGCGGCGCGGCCCCCCCTTGGCCGCGCGGCCCTGTGGTGTGGGGCCCCCGTGCCGCCTCTTGACCTGCCCTTCCGCCTACAAATAGCCTCCGTCGCGAAACCCCCAGTACCGAGAGCCACGATACGGAAAACCTTCCAGAGACGCCGCCAAGGCCGATCCCATCTCGGGGGATCCAGGAGATCGCCTCCGGCACCCTGCCGGAGAGGGGAATCATCTCCCGGAGGACTCTACGCCGCCATGGTCGCCTCCGGAGTGATGTGTGAGTAGTCTACCCCTGGACTATGGGTCCATAGCAGTAGCTAGATGGTTGTCTTCTCCCCATTGTGCTATCATTGTCGGATCTTGTGAGCTGCCTAACATGATCAAGATCATCTATCTGTAATTCTATATGTTGCGTTTGTTGGGATCCGATGAATAGAGAATACTTGTTATGTTGATTATCAAAGTTATATCTATGTGTTGTTTATGATCTTGCATGCTCTCCGTTACTAGTAGATGCTCTGGCCAAGTAGATGCTTGTAACTCCAAGAGGGAGTATTTATGCTCGATAGTGGGTTCATGCACGCATTGACACACAGGGACGATGTGAGAAAGTTCTAAGGTTGTGTTGTGCTATTGCCACTAGGGATAAAACATTGATGCTATGTCTAAGGATGTAGTTGTTGATTACATTACGCACCATACTTAATGCAATTGTCTGTTGCTTTGCAACTTAATACTGGAGGGGGTTCGGATGATAACCTGAAGGTGGACTTTTTAGGCATAGATGCAGTTGGATGGCGGTCTATGTACTTTGTCGTAATGCCCAATTAAATCTCACTATACTCATCATGATATGTATGTGCATGGTCATGCCCTCTTTATTTGTCAATTGCCCAAGCGTAATTTGTTCACCCAACATCTTGTTTATCTTATGGGAGAGACACCTCTAGTGAACTGTGGACCCCGGTCCAATTCTCTTTACTTGAAATACAATCTCTTGCAATCTTTGTTCTCTTGTTTTCTGCAAACAATCATCTTCCACACAATACGGTTAATCCTTTGTTACAGCAAGCCGGTGAGATTGACAACCTCACTGTTTCGTTGGGGCAAAGTACTTTGGTTGTGTTGTGCAGGTTCCACGTTGGCGCCGGAATCCCTGGTGTTGCGCCGCACTACATCCCGCCGCCATCAACCTTCAACGTGCTTCTTGGCTCCTACTGGTTCGATAACCTTGGTTTCATACTGAGGGAAACTTGCCGCTGTACGCATCACACCTTCCTCTTGGGGTTCCCAACGGACGCGTGTTGAACGCGTATCAGTCAAATCCTAGCAGGTTTGACCAATATTTAAACAAGTTTAAAACATGAAAATGAAAAGTAAGTTTGGATCCTTCTTATTATTCACTCCAAAATGAAGCTTTTGGGAGGTTTTTTTAATTTTCCATGTTCGAAACCCAAAATGATATCTCTCCGTGCTTTACTTCATAAGACAAAGTTTAGGGGTAGGGGGTAGATACATGATTTTTCTGGTTTGAATATGTCTAGACCTTGTTTATCAACTTGAATGCTTATTATGTGACATCAAAAGACTATGTGTTTGGTTTTTTTTGAATTTGTTATGCCCATTTGAATCTTGGTCAAATCCTAGGTTTGACCAAGATTTAAACCAGTTTAAAACATGAAAATGAAAAGTAAGCCTGGATTCTTCTTAGTCACTCCAAAATGAAGCTTTTGGGAGGTTTTTTAAATTTCCATGTTTGAAACCCAAAACCACTTCTCTTAATGCTTGACTTCATAAGACAGAGTTTAGGGTTAGGGGCCAAGTATATACATGATTTTTCTTGTTTAAATATGTCTAGACTTTGTTTATCAACTTGAATGCTTACTATATGACATCAAAAGACTATGTGTTTGGTTTTGATTTTTTTGAATTTGTTATGTCCATTTGAATCTTGGTCAAATCCTAGGTTTGACCAAGATTTAAACCAGTTTAAAACATGAAAATGAAAATGTAAGCCTGGATTCTTCTTAGTCACTCCAAAATGAAGCTTTTGGGAGTTTTTTCAATTTCCAATGTTTGAAACCCAAAACCACTTTTCTTCATGCTTGACTTCATAAGACAGAGTTTAGGGTTAGGGGGTATATACATGATTTTTCTGGTTTGAATATGTCTAGACTCGTTGATCAACTGTAATGCTTACTATATGACATAAGAAGCTTATGTGCTTTGGTTTTTTTTTTTGATTTCTTTTTTGAATTTTTATGCCCATTTGAATCCTGGTCAAATCCTTTGTTTGACCAAGATTTAAACAAGTTAAAACATGAAAATGAAAAAGTAAGCCTGGCTCCTTCTTAGTCATGAAAATGAGTTAACTTGGCTTTCCAACCCTTGAATCCATAGGAAACTTTGTACTAATGCAGTATAATAATCACCCGAGTTTTTACACCAACAGGTCTGTCACTTACGTGTGGTGCCCATGCGTGAGGTCCCAAACTTCAGTGAGCACAAGTCACATGCGGTAGGCAGGCAAAATACCCGATCAATCCGGGCGGTGGCTGTTAAGGACCCGATCGCATTTCTTGCTTTCAGACTGGGGTCTACCATGTAAAAGTTTGTTCCTTTTGGATGCATCACTCGTATTTGCAAGTTTTTTGGGGGTCCCGCAAATTCAGGGTAGCATCATGCCCCCCTTCCCACGCCAACACAAACAGAGTTCAACACAACCTAATTAAGCAAGGTTCAACACAGACATAGTTCAACAACCCCTAATTAAGCTAATAGGTTCACCACAAACGCTGCTGAGCAGCAAACATAAACAGAGTTCAACAAAAGATGCTGCTTTTGAAGCAGTAGGATAGACAAACATGCACAACTGTTACGGAGTATATTTACCATCTTCTTCCTGTCGCCTCCTCCCGGTCCCGCTTCTTCTGCTTCTTGCTGCCCATACCTTTAATCTTTGGTGGCTTGGGCTTGGGAGGAGGCACACGACCGGTCTCGATAGCTTGGTTCAATTTCTTCCTTAGGAATAGCCCATAGGCCATGTGGTTGGCTATGAAGCCGGATCGGTTAACAGTTTCCCCAACTTTGAGACAGCCGGACCCACCGGCTTCGGCATGCGGGCAGACGCTTCGAAAGTCAACCTTTATGCTCTTTGTGCAGAAGGGGCAGCTATTCCTGGCACCAGTCCAGGGTTCACTCCAATACTTGTCGAACTTCCCCGCCTTAAGCTTGTTGAGAGTGGCCCTGGCCTTCCTATGACGCGACTCGACATCGCTGTCAACCTCATCAGTAGCAACCTGATACATGCCAAATAAACAGGTGAAGCAAATATGTAGCAGTTGCAACTAATAATGAATATGAATCTAAAAAGATTCTGACGCTAATTCAAAACCCTATAGCGCAAAAAAAAGAGGGAGAGACCATAGAGCAAATCGATACAGGGCTATGTTGAATAAGGGAGAGAGGTGAATCGGATGTGAAGCAAATATGTAGCAGTTGCAACTAATACTGAATATGAATCTAAAAAGATTCTGACGCTAATTCAAAATGCTATAGCGCAAAAAAAAGAGGGAGAGACCATAGCGCAAATCGATACAGGGCTATGTTGAATAAGGGAGAGAGGTGAATCGGAACATACTTCCTCCCCCTCATCGACGATATTCTCGTCGAAGGTCGGCGGCGGCGGTTCAAAGATGAGTTCAACCTCGTCCTCGTCATCTAGGGGATGCTTCCCAAGAGAGTGGACCCATCTACCAACAGCATCAGATGCCGATGAGCGACCGATGGCCCGACCTTCGGCAATGGCCTCCGCTTCGTCTTTGGCATCCGCTGTGGCAATGATCGCCGCCGTTGCGGCCATGCGTGCTGCGGTCGCGGCTCTGGACGCCTCCTCTGCGGCTAAGGCCAGCCGCGCGGCTTTCGCTTTCGCTGCGTTGACGGCGTCGGTTGGGCTCTCCATCGGTGGAATGGGAAGGGGAAGTGAAGAGAGGGTTTTTTCCTAGTCCGTGGAGAGAGGGAGAAGTGTGGACGTGAAATGGATAACTGACGATATTTCAAGATTTGGGAGACATAGCACGAACGGGCAGATGACAGCGCGTGGGTGCATTACCTCATACTGCCTCTGTCCTAGAAAGAGCGTACGTGTGGGTTTTCAAGGCATATTAAGGATTTTATTATTACCCACACACATTTATTTTGTACTTCTCTACAGTGTTGACCGTGCTACTACTATTTGTGTTAGTGCGCCAAAAACAAAATGTTATTTTCTAAGTGCCAAATTAATCTAGGGCGTTGGTTGTGAACCGGTGAACAAAAAAGAGATAGCCCAAAAGAGGAACACACCAAGGTACAAAAACTAGCATATATGCATGTTTCTATGTACATATATATGACCCTGGGTTTGTAGATAAAAAACATTCATATATGCGCTTACTATTAATATACATAAGTTTATGCTGATTCTCTTGGTTTAGGTATATATATGGTTAGGCATCACTACTAATTCAGAAAAAACAAAAATGTAACCCTTCAAGTGAAGTCATTTTAAGTGACCTAACAACTAAAATTCATATATAGGATTTGTATAGGAATTATGTAGGATTTAGATCACATGTGAATTTTCCCCACACTAGTTGTTTGATTCATAGGAACATATCCTATAGGAATCTTGCAGTGCAAATCCTATAAGAATAAAACATTAGGTCATACCTCATGGAAAATTTCCTTTGGCACAATCAAACACAACTCATCTTCCTATATGATTCAACTAGCCATTAAATCTCAATCCTATGTTTTTCATATTTCTATGGTTTTCCCATCCTATGAATCAAAGGAGCCTTAGGGCTTATATCTTTTTTTAGAAAGGCAAACTATGTTAAGATTAGCCAAGTTTTACGAAAAACCTTTAACATGCAAAATACAAAGTTGAGTCATTTCGTTTGAATCGGAGAGAGTACATTTGACGTTATGGTACTATTTGACAGCTGCTTGGCACTGTATTTTTTTTCGAACCAAACTTCCCCCTTCATGAAGCTTTTATTTTAGCTTCAGTGACTTGATACATCCATATATCTAGACAAAGTTGAGTCAATTCATTTGAATCAGAGGGAGTACATTTGACTATATGGGTATTGTTCGACAAGCTAGCAGCCTTTGTCTTCTTTTTTGAACCAAATCCCCCTTCACGAAGCTTTTATTTTGGGATAGAGCTTCACTGACTTGATACTTCCAAGTCTCACAGTGACTTGGTGCCACCATCCACCATCCATCTCAGATCCAATGTATGCGATCGACTTAGAATTTAAACTAAATAATTATTATAATTGCTCAGAAATATTTCAAGAACTTCCAGTTAATCGTGCATATTTCGATTTATATTTTGGTGAAGTTTCATTCGATTTGAACCAAAGGTTTGTGAGCAAATATATACTCCCTCCGGTTCATATTAATTGACTCTAATATGGATGTACTAGACACATTTTAGTTCTAGATACATCCATATTGAAGTCAATTAATATGAATCAGAGGGAGTATTTAGTTTAAACTAGTGCTCGTATACGTAAAAAGCTCTTTAATCACAAACTAATCGTCCGAGTGGGATGAAATATTCACAGATTTTAGAACAAGGCATCTACATTTTACTGGATTTTTTTCATAATTTTTGTTTTTAGGTTCGAAATAAGAGATAGTTTGGAACGTTGGATCTCAAATGGTTGGTAGATGATGGCACCAAGTCACAATGAGATTTGGAGACTTCAAGTCACTCAGCTCTGTCCTTTTATTTTGACAAACTGTAGAGCCGCTGGTGCATCTATGGTTGCGTACGGCTGACGCCGTTTCTTAGCAAGGAAGTTCTTCCTATAAGTAGTAGTATCCATACTCCACTCCAAGGCATGTATAAAAAAAGAACCCATCCCGTTCTCGTTTTCCCGATCACTCTTCTCTGAAGATGGAGGAGGCCCTCTTCTTGTGCCCCCTCTGCCTGCTGCCCTTCAAACCCCCCATATCCAAGGTCGCTCCCTTCCGATTTCATTCTTAGGTTCACCTGTGAGAAATGTCAATGACAACTGATGCCACGTACGTTGTTCCGTGCAGTGCAAGGGCGGTCATATGGGCTGTCGGCGCTGCGTCGGCGAGCTTGCGCCGAACCCGTGCAAGAAGTGCGAGCAGCCGGCGAGGTTGCCGCCGTCGAATCGATCTGGGGCAAGATTGCCGCCGTCGAATCGATCTAGGGCAATGGTCAAGTGCGTCGGTTGCCAGAGCTTGGTCGCCTCCACGGAGTCCTACAAGCACTATATCGCGTGCCCGCATGGTCCGTGCGGCTGCACAGAGGCCATCAATACCGGCTGCAGCTTCACCGGCCCGCCGCGGGAGCTCCTGGTACACCTCCAAGCATCCCACTCCATCCCAGTGTTTACGTTCCAGTATGGCATACCCGCCTGGTGCATAGTTCGTGTTCCGGTACAACCGCGGGGACACCAGTTCATCGGCAGTGGGGAAGAAGACGGTAGCGTGTTCGCCATCACCATTGGCGCGCTCGGCCCGACCACCATTGTGTCCTGTGTGTGCATCAGGTCGGCCGCGTGCTTGTTTCCGATGTACAAGGTGCAGCTGCTGGTGATTGGTCCGCCGGCGCCGGCGACGGCTGGGACCAGTGACCTCTCGACGGACACCTTGATGGCGGTAATCGAGCCGACGAGCTCCCCGACGCCTAGCTCGATCATGTTGCAGCAGCTCACGCCTTTCATCATCATCTATACCAGCTGCCACGCACTTTCCTGGCGGTGCCGCCCCGTTACGCGAAGTAGAATGGAGGGCAGCGTGTGTTGCCTATCTGCGTTTGCATCAACAAGAAGGTTATACAATAATCTTCGTTTAGTCATATTGCAATGTAGTTACTCGAAGATCGGAGGGAGTAGTTTAGTTCGAAGTAGGGTTCGTTCGGATGTATTTTGGACTTGTATAGTAGTACTACTACTCCAGAACTATTAGCTAGCTAGTTGGAGTGCTAGAATGCAGCTCGGAGTATTATAGTATTTTGGCAGTACTACTAGTATATGTATGTGACTGCAAATTCAAACTAAAATGGAGTATTTCTAGCTAATGTTGTTCTTTTGGAGTCATCATTTTTTTCTGAACGTGTTAACTATGCTATTGTCTAAGGATTCGTTTAGATTTCTTTAGTTGAATTCATATTTCGTCTCTTCCTAATTTGGCAAAACTGCACTGTCATGGGCATTCTTACAAGGTCGCTGAAGTTTCGAAGTTTCTTAATGTATATTGCGTAGGGTGTACCCCCTTAACATGGATCTGTTGCATTTTTGGGTTGTATTTTTTTTTTTGGCAATTTTCAGGACCATAAAATAGCACGCCTTCAGTTGAAATTTGAATTAGTGGCCGATACTAGCATGGAGTAGTAAAGTTTTTTTGTACTCCCTCGGTCCCACCAAAAGTGTCTCACCTTTGTTAAAATTTAGATGGATAGATGTATTTTTTTTGGGTGTGCCTATGTCTCAGTTGACTGAGATTTTCTTAAGTCTCAGTCACCTCGAGAAAGTGCAATTTGCAGTTCAAAGAAAAGTGCAACTCGGTCCAGTTGCACATTTCTGGTAGAAAAGTGCAATTGCACTTTTTTAACAGAAAAGTGCAACTCAAAGCACTTTTTTGTAAGTGACTTAGACTTAAGAAAATCTCAGTTGACTGAGACATAGCAAAACCGTTTTTTTTTTACAAAGTTGAGACAACTTTGGTGGGACGGAGCCACGGAGTCGTAGTTGATGGCGAGAAGGTTGATGCCTTGCTAGGTTGGTGTACGTTGCAAAAAGAACAAGGTTGGTGTGTATTTGTTTTATTTGTTCACCATAATACTGACATGGCCATCCATTTGATTAGACAACACAAGCCTGGGATGTTTCACTTATTTATTGTAGGAAGCACGATTAATGTTCTGTAATGATGGGGCTACTCCTATAGTCCGTCTGCTCCTACTCGGGTGACAAGGTATCAACTTGTCAATGCCTATGGATTGTAGGCTAGGGTTTAGTTGGAAGTAGAGGGTAAGTAGATCTCGAAGGTTTCAGCCGAAAAGTACTCGACGGTTATGAAAACTAGGGTTTGCAGACAATGATTCGATTGATTCGTCGTCCCTCGACTCCCCCTTTATATAGGAGGTGGAGCCGAGGGATTCGTGCTATACAAGTTTACAGAGTCCGGAACGGTTTATAACTCATCCCGCCAGATTACAAATAACACTTCCTATTACAACTCTATCTTTCCTTAATAGATCTTGGGCTCCCGAATCTTCTTATTCTTCGGGTATTGGGCCTCCAGTAAACCCCGGGTACCATCTTCGGCAGGCCCATTTGGGATGCCTATGTCAGTAGCCCCCGAGATTTTGCTTGAATCGTAGAATCAGGGAAAATCTCCATTGTTTATTTTTATTCGAAAGCTTTAACTTTTTTATACTTCTTCACATAAAATTCTATATTGTACAGGGATAATGGTAGTTGGGGCTAGTTCATCTGACGGATCAGGTACTAGTTAACTGCTCTAGTGGCAATCCGCAAAAACCTACTTCAAAATCACGTCCCTGGACATGATCTCGGGATACTGGTGTAAACTTCGACAGGTGCCGCTTAAGGTCTTACCATTCTGTCGAGTCCCAGTCAAATTTATCGGGTACCTAACGCGTCCGTTAGGATTTTTCTTCGTATCTGTTGATACGGATAAAAGTAACAGAGCGCAGTCTTTGGCGATGCCACGCCCAGCAGAACGGATCTGGGGTCTTACCTTCGCAAATTTGCGGCATTCAGAAATTGATCGCAACTTCGGCGTTCTGAGAATATATTGTCGAGTGCTTTTTCGGCTGTTGGAATGGCACATTTTATCGAGTCAAATATGACTTATATTGCTCTCCCGATGGGAGTATATGTAGAGTTAATTATAACTCGAAATATACTCTCTTGCTTTTCTATTTTTCCTTTGTTAATTTCATCGGGCACGCGAACAGCGTTCCCGATGGGAGTAACTTGAGGCTACAACCAAGAACTTGTGCTTGGTTGTAGGCTCAACATTTTAGTCCACCTTGTCGCTATATTTTTTTATCTCTCGGGTGCGCGAACAGCGCTCCCGATGGGAGTAGCCCCCGAGCATTTGGGCAAAAACTTGTATTTGATCAAAGGCTCCCGAAGTATTGAATAATTCTTTCTGTCGCCAATCTTCTTTTATTTTTCTTGTCGACATGCTTCCCTTAATCAAATTTACTTCATCCCTGTTGAATAGTCGTGATTTTTCTGCCCTGTGGGTCCATTGCTTCCACCACGTTGACACGTCGTGCAAGTGGGGGACACACGTCCTCCGCCTTTTCTGGCGCACGTACGGTAACGCCTACCTCAGTAAAAATACCTTTTTGCCCTTGTATCTAGAAGATCTATTCTCACCACACGATTTCTTCATCCAACGGCACGCTGCTTCACCCGATTCTTATATAAACCTTTCTTCCACCTCCGTTCATCCCCTCGCTTGCGCCGCTCATCTGTTCCTCTTCACAAAACTTCCCCTGCGCCCAACTCTCTCTGATCTTCCGCACTCACCTGCATTGCTCTGCCCATTGCCGTTGATGCCACCGCGCGCGCGTCTGACTCGCCACAGCACTCCGGAGTCCAAGATGGCCGCCGAGGATCCTGAGTGGGAGAGATCCAAAATCTCCAACCAAGACACCAACATGCTGAAGAGGCTTGGCCTCATGAAGAAGGAGGACGCCATCCGCTTTCCCAGCGAAGAAAGCTACCCCAAGCCTCCAATGGAGTACCGGGTTAGTTTTGTTGATCACCTCATCCGCGGCCTTTCGACCCCAATCCACGATTTCCTCCGCTGCCTTCTTTTCGTTTACGGGATTCAACTGCACCCGGTTGACCCCCAATTCCATCCTTCACATTTCTATTTTCATCACACTTTGCGAATGCTTCCTCGGAATCCCTCCCAATTGGGCTCTGTGGAAACGCATTTTCTGCCTCCGCCGCAATGGCTCCCACAACGTCACTTATAACATAGGTGGCGTTGTTATCTGTGTTCGTACTGATGTCGACTATTTCGACGTCAAATTTCCTGATTCTGTCCAAGGATGGCGCAAAAAGTGGCTCTACATTCACGAAGAGAGCGCCAACTCCGTTGAGCACAACATAATTCCTTTCGACGGAAGTGCCAGAATTCAGCGCCGCCGCTCCTGGGATGCCGAAGCTTCCGAGGAAGAGAAAAAGGCGACAGAGGCACTCATGTCTCGTATTCGTCAGCTTCAAAACACTCGAGGCAAAGAGCTGTCTGGTGTTCAAATCACTGCCTACTTTCTTAGGATTAGAGTGCAGCCTCTTCAGGCTCGCAAAAATCCCCTTTGGACGTATTCTGGTAAAAATGACGCCAACAGAATCTCCGGTGACCTTTCCACCAAGGACTTGGAGAAGTTGATTCGAAGACTTTCTCGCCTGGGTAAAGACCCAATTCCTTCCTCTTGTCGCGTGGAACCGTACAGCTCCGCCAATCCACTCCCCGAGGTATTTTCTCTTCCCGAGTTTTTATCTTGTTCCGCACTTTCTCTGCATCTCATTGTATTGTCATCTCTTTAATTTTCCTTTGGTCACTATTTTTTACAGAACCATCCTACTATGACTTCCCTTCCTCCTCTTCCGGAGGGTGGAGAAGTCGAAGAACAGCCATCGTTGCCGAAGATACTCAAGGTTCTTCTATTCCTGAAAGTGAAGTCGCGGGTTCTCACAAATCTGCGGCTTCTCATGAAAAAGAAGTTGAGTCTGAAGCCAGTGAGTCGACGCAATCCCTTCCTCCTGCTGTTTCTCCAAGGAACAAAAGGAAAAGGACTGATGCCGAGGATTCTGGCACCTCTAAGGCTGAAAAAGTTGTTCCTTCTCATCCGAAGGCAGCTTACGATCCTTATGTTGAATCCCTCGTCAGCTCGTAAGTCATCTTTATTTCTCCCTATTTTTGTACTCGAAATATTTATCTTGTCTTGCTTTTTATGCTGCCGATTTTTTGATCAACAGTGATGACGAGGAAGAAGTACCAATCACTGACGTGGCTCCTCGGACAAGCACGTCACGTACTGTACCTGCCTCGGACACGCTAGTTGAAGGAGAAGAAACCTCGCCTCCTCAACAAAACGTCGTCACCACTACTCCACCATCAAGCCCCATTGCTCCTTCGCCAAAAAGGACAAGGGTTGAAAAGATTGTTGAACCTGCCCCTCAGTTGGGCAATTCGTCGACTCTACTCTTAGATGATGTAAGCTTGTCGACATTTATATTTTCCTTATTTTGCTTTTTTCACACCTTTTCTCTTTTTCATGCCGATGTTTCCCTTCTTTGTGTTCACCTTGAACAGCCTATGATCAAGGATCTTCTTCGCATCGGTTCCCAATTTATTGGGTACCGTGAATATGCTAATAGAGCCGAAGGTAACGACTTTTATACTTGCTGTTTTTCCTTGATTTTTTACTCCTGTTGCTTGTCGCGATTGTTGATCTTTCTTCTCTCTCTTTTCTATATCTCGACAGAGAAACTTGCAGAGGCCAACGAACGCGCCGACGCACTTGCTCGAAAACTTGAGCAAAGTGAGGCAGCTCGCAAGAAAGCCGAACTCGCTGCTAGCAAAGCCAAGGCCGAAGCTGATGAAGCCAAGGCGAAAGCTGCTGGCGTCGAGGAACTGCAGAAAAAACTTGAGGATGCTACAGCTGCCTTAAATGAGCACAAAGCTGCGCAAGCTTCTCGTGAAGAAGGAATCCTCAAGCGCCTGAAAACTCGTAGTCGCCGCACTTTCGATAATTTTGCTGATCCCTGCTATTTTATGAGAATTGTTGTTTCTTGTCTTTTCACTAATGCTTTGTTTCCTTGATAGCCCAAACAAACCAGGAGTTTGATCGACGAATCCTGTCGATGACCCGCTCCTTGACGCACTTTCCTATACGGAGCTTCATGGGTCCGAGATTCGTGAAGGTGTGTCGAATGCTGCGCAACGATCGTCGGCACTGTTCCCCTACTTCTTCCCGAAGAAAGAGGAGCCTGCGACTTTCCTCAACCTTGCCAAGATGTTCAATACAGGAAGACCTTGGACTGAAGATGCGCCAAGAAAATATGAAGGTTGCCGTTGAGAACAACATCGCGTTGGTTGCGATAGTCGACAGACTATTGACTGGATGAAAGTTGGCGACACCGAGCAGATAGAGCAATCAAGGTGGAAGTCGCTGATTAAGGCGGCCAAGCCCAACACAAAGAAGATCTTGGCCTATCTCGGGATTAAGCCATCGTCGACTCCTAGCTCGTCAAGGCCGGAGGTCTAGTTGCATGCCTCTGTTTTTCTTTCTGTTTCTTTTGCTCTTGTCGCCAAAGTAGTCATTTGGCGACACGTACTTCCTTAGCTCCACTGTAATGCCCTTGTAATTATTCCAAGACATTAATGAAAACTTCTATCTTTGCTTGTTGTTTGATGTTGTCTTGTTTAAATTTCAGTTGATATTTGATAACTATACTCCATCTTCCGCTCCTTCCAATGTTTCGCCTTCTTCTTCTCGCGCGAGGAGAGCTTTTTGCGATCTTGCACTGTCGACGATACCTTGTCGCAAGAAGCTGGATGAACTTCGACAGCAACTTCGGTATGCGAAGAAGCAAACACTTGTAATGATGGAGCAATCTCGTAAGTCATCTGAAGCCGAAAAAATTGCTCTCCGGCAAGCTCGCGAGGCCGTGGCTGCCAAGGAAATTCTTGCTTCCGAGGCTGAAAAGGCGACTACTCGAGAAAATTTCATGCTTGAATTAATGAATGAAGCCAGTGCAGATATGTCGGGTATGCTTGTTTCATCCTCTGATATCTTTCATCTTCATGCTATTGTCTCTTAAAGGTTTCCACTTCGTTGTTTTGATAGGTGCCTTTACTGATGCTGCTGCCGAGGAAGAGAGGGTAAATGCTAGGACGAACCTCCTTGTTAACCTTTCCCTGGACCATGGTTCTTTGTTTTGGGCTACCCCAGAGAGGACCCGCCAAATTGTCAGATTTCAAGATCGCACTTCTCAAACTCGCGACTTCCTTGACTTCTGTACCAAGACCTTGTCCATGGTTTACAACTCCATGTTTCCTCGGAACGTCCAACCAAAAACTCTTCCTGAATTGATGGAAAGGTTCAAGGATGCTCGCAGTATCCATGATTTTGTCAAAGCTCAACTGGTAGCTGGCGCCAGATTTGCTCTTATCATGCTCCAGATCTACCACTCGAATCTTGACCTTACCCAAGTTGTCGCGAAAGTTCATCAAAAGGTAAAACGTCGGAGAGTTGGTGTTGACAGGATTAACACGAAGGTTACGCCTATAGCCGAAGAAATGATTGAGGACCTTCTTCGGATGGACGCCGACTTTTTTGCCGATGGCCATTATGCCGATTTTCTTGGTGCTGCTCCTGAAGAAAACAGAGTTACTCTTGATGACATATTGAATCAAGACTAGTTATTTTCCTCTTATAGATGTTTCTTCTTTGTAATCCATGATTATATTGTAAAGCAATCATTATATTTCTCTGTTTGTCTAGCCCCCGAGTGTTTCGGTGACTCTTTACTGTATTTGTATATTTGCGAGGTTTTGAACCAAGGCATTTATATATTTATGGCGAATATGAGCCCCCGAGCTTTTTATTGAGTACTATTTTGTATTTTTATTGACTCACGAGGTATTTGAATACCAAGGCAAGGCTTTTCTTTTGTCGATGAACTATATTGAAAGACTTTGATCATGTCGATAAAGAAGAAAAGTTATATTGTCACTATCTTTATTATATTGCAGCACCGCGAGCCCGCCTCATTAAAAACCTTCTCCGGCCCCACTCGGTGCCCCGAAAAAGGAAAAGAGTGCGTCTGAAAACTCGCGGGCGTTTCAGTCCATTGAAGTTTTACAAGGGCTATATTTCGACTCTAGGCGTAGAACCGCCTAAGTTGCGCCACGTTCCAGGGGTTTGGCTCCTCCACCCCTGTCTTCTTGTCCTTTATCCTGTATGCTCCTCCTCCGATCACTTCCGTGACAATGTAAGGGCCAAGCCATGGTGACTCGAGTTTTTCATGACTTTTTGCGTGAGCCGAAGAACTAGGTCTCCCACCTGAAAAGATCTTGGCCGCAAACGTCGACTGTGGTAATTCTTCAAGTCCTGTTGATATTTGGTTACCCGAGATAATACTTCATCTCGAGCTTCATCAAGTGCGTCGACGTCGTCTTCTAGCGCTCTTCTCGACGTTTCTTCATCATATTCAGCGACACGTGGAGAGTTGTGCTCTATCTCGATTGGTAGTCTTGCCTCTGCTCCATGAACCGGGAAAAACGGAGTTTCTGCGTTCTGTGTTTGGTGTTGTTCGGATGCTCCACAACACGCTTGGTAGTTCTTACGGCCAGGTATGTCGAGCTTTTTCCGAGTGGTCCTAACAAGCGCTTCTTGATGCCATTGCGAGATGATGCCATTGGCTTTCTCGACTTGCCCATTGGTTTGAGGATGTGCAAGCGACGCAAAGTTCAGCTTGATACCCACCTCTTCGCAATAATCTTTGAATTCATGGGATGTGAAGTTATCGCCGTTGTGCTGTGACGATCTTTGTGGGGCACTCCAAATCTGAAGACGAGGCCTTTTACGAATTTTACTGCGGATGCTCCGTCTGGTGAATTTATCGGCTTCGCTTCTATCCACTTTGTAAATTTGTCGACAGCTACTAACATGTACTCCTTTCCTCCTGGCCAGGATTTGTGTAACTTGCCCACCATATCAAGTCCCCATTGAGCAAAGGGCCATGACAATGGTATTGGTGCTAGCTCTGCTGCTGGAGAGTGAGGTTTTGCGGCAAACCTTTGACACGCGTCGCAAGTTCTTACTATGTCTTTGGCGTCCTCGATTGCTTTGTCAACCGGTAGAATCCTGCCCGAAAGACCTTGGCTGCGATAGCTCGACTACTTGCGTGGTGGCCACATATTCCTTCGTGTACATCCTTTAGAATTATTCTTCCTTCTTCGGGTGTGACGCACCTTTGCAAGACGCCTGAAATACTTCGCTTATACAATTCTCCCTTAACCACCGTGAAAGCTTTGGAGCGTCGAATTACTCGCCTTGCCTCAAGCTTGGATCGTCGGGTATTTCTTTCCTGAGGATGTATGATATGTACGGCTGCATCCATGGTATCTGTATCACCATGACCAGGTCCTGATCTTCTTCTTCGTCCTCTTGCTTTTCCTTGGTAGCCCCCGAGGGTTTCTTCTCCTTCTTTTTTGATTTTGTCGACTTAGTGGATCTCTCTGTTATCTCTTCCCAGAATACACCTGGCGGGACTGCAAGGCATTGCGACCCGATGTTTGCAAGAACGTCGGCTTTGTCGTTGCTCAATCTACTAATATGATTTACTTCGCATCCATCGAACAACTTCTCGAGCTCGTTGTATACCTCCTTGTATGCCATCATGCTATCATTGACTGCGTCACATTGGTTCATAACTTGCTGTGCCACCAACTGTGAGTCGCCAAAGATTTTTAGTCGAGTTGCACATGCTTTCGCCATCTTCATCCCGTGTATGAGAGCCTCATATTCTGCTTCATTGTTAGATGCGTTAGGGAACGTCATCCGAAGGATATACTTCAATTTGTCGCCTTCGGGTGATATGAGTACTACTCTGCCAGCCCCTTCTAGTCTCTTGGACCCATCAAAGTTCATGGTCCAGGTTCTCGATAAGTCTGGGGGTCCTGTGTTTTGCAACTCCATCCACTCTGCGATGAAGTCCGGCAGAACTTGCGACTTGATTGCTTTTCTTTTTTCATACGTGATGTCCCGAGGGGAAAGTTCTATTCCCCAAAGGGAGACACGACCCGTAGCTTCTGGGTTGTTCAGTATATTTGACAAAGGAGCTTCATTGACCACTATGATCGGGTGTGCCAAAAAATAGTGGCGCAATTTTCGTGCTGTCGTGAACACTCCATATGCTATCTTTTGGTACTGAGGATACCTTTGTTTTGAGGGCGATAAAACTTCGCTAACGAAGTATACTGGCCTCTGCACGCCGTGGAGTTTTCCTTCTTCTTCCCTTTCGACAAGTAGCACCGTGCTCACTACTTGGGTTGTGGCTGCGATATACAGCAAGAGAGGTTCCCTTTCTTTTGGCGCCACCAAAATTGGTGGTGTTGAAATTGTGCGCTTCAAATCCTCGAAAGCTCTGTCGGCTTCTTCGTTCCACTGGAATTTATCTCCTTGTTTTATCAAAGCGTAGAACGGCAGCGCTTTTTCTCCCAACCTCGCGGCGAATCTGCTCAAAGCTGCGACTCGCCCAGTTAGCTGTTGTATTTCTTTCAACTTTGTTGGCTTCCTCATGATACGTCTCCGACGTATCGATAATTTCTTATGTTCCATGCCACATTATTGATGTTATCTACATGTTTTATGCACACTTTATGTCATATTCGTGCATTTTCTGGAACTAACCTATTAACAAGATGCCGAAGTGCCAGTTCCTGTTTTCTGCTGTTTTTGGTTTCAGAAATCCTAGTAACGAAATATTCTCGGAATCGGACGAAATCAACGCCCAGGTTCCTATTTTACCCGGAAGCATCCAGAACACACGAGAACCGCCAGAGAAGGGAGGCAGGGCCACCACACCACACCCCGGCGCGGCCTAGGGGGGGGGCGCGCCCCCCTAGGGTGTGGGCCCCCCTTCGACCTTCCTGCGCCGCCTCTCCGCCTATAAAAAGCCCCTGGATCAGAAAACCCTAGACCAATTGACGAAACCCACGAAAACCTTCCAGAGCCGCCGCCATCGCGAAGCCAAGATCTGGGGGACAGGATCTCTGTTCCGGCACCCTGCCGGAGCGGGGAAGTGCCCCCGGAAGGCTTCTCCATCGACACCGCTGCCATCTCCACCGCCATCTTCATCACCGCTGCTGCTCCCATGAGGAGGGAGTAGTTCTCCATCGAGGCTCGGGGCTGTACCGGTAGCTATGTGCTTAATCTCTCTACTATGTACTTCAATACAATGATCTCATGAGCTGCTTTACATGATTGAGATTCATCTGAGTTTTGTATCACAATTCATCTATGTGCTACTCTAGTGATGTGTTATTAAAGTAGTTCTATTCCTCCTGCACGTGTGTAATGGTGACAGTGTGTGCACCGTGTTAGTACTTGGTTTGTGCTATGATCATGATCTCTTGTAGATTATGGAGTTAACTATTGCTATGATAATATTGATGTGATCTATTCCTCCTACATATGCATGAAGGTGACAGTGTGCATGCTATGCTAGTACTTGGTTTAGTAGCGTTGATCTATCTTACACTAAAGGTTACTTAAACATGAGCATTATTGTGGAGCTTGTTAACTCCGGCATTGAGGGTTCGTGTAATCCTACGCAATGTGTTCATCATCCAACAAAAGTGTAGAGTATGCATTTATCTGTTCTGTTATGTGATCAATGTTGAGAGTGTCCACTAGTGAAAGTGTAATCCCTAGGCCTTGTTCCTAAATACTGCTGCGTTACTACTGCTTGTTTACTGTTTCACTGTGTTACTACTGCTGCAATACCACCACCATCAACTACACGCCCGCAAGCTATTTTCTGGCACCGTAGCTCCTGCTTATATATATTCATACCACCTGTATTTCACTATCTCTTCGCCGAACTAGTGCACCTATTTGGTGTGTTGGGGACACAAGAGACTTCTTGCTTTGTGATTGCAGGGTTGCATGAGAGGGATATCTTTGACCTCTTCCTCCCTGAGTTCGATAAACCTTGGGTGATCCACTTAAGGGAAAACTTGCTGCTGTTCCACAAACCTCTGCTCTTGGAGGCCCAACACTGTCTACGGAAAGGAGGGGGAACGTAGACATCAAGCACTTTTTCCGGCGCCGTTGCGGGGACCAGAAAGCTACACAACGGGATTTCCTCCCTCGTCAACCACGCGCCAGTCCTGGACAGCATCAAGCACTTTTCTGGCGCCGTTGCCGGGGAGGAAAGGTAAAAGGCTCTCATACTACGGTCCCAGGTAAAGTATTTTTCTGGCGCCGTCGTGTGTGTGCTCGAAGCTATTTCCTTTAGATCCTGCAATTGCATCTTTTTGTTTCTTGTTTACACTAGTTTGGCATAATGGACAACAATGAGCTTCTTGTTCTATTTCCTGATTTAAAACATGGATTGTTTGATGCGAAAATTAAAAAACCTATGAAATCTTCTTTGCATGCTGGTAGTAATATTAGTATGAACGCTTTGAACACCATTGTTGACAATAATATAGAAAGTTCTAAGCTTGGGGAAGCTGGTTTTCATGATATTTTTAGTCCCCCAAGCATTGAGGAGAAAATTTTCTTTGATGATACTTTGCCTCCTATTTATGATGATAATGATACTGGTCTTTTAGTGCCGCCTACTATGGAGAGTAAATTTTGTTGTGATTATACTATGCCTCCTACACTTGATGAGAATAATAATGATAGCTACTTTGTTGAATTTGCTCCCACTACAACTAATAAAATTGATTATGCTTATGTGGAGAGTAATAATTTTATGCATGAGACTCATGATAAGAATGCTTTATGTGATAGTTATATTGTTGAGTTTGCTCATGTTGCTACTGAAAATTATTATGAGAGAGGAAAATATGGTTGTAGAAATTTTCATGTTACTAAAATACCTCTCTATGTGCTGAAATTTTTCAAGCTACACTTGTTTTATCTTCCTATGCTTGTTACTTTGCTCTTCATGAACTTGTTTATTTACAAGATTCCTATGCATAGGAAGCATGTTAGACTTAAATGTGTTTTGTATTTGCCTCTGGATGCTCTCTTTTGCTTCAAATACTATTTCTTGCGAGTGCATCATTAAAACTGCTGAGCCCATCTTAATGGCTATAAAGAAAGAACTTCTTGGGAGATAACCCATGTGTTATTTTGCTACAGTAATTTGTTTTTATTTGTGTCTTGGAAGTTGTTTACTACTGTAGCAACCTCTCCTTATCTTAGTTTTGTGTTTTGTTGTGCCAAGTAAAGTCTTTGATAGTAAAGTAAGTACTAGATTTGGATTACTGCACAGTTCCAGATTTCTTTGCTGTCACGAATCTGAGTCCACCTCCCTGTAGGTAGCTCAGAAAATTAAGCCAATTTACGTGCATGATCCTCAGATATGTACGCAACTTTCATTCAATTTGAGCATTTTCATTTGAGCAAGTCTGGTGCCATTTTAAAATTCGTCAATACGAACTGTTCTGCTTTGACAGATTCTGCCTTTTATTTCGCATTGCCTCTTTTGCTATGTTGGATGAATTTCTTTGATCCACTAATGTCCAGTAGCATTATGCAATGTCCAGAAGTTTTAAGAATGATTGTGTCACCTCTGAATATGTTAATTTTTATTATGCACTAACCCTCTAATGAGTTGTTTCGAGTTTGGTGTGAAGGAAGTTTTCAAGGGTCAAGAGAGGAGGATGATACACTATGATCAAGAAGAGTGAAAGCTCTAAGCTTGGGGATGCCCCGGTGGTTCACCCCTGCATATATTAAGAAGACTCAAGCGTCTAAGCTTGGGGATGCCCAAGGCATCCCCTTCTTCATCGACAAATTATCAGGTTCCTTCTCTTGAAACTATATTTTTATTCGGTCACATCTTATGTGCTTTACTTGGAGCGTCTGTATGTTTCTTGTTTTTGTTTTTTGTTTGAATAAATGCTTGTGTGAGAGAGAGACACGCTCCGCTGGTTCGTATGAACACATGTGTTCTTAGCTTTTAGTATTCATGGCGAAGTTTCTTCTTCGTTAAACTGTTATATGGTTGGAATTGGAAAATGATACATGTAGTAATTGCTATTAATGTCTTGGGTAATGTGATACTTGGCAATTGTTGTGCTCATGTTTAAGCTCTTGCATCATATACTTTGCACCCATTAATGAAGAAATACATAGAGCTTGCTAAAATTTGGTTTGCATAATTGGTCTCTCTAAGGTCTAGATAATTTCTAGTATTGAGTTTGAACAACAAGGAAGACGGTGTAGAGTCTTATAATGTTTTCAATATGTCTTTTATGTGAGTTTTGCTGCACCGGTTCATCCTTGTGTTTGTTTCAAATAAGCCTTGCTAGCCTAAACCTTGTATCGAGAGGGAATACTTCTCATGCATCCAAAATACTTGAGCCAACCACTATGCCATTTGTGTCCACCATACCTACCTACTACATGGTATTTTCCAGCCATTCCAAAGTAAATTGCTTGAGTGCTACCTTTAAAATTCCATCATTCACCTTTGCAATATATAGCTCATGGGACAAATAGCTTAAAAACTATTGTGGTATTGAATATGTAATTATGCACTTTATCTCTTATTAAGTTGCTTGCTGTGCGATAACCATGTTTACTGGGGACGCCATCAACTGTTCATTGTTGAATTTCATGTGAGTTGCTATGCATGTTCGTCTTGTCTGAAGTAAGGGCGATCTACACTGAGTTGAATGGTTTGAGCATGCATATTGTGAGAGAAGAACATCGGGCCGCTAACCGAAGCCATGTTCCATGGTGGAAGTTTCAGTTTTGGACAACAATCCTCAAATCTCTAATGAGAAAAGAATTAATTGTTGTTGAATGCTTAAAGCATTAAAAGAGGAGTCCATTATCTGTTGTCTATGTTGTCCCGGTATGGATGTCTAAGTTGAGAATAATCAATAGCGAGAAATCCAATGCGAGCTTTCTCCTTAGACCTTTGTACAGGCGGCATAGAGGTACCCCTTTGTGATACTTGGTTAAAGCATATGTATTGCGGTGATAATCCAGGTAGTCCAAGCTAATTAGGACAAGGTGCGGGCACTATTAGTACACTATGCATGAGGCTTGCAACTTATAAGATATAATTTACATGATGCATATGCTTTATTACTACCGTTGACAAAATTGTTTCATGTTTTCAAAATCAAAGCTCTAGCACAAATATAGCAATCGATGCTTTTTCCTCAATGAGGACCATTCTTTTACTTTCAATGTTGAGTCAGTTCACCTATTTCTCTCCACCTCAAGAAGCAAACACTTGTGTGAACTATGCATTGATTCCTACATACTTGCTTATTGCACTTATTATATTACTCTATGTTGACAATATCCATGAGATATACATGTTACAAGTTGAAAGCAACCGCTGAAACTTAATCTTCTTTTGTGTTGCTTCAATATCTTTACTTTGAATTATTGCTTTATGAGTTAACTCTTATGCAAGACTTATTGATGCTTGTCTTGAAGTGCTATTCATGAAAAGTCTTTGCTATATGATTCACTTGTTTACTCATGTCATATACATTGTTTTGATCGCTGCATTCACTACATATGCTTTACAAATAGTATGATCAAGATTATGATGGCATGTCACTCCAGAAATTATCTGTGTTATCGTTTTACCTGCTCGGGACGAGCAGAACTAAGCTTGGGGATGCTGATACGTCTCCGACGTATCGATAATGTCTTATGTTCCATGCCACATTATTGATGTTATCTACATGTTTTATGCACACTTTATGTCATATTCGTGCATTTTCTGGAACTAACCTATTAACAAGATGCCGAAGTGCCAGTTCCTGTTTTCTGCTGTTTTTGGTTTCAGAAATCCTAGTAACGAAATATTCTCGGAATCGGACGAAATCAACGCCCAGGTTCCTATTTTACCCGGAAGCATCCAGAACACACGAGAACCGCCAGAGAAGGGAGGCAGGGCCACCACACCACACCCCGGCGCGGCCTAGGGGAGGGGCGCGCCCCCCTAGGGTGTGGGCCCCCCTTCGACCTTCCTGCGCCGCCTCTCCGCCTATAAAAAGCCCCTGGATCAGAAAACCCTAGACCAATTGACGAAACCCACGAAAACCTTCCAGAGCCGCCGCCATCGCGAAGCCAAGATCTGGGGGACAGGATCTCTGTTCCGGCACCCTGCCGGAGCGGGGAAGTGCCCCCGGAAGGCTTCTCCATCGACACCGCTGCCATCTCCACCGCCATCTTCATCACCGCTGCTGCTCCCATGAGGAGGGAGTAGTTCTCCATCGAGGCTCGGGGCTGTACCGGTAGCTATGTGCTTAATCTCTCTACTATGTACTTCAATACAATGATCTCATGAGCTGCTTTACATGATTGAGATTCATCTGAGTTTTGTATCACAATTCATCTATGTGCTACTCTAGTGATGTGTTATTAAAGTAGCTCTATTCCTCCTGCACGTGTGTAATGGTGACAGTGTGTGCACCGTGTTAGTACTTGGTTTGTGCTATGATCATGATCTCTTGTAGATTATGGAGTTAACTATTGCTATGATAATATTGATGTGATCTATTCCTCCTACATATGCATGAAGGTGACAGTGTGCATGCTATGCTAGTACTTGGTTTAGTAGCGTTGATCTATCTTACACTAAAGGTTACTTAAACATGAGCATTATTGTGGAGCTTGTTAACTCCGGCATTGAGGGTTCGTGTAATCCTACGCAATGTGTTCATCATCCAATAAAAGTGTAGAGTATGCATTTATCTGTTCTGTTATGTGATCAATGTTGAGAGTGTCCACTAGTGAAAGTGTAATCCCTAGGCCTTGTTCCTAAATACTGCTGCGTTACTACTGCTTGTTTCTTGTTTCTTGTGTTACTCTTTCTTGCAATACCACCACCATCAACTACACGCCCGCAAGCTATTTTCTGGCACCGTTGCTACTGCTTATATATATTCATACCACCTGTATTTCACTATCTCTTCGCCGAACTAGTGCACCTATTTGGTGTGTTGGGGACACAAGAGACTTCTTGCTTTGTGGTTGCAGGGTTGCATGAGAGGGATATCTTTGACCTCTTCCTCCCTGAGTTCGATAAACCTTGGGTGATCCACTTAAGGGAAAACTTGCTGCTGTTCTACAAACCTCTGCTCTTGGAGGCCCAACACTGTCTACAGGAAAGGAGGGGGAACGTAGACATCACCTCATTGTTACGATAGCTTGTATTTTGTCGGGATTTGCTTCAATCCCTCTTGCTGAGACTAGGAACCCCAGAAGTTCTCCTGCTGGGACGCCGAAAGAACACTTCGTCGGGTTTAGTTTGAGGCAGAACTTATCAAGGTTGTCGAAGGTTTCCTTGAGATCCTCGATCAGCGTTGCCCCCTTTTTTGATGTTATGACGACATCATCAATGTATACTTGCACGTTCTTCCCAATCTGTGTCGCCAAACACTTTTGCATCATCCTCTGATATGTTGCTCCCGCATTTTTTAGACCAAAGGGCATTGTTCTGTAGCAAAACACGCCGTAAGGTGTAATAAACGCAGTCTTTACTTCATCTTCTTCTTTCAATCTGATCTGGTTATAACCAGAGTATGCATCCAGGAAGGAAAGACGTTCACATCCAGCCGTGGAGTCGATAATTTGATCGATCCTCGGGAGGGGAAAGTGATCCTTTGGACAATGTTTATTGAGACACGTAAAGTCGACGCACATGCGAAGGACCTTAGTGTTTTTCTTTGGCACCAGCACGGGATTTGCTACCCATGTGGCTTCTGTGAATATCTCTTTGATAAATCCAGCTTCTTGTAGTCGATTGATTTCTGACAGCATGGCTTTGCGGTTTGGTTCCGAAAAACGCCGCAAAGGTTGTTTGATTGGTCTCGCTAGTGGATCCAAGTTTAGGTGGTGCTCGGCAAGTTCCCTGGGTACTCCTGGCATGTCAGCTGGACACCATGCGAAGATTTTCCAGTGCTCACGGAGGAACTCGACGAGCGCGCTTTCCTATGCGATATCCATGTCGTTTGCGATAGATGTCGTCTTTTTCGGGTCTGTCGGGTGAATCTGCACCTCTTTTGAATTTTTCTTGGTACTGAAAGTTGATTCTATGTTTGGCCTTCCAACGTCTGGCAGTACGTCGTAATCAGTCATGCTTTTTGACGCCAAGTACTCAGCTTGCATCCCGAAAGTTTCTGACAACCGGTGGAAATCCTTGTCGCACTTATCGGCTAAGGCAAAGCTTCCTTTGACTGTGATTGGTCCCTTTGGTCCAGGCATCCTCCACAACAGATATGTATAGTGTGGTACCGCCATAAATCTAGCATATGCTGGTCGTCCCAACAGAGCGTGATATTGCGACGGAAAATCCACGACTTCAAACTCGAGCCTCTCGATTCTATAATTTTCTCGGGTCCCAAACTGAACGTCGAGATTGATCTTTCCCAATGGATAACTTGGTTTCTCTGGTGTGATGCCGTGGAACCTTGTGTCTGTTGGTTTCAAGTTTGCTAAGGATATGTTCATCTTCCTCAATGTATCTGCATACATAAGGTTTAAGCTGCTGCCGCCGTCTATGAACACTCGAGAGACATCAAATCCAGCGATAACTGCTGGCAAAATAAGTGCTGACTGCCCTGGTCGAGGAACTTGCTGCGGATGATCTGCTATTGTGAAGCCGATATCTTGTCCTGACCAATTAAGGTACTCAAGCTTGTTGGTGGAGGCATTTTCTCTGCCATAAACACCTGTCGTGAGATTACTTTACGAGCTCTATTGGACGGCCTTCCCTTCTGAATCATCGACCTTTGCTCCATTGGAGTTAGGATCAACATAAGGTGGTGGTGCAGGTGCTGCCGCTATTACGAGCTGATGCCGATTGTCTTCATGTAATCGCGGGAGGAGGCGGCCAGTGACTCTCGCTTCGGGTTCTCGGGGATTTCTCATTGCTGCCCGCGCATTAGCGTTCTCTGCATACCGCAACATTGCCTGAAAATTTCGGCAGTCTTTACGCAAGTGCCACTGACTGTCTTTTACCGTTCTTTGTCGAGGAAAAAATGCATCTGGCACGGTCCATTCATCAGCTCTTCAGGGGACACGAAAGGTCTTGGGAACCTAGGCCCGCTACTTTGCCTGTTGCGTGAATCATCCCTGTTATCACCTCGCTGTTCATTGCCTCTCTGGTAATCATCTCTGTTGCTTCCTCCTGTATTTGTCCGAAAACCTGCCGAAATTTGTCCTGGAGCGTCATAGTTCTGGTACGACCGAGGAAAAAGTCGCCTCGGTTTATAGTTTCGACCACGGTCCACCACAGGCGACCTGTGCCGGTTGTTATTGACAGCGTCTTAACCCTCTGCCCAATTATTTTCTATCTCCATTAACGCGGATCTTTGTCTTTGGATTGGTCCTTCCCAAGTCCTCGACAAAATCTCCACGCCTGACTCCTGCGACAAACGCATCTATTGCTCTCTCGTCAGATATATTTTCTGCCGAGTTTTTGATGATATTCCACCTCTGGATGTACTTTCTCATTGGCTCATCTGGCTTTTGTCGACATGCTCTCAACTCCTCTAACGACGCGGGTTTTTTGCACGTGGATCTGAAGTTCTTGATGAACACATCCTCGAAACTTTCCCAGCTGTCGATGGATCCTGGAGCGAGTTTCTTTATCCAAGATCGTGCGGCTCCACTCAAATGCACCTGGATGCTTTGCATGGCTATTGCCCTAGTTCCTCCTGTCAGCTTCACCGTCTCCAGATAGTCGACTAGCCAATCCTCTGGATCTTGAAGACCGTCGAACTTCTTGAAATTATCGGGTACCTTGAATCCTGAGGGGACTCGAGTTTTTCGGACCCTCCTCGTGAAGCATGGTAAGCCGCACATATCTTCGTCGTTAAGTTCTGGGGATTGCCGATGATCCCTTCTGCTTTGCCGCGCTCTGTCGACCCTTGCTTGTGCTGCTGTGTCCCTTGCGCCACTTGGTCCTTCGAGTCTTTGCCGGCTATTGTTCTGCTGCAGGTCGTGGACTATTTTGTCTTGCCGTTCCTTCGGGAGGCGTTGATACAAACGCTGTCCCCATAGCTCCAACTCCTGCTACCGCCATATTGTACAGTGTTTCCCTTGGATCACCTGGAGGTGGTTTAGATGCAAGGATAAAAGCATGTGTCGCCATATACCCAGCCTCTGGTGTCTTAGGGATGATGTTTCCTCTTGTATCTATCGACATAAAGGACATGTCGAGGTTTTGGACCAAGTGCTCTCTTTCTGCTTCGGGTATATGTTGCAGCCTTGATCTTGCTCTGTTCCGCGCCTCCCGGTGGCTATCACCCGTAGTTCTAGATTGTCGACTTAGATCTGCCCTTCTTCTGCTGGATGCAGAAGCTGCCTCCTTTCTCCTGTTCAACTCAGCTGTCTGTTTTTCCAATTCCCTGGCAGCTCGTGCGAGCCTATATTGATATGCTTGCAATTCCTCTGGTGTGGCCGTGGTAGCCATTGGTTCTGTACCGTTCATAGCTCTCGCAGCTCTGTCCCACGCTGCTTGCGAAAGTTGAACTCTATCTCGCGGCTCTGGCCCGACGTATTTGTTGCCCAGGCCTTGGCGCAGATTGGAGGGATCGACGTATGGATTTCCCAAACTGTCGAAAGCCTCAGATGTCTCCTCTTGATCTTCAATGGCGTAAATCTGATGATACTTTGTACTCAGATCTACGTTGGGTTTGGTGACATCATCGTTGAGATTGATGAAGACCTTGCCCACTGTGAGAGATTTGTCGATGAAGTCGTAACTGTCGACATCGCTTGAGCCATCGCTTATATATGAGTCCGCAGATGACTCAAACGACATGTCGTTGAAGATCTTGGCGAGTTTCTCTCTTGCTCTGGTGCTGACGTAGCGTGTCGCCGAGGTTTCTTCTTCTCCTGACTCGATAGACGATGCATAGCTTGAAAAATCGGAATCGACCACCGACGATCCCGACGAAATCGGAATCTCGACACGATACGATCCTTCCTTCTCGACGCGAAAGTGAAACCTTCCGAACGTCATCTCCATGGGCTCCGCCAGATACGCATATGCATCCAAACGGGAGGGTGGGTGAGGAACAAAATCGACAAGACTAGCAGCGATCTGTTTACCTCGATCCATTGTGTTGCTTGCGGTTGACGATGTCGAAGATCTTGAGCGTGCCATCGAGATCAGATCCTTACGCCTCTAGTTCCCACAGACGGCGCCAATTGACAAGGTATCAACTTGTCAATGCCTATGGATTGTAGGCTAGGGTTTAGTTGGAAGTAGAGGGTAAGTAGATCTCGAAGGTTTCAGCCGAAATGTACTCGACGGTTATGAAAACTAGGGTTTGCAGACAATGATTCGATTGATTCGTCGTCCCTCGACTCCCCCTTTATATAGGAGGTGGAGCCGAGGGATTCGTGCTATACAAGTTTACAGAGTCCGGAACGGTTTATAACTCATCCCGCCAGATTACAAATAACACTTCCTATTACAACTCTATCTTTCCTTAATAGATCTTGGGCTCCCGAATCTTCTTATTCTTCGGGTATTGGGCCTCCAGTAAACCCCGGGTACCATCTTCGGCAGGCCCATTTGGGATGCCTATGTCATCGGGTGTCGGGTCACAGTCACACTCTCCTCTTTTTTTGAACACATTCACACTCTCCTCGAAACTGCAGTAGGCAGTATATGCATAAGAGGAGGAGCGTCTCGGTTCACCTCCGTCGTCTATCCCCACTCCGCCCAGCTTCCATAGCACGCGCCTGCGTCTCCGCCATGGCGCTTTCGCATCCTATCCAGCAGTGCCCAGTTTGAGAGCCTCTGTTCTCCAACTCAAACCCCCACCCACGCCATTGATCGCCATCTCTCTCCCAAAGTTCGAATCAGTAGATCTCCCAAGAAAATACCAACCCCATTGTACCACCTGCCTCATTGCGATGGCGAAATCGAGCAGGGTCTGTGGATCTGGGCTGTTTCACAAGGTGTTTACGGAAGGCCCCCTTGAAGTGCTCATCAGCCAGTGCGACGCCATCACCGCCGCGTCCCTAGTCGGTTCCTCCAAAAGTATTCTTCAGTCAGCCAAATACAGTGCCACTCTGCCTGCTTCTCAGCCGTTTGGCCTTCCGTGTGTTCTCTGTTGTGACCCGGCGGATAAACCATGGGTGTTCAAGGAGGATTTGCCGGTGCACAGCAAGTGCAAACTACTGCCGCTGGACAGGTTCTCCTATGATGGCCTAATGCCACACGGTAAGGATGAGGAGCGGGCAGGCGCCAATGGAGATTGGATCGCCATGGTTGGCCCCGAAGGCAAGTGGAACCTCCTCAATGTCTACACTCATCGCAAGATTAAGCTTCCATCTTTGAGGAAGAAGTTGGAAACCACACGCAATCCACTTATATTCGAGTATCAGCGTTCTGCTATTCAACTGCAGAAGATAGCTATTTGCCAAGCTCCTACAGCTGCTAGGGGGTATAAAGATTTCTCCCTTGTCGCAATCTTCGACTTTGCAATTGCCTACCTCCATGGCGAATATCCTCGTACATGGATATTTCTTGAAAACCAGTTTCAGTACGGCGCCATATACTACGATGCAATTATACATAACGGACTTATGTTCGCCATTACTGAGCTTGGAAATGTTTATGCATGGGATCCTAATCAATTTGGTAACATTTCCTCCCTATCTTTTTTATATACGTAACTTATATAGTATTTCACCTCTTATTTGTTGAACTGTCTTGGCATCTTTTGGCTTAAAGGAATTCCATAGGCGCACACCATAACCCTCTTGTGGTATGGACATATTTAGAATTTAACATCTATAGGAATTTTAGTATGGTCTAATGTGCATGTTGTTCCTTAGGAAAAAGGCCCCCTAGTAATTAAGTTTCTTTATTATTACTCCCTAGAAAATTTAAGGTAGAGTAGAAATAGAATCAATAAAGCTGCCATGCAATATTGATAAAGACTTTCATTTGTTTATATTCCCCCGGTTCTAGAGAATAAGGAGTACTATATTCAAACCATCTAAAATTTGGACCAATATTTTGGGGAACATGTTTTTAATCCATATGAAGTTTTACCAAGATGTTCGAAATATATTTCAAACCATCTTATGTTCGACCATTATTTTTTAAAGTACTAGTATTGGCATCCCAATATCAAATCAATATCACTAGTAGATAAATCATGAAATATATTTTCATGTGACGTGCTCTTTCCTTTTTCAAGGTCCTATAGTGCTCCCTGCTCCATTCATTCCGCGGACGGCTGGATTTGATGGCTATGATGATTTTGACTCTAATAGTCGTACGTGGTGGCTGGCAAGATCTCAAGATCGTTCTAGACTTCTCCTGGTCTATGCACGTGGCGTAATGGATTTTGACGCTGACGGTGCTCCAATGTATTATTATGATAGTACCCCTTCTGTCCATTGCGGTCGCTACTGTTCACGACTATTCGGGTATACCTGCATTGTATTCTCGAATGACACTAGTCGGTTACTTCCAGCCAACCCGTGGGAAAGGGTTACTAATCTTGGAGACTATTCTATGTTCCTTGGGTTGAACTATCCGATTTTCATGCCGATGGGTGGTGCAACATTTCCCCCGGGATATTTGACAAGAAGAAACTGCATCTACACCACGCCTCGAGACCATTGGCTCTCGGTTTGACACATCACATCAAGAAATTTTCCGCTTCGGTCTAAATGGCGAAGACCACCAAAGCATCTCTTTCTCAAGCAGCGGTCCAGGGCCAAGCGGCATACGGGGTTTTGGTTCATCCCAAGCTACAGCAACGCATTTGAGTGGAACAAAGACAATCGAGTTAGGGATATTTATGTAATAGTAGGATCATACTACTAGCTAGCTCAGTTGGTCTTGACTCCTATTTAACTATTTATAGCTAATGGACTTAGGTGATTAAGCGATGCTATTTGCATGAACCGAGGTGCTTCTTTTAATTTGATCAAATACGGTCTATGCACATGCATGGTTGTTTGGCTGTTTCAGTGTCCCTAGAGGCATACATATATACTGTTATTTAGCAATCTTTATTACAGTACAAAGGTCTTAACCTCATGGTTCACAGAAAGTATAAACGTAGATCAACCATCTAAACATAGAAGACATTCTAGTGTATGATTCTTACATATACACATCAACATCCTATCAGAAAATCTTAATGTGAATTGTACTGGTTGTACAAACCCGTGCATCATTCTCTAGCCGGTTGCACCCAAAAACCAAATCGTGGTACTTCATAGTTGACTGTATGTAGGACAATATACAGATCCAATGCGAAGCCATGGGTATCACACCTGCATGTGAGAACCATATTTCACATGGTTGGAGGTACTCCATATGGCATTTAAAATCATTCCTTGTCCTTCATATGGCCCTAAAAATAGTACAGTTGGATTTGTGGGTTTTAATTTTTTATTAACACACTCAATTGATTGCCCAAACATTGATTAATAATATTATTAAGGGGTGTGATGTTGAAAGCCATAAGAACAATGTGCCAAACAATCTTTGCTAGCGGACGGTAAATGTATACCCATCGAAATAATCAATGACGTGCATGTTTCTTTGGTCAGAATAACTGCTGCTCCATCTTAAAAGTAA
Organism: Lolium perenne; assembly: GCF_019359855.2. NCBI lineage: Eukaryota > Viridiplantae > Streptophyta > Magnoliopsida > Poales > Poaceae > Lolium > Lolium perenne. The sequence goes on along the minus strand of NC_067250.2, from coordinate 93,572,969 downwards.
ATGGCATGACCATTTATTTGATTTGATAGCGTGCAGCTAGATGGCGTACATTACTATCTCTACTTCCTTGGGTCGCCCAAATCTGGAGTACTAAAAGCAAATCCTGGTGATTCATTTGACAAGATAACACAGATGCGTCCAAATTTCTCCGCCCATATTATTATAGTAATATACGAAATCTGGAGTGCGTTGCCTCGTTGCCTTCCAAGAGAAGCTGCATTCCTTGCCAAAAAAGAGAGAGAGGCTGTATTTATAACTACCTCACCGGCCGCCACTAGTACAAACCATCACTCCCTCTCCACCTCCACCTCCATCTCTTCCCTAGTAGCTCCACCTCCATATCGGCGACGGACCACAATCGCGCGGCTTCGACTTCCTCTTCGACGGCGGCGGCGACAGAGGCGTGAGGCACCTTCTCCGCGGCGCATCACTCATCCTCGTCCCGCGGCAACAATGGTTGTATGTGAAATCACCATACCCTTGTGTATGGTAGAGATGATGATGTGCGGATAAAATTTCATTGGCGGTTGCTCATCCTTGTTTGAATATTTGGTGTAGATTCACATCTAGGGCAGGGTGTCAAGCGGGGTGGGTAGCGGGCTAGCTAGTTTCAGTGCGAGTGCTTTAAATCTGCTCTAATCTCAACCACTATTTGCTCTAATTTTCTGCTTTGCGGGACGATTCGCGGACGCCGCTTGCAACCCTAATCTAGGGTATTGATCCTAGTTTAGTAGACTACTAGGATTTACATGCCAATTTGTTTTTAGACTAGATCCAGATATTTGTCAATACTACTACGTACTTCTTCCGTTCGTATTTAATTGACTCTAGTTGAAAGCATCGACAGTTCATTTTCTTCACTCCCTCGCGTCGACTAATTAAAACCGAACAGAGGGAGTATTAGGAATCCATGTGCATCCGTACTACCAGTAAGGTATTGCGTTGTTGCAGAGGCTCAGTGTAATCAATATCTTTCGATATTAATATACTCACTTTATCAGAAAATAAATTAGTAATCCATGTTCAAACTTGCTAGTTTGATCGACGTTTGATGATGATTTGTGAGGCCATGTATGGGCCTAGTTTGTTTTGCCTGGTGGTCAGTAGGCTGATGATTTATTTTTTGCTTGGTCGATCTGTGGTCGTTCCATGGCCACTTGCTGATTAAGCATTACTAGAATCAACAATTTTTTGCTTGTCTGGTGATTGGAAGTGTATGCGCTAGCACCATCGCACGATGATTAGTCTTAATGGAGATGCAGATGTCGATCAAGAGGGAGAAACATATCTTGATCATGCATTTCTCACGAGATTACTTGGTGATTGGAAGTAGAATCCACAATTTGTTGTGCAAACTTCTCAACATATGCATATATTCAATGAATTGGCTTTATGTGATCAATAGTACTTCTTATTGCAGATGGATGGAGGGGAAAGAAGCGAAAAAACCGATACTTAGTGAGATGACTTCTCATTACGTGACTTCTGATATCCCGAGATAACAAGGTAAATATATAGAACGACGATTCGTAGGTGATAAAAGCAGAATCCACAATTTGCCGTGCAAACTTCTCAACATATGCATATATTTGATTAATTAGTTTTATGTGATCAATAGTATTACTTATTCCGGATGGACGTAGGGAAGGAACGAAAAAGCGGATGCTATGTGAAATGACTTCTAAATCTGTGTGTTACGATATCCCGAGATGACAAGGTAAACATATGGACCGATGCTTGTTTTGTCGCTGCCCCTGTTAGATGGCTAGATGCTCTGGTCTAATTTCTGTTCATGTGCTTATTATTGCGAAACATAGAGTTGAAGAAAACTCTATATTGTCGATGACAAAGGTGAAATGGCATGCCGATCTTTTAAACCTACGACGCCACCTTGTTTCTTGTCTATGGAGACTGATGCGGTTGGACACAGTGCGATGAGCCTATACAGCATCATCGTGCCACATGAAGAAGGTTGTGGATTGGGTTTACCCCTGCTTGTAGAAACTGGTGGTGCAGCTGGAGCTGCTAGTGTAGAGCCTCTAGTGAACGGTGTCGTGCCACGGGAATTCTACGAGGCTGGAGCAAAACGGTTTACCTATTGTCAAGACCGATTTAAGCCGGTGCTGATCTTTGGAGTTGCTACGATGATCCTGCACCCGAAGGAGGTTTTGTATTGGTAGAACCCGTCATGACTATGCCCACGATCTTGGTGGTGGTGGACACAGAGCTGGTAGGGTAGAGCCTCTAGCGAAAGGTGTCGTGCCACGAGAATCCTCTGAAGTGGATATTGGTGGTTTACCCTCTGTAGAGACTAGTGGTCTACCTGGAGCTGGTATTGTTGAGATTTCAGCAAACGGTGCCGTCCCACCCGACTCCTATGAAGCTGGAGCATGTACTGATGTGCCTTCTGTAGAACCTGGCCTTTTGTAAGTAGTGGTGATGATTCCGCTGAATCTGATCAAGAAGGATCTGCATCTCTAGGACAAGATGTCAGCTGTCATTCACCTGAACCTGAGCTGAAGTCGACAACGGTAGCTTATATAGCACGGACTGTCCTTCAAGCTCTAAAGATCCGATTGGGTGGTTCACGGGACCAGCTACTCCAAGCCATTGTCACTACAAAAGACCAGCCAGCATGCTTCGTCATCTCCTGCATCTTGTTTGACAAGGCTGAAGCACTTGCAAGCGGCGCATTGTTCAATCCCATCAGCATGGAGAGAGGAGCTATGTTTATGTCAAGATGATTCATGCTGATTTGGTAAGGTTCCATGATAAGATGTATGGGTGGGGTGAGGCAAGAGCCACATTTTGCAGTATTCACACAGTCTTCGCTCTTGAGCCAGACCCCATGGATGCTTACCCAGTGGTGCAGCTGTCCTGACTTGATATATGTTTTATGATCGGTATCTTTCTTTGTCGTGGAAGCGTGATGTGGAGCTACCTTTCTTATGGTTTCTAGGCTTTTGGTTTCAACATGTATTATGGAGCTTACCTTAGGACTTTCGCATGCGTTTGGCTGTTGACCTGTAATGTTTGTGGTTGGTTGTCTAATCTACTTGGCACAATCACATTGCAAAGGCAAATGTTCCTTTTCTCTTTAATTGTTATTATGACTTATGTGTTATAACCAGGCAAGAATATGCAATCTTTGGTTCTCTGACCGATATATATGTACACACAACTTTTGTTCACATAATAACACTTACACGGGAAAAGAGTAGCTTTCTCTGTTGGACAAATACCAAACCACAAAAGGGTAACAACACAATATCCAAACTAGGTACGGCACCTGTTGAGCATACATGACTTTTGGCGTAAAATCACGTTAACCAACACTAGCATCATCTTGTTCTTTGCAAGGTGCTATGCTTATCAGTCTAATCCCAATACACCACCTACTTCAGGTGGCACGATGATGTCAAGTGCAGGCTCACCAGTACCAACTCTCTTGCATCAGTCTCCATTGAATGTACGCCACTGCTGCAGTAGACACCATTAGCAATGCAAGCTGAAGGTGTTCTTATCCTCATATCAGGATCACATAATACAGGTGTCAAGCTTCATGCACTAGCCAACACAATAAAAAGTCCGAACTAGGATAGCTAGGAAAAAAACATGAAGATCTTTTTTTCGAATCCCACGCTGAACATCTTTTTTTAACTAATTAGGTAAGCTCCTGCTGACAAACATATTACAGCAACTCCAGCAGTGGCTCTATATTTTGGCGCTGTGGGCTGAATGGCTGATGCTGCGCATGGAGCCGGCAATAGCTTCACCGGAAGCTGCAAACTATGGCGGCCAAATGCAGGGCTGAAACAGCGTATTTTCAGAGGCGCTATAAATGCAGCGCCAAAAAAGAATATAATGAAAAATAGAGTGCAGTAAAACAGTAGATCAAACAAAGACTAGAAATAGACATAAAATAGGATAAAATTAGCTTGATAGATACTCCGTAGTTCATATTTTTACAAAGTAGTGCGATAAAACTAAACTAAAACTCGACATCTGACGAGTCCGGTGTCGTGCCCGACACCGGATCCGACGAGAAGAGGTCAATCCAACGGGGGTCGTCCTCGCCAATGGTGGTCGGCCCGGCGAGCTGCGCTTCGATGAAGGCCCGCTTCGTCGCCTTCTCCGCCCTCCGTCGTGCGCGGTCCTCCTTCTTCGCTGCCCGCCTCGTCGCCTTCTCCGCCCTCCGTCTGCGGAAGTGCTCGTTCTCGGCGGCAACGTCCTCGGGGAAGCGGGCCGCCCACTCGCGCGCCGCGCGCTCGTCCCGCTCGGCGATGCGCAAACGGCGCTCCGTCTCGCGGCGGCGGTGCTGTTCCTCCTGTCTAACAATGTACGGCGGCGGCGCGAGATCCTCGGCCTGCTGGCGCGTCCACACGTCATGGAAATTCATCGACGATCGCGGGCGCCCGAGCCGCCACACCACGGCGTCGTACGCGCGCGCGGCCTCGTGCGCGGTCTCGTAGGTGCCGAGGCCGATGCGCTCGCCGCCGTCACGTATCTCCGCGTAATACGTACCTTCGGGGCGCGCGCGGACGCCGCGGTACCCCGTGCCCGAGACGCGGCAGTACCGCGAGCTCGACGCGAGACGAGGCATGGCGGCGGCGGCGGAAGCGGAGCCGCGGCGGCGATATTAGGCGCAGATGGGCAAATTTCAGCAACCCGTGTCCATCTTTTTTTGGCAGGATTACGCCATGTACCACCTTCCAATTAGAAAATAGTCTTGTTCAGCCTTCCCCTGTTGGGCCCAATATTTCACTTTGGGTTGCCAACGTCATCTACATGGTAATTGCTCTCGGCCTACTTGCTCATTTGTCGAAGCCCAATAACTACAAATGGGCCTTTCTGCTCATGCAATTTCGGCCCTTTTCTAATGAAACACAGATCCTATGAGTGGCAAAAGAAAAAAACGCGGAGATTCTACATAAAAGTTGTTTTTATTTATTTTGAATTATTGGGTTCCAATTTTTGAAACTGCTCATGCCCAATATGAAAATCCTTGTTCGCTCCATACCCACATGGATAACGGTATTTTTCATAATTCATAAAGTGGATTTGAAATTTAAAACATATCCTAATAATTCCATGATTTAATCTATCAACTTGCAAGATCTTGGAGAGAAAAAGCTTGTATTAGTCTGCAGAATCCTCACCGTTTCAAAGGCGACAGTGGATCAAAAGAAAAAAGGAAGTAGCCAAAAATTAGGGGTCAAAAATAACTCCAAGAAATGAAACTTTTATTGTTCGTAGAGGATGACATGCGGGACCCATGAGCCAGCAGCTTACTCAACGTTTCAAAGGCGGCATGAGATCGGAAGAAAAAGGCAAGTGACCAAATATCAGGAGCCAAAAATAATCCAAGAAATGAAACTTATTGTACATAGAGGATGACATGCGGGTCCCATTTTGCAGCAGCGGTTTCAGCGTTTCAAATGCGGTTTGAGATCAAAAGAAAAAGAAAGTAGCCAGAAATTAGGGGGTAAAAAACTCCAAAAAAAGAAAGTTGATTGCACATAGAGGATGACATGCGGGTCCCATGAGTCAGCAGACTTACTCAACGTTTCCAAGGCGGCGGGGGATCAAAAGAAAAAGGAAATAGCCAAAAATCAGAGGTGAAAAAAAAACCAAGAAAAGAAATTTTATAGTACATAGAGGATGACATGCGGGTCCCATGAGCCAGCGGGTTCCTCAACGTTTTCAAAGGCCGGTGGGGATCAAAAGAAAAAGGCAAATAGCCGAAATTAGGGGTAAACAATAAATCCAACAAATGAAAGGTTTATTGTTCATAGATCTTGACATGTGGGACCCATGAGCCAGCAGCGTCAAGGCAAGTGACAAAAAATCAGGGGTAAAAAAAATCCAAGAAAAGAAACTTTATTGTACATAGAGGATGACATGTGGGTCCCATGAGCCAGCACCTTACTCAACGTTTCAGAGGCGGCTTGAGATCGAAAGAAAAAGGAAAGTGACCGAATATCGGGAGCTAAAAATAATCCAAGAAAGGAAACTTTTATTGTACATAGAGGTTGACATATGGGTCCCACTAATACAAGCTCTTTCGCTTGAAGATCTTGCAAGTTGATTGTACATAGAGGATGACATGCGGGACCCATGTGTCGACAGCTTACTCAATGTTTCCAAGGCGGCGGTGGATCAAAAGAAAAAGGAAATAGCCAAAATCGAGAGGGTGAAAAATAAATCCAACAAAGGAGAGGTTTATTGTCCATGGAGGCTGACATACGGGACCCACGAGCCAGCGGCGTCCTCTACGTTTAGAAGGCGGCGGGGATCGAAAGAAAAAAGGCAAATAGCCAGAAATTAGGGGTACAAAATAACTCCAAGAAAGGAAGTGTTTATTGTTCATAGAGGCTGACATGTGGGACCCATGAGCCAGCAGATTCATCAAGGTTTCAAAGGCGGCGGGGATCAAAAGAAAAAGGAAGTAGCCGAGAAATTAGGGGTAAAAAATAACTCAAAGAAAGGAAACTTTTATTGTTCATAGAGGATGACATGCGGGACCCATGCTCCAGCGACTTCCTCAACGTTTCAAGGCGGCATGAGATCGAAAGAAAAAGGCAAGTGACCAAATATCGGGACCCGAAAATAATCGAAGAAAGAAAGTTTATTGTACATAGAGGATGACATGCGGGACCCATTTAGCGGCAGCGGTCTCAACGTTTCCAAGGCGGCACGGGATCAAAAGAAAAAGGAAGTAGCCAGAAATTAGGGTTCAAAAATAACTCCAAGAAAGGAAACTTTTATTGTTCGTAGAGGATGACATGCGGGACCCATGAGCCAGCAGCTTACTCAACGTTTCAAAGGCGGCATGAGATCGAAAGAAAAAGGCAAGTGACAAAATATCGGGAGACAAAGATAATCCAAGAAAAGAAAACTTTATTGTACATAGAGGATGGCATGCGGGTCCCATTTAGCGACGGCGGTCTCAACGTTTCAAATGCGGCTTGAGATCAAAAGAAAAAGAAAGTAGCCGAGAAATTAGGGGTAAAAAAAACTCCAAGAAAGGAAAGTTTTATCGATGAGCCAGCGAGAGTCCTCAATGTTTCAAAGGCGGCGGGGATCAAAAGAAAAAGGAAATAGCCGAAAATCAGAGGGTGAAAAAAAAACCAAGAAAATGAACTTTTATAGTACATAGAGGATGACATGCGGGTCCCATGAGCCAGCAGGTTTTTCAACGTTTCAAACGTGGCATGAGATCGAAAGAAAAAGGCAAGTGACCAAATATCAGGATCCAAAAATAATTCAAGAAAAGAAACTTGATTGTACATAGAGTATGACATGCGGGTCCCATTTAGCGGCGACGGTATCACCGTTTGAGAGGCGGCAGGGGATCGAAAGAAAAAGGCAAGTGACCAAATATGAGGTGCCAAAAAAAATCGAAGAAAAGAAAGTTTTATTGTACATAGAGGATGACATGTGGGTCCCATGAGCCAGCAGGTTTTTCAACATTTCAAACGTGGCATGAGATCGAAAGAAAAAGGCAAGTGACCAAATATCAGGAGCCAAAAATAATTCAAGAAAAGAAACTTGATTGTACATAGAGGATGGCATGCGGGTCCCATTTAGCAAGCGGTATCACCGTTTGAGAGGCTGCACGGGATCGAAAGAAAAAGGCAAGTGACCAAATATCGGGAGCCAAAAATAATCTAAGAAAAGAAATTTTCTTGTACATAGAGGATGACATGCGGGTCCCATTTTGCGGCAGCGGTCTCAACGTTTCCAAGGCGGCACGGGACCAAAAGAAAAATGAAGTAGCCGAGAAATCAGGGGTGAAAAAATCCAAAAAAAGAACGATTTCAATTGGGCTGCATGTGGACATCTGGGCATTCGAACTATCCTGCTGGGCCTTTTGACTCGTACAATTTCAGCCCACTCCAAAACAGGATAGTTCGGATTTTTCTAAAAAAACAGGAAAGTCCTATGCTTCGCAAAAACAAAAACAAGGAGATTCAGCATATAAATTTGTTTATGTAAAAATAAAGATTTAATTTATCCGTTGAAATAGCTCAGAGCGCAATACACTGTTTATTGTACGCAAAATAATCAAGATATCACATGTTTCTTGTACGGGGAGGCTGACATCGGGGACCCATGAGCCAGCAGCGTCGTTTTAAAGGCGGCAGGGGATGGAAAGAAAAAATAAACCAAAAATCTGTTGGTAAAAAATTCAAGAAAAGAAACATTTTCGTTCTGAGAGGATGACATGCGGGACCCATGAGGCAGCAGCATCCTCAGCGTTTATTGTTCATAGAGGCTGACATGTGGGACCCGTGAGCCAGCAGCGTCCTCAATGTTTTAAAGGCGGCAGGATATCGAAAGAAAAAATAAGCCAAAAATCATTTGGTAAACAATATCCAAGAAAAGAAACATTTACCGTTCTGAGAGGATGACATGCGGGACCCATGAGGCAGCAGCTTCCTCAACGATTCCAAGCCGGCAGGGGATCAAACGAAAAAAAGGAAATATCCAGAAATTAATTAGGGGTTCAAAAAAATCCATCAAAGGAAACTTTTATTGTTCATAGAGGATGACTTGTGGGACCGACCTGCCAACAGCGTCCTCATCGTTTCAAAGGGGCAGGAGATCAAAAGAAAAAGGCAAATAGCCAGAAATTAGGGGTCAAAAATAACTCCAAGAAAGGAAACTTTTATTGTTCGTAGAGGATGACATGCGGGACCCATGAGCCAGCAGCTTACTCAACCGTTTCAAAGGCGGCATGAGATCGAAAGAAAAAGGCAAGTGACAAAATATCAGGAGCAAAAGATAATCCAAGAAAAGAAACTTTATTGTACATAGAGGATGACATGCGGGTCCCATTTTGTAGCAGCGGTCTCAATGTTTGTAATGCGGCTTGAGATCAAAAGAAAAAGAAAGTAGCTAGTAATTAGGGGGTGAAAAAAAATCCAAGAAAAGAAAGTTGATGGACATAGAGGATGACATGCGGGTCCCTTGAGCCAACAGCTTACTCAACGTTTCAAAGGGGGCAGGGGATCAAAAGAAAAAGGCAAGCCAAAAATCAGAGGGTGAAAAAAAATCCAACAAAGGAAACTTTTATAGCACATAGAGGATGACATGCGGGTCCCATGAGCCAGCAGGTTCCTCAACGTTTCAAACGTGGCATGAGATCGAAATAAAAAGGCAAGTGCCCAAATATGAGGTGCCAAAAAAAACTCCAAGAAAAGAAAGTTGATTGCTCATAGAGGATGACATGCGGGTCCCATTTAGCTGCAGCGGTCTCACTGTTTGAGAGGCGGCAGGGGATCGAAAGAAAAAGGCAAGTGAACGAATATGAGGTGCCAAAAATAATCCAAGAAAAGAAAGTTTTATAGTACATAGAGGATGACATGCGGGTTCCATTTAGCAGCAGCGGTATCACCGTTTGAGAGGCGGCAGGGGATCAAAAGAAAAAAGAAATTGCCAAAAATCAGAGGGTGAAAAAAAACCAAGAAAATGAACTTTTATAGTACATAGAGGATGACATGCGGGTCCCATGAGCCTGCAGGTTCCTCAACGTTTCAAACGTGGCATGAGATCGAAAGAAAAAGGCAAGTGAAAAAATATCAGGAGCCAAAAATAATTCAAGAAAAGAAAGTTTTATAGTACATAGAGGATGACATGCGGGTCCCATTTAGCAGCAGCGGTATCACCGTTTGAGAGGCGGCGAGGATCGAAAGAAAAAGGCAAGTGAAAAAATATGATGAGCCAAAAATAATTCAAGAAAAGAAAGTTTTATAGTACATAGAGGATGACATGCGGGTCCCATTTAGCAGCAGCGGTATCACCGTTTGAGAGGCGGCAGGGGATCGAAAGAAAAAGGTAAGTGACCAAATATGAGGTGCCAAAAATAATTCAAGAAAAGAAAGTTTTATAGTACATAGAGGATGACATGTGGGTCCCAGTTAGCAGCAGCGGTATCACCATTTGAGAGGCGGCAGGGGATCGAAAGAAAAAGGCAAGTGACCAAATTTGAGGTGCCAAAAAAAACTCCAAGAAAAGAAAGTTGATTGCACATAGAGGATGACATGCGGGTCCCATTTAGCAGCAGCGGTCTCAACGTTTCCAAGGCGGCAAGGGATCAAAAGAAAAAGGAAGTAGCCAGAAATAAGGGGGTCAAAAAAATCCAAGAATAGAAAGAATTTTGGTTCATAGAGGATGACATGCGGGACCCATGATCCTGCATCGTAAACGGCTCGATCGGAGAACGTTGAACGAGATGGCGCGATCTAGAAAAAAAACAATGCCAGAGAGGCTGCCATCTGGGCCCTACATCCCTCGGCGGTGCGGATTTGCGTTGACTTGGCCGGCGAACCTGAGATTTCGAGATGCACCACGTCCCGGGCCACCATACGTGACGTTTTGGCCGCTTTCATCGGGCTAGGTGGCCTCAAAAACGAGAAAAAAAAAGTTTTGACATGCACCACGGAGGGACCCAAAATCGTCGGCCATGGTACACCAGCAACCACGGTGCGACTTCAACTTCGTCGGCCATGGCAACTTTTCTTGTAGTGAAGGAAGCTCACATGGGAGGGGGATATCTGGCTCGACATGAACATGTTCGGGGCAATATCCCCCCCCCCCCCACACACACACACACAAATACACAAGGATTTTGCCACCCAGCAATAGGGGGCGGTGATTGGGGCAGAAGTTTAACCCCGAAAACTTCAAGTTTGCGAGGGGGTAGGTGGAATGTTCAGTCTGCTCGTCAACTAACTGATGGCGTGTAACTCACACGTTCGTTGGGAACCCCAAGAGGAAGGTATGATGCGCACAGCAGCAAGTTTTCCCTCAGAAAGAAACCAAGGTTTATCGAACCAGGAGGAGCCAAGAAGCACGTTGAAGGTTGATGGCGGCGGGATGTAGTGCGGCGCAACACCAGGGATTCCGGCGCCAACGTGGAACCTGCACAACACAACCAAAGTACTTTGCCCCAACGAAACAGTGAGGTTGTCAATCTCACCGGCTTGCTGTAACAAAGGATTAACCGTATTGTGTGGAAGATGATTGTTTGCAGAAAACAGTAGAACAAGTATTGCAGTAGATTGTATTTCAGTATAGAGAATTGGACCGGGGTCCACAGTTCACTAGAGGTGTCTCTCCCATAAGATAAACAGCATGTTGGGTGAACAAATTACAGTTGGGCAATTGACAAATAAAGAGGGCATGACCATGCACATACATATTATGATGAGTATAGTGAGATTTAATTGGGCATTACGACAAAGTACATAGACCGCCATCCAACTGCATCTATGCCTAAAAAGTCCACCTTCAGGTTATCATCCGAACCCCCTCCAGTATTAAGTTGCAAAGCAACAGACAATTGCATTAAGTATGGTGCGTAATGTAATCAACAACTACATCCTTAGACATAGCATCAATGTTTTATCCCTAGTGGCAACAGCACAACACAACCTTAGAACTTTACATCCTTTGTCCCGGTGTCAATGCGAGGCATGAACCCACTATCGAGCATAAATACTCCCTCTTGGAGTTACAAGCATCTACTTGGCCAGAGCATCTACTAGTAACGGAGAGCATGCAAGATCATAAACAACACATAGACATAACTTTGATAATCAACATAACAAGTATTCTCTATTCATCGGATCCCAACAAACGCAACATATAGAATTACAGATAGATGATCTTGATCATGTTAGGCAGCTCACAAGATCCGACAATGATAGCACAATGGGGAGAAGACAACCATCTAGCTACTGCTATGGACCCATAGTCCAGGGGTAGACTACTCACACATCACTCCGGAGGCGACCATGGCGGCGTAGAGTCCTCCGGGAGATGATTCCCCTCTCCGGCAGGGTGCGGAGGCGATCTCCTGGATCCCCGAGATGGGATCGGCGGCGGCGGCGTCTCTGGAAGGTTTTCCGTATCGTGGCTCTCCGTCTTGGGGTTTCGCAACGGAGGCTTTAAGTAGGCGGAAGGGCAGGTCGGGGAGGCGGCACGTGGGCCCCACCCCACCGGGCCGCGCGGCCAAGGGGGGGGGCCGCACCGCCCTAGGGTGTGGCCCCACTTCGTCTCCTCTTCGGACTTCTGGAAGCTTCGTGGCAAAATAGGACCCTGGGCGTTGATTTCGTCCAATTCCGAGAATATTTTGTTACTAGGATTTCTGAAACCAAAAACAGCAGAAAACAAAGAAGCGGCACTTCGGCATCTTGTTAATAGGTTAGTTCCAGAAAATGCACGAATATGACATAAAGTGTGCATAAAACATGTAGATAACATCAATAATGTGGCATGGAACATAAGAAATTATCGATACGTCGGAGACGTATCAGCATCCCCAAGCTTAGTTCTGCTCGTCCCGAGCAGGTAAAACGATAACACAGATAATTTCTGGAGTGACATGCCATCATAACCTTGATCATACTATTTGTAAAGCATATGTAGTGAATGCAGCGATCAAAACAATGTATATGACATGAGTAAACAAGTGAATCATATAGCAAAGACTTTTCATGAATAGCACTTCAAGACAAGCATCAATAAGTCTTGCATAAGAGTTAACTCATAAAGCAATAATTCAAAGTAAAGGCATTGAAGCAACACAAAGGAAGATTAAGTTTCAGCGGTTGCTTTCAACTTGTAACATGTATATCTCATGGATATTGTCAACATAGAGTAATATAATAAGTGCAATAAGCAAGTATGTAGGAATCAATGCACAGTTCACACAAGTGTTTGCTTCTTGAGGTGGAGAGAAATAGGTGAACTGACTCAACATTGAAAGTAAAAGAATGGTCCTCCATAGAGGAAAAGCATCGATTGCTATATTTGTGCTAGAGCTTTGATTTTGAAATCATGAAACAATTTTGTCAACGGTAGTAATAAAGCATATGTATCATGTAAATTATATCTTACAAGTTGCAAGCCTCATGCATAGTGTACTAATAGTGCCTGCACCTTGTCCTAATTAGCTTGGACTACCGGATCATCGCAATGCACATGTTTTAACCAAGTGTCACAAAGGGGTACATCTATGCCGCCTGTACAAAGGTCTAAGGAGAAAGCTCGCATTGGATTTCTCGCTATTGATTATTCTCAACTTAGACATCCATACCGGGACAACATAGACAACAGATAATGGACTCCTCTTTTATGCATAAGCATGTAACAACAATTAATAATTTTCTCATATGAGATTGAGGATATTTGTCCAAAACTGAAACTTCCACCATGGATCATGGCTTTAGTTAGCGGCCCAATGTTCTTTTCTAACAATATGCATGCTTAACCATAAGGTGGTAGATCTCTCTTACTTCAGACAAGACGAACATGCATAGCAACTCACATGAAATTCAACAAGAGTAGTTGATGGCGTCCCCAGTGAACATGGTTATCGCACAACAAGCAACTTAATAAGAGATAAAGTGCATAATTACATATTCAATACCACAATAGTTTTTAAGCTATTTGTCCCATGAGCTATATATTGCAAAGGTGAATGATGGAATTTTAAAGGTAGCACTCAAGCAATTTACTTTGGAATGGCGGGAAATACCATGTAATAGGTAGGTATGGTGGACACAAATGGCATAGTGGTTGGCTCAAGTATTTTGGATGCATGAGAAGTATTCCCTCTCGATACAAGGTTTTAGGCTAGCAAGGCTTATTTGAAACAAACACAAGGATGAACCGGTGCAGCAAAACTCACATAAAAGACATATTGTAAACATTATAAGAATCTACACCGTCTTCCTTGTTGTTCAAACTCAATACTAGAAATTATCTAGACCTTAGAGAAACCAAATATGCAAACCAAATTTTAGCATGCTCTATGTATTTCTTCATTAATGGGTGCAAAGCATATGATGCAAGAGCTTAAACATGAGCACAACAATTGCCAAGTATCATATTACCCAAGATATTTATAGCAATTACTACATGTATCATTTTCCAATTCCAACCATATAACAATTTAACGAAGAAGAAACTTCGCCATGAATACTATGAGTAGAAACTAAGGACATACTTGTCCATATGCTACAGCGGAGCGTGTCTCTCTCCCATAAAGTGAATGCTAGGATCCATTTTATTCAAACAAAAAAAAAACAAAAACAAACCGACGCTCCAAGCAAAGCACATAAGATGTGATGGAATAAAAATATAGTTTCAGGGGAGGAACCTGATAATGTTGTCGATGAAGAAGGGGATGCCTTGGGCATCCCCAAGCTTAGACGCTTGAGTCTTCTTAGTATATGCAGGGGTGAACCACCGGGGCATCCCCAAGCTTAGAGCTTTCACTCTCCTTGATCATGTTGCATCATACTCCTCTCTTGATCCTTGAAAACTTCCTCCACACCAAACTTAGAACAACTCATTAGAGGGTTAGCGACAATAAAAATTAACATATTCAGAGGTGACACAATCATTCTTAACACTTCTGGACATTGCATAAAGCTACTGGACATTAATGGATCAAAGAAATTCATCCAACATAGCAAAAGAGGCAATGCGAAATAAAAGGCAGAATCTGTCAAAACAGAACAGTTCGTATTGACGAATTTTATTAGGCCACCAGACTTGCTCAAATGAAAATGCTCAAATTGAATGAAAGTTGCGTACATATCTGAGGATCATGCACGTAAATTGGCTTAATTTTATGAGCTACCTACAGGGAGGTAGACCCAGATTCGTGACAGCAAAGAAATCTGGAACTGCGCAGTAATCCAAATCTAGTACTTACTTTTCTATCAACGGCTTTACTTGGCACAACAAAACACTAAACTAAGATAAGGAGAGGTTGCTACAGTAGTAAACAACTTCCAAGACACAAAATAAAAACAAAGTACTGTAGGTAAAAACCATGGGTTGTCTCCCATAAGCGCTTTTCTTTAACGCCTTTCAGCTAGGCGCAGAAAGTGTGTATCAAGTATTATCAAGAGACGAAGTGTCAACATCATAATTTGTTCTCATAATAGAATCAAAAGGTAACTTCATTCTCTTTCTAGGGAAGTGTTCCATACCTTTCTTGAGAGGAAATTGATATTTTATATTACCTTCCTTCATATCAATGATAGCACCAACAGTTCGAAGAAAAGGTCTTCCCAATATAATGGGACAAGATGCATTGCATTCAATATCCAAGACAACAAAATCAACGGGGACAAGGTTATTGTTAATGGTAATGCGAACATTATCAACTTTCCCCAAAGGTTTCTTTGTAGAATGATCAGCAAGATTAACATCCAAATAACAATTTTTCAGCGGTGGCAAGTCAAGCATATTATAAATTTTCTTAGGCATAACGGAAATACTTGCACCAAGATCACATAAAGCATTACAATCAAAATATTTAACCTTCATCTTAATGATGGGCTCCCAACCATCCTCTAGCTTTCTAGGAATAGAGGCTTCGCGCTCTAATTTCTCTTCTCTAGCTTTTATGAGAGCATTTGTAATATGTTGCGTGAAAGCCAAATTTATAGCACTAGCATTAGGACTTTTAGCAAGTTTTTGCAAGAACTTTATAACTTCAGAGATGTGGCAATCATCAAAATTCAAACCATTATAATCTAAAGCAATGGGATCATCATCCCCAATGTTGGAAAAAATTTCAGCAGTTTTATCACAGGCAGTTTCAGCAATTTTAGCAGTTGCAGGCAGTTTCTCGCGCTTTGCATTAGAAGTGGAAACATTGCTAACACCAATTATTTTATTATTAATAGTAGGAGGTGCAGCAACATGTGTAGCATTATCATTACTAGTGGTGGTAATAGTCCAAACTTTAGCTACATTCTTCTCTTTAGCTAGTTTTTCATTTTCTTCTCTATCCCACCTAGCACGCAGTTCAGCCATTAATCTTATATTCTCATTAATTCTAACTTGGATGGCATTTGCTGTAGTAACAATTTTATTATGATGATTCTCATTAGGCATAACTTTCGATTTCAAAAGATCAACATCAGCAGCAAGACTATCGACTTTAGAAGCAAGTATATCAATTTTCCCAAGCTTTTCTTCAACAGATTTGTTAAAAGCAGTTTGTGTACTAATAAATTCTTTAAGCATAGCTTCAAGTCCAGGGGGTGAACTCCTATTATTGTTGTAAGAATTCCCATAAGAATTACCATAGCCGTTGCCATTATTATAAGGATATGGCCTATAGTTGTTACTAGAATTGTTCCGGTAAGCATTGTTGTTGAAATTATTATTTTTAATGAAGTTTACATCAACATGTTCTTCTTGTGCAACCAATGAAGCTAACGGAACATTATTAGGATCAATATTAGTCCTATCATTCACAAGCATAGACATAATAGCATCAATCTTATCACTCAAGGAAGAGGTTTCTTCGACAGAATTTACCTTCCTACCTTGTGGAGCTCTTTCCGTGTGCCATTCAGAGTAATTGATCATCATATTATCAAGAAGCTTTGTTGCTTCACCCAGAGTGATGGACATAAAGGTACCTCCAGCAGCTGAATCCAATAAATTCCGCGAAGAAAAATTTAGTCCTGCATAGAAGGTTTGGATGATCATCCAAGTAGTCAGTCCATGGGTTGGGCAATTTTTAACCAGAGATTTAATTCTTTCCCAAGCTTGAGCAACATGTTCAGTATCTAATTATTTAAAATTCATTATGCTACTCCTCAAAGATATAATTTTAGCAGGGGGATAATATCTACCGATAAAAGCATCCTTGCATTTAGCCCATGAATCAATACTATTCTTAGGCAAAGATAGCAACCAATCTTTAGCTCTTCCTCTTAATGAGAAAGGGAACAATTTTAATTTTATAATGTCACCATCTACATCTTTATATTTTTGCATTTCACATAGTTCAACAAAATTATTAAGATGGGCAGCAGCATCATCAGAACTAACACCAGAAAATTGCTCTCGCATAACAAGATTTAGTAAAGCAGGTTTAATTTCAAAGAATTCTGCTGTAGTAGCAGGTGGAGCAATAGGTGTGCATAAGAAATCATTATTATTTGTGGTTGTGAAGTCACACAACTTAGTGTTTTCAGGGTTGGCCATTTTAGCAACAGTAATAAAGCAAACTAGATAAAGTAAATGCGAGTAACTAATTTTTTTTTGTGTTTTTGATATAGCAAACAAGATAGCAAATAAAGTAAAACTAGCAACTAAATTTTTTGTATTTTGATTTAGTGCAGCAAACAAAGTAGTAAATAAAACTAAGCAAGACAAAAACAAAGTAAAGAGATTGAGAAGTGGAGACTCCCCTTGCAGCGTGTCTTGATCTCCCCGGCAACGGCGCCAGAAAAAGAGCTTGATGGCGTGTAACTCACACGTTCGTTGGGAACCCCAAGAGGAAGGTATGATGCGCACAGCAGCAAGTTTTCCCTCAGAAAGAAACCAAGGTTTATCGAACCAGGAGGAGCCAAGAAGCACGTTGAAGGTTGATGGCGGCGGGATGTAGTGCGGCGCAACACCAGGGATTCCGGCGCCAACGTGGAACCTGCACAACACAACCAAAGTACTTTGCCCCAACGAAATAGTGAGGTTGTCAATCTCACCGGCTTGCTGTAACAAAGGATTAACCGTATTGTGTGGAAGATGATTGTTTGCAGAAAACAGTAGAACAAGTATTGCAGTAGATTGTATTTCAGTATAGAGAATTGGACCGGGGTCCACAGTTCACTAGAGGTGTCTCTCCCATAAGATAAACAGCATGTTGGGTGAACAAATTACAGTTGGGCAATTGACAAATAAAGAGGGCATGACCATGCACATACATATTATGATGAGTATAGTGAGATTTAATTGGGCATTACGACAAAGTACATAGACCGCCATCCAACTGCATCTATGCCTAAAAAGTCCACCTTCAGGTTATCATCCGAACCCCCTCCAGTATTAAGTTGCAAAGCAACAGACAATTGCATTAAGTATGGTGCGTAATGTAATCAACAACTACATCCTTAGACATAGCATCAATGTTTTATCCCTAGTGGCAACAGCACAACACAACCTTAGAACTTTCATCCTTGTCCCAGGTGTCAATGCAGGCATGAACCCACTATCGAGCATAAATACTCCCTCTTGGAGTTACAAGCATCTACTTGGCCAGAGCATCTACTAGTAACGGAGAGCATGCAAGATCATAAACAACACATAGACATAACTTTGATAATCAACATAACAAGTATTCTCTATTCATCGGATCCCAACAAACGCAACATATAGAATTACAGATAGATGATCTTGATCATGTTAGGCAGCTCACAAGATCCGACAATGATAGCACAATGGGGAGAAGACAACCATCTAGCTACTGCTATGGACCCATAGTCCAGGGGTAGACTACTCACACATCACTCCGGAGGCGACCATGGCGGCGTAGAGTCCTCCGGGAGATGATTCCCCTCTCCGGCAGGGTGCCGGAGGCGATCTCCTGGATCCCCCGAGATGGGATCGGCGGCGGCGGCGTCTCTGGAAGGTTTTCCGTATCGTGGCTCTCCGTACTGGGGGTTTCGCAACGGAGGCTTTAAGTAGGCGGAAGGGCAGGTCAGGAGGCGGCATGAGGGCCCCACACCACATGGCCGCGCGGCCAAGGGGGGGGCCACGCCGCCCTAGGGTCTGGGCACCTCGTGGCCCCACTTCGTCTCCTCTTCGGACTTCTGGAAGCTTCGTGGCAAAATAGGACCCTGGGCGTTGATTTCGTCCAATTCCGAGAATATTTCGTTACTAGGATTTCTGAAACCAAAAACAGCAGAAAACAGCAACTGGCACTTCGGCATCTTGTTAATAGGTTAGTTCCAGAAAATGCACGAATATGACATAAAGTGTGCATAAAACATGTAGATAACATCAATAATGTGGCATGGAACATAAGAAATTATCGATACGTCGGAGACGTATCACTAACCAAGGCCTAGAATATCCGCCCCATCCCCCATAGTATCCGGCCCTACTTACGTGTAATATCCCGGGGGGTGGGGGGTCAACAGGTGCAACTGGTAGATTCTTGTATGGCCTATATAAAGGCTTCTTCTTCTCAACCAGATCTATCCGTTGAAGACTCGCTCTCCTCCATTTTTGTTGAGCTTAAGCTTCGTGGATAACCCTCTCTATCCAATCAATCAACCTAATACTTTGGGAATCAAAGGATGAGGGTCCGATCTACCTATCTACCGAAGAAATTTCCAATTCGATCCCCCAACTATTCCTTAGTGGAACTTGTAACCCTAGAGCCCCTTGGTGGAGATCCTTGTTGAGTGGTCACCATGAGGCATTTCTTGGTTTGTTCTCCTAGTACTTGGTGATGTCGGGAGCCTCCAATTCATTCGTGGAGTCATGCCCCAACCTTGTGTGAAGGCCTTGCCACCTCAACCAGTAAATCTTAGTGGAGAAGTGGGTTCACCTTGGTGGTGGACTCACCGGAGAAGAAGGGGACGCATGTGTAGCGGTAGGTGGCCTTGGTGGTGCCCGCCTCTCAAACGTATATGTACTTCCCTTAGGAAGGAACTACGTGAAACAAATCTTTATCTGTTGTATCCGCTTGGTTGTATCGTTCCCTTCACCCTTGCCATGTTACTTGTTTTCCATTACTTGTTCCTTATTGGTGTTTACTTCGTGCTTTGCATCGTTTAGGATTCACCACTATTGAATTCATCCACCTTTATTACCTTGCACAATCCTAAAAACTAAAAAAAAGTATAAAAACTGAGTAGAGTCTATTCACCCCCTCTAGTCGCTCAAACTACCCGTTCAATTTGTATTGGCTCTTATTCGGGCCTAAGATAATGGGCGAAGAAAATGATAAGGATAAGGGTAGTGACACCTTACCCAAGGCAGCTCATTCCGGCCAATTTGGATGACCTCGAGAAATTGAGTCATCCATTATGGCCAAAAGCAATCTATGCTTGTGGGATTCTTGCCATTCAAGAAATTCCATCTCCTAGTTCTAGAGCCTCTCCCAAGAATTCTTGTGCTCCAATTCCACTCATTGAGTATGTCCCTGCAAAGGGCAAACCTCTCGAGAAGAATAAGGAGGGCACCGACACATCAACTTCCATGAAGAAGGAAGATCCTAAGAAAAAGAAGGATTCAAAGGTTAACCATGCGGTGCCTCTAGAAAATTACTATGCTTCGAACCATAGTATTAAAAACCGGACCGGTTCTGTGGTTTGACCAGAAAAAACTTGAACATACCACTCACCGGTTTTATAAGATGCACCGGTATAAATAGAAAAAACCGGTTAAATTTTTTTTACAAGAGAAATAAAACTCTAGGCCTTCAGCTAGGAAGAAATAGTACCACAGAACACCAAATACCATTTGGACTCACCATGTTTTGTGATTACATATTAAAATATACTCTATGTATGCCTTTTACAGTCATTTTATTTTGGAATTGGCTTAAATTTTAATTAAAAATTATGGCTTTTTTATCACCATCGAACCAAGATGAACCTGTGGTCCGACCAGCGAACCAGTGAACCAATCGCCTTATCGGTTCACTCACCGGTACGGTATTTTGAACTATGCTTCGAACCCTCCTATACTCGTGCCACATATAGTCTCACAAGGGCCTCCACCTACTCTTGATGCATCAAGTTTTGCAATGATTTTCCAATTTCCCAATTTGGAAGTTAAATGATTTGTCAGTCTGACATTTGCAATGCGAAATTAGGAAATCTAGAATCCAAATTAACGAGCTCTAGTATGTAACCTACATGCGCATGCATTTTAGCTCTAGCGACCTCCGGCCGCTTGCCGGAGAAAGCTAAATAAATGGTGGTTACCGCCGAACCCTAATCGCTACCGAAATCTAGGAGATTGGAGACTTACCGTGGAGAAAGAAATCGGCCGCTCCTGTCGGCGGAGGAACGCTCCGAGACCTGGAATGATCCGCCCAAGTCCGGGAAGAAGAGGCGCGAGCGTTGGAGGCGGCCGCCGGAGGGGGTGAAAAACGCCAACCAAATTAGCGAGCATAGGTGAAAGAGCATGGAGCCCCCATGTGTGGTTTTGGTAATTAATGGCAATCCCTATGAACTAATGGTTGCATTACGTTATATTTGTAGGAGTTGTCCATAGGCAATGCTTGAACCATATGTTGGATTCAAAGTTGCAATAAGATGAAATGAGGTGCAAGTTCAAGATAAGCCAACTCGGAGAGATCATATGATTGAAGCTTGCCATTCATATTGTGCTCATGGATATGTGAAGATGCACTGAAGAAGAATCTCTCCCATAGTGAATTATGGGGGAGCAATCCGCAATACTTCATCAAGCAAGCACAATCAAGAAAGGCGTTCCATCTTGTTCGGTCAAGATCGTCGTCATCGAGCTCAAGTGGAATGCGCAAAGTTAAGGTTTGCTCTTGATAGGGTTTCTTTCTTATCGGTCTCATGGTTTAGTTGGGAGGTTGGTTTATAGGCTAGGTGTCGTACTATCAAAGGGATCTCGAGTGAGTAACTCGATCGTATCGTTCGGAGTGCGGTCAAATCTTTGCATCATATTTCTTGGTTGCTATTTGGATCTTATCCATGTGGTGTTTTAGTGCTTGTGGTTATTTCCATGACAAACTCTAGTTCATCCAAAACGGATTTCACGTATATCACTTGTTGCGTTTTTGAGTTGGGTAATTTTCTCGGTTTCTTGTATTGAGGAGTTGTCCCTCTAAAATTCATAGAAAATCATCCCCCACTAGTTTCCATATTTTCAAAAAAATTGGTTTCACTCCATTCGGATCTCCCAATCTTAAGTTCTTGATTTTACAAGATTGCCATATTTGGTTCAAATAGAAAAATAGAGGAGTTTAGGCTGGCAGGTAGTACCGCCCTAGCTGGGCCGGTACCACCACCGAGCCCAGCCCGACACTACCACACTGGGTACCGCCAAGGGTACCGGTGAATGGGAATTGCTCCTAATAACCATGCGTCGCGCGGCTAGTACCGTGGCCGGTACCATGGCCGGTGGTACCGCCCGACATTGCCAATGGTACCGGCCTCTTCTCGCCCGCGCGGCCACGCCTCGCACGCCTCCTCCCTGCTGCCACGTTGACCACGGCCGGTAGTACCGGCCCAACCTCGGCGGTACTACCGGCCAAAGCAGGCCAGCCCCAATGGGCAGAAATCGGCCAGCACTTTTTTAAGGCATCTTCCTCTACCTTTTGTTGTTGCTTCTTCTTCCTATCTCTCAAGGTCCCCACCATTGTTGTTGACCTCTTTGAGCTTGTGATCTTTCTCCCCATCCCATGATTCTTGCATCTATTTGAAAGAAAGATTGGGGAGATCTAGATCCACATTTTGACCAAACAAAATCACCTCTTTGTGAGGAATTTCTTGGGATCTAGATCTTGGAGAATTTGGTGTTCTCCTCTTTGTTCTTCCTCTCATATTCCCTTAATAGCTTTAGTAGCTTTGTTGGAATTTGAGAGTGAAGGATTGGAGCATCTTTGTGGTGTTCTTGCCATTGCATTTGCTGCATCGATTTGACTTCTCCGCATTGATATGTGGAGGTGAAAGTTCGCGAGATAATCACTTCGGTAGCTTGTTCCCAGAGCTTGTTCCTCTTCGGTCTTTGGACCCTAGACGGCTTAGTGGTATTTGTGGTGTTCTTGGGGACTCCAATTAAGTTGTGGATATTCTTCAAGGGCAAGGCCTTTGTGGCGATTTCTTGGGAGCCTCCAATTAAGTTGTGGAGATAGCCCCAAGCTTTCTGCGGGTTTGATGACCACCCTAAGGTTCCATAGTGGATCGAGGACATCCCTTTTGGTGGGAATTCTCGAGGAGAATACAGTGAGGCCTTCGTGTCATTTGGAGTGACTTGTCCTCCAAACCGCTCCAACGGAGAGTAGCACTCTCAAGAGTGTGAACTTCGGGATACATCGTCATCTCTGCGTCACCTCGGTTATTCCTATACCCGAGATATTTACTTATGCACTTTACTTTGTGATAGTCTTCGTGCTTGAAGTTATATATCTTGCTATCACATAGTTGCTTATCTTTCTTAGCATAAGTTGTTTGTGCACATAGGTGAACCCTAGTTATATAGGTTTTATGCTTGACAAATTAAACGCTATTTTTATTCCGTATTTGTTAAGTCATATTCGTAAAAGTTTTAAACCGCCTATTCACCCCCCCCCCCTCTAGGCGGCATCCGTGTCCTTTCAATTGGTATCAGAGCTCGGTCTCTCATTTTGGGCTTCACCGTCTTGAGAGTAAAGATGTCGGCTAGAGGTTTAGTGCTCGATCACACTTTTATGTTCGATGGCATAAATTATGATGTTTGGAAAATTCGCATGATTAGTCATTTACGGGCCATTTACCCTCATATGGAGCAAATTTTAGATATAGGTTTTTCTCCTACAATGGATTCCCAAAATCTATATTTAGAGGATGAGAAAAATTTATATCTCAATGCTCTAGCTTCTAATGTGCTTGGTCATGCTTTGAGCAATGTAGAGACTTTTGCAATCTTGCCTTTCCGGAGCGCTCACGATTTATGGACAAAGCTTCAAGAAAAATATGATGTGCTCAACATTATTGAGGATGGTTGTATTCCCTCCACTTCCGCCCGTGATGAACTTTCGTCCACTTCACCATGGTGTTGCAAGACACAAGGAAATGCCAAGGTGAGTAGTGATGACCATTGCAATGTTGATGGTGAGCCTATTCTTGATGATCCTTCATCTCTATCTCATTGCAATGCTTCATCTTTGGACTTAAACACATCTAGCACTATAAATGATTCACATGCTTGTGTTGATAGTCCTTGCATACCATGTGTTAAATGCTCATCTAAATGCCATGGTGATATGCTTGGTATTTCTTGTCGCCATAATATAAATACTTCTATTTCCTCTAGTATTTGTGTATCTAACAATGTAGAGGAAACCGAAGAATCCATTGGCAATGACAAGATCTTGAATGGAGCTTCAAGTAGCTCTTCTTCTCCATCATCTCAAGTTTCTCATATATGCCTTATGGCTAATATTTCTCATAATGATGAAGATGAAGTACATGAAGAAGAAGAGGAATTGATTGCCTCTTTACATGACAAGGGTGAGGTTGTTCGTCGTGCTCTTTGCAAAAATAAAATTGCTTGCTCTAAATTTGTTGAAATCTTAGTTTTTGCTATTGAGAGCCAAAAACTTATTGAGATGCATGATAACACCATATTAAAAATGGGTGCTCTTGAACGTGAGTATGCTGATGAAATAGGTTCTCTAAGATGAACTTGAAGAAGAATAAACAACCGAAGAATCTCTTGAGGAGACATTTTCTCTAGAATTGTCTAGAATAAAGGAAAACCATGATAGAGATCTTGAAGTGGCAAATAATCTAAAGCTAAAAAATGATAAGCTTGTGTTTGTTAATGTTAAACTCCTTAAGGATTTTTAGGAACTAAAAAATGGCTCTAGGGTCACTGAGAGTGCGCTCACCAAACTCACTGAGTCACATGAGAAACTTAAAGCTTCATATCTAAAAGAGCATGCCAACTTGCCTTCTGCTATTATTAATGATGATGCTTGTGCTACTACCTCTACATCTTGTGAAGCAGCCATTTTGATGGAGAATGTTGAGCTAAGGGCTCAACTTCAATTGCTAACTAGCAAGTATGGGATTTTGGAAGAAAGTCATGGAAAGCTCTCTACCTCCCATGATAAACTTCAAGTGTCCCATGAGAAGCTAAAGTTAGCTCATGAGGCTATCATGTCAAAGGTAACATCTTGTGAGCGTCATGTGGATACTAGCACTAATTCTCAAAATTCTATATTGCCATGTGGTAGTCCTATTAATTCATCTACTCATAGTAGTGCAAAATTTTGTGATGAATTATCTTCCTTGCCTTGTTGCTCTAACAATAAAGTCTCTACTTTCTCTAGTATTTGTGTTGTTACTAACCATGTAGATGAAATTAAAGAGCTCAAGGCTTAATTAAGTCACTTCTTTGAAGAAAGACTCGAAAAGGGGCCATGAAGGGAAAATCAAACTTGACAAGATGTTGAGTGTGCAACAATCCCCAATGACAAGAGTGGACTTGGATTTATCTCCAACAACAAGAAGAAGTCCAAAATCTCCAAGAACAAGAAGGGCCAAGTACAAGTCCAAGATCCAACCAAGATTACTTGCTTCAAGTGCAAAATTGAAGGGCATCATGTTAGATCTTGCCCATTGAAGAAGAAGCCTCTTAGTGAGAAGCAAGGAGGGAAGCGGCCTCAAGTTCAAGGCCATGCCCAACCTCGAGTTGAAGAAAGGTTACTTCCCATGAAGAGTCAACCTAACGCTCCCATTGTGAAGATATCAAGTGAGAAGAAGGAGAATAGAATAACTTGCTACATATGCCGTGAGAAGGGCCACATCTCCTCATTTTGCACTATTGGTACCTCATGCAACCCTATCATAATGAATGATGTTTATTCTCTTCGTAAGGATGGGGTTGGCAATGTGTTTTCCAAATATGTTGGTGCTCAAGGTGGTGTCAAGAAAAGAACCATTTGGGTTGCGAAGCCTATTGTGACTAACTTCTTAGGACCCAACTTGGTTGGGGACCAACAAGCTACAACTTGATCAATAGGTGATGATGGAGGGCATTGGAGACTTGGCTACATCATGAAGAATTAAGGGACCTTCATAATTTATATTCTCTCAAGCCAAGTCATTTGGATTATCTCATTTGTATCATATATCCAATGTTCCTCCTTGCGGTAACATGTACTCAACTTATTTACATTGAAAGTTACTCGCCCCTTTTACATGTGTTGGTTTTGTACCTTGCATGTGCTTGTATATGTTGTGCTTCCTACTTGACTTATCTTGAGAAATCAAGTCTATAGATGTTAGGTTTTGCACCATGTATTTGTGTTTGTGTTGGGGCCTATTTGCATCTTGTTGGACATTAGTATTGATATTGTAAATTTGAGGTTGTGTCACATAGTATTGATATTGTAAATTATCTCGTTCCTATGTGGCATGTTTTGCTCAAACAAGTTCAAATTTTCTTAAATGGCTTCTTTGCTAATATCCTTGTGGATCTTGTTTGTGAGAGATTTTCTTGGCATGGTTTTCCACAATGTGTGTCTCATATCCTTTTTGGAAAATCATGTGCTTCAAGTTATGCTATTCATTGCTTTGCATGGTGGTGTAATTAATTGAAGCTATCAAGAAACTCTCGTTGCATGATGGTTAACTCGTATCTTTTACCATATGTTTTATTTGATATGAAGATGATCTTGGATATACTTGGAAACTACCACCGGAAAATATTTTCTAATACCTCTTGTCCTAGGACAATGGCAATATATTACGAGGTAGATATTTATTGATCATCTTTACATTGGCTCTTGTGTTTAATTTCTTTATTTCTTACCATGAAATGGTTTTGCCTTTGGCTCCCATGTGTCTTTCTTGCATCTTATGGATATAATTTGTTTACTTAAACTTTTTAGCGTTTTATTATAAATTGGTAAAGTAATGATCTCACTTTTGTGCATTTTGTAATCCTAAACAATGCACTAATCTTGGGGGAGCTATCCTATTTGTGTTAGAATACCAGTTTTATGATCCTATCATTTCATTGCTTGATCTTTATCAGATACTTGATTTTGGAAGATAAACCTTTTATTTTTGGTACTTGTGCCATCATGAGAAGTGTGAGGATTTGGTTTATTTGTTCGAACCTTGCTCTCTTGGGAGTTGGTTATCTTATTGCTTATTTTGGGCCTAATTCGCTTCTTGTAATGAGATAAGTCTTTGAAACCAATCCTGTGTTGATTTGATTCTTTGATATAATTTCTTTATTTAATTGGTGTTTCGTTTAAATTGTATTTTTGTTTGGTTTTTAAGAGTCTCATGCATGAAATATTTACTGTATGTATATTATATGACATACTTTGCTTTTTTTGTTCTAATATATAGGGTAAAGTTCATCAAATCCTAAATGAGCTAAGATGTGCATGAAATTAAATTTTATATCAATATGCACATATTTATGTGGAGTTTGTCCTATATGTTGTAGTGTCTAACTACTTTAAACGTAATTAGTTTGGGGACCATTTCGTACTTAAATTTATTTTAGTTACATGAAGACACATTGGATTGGACGCTTGCCAAACTCATAAGGAATGAAGTGGTTACTAAATAATTATTTAAAGTAAGCTAGGATGATTAACGAAATCATATCTACTACATCCACACCAATACTATCTCCATAACAAATATATTTTCATGACTACTCTGTGTAAAATTTTCATGTGATCTGACTTCCAAACACGACCGATGTTTGGCCCACTCGATACACATACAGAAAAAAGCTTTGTTAGCAACCAATCACGCCCAAAGTGTCCGAACGTAAAATTTACCCAATTTCTATTACGTGCTGGGTCTCTGTCTTGTCTTAGCCGGTGACCACTCGTTTCTACCGTCCGATCAAAATCAGACCGTCCGCGTTCCTCCTCGCTAACGTCCAAAATATTGCCGACGACGACGCCCCCCACGCGTGGCCTAGTCGCCTTCTTCCTCGCTCCAAAACTGCTCCGGATTTCTCTCTCTCCCCTCGCGCTGCTCCCCTTCTCCTCTAGATCGATAGGAGATCTACTCCCCTAAATCTCCGCGCCGCTGCCGAGCTCGTCGACGGGGGAGCCGTCGGGCTGCTCTGGTGAGCAGAATCGGTGTCGAGGACGCGGGGATCGACTCGCCCGTCGGTGATTTTGTCCCATTCGAGGTGGAGAGGAGGCGACGGCGACTTGTTCTGCGTCGATTTCGTCTCATTCGAGCCGATCCACAGCTGGTTAGTGCTTCGATTTCGCGCCCATGTCCCTCTTACGTGCTTTGATTTTGTTCCGATAGCTAGAGTTGTTCGTCCGCCTAGATGGTTTTGGCCGTGGCGGAGATTTTTTTGTTCTTATCCCTGTTGATTTTGTGGCGGAAACTCATCTGCGGCTTGGTATAGTTTGCATTAGTCCCACTCGTGTGTTTGATTCACAACGGATCATGTCGATTTTGATGATTAGCATCCCAATTTTGCACTTGTACTGTTTGTTCATTGTCACACGTAGCACGACAAGTTTTGTCGTAGTAGTATTAGTAGCAGATCGAGTTGTTGTACTACCAGTAGTAGATTCGAGTAGTTTATCCTACTCCCCACAGATAAAATCCAAATCCAATGATGGTTGTCATGTAGTTCAAGTTATTTGTGATGTACATTTGAGTAGTTCAAGTTGCTGTGATGAAATCCAATGTTGCTGTGATTTATTTGAGTAGGTCAAGGTGCTCTGATGAAATCAAATGTTTGATGTGATGATTTTGAGCAGTTCATTTTTGCTGTGATGAAATCCAATGTTGATGTGCTGAAATCCAATGTAGTTTTCAGTTGTTGTCATTGATATTTCGATGTATATTTACAAAGTCATCAAGGTTGTAGGAAGATTTTTTATTATTTTTTATTGATGTATGTGTTTAAGTGCTGTTGCATGTATATTTTTAATACTGTGGGTGTATAAAACTTCATTAACATGTTGTTTTGTATCTGCATTTACAAGTCAGCAAGATTATAGGAATATTGACTTACCCTTTGGATGTATATTGGGTGTATAAAACTGGGAGTGGTGTTTTGGAACATGGGAGCATATGCTGTCTCTATTTTGAAATTCATCTTACACATATTTTGAATTTCAAAAAAATTGAAACGAAAAATCCGCGCGTACATCTTCACGTGCTACACGCTCACAAAGTTGTTTCATAAAAAATGAACTTGTCATGTGACGTGTATAAAAAAGACAAAACTTAGTGCTAAAAATAATGCTTTTTACATGATAAATTTTCTCTTTTTTACATAGACCGCAAAAAATATTTTTTTTTTTGTGAAACTTGACGAATGCATATATATTATGAAGATGTACATGTAGAATTTTTTCTCAAAATTTTTCGACAACTCGAAATATAATTTTTAGGTATAGGGAGCATACGCACCCGGGAGCCGAATTGAATTTCCGGTATAAAACTTCATTAACATGTTGATTTGTATATGCATTTACAAGTCAGCAAGATTATAGGAAGATTGACTTACCCTTTGGATGTATATTTAAATACTGTTGGGTGTATAAAACTTATTTTAACATGTTGTTTTTGCATCTGCATTTTCAAGTCAGCAAGGTTACAGAGAAGATTGACTTACCTTTTTTGGATGTATATTTAAATACTGTTGGGTGTATAAAACTTATTTTAACATGTTGTTTTTGCATCTGCATTTTCAAGTCAGCAAAGTTACAGAGAAGATTGACTTACCTTTTTTGGATGTATATTTAAATACTGTTGGGTGTATATTTAAAATATTGTTACATGTGTTTGATGTAATTTTTCTTTCACTGTAATCTTTGAACATATACCTATGGCTGTCAATTGAATATACATTTTGTTATGTTGTAGTTATGCTTTGTAGTTAATTATGCTGCTGCTATTTGTAGATATTCCATGGGTTCTCATTTTTTGCTTTTCTGTTCTTCCAACATACATTTTTAAATTCTGGGTGGTACCATGTAGATACACCACTATATCTATAATTCATACATTTTTTTGACTGCTATTTTTTTGTTTTTTCAGGGTTTTTATTCTGGATCATTTTTTCTGTCCTCTATTAGGTTGCAATGAAACCTGTAATCCCACTCGTAAGAAATCTGTCCCACCATATGCATGATTTGTTTATGTCATGCTGATTAGGTAATTCTTGATTTTCCTACTTTTTTGTATGTTGCAGAAACATTCTAAAACTCCAAAGAGTCGGCAGAAGATTTCTAAATTCAAGAGGATGAAGGAGAGGTTACAGTATAAAATTGTATCTCAGGGTGTGCAAGAAGAACCAGTACCGTTGCAGACTGTTCCTCCTTCCGATGAGCCCCCTTTCGATGTGCCAGAGCATCCATTACATGATGAGGAAAAGTCAGACAAAGAGGATAATGTTGTTGAGAAGAAGGTTTTTTTCTGTAACTCTTTTTTTTTGTTTCTACTGTCTGCTTCCCCTTTTTTATTTCTTTTTTTTACTTCTGCATGCTGTAAATGGGTGTTGTTTCTCATGATACTACATTTTTGATGCAGAATAATTTATTCAACCGGTCTTCACCAATGAAGGTTGTTAGGGTTTGTAAAGGAATGACATCTAAGCAGCGTGCTTTGATCAGAGGAGCAGATTTTAGTGCCATCCTTAGCATGAAGTGTTCAAAGCTAATCCCAGAGTTATGCAGATTCCTCATGGAACACTTTGATCCAGTGGCTTGTGTTCTAGATTTTGGTGAGAGGGGGAAAATCCCAGTTAATGTTCAGTCGGTTGTGAGTGTGATGGCAGTACCCATGGGAACACACCCTGTCCCATACAAGAAAAACATCAACGCAACAAGTTCTGTGCTAGAGATGATGGGGATCAACAATGGGAGGCAACCAACCTTATCAGAGGTGGAGAAGCAGTTGGAACGCACCTATCCCGCCGAAGATGCTTACTTGAGGAAGTTCATTATCTTCCTTATGTCTTCTTCGTTTGCTCCTACAACTGGAATTTTTGTTAGCCCAAAGTGTTATCCAGCGGTGATTAACATAGAAGCAATCTGAAGGTTGGACTGGGCAAGATTTATTATCGACATCCTCATTAAGACCGCGAATGCCAAAGCAAAAAAAGAACTGGTTTAAAGCTTGCATGCCATACCTAATGGTGCCTTCATTTCTGGTTTGACTATTTTCTATTCTTTTTGTTCTTGTTTTTGTAACAATTGCTTATAAGACATAATCATTTGTTGTTTTATACATTGTTTTTGTAGGTTCTATATGCAGATTCACTGGAAACAGACGCTGTAGATTTTCCACCTGGACCTCGCATTTGTATTTGGACTAACCAGTTAATAAGGCATGTCGTAGATTTGGATACCAACACTGATGGATCATTTGGAAAATTACCGGTACTGCCCATTGTTTTCTTTTAATGCTTTCAATTTTTTTTTGGTTTTGCAAAGTATGAACTGGTTCTCCTAATAATTATACACTGGCTTTTGTAAATAGTTTCTTCTTTGTACTTTGCATATGGTGCCATTAAATGATGTTTAACATTTTTTAGAATAGCATGTTTGAATTTACTTACCAAGCTTTTATTCTGAAATTTTTTGTGTAACTGCCACAGCTCAAGGCTTGCTTTAGGAACAAGACTGTCCTTTTTAAAAATGACCCATCTGCTATAGACATGTTCATCAGATGTCATGCACCAGGATCTCCAAACGAAGAAGTAAGTTACTGTGTTTCTTCTTCCATTTGACATGAAATGTATGTAGTTACTATGAGTGCACAAGTTTCTAATTTTTCCATTCTCTTTTCTGCTTTTTTCCAACAGAAATTGGTACAGTACAGAGAAGCTGTCATAAACATGTGCAGTGCGTTTGAGGATGGCTTATCTCAGTTTATCAGGTCCTTTGCTCCGAATCAAGTAAAAGAAGGCAATCCTGATCTTCACCAGGCAGAGGAAGATGTTGATAACACGAGCAAGCACAAACGCCGTAGGAGAGTTACAAAAGTGCAACAAAGTGTCAGGACGACGGGAATCAGAAAGATGTGCAAGTGGACCAGATGGAAGGTGAAGCAAATCCAAGAGACAATGAGGTAAAATCCAAGAAAAGGAAACCCGATGATAGATTTATTGATGTGGGACGACCTAAGAAGAAGAAGATTAAAGTGTCTGTCGTCAGTGAACATTGTCATGACGAAGGCCCCGTAGTTGTTTCTGAAAAAAAAGCATAAGATGGTCAAAGTGTTGACATTACATGTAACATGTTCGCTGAAGTTGATCAGACACTCAACAAAGAAGCTGATAAACTATACGAGGAAGATGGTACTGATGAAGGCACTGTTAACATTGAAGAACTTGTTCAAGCCAGCGAGGAAGTACTTCCTACAGTGCCTGTGGAGACAGAAGTATCTCTTCCGCATACAAACATGGTTGATGCATTGAGGATTCTTCAAGGATACGGTACTGGATCTCAATCAAGCACTGAAACTCCACAAGTTCATATCAGTGGAGAAGGCATGCAAGTGGATCAAGAGGATGAGAGAAGCAATGGTTCTGCTCAACTGAAAACAAAGACGAGTAAATCTGTTTCATTTTCAGACCAGGGGCAGGTTACTCCAGTTGCCAGGAGGCCTGTCACTAGATCAATGTCTCCTTTGAAATCTCCACTTCTTAAGGAAGATGTCAAAAATACTGCTCCTAGCCCAAGGAGGCTTACAAGGTTTGCTATTGCTGAAGCACGGGCTAATGCTAGTTTGACGAAGCTTTGTAATTCTCCTCCATTTGCTTCAAAGTCTTTCAGAAACATGTCCAAGAACTTGTCTGTCGATCTTGGAAATGCAGAAACTCCAGAATTAGAACATCAGAGGAAGGTTAGAGAGTTGGCAGAAGATTGCCCATCTTTTGATCTTGGTTTCAGTCTTGGGGAGCAGACAGTGGTTGAGCATACAGCTCCTGAGCTCACAGTTCCTGAGCTCACAGTTCCTGAGCAGACAGTTCATGTCCAGCAAGTTGAAACAGTACAAAAGGATCAAGATTCAGAGGTGGATGAAGTTATTGTCATTTCTAGCAATGATAGCGGTGACTCCCTTGACAAGATTTTTGCTTCAATTGAGATGCCTACCTCGGGAGGAAGAGCCATTAACTTGCAGAATTCATCTGTTGTTTCACCTACAACTCCTGGTAGTTCCACACCCATTCCTCAAACAAAAAGGATTTTGAAGCTAGGACCTCAACAGAAATCACCATTTGTTGCAAAAGATAAGAAGCCTTCTGTTCCCAAATCAGATACTGAGTTATACAACAAGGTGTGCATGTATGGAGGCAGAAATAGAGATAAGTTGAATGAGGAAAGGATTATCGACTATGAAAGTTTCTTTGTTGAACTCCGCGATTTATCAGACTCAGTCAAGCCAGGAGGTTGGCTAAGCAACACAACATGCGAGATCACATTGCAAGTGCTTTCTGCAGACATGGCCAAGCAGAAAAAATTCGTTATGCCTCTTATGATTGCGGTTAATAAAATCATTTTGCACTTAAAATGTTTCTTTTATGCATTTCCTGGATATGTATTTCTTTGCTCTCTTTAACCCGTCCCTTTTTATACTTTATGGTGTGCAGACTAAACTAAGGAGTGCAACCAACTGTATTTTAGATAGGACTGTTAGAAAAGCTTTCGAGTGTTCACCTACGCACCGCCTAGACCACAAAGATATGGTACGTTCTATCTCTTTTTTTAGATTTTTTTCTTCCTCTATTTTTTCCTTTTTTTAAAAGCTTTCCTGGATACATGCTTTACTGCTTTTTTCTGGGTACATCTTTATACAATGATAAGATTCAACATGTAACTAAAAAACTTATTAGCAATACATGATTCAAAGAGTTAGAACATCCATTGGAAGTAATTTTTACAATTTTTCTCAAATATAACATGCTCCTCTTTTTCTATGGTTATGTTCCTGTTACGGTTATGTTCCTAATCCTAATTTTATATTCTACTACAACTGTACAGATAATGTTTTCAGTTCTTCAAGATTTGACACCTGAAGTCAAGAAAATGACTGGGCACTACTATCTTAGTGTGTTGAACTTGATGTCCGGGAGGTTTGAAGTGATGGACTCATTAAGGCGTGAGGGTGACAAAGCGCCGATGGCTGATGCTCGAACAATCATTGGAAGTATCAAGAGTTTGTGGGCAACAAACTACAGTGAATCAAAAATCGACATCTCGAAATACAAAACAGTGCACATAACTACACCAAGGCAATTGACTACGTAAGGACTAGTTTCTTTTGCATTTCCAATTCTACATTTTCCTACTTGTCCATAGATTTTTTAGTTGATATATGCATTTTCCATTTTTCTTATGTTTCCAAGGTATGACTGCGGGTTCTTCATGCTCAAGTACATTGAGTGTTGGAATGGGAGAAGGATGGCACCAATTAACCCATCAGACATGCCTGCGCTTAGAAAGATATTCCTGAAGAAATGGATGGATTATGCCGAGAACAGTATTGACTGGGAGGAACTTCTCTTCCAAGTAAGGAAGTGTTGATCTTCTTCTTGATGATAGGGAGTCAGGTAATAATGTCTGAAGACTAGAATGAGTATTTGTTGTCTGTTTTTTTGTATGACAGCTGTGGATAAGTGTATTTTTCTGTCTGCTTTTCTACACACTGTTATACATCCTGAATGTGCTTACAAAGTGAATTTGCTATTTTTTTCTTTAGTGTCCATTTTTACTCTTTTTTGTTTCTTTGAGTGAAAATCATAGATGTACTGCTGTCTGGTAATTTCATAAAATATTCATCTAACAGTAAACACATGGACAAAAGTTCAACACTTTGCATTCTCTTTTTACATCATGTATTTATCTGCAATGGCTTTCCCTTTTTCTGATGTCGATGCCATTCTTGCTACTCTGGTGTAGTCATTGCATAGAGTGCCGTAACGCAATTGCTGCCTTTCTTTGTTATTCATCTTCCTGCCCACTGGCTGCTTAGGCAAGTCCATTTTTTCCTCCACAATTGTTTCCTCCTGTACTCTCCACCTGTCTAGTATGTATTTCTCTGGAATTTTGTTAATACAACCCAATTGCACCATTACTCTGAATATATGCCAGCAAAGCAATCCATCAGTACTGAACTTGCAGCACTCGCAGTTGTAAGTTTCAGTTTCGACATTAGCCTCAACTTGGTAGCTCCTACTACCATAGCCATAGACGTAGGTTTTAATTGGGAGGACATTGTAACTTTGGCCACCAATAAGTTGTACATTGTAGGATGTCATTTTACGAAGCTCAGCCCTGAGACGCAAGTATATGGGTCGCGTATAAACCTTCAACGCTTGCTCTTCAAGAGGGTAGTCACCCCACACCCTAAAAGTCTTATCTTCATCCAAAAACTCAACTGAATCCTCCGCTACATTAATTTTCTCTTGCAACTTCAAGTATTGTTCAAAGAAGTGATGCATGCTCTGGTGAGGGTTACTGTATGTTTTCAGAACAGCGTTAAACCCCTCACTCCGGGTGGTAGTTTGTAGGAACGGGAAGAAGCGATCCTTGAAGTAAGCTGGGACAAAAGTTGCTCTCAAGTGATACAAATCAGCAAGATGTGTGTTGTCCGCTACACTGTGTTTGCGAAGCATATCTGCCCACCTTGTTTCGAATTCATCAACTGACATGCTGTAGTCAATAATTTCATTCAACTCTTGCCTTAGCTCCTCATGTTTTGACAAGAAATTTCCCAAAACTGCCTGCGCATTCTGCTTAATGTGCCACCTACAGTTTCTATGGCAACAGTTTGGAAATTCAGCGAGAATTGCAGATCTCATTGCTGCATCTTGATCAGTAATGAAGTTTTGGGGCTGGAGGCCGCACATTGCTTCAAGAAACTCTTGAAAGAGCCACACAAAGCTCTCCACATTTTCATTTTTTTAGGAAACCACAACCTAGCTGGATGCTCTGACAATACCTATTGATCCCAATGAACGGCGCAAACGGCATATTGTACATGTTTGTCATGTACGTGGTGTCAAATGAGAGACAATCACTGTAGTTCTTGTATGCAGCTATTGCTGGCCCATCAACCCAAAATATGCGGTCAACCTTATTAGCATGATCTGTATGCAAGTTGAATTAGAAATCTGGGTCTTCCTTTTTTATCCTTGCAAAGTGAGAAAGCAGTTTTGACATGTCCTTGTGTGTTTGATCTTCATTAATGGTAGCCATGAAATTGCTAACAGACTTGCTATCATAGGGTACATTGGCCAGACCACCATAGACTTCTCCCATGATCCTCATTACCCTTCCAGCAGAGAGATTCACCTTATGCAAGAGCTTGACAAAGTCTCTTTCTTCCTTAGGAATTCCTTTACGAGACCTTAAATATTTCTTCAAAGAGAACTTCTTTATCATGCTGTGATTGTGCTCTTCAATGAAATATGTTACATGCCACTTTTTACCTTTCCTTTTAATCGTTAGCATGGCCTTGCATTCAGTTTTCTTAGTGATGCTTTTGTTCCGCTGCCTAACCGGTGCCACCTCTTGCATGCTTATGTCCTCATTCTTGCCATTCTTGTTGCAAACGAACATCTGTTTGTCATTCTGACCATCAACTGTCGAGTTCTTGGATGTACTACACTTGATTGAGAATCCAAGCTTCTTAGCATATCTGTTGCAATGCATCTTCGCTTCATCCCATGAATCGAAAATCATGCCAGGATATGGTGTTTGCACTTCAGTTTGGCTTACTAGAGTTGATTGGACTTCATCATCATCGTCGTCACCTCCTGAATCATCAGTAGATAGTGTTTCACCTGTTATAGGGTCTGTGTCAGCGGATGCACCAATGTTGCTACCACTAGCATGCTTGCTCTGTCCAGAACTTGCACCAATGTTGCTACCACTAGCATGCTTGCTTTGTTCAAAACTTCTTGTTACATCTGCATTGCTCGAGGTTCTTGTGGTGTTCAGTGGTGTATGTTCTTTTTGCAAATCGTCAAACACACTGACATCCTCGGGTATTGGCTCATTCAGATCTAGTACTCCAGGAGCATACTCTGGATCCATAACCTGTCAGTAGGAACTAAGATGTTAGCATTTTCTTGCAGGAATGTATTTTAAACTCAACATTTAGGCCATATGACAGTAGCTGTGCTGTTCTTCACTTAGTTGATTATATGGGACATCACATACAAACACGTATTGTCAGTTCATTTTTTATACAATCACATACTGCTAACTAATATCATGCTTTTTACATAGAAAACAACAAAGTATCTAGTACCGACTTTCTCATCATTTTTGCAGTCTGCTGTGTAATGGAAACTTAAAATTTATAGATACAAAACAAAAAAACAGCATGTAGTACCGACTTCCTCATTATGCTGTCTACTGTATATTTTTTTAACTGCACATGTTTTCTGTTTTTGGAAATGGATAGTGACTTATCTTTTTTTCATTTAACTACACAGGGAATCTCAAGATGGACAACTTGCTGTAGTTTCCTACCAGTATTTCATGATGCTATGGTTCTAATGGATTCAAGAGAAGATTTTTCATGATGCTTTTGGTGTTTTTCAGCAAGAAAACTACATGGACTCAAGCAGAAACTCTTCATTTCCTACATCTGGTTCATCCAATCATGCAACTGAAAGTGCAGTTTCTCATACAAAGCCTGCATTTTTCAGAAACTATTTCTCATCTAGATCTTGGCACCAACTATTCTACATGTTGTTTGTGGATCTATATGCTATACCTACTATGAATCATGCAGATGACATGTGTTTATATGCATGGTTTCCTACATCTCTTCCCTTTATGTTGTTTTGCCTCCTAATATGCATCAGCTTTTACTTTTGCATGTATATTTTCGAAATCTGCATCTCTTGTGTTTTCTGTTGAATCTGCATGATCTGGGGCCTAATGTTCCCATGAAAGTTCATGTAAGATGTTCAAACTTGTAGATTTTTGGCCTTTGATTGAGATCCAGATGTATTTTCTTGTTAGTAACAGCAGATCATTGGGAAATTGGAGGAAGAGGGGCAGGGGTGAAGTAGAGTCTGTTTACCTCTTCCTTGTTGTTTTCCAGAGAGTTGTTCTGCAGATCTGTTCTTCAGATGTACTTTTCTTTTGATCAACTTGAAGCAAGAAGGTGTGCAGCCATGAAGATTGGGGAAGAACTGGGCTTTGCCCTGGCGGCTGGAGGAAGAACCAGTGGACGAGAGGGAGAGGTAGGTTTGGGGAAGAACTGGGCTCTGCCCTTGTGTTTTGGATTTGTCGATGCACGATCTTATCTGGGCTTTAAATGTAGTTTTTCTTGTCTGTATACTTGTGGTCCCACCTTTTCTCGTCCTGTTGTGATGGGCCAAGTCAACAATTCCGGCGGCATGTGAGCATAAAACGAAAGAGGAAAGAAAACTTTCCGCTTTTGGAAAGGTTACGGGAACCACACCCTAATCCGGAAAAAAGTGGGTTCCGACAGGGGTCACTCCCTAAGACAATCCGCCGGTGCTATAACACTCTGTAGCCACGTCCTAAAATTTAACCGTGACCCGGATCAATTTTGTAGCTACGCAAGTGCCGCGCGCAACTTAGCAAGTTCACGCCCGTAGTATGTGAATGAGTGAGTGCGCGTGCACGCGGCAAATTGTACTTTGTCTCGAAGGAAAGAACAAATCACAGAGTATATATACAAGCAATCTTTGGGTAATACACATCACTACTACAAGTAACAGCAATTTATTTACAGGACGGAAAAGGAAACGAGTTGAAGGAATCAAATCATGGCGCCACCGGCCGGAGCATCGGCGAAGCAATCGGAGAGGTAGCAGGAGGACGGGACGAGCCACGTCTTGACGACACGGTTCCGCGCGCCTTTGGCGAACTCCCAAGCCACGCCGGTGAGCTCCCGCTTGCTGAGGTCGTACTCGACCAGCTTCCACGGCGACCACAGGTACACCACGGCGCTCTTCTCCGGGTGCATCGCCAGGAACCTCACCTCGCCGCCGCCGCCCTCCACGATGTCGCCGCCGACCCGCACGGCGTGCTTGAGGCGCCAGCGCTGGACGTCCTCGAGTGCCCAGACCTTGAGGAGCTCGCCGTCGCTGCAGACGTAGTGCAGGCGGCTGCCGCAGTGCGCGAGGCGCCCGTGGCCGTCGGACGGCTCGGGCAGGGCGACGACGGTGCACGCGAGCCCGGCCCCGGCGGCGAGGTCCATCCGGACGGCGCAGTCCGGGTCGGAGGCGAGGAAGTACGCGGCGCCATCGTGGCAGTGCACCGAGGCGCCGGATAGGGAGCCCGCGGGGACCCCGCCGAAGTCCACCTCGTGCGCCGTCCACGCGCGCGTCTCGGACGAGAACACCTCCACTGCCGCGCCGCGGTCGCGCCAGCCGGTGAAGTTGATCACGTGGTAGTGCTGCTGCGGGGAGGTGCCGAACGGGTCGAACGCCAGCACGGACAGGGATGCATCCTTGGCCGGCCTCGGCAGCGCCGCCCAGGTCCTCGTCACCGGGCTGACGACGTAGAAGTCCCGCGTGCCGGGGGCGCGGCAGAGGAGCAGGCCGTTGCAGGCGTCGCAGACGACCGAGCGGTCGTGCAGCGGGAAGAAGCCGATGTCGCGCTCCTCGAGCCGGCGGCCCTCTGTGGCGCACGCGAACAAGGGTAGGCTTGCACTGCCGCCGCCGCCGAAGGGGTCGTCGTTGTCGGGGAAGCAGATCATGGACATGTGCAGGGGGAGGCGGCGGCGGAGGTAGCCGTCGGAGATGGCGGCGCGCCAGTTCCTGGAGACGGCCCTGGAGCGCGCGACGGAGTCCAGCGGGAGGCGCCGGATGATCTCGGCGAGCAGGTCGCCGCCCAGGTCGACGTCGTTGGGAAGGAAGCTCGTGGTCGTACCACTCGCGTCGCTGTCGATGGAAGAGCTCTTCAGTATTGCCATTCCTGGCATGCAATGCAAGCTCGAGTCTGAGAAATTGGAGTGTGTGGAGCAGAAGTTGCTCGTAAATCGCGAGATAAGATGACGATGCGGCTGTGGAATGGACATCTAGATATTGGCTATAAATAGGAAACATGTACTCAAGTACAGCAGTTTGTTACACGTATCATTCTGGTCCTACGTAAGCGACGTACCTGGTCGGCAAGGGTCCATAGTGCGTGCTAGATTCATCGGAGCCGGGCCGCGTGTGCGCCGACCTGTGTCGATCTGGCAGCAGAAAAAAAGAACTTGTCCGGCACTCCGGCGTGTGCTGTGATGGCCTCGGACGGTGTTCAAGATAACGTGACACGTTCCAGCTTCTCTCGTTGTGACGAGTCGACACCGCATAGAAAGAACAAATGCCGCGGAAAAGAAGGTGCTGCCCGCAATCGGAGCAGCGGTTCTCGGGTGGCACCGCCGCCGCCGGCCGTCCCCCAGTTGCCAACAGGTGGCGCGCGCGCGGCCGGTGGAAAACTAATCCACAATGCACCGCGTCGCGCTGACCTGCACATGCATGTTTATGCTTTTCTGTGCTTATTAATGGTCGCTATGCTTATCTTGCGCGCGCACGACAATGTGCACTTCGAAGGCGGCGATGGTCATGTGCAGTACATCTTCGAGTACAAGCGGCAAGCCCACCAATGGCCGTGGGCGTGCCCACTGCCCACTTACTTGGCCTGCCGTGCACGGGCCAAAGTCATTTCTCCGTGCACTCGAGTGGCGATGATCATGGAGTTGGCGGTGCCAATGCGTGCACGTCAACCTAAACGAGTTGCTCGGACGCATTAGCATACCATGACCTAATCAGCTAAGTGTTGGTAGATAAATAAATCCCTGCATTACTTAGCAACCATTTGGGTTGCGTACGCTAACATGATTAGGACGCAAGCGGCAAGCAAGCGAGTTTCTTGGAATCGAGACTATAGAAAGCATCATGCGCCTGGACGATAGCGTGTTGTCGCTGATACGGAACGCGTCCCCAACTCCACATCATATACAGCAGGAGCAAACCTGCATTTCCTCCGGTAAGTTCGCTCTGGCCTTTGGAGTATCCTCGGAAAAAAAAATTGTTCGCTCTAGCCTTCAACGTACTGTTGAAAAAAAATCTTTATCCACCGGAGATTTTTTTTTTGGGTGTAATATCCACCGGAGTTTGAGTCTCCGGTTTAAGCAACTCTTACGAAATCACAACTTCCAAGGAACTCCAACTAAGGGCCTCTTTGGTTGAAATAATTTCAAACCATTGTTTTAGGATTTTAATTCATAGGATTTTTTTACTAGAAACCTGCTTGATTCAAAGGATTTACATACTGTAGAAAATCTGTATGATTAAATCCTACAGAAATTTTTTTCTATCATAGTCAGTTTGATTTGTAAGATTGATTCCATGAAAATTTCTTTCCAAGAAGATAGAAAATCTAACATCCACTCATACATCTTTTTCAGAATTCTCTGCCATTTTCTGTGGTAAAATTGAACCGGCCCTAAATTTGTTTGACATAAAGAAATAAACTGTCTAAGGTTATTTTTAAGCCAGATACACGAGAGTCCCACACGTTTTTCTTGTTTTAAAAGTTGAGCCATAGAAATTTGCCCCGGATGTTCGAAATCTGGCGGGCAGCCCACACCACCACGGTGCTAAGGACCCAAGCAATGCTCCATTACTCTCCAAAGTTTCTACAAACTAGTTTCAAATACGGTAAATTTATTAAACTCGTAGCAAAAAGTTAAGATCCTTTTTATTTTCTAGAATTTCCAAAGAGTAGAATATGCACGGTTAATCATAGAAGGCTTGTTACCTCAAAAAAAAAATCATAGAAGGCTTGTGCTTCCATAGACTCCTAAGTCTCAAAATAATGTAAACTCCCGAAAGGTATCGTGGTATCGTTTATTCTAACTATCACCCCCTAATTTCGAATAGATAGCGTTTAATCTCAGCCGTTCTTGTTTCACTCAAGGAAATGTTTTAGCCTTCAAGGTCTATGGAAGCACAAGTGAAAGGATCGTATGCCGCACCTAGAGGGGGGGGGGGGGTGAATAGGTGCTAACCAATTTTTAGTTCTTTTTCAATTTAGGCTTGACACAAAAGGTAAATTCTCTAGATATGCAACTAAGTGAATTTACCTATATGACAAGGTTATCAACTAGGCAAGATATAGCTACGCAATATATAAGAGATAGAGTGGGATAGAGGTAACCGAGAGTGGAGCACGCGATGACACGGAGATGATTCCCGTAGTTCCCTTCCTTTGCAAGAAGGTACATCTACGTTTGGAGGAGTGTGGTTGCTACGCAAGCCAAACCAACAGCCACGAAGGCTTCACTCAGATCTCCTGTGAGCAACGCCACGAAGGCCTAGCCCACTTCCACTAAGGGATTTCCTCGAGGCGGAAACCGGGCCTTTACAAGGTTCTTGGGGCACACATCCACAACCGAATTGGAGGCTCCCAAATCTGTAACAATACAACAATCAACAACAACACATCAACACAAATCAACTAGGGAACCAAATAGCAACACTAGCATGAGATCCCTCAAACAAATGAGGGGGAAATGAGAGTCGCTTCGGTGAGGATGTAGATCGGTGGCTTCTCCTTTGAATGTCCAAAGATCAAGAGCTTTGGTTGGGGGAGGAAGGAGATCTTGCAAATCTTGTGTTTCTTGAGGTGGCTCTAATGGTGGTGAAGCTTGGCTGATTTCTTGTGCAATGATTGAGCAACTTGTCCCTTTGGAGAAGAAAGCTATTTATATGGGTGGAGCTTTTAGATCTGACCGTTGGGGACGAATTCCACTTACACCGGAAGTTCCAGCCAGGATGGCCGGAAGTTCCGGCTTCCACCGGAAGTACCGGCCATTCGGGCCGGAACTTCCGCCCTTGATAAAATTCCTGCAAAGCAAAAGAAGGGGCGGAATTGGGCGGAACTTCCGGTGGCCGGAAGTTCCGGCCAAGTTCCGGAAACTTGCGAAAACCTTACTGGACTATACTGAGCCACAAACTCGGAATTCCGGAACTTGCCCGGAAGTTGGGCGGAAGTTCCGCTGACCGGAACTTCCGGCCAACTCCACCGGAACTTCCGGTCCTGAAGAGAAAAACTGAGCACAGACGGCGCTGAGAAGCTTCTGCTGAAAAAGTGAGGCCGGAACTTCCGCCAGATTAGGCCGGAACTTCCGCCAGATACAGAAAACCTGCAGAACTTCAGAACAGCTAAACCAATACACCGATCCAACATAATTTTTGATGGCTTGTACCTGTCTACATCAACACACATAAAAATATACATAGTGTTGACGTCAAACACACAAAACCCAAAAGGGCGGGAAATGTTCTTTCAATCTCCCCCTTTTTGGTGTTTGATGACAACACAAGTATTTGCAAGGAATAGATAATGTAAACAACAATGTGAGAGATATATAGGAGCTCCCCCTAGATATGAGCAATGGTACATAAGAAGCTCCCCCTATATCTTGCATCCGTCTTCCAAGGGTTAGCAATACAACATAGTGATAAGCATATGGATAATAAGATCATGCA
Source organism: Lolium perenne (assembly GCF_019359855.2). Classification (NCBI taxonomy): domain Eukaryota; kingdom Viridiplantae; phylum Streptophyta; class Magnoliopsida; order Poales; family Poaceae; genus Lolium; species Lolium perenne. Next base: position 93,529,967 of record NC_067250.2, on the reverse strand, counting down.
CACATAGATAACCAAGGAAGACTCACATACGAAGTTTACCATACACAAATAAGGTTCCAAGCACATAGATAGAGTCTACAAACCAAATAGCTAAGACATAGTTCGACACCATAAAGATAACTAGAATCACAAGCAATAAAAACCAAAGCCAACACGAGCTTGTGACTCCCCCATGCAAATACCCACCGAAGAGCAACCTAATAAGGTCTCACTCTCCCCCTTTGGCACCAAAGCACCAAAAAGGAAAAGGAGAATCTACGCGCCCCAAGGGTCGGCGTTAGCCCAGCCGGGAGGGAGGTTCGATGAAGCGCCGGGGTAGGGAGGAGTGTGAGGAGGAGACTCGATCTCAAGGCCATCCGGAGGAAGAGGGACACCATAACGAGAGACCCACTCAGCTTTCGGAGTGACATTCTCCTCGGATCCGGGGGGAGACACTTCCACCTCAAGTGCCCTCATGATGCTCTTCTGACGAACCCTTGACTTCTTGGCTTCAACATGCTGCTGATACTGACGTTGGTTGACTGCAGAGGTGAGGCAAAAGATCTGTCTCATGCGGCGTGCTAGCTTGGAAGCCCAACTAGGTGGCTTCTCATCCATGGGGTTAACATCTTCAAGAGGAGAGTTGTGGCGCTTGGCCCTCAATGACTTCACTTCATGGGATGTGAGAGTGAGTGGAATGGATTGAACGAGTCTAGCATTGCAAGTATCCATCCAAGTGTCCTCAATGAGCTTCATAATGTACGGAGCAAAGGCGGGAAGCTTCTTCTCCATCACACATGACCACATCTCATGATAGATGTAGTCCATCACATCAAGCTTCTCACCGGTGCCCTTCTTAGCAAAAGAGTTCGCCATAAGATCCACTTCATAAAGATGTAGCTCATCAAGGTTGCCACCCTTTGGTCCAATGGTTTCCCGGTAGACTCTAAGCATAATATCCCAAGTGGGGAGAAGTTCCGCACTCTTGCCCGGAACACCCCAACCGGGGATGTAGAGGTGCTCCAAGACTTCCCTTGTTTGAGCCCATGAGCTATCATGGCACCTCCAACCATTTGTATTAACACCCGGGTAGCGAGGGTTGATGTCTACGCCCCCTCCTTTTCCTGTAGACAGTGTTGGGCCTCCAAGAGCAGAGGTTTGTAGAACAGCAGCAAGTTTTCCCTTAAGTGGATCACCCAAGGTTTATCGAACTCAGGGAGGAAGAGGTCAAAGATATCCCTCTCATGCAACCCTGCAACCACAAAGCAAGAAGTCTCTTGTGTCCCCAACACACCTAATAGGTGCACTAGTTCGGCGAAGAGATAGTGAAATACAGGTGGTATGAATAAGTATGAGCAGTAGCAACGGTGCCAGAAAATAGCTTGCTGGCGTGTAGTTGATGGTGGTAGTATTGCAGCAGTAGTAACGCAGTAAAACAGTAAACAAGCAGCGATAGCAGTATTTAGGAACAAGGCCTAGGGATCATACTTTCACTAGTGGACACTCTCAACATTGATCGCATAATAAATAACTCTTTCTCATATGTGCTACATACACTCTTTTGTTGGATGATGAACACATTGCGTAGGATTACACGAACCCTCAATGCCGGAGTTAACAAGCTCCACAATAATGTTCATATTTAAATAACCTTAGAGCATAATAGATCATTGCAAAATAAACCAAGAACTAACATAGTGCACGCACTGTCCACATTACACTATGAAGGAGGAATAGATCACATCAATACTATCATAATGATAATTAACTCCACAATCTACAAGAGATCATGATCATAGCCTACGACAAGAACCACATGGTGCACACACTAGTCACCTTTACACCATGCAGGAGGAATAGACTACTTTAATAACACCACATGAGTAGCACACAACTAGTAGCGATACAAAGCTCATATGAATCTCAATCATGTAAAGCAGCTCATGAGATCATTGTATTGAAGTACATAGGAGAGAGATTAACCACATAGCTACCGGTACAGCCCCGAGCCTCGATGGAGAACTACTCCCTCCTCATGGGAGCAGCAGCGGTGATGAAGATGGCGGTGGAGATGGCAGCGGTGTCGATGGAGAAGCCTTCCGGGGCACTTCCCCGTCCGGCGGCGTGCGGAAACAGAGACTCCTGTCCCCCAGATCTTGGCTTCGCGATGGCGGCGGCTCTGGATGGTTTCTCGTACCGTGGCTTTTCCGTATCGAAGTTTTAGGTCTGGGACCTTTATATAGGCGAAGAGGCGGCGTCAGAAGGTCGAAGGGGCGACGACACCATAGGGCCGCGCGGCCAGGGGGTGGGCCGCGCCACCCTATCATCTGGGGGCCCTGTGGCCCCCTGCAGCGGCTCTCGGGTGTTCTGGATGCTTCCGGTGAAAATAGGAACCTGGGCGTTGATTTCGTCCAATTCCGAGAATATTTCGTTACTAGGATTTCTGAAACCAAAAACAGCAGAAAACAGCAACTGGCCCTTCGGCATCTCGTCAATAGGTTAGTTCCAGAAAACGCATAATTATGACATAAAGTGTGCATAAAACATGTAGATATCATCAATAATGTGGCATGGAACATAAGAAATTATCGATACGTCGGAGACGTATCAGCATCCCCAAGCTTAGTTCTGCTCGTCCCGAGCAGGTAAAACGATAACAAAGATAATTTCTGGAGTGACATGCCATCATAACCTTGATCATACTATTTGTAAAGCATATGTAGCGAATGCAGCGATCAAAACAATGTATATGACATGAGTAAACAAGTGAATCATATAGCAAAGACTTTTCATGAATAGCACTTCAAGACAAGCATCAATAAGTCTTGCATAAGAGTTAACTCATAAAGCAATAATTCAAAGTAAAGGCATTGAAGCAACACAAAGGAAGATTAAGTTTCAGCGGTTGCTTTCAACTTGTAACATGTATATCTCATGGATATTGTCAACATAGAGTAATATAATAAGTGCAATATGCAAATATGTAGGAATCAATGCACAGTTCACACAAGTGTTTGCTTCTTGAGGTGGAGAGAAATAGGTGAACTGACTCAACAATGAAAGTAAAAGAATGGTCCTCCATAGAGGAAAAGCATCGATTGCTATATTTGTGCTAGAGCTTTGATTTTGAAAACATGAAACAATTTTGTCAACGGTAGTAATAAAGCATATGTATCATGTAAATTATATCTTACAAGTTGCAAGCCTCATGCATAGTATACTAATAGTGCCCGCACCTTGTCCTAATTAGCTTGGACTACCGGATCATCGCAATGCACATGTTTTAACCAAGTGTCACAAAGGGGTACCTCTATGCCGCCTGTACAAAGGTCTAAGGAGAAAGCTCGCATTGGATTTCTCGCTATTGATTATTCTCAACTTAGACATCCATACCGGGACAACATAGACAACAGATAATGGACTCCTCTTTTATGCATAAGCATGTAACAACAATTAATGATTTTCTCATATGAGATTGAGGATATATGTCCAATACTGAAACTTCCACCATGGATCATGGCTTTAGTTAGCGGCCCAATGTTCTTCTCTAACAATATGCATGCTTAACCATAAGGTGGTAGATCTCTCTTACTTCAGACAAGACGAACATGCATAGCAACTCACATGATATTCAACAAAGAATAGTTGATGGCGTCCCCAGAAACATGGTTATCGCACAACAAGCAACTTAATAAGAGATAAAGTGCATAAGTACATATTCAATAGCACAATAGTTTTTAAGCTATTTGTCCCATGAGCTACATATTGCAAAGGTGAATGATGGAATTTTAAAGGTAGCACTCAAGCAATTTACTTTGGAATGGCGGAGAAATACCATGTAGTAGGTAGGTATGGTGGACACAAATGGCATAGTGGTTGGCTCAAGTATTTTGGATGCATGAGAAGTATTCCCTCTCGATGCAAGGTTTAGGCTAGCAAGGTTATTTGAAACAAACACAAGGATGAACCGGTGCAGCAAAACTCACATAAAAGACACATTGTAAACATTATAAGAATCTACATCGTCTTCCTTGTTGTTCAAAACTCAATACTAGAAATTATCTAGACCTTAGAGAGACCAAATATGCAAACCAAATTAGCAAGCTCTAGGTGTTTCTTCATTAATGGGTGCAAAGTATATGATGCAAGAGCTTAAACATGAGCACAACAATTGCCAAGTATCACATTACCCAAGACATTATAGCAATTACTACATGTAGCATTTTCCAATTCCAACCATATAACAATTTAACGAAGAGGAAACTTCGCCATGAATATTATGAGCTAAGAACACATGTGTTCATACGAACCAGCGGAGCGTGTCTCTCTCCCACACAAGCATGATGTAATCCAATTTATTCAAACACAAACAAAAACAAAAGCACACAGACGCTCCAAGTAAAGTACATAAGATGTGATGGAATAAAAATATAGTTTCAAGGGAGGAACCTGATAAGTTGTTGATGAAGAAGGGGATGCCTTGGGCATCCCCAAGCTTAGACGCTTGAGTCTTCTTGATATATGCAGGGGTGAACCACCGGGGCATCCCCAAGCTTAGACTTTTCACTCTTCTTGATCATAGTATATCATCCTCCTCTCTTGGCCCTTGAAAACTTCCTTCACACCAAACTTCTCATAAACTTCATTAGAGGGGTTAGTACATAATCAAAAACTCACATGTTCAGAGGTGACACAATCATTCTTAACACTTCTGGACATTGCTCAAAGCTACTGGAAGGTAATGGAACAAAGAAATCCACCCAACACAGCGAAAGAAGCAATGCGAAATAAAAGGCAGAATCTGTCAAAACAGAACAGTCCGTAAAGACAAATTTTTAATAAATACTTCCGTTGCTCAGATCAGAAAACTTAAAACTAATGAAAGTTGCGTACATATCTGAGGAACACGCACGTAAATTGAAATATTTTTCCGATTTTTCTACAGAGAAAACAGCCCAGATTCGTGACAGATAGAAATCTGTTTCTGCGCAGAAATCCAAATCTAGTATCAACCTTCGATTAGAGGCTTCACTTGGCACAACAAAACACAAAACTAAGATAAGGAGAGGTTGCTACAGTAGTAAAAAACTTCCAAGACACAAATATAAAACAAAGTACTGCAGAAAAATAACACATGGGTTATCTCCCAAGAAGTTCTTTTCTTTATAGCCATTAAGATGGGCTCAGCAGTTTTAATGATGCACTCGCAAGAAATAGTAGTTGAAGCAAAAGAGAGCATCAAGAGGCAAATTCAAAACAACTTTAAGTCTAACATGCTTCCTATGCAAAGGAATCTTGTACACAAACAAGTTCATGAAGAGCAAAGTAACAAGCATAGGAAGATAAAACAAGTGTAGCTTCAAAAATTTCAGCACATAGAGAGCTGTTTTAGTAACATGAAAATTTCTACAACCATATTTTCCTCTCTCATAATAACTTTCAGTAGCATCATGAGCAAACTCAACAATGTAACTATCACACAAAGCATTCTTATCATGAGTCTCATGCATAAAATTATTACTCTCCACATAAGCACAATCAATTTTATTAGTAATAGTGGGAGCAAATTCAACAAAGTAGCTATCATCAAATATAGGAGGCATATTGTAATCATAATCAAATTTACTCTCCATAGTAGGTGGCAACAAAAGACTACTATCATTATAATCATCATAAACAGGAGGCAAAGTATCATCAAAGAAAATTTCCTCCTCAATGCTTGCGGGACTAAAAAGATCATGCTCATCAAAACCAGCTTCCCCAAGCTTAGAATTTTCCATAGCATTAGCAACAATAGTGTTCAAAGCATTCATATTAATAACATTCCCATTAGCATGCATATAAAGTTCCATGGGTTTTTTAATTCTCTCTTCAAACACATCATGTCCTAATTCAAGATAAAGTTCATAAAGATCTCTCATATTTTTGTTGTTTTCCATTATGCCTAACTAGTGTAAACAAGAAACAAAAAGTTGCAATTGCAGGATCTAAAGGAAATAGCTTCGAGTACTTACAATGCGCCGGAAAATAGCTTAGTAGCCGAGATCCGGAGTGTGAGTACCTTTTACCTTTCCTCCCCGGCAACGGCGCCATAAAATAGCTTGATGTCTACGCCCCCTCCTTTTCCTGTAGACAGTGTTGGGCCTCCAAGAGCAGAGGTTTGTAGAACAGCAGCAAGTTTTCCCTTAAGTGGATCACCCAAGGTTTATCGAACTCAGGGAGGAAGAGGTCAAAGATATCCCTCTCATGCAACCCTGCAACCACAAAGCAAGAAGTCTCTTGTGTCCCCAACACACCTAATAGGTGCACTAGTTCGGCGAAGAGATAGTGAAATACAGGTGGTATGAATAAGTATGAGCAGTAGCAACGGTGCCAGAAAATAGCTTGCTGGCGTGTAGTTGATGGTGGTAGTATTGCAGCAGTAGTAACGCAGTAAAACAGTAAACAAGCAGCGATAGCAGTATTTAGGAACAAGGCCTAGGGATCATACTTTCACTAGTGGACACTCTCAACATTGATCGCATAATAAATAACTCTTTCTCATATGTGCTACATACACTCTTTTGTTGGATGATGAACACATTGCGTAGGATTACACGAACCCTCAATGCCGGAGTTAACAAGCTCCACAATAATGTTCATATTTAAATAACCTTAGAGCATAATAGATCATTGCAAAATAAACCAAGAACTAACATAGTGCACGCACTGTCCACATTACACTATGAAGGAGGAATAGATCACATCAATACTATCATAATGATAATTAACTACACAATCTACAAGAGATCATGATCATAGCCTACGACAAGAACCACATGGTGCACACACTAGTCACCTTTACACCATGCAGGAGGAATAGACTACTTTAATAACACCACATGAGTAGCACACAACTAGTAGCGATACAAAGCTCATATGAATCTCAATCATGTAAAGCAGCTCATGAGATCATTGTATTGAAGTACATAGGAGAGAGATTAACCACATAGCTACCGGTACAGCCCCGAGCCTCGATGGAGAACTACTCCCTCCTCATGGGAGCAGCAGCGGTGATGAAGATGGCGGTGGAGATGGCAGCGGTGTCGATGGAGAAGCCTTCCGGGGGCACTTCCCCGTCCCGGCGGCGTGCCGGAACAGAGACTCCTGTCCCCCAGATCTTGGCTTCGCGATGGCGGCGGCTCTGGATGGTTTCTCGTACCGTGGCTTTTCCGTATCGAAGTTTTAGGTCTGGGACCTTTATATAGGCGAAGAGGCGGCGTCAGAAGGTCGAAGGGGCGACGACACCATAGGGCCGCGCGGCCAGGGGGTGGGCCGCGCCACCCTATCATCTGGGGGCCCTGTGGCCCCCCTCTGGCGGCTCTCGGGTGTTCTGGATGCTTCCGGTGAAAATAGGAACCTGGGCGTTGATTTCGTCCAATTCCGAGAATATTTCGTTACTAGGATTTCTGAAACCAAAAACAGCAGAAAACAGCAACTGGCCCTTCGGCATCTCGTCAATAGGTTAGTTCCAGAAAACGCATAATTATGACATAAAGTGTGCATAAAACATGTAGATATCATCAATAATGTGGCATGGAACATAAGAAATTATCGATACGTCGGAGACGTATCAAGGGTATCCAAGGGCGGCTCCAAACTTTGCCAAGTTAGACTCAAGGAGCCTCTCATGAGTCATCCACCGAAATGTTCTTGCTTCATCTTGCTCAAAGTGGACGGTGGCATAGAACTGTTGAATCAACCCAACGTCATAGTCCTGGTTGAGCTCCATAATGGGATAGAGCCCAAACTCTCCACACATAGTATAAGCTTCTTCAAAGTACTTGTTAGCGGCCATCTTCCCGGTGTCAATAGCATGTTGAGGGGCTACCCCCTTCTTGAATGGAATGTAGATCTCATAGAATATCTCCTCTTGGGACTTGTTGTGGAACCGCTTATCCCCAACCCTATTGTTCCGAGGGGTGAGGTAAGGGTTCATGTCACGGAGCTCCTTGTACTCATTATATTGCATGCCCTTCACGGATATATGTATGTTCTTCCCACGAACAGCTGGTGACTTGAGCCTCTGAGCAGCTGCAGCTTGCTGGCGAGCGGTGAGCTTGGATGGTCGGGTTTGCTCAAGCTCTTCCTCAACCTCATCCACATGATCCTTGCCTCTCTTCTTGGAACCACCTGATAACGGAATCAAAAAGATAGGAATGATGAATGAAAGCACATAAGCAAGGAGGCCAAACACCAGAGCATGCACAGGATATCGGGTAACAGCAGAAAAAATCGCCAGGCCGGAAGTTCCGGTGAGAACCGGCGGAAGTTCCGCCCCCGGGCGGAAGTTCCGGCGTGAAGGGCCGGAACTTCCGGCTGTTCGAAAACAGCGGCAGTTTCTCACCAGATCTGAGGCAATGGCTAAGAGAACCGCATTACCACGACATCCTAAGCACGATCTAGTAGAGGAAAGGCATCTAGAGGATTTCTACCATAGCTTTGCCTAGAGTATGCCCTATATTTCATCTAGTGAGGTCTACCCACACATAGAGAGGGAGAGGGCACAAACCGGGGGGAGCCATGGAGGAGAAGAGGGAGAGGATGCCGATCCACGGAGACGATCCGGCGGGGAGCGCCGGAGGAGGGAGATCCGGCCGGAGGAGCAGCAGCCGTCACAGGGGAGGAGCACCACCAAATAGATCTTGGAAAGGGGAAAAGTGAGAAAGATGGAACTGCTCACCCGTTCGGCCCAGTTATATAGTGGCCACTTAAGGCCGGAAGTTCCGCTCGTTGGAGCCGGAACTTCCGGTCTCTCAGGAACCACCCAGGCTGGACACGAACAGGGCTGAACTGGCGAAAAGGATACCGGCCGGAAGTACCGGTCGAAACGACCGGAACTTCCGGTGGAACAGGAAACTGTGCCCAAAAACAGGATTTTGACACGAACAAGGTGCACTTGGAGAAGGTGAAGGATATGTCTTAGATGAGATAGGCTTAGGACAGATACGCCAAACTGTGAGATGGTACATGATCACTCATTTTTACAAATAATGCAAATGAAGGCCAAAAATGAGTGATTTCCCATAAACAAGGAGATGTCAATAAAATCCAATGAAGATCTAAACAACTCCAACTCTTCACGAAGAAGAGTGCGGTGGCCTAGGCCACCATATATGAGTGTTATGATATGGCACCGCGAAGATATATCTTGGGTCCAAACCAATACTCATCATTTAAGCTCACATATCAACATATGATATAACGAGAATGAAATCTTTAATGTTGGCATTATGGGGGGAGGGATAGCTCAATAATTTAAACCGCACTCCCCTATCTCCATGCCCACATCTACACCAAATAAAGTTTTGAGACGAAGGTGTGTTTGCAAGATGATCAAGCTATACTCCTTGAATCAATGATATTTAGCTCATTCCTCAAAAAAGTGAACCTTGCTTCATCAAGAGGCTTCGTGAATATATCGGCAAGTTGATCTTTGGTAGGAACATAGATGAGTTCAATATCACCACGGGCAACATGATCCCTAATGAAATGATTCCGGATCTCAATATGCTTCGTTCTTGAATGTTGCATCGGATTATAGGCAATCTTGATAGCACTTTCATTGTCACATAATAGAGGCACTTTGTCACAAATGACACCGTATTCCTTTAAAGTTTGCCTCATCCATAACAATTGAGTGCATCCACTTGCGGCGGCAACATATTCGGCTTCGGCGGTGGAGAGAGATATACAATTTTGCTTCTTAGATGACCAACACACCAAGGACCTACCAAGAAATTGGCAAGCCCCGGAGGTTGATTTCCTATCATCCTTGTCTCCCGCCCAATCCGCATCGGTGTACCCATTGAGAATAAAACTTGAGCCTTTGGGGTACCAAATACCATATCTTGGGGTATCAACCAAATATCGAAAGATTCTCTTGAGAGCTATCATGTGGCTCTCCTTAGGAGAAGCTTGATACCTTGCACACACACCAACACTCAACACTATGTCCGGTCTAGATGCACAAAGGTAAAGCAAGGATCCAATCATGGAGCGATATACCTTTTGATTCACCTCTTTACCATTGGGATCTAGTGCAAGATGACATTTGGTAACCATAGGAGTGGCCACACCCTTCAACTCGGTCATCTTGAACCTCTTGAGCATGTCTTGGAGATATTTTGCTTGATTGATGAAGGTTCCTTCTCTCAATTGCTTGATCTCAAAACCAAGGAAAAACTTCATCTCTCCCATCATAGACATCTCAAACCTATCGGTCATAAGCTTTGAAAATTCATCATTGAAAGCTTTGTTAGTAGAGCCAAATATAATATCATCAACATATAATTGGCAAACGAAAAGCTCCCCATTGACCCTCTTAGTAAAAAGAGTGGGGTCGATTAGCCCAACATCAAACCCACGGTCTACCAACAATTCCTTAAGGTGCTCGTACCAAGCTCTAGGAGCTTGTTTGAGACCATAAAGTGCTTTATCAAGCTTGTAGACATGGTTAGGAAAGTTGAGATCCTCGAACCCCGGGGATTGCTTAACATAAACCTCTTCATGCAACGGACCATTAAGAAATGCACTCTTCACATCCATTTGTTGTAACTTAAAGTTATGATGCGATGCATAAGCAAGAAGGATACGGATGGACTCAAGGCGAGCCACGGGAGCATAAGTTTCTCCAAAGTCAATTCCCTCAACTTGAGAGAACCCTTGAGCCACCAATCTTGCCTTGTTCCTCACAACATTTCCAAACTCATCTTGCTTGTTCTTGAAAATCCATTTAGTGCCTATAACATTGCGGCACTCCTTTGGCTTCTTTACTAAGGTCCACACTTTGTTGCGCTTGAAGTTATTGAGTTCCTCGTGCATAGCTTCCAACCAATCCGAATCTTCAAGGGCTTCAAATACTTTCTTGGGTTCCACTAAGGAGATATAAGCATGATGATTGCTAAAGTTAGCCAATTGCCTTCTTGTGGAAACTTTTGCCCTTACATCACCAAGAACCTTGTCATGTGTGTGTCCAAGACGCTCAAGTTGCCTTTCTCTTCTTGCTAGTCGACGGGTCTCGATCTCCTCCTTGGTTCTTCTTGGCCTTGGAGGTGTCACTTGATCAACTTGATCATTTGGGTCCCCGTCTTGACCTTCAACTTGAGCTTCCTCAATTACTTGAGGTTGCTCATCCTCATGTGCTTGATCTTGGACATTATCCGGTGAGAGTAGAATGTTGAAAGGATATTCATCGGATCCATCATGAATCCGTGGTTGATCTTGTCCTTGATCTTGCACACAAGAGGGAGGGTTTTGTTCTTGTTCTTGGGTTGGTGCATTATTTGCTTCAAGAGATGGGGTTTGTTGATGTTGAGAGGATGAGGGCTCCACCGTGGTAGAGCATAGTTCTTCCCGAGACGCCACACCGTGTCCCTCAATGGGGCGGAAAAATCCCACACCCATTCTTACTATGGCATCTTGAGGTATTTCATCACCTGCACATACATCAACTTGCCCCACTTGGGAGCCATCATTTTCTTCGAACTTCACACTACAAGATTCAATGATAATCCCGGAGGATACATCAAAGACTCTATAAGTGTGAGATTCGGCACCGTAACCAACAAATATACCCTCCAAAGCTTTAGGAGCAAATTTAGACAAACGAACTCCTTTGATTTTATAGAAACACTTACAACCGAACACCTTGAAGTATGAGATATTGGGCTTGTTGCCGGTGAGTATTTCATATGGAGTCTTGTTCAATCCCTTGCGGAGATAGAGCCGGTTAGAAGAGTGGCAAGCGGTGGAGATGGCTTCGGCCCAAAAGTTATAGCGGGATTTATACTCCGCCATCATAGATCTTGCCATATCCATAAGAGTCCGGTTCTTCCTCTCCGCAACACCATTTTGTTGAGGGGTGTAAGCAGCGGAATATTGATGACGTATCCCCTCATCACTAAGAAAATCATTGAGTGTATAGTTCTTGAACTCGGAGCCGTTGTCACTTCTTATTGCCATAATGAGGAGGTTGTGTTGGCGTTGCACCTCGGTAGCAAAGTCAATGAATATTTGTTGAGTCTCATCTTTCGTCTTGAGAAAGTAGACCCAAGTGTATCTTGAGTAATCATCAACAATCACCAAGCAATGTTTCTTCGCACCAAGACTTGCATGAGTAACGGGACCAAAGAGATCCACATGAAGGAGCTCCAAGATCCTCTTGGAAGAGATGATAGTCTTGCTTGGATGCGGAGAGTGATGCATTTTGCCTTCAACACAAGCCCTACAGACACGATCTTTGGCAAAAGAAACATTTTCCATTAGTCCCACAATATGGTTCCCCTTGTGAAGACTTTGCAAAGTTCTCATGTTGACATGGGCTAGGCGGCGATGCCACAACCAACCCACATCCGCCTTTCCGAATAGGCACATCGCACTTGAAGTGGTGGTCCCCAAAAAGTCCACCACATACAAGTTATGTTCGCGATACCCAACGAAAGCGACTTTTAGAGTCTTGCTCCACAAGAGGACCACAATATCATTATCAATAAAGACGGCGAAACCCATCTTGCCAAGGGCGGAAACGGAGAGCAAATTGTAACCAAGGGTTTTGACAAGCATGACATCCACAAGAGTAATGTTGTGTGCAACCACAACCTTGCCAAAACCCATTACCTCGGATGTAGAATTATCGCCAAAGGAGACGGTGATATTATTTGTATTGGGCCTCAACTCCTTGACGAGGTTCTTGCCGCTGGTCATATGACTTGTACATCCACTATCAAGTACCCATTTTGACCCTCCGGCGGCATAGTCCTACATGAGATCAATTCTTGGATTTAGGTACCCATTTCTCAATGGGTCCTCTTTTGTTAGCAACAAGGGTCTTTGGGACCCAAATAGACCAAGCAACATAACCATCATATGGGCCAACATATTTAGCATAAACATCACCATAATAATCTTTAAATAAAACATAGTGAGGGTTAGCATTTCCCGCATCATCATCATTCATGGTTTTGCCCTTAGGGGCTTCACCATTAGTGATATCTTTCTTCTTCTCTTGTGCGGGCTTGACCTTTTGCTTGTTTGCCTTCTTTGCCTTGGCCCCATAACCAAGGCCCTCCTTCCCATTGTTTGATCTTTGCTTACTCAAGAGATCATCCAACGAAAATTTACTTTGGGGAGAGGAGGCCTTAGCAAGTTCATCCTTCAACCTAGCATTTTCCTCAATAACATTTGCATGATCACATGAAGGAGTAGAGGAACTAGGCACATCATATGAGGCAATCCTAATTTGAAGTTGCTCATAAGACTTGGATAAGAGAGTGTATTCACTCTTCAAAGCTTTGTGAGCTTTGTCTAGTTCATCTAGATCTTTCACAAGTTTCTCATGATCAACCTCAAATTGGGCCTTTTCCTTTTTAAGCACTTTAGACTTAGCCCTAGCAAGATCTCTAGCTTTTGTGAGCTTGTTAATTTTATCTTGAGGCTCTTCAAGAGTTTCTAGCCTCTCCTCAAGAGAAGCTATAGTTTCTTGACTTTCCTCAAGAGCATTTTTAAGAGCATGGATTTCAAGAGAATCTTCTCTCTCTATTTGACCCTTTTTCTCAAGAATATCACTTTGTTGAGCTATACGAACCATGAGATTTGAAACATGCTTTTTAGTGTTACCTTGTAGGTTGAGAATGAAATCATCAAACTCTAGCATTTCTTGTTTCACTTTTAGACTAGCATCATCAACCCCTAAATCACTAGATATGTTAGGCATAGAGGGGTTAGGGGATGATACCTCGGAGGATTTAGCCATGAGGCAACTTTCTTCCTCCACATGAATGACCTCATTGGGGGATTCACTTGGTGATGAAGAGTTAGTGGAGAGAGAGAGGCAAGAGCGACCAATCCATTAGAGGTTGCATCTTCTTCATCATCAACATCATCATCTCCGGAGGTATACTCTTCTTGAGTTGATAGCACAATAGATGTGTCCAAGGAGGACCTTGCCATGAAGCAATGTGCATTCTTGATATGAAGATTCTCATTGGGAGAGTCAAAGAGAGATGAAGAGGGAATGTTGGTGGTGACGATGGCGGCCAACTCCTTTGAGCTTTCTTCATCTTCCTCACTACTAGAGCTTCCCATTTCATCAGAAGAATATTCTTCCTTTGTTACTAGCACAACTCTTGAGGGCCTCTTGCCCTTCTTGGTCTTGTTGTTGTAGAATTTCTTGTTGGGGGCTTTTGAATATTTGCCCTTTGTGTCTTTGCTCTTGTCCTTGGGAATGAGCCTCCCATTATGAAGCTCTCTATTCTCATAGGGGCATTCGGCAATGAAGTGGCACTTGTCATCACAATTGTAGCATGATCTTGTCTTTGGACCAAAGCTAGTGAACCCACTTTTGTTGTTTCTCTTGATGTTGTCTTCCTTGGCCTTGGACGGATCAATCCAAAACGACTTTGCATGGAAGGCCATGTGGTCATGGTAGTGGCATTGCAAATCTTCCGGATAGGACATGCTCCAAGATGCCCTATAAGATTCTTGAGGAATCACTTCTTCAACGGAGTTGACCGTCAAGGCTAGATTGTTCCCTTTTGACATCCCAATGGCACGATTGAGGGAATCATGAGAGTTTTGCTCGAGCACCTTGAGGGCTTGCATCTCGTGCACGGCATCTTGAGATGAGAGAGAGGAATAGCATTCTCTCCCAACAAGGGTCTTGACATCAATGGGTACATACGGCATCATGCATTCAATGTACTTCTCCTTGATCCAAGAGTCATTGATGTGGGTTGCACCAATAAGCCGGAAGGAGTCGACAACGATGAGAAGTCTTGAATACATGACTTGATGATCTTCATCCGGTAGCCTCATGAATCCTTCGGCTTGATTCCGAAGAGCATTATACTTGTTCCTTCTCGTGCTCTCACTTCCAATGCAACTAGCGGCCAAGCCTTCCCAAGCTTCCTTGGCGGTGGTGTAGTTCCGAACACGAGGCAAATCCTTTGTCCCCACACTAGTTTGAATCATGTGCAAGGCGGTGTTGTTGAGTTGACTATCAACCGCTTCTCTTCTAGTCAACTTGTCGGGGTTGTAAGGGTTGAAGCCTTCCAAGATGATTCTCCAAAGTTCATTGGAGGCACTGCAAACATGAGAGCGAAACTCAAATCGCCAAGTATCGAAATTCTCAACGGAAAACTTAGGTGGGTCGCCTCGAATGTTCAAATGGGGATGAGGAACCGGTATATCGGGAGATAGAAACGGTGGAGCTACTCGATTGTAGCTCTCACCTCCACTAGTATCCCTAGGAGATGCAATGGGAGATTTGTTAGTGTTTAAGTTATCACCTTCCACGAGTTTAGTAGAGGAGGGTAATGCCGAAGCACCTCCCTCTTCTAACACACCCGTGTCCTTTACCTCTACGGTGGGAGCCTTAGGAAGGACCGGAGTCAAAAGCTCGGAAATCATTTTTCTCATGCTTTCCATTTGAGCATCCATGGAGGATCTCAACGAATTGATGTCCTCCATGGTGACCATCTTACCGGCCTCTTCCGAAGCCCCATCTTCCGGCATACTCTTAGGCGGTTAAGCCCGAAATAAGAGCCGAGGCTCTGATACCAATTGAAAGGATCATATGCCGCACCTAGAGGGGGGGGGGTGAATAGGTGCTAACCAATTTTTAGTTCTTTTTCAATTTAGGCTTGACACAAAAGGTAAATTCTCTAGATATGCAACTAAGTGAATTTATCTATATGACAAGGTTATCAACTAGGCAAGATATAGCTACGCAATATATAAGAGATAGAGTGGGATAGAGGTAACCGAGAGTGGAGCACGCGATGACACGGAGATGATTCCCGTAGTTCCCTTCCTTTGCAAGAAGGTACGTCTACGTTTGGAGGAGTGTGGTTGCTACGCAAGCCAAACCAACAGCCACGAAGGCTTCACTCAGATCTCCTGTGAGCAACGCCACGAAGGCCTAGCCCACTTCCACTAAGGGATTTCCTCGAGGCGGAAACCGGGCCTTTACAAGGTTCTTGGGGCACACATCCACAACCGAATTGGAGGCTCCCAAATCTGTAACAATACAACAATCAACAACAACACATCAACACAAATCAACTAGGGAACCAAATAGGAACACTAGCATGAGATCCCTCAAACAAATGAGGGGGAAATGAGAGTCGCTTCGGTGAGGATGTAGATCGGTGGCTTCTCCTTTGAATCTCCAAAGATCAAGAGCTTTGGTTGGGGGAGGAAGGAGATCTTGCAAATCTTGTGTTTCTTGAGGTGGCTCTAATGGTGGTGAAGCTTGGCTGATTTCTTGTGCAATGATTGAGCAACTTGTCCCTTTGGAGAAGAAAGCTATTTATATGGGTGGAGCTTTCAGATCTGACCGTTGGGGACGAATTCCACTTACACCGGAAGTTCCAGCCAGGATGGCCGGAAGTTCCGGCTTCCACCGGAAGTACCGGCCATTCGGGCCGGAACTTCCGCCCTTGATAAAATTCCTGCAAAGCAAAAGAAGGGGCGGAACTTGGGCGGAACTTCCGGTGGCCGGAAGTTCCGGCCAAGTTCCGGAAACTTGCGAAAACCTTCTTGGACTATCTTGAGCCACAAACTCGGAATTCGAACTTGCCGGAAGTTGGGCGGAAGTTCCGCTGACCGGAACTTCCGCCAACTCCACCGGAACTTCCGGTCCCGAAGAGAAAAATCGAGCACGACGGCGCTGAGAAGCTTCTGCTGAAAAAGTCAGGCCGGAACTTCCGCCAGATTAGGCCGGAACTTCCGCCAGATACAGAAAACCTGCAGAACTTCAGAACAGCTAAACCAATACACCGATCCAACATAATTTTTGATGGCTTGTACCTGTCTACATCAACACACATAAAAATATACATAGTGTTGACGTCAAACACACAAAACCCAAAAGGGCGGGAAATGTTCTTTCAACAAGCCATCATTTAATTTGTTCATGCAATTTAGTTTTCGTTGGAATTTGGTCTTGGGCCTTAGCCCATAGCCCAATACCAATTCTAAAATTCTCATGGCCCATATGGGTATGGCAGGGGTGGGACTAAAGTTTAGCCCAACATTGCTAGTTAAGAGAGATGTGGAGTGGTTTATAAGGGGGTTGTTCTAGTCCTTATAAGTCAGGGAGAAGAGAGAGCCCTCGTGCACTCCTCCTCCACCACCTGCCTCGTCACGACGCGCCCGCGCCACGCCGAGGGTTGCGAGAATCTCGCCGAACCGAGCTTATCTTCTGTTGTTAGTTGTGTTATTCATTACGAGTCATTAACGGACACATTAACGTAGCCGTTTCATTCTGGTTTTTCTGGATCATGGATGTGCTGACTTGAACGTGGGATGTGCGTCCACGATCTTCCCGAACCACACTATATAAACTCGGACGCGAACCCTAGTCTGTACGAATCACATATGGGACTGCCTCTTTCTACAATCTTGCGCTGCCACCTTCGTCTTCCTCATCCCATCCTTTTGGAATGCACCGGACGATGGGACAGTAGGCCTCTATAACCCTGACTCTCATAGAGTTGTATGTGTGATGGGCAAACATGTTTTTGGGGAGCGTTTGCGTCCGACTTCTGACAACACAACATCATTCGACGACGAGTTCTCCAACGATGACTTCTTCCCGGACGTTGATGAGCTCTTCGGCAGCCTCAACATGGTAGACAACACCGACGCTGCTGCTCCGCCGCCAATCGCTGCTGCTGCGGCAGCCAACGCTGGACCGTATGTGATTCTGCCTTTTCTATTTTTACTAGAATTTCTAGTTCTAGTTTCTGTGATAGATGCAATCGGTTCATCTTGTCTAGATGCAATTTATTCTTCTACATAGCTGACCTGCATGTTCAGTTTACTTGTTGTTTATGTAATCATGTTTTGTCAATTGTTTATTCAAATTAAATTATATGGTAATTTGCTTATATATTCAACAATCTAAAAATCTGATTATAGGTAAATGAATTCAAGTGGCGTTGCTGAATGCTGATACTTGGACGCCTCAGTTTGATGGTTCACATTATAAGAGATGGCACAAGCGATCAGTTCTATGGTTTCGTAACATGAACTGCTATAGCAACACTCTTGGAAAATCTGAGGGTTGGCTTTCTGCTGCTCGGGAGGAAGCTTACGAGAAAGTAGACGTCATGTTTAAGGCGGCTCTTTTCAATATTCTTGAGGAAAACATTGTTTATCCATACATGATGTTTCATCATGGTAAGGACGCGTGGGGGTGCGCTAGAGGCCAAATTTGGGTTTTCGGACGCTAGCACTAAATTGTATGCCATGGAGCAATACTATGACTATAAGATGACTAATGAGCGCTCCGTTATTGAGAAGGCTCATGAGATACATTCACTTGCCAAAGAACTTGAGAACTTTAAGTGTACCTTACCAGAAAAGTTTGTGGGTGGTGACATTATTGCCAAGCTTCCTTTTTTGTGGAGAAACTTTGCTACTTCTCTTAAACATAAGAGACAAGAGTTTTCCGGTTTGGATCTTATTGGATCTCTTCATGTGGAAGAGAAGGCGAGAGCATATGACACACATGCTCAAGGATTTGAAGGATATTCTGGTGCCAATGTGGTACAAAAGAAACACTTCCAATCCCACAAGTTCAAGAATGAGAACAAATCTGAAGACAAAGACAAGTTTAATGTCAAGAACAAGGCCTCATACTCAATCAAATTCATTAAGAAGAATGATAAGAAGACAAGGCCTTGCCACATCTGTGATGATTTTGATCATTGGGCTCCTAATTCCCCCAATCGCTATGACAAGCATGGGAATAGTGGCAATACCGCAAAATATTGTTATTGGTGGTGATACCGAGATGAAGGACGTTGGGTACAATATTTTTCCTAATGTCGGTTCGGTATGTAACTCTCTTGATTAGTTGATTGATACAAGTACCAATACACATGTATGTCTGATGTTTCCATGTTTCTTATTATCAGGTCGCAAGGAATTCTTCCATGCGGATGGGAAACGCCTCACGTGCAGCTGAAGAATGTCAGCACGTTCCCTCCACCAGTGAGAATCTCATCAGCGGGTCGCTTTTTACATCGAGATGGTTTTAGTCGGTTTTTGAGTCCAATAAAGTTGTAATTTTTAAATATGGCCAATTTATTGGAAAAGGTCATAAGTGCGGAGGCTTGTTCCGCTTATCTTTGTCATAGTTATGTACTCAAATTATTAATCATGTTTGCAATGATAGTGAGTCTAATGTTTAGCATTCATGACTTTGTCAGATTATTAATCATGTTTGCAATAATAGTGAATCTACTAGGCCCCATGCGTAAGGGCAGATAATTTATTGCCCGAACAAAGTACGCAGACACGAGCTGTAAAATCTGGTACATGATCCATCCATGAGCAGAAACTCACCATCGAGACCGGCGGATACTCCAGGTTGCCGGGTGCTGGCTTCGCCGAACACATGTGTACATGTGTGAGGTAGGGAACATGTGTACACCCGATTACGAATGCATATACAAAAAGTCACCCAAGTCTATACAAGTTACCAATCATTGTAAATGCATATCAATATGACAAGAAGCTCCTAGCTAAAATTAGGTTGTGGGACCGTTTTCTACATCGACCTCACCATTGTCCATCGACTCGAATCAGGGCCCTATGGTCAGACCTTAGAAACCCCTTCCTCTAATAGCTCCTAGTAGCCAGCCAAACAACAACAACAATAACATCAACATATTTATTAAACATCGACCTCTGCCCCTATCTAGGGGTTTCAAGGCGTCTGGAGCGTGCCCGCCAACATCAATTATTTTATCTCTCCCCGGTCCGATGAGAATCAACTTTCCGTTCCCAACCAGAATCATATGCCTCCTTTTCCCTACCGACAGAAGCTATTTAACAAAAAGAAAACACGTCTCAATGCCTTTCCCAACCTCGAGGACCCTTTGCAACTGAGTAAATATAGCCTATTTCGCTCTCCTTAAAAACTAAACTCATAGGCTGACAAGAACCAACAAAGGAAAGAAGTGTGGTGGTATGGTTCTTCCGCGGTCTTTGCCTACTGTGTTGACCCGGTACCTTCAATTGGTAAAGCAGAGTTCAAATATTCCCAAGAAAGATGAAGTGGGGGACTCATTGAATTAGCTAGAGTTTTTTTAGTACTCACCGATCTCTTTTAGAGTATAAAGTTTGTATTAAATACGAGTCGGTTAAAAGAGATTGGATGGAGTACTTTTCTTCGAATTAAGGGGCCCAAAAGCCCTCGATTTTATTAAAGAAACCAGGTAAACATAATGTAGCAATGGACTTCAACAAGAGCCAAAAATTTCCACACATGCCTCAACAAACTTTAGAAACAAAAAACCTCTATACCCTAAAGGAACCTAACTCCAACTTGACAAGCAAAAGAGTTAGAACAAAAATAGACAAATTTTATTACAAAGATGTTCCCTCATCATTCAAACCTCCACCTGACTTGTTTTTTCATGTACTCTTATAAACCTCTTACTCCGATCCTACTGCCTTTTTTCTTGTAATTCAACTTCTCTTCTCATCCTGCAGCTTTAACATCATATGTGCCCACCCTTTTTTTCTACTGAAAATCTCAGCCGCAACTCGCAACAGCATTCCTGCTCTTCTGTGTTTTAAGTCTCGTTGACCTCGTATCTAGAGATTAGATCAAACATTTAACCAATAAGCAATCTGAGCAATTACACTAGTGAATCACGTGGAAACACATTCTTGAAACAAGCTGCATTTCATTGGATTGGAGGGAGTACGAAAAATTCTTGCAAGTGATATTATGATTGGGGGTAAGTAATAAAATCCGCTGCAAATTACTGCCGCTTCAAAAATAAAACCGTTTTAGGCATGGAGAGCGAGGGGCCACGCGCAAAAAAAAAAAATCATGATGTCGACGACGTCGGACGCGCGGGCACCACGTTGGCACGCTGGAGAAGTTTACATTCATCTCAGACGAGGACGCGTGTCATCCTTCTCCTGCAAATCTGCGCCCCGCCCGAGTTTAGATTCCGTCCGACTCGAGAGACAAAACGGCACGGGACGGAATGTCGACCAGAACGGGAGGTCAACATCCCGCGCGCGCGTGGCATCATCGGGCGGAGGCGGATGGCCCACATTGTGTTCCTCCGCGCCGCCGCCTTCGACCTCACGGCCGGCAAGCCGGCGCTCGCGGGCGTCCCGGCGTCCGCGCCGCTCTCCGCGGCGGCCGCGGCCATCCCGTCGTCGCCGGATGCCGCCGTCGCCGTCTGGCGCGAGGGCGCCTCGCCGCTGGCGCCGGCCGCGGCCACCGTCGTCGGGCTGCTCAGCTCGCTCGACGTCGTCGCATTCCTGGCCTCCCACCGCGCGGGAGGAGGCACCGACGCCTCCGCGATGAAGACGCCCGCCGGCGACGTGGTGCCGCGGGAGCAGGCCGTCGTCCGCGAGGTCGAGCCCGACGCCAGGTCAGGGCACGGCAATGTTCTTGCTATCTTTTTTTTTCCAGCAGTATAAACTCCCATGTTTGGCATGTTATTGTACTTTCAACGAGTAGAAAATCATCGTCTTTGCATTACACTATATAGGCAGTATTATGTTCGTGCCCATTTCTTACATCAATTAGAATTGTTGAAAATGTGAATGCTACTGTTTGTTGTTGTGCTCAGATTGTTTGGTCCAGACACCAATCAGCTAACGTGGCTTGAATCAGTTTTTCGTATTGAGGTTGGCCTTAGTTTCCATAACCTTGGAATCAACTGGTATCTTGGCCCCAAGCTTTTGCCTACTGTAGTACGATGATGCCTAAGTCTGTAGGGGAAATTAGCATTCATGTAAAATATCCATTATACTGTAGTTCTGAATTTTGGAAAGCTAACGCCAAATCAATTCCATTCAAAGGTTGATCGAGGTAGTGGAGCTGATGAAGCAGGGGGCAAAGCGCGTACTTGTCCGCAAGCACATCACAGATGGATGCGCCGTCAGCAAGCAGCCCTTTGCGCCATTCTACAAAGCTCCGCTGAAGATCACCGGAACACCCCGCGCAGCTACACCCCAGACAATCAGAAGGTCGCCGTCATCATCGACGTTTGCCTATGACAAGTACTGCTGCCTGACACGAGAAGACATCATTCGCTTCCTCATCAACTGCCTTGGTGCCCTTGCGCCGATACCATTGCTGTCAATCTCCTCTCTTGGAGCCATCAGCCGTAGCTACTGCCACGTCGAAGCCTCCTCGCCGACTATCGAGGCTATCTGGAAGATACCCTCCGACCCACGCGTCGTCGCCGTTGTGCAGACCAACAAAGATGGAGCACACGTAATTCTAGGTGAGATATCTGCTCATAAGCTGTGGAAGCGTGATTATTCGGCTGCTGCAGATGCAATGGCAAGGCTCTCAGCACTGCACTTCGCCACTGGCATCGACGAGAATGGAGCAGCGCCAGCATCTGCAAGTGGCACCGGTATCCGTGCAAGGAGGGGGGAGGTGGAGAATGACATTGTGCCTTCTCCAAGGTCTATGAGATTCAGCAGCAGGAAAATTGGGTTCTCGGCCAGCTTTGCAAGCCAGATGGTGCCAAGTCACCGGAAGAACATAGTGCTGACCTGCAAAACGACAAGCTCTCTTGCTGCTGTGATGGCTCAGATGCTGGCGCACAGGGCCACACACCTCTGGGTCACAGAAGGCGACGACAGCGAGGAACCCATATTGATTGGCATGATTGGGTACGCGGAAATCTTCAACGCAGTCACTAGAGGTGTTCTTCTGGCTTGATCATCAGTGCAGATTCACTTCACGTTGAGCAAGTTTGGCAAATGGATGAGTTCTGCATTCTCTTGTTTCTTTATCAATTTCCATCGAAATTCAGAAGGGAAAAGAGGTGCATCAAATCTGGTTGCAGCAGAGCTATTGGCATTGAGTAGGAAGGACTCGCCTCATGTCCTATTAGCTGGTCAGAGTACATTACACGACCAACTCCTGATTGGTTTAATATCTAGAGGTTAGTAGTATGTTCGACTCAATGTTTTATGTGTAGTCTGTTCTTTCTCCATCTTTTCATCGGAGAAAGTTCAGTTCTGCTGTCCTATGATCATTTTCTGCTGGCATATCAAGTTCCACAATTCATCTGTGTTCAACTTATAAGTGATTCGGTATGTAATTCCAAACTGAGCGTAGTAAGTAGTGTAGTAGCTTATTATGACACAAGACACTGTCTGCATAGCCAATCTTACAACAGTGAACAAACAGAAAATAAATTAAATCTGAGGCGAAAATAAAATCTTGGTCTGTGGCAATAAGTGATGCTTCGTGATAAATGGAGTAATGGTAATGTTATTTCACAAGTATACCATATTACCATCACACTAGTCCTTCCTTAGCTCAATCCAGTCCCTGCGGGTGCCGGAGCTGTTGATGACTATGATTTCCAAACTATCTCCCTGCAAAGTTTCATAGAACAATGGTATTTGAGTCAGATTTAGACAGTAGCAATCATTAGCATCTAAGGGCAAGGAAACATCATACAGTGTATATATCTCGTTCTGTGGCTGATGCGAAAACGTCCTTCACCAGATCAACTGCATCTGATTCAGACAAGGGTGTCACTGCATCCTGCATAATTAGCATGGCGTTTAGAGTTGTGAAACGTCAAATGTATTTACATGGCAACTCGCACCAGAATTTTTTACTGTACTAAATATTATTTTTGCATGCTGATAGGTCCGTAGATTTGCACACCCGTGTGGCACCTGGGTCACTGAGCATGAAACATTCCCGTTTATGTTCGTGAACTCGTACAGATGAGCCGACAAAGGTCTAAATCCTACTATATTGAAGATTGCAGATGATACCACACCTTATCTCAATCTTAAGAAATTGGACCATGTTGTCACCATCTAATATCATTGGAGAAATAATGCATTTGGATTTGAAGCATTTTTTCTGGGCAACTTCCACAAATTTCTAATGACCTTAGTTAGCAGTAGCATGGTTATATTGTAGCTTCAAATAAGCCTAGCATGCCAGCCATTATTAGCAGTTGAGTCTTACAAACTCACCCGAGCCGGCAGTATTAGAGGACTAGGAGATTTCAACTGCTTGTCTAGAACAGGCATCATGAGCGCTGCACCTGTTCCCTGAGCACTATAGCCGGTCCTCTCATACGACCCAACAGCATCATACGTGAAGACACATCCTTTACCTGTGGAAGGAAAAGAAATGCTCAGACTCATGATCACCACTGAGCGATTCAATTCAATGTAATTAGAAAATAACCCGAGTCATACCTTCGCTGTCCAGTCCACCCAACACATTGAAAGCATAGTATGGGAAGAATCTCTTATAGTAGAGGGTGTTTGACAGCAATTGTGCCATTGCAGGGCAGCTCATCTTCTTGTTATGGTTGTGTTCATACAACTACAAAGTACACAAACATGGGACATGATAAACTTGTGCTATTATGATTCAGGATTACATAACTGTTACCCATATATGGTCTGCAGTCTCATATGAACAGATACTGTATCTGTTCAAATAAGGAGGCAATCTAGCAGCTACATTGTCATTGTCGTAATGATCGGAAGTGAACAAAGGACCATGCAAGCACATACAATCTTTAACATCATGGTGATGATAATTCAAGTTAATATAAAAGCAGAACGTTGGACACTTGGATCCCAGTTTCGAGATAATTTGTGATGGAGTATTGTTGCAAGTGTGCATAGAAGCCAGTAAAAGTAAGAGTGGGTAACCGCGGACACATCTTATAGATAGATGGCTTAGGATCTCAGTACGCTATCAGACTTACCAGTTCCTTTGCGGACAGGTTCTTCTGCAAAGCTTTGATATCGCCTTGAAATCCAGACGAGGCCAACACGCATTTGTCCGCCCTTATTCTAAAGTAAGCAGAGAGAACAACGTGAGCACATCCATTCACCAATGTGGCAAAGCTTTCAGATCAGGATACTCTCCGTGTTTAGCAGCATACTGAGTTGGTTCCAGCAGAAGTATACTTCTGTGTACAGCAACAGTTTCTTCTGAAAGTTGGACTAATTTGCCATCAAATTGACAAAGCCCGTTTACATGGCATACGATTTGAAGTATAGGTAGATTAAATGGATTATCAATCGTAACTAGTACAACAACTTCTCGAAGCGCTCCCAAACTTTCAGCAACAGAATATGGATTTGCAGTTGCTGCTAACTGTCAGGATGGAATTGCAGCAGCTGCTAACTGTCAGACGAACTGTATAACAGAGGTTGCAGCAGAACATGTAGAGGCGTACAGCCACAGTGTTTACCAGGAAGCTAAAACTCGCGAGCCCATCCATACGCAAGGACTGCATCGCCGAACATCCTGGTTTACCCCCACGGCCCCAAGCCCTACCGTCGACTATGTGAAGGGAAGAGAGAGCAAAAGGATGAAGGCGGAGGCGGGAGCATGACGTACAGGTGCGCGATCTTGGAGTGGCGGCGGGAGAGGATGCTGTATCCGACGGAGAGGCGGGTGTCAGCGGCGACGACGCAGTAGTCGGCCCCCGCGACGGCCACGCACGTGCCGCCGTTGTTCTCGTACGGATCGAACCTCGCCATGGCCGCTCTGGGAGGAACCGGGGTCACCTCGTGGACTCGTTCTCTCTCCTCTTCGGGTCCTCTCTGCGCTGCTCCGCCGTGAACTCGTCTCGCTCTCGATACGGACAAGGAGCGCGGCCAAGAGGGAGAGGGGCTATGTAAACTAGCACTCACCAGCGGGAGCTCTGCTCTTCTTGGAGTGCAAGAAGAAGAAGAAGAACGACAAGAGAGCCCAGCCCGGCTCGGTTGCTGTTCCGAAGTCACCGGGCCTAGTGGGAGGCGTAGTGGGCTGGGACGGGCCTACTCCGGGGGACTCTAGCCTGGAACGGGCTGACATTTTGCCAGGTTTTGATTGGCCTAACTGGAAAAATATCTTGAATGGGCTAGGAGGGGGGGGGGTTACCACTGATCAACGTCAAATTGCAATTTAGTTTCTAACAAGCCATGTCTTCGTGTCCTTGTGGGCGACCTCTCGACGATGTACATAGTTTCCTGTCTTAGTGCGGTTGTGGCCAGAAAGGTTGAAACTGAAGGGGTCGTAGTGTTCTGCACCTGTGGATCAATGGATCTCGATTCCACAATTTCTCGTATGGTGCTTCAGCTTGTTTTGGCAGTGGTGGCAGCGATGGTGATGCCAACCGTGGTATGGCCATGTGTTCTCTAGTATCGGTTTTTTGTGCTTCCGACCTTCTTCCTCGGCAATACTCCATCAAAGCAACGACTTAACTAACATCTTTCCAACTTGTTGTACATTACCGGTCATAGTGGGCCGGGCTTCGCATACAGCAATTCAAAACCTAGTCTAGCTTCTGCAGCATTTCTTGACTAGAGTTATGCTTGGATATCGAGATGCTAAAGGTGAAGCTCTAGACAACATCGAAGAACCTTGATGAGCTGATGTAAATTTTAGTTTTTCCACAGGTCTTTACTGATCGTCTTGTGTCAGTTTGTTCAATCCGATATATTTTGTTAAATTAGTCAATAAAGTTGGATCGTTGCTAAAAAAAAAAGTAAAGTGTGGTGAAACTTGGGAATCTCGGATAAGAAGCTTAGTCAAATTTGAATAAAATAAGACCATTGATCTTACCTTACAAACCACACAAAGCGACTCCTATAACTTTGGCGAAGAAAAAATATTTAACAACGCAATATAAAAAACTTCTAAATTCCTGGAATTTCAAGGAAAACATTCGTAGGATAGTGCGATCGATAAAATTCGTGGAACGGAATAATTTCATTGTCTACTAGATGGAACAGCTCAGCTTTCTCCGTTGCCATGTCTCCCTCTATGGTTGAGTGTTGACTGTTGATACGAAGTAGAGGAAGACAAAAGCTATTTCATGGTAACTCTTTGCGTCAAGTTGATCTTCGTAAATAACCTATAGTAGTACGAGCGTTTCTATTATAGCATCAGGGACCCACAGAGAGATATACTCAATCCGTTCGAAGATAAATGTCGTAGTTTTGTCGCATGTATTTACACACTAAAACGTGTTTAGATATATGAAAGTGTTTGATCTAGTACAACCCATTCTCCCTAAACTCAAACATATCAAAGAGTACCCTTTAGTAATTAAGCATATGAAGAGGTATGGAACGATCTCAGCTCTTCATGAGTTTGAGTTGGGGGAAGGAAATATGATAAGCTCGATCGTAGAGTCAGTGACAGATCCTACTTTTGTTAGCACCTCCTCGGCTAATCACAATAGCTTCCCCAACCATGACATCAGTGCTTCCCTTTACACTTTAGTTATGAAATTTACCTTTGCCTCCGACGTCGCGAGAGCACGCAGCACCGATCCAGCGATGGTGTGCTGCGTCCGTGGCAGGACTAGCTAGGAGTCTAGGAGGAGTCACCACTCACCACTACGAGCTAGTGCTTCATGCATGGCTTAGTTTATTAGCTGCTCCTTTCTCCCTCTAACTCCATGACCGTCCGTCCGATGATACATAGCTAAAATTAGCACTCCCAAAGCGATGCTTAGAGGCAGCGGCAGAAAAGCTCCGGTGGTTTTGTGCATGCATGCATCATGCATGGGCAGGTCACTTAGGGATACAAAAACAATGGGCTCGGCCCGCCGGAGCTGCTTGCACCAGTAAACGCGCCACGTTTGGAGGATACGCGATTGTAGCTGTCTCTATAGCATGTGGACAACCGTAACTTTTTTACGGAAATGTCTACACGTTTGGAGGATACGACAAAGAAATTTATTTCTCAACATGGGTAGCAATGTAATCTCGGGATTCGTCCTCCACGTTCTTAGGCATCAATACATTGTCTCAGTTGATTACTTGTATTAAGGTCTTGTTTTCGCTTTGGATGTTAAACATCTGTATATATCTCAATTATGCAGAGGCCTGATGTATTGCTTAACTTTTTCTTAATTAATACAACATCTTTTATCGAAAGAAGATGTAGCTTACAGCGGGACATTAGTCGACGGCTGAAGTAGGCAAAGCGCGCATACATCACTGGTATAAAAGCCTTTCAAGGGGAACATGTACATGCAGGCTTTGTTAGCTTACGTGCCTCCACTGAAAAAGAAATAAAAAGGTTAGCTTACATGCCTGCACACCGAGAAAGCAAGCATATCGCTGGAATATGATATTGCCGTCAACTTACATGCGCTGCCGCGTACGCTGCTCCCAGATATATACCAACGGACAACAGTTTGACTGTTTTATTTCTGGCATGCTCAACCAGTCACCCTCGATTATTTCTCATTAAGATCTCTTCTTCCCCTCTCATTCTTCCTCTTTGGTGATGGCCTTGCGAGTTGGTGCCGATGATGACAGCAGAGATGGTGATCGTGTGCAAGATGGAGACCAACATCTATTTAGAGGTTTAAGGGTGCAACCGGCTGCTGATGGTTGCAGAGAATATTTTTCTACCGGGTACCCATTAGTAGATTACAATATGTTTAGAGTCAATAGTGTATGCTTTTGTTTCAGATGGCTGATATTTGTATCGAACCTCTCTGATCCATGATTTGTATCCGTGGTTTGTAAACTATGATATTCTGATACACTGTTAATAAAAGGTTGTGTGCATCTGTTGATGCAGAGACTGGGTATACCCCATTTCGAAAACAAATAGAGGTTTAAGGGTGCCAATCCAGAATTTCTACCAAACCGTTATCTGCCGGTGCATTTTCTCCATTGATGCATGCTCTTAGATTCATGTCTTAGATGTAGCATCTACGAATTTGATTCATAGATGCAATCAATGGAGAAAAATATGCCGCGAAGTACTGGTTCCGGTAAAATAACATTCATTGGTAAGGGTGCAAATAATTGACTAGAACCTGAGAATTTCAAAGGGAAGGCTTGATTGGACCGGAGAAGGAGGGGATGGTGGTGGCAACAACAAGATAACTATGGATCGCCACTGGAGGTGAGATATACAGAATGGGAGGAAGATATATAATGGTACTCCATGTAGGTCAATCACTGTCAACCGTGAACTAGACCATATCGTACGAAAAAAAAGATGCATATACAGATCCATTCAAATTCACAATTGAAAACTTCATGAACAAATTGACAACAATCATCTATCATGGTTTAAATAAAATAAAAAAATTAGAACTATATCATGCATTAGGAGAAAAATTAGTAGTAACAACAATATAATAAGTACTTCCTACATTCGTTGCAAAAAAATAAGTACTTCATGTCGAAATATAGTCTTTGTACTAAGTAGGGCTAAAACACTATAAATATTGACCAAGTTTATAAAAAATTATCAGCTTCCATAATACCAAATCAATGTAATTAGATTCATCATGAAATAAACTATATAATACCTATTTGGATTCCTTAGCTAGAAGTTGTGTTACTAGATTTGTCATGAAAAAAAAAATCTAGAATACATTAGAAACTAAGTATTTATCGGTCAGGCAGCACCCATATTGGAACCGGGATAAGTGACTTGTAGTCAATGCCTTATTGCTTGGTCATGCCCCTAAAAAATCAAAGCAGAAATTAGGAATAGAAAAAATAAGCATCCATGTTTCTTTAATTAAAATACCCTTAATTTAATTTTGATGATAACTGAAATTTCTTTTTTCCCAAGAAAATTATTCCTGGTTTTTGTTCCAGATTTTCTTATTCTCTCATATAGGTTCTATCTTAAAACATATATTGATGATACAATAATAAACTATGTTTCTTTATTGCGACAATATGGACAACAAGACCCACGAGATACCTGGTATATGCTGATTTTGACCAATACTAGTAGTAGCAATGTAAAATATTTTTGTATGATTTTCATATTGATATATAGTAGTAAAATAAAACTAAGCTAAGTAAACAAGATATTAAAAAACAGATTAAGATTATCATCCTGACAACAACTCCTGAGAATGGTTGCTTGATGCCTGCTTTTAAAATTGGTTATATAATTATGGTATACATTAAGAAAACTATAGGCCACATGTCAGATGTACTTTTAAGTCTCTAAATTCTCTACTTGGGCTAGCTGCAACTTATTAGACAGAAAACTAGGGTCATCCGAAAAAGGGGTTTGATTTTTGTGTTTTGTGCAACAATGACATTAAATCTTGGTGCTTTGTGCAATTTTCACCGTCCTTTTAGAAAACATATTAGGCCTCCATGTGCAAAGATTAATAGAAAGTACACCCTCCGATCTGTGAATAAGTTGTTATCCTAACTCTTTTTTAAAACATTACCAACTTTATCGAAAAACGTTGTAGCATGAAATGCAATTCTATAATATGCTAATTTGACATCATATATTGCTACTTGCAAGATCTTTCTCTAGCTTCTGGTGCTTAATGGTAAAAACTTTGCCTTTTGATTGCAGGATTGAGAAACACCAATGATCTACGTAGCGCATGTGTATTGAGTACACCAAACCTGCCTCTGTTTGGCCGATGGAGGCAAGCAGACATGGCAATGCCCCTCCCATTCAAGTATTCCACCGATCGATCTCCTGTGCTTGTCCTTTCCAATTCCATCTTCTCTAGCTCTATACTCCTGTCTTTGGGAGTATATAAAACCTCAGCTATAGCAGCACACTGCACACCAAAAAAAACCCATTCCAGAGCTACGTACACTAGGGGTACTCCATTAAGTAAGATGATAGCGTTGGGCGATCTTTACAAGGTGGTGGAGGCGATGGCGCCGCTCTACTTCGCGCTGGGCCTCGGGTACGGCTCGGTGCGGTGGTGGCGGTTCTTCACGGCGGAGCAGTGCGGCGCCATCAACACGCTTGTGGTCTGCTTCTCCATGCCCTTCTTCACCTTCGACTTCGTGGTCCGCACGGACCCCTTCGCCATGAACTACCGCGTCATCGCCGCCGACGCCGTCGCGAAGCTCCTCGCCGTGCTAGCCGCGGCCGCCTGGGCTCGCTGCGCCAAGGCCAAGGCCGGCTCCTGCTCGTGGTCCATCACAGGGTTCTCCC
Organism: Lolium perenne; assembly: GCF_019359855.2. Taxonomy (NCBI): domain Eukaryota; kingdom Viridiplantae; phylum Streptophyta; class Magnoliopsida; order Poales; family Poaceae; genus Lolium; species Lolium perenne. The sequence goes on along the minus strand of NC_067250.2, from coordinate 93,499,012 downwards.
TCGCGTCGCTCAACAACACGCTCGTCGTGGGCGTGCCGTTGCTGAACGCCATGTATGGGAAGTGGGCGCAGGACCTCATCGTGCAGATCGCCGTCGTGCAGTCCATCGTCTGGTTCCCGCTCCTGCTGCTCGCCTTCGAGCTGCGCAAGGCCTGGGTGGTCGGAGGCGTCCCCTCTTTCAGTTCTGCCAACGACGACGACGGCGGATCCACCACGAGCGACGACGAAAGAGCGCGCCGTGTGGAGCCGATGTCGTTGCAGAAGGACGGCGGCGCCGAGATGGACGTGGAAGCGGCGCCGCCCACCGGTGGCAGCAGGAGGATCAGGGTGTGGCCGATGGCGAGGACCGTGGGGCTGAAGCTGGCGAGGAATCCCAACGTGTACGCCAGTGTTCTCGGCGTCGCGTGGGCGTGCGTCGCCTACAGGTACGTACAAAACCCGCCGCCTCGTACCTGTCCAACCGCCGTTCCATACGTAGACGTGTTAACGCGTACCGATCTGTTTGAAAAGTCGATGAGTGTTTCGTTGTTGCGCGCAGGTGGCGCATCGGCATGCCGGCCATCGTGACGGGGTCGCTGCAGGTCATGTCCAGGACCGGCACCGGGATGTCTATGTTCAGCATGGGACTGTTCATGGGTCAGCAGGAGAGTATCGTCGCGTGCGGCGCCGGCCTGGCGGCGCTGGGGATGGCGCTGCGGTTCGTCGCCGGCCCGCTCGCGGCGCTCGCCGGAGCCGCCGCGCTCGGCCTCCGCGGCGACGTGCTGCACTTCGCCATCATACAGGTAGAGTCGTAGAGATCGATGCGCCGTCTCGTCAGCACGAGTGTTCCTGCTATGACTCATCTAGGACTGCAGCTGCATGCTTTTTCTTACGCGAGTGTGCGTAAGGGCGAATGTTTTTTTCGAATTTATACAGGTTAATCCGCTAACTTCCAACGAGTGACCTAACATTAAATAAACAACGTAAAAAAGAGAGTAAACGAACTGTGTAGTATCTGAGCTTCGTCATGTATGTTTCTTCTTCTTTTTCGGGTGATAAAGATGACCTCGTTTATATTGCGCACTATCAATCAACACACTACAACCTTGGTTCGGTCGATGTAGCATCTGGCATAGTATAAAGGGTGTGCCTAATTCTCAGTCAAATGATGTCCTCAAATCTCAATTTCAACTTATGTTGCAAGTGATAACTAGCAGGAATCACGAAGCAAATTTAACAGTGTACGACTTAATTGGGCAGAACTAGCAAATCCTTATGCATCCTCCTGCAATGTCAACTAGAAGTATACCTCTGCTGACATGGTTAAGGAAAGAAGATGTAGTCAATAGGTTATTAGCTCGTATTTTCCCCTGTTTTCCTATAAAAAAAAGTTTGTCCATCTTTGGGGGAATTACTATTTGAGCAGTATTGCTTCGTTATGGAACCGATGCCACCTAATGCCATCCAACAAGGTTTTTTTTTTACTTTTTCTGATATTTTTTATTTATTGTTTTCATTTTCTGCTTCTTTACTTACTATCAATTTTTGTTTATTTTCAGTCCTTTTTCTTCGTAAAGACATAGTTTCTTATCGTTATTCTCTCCTCTGTTTTTTATTTTCCAGCAAATACATGGATTTCTATTAAAATGTATCAATATTTCTGTTTTCACCATAAAATACATAAGTTTGTACTTTCTTCTTTCATTTCAATTTTATTTTCTTTTTTGTAAGTAGATGACTTATTTTTTAAATATATTAACATAATATTTGAGCATATGAACATATTATTTGATACATCCGAGTATTAATTTTATGTTTAGGAACATTCATAGAGAAATTGACAACATTAATTTACTGCGTATGAAAATAATTTGCAAATACATGATCACTTTATTCAATAAACATGAACAATTTCAGCGATGTATATGACCAATCATGTACATGTTAGTGGTCTGCACCAAATGTGCCCTGTATATTACCCCTTCTAGAGGCACTGCAACTAATGCATAATGCGTCAAATAGGAGCTCCTCATGATCGGTAATGCTAAAGTTCTGGCTTGCACCATGTTCTTATTATCTTAGCTCTATTTATTAGTTTATTTCTCTACTTTAATAAATCATAAATGTTGGAGTACAAGCATTGTAATAGTCGTTTCTAAACATCTACACATGTCGAGAGAGGGTACATTGTGAATGAGTAGGTAATATAATTTTGCCACCATTTCTTTTAAGGAACTGCCACGGTTTTTTTTTGCCATAAATTCATGATAAGTTACTCGTGCCAATACTGTTCCAGAAAAGACAGAGAAAAAAACCAATCAAATTTGCCAGACGACAATTCACAGGAGAAGACTATGTTCTAATAGTCTGTTCTCTACATGCAGGCAGCCCTACCGCAAGCAATCGCCTCCTTCGTCTGGGCAAAGGAGTATGGGCTCCACGCCGATGTACTCAGCACAGCGTAAGCATCTCATCTCACCTCTCTCGTGTCACCATATAATTATCATGTGTTCCATTCAGGAGTTATATGTGTTCAACAGTTGACGGAATGACTAACTTGTGAAATGATGGACTTTCATGTATGCAGAGTTATATTTGGAACGCTGATTTCGTTGCCGGTGCTCGTGGCATATTATGCAGTTCTTGAGATGATGTGACGAAGCACTGCTAATCTCAAGCTCAGCTGAGATGCAGTAGTAAATTTGCAATATATTTCTACTTTTAGCCCTTCACTAGGACTATACTTTAATGAAAAAAGTTACACCCTCTGATCCATAAGTGTTGGGTAGGGAGTATAATACTAGCGCCTATATCTCGCAAATATTCCATAGTTTTCAAGAGAATTGTACGACTCGCGAATTCATATATAGAGCTCTGTTAAGCATCGGTGGCTAAATGGATTGCCGCAACAATTAAAAGTACTTGCAAAGAAATAAATTAATGCAATGTATTTTACTATTCTATTAATATGGAAATTACAATCTTAATGGAATGGAGAAACAATTTGTTAGAATTGACTGTCATTAACTTTTATGCCCTGGATAGGTGCACCAAACACGTCAGAAATATTTTAAGAGTTATTCTCGAAAATAAAATTTGGTAAGAGTGTCACCTTAAATTGATGGTGCCGAGACATCTGCATACTTTAGAAGCATAGACGAAACCACAAAGTTGCATTGCACACGTCAAACATTGTGGCGTTTGTGAGCTCAGGCTTAGGATAGCCTTTTTATGAAAAAATTAAAAACATTTCTTAGAAGTCTAAAGAATATCTAAAAACAAATTTGAGGCGCATAAGGGCGTATACTACAGGGGTGTAAAATTGCAACACGAAATATTGTATACTCTAGGCTACAATAATATGGATCTAAGAAGCATGAAAATTGTTAGAATTTGGTATATTTTTAGCCCATAGTATGTGACTTTTTTTCTAAAATTCAAAAAGTATTACGCATAAAAAAATTACATTGGGCTGAGTGGCACAATACAGTAAATCTTACACAGATGGCCTAGAGAAAGCTTTTGAGTGACCGATAGTATGTGTGTTACTATTGAATTTGTTAGTTGTGTTAGAACATCTCTATTATATCACACAAATATTGCTCGTTAAAACACATCTAAGGGGTTTACGGTTGTGTGTGGGCTCCTGCTGAAAAAATCCAGTCAAATAACATGATCTGTTCAGCGGGAGCCCCGCATCAAACCGTTAATCGGTGTTCTTTCAGCACTTTGAGCATTTCAGTACAAATGTATGATTAAAACATATATAAATATGACATACATATATATGAATTATGAATGTTTTAAACATCACATAATATACAACAGTAATCTAATCTTCTCTTTCTTAATAGATGACCCCATTTTCCTAGTCTCACAGCAAGCCACGTAGCCTTATTACCTTCACATCATCGCCGTGACTCGTGAATAGCTTCCCCTTGGTTCAGACCGTCATGGGTTGTAGCTTCAGACTGATATGGGCTGGGATTATGTTGTTCGGCTAGCAAATGGGCTACATTTTCGTTCGTCGGCTCACAAGCTCGATGGCCGACTCGCTCAACATTTCGTCTACTCAATGGACGTTTTCGCAAAAAAAAAGTCAGCAACCTAGCTATTCTGTTCGTCTACCTCCCCGCCGCCAACGTCCCTCCTCCTCCCGACGAATGTCTTGCCGCGACTTAATGCTCATGAAATTACTACGTGTTAAATCCGGGCATTCAACAACCGAAAACGTCTCAATGGAGCTCATCTGCCGCCCCCTTGCCTCCAGCCTTGAAAAGCAAGCCATGCTAACATCCGCATCCACACCAATTACTCCCCATCCTATTCCTCCTTTAGTTTTTACAATTCCTCGGTACATCTTCCTAATCTGTAAAGGTTCATCTCCGGCTGGAAAAGCGCTGGACGGTCTGCCTACACCTGATTCCCTCAGATTGTCAGCTGCTAACTCGGGCCCTCCTGGTTTATTTGGATTTCTTCCTCTCAGTCTGCTCGCTGGAGATTTCTTGGTCTGATGGCCTGCATGCAGACAGATTCTTGCCTGAGTGCATGTTATTTGTTTTTCAGGTAAGTATTGGCTACATATAGCAAAACAAATTGTATGGAGCTGGAGCATATCCTTGAGTTCCTTCTTTTATCGCAGAATGAAGATTTTATGAGTCAAATGAAGATTTTATGACCCAGATTGTATTTCAGCTTTGCAAGCCGGTGTTGGATCAGATGCTATACAAGAATTATCACCGCTTACCTTTTTATCGCAGTTTTTTTAACCTATATATTCGTTATTTCAGGTATAGAAAAGGCCAGGTTGTTCATGCAGCAATAGGCTCAGCATCTTGGCTGATTTTCTGCTGTACATGCGTTGTATGCTGTAAGCACGAATGGTCTTCCTTTCTCTTACCAATCTTTCTTTTCACTTTTCATATTTCACATATCTTTGGATAACCTAATATATGTTTTCTTTCCTTTCTCTGAACGCAGAGTAAATTCTCTCTACAATCTCCTGCTAAATTGTTGTTCCCCAAATTCCATTGCAGGTTTGCCTAATGTCTTCAACAATTGCCTTGCCTACTCCCGATCCATCTAGCTTTGTTGTTGTACTAATAAAAGAGTAGTCCCTCCCTCAAAAAAATAAAAATAAAAGAGTAGTCCCAATGAAAATTGTCTGTTATATTTTCATATGCAGTTTTGGACATGTGATGCTGCCATATAATTTGTTTTCTTTCATTATGTTTGAAAGCTCACATGGACCTTTGGCAGAATGGCAGATATACATTCATCCTCCCTGACTGATACAAACAATTGCTATGTCAAGACACATGTTTATACTTCCCTCTATATAACGAATGGTCGTTATTCTTCTATCTTTGCAAGACTGCATTTTTATATTCGATACACCTTACCCAAAAAGCTAGCTTTAAAGGCTCTTATTTTCAAAATGGCTTCCGCAGGATCGCGCCAGTGAAGCGTTGTAATCCTCTATCAAGTAGTAACGAACAACACAACAGCTGAGCTATCATATATTGTACTCATAAAATATTGTTTCAGAGGCTCACAGGAGATAGTGATGAACCGAGTTCATGTACAGAAGAAACACATTTTGATCCATTTCCTGAAGGGACAGATTGCTTGGTGGCTTGATGCAGATTCGTTCTTTTCTTTTTTTTCCATTGGTGTGGGTTGTGGTCATAAGAGCGAAGGAAAAAATCACGCCGTGTCCAGTTACTGTCGTGGCATTTTGTCTGTCTATGTTGTTGTGCAAATTTGGTTAGTATTTGACATCATCCTAAAAGGTGTTTTCCATGTATCCATGTTCCAGCTTGGCTCTCTCCAGTTACTTGGTGCAATTGTTATTTTAATATTTATTTATTCTGTTCGTATTGATCTCCCTACTATGAGGACTTATGTCTGATTGTTGTGAATGTTCACTTCATATGTTCAAGCATATATTAAAAGGTGTCTTGCTTCTATGTATTCTACCGCGAACTCAAAACTATGTATTCTAAAGAATGGCAAGCACCCATTAGCCAGCTTTATACTGTCGGCATTTTCCATGCGAACAGAAAAAATTTAAAAGTTCCTACTTATCTAATAAGTATAAACAATATTAAAAATTATAAATTGGTGAATCACCTCAAAACATCCCATAAGTTAATACTATCCACGCTTTTCTCTTTTCATCTGTTTGTTTTTTTTAAGGTGTTTTGTCTATTTTTTATCTACGCTTCAACATATGTGCAAATATTCCGCTGCAACGCGCGGGATGTCATCTAGTTACATCAACAGTTCAATCGAATAATTAAACAAAGAATGAATTGTCTAGGAAGCAAATAATAGTTCAAGTCACACATGAATGAATAGAAAATCAAACTAATTACAAATGGAAACTATCACATACAGCTACGAATGGTGCTCAATAAGAGATAATCTTGAAGCTGGGTATGTGTGGCAGTGTTTTCAATCTGCATGTAGTTGTAAAAAAATGTTTGGATTCGGTAGGGTTTTTTTACTAGTTTGATACGGCTACCAACATTGTCATAGAAAAACTCCAAGTCCAAATCCCTATAGTCCTAGATGATCTTGTTGTGATGAATCACAAATGCAACAATATATATTGTTGAGTGTTTTCTTGTCCCAAAAGCGACATGGATCTCGAACAATAGCAAACCTAGCTTGCAAAACACCGAAAAGCTCTTTCGGTGTCCTTTCGGCATGCTTCCTGTGCCTAGTTGCTGGATTTAGGATGATCTCCACAAATGTAGACCACGAAGGATGAATTCCATTGGCATGATAGTAGCTCATTGTGTAGATATGCCTATTGCTCGCAAGGCTACTAGTGAAAAGAGGATACATGGGAACCCGGGAGCCCAAAGAAACAATGGCAATCCACAAGTCCTCTGATGTCACAACCTAACGAATAATTGCAAGATCACGGCCACTTTCTGTTGTATTGTTCGTGCCATGCCGCCACGCTACTCTTATATTCTAATACATAGAATCTATGCTCACTAGCATGCGCGTCCATACTCTTTGATCGTTGATCGTAATAAATCTCTTTGTGACCTCTTCATTGGAAGCCCGAAGATACGCCAAACCAAACGCACGAATCTCCACCTTGGCAAATACACACACACACACACACACACACACACACACACACACACGAGACAGAGTAGTACCTTCTCTAATTCGAAGATATTCATCGGTGTAGTCTGTTAAGATAGATCTAGCATGTATATATCTGTCGTATCTGTATTGTATACGTTGTACAATTGTAACAGCTGATCATTATATAAAGAGACGTGGTGTGAGTATTGCCCCCACGGAAAACCCTAAACACTTTGATTTGGTATCAGAGCCAATCACCGCCGCCGCTAGGAAACCCTAGCGCGCCGCCTCTCCGCCGCCGCCGCCGCGATCTCTCGCCGCCGCCGCCGCGATGAATACATCCTCGGTCCTCGCGCTTTCCACCGCACCGAGCTCTTCCTCCACCGTAGTCTCGGCCCCCGTCGTCGAACCACCGATCGCCACCGCTACTCTCACGATTCCCACCATCGCCGTCCGCCTCACGGGGAGCAACTTCATGTTGTGGAAAGCCCTCTCCGTCCCCAACTTTGCCGGAGCTCGTCTCCATGGCTTCCTCGACGGCTCTTTCAAGCCACCCCCCACGACGATCACGCAGGGGACGGGTGATGCCGCCACCACGGTGGCCAATCCCGAGTATGCTTCGTGGTGGACCTTGGATCAGAAAGTCCTCGGCCACCTTCTCTCGTCCATGTCCGAGGAGATCTCGGGCCAGCTTATCAGCTGCACCTCCGCTGCCTCGGCCTCGGAGGCCGTTCACGCCATGTTTGCCACCGAGAACCGCGCCGGCGTCAGGCATCTCAAGCGCCAAATCCAGGCGCTAAGGAAGGGCGATGGCCCTGCCGCTGCCTATATGCAGCAGGTGAAGACTCTCGCGGATGCTATGGCAGCCGCCGGCTCCCCACTCAGCGATGATGATATCATCGACTATATGCTGACCGGTCTCGGTTCAGCGTACAACCCGATCGCCGCCTCCATGAACTTCGCGGGTGGTCCGATCTCGCTTGCCACCTTCTACTCCAACGTCCTCAGCTACGAGGCCCTCCAGAAGACGCAAGTGGACTCCGAGGACTGGTCTTCCTTGGCAAACAGTGCAACCCGGCCGGTCAACACCAACACCTCCGTCCGCGCGTATGACTCCAACCGCCCTAGTGGCGGCCGCCCTGCCGGTGGAGCGCCGCAGGGCCAGGGACAGCCCGGCTATGGTCAGGGCGGGAACAGCCAAGATCGCCATCGCAACGATGGCACTGGCGGCAATCACAACCGCACCGACCACGGCAATGGTGGTGGCAACAGCCGCTCTCATCACAACTCCAATCGCCCGCAGTGCCAGATCTGTCGCATATGGGGCCATGAGGCGGGCGACTGCCGCAGGCGCTACGACTACGACAATCAGCGTGCCGGCAACGCTGCTTCGACCTCCCAAGAAACCGGCTGGGTCATGGACTCCGGGGCAACCGACCACCTGACAAGTGATCTCGATCGCCTCCATGTTCATGAGCGCAACGGCGGGAAGGATCAAGTTCAAGTGGCCAATGGCGCAGGTTTGTCTATTGCTCATATTGGTAACTCGTATTTACCCGGTTCATCTCTTCACTTGAAAAATATCCTTCATGTCCCGCATATTAGCAAGAATCTCCTTTCCGTTTACCGCCTCGTTTGTGATAATCATGTCTTTGTTGAATTTCATCGTCGTTTTTTCCTTGTTAAGGACAAGGTCACGAGGCGAGTTCTTCTTCGCGGTAGGAGTCACGGCGGTCTCTACCCCATACCATTCAGTCGCGTGTCATGGTCGTCACCTCGCCAGGCTTCCTCCAGCGTCAAAACCACCTCCACGCAGTGGCATCATCGGCTTGGCCACCCCACCAATAATGTCGTGCAAACTGTTGTTCGACAAAACGATTTAGTGTGTTCTTCCAATAATCAGACTTCTGTTTGTGATGCATCTCAACGTGCTAAGAGTCGACAATTGCCTTATAGTACTTCTCATCATGTTTCTACTATGCCTCTTGAGTTAATTCATTCCGATGTTTGGGGTCCTGCCATTGCATCTTCGGGCGGGTATAAGTATTATGTGAGCTTTGTTGATGATTTCTCCCGTTTTACCTGGATTTATCTTCTGAAACATAAGTCTGATGTTGAGAATGTTTTCTATGAGTTTCAGTCTCATGTTGAGCGTCTCCTAAACACTAAAATCAAAACCGTTCAGTCGGATTGGGGTGGTGAGTATCATAAGTTACATCGCTATTTTCAGCGCACGGGCATCTCTCATCGCGTGTCGTGTCCCCACACCTCGCAGCAAAACGGGGTCGCCGAACGCAAGCATCGCCATCTTGTAGAAACAGGTCTCGCACTCTTAGCGCACTCGTCTCTCCCACTTCGGTAATGGGATGAAGCTTTTCTCACTGCCTGTTATCTTATAAACCGCATGCCTACTCCTGTTTTGCGACAGGATACACCCATTCATCGTCTCCTCAAGGTGCAACCAGATTACAATTTTCTCCGCACCTTTGGCTGCGCATGTTGGCCCAGCTTGCGCAAGTACAACGCACATAAGCTCTCTTTCCGTTCCACTATGTGTGTTTTCTTGGGGTATAGTCCGATGCATAAGGGATATAAGTGCTTGGATCGCTCCACGGGTAGGATTTATATCTCCCGTGATGTTGTCTTCGACGAGTCTGTTTTTCCCTACGCCACGCCTGGTGTTCAAGTTGATGTCTCCTCTCTCGAAGATGCACTTTCTTTCCCTTCCGATGAACCGGTTACGAGTACTACTATGCGCAATTATGACCTGTCCTATTTGTCCACTAATGCGCCGGCTCCTGGCAGTGTTTCTATTGTGCACCAGGAAATTCCAGCGAGCGACGATGACGCGCGCCGCGCTCCTGTGATCGACGTACCGGCTGCATGCCGAGTACCTCCGATCGACGTGCATGGCGCACGCGACTCGAGGCTGCTCTCTCCCGCGACGGCCTCATCGCCCACCAGCGGGCCGCCCTCATCGGCTCCGTCTCCTGGGCCGTCTCCGTCCGAGGCCTTGGACGAACCCACCGGCTCCGTCTCGCCTACCGGGGTTGCTACTCCCACCTCGGCTCAGCCCGCGTTGACGTGGGCATTACCCTTCGGGTAACCGACGTTGCCCTATCCTGTATTGACCAATTGGAGGCCCATGAAGACACCCGAAGGCTAGATGGGCCACCTGGATAGCGCACCGGAAGAAACCTTGGCGGGCAAGACAAAAAAGCAGTCAACATTTAAAGATTAGATCTAAAAAGTACTGTAAACCCAGTCGTACTCGGTTAGGACTCTTGAGACCTGGCCTCTTATATAAAGGCCAGGAGAGGGGCTGCCGAGGACACGAACAATCTTAGCAATCTTAACCAGGAAAAACTTAGAGCTAGGTAACCCTAGCAACAGCAATCTCGACTAGATCTTAGCCGAAGTATTCGGCACCCCATTGTAACCCATTGTTACCATAATCAAAGAACAGACAGGCAGGACGTAAGGGTTTTACCTCATCGAGGGCCCCGAACCTGGGTAAATCGCTCTCCCCGCTTGTCCGTGAACCGATGTCTCGTGTCAGCCTGCAGGATTCCATCAACCCTAAGCCCCTATCGGAGGGCATTGGCGAGGAGTACCCTCGACAATTGGCGCATTCTGTGGGAAATCTGTCGGCACAAGGCAGGTCATCGGTAGCACCAGTTACGTCCGCGGCGTTCTTACTCGAGTCACCGACGCCAGCAAAGTCAAGAGACCCGATCCGCTGCGGATCCTTCGAATTTGTGCCGCACCACGAAGAGCTTCATCCAAACTCTATGGCATCGTCTCGCAACACGGAAGCTGTTTTCGGTGGCGTCCACTTCGTCGTCGACTCCGGAGGTTTTCTTCGCCTCCCCGGGGCCGGCGCGTCCCACTCAAAGGTTGTGCCTCAGGAGGGTGTCCCTTTGGCAGCAACCTTAAAGGCTTCGCCCAGAAGCATACGAGAGAGCAACCGGGAAAATCTCGACGCCGCAGCTGGACAAAGAAAGAGACGAAGGAGTTCGCACCGTGAAGAGGAAGGCAGAACAGTAGTCCACTATCGATGCTATGACATGTCATCAATCAGAGGACGCACCCGTTCTCCACACCTCTCAGCTACAGAGCAACTTGAAGCGCTATGTTATCTCCACTCTTATTTCGATCCTAAGGATGGTCGGGAGAAGTCCAGCCATCTGTTAAGGAACTGCCGACACTTCCTAGAGATTCGGCAGTTCTGCGACGATCTTAGAGCTGAAGCCACATCAAGAGTTCGCATAATGGAAGAGAAAGCAAGGTCCTATGGTCATCAGCCAGAGCCATATGTACCAGAACCATACGAGCCAATGGAAAAAGACGAATATGAACCAGTCGAGGCATTCCCAGCACTGCGTGGACAGATCAACATGATCCACAAAACCAGCTTTTCGAAAAGAGAAATCAAAAAGTTCTCCCGAGAAGTAAAATACGCGGAAGTTGCCATGGTTGATACGCCGGATTTTATCGATTGGTCAGATCAGAGCATCACCTTCAGCAGGGCGGACCACCCGAAGGCCGTCCCAAGGCCCGGTCACGCGGCCCTTGTCCTGGAAGCACTGATTGGAGGATACAATATGGGCAAAGTATTTATGGACGGTGGAAGCGGCTTGAACCTGTTATTCGCCAGCACAATGAGGGCAATGGGTTTAACTGTCGACATGCTAAAAGAATCTGACACAGGGTTCCACGGCATTATACCGACTCGACCCGCCTACTCGCTGGGTAAAACATCATTGGACGTAGTCTTCGGCACGCCCAGTAATTTCAGGAAAGAAAGGATTGAGTTCGAGGTAGTCGACTGGGAATCCCAGTACCACGCCATCCTCGGCAGACCTGCGTTTGCCAAATTCATGACCGTGCCTCATTATGCATACCTAAAACTAAAGATGCCAGGCAACAACGGGACCCCAATAACCGTTCACGGCAGCTTCGCTCGGTCAGACAACTGCGACAGGGAATTTCAGAAGATCGCCTCGAAGTTTGGAGCCAAGGAAGAACTCAACGCGATCGATGCCATTACAGATCACACACAGCCACCAGCCGACAATCGAAACGCAAGATCCGATGAGTTCGATACTGCGAAGGAAACCAAGAAACTGCAGGTGCACCCTACTGATCCGAAGAAAACGGTCAACACCTCGGCTGACCTAGATGTCGCATAGGAAAGCGCGCTCATCGAGTTCCTCCGTGAGCGCTGGGAGATATTTGCATGGGAGCCATCCGACATGCCAGGTATCCCCAGGGAACTCGCTGAGCGCGCCCTAAATGTTGACCCGACGGCCAAGCCAGTACAGCAGTCGATGCGGCGATTCTCTGAACCCAAAAGAAGAGCAATCGGTGAAGAAGTTAATCGGCTCCGCAAGGCAGGATTCATCCGAGAGCTTAAGGAATCTGAATGGGTGGCTAATCCAGTCATGGTGCCGAAGAAGGACACAACCGCCCTTCGCATGTGCATCGATTACACTAGCCTCAACAAGCATTGCCCGAAAGATCATTTTCCACTGCCTCGAATAGATCAGATAGTCGACTCTACAGCCGGGTGCGATCGTCTCTCTTTCCTCGATGCGTACTCCGGGTACAACCAGATCAAACTGAAGAAGGAGGACCAGGAGCTAACCGCATTCATCACTCCACACGGCGTTTTCTGTTACAACGTCATGACCTTCGGGTTAAAAAATGCAGGAGCTACCTACCAACGCCGCATGCAAGCCTGCCTCGCGGAGCAGATTGGAAGGAACATTGAAGTCTACATCGACGATATCGTGGTCAAAACAAAGCACGCAGCCACGCTCATCGATGACTTGCGGGACACCATTGACAATCTGGACAGATACAGAATTAAGTTGAATCCGAAGAAATGTTTCTTCGGGGTGCCCGGAGGACAAGTACTCGGGTACTTCATATCAGCCAGAGGAATCGAGGCTAATCCCTTGAAGATCAAAGCTATTCTCGACATGGAGCCGCCAAAGAACCTGCACCAAGTGCAGCAGTTGGCAGGCCGATTAGCAGCGCTTAGCGGGTTCATCGCGAAGCTAGGAGAGAAAGCTTTGCCCTTCTACAACTTGATGAAAAAGTCAGAAAAGTTCGAGTGGACAAAGGAAGCACAAGACTACTTCGACAACTTGAAGAAAATCCTATCGACCTCCCCGGTGCTCGTGACTCCGCGTGAAAAGGAGACACTGCTGATGTACATAGCCGCTACAGCTCAAGTCTTCAGTAGCGTTTTGGTTGTCGAACGAGAAGAAGCGGGAAGAGTTCATGGTGTGCAGAGGCATGTTTACTACCTCAGTGAAGTACTTACCCCCGCAAGACAGAGGTATCCTCATCACCAGAAGTTGGCATATGCAGTATGGAGGTCGGCTCGCAAGCTGAGGCACTACTTCACGGAGCACCCGATCAAAGTTGTGAGCGAAGCACCCCTGAAGAGCATAATGACCAATCCAGAAGCCACAGGTCGAGTGTCTCAATGGGCCATCGAGTTAGCGCCACACGACATAACTTACGTCAATCGAACGGCGGTGAAATCCCAAATCCTCCCAGATTTTGTGGCAGATTGGATCCAATCACAGACACCAGCAACACCCGACATGGCGGGGTCATGGGTAATGTACTTTGATGGGTCAAAACGAAGTACAGGAGCAGGGGCAGGAGTGGTGCTGATATCACCACAGGGAGATAAAATGAAATATATACTACGTATGAATTTCTCCCTGCCAACAAACAACGAAGCAGAATACGAAGCACTGCTGCACGGAATGAAAATGGCGAAGGCGTGTGGCGCAACGCGCCTAGAGATCTACGGAGATTCAAACCTGGTGGTCCAGCAGTCAATGAACCTGTGCGGTGCAGTCAGTGACAACATGGTTGCTTATCGGCAGCTGTATCAGAACATGGAGGCTAAATTCGAAGGATGCGAGCTTAAGCACATCGGCAGAGCCAGTAACGAGGAAGCCGACACTCTGGCAAACATCGGGTCCACATGCTCCCCTATTCCAGATGGATTTTTTTACGAAGTGATCGCTCAAAGATCAATCAAAGAAAAGCCGTCTGCAAAACCATCGGTTGAAGAGTTGGAGAAAAGCTCATTACAAAAACCTTCGGCTGAAGAATCTCCAAGTCTCCCTGCCGAACAAGTTCTCCTCCTCGAGCCACTATGGACCAAACCATTCCTAGCCTACCTGTCGAAGCAAGAGCTGCCGGAGGACCCTGTGGAAGCTAAACGAATCGTCAGACGATCAAAGGCTTTTACGGCGATAAATGGCGAGCTTTACAAGCGTAGCATCTCAGGGATCTTCCAAAGGTGCATCGCCATTGATGATGGAAAAGCATTGTTACGCGAGATACATGAAGGAACCTGTGGGCATCATGCAGGAAGCAGAGCCCTTGTGGCGAAAGCCTTTAGGGCAGGATTTTACTGGCCAACGGCAGCATCGGATGCCAGGGATCTAGTCATGAAGTGCGATGCGTGCCAACGTTTCTCGTCGAAACCACATGCTCCAGCAACGGATTTAATGACAATACCTTTGGCATGGCCATTCGCTCAATGGGGACTCGATCAAGTTGGACCGCTGCCAAGATCGTCACCCGGAGGACACACGTACTTACTGGTTGCAGTCGACAAATTCACTAAGTGGATAGAGGCAGTACCAGTGCGAAACCAAAAAGCTGAAACGGCGGTTCAATTCTTCAAAGGAATAACCTGTCGATTTGGTATGCCCCACAGCATCGTCACAGACAACGGTTCCAATTTTGATTCCGAGGAGTTCAGGAAATTTTGTGACGATGGGGGAATCAAATTGAAATTCGCATCAGTCTCTCACCCACAGACCAACGGCCAGGTGGAAAGGATCAATGGTTTAATAGGGGATGGTTTAAAGAAACGCCTTAAAGGTGCAGCTGGAGCCTGGGTCGAAGAATTACCATCTGTGCTATGGAGTTTACGTACCACCCCCAACAGGTCGACTCAATACACTCCATTCTTCTTGGTGTACGGAACCGAAGCAGTTCTACCAGCCGACGTCCGATTTGAAGCGCCTCGAGTAACGGCGTATACAGAGTCCTCTTCCAACATCGCGCTACAAGATGCTGTCGATCTCCTTGACGAAGCACGAGATATCGCCTTGGCAAGAACAACGGTCTACCAACAAGCACTGAGAAATTATCACAGTCGACGGATACGCAGTCGAAATTTCAGTGTTGGAGATATGGTACTTCGGTTGAAGCAAAAAAGACCTTTGAAGCTAGAATCTCCATGGGAAGGACCATACATCATCACCGAAGTGATACCAGGAGGAGCTTATCAGCTCAAAAATCCAGCCTCAGGAAAAGATGTCGAGAATCCATGGAACATCGCGCAATTGCGACGGTTTTATACATAGGATACGATTGTTTTCATTTAACGGCCTACAAGGTTGCCTTACATTATAAATAAAGATCTAATCAGATTTCTGTTACCCTTTTTCTTGCTTCAGGCTTTGGCACCCGAACGTAACGTTCGGAACCTTTTTCCATCGGCTCTAACTCCCATCGGGAGCACTGGCCCACACGATGACATTAATCAAATACTCTCAGTGAGAGCTAAGATTAATGACACATGAAAACAACCAATCCAAGCCTCGAAAAATACGCGAGTGCTGCAGTCGATGGTTACATTAAGATAAGGCTCAAACCGGTGCACCGTGTGACGAAGCCGAACTTTTGCATAAATTACATATCGACTTCGCAATAACATTGCATAAAATACAACGAAGTCGTCGAGTAAGCAGGTTGAACTGATCACTCAGCCGCACTCGACAACAAAATATCAATCAAAATAACATAAGCGTACAGCGTACGCAGTAAACAATCTTATGCGAATACAAGGTTATTCCATTTACAATCGGGACCCCCGGTCCCAATGGGCCTTCAGTTCTTTTTCGAGGCATGATTCCATCCGAGAAACAATGGTGTGAGCAGGACCTCGGGCAACATCATAATATTGGCCTAAATCCCTTTCAGTGTTTGCCACGGCTCTTAAATCCAAAGATGGATGACATGCCAATATTGAAGCAAAGGCAAGCTCAGCACCAGCTAGAAGCTCTTTCCGCACCAGCAGCCGAATCCTCTCGGGAGACTTGAATCGGGTGAATAAACCAGACAAGGTTTCAGGTGCCTGATCCAGAGGAAACAAGGTGTGCCAAACCATCGTAAGAAGGGCATAGTATTTATCAAAATAATAATGCGCCTTCATCACCCGGTACTTAAACTTCGCCATGATGACGGCCTTCGGACGATGCAGCCATAAGCCATGGGTTGGGTGCGCAACGTCGGTCATCGCCTCAACCTCTTCATGAATCTTCCTGTCCTCTTCAGCTGCATCCAAAGCTACGACTGGAAAAGGAACGAATGTTAGAACATTCAAGCTATACCCGGAATTAGAAGATAGACTAAACACTCACAGCCTAGGCTTTCGGAAGCAACACTAAGACCATCGAGAGCGTATTGTTCGACAGCAGTCGCTATTTCTCCCTTCTTCTTCACCAAGGCAGCCATTGCACGAAGGGGAGTAATGTCTTTATTCAGACTAGACACCTGGTCACGTAACTGACGAACAAGGCCTGACTCGTCATTTCCCGAAGAATTTGAAAAAAGCTCGGCACGGGAAGAAGACGAAGGAATCTGCAGTACGTCCTCAGTTCAGACCAAGCATTAATATAAAAACTCCCATCGGGAGTATTGAGTGCACATCATACAGGCAAAAGGATGTTTGGCAACAGAGCCGATTTTAAAAAGAGTTGCGGTAATCTTATGTACAACAAAGCAAATAATGGTTCAAGGATTCGCCGACGTTGAACCAGGGGCTGACTCAGGGATAGGCTCGGCTTGTGCTTCATCCACCAACTTCAGAAGCCGGTTGGCGCAAGTTATTGTTGATCTCTTGTAAGGCTCAAGGTTGACTAGATGATTTTCATCATCAGTAGGCAGCGCCTTAGAGAACTCTTCCAATTCCGACCCCATCCCGTGGCCCATAAGCAACTGGAAAGTAAGAACTGCACCCATCAAGCGGCTGCGACGTTTCAGTACCTCTACAGGCTCGGAAGGGTCAACAAAGAAAGCTTCCGCCATTTCGTCGAGAGTCTTGTCCAGCTTCGCCTTTGGGAAGATCATCGAGTATAACTTCGATAGAGCTCCCTTGGACTTCTGCAGTAACCTGAGAATCTGGACGTTCGACTCAGCAGCAAGTGACAAAGCGTCAGCTGTGGAATCCTCCCGAAGCTGATGGCATCGGCTGACAGTTAAATTGGCGGCCTCTGGAAAAGAGATGTATCAGTAATCAATGGAGAAAGCATCAAGAAAGGAGCGGAACACCATAAGAATCTTTACCCAGTAAATCCTTGATGGATTCGCGGAGGACACCTTCCTTCTCGTCAATTGCAGCCGCCGCTGCACGCCTGGCATCCTGATCATCCTTCATCTGACGCTTCAGCCTCTTTACCTCCTCCTTCAACAAGGCGTTTTCACTCTTGGCATCGGCAGCGATCCTGTTAGCTTCGACTGCTTGATCAGCCGAAGACTTGACAGCCTTCCGAAGTTGGGCGTTTTCGGCCTCTAGGCGAGTAAATTGTTCAGCAAAATCCGCCACAGCATCGACTGTAGCGTAAATTGGCTGCAGCCAGGAAAAAAATCAAGAGGAGTCAGGTGATGGAAATTCAGCAAAGCCAGACAGATTAAGTACTTACGTGATCGCGGCCAGCCGGCGGGGTGGGAGCATCATCAGGAGGAATAACTCTTGATAATGGGACCTTCTCTACACCCGTTCGGGATGGACGTGTCGACTTGGCAGGAGAAGGGTTCGATTCCTTAGCCGATGCTGCTCTCTCAGAAGCTAGTTTAGCCCTCTTTGCGAGAGGAACATCGTCATTGTCACCGGCAGAGCTGTTTAAGTACAGCGTGCAGTTAGCATACAAGGTGACAAGAAATAAAAGTAACAAGAGTATAAATGCTCACAGGTCCAGATCATCTTCATCCACGAAGAAACTCGTTGAACCCTTCTTAGCAGGAGGAGGCGAAGCAGCTTCGTCGGCATCATTATCTCCTCCTTTAGGACTTGATTCAGCCGAAGTGATAAGATCATCATGTACCTGCTTGCGACGTCTGCTCGTGAGAAAGGCATCATCTTCAGCAGTTTCCTCCTCTTGGACATCGCTGTCCTCAAGGGTGTGCTGAGCATCCTCGGTTCCCTCAGAATCGTCGTCGTCATCCTCTAATACCACTCCGCTCTCGGGTGAGGGAGGATAACATTGGGCGACAGCAGGAACCTGCAGAAGGATAGAAAACGTGTAAGGCACAAACAGAAAGAAGAAGTAATGACAGTAAATGAAGAACGATAAGGTTACCTCGGACGGAGGATGCTTGGAATCATAAGGAGGGCGCGCCGATGTCAAAACAATGGTGTCCTTGGTGCTGAGGCATGTTAGGCGACGAACTTCGTTCTGGAGCTCATCTGCCGATAGGTCGGCAGAGTTGATCCTCGACTTGTCGTTCTTGCCAGTGAAAAGCCACAGCTGGTGAGGGCGAGACATCAGCGGCTGTACTCGACGTTGCAGGAACACTGAAACTACTTCAGTACCGCGCATCGTCATGCCTCCTGAATTCTTCAAAGTGACAATTTGCTTGAATAGCTCATCGGCTGTCGCCTTTTCTTCGGGAGAAAGGGCGTTGTTCCAAGACTTCTTCTTGTGAGCCACCAAGACATCGTCAAAAAGAGTGAGATTTGAACGCCGCCCAGGAAGAACAGGGTCCCGAAGATAGAACCACTTGTTGCGCCAGCCCTGGACGGACTCCTTCATCAGATAGTCGAAGTAGTCGACCTCCTTCCTGACAACGAAGCCAACGCCGCCGACAACGGGGGGGCCGTTGCTATCGTTATGACGCTTCACATAGAATATCTTCCTCCAAAGGCCCCAGTGAGGCTCAATGCCGAGGAAGGCTTCGCAGACAGTGATAAAAATGGAAAGGTGGAGGATGGAATTTGGGGTCAGCTGCCAGAGCTGAATCCCGTAGAAGAAAAGGAGGGAGCGAAGGAACTCGTGCGCCGGAAGAGAGAGGCCACGAAACAGAAAAGCGACAAACATGACGGTGAAGCCCTTTGGGGGGCTTGGGCGAGAAACCTGACCTGGGAGACGAATGTCATCCTCAGATGCGGAGATGAAGCCGAGGGCGCGAAGTTTGTTGATGTCACGGTTGGTAATGGCAGAGGCGCTCCAGTCGCGGCTAACTTTGGCCGCCTCCGATGTGCTGCCACTCTTCCTTTTGCCCATGGCGAACGAAGCTTCTGATGAAGAGGCAGAGGAACAGGAGGCTTGAAGGAGAAGATGAGCAGTGAACGGGGTAAAAGGTAAAAAAGAAAGGAGGCTCCCTATTTATCCCGAAAGAATTTGAGCACAGACGTGGCCATAACTCCACAAAGCATCGTGGGGAGAGGAGCAGATCTGACTGTACATGTGGCGCTAGAAGAAGGAGTGGAACCGGCGGCCCATTATTCCCACGTCGCGCGAAAAATGAGGAGACGCCTCGATCGCCGCGCGTGCACTAATCAAGACCTAAAAACTGCCTGCGCAGAGCTAGGGTGGGCCCGTGATACGTCTCCGACGTATCGATAATTTCTTATGTTCCATGCCACATTATTGATGTTATCTACATGTTTTATGCACACTTCATGTCATATTCGTGCATTTTCTGGAACTAACCTATTAACAAGATGCCGAAGTGCCAGTTGCTGTTTTCTCCTGTTTTTGGTTTCAGAAATCCTAGTAACGAAATATTCTCGGAATTGGACGAAATCAACGCCCAGGGTCCTATTTTGCCACGAAGCTTCCAGAAGTCCGAAGAGGAGACGAAGAGGGGCCACGAGGGGGCCACACCCTAGGACGGCGCGGCCCCCCCCCTCGGCCGCGCGGCCCTGTGGTGTGGGGCCCTCGTGCCGCCTCCTGACCTGCCCTTCCGCCTACTTAAAGCCTCCGTTGCGAAACCCCCAGTACCGAGAGCCACGATACGGAAAACCTTCCAGAGACGCCGCCGCCGCCGATCCCATCTTGGGGGATCCAGGAGATCGCCTCCGGCACCCTGCCGGAGAGGGGAATCATCTCCCGGAGGACTCTACGCCGCCATGGTCGCCTCCGGAGTGATGTGTGAGTAGTCTACCCCTGGACTATGGGTCCATAGCAGTAGCTAGATGGTTGTCTTCTCCCCATTGTGCTTCATTGTCGGATCTTGTGAGCTGCCTAACATGATCAAGATCATCTATCTGTAATTCTATATGTTGCGTTTATTGGGATCCGATGAATAGAGAATACTTGTTATGTTGATTATCAAAGTTATGTCTATGTGTTGTTTATGATCTTGCATGCTCTCCGTTACTAGTAGATGCTCTGGCCAAGTAGATGCTTGTAACTCCAAGAGGGAGTATTTATGCTCGATAGTGGGTTCATGCGCATTGACACAGGACAAGTGACAGAAAGTTCTAAGGTTGTGTTGTGCTGTTGCCACTAGGGATAAAACATTGATGCTATGTCTAAGGATGTAGTTGTTGATTACATTACGCACCATACTTAATGCAATTGTCTGTTGCTTTGCAACTTAATACTGGAGGGGGTTCGGATGATAACCTGAAGGTGGACTTTTTAGGCATAGATGCAGTTGGATGGCGGTCTATGTACTTTGTCATAATGCCCAATTAAATCTCACTATACTCATCATAATATGTATGTGCATGGTCATGCCCTCTTTATTTGTCAATTGCCCAACTGTAATTTGTTCACCCAACATGCTGTTTATCTTATGGGAGAGACACCTCTAGTGAACTGTGGACCCCGGTCCAATTCTCTATCGTGTAATACAATCTACTGCAATATTGTTCTACTGTTTTCTGCAAACAATCATCTTCCACACAATACGGTTAATCCTTTGTTACAGCAAGCCGGTGAGATTGACAACCTCACTGTTTCGTTGGGGCAAAGTACTTTGGTTGTGTTGTGCAGGTTCCACGTTGGCGCCGGAATCCCTGGTGTTGCGCCGCACTACATCCCGCCGCCATCAACCTTCAACGTGCTTCTTGGCTCCTCCTGATTCGATAAACCTTGGTTTCTTTCTGAGGAAAAACTTGCTGCTGTGCGCATCATACCTTCCTCTTGGGGTTCCCAACGAACGTGTGAGTTACACGCCATCAAGCTCTTTTTCTGGCGCCGTTGCCGGGGAGATCAAGACACGCTGCAAGGGGAGTCTCCACATCCCAATCTCTTTACTTTGTTTTTGTCTTGCTTAGTTTTATTTACTACTTTGTTTGCTGCACTAAATCAAAATACAAAAAAATTAGTTGCTAGTTTTACTTTATTTGCTATCTTGTTCGCTATATCAAAAACACAAAAAAATTAGTTACTTGCATTTACTTTATCTAGTTTGCTTTATTTACTACTGCTAAAATGAGTAATCCTGAAGTTGAAGTTCGTACGTTTAAGCAACGAGGGGGAGAATGTTTAAGAGATGCTTGGTATAGAATTAGTGATGCCCATAATAGGTGCACTAAGAAACACTCCACCACTATCTTACTCAGGAATTTTTATGTTGGTATCTCTAGCTGGAATAGGTATGTTCTTGATAGTCTCGCAAAAGGTAACTTCCTAAGTACTCCTGCATTAGAAGCTAGTTGCATTGTTGAGAGTCTATTTGGAATACCTCCTGTTGATGAAGTTAAAACTGAAATCCCTCTTGAAGATGTTATGAAAAAATTGGAAACCATAAAGAAAAATTTTCCAAGTATTGAAGCTAAATTGGAAGTGTTACTTGATAAAACTGATGAACTTGATAAATCCTTAGGAAGAATTGATGAAAGAATTAGTGTCCTAGAAACTTGTGTTGTCCATGATGATCAAATCAATAGGATTGATGAACTTGAAAAAGCTATGGGAACCTTGGGTTCAACATTTTCTTCTCTTAAATATAAGGAGAAAGCTTATGTGGGTAAGGAGCAAAAGTTTATGTATGTCTCTAAAGTGCCTAAACGAAAGAAGTATTATTATAGGCCTAAAATTGATAAAGCCCTTAGTACCACTACGAATGGGGGAGCTCATAATAACGATACTCCATCTCTTGATAATACTTGATACACACTTTCTGCGCCTAGCTGAAAGGCGTTAAAGAAAAGCGCTTGTGGGAGACAACCCATGTTTTTACCTACAGTACTTTGTTTTTATTTTGAGTCTTGGAAGTTGTTTACTACTGTAGCAACCTCTCCTTATCTTAGTTTAGTGTTTTGTTGTGCCAAGTAAAGTCTTTGATAGAAAAGTAAGTACTAGATTTGGATTACTGCGCAGTTCCAGATTTCTTTGCTATCACGAATCTGGGTCTACCTCCCTGTAGGTAGTTCAGAAAATTAAGCCAATTTACGTGCATGATCCTCAGATATGTACGCAACTTTCATTCAATTTGAGCATTTTCATTTGAGCAAGTCTGGTGGCCTAATAAAATTCGTCAATACGAACTGTTCTGTTTTTGACAGATTCTGCCTTTTATTTCGCATTGCCTCTTTTGCTATGTTGGATGAATTTCTTTGATCCACTAATGTCCAGTAGCTTCATGCAATGTCCAGAAGTGTTAAGAATGATTGTGTCACCTCTGAATATGTTAATTTTTATTGTCACTAACCCTCTAATGAGTTGTTCTAAGTTTGGCGTGGAGGAAGTTTTCAAGGATCAAGAGAGGAGTATGATGCAACATGATCAAGGAGAGTGAAAGCTCTAAACTTGGGGATGCCCCGGTGGTTCACCCCTGCATATTCTAAGAAGACTCAAGCGTCTAAGCTTGGGGATGCCCAAGGCATCCCCTTCTTCATCGACAACATTATCAGGTTCCTCCCCTGAAACTATATTTTTATTCCATCACATCTTATGTGCTTTGCTTGGAGCGTCGGTTTGTTTTTGTTTTTTGTTTTGTTTGAATAAAATGGATCCTAGCATTCACTTTATGGGAGAGAGACACGCTCCGCTGTAGCATATGGACAAGTATGTCCTTAGTTTCTACTCATAGTATTCATGGCGAAGTTTCTTCTTCGTTAAATTGTTATATGGTTGGAATTGGAAAAGGATACATGTAGTAATTGCTATTAATGTCTTGGGTAATGTGATACTTGGCAATTGTTGTGCTCATGTTTAAGCTCTTGCATCATATGCTTTGCACCCATTAATGAAGAAATACATAGAGCATGCTAAAATTTGGTTTGCATATTTGGTTTCTCTAAGGTCTAGATAATTTCTAGTATTGAGTTTGAACAACAAGGAAGACGGTGTAGAGTCTTATAATGTTTTCAATATGTCTTTTATGTGAGTTTTGCTGCACCGGTTCATCCTTGTGTTTGTTTCAAATAAGCCTTGCTAGCCTAAACCTTGTATCGAGAGGGAATACTTCTCATGCATCCAAAATACTTGAGCCAACCACTATGCCATTTGTGTCCACCATACCTACCTACTACATGGTATTTTCCGCCATTCCAAAGTAAATTGCTTGAGTGCTACCTTTAAAATTCCATCATTCACCTTTGCAATATATAGCTCATGGGACAAATAGCTTAAAAACTATTGTGGTATTGAATATGTAATTATGCACTTTATCTCTTATTAAGTTGCTTGTTGTGCGATAACCATGTTTACTGGGGACGCTATCAACTACTCTTTGTTGAATTTCATGTGAGTTGCTATGCATGTTCGTCTTGTCTGAAGTAAGAGAGATCTACCACCTAATGGTTAAGCATGCATATTGTTAGAGAAGAACATTGGGCCGCTAACTAAAGCCATGATCCATGGTGGAAGTTTCAGTTTTGGACATATATCCTCAATCTCATATGAGAAAATTATTAATTGTTGTTACATGCTTATGCATAAAAGAGGAGTCCATTATCTGTTGTCTATGTTGTCCCGGTATGGATGTCTAAGTTGAGAATAATCAATAGCGAGAAATCCAATGCGAGCTTTCTCCTTAGACCTTTGTACAGGCGGCATAGAGGTACCCCTTTGTGACACTTGGTTAAAACATGTGCATTGCGATGATCCGGTAGTCCAAGCTAATTAGGACAAGGTGCGGGCACTATTAGTACACTATGCATGAGGCTTGCAACTTGTAAGATATAATTTACATGATACATATGCTTTATTACTACCGTTGACAAAATTGTTTCATGTTTTCAAAATCAAAGCTCTAGCACAAATATAGCAATCGATGCTTTTCCTCTATGGAGGACCATTCTTTTACTTTCAATGTTGAGTCAGTTCACCTATTTCTCTCCACCTCAAGAAGCAAACACTTGTGTGAACTGTGCATTGATTCCTACATATTTGCTTATTGCACTTATTATATTACTCTATGTTGACAATATCCATGAGATATACATGTTACAAGTTGAAAGCAACCGCTGAAACTTAATCTTCCTTTGTGTTGCTTCAATATCTTTACTTTGAATTATTGCTTTATGAGTTAACTCTTATGCAAGACTTATTGATGCTTGTCTTGAAGTGCTATTCATGAAAAGTCTTTGCTTTATGATTCACTTGTTTACTCATGTCATATACATTGTTTTGATCGCTGCATTCACTACATATGCTTTACAAATAGTATGATCAAGGTTATGATGGCATGTCACTCCGAAATTATACGTGTTATCGTTTTACACGCTTCGGGACGAGCGAGAACTAAGCTTGGGGATGCTGATACGTCTCCGACGTATCGATAATTTCTTATGTTCCATGCCACATTATTGATGTTATCTACATGTTTTATGCACACTTCATGTCATATTCGTGCATTTTACGGAACTAACCTATTAACAAGATGCCGAAGTGCCGATTCTTTGTTTTCTGCTGTTTTTGGTTTCAGAAATCCTAGTAACGAAATATTCTCGGAATTGGACGAAATCAACGCCCAGGGTCCTATTTTGCCACGAAGCTTCCAGAAGTCCGAAGAGGAGACGAAGAGGGGCCACGAGGGGGCCACACCCTAGGGCGGCGCCCCCCCTTGGCCGCGCGGCCTGTGGTGTGGGGCCCTCGTGCCGCCTCCTCGACCTGCCCTTCCGCCTACTTAAAGCCTCCGTTGCGAAACCCCCGGTCTGAGAGCCACGATACGGAAAACCTTCCGGAGACGCTGCCGCCGCCGATCCCATCTCGGGGGATCCAGAGATCGCCTCCGGCACCCTGCCGGAGAGGGGAATCATCTCCGGAGGACTCTACGCCGCCATGGTCGCCTCCGGTGTGATGTGTGAGTAGTCTACCCCTGGACTATGGGTCCATAGCGGTAGCTAGATGGTTGTCTTCTCCCCATTGTGCTTCATTGTCGGATCTTGTGAGCTGCCTAACATGATCAAGATCATCTATCTGTAATTCTATATGTTGCGTTTGTTGGGATCCGATGAATAGAGAATACTTGTTATGTTGATTATCAAAGTTATGTCTATGTGTTGTTTATGATCTTGCATGCTCTCCGTTACTAGTAGATGCTCTGGCCAAGTAGATGCTTGTAACTCCAAGAGGGAGTATTTATGCTCGATAGTGGGTTCATGCCTCGCATTGACACACAGGACGATGTGAGAAAGTTCTAAGGTTGTGTTGTCTTTGTTGCCACTAGGGATAAAACATTGATGCTATGTCTAAGGATGTAGTTGTTGATTACATTACGCACCATACTTAATGCAATTGTCTGTTGCTTTGCAACTTAATACTGGAGGGGGTTCGGATGATAACCTGAAGGTGGACTTTTTAGGCATAGATGCAGTTGGATGGCGGTCTATGTACTTTGTCGTAATGCCCAATTAAATCTCACTATACTCATCATAATATGTATGTGCATGGTCATGCCCTCTTTATTTGTCAATTGCCCAACTGTAATTTGTTCACCCAACATGCTGTTTATCTTATGGGAGAGACACCTCTAGTGAACTGTGGACCCCGGTCCAATTCTCTATACTGAAATACAATCTCTTGCAATCTTTGTTCTCTGTTTTCTGCAAACAATCATCTTCCACACAATACGGTTAATCCTTTGTTACAGCAAGCCGGTGAGATTGACAACCTCACTGTTTCGTTGGGGCAAAGTACTTTGGTTGTGTTGTGCAGGTTCCACGTTGGCACCGGAATCCCTGGTGTTGCGCCGCACTACATCCCGCCGCCATCAACCTTCAACGTGCTTCTTGGCTCCTCCTGGTTCGATAAACCTTGGTTTCTTTCTGAGGGAAAACTTGCTGCTGTGCGCATCATACCTTCCTCTTGGGGTTCCCAACGAACGTGTGAGTTACACGCCATCAGCCCGTCAGGTCAAGTACTATCAATTGGCCCACGACAGTTACACGTCAAGTCAAATCCCGTCAATCAGCCCACAACCATGACGTCATATATATATAAAAAACTAGAAGCACTCAAAGGAAATATGAAAATTTGATGAGTCCACGCATGGATTGCAAGCATCCGAACCTGGACTCGGGGGCTATTCCCATCGGGAGCGCTGACACGCACCCGATAAAAAGAGGACTCGACAGAATAAGCAGTCGAAGGAATAAGGTTTGAGTCTCTATCCAGACTCGACATTTACTCCCATCGGGAGGACGTGGTGCACACCCGTTGAAAGTTTTTTGCACTCCAGGATCATGCCCGGGGACTTGATTCTGTGTAGGGTAACGTTGTTTTGCCATCGGAAGTTAACCAACAAAAGTTGGGCACGTTGCTCATTATCCTTTGCATGAAGGAAATGTATCGGGTGACCTATGAAGACTTGCGAGAAAACTCGGCAGAGGAAAGTATTCGAGTAGTTCAACTTGAGTCTACGCACGGATTGCAAGCATCCGTACCTAGACTCGGGGGCTACTCCCATCGGGAGCGCTGACGCGCACCCGATAAAAAGAAGATGAAGCAGAATCAAGATGAACAAGAACAATGAAGGAGAAGAATATCATGAGAAGATATGCATTAGTCTCTACCCGAATTATCTTCGGCTAGACACTCGGGGGCTACTGACGTGGGCATTAACCTTCGGGTAACCGACGTTGCCCTATCCTGTATTGACCAATTGGAGGCCCATGAAGACACCCGAAGGCTAGATGGGCCACCTGGACAGCGCACCGGAAGAAACCTTGGCGGGCAAGACAAAAAAGCAGTCAACAAGGAAAGATTAGATCTAAAAAGTACTGTAAACCTAGTCGTACTCGGTTAGGACTCTTGAGACCTGGCCTCTTATATAAAGGCCAGGAGAGGGGCTGCCGAGGACACGAACAATCTTAGCAATCTTAACCAGGAAAAGCTTAGAGCTAGGTAACCCTAGCAACAGCAATCTCGACTAGATCTCAGCCGAAGTATTCGGCACCCCATTGTAACCCATTGTTACCATAATCAAAGAACAGACAGGCAGGACGTAAGGGTTTTACCTCATCGAGGGCCCCGAACCTGGGTAAATCGCTCTCCCCGCTTGTCTGTGAACCGATGTCTCGTGTCAGCCTGCAGGATTCCATCAACCCTAAGCCCCTATCGGAGGGCATTGGCGAGGAGTACCCTCGACACGCGTCGCCTCCCGTCGAGAGCTCTGTCTCTCCGACCGCGACGCCCTCGGCTGTGCCCGCTCATGCCATGGTCACTCGTGTGCGCGATAACACGCGCCGAGAGAAGCAGTTCACTGACGGTACGATCCGCTACAACCCTGGACGCCGAGCCTTCCTTGCTACGCCGGTGTCTCACCGCGATGCCCTTCGCGAGACTGCATGGCGTGCTGCCATGTCTGATGAGACTGCTGCTCTCCATCACACGAACACTTGGGTTCTCGTTCCTCGCCCTCCTCGCGTCAATGTTGTTGGCAGCAAATGGGTGTTCAAGACCAAGCATCGTCCAGATGGTTCTGTTGACAAGTATAAGGCTCGGCTTGTTGCTCGCGGTTTTACTCAGCAGCATGGTATTGACTATGGTGATACTTTCAGCCCTGTCATCAAGCCGGCCACTGTTCGCCTGGTTCTCTCGCTGGCCGTTTCTCGAGGATGGACACTTCGCTAGGTTGATGTCAGTAATGCGTTTCTTCATGGGTACCTCACTGAGGATGTCTATATGCAGCAACCTCCCGGTTTTGAGGATGCTCGGCATCCTAACCATGTGTGCAAGCTTCAACGAGCTCTTTATGGTCTGAAGCAGTCTCCGCGTGCTTGGTATGCGCGTCTCAGTGTGCTTCTTGCCGAGCTTGGTTTTCGCTCCTCCAAGGCAGACACCTCCTTGTTCACTTTCTTTCACAGAGGTATCCACATCTATATGCTGGTGTATGTTGATGATATTGTCATCGTTGGCTCTACTCCAGTGGCCGTCGATTGGCTTGTTCGCCAGTTGTCTGCTCAGTTCCCTATCAAGGATCTTGGCACCTTGGAGTACTTTCTCGGCTTGGAGGCGTCTTACAATTCAGGGGGGATGACGCTCACTCAACGGAAGTATGCACTGGATTTGTTGCACCGAGTGAGCATGGAGAATTGTAAAGCTACCTCCACACCGTTGGCTACAGGAGATCGCCTGTCTCGCGAGTCTGGTACTCCACTTGATGTTGATGATTCTTTCCGGTATCGCAGTGTTGTTGGAGGCCTTCAGTATCTGACTCTTACTCGCCCAGACCTGTCGTTCGCTGTGAATAAGGTTTGTCAGTTTCTCTCTCAGCCCACCGATGTTCATTGGGAAGCAGTGAAGCGCATTCTGCGATATGTGAAGGGAACACTGAGTACAGGACTGCGTTTTCGTAAGTCTGCCATCACTAGCATCAGTATCTTTACAGATGCTGACTGGGCAGGTTGTTTTGATGACCGTCGGTCCACAGGAGGCTTCGCCGTGTTTGTCGGACCAAATCTTATTTCTTGGAGTTCCAAGAAGCAGCCGACTGTCTCTAGGTCAAGCACCGAGGCAGAATATAAAGCTTTAGCAAATGGAGCAGCCGAAGCTATTTGGCTAGAGTCACTACTCAGGGAGTTAGGGATCTCCCAACAGCGCACCCCCATTCTGTGGTGTGATAATTTAGGGGCAACATACCTAACAGCAAATCCAGTCTTCCATGCTAGGACGAAGCACATTGAGGTAGATTTCCATTTTGTGCGAGAGCGTGTAGCTGCTGGAGCTTTACAGGTTAGGTTTATCTCTTCAGATGATCAGTTGGCTGATGTCTTTACTAAGCCGGCAACTCGACAGATGCTAGATCGTTTTATGACAAATCTGAATCTCGTACAGAGTAGAAGTTCAGATTGAGGGGGAGTGTTAAGATAGATCTAGCATGTATATATCTGTCGTATCTGTATTGTATACGTTGTACAATTGTAACAGCTGATCATTATATAAAGAGACGTGGTGTGGGTATTGCCCCACGGAAAACCCTAAACACTTTGATTTAGTCCACCGAAATGCCATATGCGATCATTCATGTGTAGCTGCTGAGATCTTCTAAACCGGGTTAAAACAAATCAGCCTGGCTGCATCCCTCCAGAAAGTAAAAAATAATAATTGGCTTCGCAAAGTTCAACAATCTTCACAAACATCTCTCTACACATTTGATATTGCCGACGAAAAATATGAGGCGGGTAGATAGATAACTTGGCAAAATGATCGTGCATGAGCATTTCCTGGGGATGCAAAGATGTCTAACCGTTTGCTTCTTATTTTTATTATTATCCTTGAGTTCATTTACTGTGAGGAGAACTATCAATTGCTTGACATCGTCGTCGAAGAGGAAGACTTCAATATCCGAGTCATCCGAGCACGATGAGCCATCAAAAAAATGCGCGCTTAGGATTAGCGATGAACTCATCTACAAATACCGCCTGAATCATGTGTCAAATGTGATTCCAAGCAAGAACTACGAAATAACTGACGAGAAAAAATAAATCTAAAAAATATACCTCCAGACCCAAAGAAGCGACGGTATGATGAATCGATGGAGGTGTTAAAATATATAGCCTTGCCCTTTCCAACAATTCGGTGATGGCCTGCAAAAACACAGGGTCATTCGTGAATGTTTTCGTGGAAGCATTATTTTCTGGTTTTTATATCGTATCCCAGTGAGGAGCATGCTAGCGTGTTTATCTGCGGTGTTTCTGTCGCACACAAGGTGTCACAAATTTTAGGTGAATTAACTGCAAGGATTGAAATGGAAAAAAGGGGAATGTGAATATAGGAGTTTTGTATATTGAAAGTGCAAATAAGTAAAGTGCATAAAATTAAACAACTATTGAGAAATAAAATGAGTTCCCGCACAAAAATATTAGGCGGTGGGAGATATGGTTCATGGTGATAGTGAATGTACCTGGTGGAATAAATTTGATAAGTGAATATGATTATTTTCATTTATATCTGAGTAGGCAAGCAACCCAAAAGAGAGAAAAACTCCTCTTGGTAGATTTCATTTTTCTCCAATGATTCTTTTGCCTGTTACCAAAACCATGGTCAATGCATCTATTAAGGTGGTTAAACCAGATCAAAGCTTTAAGCTTGGTGGTTCCTTGTTGTCCTCGAGTATTGTTAGATCCTCTTTGATATCGTGTCACTCGGGGGTTGCCGATTCACTAGCAAACAAGTTCTTGTCTATGAGTTCTCAAGATCATATTACGTGGGCCCTTAAATGAGATGGCAGCATTAGGTGCACAAAGACATTCATTCTCATATATAATTATCTTAATCATCATTCACAAATGGATGAAATTAAATAAGCACAACACATCTCACCAATCCCCTACATCGCCCACGCCTATGGAGTTCTACTCACACATGAGAGGAGAAAAGCACAATATAGAAATGTAAATTGAGTTCATCTCGATATTACCGTATCAAACCACAATATTTGAAGATCAAATCAAATACAAAACGAGATGGGAATAGAGGATCAAATATCTAATTTTACAAATATGAATCTCTCTGTCTCTCTCTCTCAGTACAAGTAGGATGTGATGAATGATTTGATGATCTAGAGGTGGCAGATCTTCGCGAGAGTCGATGGTGGTCTTCTCCTTCGTCAGATCCGATCTCCTCTCTTCTACTGTGTCTGGTGGATGCATCTCTCCTCTTCTTCTGTCGGGCTGTTTACGAAAAGTACTTGTATTGAGATGGAGAAGGCGGCGGCGCATAGTACAGGCGCGTGGTACGGGCTGCCCCGCCCGTATTGTTGCCCGCTAAACTCTCTGTTGCGCCTAGATCAAATTGGCTTCAATAGGAGATCTTCATATTTTATTGCAATCAGCTCATAAATGTCTTGGAACCTTCCAAAAGTGATGGTTTCCCGAAATACATAACTCAAAACAAGGTTCCGCCTCTATTGCGATATTAACATTAGTGGAAACACAAAATCCAATGAAAACCCAATGAAACCAAGTGATAAATAGCGAAGAATCCTCAGTACAAAGTGTGAAAATTTGGAGCTATCATTTGGACCAGTGGAAAACTTGGTTAGTGCATCAATTCAATATGTTATCACAACCAGGAGGTCTTAAGTTCAAACCCTCTCTTATGCAGTATTAAATCCAAAAAAAAAGGCCTCCCATATCCCATGTCTATGGTTTATCCATTTTGTAGTTTTGGACTTTTGAAAAACTTGGCTAATGTATCAATTCAATATGGTGGGCAACGTCGTGGTCCGAATGATATGGAAATCGACGCCGCGGGCGATGTGGGCTCGAAAGGGTCAGCCAAAAATCTGGTGGGAGGCGGCGGCGACATAAGGTAGAAGCGGGCGGGTTGAATGTTCCACACTCCGAGGGGAAAAGGGCTGCCTCGCTAGCGAAAACTGGGCATACTAGATTTAGATGTGCGCCTTGGCGCACGATCCCGTGAAACTCATTTCGATGAACATTCAATAGAATAAAGTTTACATAAAGCACACTTAATTACAAACAAAAAAGGAAACATTTATATACAACCAATATACAATAGTAGCAAACCCTCAATTGATATTTCAAGCAATAGTATGATATCTACAGACCTTCAAAGTTTACAGTAATACAGCACAGGGAAAAGCAAGTAAAGGTGGTATGAGCGTTGTTGCAGGTTGCCAGTCCAAAGTCTTGCAGAAAAAGAGGTGACCTGGTTATCTTCGTATTGAATCAGATACTACTACAGGACAAAACAAGTTTACATCGGTCATTTCTCTAATTGGTTGATATACCATGCGATCATCCAAGTTGGTACCAAGCTTCATCTATAATGTATACATATTAATATGGTACTGGCATTTCAAGAAATAAATAGGATGAGGAAAAGGAACATTTCTGACCTATATATTGGGGAGCCTGCACTTGTACAATGTACCATCAGTGTTGTATGTACCAAATTGGTACTTGAGTGTTAGTAATCAGCTGAATATGGGAATTAGCCTTCAGAGTAAAGGGGATACCATGGAATGTCTGAACAAATATACAGACAATCAGCTAGGTGGAAGTAAGAGAATGGTCCTTCATCAGTTACAAATATTATAAACATCTCCATGATTGTCCTCTCAAAAAATACTACTCCGTACCATTTTTTAAAGACAAATAGTATAAAGAGGATGGTCCCTCATCAGTTACAAATATTATGTCCTCTCAAGAAGTGCTACCATTTTTTTAAGACAAACAGTATTACCGAGTTTACTACTACTTACAACAGAACAACCTCCTTGACAAAACCTGATTCCACCAATTTATGCATCGCCACTCACCTTGGTCCTTTGGAGATGGAGCAGTTCGACGCCTTGCAGCTCACAGATGGAGGCTGCTACATCGCCGGCTTCGAGGCGCTACAGCTTGACTCCTAAACATAAATGACATCTAAAGATCTTCCATGCATAATCCCTGAAAATTTAATGTATAGAAAAATAGGCCGTGAAGAGATATGCACCAATTGACACCATCATTTAAGCATCAGCAAGGAGCAAGCATCATCATTCTAAATATATAACATCCAAATTCGACTGCTAATGAAATTACTAAAAATTATAAACATAACTGCCAGTGTGAAGTCCAAAGAAAAGAACTATGACTACTACATGAAAATCAAACCAATCCAGGCCATAGTATTTCTTTTCATGCGAAGGATAAATAATTGTTCCATGAAATTCAGAAAGCAGCAACTGAAGTTATTTGAACTCGAAACAATCCAGTGTGGAGGAACATGGTGAATATAAGGCCAGTGGTACATACCTAATCCATGAAACAATCTAATTCTAAGACATGTGGCAGCATGATGTCAGGCCAATCAAGTCCCGGAAATCAGAACAATTACCATTATTATGTGCATACAGCAAAAAGAAGCCCTCAAAATAATGTGAACGTTGCAAAGGACAAGAAGCAAAGGGGGATATTGTTTCACTAATACAACAGAGATCCATGTTGTAAACATATTTTACAATTTATATCTATATGATAATCAACTGCTGGTACAAAAACAATAATTCTTTGATTACCAAAGGCTAAAGGTATTGCTTTTTCATTTCATCAAACCAAGCTCCCCCCATCCGTAGAAATTTCTAATATAATAAAAAATGGAATCAAGACACAACATATAAAGCATGTAAATGACGCAAAAAGGCAATGGATTCATAATACGTGTCAATGTTCAATGTTTAATAAAACACCTACACGGTTATCATTGAACATCACATGATAACTTTGCACAGATTATAGATAACATCTTGAATATAGACCTTCACACTTTGTCCTAAACCCAAAAACAACCCCAGCCACCGACCATATGGCCATGATGGCAACAATTCGCAACCAATCTAACATAGACCTACATCACAAGGCAAAACTTACCAAGAATCGAGCAGGACATTAAATCCAGCCAAGCAGTGAATCTCACCAGCAATCCCCCCGGGCATCAATCTCCAGCAAGACAACCACTGGAAACAAAAAGGAAAGAACCGAGCAACCATATCAACCAAAAGCCATTCCAACTTTAACATGGGATGGATAGAAGCAACATGTTGTAGAGCTTAGGTTTGGCAACAAATTAGTACATTCACCTTAATCTGTATAACTATCTTTCCTAACAAAAGCTATTCGGATAACCGAGAAAACCATAATGATTAAATCCTGGTTTGTCCTGCTCTTTGACATTTTGATGAAAGATTGATATTAATTTCAACTAAAACCAATTATATATCTTTAAGAATTTCAGCTAAATGCAAACGAAGAAACCCACTTCGTCATTCTCCAAGCGAAATATATAAATGGAAAATCAGATAAAGAGCAAAACTATTCTATTTGAACTTACGGATTTAAAAGTAGAATATATGAACTGCAATAATGTCTAGCTAATCATTTATTAAAAGAAAAGAGCAAAAAATATATCTATTAGAACTGATCCATGAAAATGGTTAACAAAACAAAACAAAATTATAGTGGCCTACAAATAATCTCCTTGCCCGGCAGGTAAGCTCAATTACAACACCATCATTTGCACCGACATAACAGATGTGGTACCTAACCAAAATAATATTAGTAGAAAAGTTGTTGCTAAAGAAGCTGACTATGAAAAGTGTAAGAACACTCCAGATATGTACACCATATACACCCCTTTATAGAAGCATACATCCATCACTTAAACCATCGCTAAATCATACAGAGAGCAGGGCAGGGGCGTACCGAAAAAGTAGTGGCCACGCTACATCCACATGGTTGAGCAAGGCAGGGGCGTAGGGAAAATCTTCTGGCACGACCTCCACGTGGTCGGGAAGGAGATTGAGGTGGCAAGATCGAGCAAGGATTGAGGTGGCAAGGTCGAGCAAGGGATTTAGCAGCAAGTAGCGTCTTGGGAGACGAAGGCGATCGGCCCAGATCCTACACATCGATGACCACATCACCCACACCCCCCTCTATTTAATAAGAACTGTATTGTACAAAACCAAAAGAAACATGATGACAGAAAATGAATAAAACATGTAGATGATAAAAAAGACGAGGAGACTGCACTCCAAAGATGACATTGTTCTTAGTTCATGAGCTCAAAATGGAAGGTTCAAAAGTTCAGATTACATGAGGAATAATTTTTTTCAAAAATCACCTTCAATGACAATGTTTCAGATTTATTTTAGATGAAAGAAAGTCACCAAGAAAGTAAATAAATAATCTCAGATACAAAACAACAATAGTTGTGTATTTAATATTAGAAGTTACGATCAAGAATCAATTAACAGATAAGAGACTCGAAGAGTTATGCATGTAAGATGCCTACGTGGTAGTGATATGACGACAAAGAGTAAAGGTAAAACACTTTTAAGTGATGTGGGGAATTATAGATGATATTGTCAGCATTACACAGATACTATTCTATCATCTCCCACCAAGGGACGGGGTAAGAAAGTTTGACAGCTAACATTCAGCGCAAAACTCTTCATCACCAAAATGATAGATATCAAATTCATAGCTCGCTCAAGAGCCAACAATCATTAGTTCCACCAAATAACTGCCTGAAATCTGAAATTTTGGACCAGCCACTAACTTTGAATTCCATAGCCTGAGACTTACGATCAAATACTATCTTTATAGTTCAAAAATACGGGAATTGGTCTATAGCCCTTTATCTCTTTAGCTAAAAACCATAGTACAAGTCACCAATGCAGGGGCAAGTAATCCCGAAGATACATACAAAGCATATGATAAATAAGTTTATATTGTTTACTGATATATTATAAATAGAATTAAATATGAGATGGTAGAATAGAACTACCGAGAGAGAGAGCAAGTAAACGATGATGAATGGGGATGCGGAGCAGCCTGCCTCTCTCTATCTTTGGTAAATGAGTCCAAATCAACCTGCAGAAGAATCAGCAAATACCGTATTTTTCTTCAAAAACTCAACTCTCGGTAGCCAAAAAAAACACTGGAAGAATTAAAAACATTATGATACCCTTTGATCCTCGTCATTTCAGTATTCCAAAAAATATAAGACCAGCGAGCAGAAAGATAAATTATATACTTGAGATTACATGGCAACAAATAGCAGGCTCATACTAAAATGTTACATAAACTGATATACACTGACCTTTACGGTGTAAGGTCTAGCTCCCAAATTTTCCTATTCCAGAGGTTAAGTCTTGTATAACTTAAGTACGCATGATAACACAATTTTCTTGATCGAAATAGGATTTTCTGTAGACTGTAGGCATAGCTAAGAAAACAACAATGCCAACTTAGCGGCGACAAAGGCTTTGTGAAGTACGTGATGAACCTGCAATGCATTCACACAATGAAACTAAACCAAGCACTGCATCAGCACAAGAAGGCTGTTTGATGCACATGATGAATGAACCGGAATGCATTAAAAGAATAAAACTTTTATGTGAATTGAGATTTCAAAGAGCCAAATAATCAGATATTCAGAAACATAACAATTACAGTCAGATAAAGAGCTTATACCTAAATCTGTAGAAAAAGAGGACAGACATTTCATATTTCCCAGTCTAGCTGGGACATCGGCCACACCAGTGTGCTGGACTGCTGGTCATTGAAGTGTTCGATGCCAGCCATGCCAAGTAAACTGTAGAGATGTTGGTTTCTGCAGTGAGCCTTGAACAAAGCCCGCGCCATCAGTCGCTGGTGTCTCCCATGCCAATTGCTCTCAACAACTGCAAACCAAAGACATAAATCAATTAGTTTGCACTTAAGAAATAAAGCCAAAAAAGTACAGAGATGTCACTTAGTCATACAGATGAGCGATCAAGATCAGGAACACTATATAGTGAGATCAGTAGTTTTCTGCAGTATTTATTGCACTATTTGTGCTTGCATTTTAATTGGGTCATTTTTATTTGTAGAAATGCATATGGGCGCCTACATACACATTCGACCACTATGTCGGTCGGCGACAATGCCACCATGCTCCAAGACAGATCATACACCAAATGAAAATAGAAGAATGGATGTAAAAGGTTCATGCCTACCTCATTACATGTTACATATCTTCTCAACCTACCATAAAATCCAAAACAGTAAAGCTTGGATTAGTAAGTAATCATCCCATGATATGGATATATCTAATATACACTAGACGGAGGACAAATACTTTTAACTTGTACACTTAGAAACCAAGATAGCATTAGATTTTAGTAATGATACCGTACAAAGTCTAAATATGTAAAAAAAAAATGGAAACAATATAGTCTCAAACAAACCAGCACAAATTCACCATGAATCAGTCATCCATGTAACAATAATATATTGCATAGGGAACTCATATGTGTGTATTAAATCAAAAGAGAGTAATGTAAGAAAGTGTAGACGATTGCTCACCCTGTCTCAATATGGAAGAATGCAAGCAGCACATGATCCTCCTATTGAATGTCGAGTACGACGCAGAGGCAGAGCAGGAGCGAGGCAAGCTTTGCCCATGTACCTCCAAAACAGAAAGGGGAATATTACTCCAGCTAATTTTCAAAGGAGAAGATATTGGAAAAATGGATACTACAGATTAGCACTAATATGCTGAGTTGTGTATTTTTCTGTATGAGGTCCTTGCAAGGGAACAAGTTCACTTGTCCTATTCCATCAGTTATTGGCCTGACCGAATGCTGCATCTCCGTTTGGCCTTGCACCAAAATAAATATCAAGAGTGAGGGTGTGTGTGAGAGAGAGAGAGAGGAAGAGCTAGGACCTGCACCGTTGAAGCCCTCCTCCAGCCTCTATGCATGAGAAAGATGAGTCGGGGATGAGGGGCAGAGCCACTTCGGCCGCCGGCGCCGGCCGCCGTCTGAGCCGAAGAGAGGCTGGAGGCTGGCAGGAGAAGCCCCGATAATCTTTCTGCCTACTCTGTCATCAATTGCCTCTTCACGTCTCCTCCATCTTTGCTGCTGACAATTCTTCTTAGCGCTAACCACCAACGGCCTGAGGAGCAGCTCAAGCGGCAGCCCATGAACCTCCTGCTGAGAGCCGGAAAGGAGGGAACCAAGGGATGGAGGGGCGCGTGAGATCGGCTGCGGGGAACCAGGATACGGAGCGGCACCGCCCGAGGCTAAAGGAGAAGGTTCAATCGAGGTTGGGAAGGAGGAGAACGCGAGGGGATTGTGCAGGCGGCGGCTAGGGTTTTCCATCCGAGTTGGGGATTGGGGATTGGGGGCGCGAGGCCCGTGTGCTAATGGTGTGCCGCCACCGAGCAGCCCGCACCGGCCACCGAAGGAGAAGACGGAACCACCCCGCGCGGAGAACATATTTTCCGCGGGGCGAGCGGCGGCCGAAGGCGAGCTCGGCAGCAGGGAGAGGGAGCTGGGGAGGCGGCGGCTGCATCTGCGGGATTGGAAGGGAGAGGGAGCGACGGGATTGGAGAGGAAGCCACGCCCGACGCGAGAGTCTGGGCCGAGCGGGCTTTCACACGACCCATGCATAAAAAGTGGGTCTGCGGGAGGGCCTCAGCGCCCTGGACGAACGGCCGGCCGAGATCGCGCCACGTCAGCTCGATCGGACGGCCGAAAATCCAAAGCGCTGTGAGAGTTCCATGGGGGTGCAGCAATCATACCGTGGGATGACGCTTCATGGGGGAAATCTATGGTTCACCTAAAAAACATTTAAAGTTTTCGAAAATATACGATAACTATGTCGGGATGTTTTTGACATCTAAACCATATTAAGAATCGGCTATTATAATTTTTGCTCTTTTTCGGATATACTACTTCCATCCTAGAGCTTAAGGCTTATATTTGTTTTGAAAAGCTAAAACAAAGTAAAATTTGACCAAACTATTAGAATAATCTATCAATAAGTATGATATTTTACAGATATCATACGAAAATATATTTCATTATCTATCTAATGATACTGATTTTGTATATTTTGCAAGTTAAAGATTTTTTGTAAAAACTTAGTAAAACACTATATAGTTCGACGTTCTAAAAGTAATACTCCCTTGAATCCAAATTAATTGACTTAACTTTATCTAAATATGGATGTATCTAGACACGTTTGTTGACTAGATATAGAATATTTTCAGGAACAAGAAAATCAGAAGAATCTTCCTCTCTATTCACAACCATTTCGCGTTTTTGGCTTCCATTAGTTTCTTTTCTTATTCAAGCTATAGTTTAATATAAGAATCCATTTTTCGTTTCAAAAAAATATATAAAAATCCATTATTTCTCAAACTAATGAAAATCATTCTCTTATAGAAAATGGTTCGAAAATCCCTATTCCAGACAATGATGTCTGCCTTATGAGCCTGTTTAATGGGGTGCATCTACCCCGGCTTATGTGGTTTAGGAATGCATGACCGATACATCAAGAGTACTACATTTATATCTAGATAAAATTAAGTCAAATAATATGAACTGGAGGGAGTATAAGTCTTAAACTTAGGATTGAGGTACTAGTATTAGAGATTCTCGCAGCTGTGTGAGACAATGATCTCAGTCCGAATAATGTCCCTAAGGTTCAGGGACAAAGGGCATGGACAAAGACCTTTATAGAGTTTGATGTAAAGTTTACAGTTAGCGCACTGATTGGTTGCCATTTTTTCAAGAATACAGATTTACTGCCATTTGCTTACAAATATGCACGGTTCCTCGTGCAACCCATCTGCTGCTTCACTCATCAGTCCTAGTCGGTCGACGCTCCAGAACGGACACGCACGACGGGACGGGGACAAGACAAACAAATCGTTGCCAAGATGGCCGGTGCCGCGACCACCATGACGATGCCCAGGAAGACGGTGGTGCTCTACCCGTCGCCGGGCATGGGCCACCTGGTCTCCATGATCGAGCTCGGGAAGATCTTCGCCGCCCGCCACCTCGCCGTCACAATCGTCGTCGTCGACCCGCCGTTCAACACAGGCGCGACGGGTCCGTTCCTGGCCGGCGTCTCGGCGGCCAACCCTTCCATATCCTTCCACCGTCTCCCCCCGGTGAAGCTCCTCGAGCCGGTGGAGTCCAAACACCAGGAGGCGCTGACCTTCGAGGTGGCCCGCGTCTCCAACCCGCACCTCCGCGACTTCCTCGCCGGCGGCGCCTCCCCGTCCGTCCTCGTCATCGACTTCTTCTGCAGCGTGGCCCTGGACGTGGCCGCGGAGCTCGGCGTCCCCGCCTACTTCTTCTTCACGTCGGGCGCGGCGGTCCTGGCTTTCTTGCTGCATCTCCCGGTCCTGCACGCCCAGAGCGGCGCGAGCTTCCGGGACATGGGGGAGGAGATGGTGCACGTGCCGGGGATCCCCTCGCTGCCGGCGACGCACCTCATCCTGCCGATCATGGACCGCGACGACGCGGCATACACGGGGTTCCTGAACATGTGCGGCGACCTGTGCCGTTCCCAGGGGGTCATCGTCAACACCTTCCGCTCGCTGGAGCCTCGCGCGGTCGACGCCATCGCCGCCGGGCTCTGCGCGCCGTCCGGCGTGCCGGCGCCTCCGGTGCACTGCATCGGGCCGCTGGTAAAGCAGGATGAGACGGCCGTGAGCCACGGCGGCGTGGAGTGCCTGGCGTGGCTGGACACGCAGCCCGAGGCGAGCGTGGTGTTCCTCTGCTTCGGCAGCCTCGGCCGGTTCGACGTGAGGCAGACCAGGGAGGTGGCGACGGGGCTGGAGGCGAGTGGCCAGAGGTTCGTGTGGGTGGTGCGGAGCCCACCCAGCGACGACCCGGCGAAGAAGTACGAGACGCCGCCGGAGCCCGAC
The DNA here is from genome assembly GCF_019359855.2 of Lolium perenne. Lineage (NCBI taxonomy): Eukaryota > Viridiplantae > Streptophyta > Magnoliopsida > Poales > Poaceae > Lolium > Lolium perenne. Next base: position 93,458,262 of record NC_067250.2, on the reverse strand, counting down.
CTGGCCGCGCTCCTTCCGGAGGGCTTCCTGGAACGCACCGAGGGCAGGGGCCTCGTGGTCAAGTCGTGGGCGCCGCAGCGCGACGTGCTGGCGCACGGCGCCGTGGGTGCTTTTGTGACGCACTGCGGGTGGAACTCGGTGCTGGAGTCCGTCATGGCGGGCGTGCCGATGCTGGCATGGCCGTTGTACGCGGGGCAGCGTATGATTAGGGTTTTCTTGGAGGAGGAGCTCCGGCTGGCCGTGGCGGTGCAAGGGTACGACAAGGAAGGTGGCGTTGTGGAGGCCGGGGAGGTGGCGGCGAAGGTGAGGTGGATGATGGACTCCGACGGCGGGAGGGCGCTCCGGGAGCGCGCGCAGGCGGCGATGCGACGGGCCAGGGAGGCTGTCCGTGAGGGCGGGGAGTCTGAGGTGACGTTGGCACGCCTGGTGGACGCGTGGACACGTGCTTGATCAGCCATGGAATGGAAGCTACCGTATTATGTGGGTTTCAAGTGTGTAGATTGATAGTGTCTTGCTCTTAAGTCTGAGGACGACTGTCGTGAGTCGTGACGGGACAGAGACTGCCTCTGCGGCGACTTGCCGTTCTTTCTTCCCGTCACTGGCGGCCATAGTGGTTCGCCATGGGCGGGTGCGTGGTCTCGCGTCCATTTTCCTTGTACGTCCCCCTCCTAGCAGCGGCGGGCCCAGGATTTCAAGGTTGTGTATTCAAAATTCAAAGGGAATTTTTTTTTGAGTCTAAAGCCTACTTTTTGGCATGTACTACTATGATTTATGGCTCCGTTTTTATAAACTAGCTACTCACTTCAATACCTGTAATTTGTTGATGCTCACATTGACAAAAATGGTTGTTAATATGTAGCACCTACGGACAGTTCATATTTAACTTTGCGAGCCATAACGTACTAACCAAGTCTTTAGCTTTTCATGGCACTTTATTCCACATTTTGTTTGTGCAAAGATCACTCGTCAGTATAAAGTATAAACCCAGCTGCACTGTACTTCCTACAGGGCGGCTAGTTTTTTCGTTTGAAAGGGCAACTATCAGCTAGCATCCTATAGTTCAACCGTATAATATACAGAAGATATGGAAACAATTTGAGCCTAGTATCACAGATTCATAGAACATCATAACATGAACTTGGTGATGAGGAGGCGTGGAGACGACGAACCTGGTTCTAGTCAAGATGGTCATTGGCAAGGCGACACAAGGTCTCGCGGTTGAAGAAAGCAACAGGCAAAGAGGCGTTGCGGCGGCTACGCTGGTCTTGGGGACGGCGAGACGGAGAGTCAGGGAGGCCGGGGTTCCTTCATCGTTGTTTCGCTCGACGCCGTCGTTGAGGCCTCTAGGGTTTAGCTGATAAGCGGCTCGTTGGGGATCGGGGAATCAGGGACGATCTGCGAACTGCTATCAGGAGAAGCCACGACCTTTTTTTTTTTTTTTTTTTTTTTGAGAATTGGAGAAGCCACGACCTGGAGTCTGGCGCTTGGGGTCCAGGCGTGGGCAGCGCTGGGCCTGGGATCGATTTGGGCCACAGCTAGCTGGGCCAGACGAGAGGTTCGCTCGCTTCTGTCTTGGATTCAAGTTGGAATATTGTGCTGTGTCTCTTATTTTCGTCTTTTACCATACATATACCTCCTATGCACTATATATATGTAGTTTTTTGTCAAATTTTTTGGGTATGCATTTGAATACCCTTGAATTGAAGTGGGCCCGCCCCTGCCTCCTAGCTAATGAATGAACGACTGGATCAGAGACTTTCCTACTCCTACTTATTTTCCCTCACCTTTTCTCCATGTGGGTGGTCATGGTGATGACGACAAGGCAAAGAGCAAAGGTTTGTGAACGGGTAAAGCTGCATTTCTCCTATAAATGTTGCAAGACTACCCAGCCATCTAGGGGGTCTGAGAGGGGCAAATCAATCTGGTTCGTTCGTTTCACCAGCCACAATCCCACTTTTCACCACAGCCATCGGATGTGGTAGTTTTTTTTCCACCTTTTGCTTGTTTGATTAGGTCAATGACGAATGGGACCCAGCGTGTGTAGGGACGGCGAGCAGTGGCAGCGAGGCCGCTCGTTCACGTCGCCTTTCTCCCCTCGTTTTCCTGTGCGCGTGGGGTGGGTGAAAACCCTAGATCAGCCCGTGGTGACCTCCCCCAATCCCTCGTCTCCTCTCCCCCGTTCCTCCTCCCCCAACCCACGCCGCCTCCACTCCTCCTCCCAAGCAGGACGCAGCCGACGTGAGCAAGGACGGAACTCGGGCGCCGTGGGAGAACGGCCGCGGGGCGCTGCTGCGTGGAGCGCCAGTCACCGCCGGTTACCGACCGACGGGGGCGCCTTGACGCGGCCACATCGGCGGCAAGGACTTCGCGCTCGCACGAGGGCGGCTGGACGGGGCAGCGGCGAGCGATGGGGTCGGCCGGATGCGGCAACCGGATGGGGACGGCCGCGATGGTGGCCCGGAGGAGCGTTCATGGAGGAGGACGCCATCAACGCGGAGAGTGGCGGCTGCCCGGCGCTGCGAGCTCGAGAAGATCGTCCACAGCCGGCCAGGGCGCGAGGGCTGCAACGGAGGTGGGGTCGATATAGGTGGTGGTGGAGGCCTCCTCCTCCCCCAATTCTTCCGCTCCTGAAGGCAGTGGTGGAGGCTCGCCGACATGCCTAGGAGACGCGGGTTCGCTCATGTTTTCTTCCCCCTCCTCCCTCCACTCTTCATCTCTGTCTATCTCTGGCACTTAGCTGAGGTGGAGTTTGCCTTCCATGGCTAGGTCAAAGCTCCTAAGTTCTGGTGAGCCACTTCCAAGCCGGACCCTTGATCTACATCCACGGCGACCTGGGTTGGCCACAAGAGGGATTTGTTTGTAGCTTGAGGTAGTGTATGAAAATAAATTGTATATGTGCATCCAATGGGCGAGATATTGGTCATCCAAACAACACAAACCTGGATTTTCTAGCACGCTGCTGATTGTTGCTGTAGTGGATGTATTTTTGAGATTTGAAAGAGGCCAATGGAAGCTACATAACTCAAGTCAGCGACTTCTAAAAGGCAGAAACGCTTTTGAATTTCATAAGATGACAAAAATGTCAGTAATAAGACAACATCAAGGTATAATATATTTTCCCCATTGTATCTTGTTTGTTTTATTCAAAAAACGTTATATGTGCCCATACTAAAGTTATCTTCCTGAATGTAGAGCTGTAAGGCATGCACCAAATGTTTAAAGCATGGCTTGCTCTTTTGGAGAAGGGTTCGGTAGAAGTTAATTGGAGAATGGGTTTCCCTGCTATAGAGATACCTGTAATAGCATCCAAGATCCCAAAGCCCCTTCTTTATGGGAAACCTTCAAAAGATGTCTGAGGTTTGCTTTTCTTTGTGTGTCCTACTGTAAAAGGAGAACTTCTGATGTACAATTGAAAATAGCAGTCTTGTTGAATGGCATTTCTTCTTATGTGCTAATGGTATTGTTTGCATTTGGTAAATGAATATGTAACTCTGTCAACATGTTTCAACATGCATGTATTGGCTCTAGGATATGACAAGATGAATATGATAGGGTCATATGTCTTTTGGAGTGTTCCTGTGTATATATTTTACCGCTCTCATTGTTCTACAGAAAAGAAAGTTGTTTAAATAGATCCATTTTCTCTTTGATTCAATCTAATATTTTATCCAGTGTTAACATGGTTTATCACGGTTAGTTATGCTTCATTGCGCGATATTTATATGCGCAGGGACAAGAGGGCAAGGATTTTGTTAACACAGAGAAAACAAAGAGGAATATCAATGTCTCTGAATATCTCGTTCTTGTGATACTTCTGGGCTCTTTGGCCCATGCCTCTGGCGGTCGACTATCCTAGCAGCGTTTTGTGTATGACCACTGTAAGAATAAGCTGAGAGTTATTTGTCTTGGTGTCTTACTTTAGTTCATCCTTTCCAGCTGCTCCCTATACTCCTATCATGGGAAACGAGGAATCAGGTAATGGAGATACACATTTTTGTGACTATTCTTAATTTCCATCACCGAGGCTTGGAACTGAGGATATTCTTCGTTTGACGGTCTAACCCATAATGGTGCAGGTTAGTCTGGTATTCTCTCAATTGTATTTTTTTTTTTTTTGCAAAGGGAAGGTCTATTGTCTTCCCTTTAGAGCCTCCAGTAATGCTGAAATATTTTGCAACGGTGGGATGCCTTAATTTTTTTGCGTTGAATGACTAGCTTCTTTAGGAGGCATATTTTGTGCCCGCTTGGCCATATTTGAGAATATAGGAATATATCATTAATACCTCCATGGAGCTTTTGATCCAATGGCATACATGATCAACACTCTTGTTTTATTCGTGATTGTTCTTTACAACTGTGAGAGACTTCTATGTACTTGGTATTTACTGTTTTGTCTCATCTTTTCCATGCAGGTGACACCTCTTGTCTGGTTGGAAGTCCAACTTGTAAAACATTCAAGAAGGAACGGTAGAGAAGTGGGTCTGCATCAAGGAGAGTGTCCGTTGCAGCTGTCACACATTTCTTGGGGATGGATGGTAGCGGCAGCGAGAAACAGAGGTGACAGCACGCACGTCTGCCTCCGCCCCAACGTCTCTGTCGACTGGACACCTCCGCACCGCCTCCATCCTCCCGACGGTGAGTGTGAGGTGGCCTCACAACTGTCTTCTCTTTTCTATTTCTAGGTTGTTAGATCTATCATGTTAATTTTGTGGTTTTTTATTGTGTTATCATCCGATGCATCCATGGCTTCCCCAGATCACAACCAATCACCAGACATCCAGGGAATGTCAATTTACGAGTAGTTTCAATCTTCAGGGAAATAGTAGTAGTGTGATTTGGCTCTACCAAAGTAAAAATATTGTCGGATTAGATATGTATCATCATTGTGATTTAAAACGGAAATGGAGAAGAGATGTCATTATATAACATAATTTTGTCTGGCCCTATATTTTTCTGTTGTGGCTCCCTTGACAGAGAAGGAGTAGTACGTGTTCTGGTTCCCTAGAGAGATCTCCTGTTTCTTGTACACAATGGAATTAGGCCGATTGAGTTTCTACAATGTTTATTTGTTACAAAAATAAAACTATTTGTCAGCCATCTCTCTGCATTTTATCCATGCAGATACAGTTTAGTTATTAGGGTTGCATTATGTAGATGCATTTGCACAAGCTCCCTCTGATAATATCAGATCTTAGAGAAAACCTCTATAATATTAATATGAATGTCTTCTCTTTCATATAATGTTCATTGATAAAACCTTTTGCATGACCGGGTTCAGATTTTAGGATTGATTCTCCAATCAATCTGCTATAAGATAAATATTAAGAGCTTTACTTTTTTCATTGAATGCTCTTGTAGCCACATATAAAATAAATGTGTGCTCTCATTTGTGTATATCAACAGCTGAAGTTTAAGCTTGGCAAGTTTAATTACACACATTGAAATGGCTATAATGGGTCCGTAGTATGTTTGTTTGTCACCCTTACTGTATATTATCTGATCCGCTCTGCTACAAGATGACATCCCGATCTGCACAAGATAAGAACCTTGTCTGGTATTATTCCATTTTTTCAGGTTTTTGCTGATGTGGGTGGGTTTGGACCGGCTTGGTTTTCTGCTAAGGCCCTTGATATAAATGAACATAGCTCATTCATCAGCTATAAGGTCTACAGAGAAGGTTGGTTCCGATTTCTGCAATACATATAAATGAACATCAATCACTCAACGTAAGAACACATTTTCGACATCAGGATATGTAAAATAGATAATTTCCCAAATAAAAGTATATATGTGGCTAACAAAAGGGTACTTTACTAAGCTTATAAATTCCGAGCTTAGCCATTTGCACACAACAGGTCGGGAGTAGTAATAATGTATATCCAGCATTGGATTGACGAGTTTCTCTGTGATTTTCGGTAGTGTTTCTTGGCTATATTCAGTGATGTTTAGATCGCAGATACAAAAACACAAACAATTGTTGTGCCATAACCTGTTCTGCTTACATTAACAAAACACGTAGTACTTAGGCTGCCATTTGGCTTGATTTTTTTGAGAGAGTTTTTCCATCAAGTGACAAGTTGTATATCCAGCTAGCCCTGTTTTTCCTAGCTTTGTCAGGACTGGGAGGGTTTCTCCATGGGAGTACTAGAGATAGAGAGAAGAAAAAATTCCTAACGTGATACTTCTCCATGTGAGATGTGTTTCAGGGTGTTTTCGGCAGGGGCTCTAATTTGATATCGTATGTAATCGAACTACATTTAAATGGTTACAGAGTGGACAAGTGATTGTTCTTCTCTTCTTTCGTGTATACTGGTTGATCTAAGTTATGAATGTGTTCTTTTGTGTATTAGGTCTAAGTTATGAATTGTTCTCGAACCTGTACATAAGTGAACCTCTATTCATCTAAGATACTGAGATCCAGTGCTTGTGCCATTCAGTCACAGTAATTATTAGTATGAAATATATTGCTTCACGTATGCAGGGGCAATGAGATGAGGTTGGTTCTACAAGTAATCACATCTGCAGCTTTAGGTTCGGTTTTGCTATTTGATCTGAGTCCATATTTATTTAGTAAATTACATTGTATCAGTTGTATATGATCTTCGCAGGGAGCAATATTGATGTCTTTCTGCTCTAAAAGATTTAAAAGTGGCATTCCCTTTGGCAATATTGCTATTTCCCCTCTTTGTACCTTTAAAAGTGGCATTCTCTGAGTCTTGCTATTTGTATTTGATCTATAAGGTTCTAGAGAATACTTGGTTTAATACTACATGCTAGACAAGATGATTTCCTTATAATCTACAAGATTGCATTGCTACTTGGTGGTTGTGGTTTTTTTAACCTTTTCAGAGATAGAAGAAAGTGTGTTCTACAGTTCTACTTGCCACAATTAGTTTATATATATAATAGTACCCTTTGAAGACATGGGTTTTGGAAATATTTGAAGTGTACTACATTGTACTGTAGTAAGTAGAAAACATCTATAAATTCAGTAGCATGCACTGATGGAATTACTGGTGGACTTAATTTGTCTTTTGACTCAGCCACCGAGGTCTTATGTCCTAAGTTTTTGTACTACATAGTATGGTTTGTAAGCAGCAAACAACTATAAATTCAGTAATCATGCACTCACGGATTTACTGGTGGAATTTGTTTAATCTTAATGGAAAATAGGCAACATTTGTTTCCGGTTCTTGAAAAAAAGTCTTTTTTGACTCAGTCACTCAGGCCTGATGTCCTAATTTTTTTACTACATGGTACGGTAGTAATAAGTACCAAACAGCTATATATCCAGTAGTCATGCATTCACGGATTTACTGGTGAACATGATCTGTCATTTGAATCAGGCATGATGTCCTAAGTTTTGCTTCATGTGTTGCAGGTGTTGCCTACACTTCTTGACCGTCTATCAAGGTTCTTAGCAAGCACTTCCTCTCAAATGCTTCCAAGTTACTGATTCCTCTTTATCCAATGCATACAAGATGAATTCTTTTAGCTTCCACTTCAATGATATGCCTCTTAGCCACCTCAATGTTAATTATTGTTTAACGTAGCGATAAGGCTATCCAAACAAGTAATTCTACATCCTCTTTCTTAGTTAAAATTGAATCTTTATTAAGAAAGAAAATTATGTAATATGTGGGCATCATTTGTACTCATTGTAGCTTGTATCTTTGGTCTTGTTTATTCTGAAATAATTGCATGTGCGATGTAAGGACTAATGGGTATGCATGTCGTGATTTCAGGAATTCAGGCTAAAGAAGCTACAGAATCAGCTTTTAAGGATGGAAAACAGCTATTGGTGAGTGACTTGATCATTAATATTATTATTTAGTTGCATTTAATGTTCTGCCTTTTATGTCAATGATTTTCTATGCAATATATGACATGAACTAAAGTTTCCTACAGCAGGACTACCATCTGTACCAGGTTCCACATAGATGTTGTTTGTCAGATGAAAAGGTCCTGGTTTGTTTCTGTTCAGCTGATGCCGAGGGTGAAATTGAGATGAGAGGAAGCATGCTTCTCATTACAGAATTATGTGATCACTTTGTACCTACAAAGAAAGCAACCCATACAAAAAAGTACGTCTTTCTGTGCATTCTTATGTTTATTTGTATCTATACTACATTGTTTTAATCGGCGAGCGAGTTCTCATGGCTTGCTGTATGGCGGCCGTGATGCATCGGCGAATTTCACTCGTGCTTTCTCTATTTGCATTCAGATATCACGTATTTATCGTGTACAAGCACACCAATACTTTTCATGTATTCTCTGCTTTCGTATGTCGTATGGTGTTTGTCAGCGATATACCCAATCTCTGACCGTTGCAATTGAATTCTGCTTTCCTTGTTTCACCTTACTAGACATTGCATGCCCTCCCGGTTCCCTAATTAAGAATTCCATGTGAACTTCTAATATTCTAGGAAACATAAGTATAACCGAGGTGTTTTCTGCATGTATGCAACAAAATATTAACAAATGGATTGCTTATTGTCGATTTGGGAAACCATGAGTTCTGATGCTTTCCTTGCTTATGTCATCACCATCCCTTATAATAAGTTGTGATACCATTTCTTGCTGATGCTTCTTCCGTGGATTAGGCTCTTTGTAGCACATGGGAAGCTGAACTTCGTTGTTTCCGAGGACCAACTACTACTGTATTCCTCCCTATGTCAAAATTTATCCAGTTCAGATCCACCTTAAATACCATCAGAATTATCTGCAATCTTTGTTTTAATCCTAACTACAAATAGGAAAGAGTATATCTTTGGACTGGTCGTTTCTATAAGTTGCAACCTATCTGAGAACATCTACTTATGGATTGTTGCAACAACTAGGCAGCTCTGAGGTAGTAGTGTATGCCGATTTTGTAATTGCCTTCAATCTGAAGTGGCGGTCCTGTACTTGTAGTGCTTGTGGAGGTGGCCAAGACCATGTACCACATTATTGTCTTCATGGCACTCGATCGGGTATGATTTGTTACCCTCACTGTTGCTGCTTAAACTTTTTTTTACTTCCCACTCTAATTGATGAATAAAACTAGGGTATCAATTAATCTTGTTGGGTATGTGATGGGATGGGGAGGGCTGGTGTGTCATGTGTGTGTGGTTTAGCACCATGGGAAGAAGCAACACAGGGGATATAGCAGGGATCTTATGGCTGCTGTCATGGCGACCATTCTGTTCCTGCATTTGTGTGTTCTTATTATTGTTTGGCTTGGGGGTAATTGTGATTTATGAGAAATGGGGTAGCCATCTGATACTAATATTAAGAAAGTGTGAGTTTAACCATTTTTTCTCATGCAGAAATTACGCATGGGGCTGATCCTCGCCTCGGTGGTTAGAGTGATTCTATCTCGCATGATGATTCCAGTAACTATAAGTTCTAGGGGAGTATATATTGTATGTTTCATGCTTTAGTTTTAAGTTTGAGGAGAGGTACAGAAGAAGGTTACATATATTGCAGCTTCTTTGACTTTACAATACTGATAAAAAACTAATCCTTCCGATTCATAATATTTGTCCCTAATATGGATGTATCTAGAACTAAAATGTGTCTAGATACATTCATATTGGCGACAATTAATATGAATCGGAGGGAGTACTTTCATTTTTCAATTCGCTAGGTGTCCCAATTTTTACTTTAATTTTTCTTAGGGGTAGATTATCAACTACTAATTTAGTTTCTGAAAATGAAAATCGGAAGGCAACCTCTTTTTCAGAAAACCAAACAACTGTGGAATATGGAATATAGAAGGGGAATATAGTTTCATATGTATTTGATTCATTACTTCACTGCAAGGTCTCGGTCCTGAACCCACGTTATTCTACCAGCAAACCCTGTATAAGCATGTAGGTTGCTTGATTTTAGTGAAGAAATAAAGCATATTTGAAACTCCACATTCCGGCCAATAAATATTTCACAATTTTCTATAGAGGCCACATTTTGCGGCTATGATTTCCTGAAATTGCACCATTTTCTATAGGCCTGTTCAAGGGAACACGTTTAGGATGTGCCAAGTAACTTAGTTTCTACACTTGTATGGCGACGAGAGGTCATGGTGATTTATTATTTTGCGTTCTGCGAATTTTTTACTATTTAGCATATATGTATTATTTTCCAGTATTATGGCTATCTAACCAAGAAGGTTTACATTGCCTTCCAAGTAGTTGCATTGTCATGATAACTTGTGAGTCAAGTCTCTGCTTTTCTTTGTCAGTAAAATCTCTTGCTCGGCAATGCATTTAAGAAGAAAAGAGGAAATACCCCTCTACAATCACTCTCATAATAATTTAACAGCCACTACCGTATGAAACATGCATCAAGCTCAGGCAATGAATTATCTTTTCGAGAATATAGGCAGTGAATTATCATGCAGTCCCGTGCACCTTTCTTAATTCCAGTTTCAAAACATTTTTCAGATTCATGTATGGTTTTTCTCATCAAATATCAAGCGAGGAGCCGCAAAGAGAAACGAGAAACCCATCTCCACGGCATGAAGACTGGTGAGCTGGGAAATGCTCCATGTTGAAATTGAAACTTTTGATTCCGGTTCACGATACGCCCACTTAGGAGCTGAGCTTGGAGTGATGCGAAGTCTTTCTGCCGTTGATTATTTTCAAGGTGTTCATTTTGCCCCACAGCTGGCTGCGCAGTTTATATGCAAATACCTATGGGAGCCAGCAACTTCAGAGTATTGCTGACTCTGTATCAGTTAGGGTGGCCAGCTACTGGGCCTGTGGTTAATGGAATTATAGTTCTTCTGTACAAATTTTTTGTAAAAAAGCGGGAAATTGACTATAATCATTATGTAATTTGTTTCATTCTTGAAGTTGTATTTGGGCTATGTATCATTTAGTGTTCAATGGTTTTATATCCAACTTGCGGTAATGTGTTAATGTAGATGGCCACCACGCATCTGGATGCTAACAAGGTGTTTGGTTTATGATTTTGTAACCTGATCATGGCTTTTATTCGGTTAAACTTGCCCATAATTAGGTTCTGTGACCGACACCATAAAAGAAGCCTCCCCGTGCATCGGATATATTATATTATTACACATGGCTTGATTATTGCCTTTTGCCATTTGTGCCGGGGAGCACCAGGTCGAAGGGGTCTCAAAGACCTAACATTAGCCGATTAAAACTTATGGTTATGTGCTATTTTGCGGCTATAATTTCCTGAAATTGCACCATAGAGCGCCGACATCCTCCCCCTCGCGACAAGATTGGGAGGAGACGAGCGTAGGCCGAAGGTCGGAGGCCCCACTCAAGGAGGCTGTCGGGGTGGTGGCAGCAGCAGCTGTGGCAGGGGCAGGGCATGCGGCAGCGGGCCGAGCGCGAGGTGCGGCAGGAGTTCCTATTGTGGCTGCCTGCCGCGGCAGACAAACTGCCGGAATTCCTGCCGTGGCAGCCTGCCGCGGCAGAGGAAACGCCTAATTCTCTGCCGCGGCAGAGGACCCGGCTGGGCGAGGCGGTGTCGAGGCGGGACGCTCGAGGCCGGGGCGGGCGCACTTGGGGCCGGCGCTAGGGTGCGCGGGACCGGTGCAAGAGCTCGCGTTGGCGGCACGGGCGGCGTGCCGAAGAGGTCGTCGAGTCCGCGCGGCGCAGGAGGCGCAAGCGCGGATGACGAAGTTGCATGCTGAACAGGAAAAACCTTCTCATCGAAGACAACATGTCGCGAGATGAGTATTCTTCCAGTGACAGGGTTAAAGCAGCGGTAACTCCGATGGTTAGAGGGATACCCAAGAAAGACACATGCCATGGAACGAGCACTAAGCTTATGTGGAGCAGTGGACGCGATTTTAGGATAACAAAGACAACCGAAGACACGAAGATCAATGTATGAGGGAGGACGACCGTGGAGGCATGTGTACGGAACATGGGACTTTATGGTTGTACTAGGACAACGATTAAGTAGGTATGTGACAGTAGCCAGAGCGTCGGCCCAGAGAGGAGCTGGAATGTGAGCCTGGAACATAAGGGTGCGCATAGTATCATTAATGGTACGAATGGCACGCTCGGCTTTACTGTTCTGCTGGGAAGTGCATGGGCATAATAGTCGCAGGGCGGTGCCGTGGGTGGTGAGGAGATTATCAACAGTCTTGTTGAGAAACTCGGAACCGTTATCTATCTAGAGGGAGCGAATAGTGACACCAAACTGCGTGCGCGTAAGCGATTTTTTTTTCCGAGAGTACGTGGGCAACTTATTAGTTGGGCAACTTATTAAAGCAACGTCTATTCCTAGAAATTATTTCAAACTTATTAAAACGCCGTGCATAGGTACACTTAAACATTGCGATGAGAGACAAATGTGCAAGTAACGAAATAAGAAATCGCAGCCACTTTCCGGTGATAGCAACTGCATTGTCCAAAGGAAAGTGGAAGAGACATCGAGAGCATTACCCAAATGAGAGTACAAGGGCCGTCGAGGGCGTTTCCTCCAACGAAACACGCTGAATACTACTATAGCTCACCATGGGATGGCCATCGAAAGAGCTACACGCTCCCGAGCCTCCGGATCGAAATAAACAAACGGTTACGATGAGCAACGCGGTAACACGCCCCGTCGGATACTATTGTACTCGATGCAAGAGCTCTGCTCCAACCCTCGGTACTAAAATAAGCCAAACCCTATGGTTAGTCTCCGCCATTTGCGCGATAGCGCAACGGGTATTATTTGAAAGTTATTAAAATGCCGTGCATATGTACACTTAAACATTGCGATGAAAGACAAATGTGCAAGTGATGAAATAAGAAATCGCAACCACTTAACAATAATATTCCTGTGATAGCAAGTGGATTACGCAAAGGAAAGTGGAAGAGATATCGAGAGCATTACCCACATGAAAGTACAAGGGTCGTCGAGTAATGCGATAACACGCACGTCGGATACTATTGTACTCGATGGAAGAACTCTGCTCCAACCTTCGGTACTAAAATAAGCGAAACTCTATGGTTAGCCTCCGTCATTGCGCGATAGCGCAACGGGTCATCTAGTTCTTATAAACACTACCATCTAAGAATTGCCATTATGATTCATGAGTCCATTGTTAGAGTTGTATAGTCCCTTTTCTTGCATTCCCCAGTGTATGAGGGCCTTCCCTGCACTTGTAACACATGTACATGTACTGGCCTATGGCCCCCTGTGAATACTAGTTGCTATTCTTCAACATGGTATCAGAGCTCTAGGTTTAGCTCTTTACACGCTGCAACTCCGTGCTCGATCCGCGCCACCGCCGCTGCTCCACTTTCCTCTTTTTCTCCCGTTCTTATCGGGATCGAAGTCTTTGCCCATTTTCGTTGGGTTTTGAGCTCAAAATCGAGCACCAAGTCAGGCTCCAAATCGAGTTCCTTCAAGATCTTGTCCGGCCACGCTCCCGCCGCGGCTACCTCCGGCCGGCACTGCCCAGCCTGCGACCGCCCCGTTCCCCCTGCAGCTGGCACCGGCCGCCTCGTTCTGCCAGCAGCAGGAACTGATCCGGCCGCCCTCGCCCCGATCTGCCTGCAGCTGGCCTCGATCTGGCTGGCCTCGCCTGGATCCGCCCCAGCCCGGCCTACTTTGGCCTCTGGCCGGCCTGCACCAGCGTCGCTCGCCCCCGATTGTCTGCATCTTTTAACACATGTACATTGATACGTCCAATTTGCATCACTATTTTATATCATAATTTGCTGCTATTCATTGATATATTTCATATTTGGAGATGATACTTATGTTATTTCATCTATTTTGCATATTTCATGATTATTTGGAGATCGCGCACCGGAGCCAGGATTCTGCTGGAAAAAGCACCGTCAGGATGCAATATTTTGAAAGATCAGCAGTTGACGGAAATTATATGAAAAATCCTATTTTTCCAGAAGACGAAGGGAGCCAGAAGGGGGAGCCGAGGGGACCCGAGGTGGGCCCACCTCATAGGCCGGCGCGGCCCAAGGCCTGGCCGCGCCGCCCTGTGAGGAGGGGGCCCACAACCCTCTCTCGCCTCCTTTTCTTCGCGTACGTCTTCGTCCCGAAAACCTAAGCCACAGAGGATAGTCGCGAGGAGTCACAGCCGCCTCTGCGGGGCGGAGAACACCAGAGAGAAAAGAGCTCTCCGGCGGGCAGGAATCCGCCGGGAAAATTCCCTCCCGGAGGGGGAAATCGACGCCATCGTCACCGTCATCGAGCTGGACATCATCTCCATCACCATCGTCATCATCTCCATCATTATCACCGCCATCTCCACCGCTGCATCTCGTCACCGCTGTAACAATTTGGGTTTGATCTTGATTGTTTGATAGGGGAAACTCTCCCGGTGTTGATTTCTACTTGTTATTGATGCTATTGAGTGAAACCATTGAACCAAGGTTTATGTTCAGATTGTTATTCATCATCATATCACCTCTGATCATGTTCCATATGATGTCTCATGAGTAGTTCGTTTAGTTCTTGAGGACATGGGTGAAGTCTAAATGTTAGTAGTGAATCATGGTTGAGTAGTATTCAGTGTTATGATATTTAAGTTGTGGTGTTATTCTTCTAGTGGTGTCGTGTGAACGTCGACTACACGACACTTCACCATTTATGGGCCTAGGGGAATGAATCTTGTACTCGTTTGCCAATTGCGGGGTTGCCGGAGTGACAGAAACCTGAGCCCCCGTTGGTATATCGATGCAGGAGGGATCGTAGGATCTCAGAGTTTAAGGCTGTGGTTAGATTTATCTTAATTACTTTCTTGTATTTGCGGATGCTTGCAAGGGGTATAATCACAAGTATGTATTAGTCCTAGGAAGGGCAGTACATTAGCATAGGTTCACCCACACAACACTTATCAAAACAATGAAGACTAATCAGCTGTATGAAGCGAAAGCACTAGACTAAAATCCCATGTGTCCTCAAGAACGTTTGGTCATTATAAGTAAACAAACCGGCTTGTCCTTTGTGCTAAAAAGGATTGGGCCACTCGCTGCAATTATTTCTCTCGCACTTTACTTACTCGTACTTTATTCATCTGTTACATCAAAACCCCCTGAATACTTGTCTGTGAGCATTTACAGTGAATCCTTCATCAAAACTGCTTGTCAACACCTTCTGCTCCTCGTTGGGATCGACATTCTTACTTATCGAAGATACTACTATACACCCCCTATACTTGTGGGTCATCAAGACTATTTTCTGGCGCCGTTGCCGGGGAGTGAAGCGCTATTGGTAAGTGGAACTGGTAAGGAAAACCTTTATTGTTGTGCTGATTTTATTTACGCACTTTCTTGCTATAAGTCATTATGGAGAGATCTTCTCTTCAATTTCTATTTGGGAAATCTACTACTACTGCAACGGTAGTGGATGAGGCGCCAGGTGAGGAAGTAATACCATATAAAATACCTATGAAAATTATTGAACGTGTTATGGATAACCGCTATGAAGGGGATGGAACTGTCCATCCTGGTGATCATTTACTATTTTTACATGAATTATGCGGGTTATTCAAATGTGCAGGTATTGCTATGGATGAAGTTAGAAAGAAACTATTCTCTATATCGATGTCTGGTAAAGCAGCGCACTGGTATAAATAGCTGAAGAATAGGGATTCTATTGATTGGGAGGATATTGTGCCTTTATTTTATTCCAAATTCTATCCTCCAAGTGAAATTCACAAAGATCGGAACCGCATATATAATTTCTGGCCTCATGATGGAGAAAGCATTGCTCAAGCATGGGGGAGATTGAAGTCTTTAATGCTCAAATGCCCCATTCATGAGCTTCCTGGTAATGTTATTATTGATAATTTCTATGCAAGACTTTCTTTTCAAGACAAGACCTTGCTGGATACTTCTTGTTCTGGATCATTTACACGCAACAAAGAAGAGTTTAAAAGGGACCTTCTTGATCGGATCCAGGAGAATACTGAAGGATGGGAGAACGACAAAGATAGAGAGTCAGGTATAAACTTTGATTATAAATGCATTGAGGTTTTTATGGATACTGATAAATTTCGTAATATTAGTGCTACTTATGGTCTTGATTCTCAAGTCGTTGCAAATCTTTATAAAGCTTTTGCCTCTCATTATGAATTGCCTAAGAAGAATTTTGATAAGTATCATGAACCGTATAAAGATAAAATAGATTCATCTATAAACAAATGTGTTGTAATTGAAACTGTTGATCATGTTATTCCTGAAGCTTATATTGAAAAAACTCCTTTCCCTGCTAAA
Source organism: Lolium perenne (assembly GCF_019359855.2). Lineage (NCBI taxonomy): Eukaryota > Viridiplantae > Streptophyta > Magnoliopsida > Poales > Poaceae > Lolium > Lolium perenne. The sequence continues at coordinate 93,442,069 of NC_067250.2, read as the reverse complement.
ATGAAGGAGTACTCTGTTATAAATAGTGCGGTTCATAAAAGTGAAAAGAAACCTATAGAACCTGAAGAACAAATAAAAGTTGAACCTGCTGTTGCAATAATTAAAGATCTTGTGACTGAAAATGTGGAGGATGGTCATATTATTTTCTGTGAAGATGCTTCTAATATTGTTTCACATCCTAATAAGTCTAGGAAAGCTAGTGTTCCTATGCTCTCTGTTAGAATTGGTGATCATTGTTATTATGGTTTATGTGACATTGGTGCAAGTATTAGTGCTATCCCTTATGAGCTTTACACGGAGATTATGCACGAAATTGGTTCTTGTGAACTTGAAGATATTGATGTGGTTATTCGGCTAGCTAATAGAGAAACTATCTCTCCAATTGGTATTGTTCGAGATGTGGAAGTTCTATGTGGTAAGATTAAATATCCTGCTGACTTTTTGGTACTTGGTTCTGCTGCTAGTAAATATTGTCCTATCATTTTTGGTAGACCTTTTCTAAATACTTGTGGAGCTATTATAGATTGCAAGAAAGAGAAAATTTTGACTAAATTTGCTGGTGAATCTTATGAGTTTAATTTCTCTAAATTTGCCAAAACCCCTTATAAAGCTGATTTGCCTAATAGTGATTTTAAAGTTGAACAGTGTGCATCTATTGCTCTTGCTCCTAGTAATCCTTTGCAGCAACATTTGAAGAATAGTGAGAGTGAAGTCTTTAGGGAAGAAAGAAATGAGCTTGATGAAATTTTCCTTCGTCAACCTATTCTTAAACATGATTTACCGGTAGAAGATCTAGGTACAACACCACCACCAAAGGAAGATCCTGTCTTTGATTTAAAACCATTGCCTGATAATCTTAAATATGCTCATATTGATGATAAGAAAATATATCCTGTTATTATTAGTTCTAAGCTTTCAGAGTTTGAAGAAGAAAGGTTATTGGAAATACTGAAGAAACACCGAGGTGCTATTGGCTACACTCTTGATGACTTGAAGGGGATTTCTCCCTCTATTTGCCAACACGCCATTAATATGGAAGATGATGCAAAGCCTGTTGTTGAACCTCAGCGTCGTCTAATTCCTAAGATGAAGGATGTGGTAAGAAATGAGGTATTAAGACTCCTTGAAGCTGGTATTATATATCCTATTGCTGATAGTAGATGGGTTAGTCCTGTGCATTGTGTTCCTAAGAAAGGAGGAATGACCGTTGTGCCTAATGATAATGATGAGCTCATACCTCAAAGAGTAGTTGTAGGGTATAGAATGTGCATTGATTTTCGAAAAGTTAATAAGGTTACTAAGAAAGATCATTACCCTTTGCCTTTTATTGATCAAATGTTAGAAAGGTTATCTAAAAATACTCATTTTGTTTTCTTGATGGTTATTCTGGGTTTTCACAAATTGCTGTTAAAACTAAAGATCAAGAGAAAACCACTTTCACTTGTCCCTATGGAACTTATGCTTATAGACGTATACCTTTTGGTTTATGTAATGCTCCTGCTACTTTTCAAAGATGCATGTCTGCTATTTTTCATGGCTTTTGTGAGAGTATTGTAGAGGTATTCATGGATGATTTTTCTGTCTATGGGAATTCTTTTGATAGTTGCTTGCGGAACCTTGATAAAGTTTTGCAGAGATGCGAAGAAACTAACCTTGTTCTTAATTGGGAGAAATGCCACTTTATGGTTAATGAAGGGATTGTATTGGGACATAAAATTTCCGAGAGAGGTATTGAAGTTGATAGAGCTAAAGTTGAAGCGATTGAGAAGATGCCCTATCCGAGGGATGTTAAAGGTATTCGTAGTGTTCTTGGTCATGCTGGATTTTATAGGAGATTTATTAAAGACTTCTCTAAGATTTCAAAGCCTCTTACTAATCTTCTTCAAAAAGATGTACCTTTTGTTTTTGATGATGATTGTAAGGAAGCTTTTGAAACTCTAAAGAAAGCCTTAACAACTGCCCCTATAGTTGAACCTCCTGATTGGAACTTACCATTTGAAATTATGTGTGATGCTAGTGATTTTGCTGTAGGCGCTGTTCTTGGACAGCGAGCAGATAAAAAACTGAATGTTATTCATTATGCTAGTAAAACTCTTGATGCTGCTCAAAGAAATTATGCTACTACTGAAAAAGAATTGTTAGCTGTAGTCTTTGCTTGTGATAAGTTTAGATCTTATATCGTTGATTCAAAAGTTACTATTCATACTGATCATGCTGCAATTAGATACCTTATGACAAAGAAAGATGCTAAGCCTAGGCTTATTAGATGGGTACTTCTTTTGCAAGAATTTGATTTACATATTGTAGCTAGGAAAGGTGCTGATAATCCTGTCGCTGATAATTTGTCTAGATTGGAAAATATTGCTTATGATCCTGTTCCTGTTAATGATAGTTTTCCAAATGAACAATTGGCTGTAATAAAGGTGAGTTCGCGAGACAGCCCTTGGTACGCTGATTATGCTAACTTTATTGTATCCAAGTACTTGCCTCCAACCTTTTCAGCTCAGCAAAGGAGGAAATTCTTTTATGACTTGAGGCATTATTTTTGGGATGACCCACACCTATATAAAGAAGGAGTAGATGGTATTCTGCGAAGATGTGTTCCTGAATATGAACAACAGGAGATATTGAGTAAATGTCATGGTAGTGCTTATGGAGGACATCACGCCGGAAATAGAACCGCACAAAAGGTTCTACAATCAGGATTTTATTGGCCAACTCTCTTCAAAGATGCAAGGAAGTTTATTTTATCTTGCGATGAATGTCAAAGGGTTGGTAATATCTCCAGACGCAATGAAATGCCTATGAATTATACTCTTGTTATTGAACCATTCGATTGTTGGGGATTTGACTTCATGGGTCCTTTCCCTTCTTCAGAAGGTAATACTCATATACTTGTCGCTGTTGATTATGTTACTAAATGGGTAGAAGCTATACCCACAAAAAGTGCTGATGGTGAGACTTCTTTAAAAATGCTTTTAGATATTATTTTTTCTAGATTTGGAGTACCTAGATATATTATGACTGATGGAGGTTCTCATTTTATTCATGGAGGTTTTAGAAAAACTCTTGCTAAGTATGGTATTAATCATAGAATTGCTTCCGCTTATCATCCTCAAACTAGTGTGCAAGTAGAACTATCAAATAGAGAGATTAAGTCTATCTTGCAAAAGACTGTTAATAAAACTAGAAAGAACTGGGCTATTAAATTGAAGGATGCACTATGGGCTTATAGAACTGCTTATAAAAACCCCATGGGAATGTCACCTTATAAAATGGTTTATGGAAAATCTTGTCATTTACCTTTAGAATTAGAGCACAAAGCTTATTGGGCTGTTAGAGAACTAAACAAAGATCCTAAACTAGCTGGTGATAAGAGGTTGTTGCAATTAAGTTCTCTAGATGAATGGAGAAGTGAAGCTTATGAAAATGCTAAACTCTTTAAAGAGAAAGTTAAGAAATGGCATGATAGAAGAATTATCAAAAGAGAATTTAATGTTGGGGATAAATTCCTATTGTATCGGTCTCGTCTCAGATTCTTTGCAGGGAAATTACTCTCAAAATGGGAAGGACCATATGTCATTGATGAGGTTTATCGATCAGGAGCAATTAAAATTTGCTCTCTTCAAGGTAATGCCACACAGGTAGTGAATGGACAAAGACTCAAGCATTATATCGCTGGAGATTCTTATAATGAAGATGTTGATATTATCCAAGTGGTAACTCCGGAAGCTTTCATCAAAAGTCAAGTTGACAGTCCTGCAGAATCCGACTTTGAATAGGTAACAGTTCTGGTAAGAAAAAGTCCGCGATTCACTTTCCGAACAATGTTTTTGCTGTTTTTGGAAAATATGAAAAATTACGAGATCAAAACGGAGTGGAGGAGACGCACGAGGGCGTGCCCCCATAGGCCGGCACGGGCCCCAGCCTGGCCGCGCCGCCCTATGAGGACACCGCCTCGTTGTCCCCCTCCGACTCTTGTTCGATCTGGTACTTTCCTTCTGACGTAAAAATTACTGCTATATAATCCCCTGGACCCCTGGAGGTCCGCATATCGTTTTCTCGACGTGTTTTGTTTCGAGCTGTTTTCTGCCAGGATCTGCTTTGGATCTAGATCCACCATGTCTTTGTCGGGAACTCCGAAGGACAGCTTCTTTGAGGATGTCGTCAACCCGTACATGAACGAGCTGAAGATGCACCCCAAGGAATTGCTGCTCGTAGATGGAGAGTTGCAGATCAAAGATGTCCAGGGCCCTAAAGGAGAAGGAAGCTTGGAAGACAGGGTGGAGAAACTGGAACAAGAGGTCTTCAACTACAAAAAGATGGCTGAGCGTGAAGTGGACATCTTTCACAAGATTGTGTCTGAACTGATTGATGGACACAAGAAGGAGACTGCAAAGTTGTGGGACGATATCTTCTCACTTCACGACACCACCAACAAACTCCAAGCTCAACTCTATGATGTTCATAATCAAAACTGTGAGTATGAAAACAGGTTTAAACGCATAAGTTATGCTGCTAGTTTCGTGGATTACGGAGACCAAGATGTCTTTGGTTGATGGAGAGCCTCTTCCTTGGAAGTCTGATGATGGCAAGGATTCACCATCATCACCGAAGGAGTAATTCATCATCGGTATTGGCATCCCCTTGGTTTGTTCCAAGCTTGGGGGAGTGCCGCGGTATCACATCATCACTATCTTTTACTTTATATTATCAAGTAGTGTCATATCATGAGTAGGGAAGTTATCATATAAGATGTGTTGCGGTATGGAAGTATCTCTCTTTAGTGGTTATCTATGTATCCCTTGGTGTGAGTTATCGTTATGAAATATTAATGAGAAGTTTTATCATTTACATATTGCACATCTTATTTTAGTTTGCAATCTCTATTATATGATTGATCTTGTTGTTAAGTATTGGTATCACTTTGGGAGCATTGAGTAAATCTATTTGGTTTTGGCAAACTTAGCATTGGTCAATAGCAACAACACTTTGAGTTTTAAGTAGAGAAGAGGAAATACATGTAGATATGTTATTATCTTTCTTGTTAGTTCTTAGCTTAGTATTCTGAGGTTAAAATTGTTTGTGCTTGCAAGAAAGATGCATGATTGCTTCTATCACATGTATATTCGTTTGTTTCCCTCAACTCTTATGCTTGCTAATTAACCTTGCTAGCCAAAAACCTGTACTGAGAGGGAATGCTTCTCGTGCGTCCAAACCTGAACCCAAACTTATGCCATTTGTGTCCACCATATCTACCTACTGCATGGTATTTCCTGCCACTCCAAGTAAATACTTCATGTGCTACCTTTAAACAATTCAAAATTTATCATCCCTTATTTGTGTCAATGTTTTATAGCTCATGAGGAAGTATGTGGTGTTTTATCTTTCAATCTTGTTGGGCAACTTTCACCAATGGACTAGTGGCTTCATCCACTTATCCAATAACTTTGCGAAAAGAGCTGGCAATGGGGTTCCCAGTCCCAAGTTAATTAACTTTTGTAATTTTACATATAGACACTCCTCCATGGTATGTGATTGTTGGAAGGCACCCGAGAATTCGGTTAGCCATGGTTTGTGAAAGCAAAGGTTGGAAGGAGTGTCAACCAAAAATAAAACTTTATGGGAGCCGCTCTTTGAGAGTTTGTCTGGCAAGGGGGTTAGAGTACCCGCTACCAGTTGTTGACAACAACAAACACCCCTCAAAACTTTACTTTATTGCTCTCTATATGATTTCAAAACTTGAAAAGCTCTAGCACATGATTTAATCCATGCTTCCCTCTGCGAAGGGCCTATCTTTTACTTTATGTTGAGTCAGTAAACCTATTTCCCTCCATCTCAAGCAAGCATTTGAGTTGTTGCGATCAAACTATTATATTGTGATTTATTTCATCATGTCTTTTACTCTTTCTTGTTTAGTACAAGCTTTATCTAAATGAATATAGCTTTGGAAGTTATCAATGATCATTATGATTGAGTATGCAAAATGAGCCATATAAACTTTAACTTGAGAGCGCTGCTCAATAGATAAGTATAATCTGTTAACTGTTCTCTGACCAAGAACAAAGTTTGCCATCACCAATTATGATTCCTTATGCACCTTTATTTGTGATTACCTTATACTTATTTCAAGTTGAATTATATGAGGAAGTTGTTCACTAGAATGCCTTGTGTGAATTAATATGATGCTTCTTGTCCGTATTTTATTTATCGACTCTTCAGTCCATAAACATGTGGTCTTGTTTACTGAGCTCAGTTTCGCTTGGGGACAAGCGAAGTCTAAGCTTGGGGGGAGTTGATACGTCCAATTTGCATCACTATTTTATATCATAATTTGCTGCTATTCATTGATATATTTCATATTTGGAGATGATACTTATGTTATTTCATCTATTTTGCATATTTCATGATTATTTGGAGATCGCGCACCGGAGCCGTGGATTCTCGTGGAAAAAGCACCGTCGGGATGCAATATTTCGGAAGATCAGCGAGTTGACGGAAATTATATGAAAAATCCTATTTTTCCGTAAGACGAAGGGAGCCGGAAGGGGAGCCGAGGGGACCCGAGGTGGGCCCACCTCATAGGCCGGCGCGGCCCAAGGCCCGGCCGCGCCGCCACGTGAGGAGGGGGCCCACAGCCCTCTCTCGCCTCCTTTTCTTCGCGTACGTCTTCGTCCCGAAAACCTAAGCCACAGAGGATAGTCGCGAGGAGTCACAGCCGCCTCTGCGGGGCGGAGAACACCAGAGAGAAAAGAGCTCTCCGGCGGGCAGGAATCCGCCGGGGAAATTCCCTCCCGGAGGGGGAAATCGACGCCATCGTCACCGTCATCGAGCTGGACATCATCTCCATCACCATCGTCATCATCTCCATCATTATCACCGCCATCTCCACCGCTGCATCTCGTCACCGCTGTAACAATTTGGGTTTGATCTTGATTGTTTGATAGGGGAAACTCTCCCGGTGTTGATTTCTACTTGTTATTGATGCTATTGAGTGAAACCATTGAACCAAGGTTTATGTTCAGATTGTTATTCATCATCATATCACCTCTGATCATGTTCCATATGATGTCTCGTGAGTAGTTCGTTTAGTTCTTGAGGACATGGGTGAAGTCTAAATGTTAGTAGTGAATCATGGTTGAGTAGTATTCAGTGTTATGATATTTAAGTTGTGGTGTTATTCTTCTAGTGGTGTCATGTGAACGTCGACTACACGACACTTCACCATTTATGGGCCTAGGGGAATGAATCTTGTACTCGTTTGCCAATTGCGGGGTTGCCGGAGTGACAGAAACCTGAGCCCCCGTTGGTATATCGATGCAGGAGGGATCGCAGGATCTCAGAGTTTAAGGCTGTGGTTAGATTTATCTTAATTACTTTCTTGTATTTGCGGATGCTTGCAAGGGGTATAATCACAAGTATGTATTAGTCCTAGGAAGGGCAGTACATTAGCATAGGTTCACCCACACAACACTTATCAAAACAATGAAGATTAATCAGCTGTATGAAGCGAAAGCACTAGACTAAAATCCCGTGTGTCCTCAAGAACGTTTGGTCATTATAAGTAAACAAACCGGCTTGTCCTTTGTGCTAAAAAGGATTGGGCCACTCGCTGCAATTATTTCTCTCGCACTTTACTTACTCGTACTTTATTCATCTGTTACATCAAAACCCCCTGAATACTTGTCTGTGAGCATTTACAGTGAATCCTTCATCGAAACTTCTTGTCAACACCTTCTGCTCCTCGTTGGGATCGACATTCTTACTTATCGAAGATACTACGATACACCCCCTATACTTGTGGGTCATCATACATGTACTGGCCTACGGCCCCCTGTGAATACTAGTTGCTATTTCTCAACATCCATGACCCGCATGCATGGTGATGCGACTACCACGTTGTATTCTGGTTGACATATGTGTGCCAGTGTTGCGATGAACGCATTGCCGCCATGAAAGTAATTTAGGTGTAAAACTTTCTTTTCATTTATCTTTACAATGTGGAATTTTTTCACCATGAAAGTAATTTCCAATCTGCTACCTCTGTTTTATATTAGTTACCACTGATTTAGTATAAAGTTGTGCTAAATCGATGACAACTAATATGGAAGATATCAAGTATTAAAAGTTATTCAACAATAGAAATAAGGTTTCTAAACTGAGACATGTCGGTTTAATTTTACGCGGGCATGCCCCCCCATCCCATCCCTAGATAATTATTTTTGAATTAACATTTATCATTTGGCACCCCAACACAAGGACTGGAGGATTCTACATGCCCCTGGTGTTTTTTCTCATGGTCTTTGTTGTCGTTGACACCGGAGAGTGATGACCGACGTGCCACAGATAGTGACCTTCACTGTCGGCATTGCACTCTGGTTGTTGTTTTTGTAGATTAGATTATGTCTCTTAGAAGTAACCATGCATGTCACTTCAGTCCTAGCTGGCCGGCAATTGTAGATCTCCGAGTCCAGAGTTGCGCACGGATAAGCTATGGATGTATGGCTCCATTTGTGTTCTTTGGTTATATTCGACATGGGTGTTGTTTGCCTTTTTGTTATGTTGTGCACCTATGTTTCTTCATTTATGGTTGGGAGCCATGTAGTAATGTTTTATCGTGATCTTTATGCTGATATAATCACTATGTAAAAAAATGTATGGTTTGGATTTATATTGTAAAAGGTAGAGTATTGGCCCATGCAGCCTAGCCATCTTCATGCACACACACATGCAACAACGCTCCACAAATTCATCTCTAGCTCCACCAATGGTTTATCCTTTCATGGATAATTTGAGCCCATTTAAAGGTTAATAAAAATTGATACTCTTTTTATATATTAACATAAGCACATATCTAATTGATTGTCTTCAATAGTGTATTTATGGCCACAATGTTTTGACTTTCTGTGAATGATAATCTATGCCACCTAGAAGTATAGAATTGAAGTGCATGTACTTAAATAGGACACTGCACAATAACAAGAAAGTCATTTAGGTTTATATTGTAGGGATTTCTATTTTTGTGCCCCTGGCTCCTTAGTTGTGCTCAGTTTTCCTCAGCCCCTTAGTTTTTCCTCATTTTCCCCAAGACCTTGTCTGAAACCCGCAGAAGGAGCTCGGACGGAGGATTCCCGTTTAGTTGACGTTGGTTGGTGCTGGCAAGTGGGGCCGCTGTTGCTGCCCCGCAGTGGACACGTCTTCACTTATCCAGATCATCGTGGGACCCACAACTTGTCCACGTTAGTGCGCCGGACCCACAGCTTACCCAGGTGACCGTTGCAAAATGGGAGCCCGAGCCAGCCCCGCGCCCGTGCCCGTGCCATTGCTTCCCCTTTCTTTCCCCGCGCCCCATTGTTCTTCTTCTTCGCCAGCGGCAGCCCTTCTCCGGCAGGCGGGTGATGTCTAGTTTCTCTTCGACCTCCCGTTCTTCATGGCCGTAGTATGGACCCGTGCCTTTGATAAGATGCCCTAACTTCCCATGACAGGAGCCTCTGAAGCGGTCGATCTGTAAGACGGACGAGAACGGCAACCGTGGTTCCTAGTGCATTGGACCCATTAGTAATCTACTGTGACAACATGGGTGCCATCGCCAATGCACAAGAACCAAGGTCACACAAGAGGGTGAAGCATATCAAGCTGCATTATCATTCGATTCGCGAGTACATCGAAGATGGAGAAGTAAAGATTTGCAAAGTACACACTGATCTGAATGTAGCAGATCCGTTGACTAAAGCTCTCCCTAGGGCAAAGCATGACCAACACCAGAATGCCATGGGTGTTAGGTACCTTACAATGTAATCTAGATTATTGACTCTAGTGCAAGTGGGAGACTGTTGGAGATATGCCCAAGAGGCAATAATAAAAGTGGTTATTATATATCTTTATGTTTATGATAAATGTTTATATACCATGCTATAATTGTATTAACCGAAACATTGATACATGTGTGTTATGTAAACAACAATGAGTCCCTAGTAAGCCTCTTAACTAGCTTGTTGATTAATAGATGATTAGTTTCATAATCATGAACATTGGATGTTATTAATAACAAGGTTATATCATTATATGAATGATGTAATGGACACACCCATTTAAGCCTAGCATAAGATCACGTCATTAAGTTATTTGCTATAAGCTTTTGATACATAGTTACCTAGTCCTTATGACCATGAGATCATGTAAATCACTTATACCGGAAAGGTACTTTGATTACATCAAACGCCACTGCGTAAATAGGTGGTTATAAAGGTGGGATTAAGTATCCAGAAAGTATGAGTTGAGGCATATGGATCAACAGTGGGATTTGTCCATCCCGATGACGGATAGATATACTCTGGGCCCTCTCGGTGGAATGTCGTCTAATGTCTTGCAAGCATATGAATAAGTTCATAAGAGACCACATACCACGGTACGAGTAAAGAGTACTTGTCAGGAGACGAGGTTGAACAAGGTATAGAATGATACCGATGATCAAACCTCGGACAAGTAAAATATCGCGTGACAAAAGGAATTGGTATCGTATGTGAATGGTTCATTCGATCACTAAGTCATCGTTGAATATGTGGGAGCCATTATGGATCTCCAGATCCCTCTATTGGTTATTGGTCGGAGAGAGATCTCAACCATGTCTACATAGTTCACGAACCGTAGGGTGACACACTTAAGGTTTGATGTTGTAATAGTAGAACTTGAATATGGAATGGAGTTCGAAGTATTGTTCGAAGTCCCGGATGGGATCCCGGACATCACGAGGAGTTCCGGAATGGTCCGGAGAATAAGATTCATATATAGGAAGTCATTTTATAAGTTTGAAAATGATCCGGTGCATTTATGGAAGGTTCTAGAAGGTTCTAGAAAAGTCCGGAAGAAATCACTTTGGAAGGCGGAGTCCCGGAGGGACTCCACCACCATGGCCGGCCAACCCTAGAGGGTGGAGTCCCAGGTGGACTCCACCAAAGGTGGCCGGCCACCCTGATGTCTACGGGTGCTTCTATTCTTGTAGACAGTGTTGGGCCTCCAAGAGCAGAGGTTTGTAGAACAGCAGCAAGTTTCCCTTAAGTGGATCACCCAAGGTTTATCGAACTCAGGGAGGAAGAGGTCAAAGATATCCCTCTCATGCAACCCTGCAACCACAAAGCAAGAAGTCTCTTGTGTCCCCAACACACCTAATAGGTGCACTAGTTCGGCGAAGAGATAGTGAAATACAGGCGGTATGAATATATATGAGCAGTAGCAATGGCGCCAGAAAAGTGCTTGCTGGCGTACAGTTGATGGTAGTAATATTGCAGGCAGTATAAATGCAGTAAAACAGTAAACAAGCAGCGATAGCAGTATTTAGGAACAAGGCCTAGGGATCATACTTTCACTAGTGGACACTCTCAACATTGATCACATAATAGAATAAATAGATAGATGCTAGACTCTACACCCTCTTGTTGGATGATGAACACCACTAACTGTGTAGAATTACACGAACCCTCAATGCCGGAGTTAACAAGCTCCACAATATTCAATGTTCATATTTAAGTAACCTTAGAGTGCATAACAGATCAACATAACCAAACCAAGTACTAACATAGCATGCACACTGTCACCTTCACACTACGAAAGGAGGAATAGATCACATCAATACTATCATAGCAATAGTTAACTTCATAATCTACAAGAGATCACAATCATAGCCTACGCCAAGTACTACACGATGCACACACTGTCACCATTACACCGTGCAGGAGGAATAAACTACTTTAATAACATCACTAGAGTAGCACACAGATAAATTGTGATACAAAACACATTGCAATCATAAAGAGATATAAATAAGCACTTCACTATGCTACTCTGAATTACTCTCTGGCAAGATAACGAACACTAATTCATCATGTAGGCAAACCTTAAAGATGCATTCCCAAGTACTAATGAACACCCCACGCTGTCACTTTGAGCATTCACAGGAGGTACTAACACACCACAATTTCATAGAGACATCCAACTCAAATCATAACTCAGTGAATAAGTATTCTGTGAAATATAGCCTAAGAGACCCACACGGTGCACACACTGTCACCTTTACACACGTGGGACAAGGAGTCTCCGGAGATTACATAAGTAAAATCCACTTGACTAGCATAATGACATCTAGATTACAAGCATCATCATATGAATCTCAATCATGTAAGGCATCTCATGAGATTATTGTATTGAAGTACATAGGAGAGAGATGAACCACATAGCTACCAGTACAGCCCCGAGCCTTGATGGAGAACTACTCCCTCCTCATGGGAGACAGCAGCGTTGGTGAAGATGGCGGTGGTGTCGATGGAGAAGCCTTCCGGGGGCACTTCCCCGTCCCGGCGGCGTGCCGGAACAGAGACTCCTGTCCCCCAGATCTTGGCTTCGCGATGGCGGCGGCTCTGGAAGGTTTTCTCTGGTTTCGTCGAACGTGGTAGGGTTTTCGCGACGGAGACTTTAAGTAGGCGGAAGGGCAAGGTCGGTGGAGTCCTGGTGGGGCCACACACTAGGCCGGCGCGGCCAGGGCTTGGGCCGCGCCGCCCTACTGTGTCCCCACCTCGTGGCCCCACTTCGTTTCCCCTTCGGACTTCTGGAAGCTTCGTGTAAAAATAGGACCCTGGGCGTTGATTTCGTCCGATTCCGAGAATATTTCCTTACTATGATTTCTGAAACCAAAAACAGCAGAAAACAGCAACTGGCCCTTCGGCATCTCGTCAATAGGTTAGTTCCGGAAAACGCATAATAATGACATAAAGTATGCATAAAACATGTAGATATCATCAATAATGTGGCATGGAACATAAGAAATTATCGATACGTCGGAGACGTATCAGCATTCCCAAGCTTAGTTCCTGCTCGTCCCGAGCAGGTAAACGATAACAAAGATAATTTCTGGAGTGACATGCCATCATAACCTTGATCATACTATTGTAAGCATATGTAATGAATGCAGCGATCAGAACAATGGTAATGACATGAGTAAACAAATGAATCATAAAGCAAAGACTTTTCATGAATAGTGATTTCAAGACAAGCATCAATAAGTCTTGCATAAGAGTTAACTCATAAAGCAATAATTCAAAGTAAAGGTATTGAAGCAACACAAAGGAAGATTAAGTTTCAGCGGTTGCTTTCAACTTATAACATGTATATCTCATGGATAGTTGTCAATGCAAAGTAATATAACAAGTGCAATATGCAAGTATGTAGGAATCAATGCACAGTTCACACAAGTGTTTGCTTCTTGAGGTGGAAAGAGATAGGTGAACTGACTCAACATAAAAGTAAAAGAAAGGTCCTTCAAAGAGGAAAGCATCGATTGCTATATTTGTGCTAGAGCTTTTATTTTGAAAACATGAAACAATTTTGTCAACGGTAGTAATAAAGCATATGCATTATGTAAATTATATCCTACAAGTTGCAAGCCTCATGCATAGTATACTAATAGTGCCCGCACCTTGTCCTAATTAGCTCGGATTAACACGGATTATCATTGGATAACATATGTTTCAACCAAGTGTCACAAAGGGGTACCTCTATGCCGCCTGTACAAGGGTCTAAGGAGAAAGTTCGCATTGGATTTATCGCTTTTGATCATTCTTCAACTTAGACACCCATACCGGGACAACATAGACAACAGATAATGGACTCCTCTTTTAATGCTTAAGCATTCACCAACAGATAATATTCTCATAAGAGATTGAGGTTTTATGTCCAAACTGAAACTTCCACCATGATTCATGGCTTTAGTTAGCGGCCCAATGTTCTTCTCTAACAGTATGCATACTCAAACCATTTGATTGTGAAAACCGCCCTTACTTCAGACAAGACGAACATGCATAGCAACTCACATGATATTCAACAAAGAGTTGATGGCGTCCCCAGGAGCATGGTTATCGCACAACAAGCAACTTAATAAGAGATAAAGTGCATAAGTACATATTCAATACCACAATAGTTTTTAACGCTATTTTGTCCCATGAGCTATATATTGCAAAGGCGAATGATGGAAATTTAAAGGTAGCACTCAAGCAATTTACTTTGGAATGGCGGAGAAATACCATGTAGTAGGTAGGTATGGTGGACACAAATGGCATAGTGGTTGGCTCAAGGATTTTGGATGCATGAGAAGTATTCCCTCTCGATACAAGGTTTAGGCTAGCAAGGTTATTTAAAACAAACACAAGGATGAACCGGTGCAGCAAAACTCACATAAAAGACATATTGTAAACATTATAAGACTCTACACCGTCTTCCTTGTTGTTCAAAACTCAATACTAGAAATTATCTAGACTTTAGAGAGACCAAATATGCAAACCAAATTTTAACAAGCTCTATGTATTTCTTCATTAATAGGTGCAAAGTATATGATGCAAGAGCATAAACATGAGCACAACAATTACCAAGTATCACATTATCCAAGACATTTTACCAATTACTACATGTAGCATTTTCCGTTTCCAACCATATAACAATTAACGAAGCAGTTTGAACCTTCGCCATGAACATTAAAAGCTAAGAACACATGTGTTCATATGAACCAGCGGAGCGTGTCTCTCTCCCACACAAGCATTTATTCAAACATAAACAAAAACAAACAGACGCTCCAAGTAAAGTACATAAGATGTGACTGAATAAAAATATAGTTTCAAGAGAAGAAACCTGATAAGTTATCGATGAAGAAGGGGATGCCTTGGGCATCCCCAAGCTTAGACGCTTGGGTCTTCTTAAAATATGCAGGGGTGAACCACCGGGGCATCCCCAAGCTTAGAGCTTTCACTCTCCTTGATCATATTGCATCATTTCCCTCTCTTGATCCTTGAAAACTTCCTCCACACCAAACTTAAAACAACTCATTAGAGGGTTAGTGCATAATAAAAATTTACATGTTCAGAGGTGACACAATCATTCTTAACACTTCTGGACATTGCCCAAAGCTACTGGAAGTTAATGGAACAAAGAAATCCATCCAACACAGCAAAAGAGGCAATGCGAAATAAAAGGCAGAATCTGTCAAAACAGAACAGTCCGTAAAGACGAATTTTAAAGTGGCACCAGACTTGCTCAGATGAAAATTCTCAAATTTAATGAAAGTTGCGTACATATCTGAGGATCACTCACGTAAATTGGCAGATTTTTCTGAGTTACCTACAGAGAATTCTGCCCAGATTCGTGACAGACAGAAATCTGTTTTTGCGCAGTAATCCAAATCTAGTATCAACCCTACTATCAAAGACTTTACTTGGCACAACAATGCAATAAAATAAAGATAAGGAGAGGTTGCTACAGTAGTAACAACTTCCAAGACTCAAATATAAAACAAAAGTACTGTAGCAAAATAAACACATGGGTTATCTCCCAAGAAGTTCTTTCTTTATAGCCATTAAGATGGGCTCAGCAATTTTAATGATGCACTCGCAAGAAATAAGAGTTGAAGCAAAAGAGAGCATCAAAAAGCAAATTCAAAATACATTTAAGTCTAACATGCTTCCTATGCATAGGAATCTTGTAAATAAACAAGTTCATGAAGAGCAAAGTAACAAGCATAGGAAGATAAAACCAGTGTAACTTCAAAAATTTCAGCATATAGAGAGGTGTTTTAGTAACATGAAAATTTCTACAACCATATTTTCCTCTCTCATAATAACTTTCAGAGGCATCATGAACAAACTCAACAATATAACTATCACATAAAGCATTCTTATTCACATGCATAAAAGTATCATTACTCTCCACATAAGCATAATCAATTTTATTAGTTGTAGTGGGAGCAAATTCAACAAAGTAGCTATCATTATTATTCTCATCATCAAATATAGGAGGCATATTGTAATCATAATTAAACTTATCCTCCATAGTAGGCGGCACTAAAAGACCAATATCATTATAATCATCATAAATAGGAGGCAAAGTATCATCAAAGTAAATTTTCTCCTCAATGCTTGGGGGACTAAAAATATCATGCTCATCAAAGCCAGCTTCCCCAAGCTTAGAATTTTCCATATCATTAGCAACAATGGTGTTCAAAGCGTTCATACTAATATGTTCCATAGGTTTTTTAATTTTCGCATCAAACCATCCATGTCTTAAATTAGGAAATAGAATAAGAAGCTCATTGTTGTCCATTATGCCTAACTAGTGTAAACAAGAAACAAAAAGATGCAATTGCAGGATCTAAAGGAAATAGCTTCGAGCACACACACAACGGCGCCAGAAAAGTACTTTACCTGGGACCGGAGTATGAGTGCCTTTTACCTTTCCTCCCCGGCAACGGCGCCGGAAAAGTGCTTGATGTCTACGGGTGCTTCTATTCTTGTAGACAGTGTTGGGCCTCCAAGAGCAGAGGTTTGTAGAACAGCAGCAAGTTTCCCTTAAGTGGATCACCCAAGGTTTATCGAACTCAGGGAGGAAGAGGTCAAAGATATCCCTCTCATGCAACCCTGCAACCACAAAGCAAGAAGTCTCTTGTGTCCCCAACACACCTAATAGGTGCACTAGTTCGGCGAAGAGATAGTGAAATACAGGTGGTATGAATATATATGAGCAGTAGCAATGGCGCCAGAAAAGTGCTTGTCAAGGCGTGCGATTGATGGTAGTAATATTGCAGGCAGATAAATGCAGAAAAACAAGAAACAAGCAGCGATAGCAGTATTTAGGAACAAGGCCTAGGGATCATACTTTCACTAGTGGACACTCTCAACATTGATCACATAATAGAATAAATAGATAGATGCTAGACTCTACACCCTCTTGTTGGATGATGAACACCACTAACTGTGTAGGATTACACGAACCCTCAATGCCGGAGTTAACAAGCTCCACAATATTCAATGTTCATATTTAAGTAACCTTAGAGTGCATAACAGATCAACATAACCAAACCAAGTACTAACATAGCATGCACACTGTCACCTTCACACTACGAAAGGAGGAATAGATCACATCAATACTATCATAGCAATAGTTAACTTCATAATCTACAAGAGATCACAATCATAGCCTACGCCAAGTACTACACGATGCACACACTGTCACCATTACACCGTGCAGGGGGAATAAACTACTTTAATAACATCACTAGAGTAGCACACAGATAAATTGTGATACAAAACACATTGCAATCATAAAGAGATATAAATAAGCACTTCACTATGCTACTCTGAATTACTCTCTGGCAAGATAACGAACACTAATTCATCATGTAGGCAAACCTTAAAGATGCATTCCCAAGTACTAATGAACACCCCACGCTGTCACTTTGAGCATTCACAGGAGGTACTAACACACCACAATTTCATAGAGACATCCAACTCAAATCATAACTCAGTGAATAAGTATTCTGTGAAATATAGCCTAAGAGACCCACATGGTGCACACACTGTCACCTTTACACACGTGGGACAAGGAGTCTCCGGAGATCACATAAGTAAAATCCACTTGACTAGCATAATGACATCTAGATTACAAGCATCATCATATGAATCTCAATCATGTAAGGCAGCTCATGAGATTATTGTATTGAAGTACATAGGAGAGAGATGAACCACATAGCTACCGGTACAGCCCCGAGCCTCGATGGAGAACTACTCCCTCCTCATGGGAGACAGCAGAGTTGGTGAAGATGGCGGTGGTGTCGATGGAGAAGCCTTCCGGGGGCACATCCCCGTCCCGGCGGCGTGCCGGAACAGAGACTCCTGTCCCCCAGATCTTGGCTTCGCGATGGCGGCGGCTCTGGAAGGTTTTCTCTGGTTTCGTCGAACGTGGTAGGGTTTTCGCGACGGAGACTTTAAGTAGGCGGAAGGGCAAGGTCGGTGGAGTCCTGGTGGGGCCACACACTAGGCCGGCGCGGCCAGGGCTTGGGTCGCGCCGCCCTACTGTGTCCCCACCTCGTGGCCCCACTTCGTTTCCCCTTCGGACTTCTGGAAGCTTCGTGGAAAAATAGGACCCTGGGCGTTGATTTCGTCCGATTCCGAGAATATTTCCTTACTAGGATTTCTGAAACCTAAAACAGCAATGAAACAAAGAATCGGCCCTTCGGCATCTCGTCAATAGGTTAGTTCCGGAAAACGCATAATAATGACATAAAGTATGCATAAAACATGTAGATATCATCAATAATGTGGCATGGAACATAAGAAATTATCGATACGTCGGAGACGTATCACACCCCCTCCCAAGGAAAGGTGGGAATCCCACCTCAAGTGGGAATCCCACCATGGGTAGGTTTCATGTCATATGGAAGGTTTTGGTTTGGGGTCTTATTCGAAGACTTGTAGACCAACTCTTGGGTGTTCCACCTATATAATGAGGGCCAAAGGGAGGGGGCCGGCCACCTCAAGCCATAGCTTGGCCGCACCCCCTAAGTGGCCGGCCACCCCCTCTCCCAAACCCTAGCCGCCCCACCTCCTCCACCTCTCCCGCAACGCTTAGCGAAGCTCCGCCGGAGATCTCCATCGCCACCGCCACCACACCGTCGTGCTGCCGGATTCAAGGAGGAGCTACTACTTCCGCTGCCCGCTGGAACGGGGAGAAGGACGTCGTCTTCATCAACACCGAACGTGTGACCGAGTACGGAGGTGCTGCCCGATCGTGGCGCCGTGATCAAGATCTTCTACGCGCTTTTGCAAGCGGCAAGTGATCGTCTACCGCAGCAACAAGAGCCTCATCTTGTAGGCTTTGGAAATCTTCAAGGGTGAGTCTCGATGATCTCCTCGTTGCTCCCGTCTTCTAGATTGCATCTTGGCTTGGATTGCGTTCTCGCGGTAGGAAATTTTTTGTTTTCTATGCAACGAATCCCTACAGTGGTATCAGAGCCGTGTATATGCATAGATGGTTGCACGAGTAGAACACAATGGTTTTGTGGGCATTGATGCTTATGTTGTCTTTAGTTTGAGTACTTTGCATCTTTGTGGCATAGTGGGATGAAGCGGCTCGGGCTAACTTTACATGACCGCGTTCATGAGATTTGCTCCACGCTCGACATGCAACTTGTATTGCATAAGTGGCTTTGCGGGTGTCTGTCTCTCCTACTATAGCGAAGATTCAATTTACTCTTCTATTGACAACACTAGTATCACCGTTGTGGTTCATGTTCGTAGGTAGATTGGATCTCACTCGAAAACCCTAAACCACGTAAAATATGCAAACCAAATTAGAGAACGTCTAACTTGTTTTTGCAGGGTTTCGTGATGTGATATGGCCATAATGTGATGATGACTATGTATAAGATGATCATTATTGTATTGTGGCAACCGGCAGGAGCCTTATGGTTGTCTTTAAATTTCATGTTGAGTAGTATTTCAAAGTAGTTGTAATAGTTGCTACATGGATGACAATCATGAAGACGGCGCCATTGACCTTGGTGCTTCGCCGACGATGATGGAGATCATGCCCGTTGATGATGAAGATCATGTTCGTGCTTTGGAGATGAAGATCAAAGGCGCAAAGACAAAAGGGCCATATCATATCACATATGAACTGCATGTGATGTTAATCCTTTATGCATCTTATTTTGCTTAGATCGCGACGGTAGCATTATAAGATGATCCCTCTCACTAAAATATCAAGATAATAAAGTGTTCATCCTTAGTAGCACCGTTGCCAAGACTTGTCGTTTCGAAGCATCTCGTGATGATCAGGTGTGATAGACTCAACAAGTGCATACAACGGGTGCAAGCCAGTTTTGCACATGCGGATACTAAGGTGGCCTTGACGAGCCTAGCATGTACAGACATGGTCTCGGAACACGTGATACCGAAAGGTAGAGCATGAATCATATGATTGATATGATGAACACTTTGAGTGTTCGCCATTGAAATTACATCTTGTCTCGTGATGATCGGACTTGGTGTGGTGGATTTGGTTCGTGTGATCACTAAGACAATGCGAGGGATATTGTTTTGAGTGGGAGTTCACCTAGTTTTTAATTATGTTGAATTAAAATTTGAACTCAATTTGTCATAAACATTAGTCTAAACTATTGCAAATATATGTTGTAGATATGGCGTCCCCAATCAATTTTAACCAGTTCCTAGAGAAAGAAAAGCTTAAGAGCAATGGTAGCAACTTCACCGACTGGTTCCGTCATGTGAGGATCTTCCTCAATGGCGGAAATCTGCAATATGTGCTTGATGCACCGCTAGGTGACCCTCCTGCAGAAACTGAAACCGATGAAGTAAAGAATGTTTACGTGACTCGGAAAACTCGGTACTCTCAAGTTCAGTGTGCCATCCTGTGCAGTCTGGAAGCCGATCTTCAAAAACGTTTTGAGCACCACGATCCACAGGGGTTAATCAATGAGTTGAAAACTATCTTTGAAACTCATGCGGCCGTGGAATGCTATGAAGCATCGAAACACTTCTTCAGTTGCATGATGGAAGAAGGTAGCTCCGTTAGTGAGCACATGCTCGCCATGACCGGGCATGCGAAGAAACTCAGTGATTTGGGAATAGTGATTCCTAACCGACTGGGGATTAATCGTGTCCTTCAATCACTGCCACCTAGTTACAAGAACTTTGTGATGAACTACAATATGCAGAACATGAACAAAGAGTTACCTGAACTCTTCTCCATGCTGAAATCTGCTGAGATTGAGATCAAGAAAGAGCACCAAGTGTTGATGGTCAACAAGACCACCAGTTTCAAGAAACAGGGCAAGTCTAAGGGAAAATTCAAGAAGGGTGGCAAGAAAGCTGCCACGCCTCCTGTGAAACCTAAGACTGTCCCTAAGCCCGATGCTTGAGTGTTATTACGCAAGGAGAAGGGACACTGGAAGCGTAATTGCTCCAAGTATTTGGCGGATCTGAAGAGCGGCCTTGTCAAGAAGAAGAAAGAAGGTATATCTGATATACATGTTATAGATGTTTATCTTACTGGTTCTCGCACTAGTACCTGGGTATTTCATACTGGTCTGGTTGCTCATATTTGTAACTCGAAACAGGAACTAAAGAATAAACGAAGACTACTAAAGGATGAAGTGACGATGCGCGTTGGAAATGGATCCAAAGTCGATGTGATCGCTGTCGGCACACTTCCTCTACATCTACCTTCGGGATTAGTTTTAAGCCTCAATAATTGTTATTTTGTACCCGCGTTGAGCATGAACATTATATCTGGATCTTGTTTAATGCAAGATGGTTATTCATTCAAGTCTGAGAATAATGGTTGTTCTATTTTTATGAATAATATCTTTTATGGTCGAGCACCTGAAAAGAATGGCTTATTTCTATTAGATCTCGATAGTAGTGATACACATATACATAACATTGATGCTAAGCGAATTAAATTGAATGATAATTCTACTTATATGTGGCACTGTCGTCTTGGTCATATTGGAGTGAAACGCATGAAGAAACTCCATACCGATGGATTACTTGAATCACTTGACTTTGAGTCACTTGATAGATGCGAAGCATGTCTAATGGGAAAAATGACTAAGACTCCATTCTCCGGTATTATGGAGAGAGCTACTGACTTATTGGAAATCATACATACCGATGTGTGCGGACCAATGAGTGTAGCATCGCGCGGTGGTTATCGTTATGTTCTAACCTTCACAGATGATCTGAGTAGATATGGGTATATCTATTTCATGAAACATAAATCCGAAACTTTTGAGAAGTTTAAGGAATTCCAAAGTGAAGTAGAAAATCAACGTAACAAGAAGATTAAATTTCTACGATCTGATCGCGGAGGTGAATATCTGAGTTATGAGTTTGGCATGCATTTAAAGAAATGCGGAATACTTTCACAATTGACACCGCCGGGAACACCTCAACGAAACGGTGTGTCCGAACGTCGTAATCGAACTCTCTTAGATATGGTTCGTTCTATGATGTATCTTACTGATTTGCCGTTATCATTTTGGAGTTATGCATTAGAGACAGTCGCATTCACTTTAAATAGAGCACCATCAAAATCCGTTGAAACGACACCATATGAATTATGGTTTAATAAGAAACCTAAGCTGTCATTCCTAAAAGTTTGGGGTTGCGAAGCCTATGTAAAAAAGTTACAACCGGACAAGCTAGAACCCAAAGCGGAGAAATACGTCTTCATAGGATACCCTAAGGAAACTATAGGGTATACTTTCTATCACAGATCCGAAGGCAAGATCTTTGTTGCTAAGAACGGAACCTTTCTTGAGAAAGAATTTCTCACTAAAGAAGTGACTGGAAGAAAAGTAGAACTCGATGAGATTGATGAATCTTCACTCATTGATCGGAGTAGCGCAAGATCGAAGATGTTCTGTGCCGCCTACACCGTCAACAAGAGGAAGCTAATGATGATGATCATGAAACTTCAAACGAGATAGCTGCGAACCTCGCAGATCGACAAGGAAACGTGCCACTCTGATTGGTATGATCCTTGTCTAAATGTCATGATTGTGGACAACAATGATGAAGACCTGCGACGTATGAAGAAGCGATGATGAGCCCAGATTCCAACAAATGGCAAGAAGCCATGAAATCCGAAATGGGATCCATGTATGATAACAAAGTGTGGACTTTGGTAGACTTACCTGATAGCCGCAAGGCTGTCGAGAATAAATGGATCTTCAAGAGAAAAATAGATGCTGATGGTAATATTACTGTCTATAAAGCTCGACTTGTCGCAAAGGGTTTCCGACAAATTCAAGGTGTTGACTACGATGAGACTTTCTCACCTGTAGCGAAGCTAAAATCTGTGAGGATTTTGTTAGCAATAGCTGCATTTTTCGATTATGAGATTTGGCAGATGGATGTCAAAACGGCGTTCCTTAATGGAGACATTGAGGAAGAGTTGTATATGGTACAACCCAAAGGTTTTGTTGATCCTAAAAATGCTGACAAAGTATGCAAACTTCAGCGTTCAATTTATGGACTGAAGCAAGCATCAAGAAGTTGGAACCGACGCTTTGATAAGGTGATCAAAGACTTCGGGTTTATACAGTGTCATGGAGAGGCCTGTATTTACAAGAAAGTGAGTGGGAGCTCTGTAGCATTCCTAATATTATATGTAGATGACATATTATTAATTGGGAATGATATAGAACTATTAAGCAGTGTAAAGGGTTATTTGAATAATAGTTTTTCAATGAAAGACCTTGGTGAAGCATCGTATATATTAGGCATCAAGATTTATAGAGATAGATCAAGACGTCTAATAGGGCTATCACAAAGTACATACCTGGACAAGATTCTAAAGAAGTTTAGAATGGACGAAAGTAAGAAAGGATTCTTACATATGTTACCAGGCAAGGTCTTGAGTAAGACTCAAGGTCCGGCTACGGCAGAAGAAAGAGAAAGGATGAGTCAGATCCCCTATGCCTCGGCAGTAGGCTCTATCATGTATGCCATGCTATGTACTAGACCGGATATAGCACATGTTGTTAGTTTGACTAGCAGATATCAAAGTGATCCAGGAATGGAACACTGGACAACGGTCAAGAATATCCTGAAGTACTTGAAAAGAACTAAGGATATGTTTCTTTGTTATGGAGGTGACCAAGAGCTCGTTGTAACAAGTTACACCGATGCAAGTTGGAACACTGATCCTGATGACTCTAAGTCACACCAGGTACGTGTTTATATTGAATGGTGCTGCAGTAAGCTGGGCAAGCTCGAAGCAGTGCACGGTGGTGAAGTCATCAACAGAATCGGAGTACATAGCGGCTTCAGAGGCTTCATCAGAAGCGGTATGGATGAATAGGTTCATTGTAGAGCTCGGTGTGGTTCCTAGTGCATTGGACCCATTAGTAATCTACTGTGACAACATGGGTGCCATCGCCAATGCACAAGAACCAAGGTCACACAAGAGGGTGAAGCATATCAAGCTGCATTATCATTCGATTCGCGAGTACATCGAAGATGGAGAAGTAAAGATTTGCAAAGTACACACTGATCTGAATGTAGCAGATCCGTTGACTAAAGCTCTCCCTAGGGCAAAGCATGACCAACACCAGAATGCCATGGGTGTTAGGTACCTTACAATGTAATCTAGATTATTGACTCTAGTGCAAGTGGGAGACTGTTGGAGATATGCCCAAGAGGCAATAATAAAAGTGGTTATTATATATCTTTATGTTTATGATAAATGTTTATATACCATGCTATAATTGTATTAACCGAAACATTGATACATGTGTGTTATGTAAACAACAATGAGTCCCTAGTAAGCCTCTTAACTAGCTTGTTGATTAATAGATGATTAGTTTCATAATCATGAACATTGGATGTTATTAATAACAAGGTTATATCATTATATGAATGATGTAATGGACACACCCATTTAAGCGTAGCATAAGATCACGTCATTAAGTTATTTTCTATAAGCTTTCGATACATAGTTACCTAGTCCTTATGACCATGAGATCATGTAAATCACTTATACCGGAAAGGTACTTTGATTACATCAAACGCCACTGCGTAAATGGGTGGTTATAAAGGTGGGATTAAGTATCCGGAAAGTATGAGTTGAGGCATATGGATCAACAGTGGGATTTGTCCATCCCGATGACGGATAGATATACTCTGGGCCCTCTCGGTGGAATGTCGTCTAATGTCTTGCAAGCATATGAATAAGTTCATAAGAGACCACATACCACGGTACGAGTAAAGAGTACTTGTCAGGAGACGAGGTTGAACAAGGTATAGAATGATACCGATGATCAAACCTCGGACAAGTAAAATATCGCGTGACAAAAGGAATTGGTATCGTATGTGAATGGTTCATTCGATCACTAAGTCATCGTTGAATATGTGGGAGCCATTATAGATCTCCAGTCCCGCTATTGGTTATTGGTCGGAGAGAGATCTCAACCATGTCTACATAGTTCACGAACCGTAGGGTGACACACTTAAGGTTTGATGTTGTAATAGTAGAACTTGAATATGGAATGGAGTTCGAAGTATTGTTCGAAGTCCCGGATGGGATCCCGGACATCACGAGGAGTTCCGGAATGGTCCGGAGAATAAGATTCATATATAGGAAGTCATTTTATAAGTTTGAAAATGATCCGGTGCATTTATGGAAGGTTCTAGAAGGTTCTAGAAAAGTCCGGAAGAAATCACTTTGGTAGGCGGAGTCCCGGAGGGACTCCACCACCATGGCCGGCCAACCCTAGAGGGTGGAGTCCCAGGTGGACTCCACCAAAGGTGGCCGGCCACCCCCTCCCAAGGAAAGGTGGGAATCCCACCTCAAGTGGGAATCCCACCTTGGGTAGGTTTCATGTCATATGGAAGGTTTTGGTTTGGGGTCTTATTCGAAGACTTGTAGACCAACTCTTGGGTGTTCCACCTATATAATGAGGGCCAAAGGGAGGGGGCCGGCCACCTCAAGCCATAGCTTGGCCGCACCCCCTAAGTGGCCGGCCACCCCCTCTCCCAAACCCTAGCCGCCCCACCTCCTCCACCTCTCCCGCTACGCTTAGCGAAGCTCCGCCGGAGATCTCCATCGCCACCGCCACCACGCCGTCGTGCTGCCGGATTCAAGGAGGAGCTACTACTTCCGCTGCCCGCTGGAACGGGGAGAAGGACGTCGTCTTCATCATCACCGAACGTGTGACCGAGTACGGAGGTGCTGCCCGATCGTGGCGCCGTGATCAAGATCTTCTACGCGCTTTTGCAAGCGGCAAGTGATTGTCTACCGCAGCAACAAGAGCCTCATCTTGTAGGCTTTGGAAATCTTCAAGGGTGAGTCTCGATGATCTCCTCGTTGCTCCCGTCTTCTAGATTGCATCTTGGCTTGGATTGCGTTCTCGCGGTAGGAAAATTTTTGTTTTCTATGCAACGAATCCCTACAGATAAGGTTAGATCTCGCTCCAATTTCTCTGTTTTCTCTCGATTTTCTTGCTATTCCCTCGAATTTGGGATTTAGGGTTCCCGTTGTTGTTTTCAGATCCTGAAGAAATGCAGGCATTTCGAGTGGATCGATGTGTACGTTCAGAGGCTTCAATTGCAGGAATCAATTGGCGCTATTGGGGAGCGCAATTTGGGAGGGGGGACTTGCTGTAGAGAATGCGGCGGAGAGAGGAGCCGTTCCGATTATGCCTAATGCTCCCAATGCAGGACTGGTGGAAGTGAAGGGAGAACTGAAGAAAATGAACAAGCAGTTAAGGCAGCTAATCGAGTTGAAGAAGCAAGCTAATCTGATGGCTGGTTGTTTTTTCTGTTGTATAATTGCGATCGGATTCTTATCATTGCTCACCAGGCGCTAGAAGTTGTTACAAGGGAAACCTTGTTACAAATTCATTATTCAGTTACATGTACTTGTAGTTGTTTTCATAGTTAGTGTGTGCATTCACCGAAATTACCAACTATATTGGAATGCTCCCAATAATTGTTAGAGGGGTGACAAATAATCTAGGGCTCCCCATAATCTATTCACCGAAATCCGCAAATATGTATGCCTCGTGTTTATACCAAAATTATACCACTTTTGGGCCGTTTCAAATTACCAAAACTATATGCCAAAACTATATCCCCTAAAAGAAAAGGAAAGCAAAAGATAGTTGATAATTGTTAGAGGGGTGACAATAATGCATTCACCGAAATCCGCAAATATGTATGCCTCATGTTTATACCAAAATTATACCACTTTTGGGCCGTTTCAAATTACCGAAACTATATGCCAAAACTATATCCCCTAAAAGAAAAAGGAAAGCTAAAGATAGTTGATAATTGTTAGAGGGGTGACAATAATGCATTCACCGAAATCCGCAAATATGTATGCCTCATGTTTATACCGAAATTATACCACTTTTGGGCCGTTTCAAATTACCGAAACTATATGCCAAAACTATATCCCCTAAAGGAAAAAGGAAAGCGAAAGATAGTTGATAATTGTTAGAGGGGTGACAATAATGCATTCACCGAAATCCGCAAATATGTATGCCTCATGTTTATACCAAAATTATACCACTTTTGGGCCGTTTCAAATTACTAAAACTATATGCCAAAACTATATCCCCTAAAAGAAAAAGGAAAGCGAAAGATAGTTGATAATTGTTAGAGGGGTGACAATAATGCATCCACCGACAGAGAGAGAGAGGGGTGGCCACGAAGAGAGAGAGAGGGGTGGCCACGAAGAGATCGGGAGGGGGTATCTTGCCTGCTAGATCAGTTGATCAACGGTTCGTGGAGTTGATCCGTGTGACAACGGCTCAACCAATCAGGATAAGTTTGGGCTTCTGAGAGCATTTGTGACAGAACTTGAGGGCAAAACTGAGTAGTACTAACAATCCAAGGGCACATAAATAGTAAATAGACTAAGGGATTCAAACAAAAAGAATTACAAAATGAAAAATGCGTGTTTTGTACAATATAATTCATATTGGGCTACATCAAATTATTTGCAATTCAAATATACATGAGTGTGACAATTATGGCATCATTTAGACAAACTATGTTTTTGGGGAAGATGTTTTGCAAAGGGGTTTGAGTGGAAAACCATGCATCTTCATAGCCACACTAGTGATTCTGAGAAGTGGCAATTTGTGGTAAAACTTGATTTATATATGTTTGTTAAGGTTTTCTTGGTGGCAGGTTGCGTAGGAAGACTCCATGAGTAGGTGCCACTATGTTTTTATTTTTTTAAATTTTTTTGCGCATGAAATGCCTCAATTAGATATGTTAATCTCATTTGTTGACTCTCTGTTGACTAGCTACTTGAGGGTAAAACTGAGTATATTGCACTTGCCAGTCTAAGTACTCGAGGGGAAAACTGAGTACAGATAAAATTTCTGTATAAGGCCCGAGGTTATAACTGAGTACACCAAACGTCTCAGGGTTAGACTTATGTCGCGGTGCACGCTGCAGCCGTGCATAGCGGACGCGTGTTGCGGTACACGCCACCTTCGTCTTTATAGAGCCATTTTCCTCTCCCTTGACGCACGTTCTCACTGCAACCGCCTCTCCTGTCCCATCATCTTCTCCACAACCGAAGAAAAAACCCCGAAGAAAACCGCCGGCGATGGAGAAGAATTAGATGCCCATTGTCGGCGCATCAGCCGCCGGCGCATCGGCCGCTGCCCCCGTCCAGACCTCTGTCGCTGCTTCCAACGTAGCAGCCGGCGCATCAGCCGCCGGCGCATCGGCTGCTGCCCCCGTCCAGGCCCCTGTCGCTGCTTCCAACGTAGCAGCCGGCGCATCAGCCGCCGGCGCATCGGCCGCCGCCACCGTCCAGGCCCCCGTCGCTTGGGACCCGTACGAACCAGTGCCGTACGTCGCGCCGGAGAACCCCTACGACACCAGCATCATCGACGACGAGCCGGAGGTAACCCTTTGCTCCCTTGTTCTTATCCCATTTCAATCCTTTTGTGTTAGATCTAGCGTTATTAGGGTTCGTCTGTTCCTAGTTCAATCCATTTGTGTTAGATCTAGCGTTATTAGGGTGCGTCTGTTCCTAGTTCAATCCTTTTGTGTTAGATCTTGCGTTATTAGTGCTTGTGATTTGCTTTTGTTTAAGATTTGTGCCGATGATGATGAATATTTGGGCACAAATTGATTCAGGGTTTGGTCAGTAAACAATTGGTGTGTTCAAATTTGTTGTGCATGATCTTTGGTTTACTGACTCAAATCCTGGATATAAGTGTGTCCAATGTAACTGAGGCTACCTCTTTTTTCCGAGCCCATATTATCATGCATGATCTTTGTTCACTCTCTGTTCCATCATCGTTGCAATTGACTCCGTGTTTTTTGCACGATCTTTGGTGCTACGTGACAGGTGCAGAGCAGCGACGTCGATAGCGATGACGAGTCCTTCCACACCAAGACTCGTCATGTCCTCAGGAGGCTGCAGTCCGGCCATTACGATAGCCCCTTTGCTCGAGGCATTTACAAGTGCCCCTTCTGCAACAGGAAGCTCCGCGCCACCGACTTCAACTGCCTGGTGAACCATGCTGAATCCATTGGCAGATGCGGCGCTAGAGTTGGAACGACGGTAAACGTGCATGCGTTCATGGCCAAACACAAAGCACTTGGGATTCACCTGCGCAACCTCCAAAGTAGTCACAGCGCAACTCCGGAGGCGTTGAACATGCCTACTGCACTCTCTGTATGTGACTGCTCTATCTGTAGAGCAGCTTAAATTCATGTAAAATGTAGCTTATGTTGTAGGGTTCTATCGGTACTACTGTTGGATCTGTCGTGAATATATATATGCTATGTTGGTTGCTGTATGCAGCTTATCCTATATTTTTTCTGGATTTGTGCCCTAGATTTTCTACCTGATTGGGTAAAAACGAAGGCATAAAGAAATGAATATCGTTAAAAAACAGAAGGAGAAGCTGCTCTAGATTTGCTACTAATTTGGGCTATCAAATATGAATGAGATCGAGCGAGAGAGAGGAAAAGGGTACATTGAAAACTGCTAATCTGAACGAAAGAGACAGAAACCACTCGTGCCCACGTCCCGGACCCACATGGCTCCACGCGCTACGGCTCCACACGCTACGGCCCCACACGCTACGGCCACACAAACATGGTCTCGTCCTGTCCCACGCGGTTCCTTCCTACCAGCCCCACACGACGCGGCCCCACAAACGACACGACCCCACTCGTCAGCACGGAACGGCCAACTTAACGGATTCCTTCCGTCCGAGCTCCTTCTGCGGGTTTCAGACAAGGTCTTGGGGAAAACTGAGGAAAAACTAAGGAGCTGGGGAAAACTGAGCACAACTAAGGACCCGAGGGCACGAAAATAGAAATCCCTATATTGTACCCTATACATCATTGCTTCAAACTATTGACAATGAAACTAACAAAAAAACATAAATGTTCAAACTTAAAATCCAATAAAGAAGCATTAGATTGGCCAACAAGAAATCAAACTGCTCTTGGGATTGATCGTAGTTTCGAATACCTTTTGAAAGCTACAACCAATCCATCATTTTGCTTGATGGAAATTTTGGTGCTATCCTAGGAGAATTTGTATTTGCAAATATGATCAACAAAGGGAAGGGAATCATGGCAACACATTTCCAAAGAATATTGGGTTAGATATAGCTCCCTCTACATGAAGACATGAATGGTGTCAATATGAAAACCAAGATATATTGATGTTGTGTCTTGTTGTTAGAGACTGTGACAGAAAATCGTCCATCCTTTCATGTGTTCTCGAAAGGAGCAATCGCGCCATTAATTTTCATTTTTGTAAGTCTCCCTCCTAGCTAATGAGGCAACGGGTGGATCAGATTTTGTTATACTTATTTTTCCTTTCCTTTTCTTCCTATGGGTCATGGTGATGATAACAAGGCAGAGAGGAAGGGCCTGGGTAACTTTTCATTCTTTTAAACACTACCATAACATAAGCAACAAAGAATTTCCATCATGAATCCACATGGTGATGAGACTAACACGTTGTATTACGGTGGACATGTGTGTGCTAGTGTTGCGATGGATGCGTCGACGTTGCCGCCATGATTTATTTATTTTGACATTCCATCTTTAGTTCAACTTTAGATGCAATTTTTTTCATGCATCTTTACCATGTGGAAATTTTCACTATGGAAGTAATTTCCAATCTATTAAATGTATTTCAACAATAGAAATAATGTGTCTCAACTGAGACATGGTGATCATGTAAGTATAATTTTATATGGGCATGCCAGCTTAGACCTTTGTCAAAGGTGACGGTTTTGGAAAGATCCCTTGAGTACAACTAGGCATGTAATGTGAAAAATACTCTTGTCTTGGCCTCTTAGAGGAGGGCCATTGCCCCCCCCCCCCTTTTTTTTGTACTTTTACATGTATGATATTGAAAGTTTGATTTAAGCCTTTTTGGACCAGAGGGGTCTCCATGCACCTAGTCACGGTTCTTGTGTTTTTCGTCGTGCAACTGCTGAATGCGCGTTTGGCTCTCCCGGTCGCACCATGGTCTGCTGCGCAATGCTTGTGCCACCGCTTCCATCTCAAGTAATTGTGCCGCCGATTTAACCTCAAGCAGGAGCAACAGTGTCGCCACTTCCAACAGCTCTTGGGCATGCTCACAACAAGACCACCATCGTTGACACCTAGAAGTAATGACCAACGCACTGCAGATCGCGACTCTCCTTGTCTGCATCTCACTTTGATTATTGTTGTAGATTAGATCAGGTTTGATAAAAGTAACCATGCATGGAGATTTATGCATGTCAGTTTAGGGATAGCTAGCCGACATTTTTAGGATGTGGATTTAGATTGGTAATGGTAGAGAAATTTTTTCCATGCAACTTTCCCATCTTCATGCACACACAAGCAGCAGCCGCCCCAAACATTTTTGTGTAGCTCCACCATTGGTTTGGTTTCCTTCACGTTATGAGGTAATACCAATTGATCTTACATTAGTCTTACTCCAACTATTACTAGAAATCGCAAATAGCCCTAGGATTGCATACCCTAGGTGAAAAGGGAAAAACTCTAGGGGAAATCAACCCCCCTAGGGTATACTCTTGGGAAAACACCCTAGGGTCATATTGGTGGAGAAATCGGTGTGTCGGTTGTGGAACATAGTGGAATGGAACCATTCCATTCCAATAATCTGGAATGTCACGGTTCCATCCCGTTCTTGCGTTCGGTTGGACAAAAAGAGATAGAATGGAATGGTTCCCAAAATTGAGGATTAGCCCTAACTAATTTGGAATTGGCAATTCAACTAGAGAGGAAAGGGGCCAAATCGCCCGGCCATGGCCGCCGCCGCTGCTGGCGAGGCCGCTGCTCGCCGTGCTGCACCTGGCCCGGCCGTGGCCGCCGCCGCCCTCTGGCCATGGCCGCCGCCGCTGCAGGTCGTGCTGCGCCTGGCCCGGTCGTAGCCGCCGCCGCTGCAGGCCGTGCTGTGCCTGGCCCGGCCGTGGCCGCCGCCGCCCTCTGGCCATGGCCGCAGCCGCTGCAGGTCGTGCTGTGCCTGGCCCGGCCATGGCCGCCGTCGCCGGTCCTGGCCGCGCCTGGATCCCGCCTGGATCCCGCTGAGGGCAGCGAGCACGGAGGAGCCCGGGCCGACGTTGACTTGCTAGCTCGTTGGATAGGGGCGGCCGGTCGTGTCGGGGAGGGAGACGTTGGAGAGAGAGAGGTTATGCGAGGGGAGAGAGAGATTAGCGCTAAGAAGGAGCCGTTCCACCTCGTCCGGCCAAATTGGAGGGATGGGTGTATTCCGCATCTCGCGAGAATATTCCCTGCTGAGGAACGAGTGTGTTCCATTCCACTGCAAAACCGAACACTAGAATGAGTCCCAGGTGCGGAACGGTTCCGTTCCATTCCAGCTGGTTCCAGAACCGAACAGACCCTTGGTTTACCTTGGGACATGTCGAATCCTCTAGGCAACAATTTACTCCACTTGGGTTCTGAGCCCTAGGGTAAGAAAGGACATGTGGTAGCCTTGCCTACGTGTAAGGCTGGCCATAGTGGTAAGTATCATGTTGTAGTATCATGCATATGATACTTGTGTATGGTACTATCTCTATAGTGATTAGTATCATGAAGTAGTATCATAGTTATGCTATATTTATTACTTTTTAGAATCTCAATGCAAATGTGTGCACAAGATTTGTTTGGTATTAACTTTTCTCGTGACATGCGCTATGATACAGTATCCACCTATGTTACTCTAATCTCCTCTCTCCTCCTTAATTAGCTGCCACATCAGCATTTTTGTGGGACCAATGTGTATAATACTAGCTATGATACTAGCACTATGGCTAGCCTAAAGCAAGTTTCCTTTGGGTTCACCATGCTTCCTAGGTAAAATTTCTGTAACAGGACTCGTCGTTAGGTACAAATATCTCTTGGGTTTAAGAACCCTAAGGAGTCCTTATACACCATATGTGAAAATTAAATACCACACATTAGTTTTGGGATTTGCACTAATAAAATTAGAGATAACAATTATACATAACTGCTCCACAAAGTCGAAGACACAAGAGCACTTTAATCACACATTTTCAACATGTTCGTTTAATATCAAGACAAGATCCATATATAATAACATAATGTTTGCTCAATATCAGTCTTTACAAACGGTGGCATCCAGTTGCACACTTGGTTAAGATTATCCAATTCAGCTAGTAGCATGTAATACATACCATGCATATCAGGCTTCACAAAAAAATGGCTCCATATCAGTCCTTACAAAATACTAGCATATAGCTAACAATATCGAACCTAGTAACCTGGAACACATACAAGTCACGCTTCCTAGTCCATGAATCAAGACACCATCAGAGTGCATGGCCCAAAAGCAAAGTGCAAGTCAACACTTTTCGTATGCATGTCCCAGCAACACTATTTGTTTCCAATTGATCAACACAAAAAAAGGCATGCCACACTTCCTTTGCTTTCAATATAAATATCTCAAAATTCAGGTAAATCATCACCAGGTGGGGAGAAATTTCCAACAGCAAAACCATGGGCACCATTACCATTCCTGTCGAAGAAGCCACCAAACATCCCCTCTCCTGTCACGTGCAATCTATTATCATTTTCTACACCATTTGTTGATACTAGACGACCGTTGCACCAGTGCTATTATTAGATATATATTTGAGAAATAAAACGCATGCACAAATAATATAATGCTGGTCTCAGGTATATATTGATATTATATGTACAAATGGCTTCGGACGCGGAAATGCTAGACTTACGAACGAGTTATGGAATTTGTACGCGCTGACTAGGAATAGATCCAACGTGGCCAGGGGGCTGAACCAGAGAGAGAAAAAAGGAGAACGTGCCGCTGATTACGGTGAAGTTAAGCCTCGGTCGAATCGACCACCGCGCGGAGCTGCCTCCAGTCCTCCACCGCGCCGTCGTGAACGGCCTGGCTGCGCACAAGTTGCTTATCTTCTTCCTCAGCCGCAGCCTGACCGCTTTGATCATGCCGTCGGCCGAGCCGTCGCCATCGACGACCAGACGCCTAAGAACGTGTACGTACGTAAGAGCTTGCCGCGCCGCCCATTACCGACAAAAGCTCTGTTCCCAAACAGGAGGTCGCCGTGCTGCTTCCGACGAGGGCGAGCTTGCCGCGCTGCTTCCGACGAGGGCGAGCTTGCCGCGCCGCCGATGACCGCAATAGCTATGTTTCCGGCGGGGATGTCGCCACACGTTCGCCGCAGAACACGTCCAAGAGTTCCGTTTCCAACGTTGGGGAGATCGCCGCCGCATTGCTGATGAGAGGCAGGTCACCGTTCCGTCGACGATAGTTTCCGGTTGTGCCACCGCGGCTGAAGCTCCTTCAATCGCCTTGGAGTATTAATTTTTCTTCATTGTTTTTTCAACCATGTTGGCTCCAACGTATGTTACCAAGTCAGCGCGTAAGGTTTCCGTAGGAAGTTTTGCCCGTAGGTGTAGCATTAGTGCTTCGGACGCACGGGCGGCACGGTGGGTGGGGATTATTTGGCAGCGCGCTCGACACGGGCGGGTGTGTTTAGAAGGGCCTGGAATTTTTCTGCTCGCGCGCATGTGTGTGGCTTGGCGGCTGGTAATTTTTTTACTTTTTTTTATAATCTCACGCACTAGTATTCTACTGATTTTGGATGTTACAATTGCTTGCCGCACCTGGTCATGCACTAAATTCCAGTCATTTACCAGTATCCAGTACACATTGTTAAATTGTTATTATTATGTTACACACATCACTTGAATTTCTAGTACACATTGTATATAATGATTAGTCAAAAATAAGTCCTATCCCTTGAGTAGACTAACGTAAAAGTGTAGGATGTGACTGAATTTGCTGTTAGAGCAAGTACAATAAGGCTGAATCAGCAGGCTATAAGGATTTAAATATAATATTTGTACTTAGTTGGAGGGGAGAGAAGAGGAGAGAGAAGGTAAGTGGGCTCTAATGCAAGAGTCAGCTCTAGCACGTGCTTCTAGGCACCTTGTGAGAGTGAAATGTGGATCATGTATAAATAAAGTAGTATATTATTATAGCTAACTATTATACGTGTTGATTACACATTGGATATAGATGACATGTGATACGTCTCAAACGTATCTATAACTTCTTATGTTCCATGCTAGTTTTATGACAATACTCACATTTTTTACATACACTTTATATCATTTTGATGCATTTTCCGGCACTAACCTATTAACAAGATGTTGAAGCGTCAGTTCCTGTTTTCTGCTGTTTTTGGTTTTAGAAATCCTACACAGGAAATATTCTCGGAATTGGACGAAACAAAAGCCCACGGTCCTATTTTCCATGGAGGGTTCCAGAACATCGAAGGAGAGTCGGAGGCGGCTAGCAGGGGGCCCACACCATAGGGGGGCGCGGGCCTAGCCCTGACCGCGCCACCAGGTGGGGAGGGCACCCCCTGGCTCCTCCGAGGCCGCCCTTCCGCCTATATACTCTCCCCGTCGCGAAAACGCTAAAACAATCAAGTCATATTCCACGAAGAGTTCCGTAGCCGCCGCCATCGCGAAGACAAGTTTCGGGGGACCGAAGTCTCTGTTCTGGCACGCCACCGGGACGGGGAATTGCCCCCGGAGTCATCTCCATCGACTCCATCGCCATCTTCATCGCCGTTGCTGTCTCCCATGATGAGGAGGGAGTAGTTCTCCCCCGAGGCTAAGGGCTCTACCGGTAGCTATGTGGTTCATCTCTCTCTCCCATGGTGTGATATTTATATGATCATGAGCTTTGTATCACTATTAATCTATGTGCTACTCTAGTGATGTTATTAAAGTAGTCTATTCCTCCTCCATGATGTAAAGTTGACAGTGTGTGCATCATGTAGTACTTGGCGTAGGTTATGATTGTAATCTCTTGTAGATTATGAAGTTAACTATTACTATGATAGTATTGATGTGATCTATTCCCCCTTTCATAGCTATTGTTGACAGTGTGTATGCTATGTTAGTACTCGGTCTAAATTGCAACGGTCTATTATGCACTCTAGAGGTTACTTTAATATGAACTCCGGATTCACTCTCCACGGTGTGACGGTGACAGTGTGTGCATCGTGTGTGATTCCTTTATGAAGTTGTGGAGCTTGTTTACTCCGGCTTGAGGGTGCTCTTGTAGCCCTACACAATAAATGGTGTTTGTTATCCAACAAGAGAGTGTTTAAGAGTAGCATTTATTTATTCAGTTATGTGATCATTGTTGAGAGCGTCCACTAGTGAAAGTATGATCCCTAGGCCTTGTTTCTAAGCATTGAAACACCGTTTCCAATAAGTTCTGTTACATGTTCGATTGCTGCCATTTTTATTTCAGATTGCAATTACTACTTATAATCATCCATATTACTTGTATTTCACTATCTCTTCGCCGAACTAGTGCACCTATACATCTGACAAGTGTATTAGGTGTGTTGGGGACACAAGAGACTTCTTGTATCTTAATTGCAGGGTTGCTTGAGAGGGATATCTCTGACCTCTACCTCCCTGAGTTCGACAAACATTGGGTGATCCACTTAAGGGAAACTTGCTGCTGTTCTACAAACCTCTGCTCTTGGAGGCCCAACACTGTCTACAGGAATAGAAGCGTGCATAGACATCAAGCTATTTTCTGGCGCCGTTGCCGGGGAGGTAAGGTAAAAGGTATTCACATCCTCCGACTACTAAGCTATTTACTAGCACTGCTGCCGGTGTACGTGTGAGTGCTCGAAGGTATTTCCTTTAGATCCTGCAATTATATCTTTTTGTTTCTTGTTTTTATTTTCACTAGTTAGGCTTAATGGAAAACAACAACAAAATTAGAGATCTTTATGAACTTTATATTGAATTAGGACATGATGTGTTTGAAGAGAGAATTAAAAAACCCATGGAACTTTGTTTGCAAAATAGTTGTAGCAATGTTATTAGCATGAACTCTCTGAATACTATTATTGCTAATGCTACGAAAGAATTTAAGCTTGGGGAAGCTGGTTGTGATATTTTTAGTCCCCCAAGTTTTGAGGAGAAAATTTTCTTTGATGATACTTTGCCTCCCATTTATGATGATTATAATGATAGTGGTATTTTGGTGCCACCTACTATGGAGGATAAAGTTTATTATGATTATACCATTCCTGCAATTTATGATAATTACAATGATGGTTGTGATAGTTTTACTCCCACTATTACTAATAAAATTGATTATGCTTATGTGGAGAGTAATGATACTTTTATGCATGTGAATAAGAATGCTTTATGTGATAGTTATATTGTTGAGTTTGTTCATGATGCTACTGAAAGTTATTATGAGAGAGGGAAACATGGTTATACGCTTCTTAATAATATTAAGTTTCCCCTCTTTATGTTGAAAATTTTGAAGTTGCACTTGCTTTGTCTTTCTATAATAGTAGCTTCATGCTTCAATAACTTGTTTACTTACAAGATTCCTTTTCATAGGAAGTGGGTTAGACTTAAAAGTGTTTCTTATTTGTTTTTGATGCTCTCTTTTGCTTCAACTCTTATTTCTTGCGAGAGCATCATTAAAATTACTGAGCCCATCTTAATGGCTATAAAGAAAGCACTTCTTGAGAGATAACCCATGTGTTTATTTTGCTACTGTCTTGTTGTGTCTTGGAAGTTGTTACTACTGTAGCAACCTCTCCTTATCATGTTTATTTCCTTGTTGTGCCAAGTAAAGTCTTTGATAGAAAAGTTGATACTAGATTTGGATTCCTGCGCAGAAACAGATTTTTACCTGTCACCAATTTGAGTTGATCTCTCTGTATGAAACTCGTAAAATCTTGAAAACATTCATGCGTGATCCTCAGATATGTACGCAATTTTCATTAAATTTGAGCTTTTTCATCTGTGCCTGTTAAGTGCCTCGAAGAAATTCGTCTTTACGGACTGTTCTGTTTTGACAGATTCTACCTTTTATTTCGCATTGCCTCTTTTACTGTGTTGAGTGTGTTGGAGATATACCCAAGAGGCAATAATAAAAGTGGTTATTATATATATTTATGTTTATGATAAAAGTTTATATACCATGCTATAATTGTATTAACCGAAACATTGATACATGTGTGTTATGTAAACAACAATGAGTCCCTAGTAAGCATCTTAACTAGCTTGTTGATTAATAAATGATTAGTTTCATAATCATGAACATTGGATGTTATTAATAACAAGGTTATATCATTATATGAATGATGTAATGGACACACCCAATTAAACGTAGCATAAGATCACGTCATTAAGTTATTTGCTATAAGCTTTCGATACATAGTTACCTAGTCCTTTTGACCATGAGATCATGTAAATCACTTATACCAGAAAGGTACTTTGATTACATCAAACGCCACTGCGTAAATGGGTGGTTATAATGGTGGGATTAAGTATCCGGAAAGTATGAGTTGAGGCATATGGATCAACAGTGGGATTTGTCCATCCTGATGACGGATAGATATACTCTGGGCCCTCTCGGTGGAATGTCGTCTAAATAGCTTGCAAGCATATGAATGGTTCATAAGAGACCACATACCACGGTGCGAGTAAAGAGTACTTGTCAGGAGATGAGGTTGAACAAGGTATAGTGATACCGATGATCAAACCTCGGACAAGTAAAATATCGCGTGACAAAGGGAATCGGTATCGTATGTGAATGGTTCATTCGATCACTAAGTCATCGTTGAATATGTGGGAGCCATTATGGATCTCCAGATCCCACTATTGGTTATTGGTCGGAGAGAGGTCTCAACCATGTCTACATAGTTCACGAACCGTAGGGTGACACACTTAAGGTTTGATGTCGTTTAAGTAGATATGGAATAAGGAATGGAGTTCGAAGTTTTGTTCGGAGTCTCGGATGGGATCCAGGACATCACGAGGAGGTCCGGAATGGTCCGGAGAATAAGATTCATATATATGAAGTCATATTCCAAGTTTGGAAATGATCCGGTGCATTTATGGCAGGTTCTAGAAGGTTCTAGAAAAGTCCGGAAGAAATCACCATGGAAAGTGGAGTCCCGGAAGGACTCCACCTTGCATGGCCAGCCAACCCTATAGGGGAGGAGTCCAAGGTGGACTCCCCAAGGGTGGCCGGCCAACCCCCCAAGGAAGGGGTGGCAGTCCCACCTTGAGTGGGATTCCCCCCTTGGGTAGGTTTTGTCCCTATGGAAGGTTTTGGTTTCGGGTCTTATTCGAAGACTTGGATACCAACACTTGGGGATTTCCACCTATATAATGAGGAGGAGAGGGAGGGGGCTGCACACTCTTGGCTGCACCACCTAGGGCTGCCCATGGCCGGCGCCCTAGCCACCCCCTCTCCCAAACCCTAGCCTCTCCTCCTCCACCACTTCTCCCGCATACGCTTAGGCGAAGCCCTGCCGGAGTTCTCCACCACCACCGCCACCACGCCATCGTGCTATCGGGATTCCGAGGAGGATCTACTACTTCCGCTGCCCGCTGGAACGGGGAGAAGAACGTCGTCTTCATCAACACCGAACGTGTGACTGAGTACGGAGGTGCTGCCCGATTGTGGCACCGTCAAGATCTTCTACGCGCTTTTGAAAGCGGCAAGTGATCGTCTACCGCAGCAACGAGAGCCTCCTCTCGTAGGCTTTGGAAATATTCAAGGGTTAGTCTCGTTCATCCCCTCGTTGCTCCCATCTTCTAGATTGCATCTTGGCTTGGATTGCGTTCTCGCGGTAGGAAAATTTTTGTTTTCTATGCTACGAATCCCTACAGTGGTATCAGAGCCATGTGTATGCATAGATGGTTGCACGAGTAGAACACAATTGTTTGTGGGCGTTGATGCTTTGTTGTCTTTAGTTCGAGTACTTTGCATCTTTGTGGCATGGTGGGATGAAGCGGCTCGGGCTAACTTTACATGACCGCGTTCATGAGACTTGCTCCACGTTTGACATGCAGCTTGTATTGCATAAGTGGCTTTGCGGGTGTCTGTCTCTCCCACCATAGTGAAGATTCAATTTACTCTTTCTATTGACAACACTAGTATCACCGTTGTGGTTCATGTTCGTAGGTAGATTAGATCTTACTCGAAAACCTTAAACCACGTAAAATATGCAAACCAAATTAGAGACGTCTAACTTGTTTTTGCAGGGTTTGGTGATGTGATATGGCCATAATGTGATGATGAATATGTATGAGATGATCATTATTGTATTGTGGCAACCGGCAGGAGCCTTATGGTTGTCTTTAAATTTCATGTTGAGTAGTATTTCAAAGTAGTTGTAATAGTTGCTACATGGGGTGAACAACCATGAAGACGGCGACATGGACCTTGACGCTACGCCGACGATGATGGAGATCATGCCCGTTGATGATGGAGATCATGTCCGTGCTTTGGAGATGTAGATCGAAGGCGCAAAGACTAAAGGGCCATATCATATCACATATGAATTGCATGTGATGTTAATCCTTTATGCATCTTATTTTGCTTAGAACGCGACGGTAGCATTATAAGATGATCCCTCACATTAATATCAAGATAATAAAGTGTTCTCCCCTAGTATGCACCGTTGATATAGTTCGTCGTTTCGAAGCATCTCGTGATGATCGGATGTGATAAACTCAACGTTCACATACAACGGGTGTAAGCCATATTGCACACGCGGAATACTTGGGTTCGCTTGACGAGCCTAGCATGTACAGACATGGCCTCGGGACAACGGAAACCGAAAGGTTGAACACGAGTCATATGGATGATATGATCAACATGTTGATGTTCACCATTGAAGCTACATCATCTCACGTGATGATCGGTTTTGGTGTAGTGGATCTGGATCGTGTACCACTTAACAACTATGAGGGATGTTGTATTAAGTGGGAGTTCATTAGTAATTAGATTAAAACATGAACTAATTATCATAAACATAGTCTGAGTAGTATTTTGAATTAATTTGTAGTATTGGCATCCGTTTTTCTACCAAGCGCTAGTCTTGTAATGGAGATAGAAATACTGTTAAAATCTGACAAGAAACTTTACGGACTGGTACCGTATTGTTAAAGAATCAAGAAATGATTAAGTCCTATTGCAAACTTTTAGTAAACCTCACATTGTTGATTCAAAGAGCTATGGTTTCAATTAGTACCTAAAGTCATCTTGTCTCCGTGAAACTTGAAGTTCAAATCTGTTTGAAAAGTAAGGAGCTGAAAATTTAGTTTTCAGAAATAAGCGAGGTATGAGATATATGTGATATCTAAGACCTTGTTGCAAGATGATAGAATATAATTTGGTGAGACTACATAAACTCATAAGTTTTATGGGAATGTATGAAGGTTGAAGACGCCAGGCATCCCAATTCTCCAACTTTTGGGGCACTAACGATATTCGCATATCCATGAAGTGATCGTCCTTAGTATGCACCGTTGCTAAGACTCGTCGTTTCGAAGCATCTCGTGATGATCGGGTGTTATAGATTCTACGTGTGCATACAACGGGTGCAAGCCAGATTTGCACATGCGAATACTGAGGTTAAATTTTACGAGCCTAGCATGTACAGACATGGTCTCGGAAAAGTCGTCATGATATGATGGATAAAATTGTGAGTGAAATTGTTCATCATATTACAAAGTTACTAATAGTGAAATCTGAAAAACTTGTCATATGATGATCAACTTCAAAGTAAGAACCTCAAGGTTATTGGTATTTGACCAACAAACCTAGAAGTTATTGAAGGTGAAGTATTTTCTGAGAATGAGGAAAGCTAAAAGAGAAACTACAAAAGATATTTTGGCAGAAAGAAAGAAAAGACTAGAAAGTCTAGCTCAGGTGTATATAAATGATATACATGTTATGGATGTATTTCTTGTTTGGTCACATAATGAAATTCTTGGGTATTTGTACCAGATTGGTTGGTATGAGATGTCATACAATATAACACAATACAAGAATATGATGGCCTAAGTGACTAATAAGGAATATGGTAATAATGCACATCTGGAACATAATAAAGTGTTATTATGCTTGTCGTTGGCATTCTACCTAGCCCTTATAATTTATAATAAAGAACTTAATAATTGTTATTTTGCTCTGGTCAAATGAAAACAATGAGTTGTTCAAATTATGACATTACTCCATGTACGATGGATAAGTTATTATAAATCTTAATGGTGAAACACACATACATAACACTGACGCTAAAATGCCATAAGGCAAATGATTTGAATTCCACTTATTTGTGGAATCGCCATTTAGGTCATGTTAGAAAGGAACGCATGAAGGAACTCCATGCAAATGGATTTTTGGAGTCATTTGATTTTTGAATCATTTGGCGCTTGCAAATCTTTTCTAAAGAGAATGACTAAAATACCGTTCATAGGCCAAGAGTTGAACGGGAAACTAACTTAGTGAAAACATATATGATGATGTATGTGGTTCACTGGGCATAGTTATGTGCGGGAGATTCTTCTACTTCATGAAAACTTCCAACAATGAATTGAGTATATATATGTGGATATATTCGATAAGGAAGAAGTTTGAAACATTTGAATGGATTCAAATAAATTTCAGCATGAAGTGGAAATCATCGTAATAGAAAAGTCAAATATCTATGATTGGATCATAGTGGAAATATTTGAATTACGAGTTTTAGCGAACATCTAAGAGAGTTATGAAGTTGTTCTACAACTCACGTTTCTTGGAGTATCATAGTGATGATGGAGTATCCGAGAGATGTATCCAAACCTTGTTGGATCAATGATGAGATAAAATATTGATGCCATTATATTTTTGTGGATTATGCTTTAGAGACTACCGCTTTTACACTGAATGGAGCATCATCATGATCCGTTGAAATGACACCATACGAGTTATGGCATGGGTATGAACCCTAATAGTCCTTTCTTAAATTTTAGTATGCATAGCATAAGGTGAACCAAAATCGTATGAATGTCTTTGTGGGTTATCCCAAAGAATTAATTGGGAATTCTTTCCACTATGGAGATAAAGACAAAAGTGTTTGTCGATGTTTCTTACTTATTTCCAAGAAATTGTTTTTAGCAAAGTATTTGAGTGGGGGGACAATAGAACTTGATAAGGTTTATGAACCTGAGCATAATGATCAGAGTAGCGTAGCATCGGAATTAGTTCCGGAAGCGGCCACGACGATCATGGCTCCCATGTCTACAAAATGTTATAGTCATGGAGATCAAAGTACTTATTGAACCTTGTAGGTATGATTTACTTTGTGATCAAATAAATGATTTCTAAACAAAGGATTGTTTTTGAACAATGATAAACCAACTACAAACAAAGAAGTTATGATGGGCCCTGACTCCGTTAAAATGGCTATACGCCATGAAATCCAAGATAGATGAATACTTTTTGAAAGTAAATGGATCTATAAAATTGATGAACTTGGATGGAATATCCTTGAATAAGCTCGACTTGTCGAAAAGTTGTTTACGACAAAGTTCAAAGAGTTGACTACGATAAGATTAGATCTTCCGTAGCAATGCTTATAGTCTATGTGGATTATTCTAGTAATCGCTACATATTTCTTTCATGACATATGATAGTAGGATGGCAAAATACATTACTTAACAGAAGTGTGTATTAAAGGTGTATACAAGATACAACCAATT
Organism: Lolium perenne; assembly: GCF_019359855.2. Classification (NCBI taxonomy): domain Eukaryota; kingdom Viridiplantae; phylum Streptophyta; class Magnoliopsida; order Poales; family Poaceae; genus Lolium; species Lolium perenne. The sequence goes on along the minus strand of NC_067250.2, from coordinate 93,398,621 downwards.
ATTTTGCTAGTCCGTGGAATACTAGATAGGTATACGAACTTCAATTGGATGAAGTGAGTATCGCGGAGTTGGAATCTTCACCAGATAAAATAGTCAAAGAGTTTTGGATTTCATCATAAACTATGAAGATGCTTGCATTTGCAAGAAATTAAGTGGGAGCGCTAAGACATATTTATAATACTTTATGTAGATGACATATAGTTGGTTATAAATGATGTAATTATATACTTGATTATAAAAGGTTTCATTGAGAATTAACTTCAATGAAAGAATATGGACAAAAACATATTTAGTGTCAAGATCTATGAAGATAGATTAAAACACATAATAAGTTTAAGTCAAAGTACATAGAATGGATATTGAAGTAGTTCAATATAGAAATATTAAGAAGGTGTTCTTTTCATGTAAAGTTTTAACAAGACTTGAGTGTATCTGACACTCAATGAGTAAAAACACATGAGTGATTATGGATCACGAATAATATGTACACAATCAGATGTCATGTACTCTAAAATGTTAGGAGCATATACCAGAATGATTCATGTGATGATCATTGGATAAACAGTAAGAATATCCCTGAGTGCTTTAGAAGAACCAAGGATATATAGTTTTGTATGAGTAATGACAAACAAATCGCTGTAAGGTGTTGCACCGATATTAGTTTGGTCACATATAAAAATAAAAAATTTCAATCTCAAATTAGGCTAAGTGTTGTTTAAAAAGTAGCACAATGAGCTAGAAGTTGTCTATGCTAGATTTAGATAAGTTCTAAATGTTGTGACGGATTCTACAAACGAAGGTAGAATATGTCATTGTTTTGACAATGACTGAGGATGTTAAGTCAAGAGGTTCTTTGAGAACTTGGTGTAGTTCCGATAGTGTCAGAACTTTGAAGCTATATTGTGTATGACAATATTAGTGACATATTTCAGACCGCGGAATTAAGGTTCCACCAGAAGACCAAACATATTTAATGCTGACTCATTTGGAAAATGAGTGATGCGTGAAGACGCAAATGAATTGCAAAATACATACGTTTCTGAGTGTGTCAGAACCGTTGACTAAAGCTCTCCCTAGGGCAAAGAATGACTAACATCAGAATGCCATGGGTGTTAGGTACATTACAATGTAATCTAGATTATTGACTCTAGTGCAAGTGGGAGACTGTTGGAGATATGCCCAAGAGGCAATAATAAAAGTGGTTATTATATATCTTTATGTTTATGATAAAAGTTTATATACCATGCTATAATTGTATTAACCGAAACATTGATACATGTGTGTTATGTAAACAACAATGAGTCCCTAGTAAGCATCTTAACTAGCTTGTTGATTAATAGATGATTAGTTTCATAATCATGAACATTGGATGTTATTAATAACAAGGTTATATCATTATATGAATGATGTAATGGACACACCCAATTAAGCGTATCATAAGATCACGTCATTAAGTTATTTGCTATAAGCTTTCGATACATAGTTACCTAGTCCTTTTGACCATGAGATCATGTAAATCACTTATACCGGAAAGGTACTTTGATTACATCAAACGCCACTGCGTAAATGGGTGGTTATAAAGGTGGGATTAAGTATCCGGAAAGTATGAGTTGAGGCATATGGATCAACAGTGGGATTTGTCCATCCCGATGACGGATAGATATACTCTGGGCCCTCTCGGTGGAATGTCGTCTAAATAGCTTGCAAGCATATGATTGGTTCATAAGAGACCACATACCACGGTACGAGTAAAGAGTACTTGTCAGGAGACGAGGTTGAACAAGGTATAATGATACCGATGATCAAACCTCGGACAAGTAAAATATCGCGTGACAAAGGGAATCGGTATCGTATGTGAATGGTTCATTCGATCACTAAGTCATCGTTGAATATGTGGGAGCCATTATGGATCTCCAGATCCCACTATTGGTTATTGGTCGGAGAGAGGTCTCAACCATGTCTACATAGTTCACGAACCGTAGGGTGACACACTTAAGGTTTGATGTCGTTTAAGTAGATATGGAATAAGGAATGGAGTTCGAAGTTTTGTTCGGAGTCTCGGATGGGATCCAGGACATCACGAGGAGGTCCGGAATGGTCCGGAGAATAAGATTCATATATAGGAAGTCATATTCCAAGTTTGGAAATGATCCGGTGCATTTATGGCAGGTTCTAGAAGGTTCTAGAAAAGTACGAAAGAAATCACCATGGAAAGTGGAGTCCCGGAGGGACTCCACCTTGCATGGCCAGCCAACCCTAAAGGGGAGGAGTCCAAGGTGGACTCCCCAAGGGTGGCCGGCCAACCCCCCAAGGAAGGGGTGGGAGTCCCACCTTGAGTGGGATTCCCCCCTTGGATAGGTTTTGTCCCTATGGAAGGTTTTGGTTTCGGGTCTTATTCGAAGACTTGGATACCAACACTTGGGGATTTCCACCTATATAATGAGGAGGAGAGGGAGGGGGCTGCACACTCTTGGCCGCACCACCTAGGGCTGCCCATGGCCGGCTCCCTAGCCACCCCCTCTCCCAAACCCTAGTCTCTCCTCCTCCACCACTTCTCCCGCATACGCTTAGGCGAAGCCCTACCGGAGTTCTCCACCACCACCGCCACCACGCCATCGTGCTGTCGGGATTCCGAGGAGGATCTACTACTTCCGCTGCCCGCTGGAATGGGGAGAAGGACGTCGTCTTCATCAACACCGAACGTGTGACCGAGTACGGAGGTGCTGCCCGATTGTGGCACCGTCAAGATCTTCTACGCGCTTTTGAAAGCGGCAAGTGATCGTCTACCGCAGCAACGAGAGCCTCCTCTCGTAGGCTTTGGAAATCTTCAAGGGTTAGTCTCATTCATCCCCTCGTTGCTCCCATCTTCTAGATTGCATCTTGGCTTGGATTGCGTTCTCGCGGTAGGAAAAATTTTGTTTTCTATGCTACGAATCCCTACAGAGTGGATTTCTTTGTTCCATTAACTTTTAGTAGCCTTGGGTAATGTCCAGTGATACCTCCCCAACATATCTATAATTTCTTATGTTCCATGCTAGTTTTATGACAATACCTACATGTTTTATTCTTACTTTATATCGTTTTGATGCATTTTCCGGAACTAACCTATTAACAAGATGTCGAAGTGCCAGTTCCTGTTTTCTGCTGTTTTTGGTTTCAGAAATCTTACACAGGAAATATTCTCGGAATTGGACGAAACAAAAGGCCACGTTCCTATTTTTCCAGGGGCTTCACGGAGTCCGAAGGAGAGACGAAGGAGGGCCACGAGGAGCCCACACCATAGGGGGCGCGGGCCACCCCCTGGCCGCGCCACCTGGTGGGGAGCCCACCTCTGGACTCCACCGACATCGCCCCTTCGCCTATATATGCTCCCAGATGTGAAAACCCTAAGGAGATAAGCCACGAGACGAGAAAAGTTACGCAGCCGCCGCCATCGCGAAGCCAAGTTCGGGGGACATAAGTCTCTGTTCCGGCACGCCGCCGGGATGGGGAATTGCCCCCGGAAGCCATCTCCATCGACACCACCGCCATCTTCATCACCGCTGCTGTCTCCCATGATGAGGAGGGAGTAGTTCTCCCCCGAGGCTAAGGGCTCTACCGGTAGCTATGTGGTTCATCTCTCTCTCCCATGTACTTCAATACAATGATCTCATGAGCTGCCTTACATGATTGAGATCCATATGATGAGCTTTGTAATCTAGATGTCGTTATGCTATTCAAGTGGATTTTACTTACGTGATCTCCGGAGACTCCTTGTCCCACGTGTGTAAAGGTGACAGTGTGTGCACCGTGTGGGTCTCTTAGGCTATATTTCACAGAATACTTGTTCACTAGGTTATGATTTGAGTTTGATGTCTCTATGAAATTGTGGTGTGTTAGTACCTCCTATGAATGCTCACAGTGACAGCATGGGGTGTTTATTAGTACTCGGGAATACATCTTTAAGGTTTGCTTTTGCAGCCCTACACGGTGAATTAGTGCTCGTTATCCCGCCAGAGAGTAATTCAGAATAGCATAGTGAAGTGCTTATATTTATATTCAATTATGATTGCAATGTTGAGAGTGTCCACTAGTGAAAGTATGATCCCTAGGCCTTGTTTCTAAGCATTGAAACACCGTTTCCAACAAGTTCTGTTACATGTTTGCTTGCTGCCATCTTTATTTCAGATTGTAATTACTACTTACAATCATCCATTATACTTGTATTTCACTATCTCTTCGTCGAACTAGTGCAGCTATACATCTGACAAGTGTATTAGGTGTGTTGGGGACACAAGAGACTTCTTGTATCGTAATTGCAGGATTGCTTGAGAGGAATATCTCTGACCTCTACCTCCCTGAGTTCGATAAACCTTGGGTGATTCACTTAAGGGAAACTTGCTGATGTTCTACAAACCTCTGATCTTGGAGGCGCAACACTGTCTACAGGAATAGAAGCGTGCGTAGACATCATCCAGAAGTGTTAAGAATGATTGTGTCCTCTCTGAACATGTTAATTTTTGATTATGCACTAACCCTCTAATGAGATTGTTGTGAGTCTGGTGTGAAGGAAGTTTTCAAGGATCAAGAGAGGAGGATGATATGATATGATCAAGAAGAGTGAAAAGTCTAAGCTTGGGGATGCCCCCGTGGTTCATCCATGCATATTTCAAGAAGACTCAAGCATCTAAGCTTGGGGATGCCTTGGGCATCCCCTTCTTCATCAACAACTTATCAGGTCACCTCTAGTGAAACTATATTTTTATTCCGTCACATCTTATGTGCTTTACTTGGAGCGTCTGTGTGCTTTTTTTTTGTTTGTGTTTGAATAAATTTGGATCCTAGCAATCCTTGTGTGGGAGAGAGACACGCTCCGCTTTTTCATATGAACACTAGTGTTCTTCGCTTTTATTTTTAATGTTCAATGGCAAAAGTTGAAAGCCGCTGCACTTATTGTTATTTGGTTGGAAACAGAAAATGCTTCATGTGGTAGTTGGTATATTGTCTTGAATAATTTGATACTTGGCAATTGTTTTGAGCTCTCAAGTAGATCATGTTTAAGCTCTTGCATCATGTAGTTTAAACCTATTAGTGGAGAACTATCGTAGAGCTTGTTGAAATTTGGTTTGCATGATTGGTCTCTCTAAAGTCTAGATATTTTCTGGTAAAAGTGTTTGAACAACAAGGAAGACAGTGTAGAGTCTTATAATGCTTGCAATATGTTCTTATGTAAGTTTTGCTGTACCGGTTCATACTTGTGTTTGCTTCAAACAACCTTGCTAGCCAAAGCCTTGTACTGAGAGGGAATGCTTCTCGTGCATCCAAAACCTTGAGCCAAAACTTATGCCATTTGTGTCCACCATAACTACCTATTATGTGGTATTTCTCTGCCATTCCAAAGTAAATTGCTTGCGTGCTACCTTTAAAAAATTTATTCCTTGTCTTTGCAATACATAGCTCTGATACGTCTCAAACGTATCTATAATTTCTTATGTTCCATGCTAGTTTTATGACAATACTCACATGTTTTATACACACTTTACATCATTTATATGCAATTTCCGGCACTAACCTACTAACGAGATGCCGAAGCGCCAGTTCCTGTTTTGTGCTGTTTTTGGTTTCAGAAATCCTACACAGGAAATATTCTCGGAATTGGACGAAACGAACGCCCAGGGTCTTATTTTTCCACGGAGCTTCCAGAAGACCGAAGAGGATACGAAATGGAGCCACGAGGCGCCCTAACCATAGGGGCATAGGGCGGCGCGGCCAAGGAGGGGCCCGCGCCGGCCTATGGTGTGGGGCCCCCGTGCCTCCTCCGACTCTGCCCTTCCGCCTACTTAAACTCTTCGTCGCGAAAACCCTATTACCGAGAGCCACGATACAGAAAAAGTTCCAGAGACGCCGCCGCCGCCAATCCCATCTCGGGGGATTCAGGAGATCGCCTCCGGCACCCTGCCGGAGAGGGGAATCATCACCGGAGGGCTCTACATCATCATGCCCGCCTCCAGATTGATGCGTGAGTAGTTCATCCTTGGACTATGGGTCCATAGCAGTAGCTAGATGGTTGTCTTCTCCTCATTGTGCTATCATGTTAGATCTTGTGAGTTGCCTATCATGATCAAGATCATCTATTTGTAATGCTACATGTTGTGTTTGTTGGGATCCGATGAATATTGAATACTATGTCAAGTTGATTATCAATCTATCATATATGTGTTGTTTATGTTCTTGCATGCTCTCCGTTGCTAGTAGAGGCTCTGGCCAAGTTGATACTTGTGACTCCAAGAGGGAGTATTTATGCTCGATAGTGGGTTCATGCCTCCATTGAATCTGGGACAGTGACAGAAAGTTCTAAGGTTGTGGATGTGCTGTTGCCACTAGGGATAAAACATCAATGCTTTGTCTAAGGATATTTGTGTTGATTACATTACGCACCGTACTTAATGCAATTGTCTGTTGTTTGCAACTTAATACTGGAAGGGGTGCAGATGCTAACCCGAAGGTGGACTTTTTAGGCATAGATGCATGCTGGATAGCGGTCTATGTACTTTGTCGTAATGCCCTATGTAAATCTCATATTAGTCATCATGATATGTATGTGCATTGTTATGCCCTCTCTATTTGTCAATTTCCCAACTGTAATTTGTTCACCCAACATGCTATTTATCTTATTGGAGAGACACCACTAGTGAACTGTGGACCCCGGTCCATTCTTTTACATCTGAATACAATCTACTGCAATAATTGTTCTCTGCTGTTCTTTGCAAACAAACATCATTCTCCACACCATACGTTTAATCCTTTGTTTACAGCAAACCGGTGAGATTGACAACCTCACTGTTAAGTTGGGGCAAAGTATTGTGATTGTGTTGTGCAGGTTCCACGTTGGCGCCAGAATCCCTGGTGTTGCGCCGCACTACACTCCTTCACCAACAACCTTCACGTGGCCTTCATCTCCTACTGGTTCGACAACCTTGGTTTCATACTGAGGGAAACTTGCTGCTATACGCATCACACCTTCCACTTGGGGTTCCCAACGGACGTGTGCTTCACGCGTTATCAAGCTCATGGGAAAGTAGCCTAAAAACTATTGTGGTGATGAATATGTCGCTTATGTATTTTAGTTCTTATAAGTTGCTTGTTGAGCGGTAACCATGTTTCTGGGGACGCCATCAACTTTTTACACCTTTATTGAATATCATGTGAGTTGCTATGCATGTTCGTCTTGTCTGAAGTAAGGGAGATTTCTCATGATTAAATGGTTTGAGTATGCATATTGTTAGAGAAGAACATTGGGCCGCCAACCAAAGCCATGTATCATGGTGGAAGTTTCAGCTTGGACATTAATCCTCACATCTCTTATGAGAATATTATCTGTTGTTGAATGCTTAAAGCATAAAATAGGAGTCCATTATCTGTTTTCTCTGTTGTCCCGGTATGGATGTCCTCAAGTTGAGATCTATCAAAATTGAGAAATCAAATGCGATCTATCTCCTTGTACCTTTGTACAGGTGGCATAGAGGTGCCCCTTTGTGACACTTGGTTGAAACATATGTAATGCAATGATAATCCATAGAACTCCGAGCTAATTAGGACAAGGTGCGGGCACTATTGGTATTCGATGCATGAGGCTTGCAACTTATAAGAGGTTTTATGCATAACACATATGAATTATTACTACCGTTGACAAAATTGTTTCCATGTTTTCAAAATAAAAAGCTCTAGCACATGAGTAATCCATGCTTCCCTCTGCGAAGGGCCTTTCTTTTACTTTATGTTGAGTCAGTTTACCTACTTCTTTCTATCTTACAAGCAAACACTTGTGTCAACTGTGTGCATTGATTCCTACATGTTTACTTATTGCACTTGTTATATTACTTTATGTTGACAACTATCCATGAGATATACATGTTACAAGTTGAAAGAAATTGCTGAAACTTTAATCATCCTTTGTGTTGCTTCAAAACCTTCTATTAAGAATCTATTGCTTTATGAGTTAACTCTTATGCAAGACTTTTTGATGCTTGTCTTGAAAGTACTATTCATGAAAAGTCTTTGCTATATGATTCAGTTGTTTAGTCATTATCTTTACCATTGCTTTGAATCACTTCATTCATCTCATATGCTTTACAATAGTATTGATCAAGATTATGATAGTATCATGTCACTTCAGAAATTATCCTTGTTATCGTTTACCTACTCGAGGACGAGTAGGAACTAAGCTTGGGGATGCTTGATACGTCTCAAACGTATCTATAATTTCTTATGTTCCATGCTAGTTTTATGACAATACTCACATGTTTTACATACACTTTATATCATTTTGATGCATTTTCCGACACTAACCTATTAACAAGATGCCGAAGCGTCAGTTCCTGTTTTCTGCTGTTTTTGGTTTCAGAAATCCTACACGGGAAATATTCTCGGAATTGGACGAAACAAAAGCCCACGGTCCTATTTTCCACGGAGGGTTCCAGAACATCGAAGGAGAGTCGGAGGCAGCCAGCAGGGGGCCCACACCATAGGGGGGCGCGGGCCCAGCCCTGGCCGCGCCACCAGGTGGGGAGGCCACCCCCTGGCTCCTCCGAGGCCGCCATTCCGCCTATATATTCTCCCCGTCGCGAAAACCCTAAAACAATCAAGTCATATTCCACGAAGAGTTCCGTAGCCGCCGCCATCGTGAAGACAAGTTTCGGGGGACAGAAGTCTCTGTTCTGGCACACCGCCGGGACGGGGAATTGCCCCCGGAGTCATCTCCATCGACTCCATCGCCATCTTCATCGCCGTTGCTGTCTCCCATGATGAGGAGGGAGTAGTTCTCCCCCGAGGCTAAGGGCTCTACTGGTAGCTATGTGGTTCATCTCTCTCTCCCATGGTGTGATTTTTATGTGATCATGAGCTTTATGCTGCCCCTCGATATCTAGCTGCCTTTACACCTATCTTAGGTGTAAGGGCAGCACCTTGCTTCATCTTTATTTAGTAGATCTGATCTGTTATAGTTGTTCCTTGTTCTTCAAGGATTAGTTTGATATCCACATGGTTAGGCCTTGCAAACGGGTTGAATGATCCAGTAGTGCGTAAGGTATGGTTTGCCGATCCTAGAAGGGATGTTCCGGGAATCGACTCCACGTTGGTTTTTAGGCCTCCTCTAGGACTAGTTTTCCGTTATCTTTCGTATCTGCCAGGCTCAACTACGTGTAGGACGTTCCGGTTATGCGGTGAAAACCCTAAACTGTCGTAGATTGATTTAACTTGGTTTTGATAAAGCAGGATCCCCATGTTGTCGTGAATCCAATATGAACCATGGGGTAATCGGCTCTTTGAGCCGATTCGCAGGGTAACCTGAGAGCCGATCGAGGCTCATTTAATGTTTACGTGTCTACCATGCAGGAAGCTAATCGAAGCAATCCAACACCTTCCTGACCAGGTATAGGTCAGGTGGCACGCCCTTGCGACCGTCAGGACGTGTGCCGGAGCATTGCGGGCCGTCGCCCGAGGGACCAGGGCCCACCAGCAGTCCTGGGAGCCTCCCGGCTCTCCGTGTTGCTCGTCGCTGCTCGCCGGTGGGTTTTGGCAGGCAACAGTATCACTATTAATCTATGTGCTACTCTAGTGATGTTATTAAAGTAGTCTATTCCTCCTCCATGATGTAAAGTTGACAGTGTGTGCATCATGTAGTACTTGGCGTAGGTTGTGATTGTAATCTCTTGTAGATTATGAAGTTAACTATTACTATGATAGTATTGATGTGATCTATTCCCCTTTCATAGCTATTGTTGACAGTGTGTATGCTATGTTAGTACTCGGTCTAAATTGCAACGGTCTATTATGCACTCTAGAGGTTATTTTAATATGAACTCCGGATTCACTCTCCACGGTGTGACGGTGACAGTGTGCGCATCGTGTGTGATTCCTTTATGAAGTTGTGGAGCTTGTTTACTCCGGCTTGAGGGTGCTCTTGTAGCCCTACACAATGAATGGTGTTTGTTATCCAACAAGAGAGTGTTTAAGAGTAGCATTTATTTATTCAGTTATGTGATCATTGTTGAGAGTGTCCACTAGTGAAAGTATGATCCCTAGGCCTTGTTTCTAAGCACTGAAACACCGTTTCCAACAAGTTTTGTTACATGTTCGATTGCTGCCATTTTTATTTCAGATTGCAATTACTACTTATAATCATCCATATTACTTGTATTTCACTATCTCTTCGCCGAACTAGTGCACCTATACATCTGACAAGTGTATTAGGTGTGTTGGGGACACAAGAGACTTCTTGTATCTTAATTGCAGGGTTGCTTGAGAGGGATATCTCTGACCTCTACCTCCCTGAGTTCGATAAACCTTGGGTAATCCACTTAAGGGAAACTTGTTGCTGTTCTACAAACCTCTGCTCTTGGAGGCCCAACACTGTCCACAGGAATAGAAGCGTGCGTAGACATCAACATGTCATCTTGCTTATAGCCAGCAGGTGGCTATACTATTAAACTTACTCTTAGAGAGTCCGTCGGACTGTTTGTGGTCCCTAGTGTTCCACTTTGTCACCTTAGGTATAGGGTTTCCTTAGGATTCTGAATTTGACCTCTACGAAACTTTGCCAACGTGGATGGAAGATGATCCCACCAAAAAAGGTACCCTTTAGGTCTACAGGAAACTAAGGAAATAACATATTCCCTTGGGTTTTAATAGCATACTCTAGGGAGACTTTATATCCCTAGGTTGTTTATTTTGAGCTCTAGGGAGCCACTTTGGCCCTAGGGCTCCCTGCACATTCTAGTAATAGCGAGAGGAATTAAACCAACTCGCCGGAGGCCAAAGATTTGAAGGAGGAAATATGTCTAGAACAGAGCGAAAGATCAGGGATTTACTAACATAAATCAGATAAAGGGGAGATTATTTATTGGTGGAGGAGGAGAACTAGTGCGCCGCGACCGACGCCAACAATGGTGACGGCAACGAGGACCAAGACCCCGATGCTCTTGTTTTCTCTAGAACAACGAAGAGCTCCACATGGACACGGCCACGAGTCGGGAAATCTATAGAGTGGAAGGGGAAAGTGAGTCATCTGCACTAGGTTGGTGATACATATTACATAGAAGGAAGTTCTGCTACTTGTCCACTTTTATTCTATATTTTACTAGTAAAAAGGATTGTATTTCTTAATTACCGGTCAAGCTATTGAACGGACGGTTCATTCTTCAAATTTGTTAGGAACTTATGAATAATTGAATGTGTTGTGAAATTTTCATGTAGTGTATTCGTTTTCTGCATGTGAAGTATTGTAAAAAAATTGCATGATACGAAAGCTTGCATTTGTTCAAAAAAAAATTAATTGGCTTGGTGCGGCCAGGCTTCGACAAATTTCTGGGCCCGCCTATGCATACAACTGATTGTCTTTAGTAGTGTATTTAGAACACAATGTTTGACTTATGTGGATGATAAAATGACAAATATGTGCCACATAGAAGTATAGATAATTGAATTGTCTCTTCCTATATGCGACACTGCATAATATCAAGAAAGTCCTTTTTGGATAGCATTGTTCCTTATAAGTCATGTGCTTCGAACTATTGCCGATAAAAATAATGGAATATGCAAGTTTAAAATAAAATGAACCGGCATTAGATTGACCAACAAGAATGCAAGTTTCTAAAAGCATTGGCATGTTCTTTGGAATACCTTCAAGATCAATCCAGCCCCCATGATTATCCAGAGCGATATCATGGTTGCCAATGTCCTGCTTGATGGAAATTGACATGTATGGATACGGCCACTACATGAAACTGACATGTCTTCCTGTTATAGATTGTGATGCGAAAGCATTAGGGATTTATGAATATGGCCAAGCTGCATGGGTAGGGGTGGAAACGGATCAGATGCGGATTTGATCGTGCCCTTCCCATATATGTTTTCATATTTTCAAAACGAATATGGTTGTTGTCGAATACGAATTCGGACCGGATGTTATTTGAATATGAATATGGATCGGATGATTTCTCAATTCGGAGCGGATACGAATATAAGAAAATAATAGACTCATGTCTTATAATGAGCCAACAATAGAATTGTAGAGAGATAAATCATAAATATACTGATATAATGCATATAATGCATAGTAGGTCCAAGGTCAATCACATAAAAGAACATTTGATCGATTTGTTAGCTTCTCTATGTTAGGTAATTGGCATATGGGATCGAAATATAAAATTTTCTAACATAATCTTATTCGGATATGGATATTTTCATTTCTATATCCACATTTGCTTCAAAATTCAATACCACATTTGTATTTGTTTTTGAAAAAACGGATCCGGATATTTACCATATCCATTTTCATTGACATCCGGATTCGGATATTACCACTTCTATTTTTAATTTCTCGAGTACGAATGTCGGTTAATATGGAATATCCTTTACCAGTTTCCACCGCTATGCATGGGCCAAGTAGGCAAGTACTCCATCGTAGAAGGAGGAAGCCATCTGTTTGCTGATCGCCGATTCTTTAGTTGCTTCCCTTGTTTCTGTAAAAAAACAACAATTAGATGGGTAACCGATTACCAAAGCGCTCTTAGTGTCGTCCTAGGATTCATGCCACACAAAGAATTCGGAATACGGCCACTACATGAACTCCGACTACGACTCTCACCGGATGTCAGTTTCGAGACTTGAAGAACCTAGTGCCGAATCACGCGGGAACTCGGAACCGTAGCAGCCGCTACAAAAGCACGGCCGCGCCCACGCTCCTCTCCACCAAATCAGCCAAAGAAATCGATCGAGCGAACGAACGAAAAATCCACGACATGGCGAGGGGCACGAGGGATCTCGTCGCTGCCCCGGCGACCTCGCTCGTCGTCCTGCTCCTTGTGCTCCTCATCATGCCAAGCACCGCCGCCGCCGTCCCCAGCATCGACGCCACGCTGACGCGCCACCTCCCGCTTCCCCGCGGGCTGCTGCGCGGCCCGGAGAGCGTCGCCTTCGACGCCAAAGGCCAGGGCCCGTACAGCGGCGTCTCCGACGGCCGCGTCCTCAAGTGGAACGGCGACAAGCTCGGCTGGACGACTTACGCCTACGGCCCCGACTACAGAAGCGAGGAATGCACGGCGACCATCCTCCGCCCGGAGACCGCCACCGAGAGCCACTGCGGCCGCCCGCTGGGCCTGCGGTTCCATCTCAGGTCGGGGAACCTCTACATAGCTGACGCGTACAAGGGGCTCATGAGGGTCGGCCCCGGCGGCGGCAAGGCCACGGTGCTGGTCACCGAGGTTGACGGCGCGCCTCTCCGGTTTACCAACGGGGTCGACGTCGACCAGGTGACCGGCGAGGTCTACTTCACCGACAGCTCCATGACCTACCAGAGGTCGCAGCACGAGATGGTCACCAGAACCGGCGACTCTACGGGGCGCCTCATGAGGTACGACCCGCGGACAGGGAAGGTCGCCCTGCTCAAGGCCGGCATCACCTACCCCAACGGCCTCGCCCTCAGCGCTGATAGAACGCACCTCGTGATCTCTTCCACCGGGCCATGCAAACTATTGAGGTACTGGATCAAGGGCGCCAAGGCCGGCACCATCGGGCTATTCGCTGATCTGCCGGGGTATCCCGACAATGTGAGGCCCGACAAGAGAGGGGGATATTGGGTGGCGTTGCACCGTGAAAAGACGGAACTCCCATTTGGCGTCGATAGCCACCTGCTGGCCTTGAGGATCGGAGCCGATGGGAAGGTACTCGAGGAGATGCGGGGCCCAAAAAGCGTGAGGCCGACCGAGGTGGCGGAGAGGAAAGGCGGCCGACTCTTCATGGGATCCGTCGAACTTCCTTACGTGGCCGTGGTCACACGCAAATAGATGTCACGTTCAGGATTTTGTAGATTAAGAGCAGCTTTAGGATCAATTTAGGATATGTGGATTTAAGACTTTTCGTAGGATATGCCCCCTTTTACTGTAATATATGTTCTGCTTTCGTTTTTTTCCTTCATTTACTTCATAATTGTATTTTGAATCATTCAGATCAGAATATTTTGTCAGACGAGTTCTCTATCTAACGAACATTGAAGTGAGACGGGGCTCTTTGTGGTGGTGCCATACCGCGATGCCCCGATTGCCTCCACCCCCAGGCTCCAGAACGAGATTTTGCCTTTCCTTCCCAGACCCCTTCCCACGACCACGACACGCCACACGTCTGTGCCTGCTGCTTGGACCTGGAAGCCATGGTGCCAAGGTGCTACCATCAGCATGCTGCAAAGCAGGCCACCTGCCGTATCGCTCAACTAAGACGTGCTAAGTGCTGTAGTTTAAAGGGGCAAAATTTAGTCTGAAGACAACAACGAACTGCAGTTTAAAGACTATAACAGTTCACAGTTCTGTTTCCACATAACATCCAACACACGAACTGCAGTTCAAAGACTATACCAGTTACGAGTATTGTTTCCACATAACATCCGCGACGCTAGAGTCTGAACTCTGAAGAGACATGAACTGAACAACCGCTAGAAGTTCTGTTTCCACATAACATTCTCGACACTAAAGGGGCAGCGGCAAACGCAGGACACAGTACAGGTACAGCAAGGTTCAATTAACTGTTGCAAACAGCAGACAAAACAGGGCACCCCTCCGCCTTCTGGACATGGACGGACCAATAAACACGAGCAACCTTACAAACAGTCTCGCTGATCGGTAATTCCCTCTAGGAGAGCAGGGAAACCAGCGAGACGAACTCCGAGATCGCCCTGCCCTTGCACTTCGTGTTGATGACGAAGTGCTCCGGGTACTTCCTCAGCAGCCCCAGCAGCCCGTACCATGGCCTACCCTTGGCTTCGATCGGCGACCAGTCCTCCGCTGTCAGGTACTTCCGCACCCTGGTGTGGTGCCACACGTTGCCAAACTGGTCGACAAGCTGCGAGTGGTCAAACAAGTTAGTGTGTGCTTACACACTGATCATAACTGTGTAACAAACTAGCTGTGATTGAAGAAAAGGGAGATAATCAGAAAAAGGGAACTGCAAGAATGGAGTTCTGAATTTACAAAAGGACCAATAAATGGTCAATCGTAACCAGAACAACATTAGTCATGATAACAATGTAGTGAGATAGTGAAGATATCCAAGTCTGTGGCCACTAGGAATCAATCAAAGAGGTTTATATACTTGCAAGTGTTCCCCATTACTTGCAGAAGATTATGCAACTATCAGTAGAAAATCTTAAATCACTAGTCACAACTCCACAAGTCCCAACCCACAAGATTCAGTGTGAAACATGTTCGGAGTGACAAATGAGGGATGCTAGAAGACACTCATGCATTTCCATGCTAACAGTTTTGTAGCCTACAAGCTTAAAACTGCATGACTTCAAGGATATACATGATAGTTTTGACAAGTCGTCCTACGTACATCTACAGGCTACAACTAATCTATTAGACAGGCAGGGATGCTAGCGCCTGACTTCTATCGCCAGATGGTATTCTCGGAATGCGCGCTTGCATGTACGTTTGTGTTGTCACTCTTTTGAATCTATGTTGGTTCTTATGCACTGTTGCAAATTCTAATGATATTCTATTTCACAAATTAAACTGTAATAATATGCTCTATCCCTTCAATCTGTAAACAGAGGAAACTTCTTTTAGTAGATTTAACTTTTCTGGATTCAGTTGTTTCACACAACACAGTTTGCACTAATCAAGGGTAATAATGTAATATAGTATAATTTAGCTTCAGCGTAGAACTTTGATAGAAAATATGTGTGTTTCCCATGACAAACCTCAGTATGGAGTTTTCTCATAGGCATCCATTCTCCAGGACCACAGAGGTCAGATAACACGGTTGCAACAGATGACACAACTTCCTTCTCTTCGGCTTGAAGGATTTGCTGGTTATCCATATCCCTATCAACCCGCATTCTTATTTCTGATCTATTGTCTGCACAAAACAGATGCCAGTTCAGGTCAGATCAAACAAACATTGTAATCCACACGGTAAAAATCAATGAGTTTGGTGTTTCAACGGACAGAACTCTAAACAAACAAAGGCAGGAACAGCTTCTGAAACTGAAGGTCCAAAACTGGAAACAGGAACAAAGTTCACAAACAGCTTTTCAAACTTACATTACACCATTTGCTGATTCATAGTTCTTGATAGTATGTCTGCTGCTATAGTGACAGAAATTGCCTAAGTAATTTACTTAATTTATCCCTAGAAACTAAGATTGAGAAACGTCAAGACACTCAGATTGACACATCTTGATGTGTATCTTTCGATGTGCAAACATAACTGCATATCTGTTACTTTTTATTCCTAAAATGTAAAAAACGTAAGTGGTGCAGTTATATTTACACTGCAAGAGACACATCCTGATGTGACTCTTCAGACACAAACAATAATGTTCTTACATAATGGAACTTGCAGTAGCAACTAATAATGATATGTTCACTCGCAGTAGACATATGAACAGAGTTCCTTAAGAGAGAGAAGTATAGAGATAAATGTTTCCTATAACAGTACACTTGTGTTGAAGTGTGTATTTTCTACATTTTTTCTGTCTCTAATATGTATTGACATATCATCAATATCTTATTTTTGTATCTATGAGTTACAATATGTAGCTATTGCAAGAAAAGGTACAGCTTAATTGAGTGACTGAACAAGCAAGCACATCATCAACTCTACTTATCTTTCAGAAGAAAAACAACTATATGAAGAACTGCAATTATAGAATATAGACAGTAAGAATGCAGAGCAGGATTACACATACCGCCTTCACCTAGTGCTCCTATTGGTTCAACATTGATTCGGTGGCCACCATAGATGTCGAAATCTCCAGGAGACTTCTTGGTTCTCTTCAGCTTCCCCTTCATTCCACTTTCAGTGACACCATTCCCAATTTCACCACTATCTCGGCCATAATCTCCTTCAGAGAAGCGTTCATGGAAATCAGACACACGAGGGTGACCTGGCCGCACATAGGATGGCGGCATCTGTGCCGGAATAACAGGGGCTTGTTGAGCGGCGGCGGCGGCGAAGGAGGCGAAGATAGACCTCGTGGGCAGGAGGAAGTAAAACTTCTTGTCTCCGATCTGAAGGAGGTCCTGCGAGTCAAGCTTGACAGGAGGGTTCCCGGGGAGGTGCAGGACGCCCTCCACAAGGCAGCCGTTCTTGCCGATGACATCGAGGGCGAAGCGGCGGCGCTGGAAGTCATAGAAAATCCGCGCGTGGTGGCGCGAGATGTTCATCCCCCCACCGAGGCTGGAGAGATCCACATCCACTGTGGATTTCTTGCTGTTGCGGCCCAGCATGATCGAGTAGGTCTGCATGTAGTACTCGAAATCCTCACCCTGCAGCTTCGCGAACCCTGCCTCCACTTCGCCATCACCGGCCGCAGATCCGGCAGCAGCACCGACGGCGGACTTCACGTGAGGCATATGGGATTCAGTTGAACCTGATCGAACCACGAAGCAAAGAAATCGGAAGTTAGCTGGACGGGAACCAAAAGATCCAGATTTTGATTGCTCACTGCCGCATCAGAGAAAGAAAGGATCGCCGATTACCAAAGAACTCCAAGAACAGCGCACGCGTCAGGCTAGGGTTTCCTTACCCCAGCAAAAGAGGAAATTAATCAAGGATAATCATGTGGCAGTGGGTAGTTGTCCTTGCTTTATGCGCCGTCAGCTCGGGAAATTGCGAGGAAGAAAATACCAACTAGTAAATGAGGAAGGGCGTACTTGAGGAGACAAATCAGTGAGGAAGAATAAGGGAAAGGGGCGGACTTCTTCTTTAGATGATGATGAGGAAGAACACAAGGGACATGGAAATGCCAGAATTTTAATTGGTACACCATCGCCTATTTCACTGATCAAAGTGCTCGCAAGAATATACAATCTGGGTAGTTTCTTTGAACAGGGAGCGATATTTTGGTGGACAACCATGGAGAGTCTTTTGTCCCCATCTGGGGCAGAAAAAAAGTGTTGGCTCCCCTATATTTTGGATCTGTAAAAAATCGTTTTACAGCCTCTAAATCTCGGATTTCTGCAAATTTAAACTAGCGGAGTATATTTATACAAAGTAGCTGAATGATTATGCATTGCCATAAAAATATACACATATTAATTGAAACACGTTTAGTTTTGCCGGCAAGTGACTAAAAATGACAAATTTAACTCTAGCGTTGAAGTTCACACAAAAAGAAATTGACAAGGACATGGATACGGCCACAAGATGAAACTATTAGGGAGGATGCCTATCCAGGCGCTTAGGCAGGATAGGAGCATCACCAGCCGCGTTCCTAAAGCGACCCCAAAAGGTATTTGGAGCGCGTTAGACAATTTTTCGTTTCCAGACGCGTGTCCTAAGGCCATTTTTCGTCCGGCACGGCCTAATAGAGTGTCCGGCGCGAGCCCATCCTTGATTCATAGGGGACGCTTCGGGTGCGCCAGACACAACGAAAAGCGAGGCGAGGAGACGCAGGGCCCATGTGTTAGCGGCAAATACAAATTTAACCTAACCGCCGCATAAGTTTTTGGCGCACAGCGACGGTGCAGTTTCCGCAGAGGCGCAGCGATGCGTCTCGTCACGCCTAGCTCTCCGTGACGGCGTTAATGCGCGCCACTGCTCCCCCTCCTTCCTCCGGCCTATAAAAATGGGCGCTCTCGCATCGTCCCTCACACACAAACCCTAGCGCCTCTCTCCCCAACCCTAGCCGTCACCATCTCAAAATCCGAGGGTTGTCGTTGTCTAATCAACGGTACCCCGGAGGAGGGATCCTCGCGAAGGGGGAAGAAGTAGAGGCTAGGTGGAGAGCCATTGGGACGGTGGTACACGGTTTACCCCAGCTTCGTAACAAGCTGCTCGGAGGTAGGGCCTACTGCTGCTTGTCTGAAATTATCTAGGCGTTTTCATGTTGTTACAATGAGTTGTGGTTGTGCCTCTTGGGCTCCCGGGATCCGGCTTATAAAGGCGACATGATCTAGGGTTTATACGGAGAGTCCTAACCGGAACACAAACTTGCCTAACTACAAAACATTACATTGACGTGCACGTCAAGGATCCGCCCACTGCCTAAAACGTCGTACTGGATCCGGCTACCTTAATGGGCCTTGCCGGATCCAACTCCTGGCGCAGGTCGAGCGAGATCCGGCTCCTTGTTTCTGGACTGGACTTCTTCCATCTTGATCAACAGCAACTGAGCCGCCCGGTGGGTCGTATGCCACCACCACCATCTGTGGGCCACCCGGGTTTGCCGGATCTAGGCACGGTCGATGGAACACCCATGAAGTGTACCCACAACAGTAGCTCCCAGATTTCTTCGAGGTTCACCATATCTTCCGTCTTGTTTATGCCTCCGAAATCTCCGACTAGCTTCAGGAAGTCTAGGAAATCTTGAAGAACTCCGACTTCATGAAATATCTTTCCATCTTCTTTGCCGGAAAGTTTTATCGACTTCATCCATCGACCAAATTTTCAAAATTGTTCTCCGGATAACCATCTCGAAGAAATCAAACTAAGTACCTCCGAGTTTCCCGGATCCCTTAAGGAGATTAAATGGTTCTGCCAACTCATGCTACAATTTTGGGTTTAGGACACTTGTCAATCATCCAGCGGCGCGACGCTTGCATTCCGACCACAGGATGCGGAGCATGAATCCCATTCCCCCGCTATAAATAGCACCGCCGCAGGGTTTAACCCTTTAATCCATTCATTTCTCCCCTCACGTCGCTCTCAGTCAAGCCCCGCCTGCGAGCTTTCATCATCGCCGCGCCAGAACCTCACCGGAGTCTCTACGTCGCGCCGTGTTCATCGACTGTTCTTAAGTCCGACTAGCCACCGCGCCGAAATCTCACCGCCGGCAATTGCAACCACCGTGTCTGACATTGCCGATAAGATTTCCGGCTCCAAGCTTTTGTCAATCGGAGCTCGTAGAGATGAGTGAATGAACCAAATGGTTTCCGGCTAGTTTTACTTATACTAGCTTTTTGTGCAGATGTCTTCTTCTCCTCCGCCCCAGTCGGAGCCTATCATGGCAACACCACTCACCTCCGCCCCTCCCCCTGATACCTGATACGTCCAAAATGTTTCTACTTTCCCGAACACTTTTGATGTTGTTTGCCCTCTGTCTTGTGTATTTTGAATACAACTAACACGGACTAACGCTGTTTTCAGTAGAATTGCTCTGGTCTAACGTTTTTGTGCAGAAATCCAACTTTCAGGAAAATTCCCGAAAAACATCGCAAAACTCACATTTCACCTGAAGACTCACGGGGCCAGAAGACGAGACGGAGGGGGGCCACGAGGGACCCACACCTACCCTAGGCGCGGGCGAGGCCTTGGTCGCGCCTAGGGGTGGTCTGGCCGCCTCGGCCATGTTGGAGATATGCCCAAGAGGCAATAATAAAATGGTTATTATAATATCTTTGAGTTTATGATAATGTTTACATACCATGCTATAATTGTATTAACCGAAACATTGATACATGTGTGTTAGGTGAACAACAAGGAGTCCCTAGTAAGCCTCTTGTATAACTAGCTTGTTGATTAATAGATGATCATGGTTTCGTGATCATGAACATTGGATGTTATTAATAACAAGGTTATATCATTATATGAATGATGTAATGGACACACCCAATTAAGCGTAGCATAAGATCACGTCATTAAGTTATTTGCTATAAGCTTTCGATACATAGTTACCTAGTCCTTATGACCATGAGATCATGTAAATATTTTATATCGGAAAGGTACTTTGATTACATCAAACGCCACTGCGTAAATGGGTGGTTATAAAGGTGGGATTAAGTATCCGGAAAGTATGAGTTGAGGCATATGGATCAACAGTGGGATTTGTCCATCCCGATGACGGATAGATATACTCTGGGCCCTCTCGGTGGAATGTCGTCTAATGTCTTGCAAGCATATGAATAAGTTCATAAGAGACCACATACCACGGTACGAGTAAAGAGTACTTGTCAGGAGACGAGGTTGAACAAGGTATAGAGTGATACCGATGATCAAACCTCGGACAAGTAAAAATATCGCGTGACAAAGGGAATTGGTATCGTATGTGAATGGTTCATTCGATCACTGAAGTCATCGTTGAATATGTGGGAGCCATTATGGATCTCCAGATCCCGCTATTGGTTATTGGTCGGAGTGAGTACTCAACCATGTCCGCATAGTTCGCGAACCGTAGGGTGACACACTTAAGGTTTGATGTTGAAATGGTAGAACTTGAATATGGAATGGAGTTCGAATATTTGTTCGGAGTCCCGGATGAGATCCCGGACATCACGAGGAGTTCCGGAATGGTCCGGAGAATAAGATTCATATATAGGAAGTCATATTCCAAGTTTGGAAATGATCCGGTGCATTTATGGCAGGTTCTAGAAGGTTCTAGAAAAGTCCGGAAGAAATCACCATGGAAAGTAGAGTCCCGGAGGGACTCCACCTTGCATGGCCAGCCAACCCTAAAGGGGAGGAGTCCAAGGTGGACTCCCCAAGGGTGGCCGGCCAACCCCCCTCATGGAAGGGGGGAATCCCACCCCAAGTGGGATTCCCACCTTGGGTAGGTTTCCCTACACATGGAAGGTTTTTGGTTCGGGTCTTATTCGAAGACTTGTAGTCCAACACTTGGGGCTTCCACCTATATAATGAGGGGCATAGGAGAGGGGGCTGACCACCACAAGCCCATAGCTTGGCCGCACCCCTAGGTGGCCGGCCACCCCCTCTCCCAAACCCTAGCCGCCCCTCTCTCCTCCTCTTCTCCCGCACGCTTAGCGAAGCTCCGCCGGAGATCTCCACCGCCACCGCCACCACGCCGTCGTGCTGCCGGATTCAAGGAGGAGCTACAACTTCCGCTGCCCGCTGGAACGGGGAGAAGGACGTCGTCTTCATCAACACCGAACGTGTGACCGAGTACGGAGGTGCTGCCCTATTGTGGCACCGTGATCAAGATCTTCTACGCGCTTTTGCAAGCGGCAAGTGATCGTCTACCGCAGCAATAAGAGCCTACTCTTATAGGCTTTGGAAATCTTCAAGGGTTAGTCTTGATCATCCCCTCGTTGCTCCCATCTTCTAGATTGCATCTTGGCTTGGATTGCGTTCTCGCGGTAGGAAAATTTTTGTTTTCTATGCAACGAATCCCTACAGTGGTATCAGAGCCGTGTCTATGCATAGATGGTTGCACGAGTAGAACACAATGGTTTTGTGGGCGTTGATGCTCTTGTTATCTTTAGTTTGAGTACATTGCATCTTTGTGGCATAGTGGGATGAAGCGGCCCGGACTAACTTTACATGACCGCGTTCATGAGACTTGTTCCTCGTTCGACATGCAACTTGTATTGCATAAGAGGCTTTGCGGGTGTCTGTCTCTCCTACTACAGTGAAGATTCAATTTACTCTTCTATTGACAACATTAGTATCACCGTTGTGGTTCATGTTCGTAGGTAGATTATATCTTTCTCGAAAACCCTAAACCACGTAAAATATGCAAACCAAATTAGAGACGTCTAACTTGTTTTTGCAGGGTTTGGTGATGTGATATGGCCATAATGTGATGATGAATATGTATGAGATGATCATTATTGTATTGTGTCAACCGGCAGGAGCCTTATGGTTGTCTTTAAATTTCATGTTGAGTAGTATTTCAAAGAAGTTGTAATAGTTGCTACATGAGGTGAACAACCATGAAGACGGCGCCATGAACCTTGACGCTACACCGACGATGATGGAGATCATGCCCGTTGATGATGGGGATCATGTCCGTGCTTTGGAGATGAAGATCAAAGGCGCAAAGACAAAAGGGCCATATCATATCACATATGAACTGCATGTGATGTTAATCCTTTATGCATCTTATTTTGCTTAGAACGCGGCGGTAGCATTATAAGATGATCCCTCACATTAATATCAAGATAATAAAGTGTTCTCCCCTCGTATGCACCGTTGCATTGTTTGACGTTTTGAAGCATCTCGTGATGATCGGGTGTGATAAACTCAACATACAACGGGTGTAAGCCATGTTGCACACGCGGAATACTTGGGTTTGCTTGACGAGCCTAGCATGAACAGACATGGCCTCGGGACAACGGAAACCGAAAGGTTGAACACGAGTCATATGGATGATATGATCAACATGTTGATGTTCACCATTAAAGCTACATCATCTCACGTGATGATCGGTTTTGGTGTAGTGGATTTGGATCGTGTACCACTTAACAACTATGAGGGATGTTGTATTAAGTGGGAGTTCGTTAGTAATTAGATTAAAACATGAACTAATTATCATAAACATAGTGTGAGTAGTATTTTGAATTAATTTTGTAGTATTGGCATCCGTTTTCTACCATGCGCTAGTCTTGTTATTGAGATAGAAATACTGTTAAAATCTGACAAGAAACTTTACAGACTGGTACCGTATTGTTAAAGAATCAAGAAGTGATTAAGTCCTATAGCAAATTTTTAGTAAACCTCACATTGTTGATTCAAAAAGCTATGGTTTCAATTAGTACCTAAAGTTATCTTGTCTCCGTGAAACTTGAAGTTCAAATCTGTTTGAAAAGTAAGGAGCTGAAAATTTAGTTTTCAGAAATAATCAAGGTATGAGATATATGTGATATCTAAGACCTTATTGCAAGATGATAGAATATAAATTTGGTGAGACTACATAAACTCATAAGTTTTATGGGAATGTATGAAGGTTGAAGACGCCAGGCGTCACAATCCTCCAACTATTGGGGCACTAACGATATTCGCATATCCATGAAGTTATCGTCCTTAGTATGCACCGTTGCTAAAGACTCGTCGTATCGAAGCATCACGTGATGATCGGGTGTGATAGATTCTACGTGTGCTTACAACGGGTGCAAGCCAGATTTGCACATGCAAATATCAAGGTTAAAACTTTACGAGCCTAGCATGTACAGACATGGTCTCGGAAAGTCGTCATGATATGATGGATAAAATTATGAGTGAAATTGTTCATCATATTACAAAGTTACTAATAGTGAAATCTGAAACACTTGTCATATGATGATCAACTTAAAGTAAGAACCTCAAGGTTATTGGTATTTGACCAACAAACCTAGAAGTTAATAGTGTTAAAGTGTTTTTCTGAATAATGAGGAAAGCTAAAAGAGAAACTGCAAAAGATATTTTGGCAAAAAGAAAGAAAAGACTAGAAAGTCTAGCTCAGGTGTATATAAAAGATATACATGTTATGGTTGTATTCCTAGTTAAAGTCACACTATGAAATTCTTGGGTATTAGTACTATATTGGTTGGTATGAAGTGTCATACAAAACAACGCAATACAAGAATACAATGGCCTAAGTGACTGACAAGGAATATGATAAGAATGCACGTCTGGAACAAAATAAAGTGTTATTATGTTCGTCGTTAGCATTCTATCTAGCCCTTAGAATTTATAATAAAGAACTTAATAATTGTTATTTTGCTCTGGTCAAATGAAAACAATGAGTTGTTCAAATTATGACATTACTCCATGTACGATGGATAAGTTATTATAAATCTTAATGGTGAAACACACATACATAACACTGACGCTAAAATGCCATAAGGCAAATGATTTGAATTCCACTTATTTGTGGAACCGCTATTTAGGTCATGTTAGAAAGGAACGCATGAAGGAACTCCATGCAAATGGATTTTTGGAGTCATTTGATTTTTGAATCATTTGGCGCTTGCAAATCTTTTCTAAAGAGAATGATTAAAATACCATTCATAGGCCAAGAGTTGAACGGGCAACTAACTTAGTAAAAAAAATATACATGATGATGTATGTGGTTCACTGGGCATAGTTGTGTGCGGGAGATTCTTCTACTTCATGAAAACCTTCAAACAATGAATTGAGTATATATATGTGGATATATTCGATAAGGAAGAAGTTTGAAACATTTGAATAGATTCAAATAAAGTCAGCATGAAGTGGAAATCATCGTAATAGAAAAGTCAAATATCTATGATTGGATCATGGTGGAAATATTTGAATTACGAGTTTTAGCGAACATCTAAGAGAGTTATGAAGTTGTTCTACAACTCACCTTTCTTGGAGTATCATAGTGATGATGAAGTATCCAAAAGACGTATCCAAACCTTGTTGGATCAATGATGAGATAAAATATTGATGCCATTATATTTTGTGGATTATGCTTTAGTGACTACAGCTTTTACACTTAATAGAGCATCATCATGATCCGTTGAAATGACACCATACGAGTTATGGTATGGGTATGAATCCTAATAGTCTTTTCTTAAAAATTTTGGTATGCATAGCATAAGTAAATAAGTTTACAACCAAAATCGGATGAATGTCTTTGTTGGTTATCCCAGAGAATTGATTGGGAATTCTTCCCACTATGTAGACAAAGACAAAAGTGTTTGTCAATGTTTCTTATTTCCAAGAAATTGTTTCTAGCGAAGTATTTGAGTGGGAGGACAATAGAACTTGATAAGGTTTATGAGCCTGAGCATAATGATCAGAGTAGCGCAGCATCGGAATTGGTTTCGGAAGCGGCTACAACGATCATGGCTCCCATAACTACAAAGTGTTTTAGCCATGGAGATCGAAGTACATATTGAACCTTGTAGGTATGGTTTACTTTGTGATCAAATGAATGATTTGTGGACAAAGGATTGATTTTGAACAATGATAAACCAACTACAAACAAAGAAGTTATGATGGGCCCTGACTCCGTTAAAATGGCTATACGCCATGAAATCCAAGATAGATGAATACTTTTTGAAAGTAAATATATCTATAAAATTGAAGAAGCTTGACTTGTCGAAAAGTTGTTTACGACAAAGTTCAAAGAGTTGACTACGACAAGATTAGATCTTCCGTAGCAATGCTTAAAGTCTATATGGATTATTCTAGTAATCACTACATATTTCCTTTATGAGATATGTTAGTAGGATGGCAAAATACATCACTTATCAAAAGTGTGTATTAAAGGTGTATACAAGATACAACCAAGAGTTTTGCTGGTCCGTGGAATACTAGATAGGTATACAAACTTCAATTGGATGAAGTGAGTATCATGGAGTTGGAATCTTCACCAGATGAAATAGTCAAAGAGTTTTTTGATTTCATCAGAGGCGATGAAGAGGCTTGCATTTGCAAGAAATTAAGTGGGAGCGCTGAGACATATTTATAATACTTTATGTAGATGACATATAGTTGGTTATAAATAATGTAATTATATACTTGATTAAAAAGTTTTCATTGATAAATTAACTTCAATGAAAGGATATGGACTGAAACATATCTAGTGTCAAGATCTATGAAGATAGATTGAAACACAAAATAAGTTTAAGTCAAAGTACATAGAATGGATATTGAAATAGTTCAATATAGAAATATTAAGAAAATGTTCTTGTCATGTGAAGTTTTAACAAAACTTGAGTGTATCTGATACTCAATGAGTAAAAACACATGAGTGATTATAGATCACGAATAATATGTACACAATCAGATGTCCTGTGTTCTAAATGTGTTATGAGCATGTACCAGAATGATTCATATGATGATCATTGAAAAACAGTAAGAATATTCTTGAGTACTTAAGAAGAACCAAGAATATATATATTTTTTGTATGGAGAAATGACAAACAAATCGCTGTAAGGTGTTGCACCGATATTTGTTTTGTTACATATGAAAATAAAATTTCAATCTCAAATTAGACTAAGTGTTGTTTAAAAGGTAGCACAATGAGCTAGAATTTGTCTATGCTAGATTTAGAAGAGTTCTAAATATTGTGACGGATTCTACAAAAGAAGGCAAAGTATGTCATTGTTTTGACAATGACAAAGGATGTTAAAGTCAAAAGGTTCTTTGAGAACTTGGTGTAGTTCTGATAGTGTCAGAACTTTGAAGCTATATTCTATGTGACAATATTAGTGACTTATTTCAGACCGCGGAATTAAGGTTCCACCAGAAGATCAAACATATTTAATGCCAACTCATTTGGAAATGAGTGATGCGTAGAGACGCAAATGAATTACAAAATACATACATTTCTGAGCATGTCAGATCCGTTGACTAAAACCTCTCCCGTGAGCAAAACATGATAAAGCACCAGAAGGCCAAGGTGTTATATCTTTACAAATGTAAACTAGATTATTGACTCTAGTGCAAGTGGGAGACTGTTGGAGATATGCCCAAGAGGCAATAATAAAATGGTTATTATAATATCTTTGAGTTTATGATAATGTTTACATACCATGCTATAATTGTATTAACCGAAACATTGATACATGTGTGTTATGTGAACAACAAGGAGTCCCTAGTAAGCCTCTTGTATAACTAGCTTGTTGATTAATAGATGATCATGGTTTCGTGATCATGAACATTGGATGTTATTAATAACAAGGTTATGTCATTATATGAATGATGTAATGGACACACCCAATTAAGCGTAGCATAAGATCACGTCATTAAGTTATTTGCTATAAGCTTTCGATACATACTTACCTAGTCCTTATGACCATGAGATCATGTAAATCACTTATATCGGAAAGGTACTTTGATTACATCAAATGCCACTGCGTAAATGGGTGGTTATAAAGGTGGGATTAAGTATCCGGAAAGTATGAGTTGAGGCATATGGATCAACAGTGGGATTTGTCCATCCCGATGACGGATAGATATACTCTGGGCCCTCTCGGTGGAATGTCGTCTAATGTCTTTCAAGCATATGAATAAGTTCATAAGAGACCACATACCACGGTATGAGTAAAGAGTACTTGTCAGGAGACGAGGTTGAACAAGGTATAGAGTGATACCGATGATCAAACCTCGGACAAGTAAAAATATCGCGTGACAAAGGGAATTGGTATCGTATGTGAATGGTTCATTCGATCACTGAAGTCATCGTTGAATATGTGGGAGCCATTATGGATCTCCAGATCCCACTATTGGTTATTGGTCGGAGTGAGTACTCAACCATGTCCGCATAGTTCGCGAACCGTAGGGTGACACACTTAAGGTTCGATGTTGAAATGGTAGAACTTGAATATGGAATGGAGTTCGAATATTTGTTCGGAGTCCCGGATGAGATCCCGGACATCACGAGGAGTTCCGGAATGGTCCGGAGAATAAGATTCATATATAGGAAGTCATATTCCAAGTTTGGAAATGATCCGGTGCATTTATGGCAGGTTCTAGAAGGTTCTAGAAAAGTCCGGAAGAAATCACCATGGAAAGTAGAGTCCCGGAGGGACTCCACCTTGCATGGCCAGCCAACCCTAAAGGGGAGGAGTCCAAGGTGGACTCCCTGACGTGGGCATTACCCTTCGGGTAACCAGTATTGCCCTATCCGGTATTGACAAATTAGAGGCCCATGAAGATACCTGAAGGCGAGATGGGCCACTAAGTCAGCGCACCAGAAGATTCCTTGACGGGCAAGACAAGGAAGCGAACAAACAAGGAAAGATTGGATCTAAACTACTGTAAACCTAGTCGTACTCGGTTAGGACCCTTGAGACCTGGCCTCCTATATAAAGGCCAGGAGAGGGGCTGCCGAGGGACACGAACAATCTTAGCAATCTTAGCCTGGAAAAGCTTAGAGCTAGGTAACCCTAGCAATAGCAATCTCGACTAGATCTCAGCTGAAGTATTCGGCACCCCATTGTAATCCATTATCATCATAATCAAAGAACAGACAGGCAGGACGTAAGGGTTTTACCTCATCGAGGGCCCCGAACCTGGGTAAATCGCTCTCCCCGCTTGTCTGTGAACCGATGTCTCGTGTCAGCCTACAGGATTCCATCAACCCTAAGCCCCTATCGGAGGGCATTGGCGAGGAGTACCCTCGACAATTGGCGCCGTCTGTGGGAAATCTGTCGGCACAGGGCAGGTCATCGGCAGCACCAGTTACGTCCGCGGCGTTCTTACTCGAGTCACCGACGCCAGCAAAGTCAAGAGATCCGATCCACTGTGGATCCTTCGAATTTGTGCCGCGCCGCGAAGAGCTTCACCCGAATTCTATGGCATCGTCTCGTAACACGGAAACTGTTTTCGGTGGCGTCCACTTCGTCGTCGACTCCGGGGGTTTTCTTCGCCTCCCCGGGGCCGGCGCGTCCCACTCAAAGGCCGTGCCTCAGGAGGGTGACCCTTCGGCAGCAACCCTAAAAGCTTCGCCCAGAAGCATGCGAGAGAGCAACCGGGAAAATGTCGACGCCGCAGCTGGGCAAAGAAAGAGACGAAGAAGTTCGCACCGTGAAGAGGAAGGCAGAATAGTAGTCCACTCTCGATGCTATGACATGTCATCAATCAGAGGACGCACCCGTTCTCCACACCTCTCAGCTACAGAGCAACTTGAGGCGCCATGTTATCTCCACTCTTATTTCGATCCTAAGGATGGTCGGGAGAAGTCCAGCCATCTGTTAAGGAACTGCCGACACTTCTTAGAGATTCGGTAGTTCTGCGATGATCTTAGAGCTGAAGCCACATCAAGAGTTCGCATAATGGAAGAGAACGCAAGGTCCTATGGTCATCAGCTAGAGCCATATGTACCAGAACCATACGAGCCAATGGAAAAAGACGAATATGAACCAGTCGAGGCATTCCCAGCACTGCGTGGACAGATCAACATGATCCACAAAACCAGCTTTTCGAAAAGAGAAATCAAAAAGTTCTCCCGAGAAGTAAAATACGCGGAAGTTGCCATGGTTGATACGCTGGATTTTATCGATTGGTCAGATCAGAGCATCACCTTCAGCAGGGCGGATCACCCGAAAGCCGTCCCAAGGCCCGGTCACGCGGCCCTTGTCCTGGAAGCACAGATTGGAGGATACAATATGGGCAAAGTATTTATGGACGGTGGAAGCGGCTTGAACCTGTTATTCGCCAGCACAATGAGGGCAATGGGTTTAACAGTCGACATGCTAAAAGAATCCGACACAGGGTTCCACGGCATTATACCGACTCGACCCGCCTACTCGCTGGGTAAAACATCGTTGGACGTAGTCTTCGGCACGCCCAGTAATTTCAGGAAAGAAAGGGTTGAGTTCGAGGTAGTCGACTGGGAATCTCAGTACCACGCCATCCTCGGCAGACCTGCGTTTGCCAAATTCATGGCCGTGCCTCATTATGCATACCTGAAACTAAAGATGCCAGGCAACAACGGGACCCCAATAACCGTTCACGGCAGCTTCGCTCGGTCAGACAACTGCGACTGGGAGTTTCAGAAAATCGCCTCGAAGTTTGGAGTCAAGGAAGAACTCAACGCGATTGACGCCATAACAGATCACACACAGCCGCCAGCCGACAATCAAAACGCAAGATCCGATGAGTTCGATACTATGAAGGAAACCAAGAAACTGCAGGTGCACCCTACTGATCCGAAGAAAACGGTCAACACCTCGGCTGACCTAGATGTCGCATAGGAAAGCGCGATCATCGAGTTCCTCCGTGAGCGCTGGGAGATATTTGCATGGGAGCCATCCGACATGCCAGGTATCCCCAGGGAACTCACTGAGCACGCCCTAAATGTTGACCCAACGGCCAAGCCAGTACAGCAGTCGATGCGGCGATTCTCCGAACCTAAAAGAAGAGCAATCGGCGAAGAAGTTAATCGACTCCGCAAGGCGGGATTTATCCGAGAGCTTAAGGAATCTGAGTGGGTGGCTAATCCAGTCATGGTGCCAAAAAAGGACACAACCGCCCTCCGCATGTGCATCGATTACACTAGCCTCAACAAGCACTGCCCAAAAGATCATTTCACACTGCCTCGAATAGATCAGATAGTCGATTCTACAGCCGGGTGCGATCGTCTCTCTTTCCTTGATGCGTACTCCGGGTACAACCAGATCAAACTGAAGAAGGAGGACCAGGAGCTAACCGCATTCATCACTCCACACGGTGTTTTCTGTTACAACGTCATGACCTTCGGGTTAAAAAAATGCGGGAGCTACCTACCAACGCTGCATGCAAGCCTGCCTCGCGGAGCAGATTGGAAGGAACATCGAAGTCTACATCGACGATATCGTGGTGAAAACAAGGCACGCAGCCACACTCATCGATGACTTGCGGGAGACCTTTGACAATCTGGAAAGATACAAAATTAAGCTAAATCCCAAGAAGTGTTTCTTTGGAGTGCCAAGAGGGCAAGTACTCGGGTACTTCATATCAGCCAGAGGAATCGAGGCTAATCCCTTGAAGATCAAAGCCATTCTCGACATGGAGCCGCCAAAGAATCTGCACCAAGTGCAGCAGTTGGCAGGTCGATTGGCAGCACTTAGCAGGTTTATCGCAAAACTAGGGGAGAAAGCTTTGCCCTTCTACAACCTGATGAAAAAGTCAGAAAAGTTCGAGTGGACAAAGGAGGCACAAGATTCTTTCGACAACTTGAAGAAAATCCTATCGACCTCCCCGGTGCTCGTGACCCCGCGCGAAAAGGAGACACTGCTGATGTACATAGCCGCCACAGCACAAGTCTTCAGCAGCGTTTTGGTTGTCGAGCGAGAAGAAGCAGGGAGAGTTCATGGCGTGCAGAGGCCCGTTTACTACCTCAGTGAGGTACTCACCCCCGCAAGGCAGAGGTATCCTCATCACCAGAAGTTGGCATATGCAGTGTGGAGGTCGGCTCGCAAGCTGAGGCACTACTTCACGGAGCACCCGATTAAAGTTGTGAGCGAAGCACCCCTGAAGAGCATAATGACCAATCCGGAAGCCACGGGTCGAGTGTCTCAATGGGCCATCGAGTTAGCACCACACGACATAACTTACGTCAACCGAACGGCAGTAAAATCCCAAATTCTCCCAGATTTTGTGGCAGATTGGATCCAGTCACAAACACCAGCAACACCCGACATGTCGGGGTCATGGGTGATGTACTTTGATGGGTCAAAACGGAGTACAGGCGCGGGTGCAGGAGTGGTACTGATATCACCACAGGGAGACAAGATGAGGTATATACTACGCATGAATTTCCCCCTGCCGACAAACAACGAAGCAGAATACGAAGCACTGCTACACGGGATGAAAATGGCGAAGGCGTGTGGCGCTACGCGCCTAGAGATCTACGGAGACTCAAACCTGGTGGTCCAACAGTCGATGAACCTGTGCGATGCAGTCAGTGACAACATGGTTGCTTATCGGCAGCTGTATCAGAATATGGAGGCTAAATTCGAAGGATGTGAGCTTAAGCATATCGGTAGAGCTAGTAACGAGGAAGCCGACACTATGGCGAACATCGGGTCCACATGCTCCCCTATTCCAGATGGAGTTTTTTACGAAGTGATCGCTCAGAGATCAATCAAAGAAAAGCCGTCTGCAAAACCATCGGTTGAAGAGTTGGAGAAAAGCTCATTACAAAAACCTTCGACTGAAGAATCTCCAAGCCTCCCTGCCGAACAAGTTCTCCTCCTCGAGCCACTATGGACCAAACCATTCCTAGCCTACCTGTCGAAGCAAGAGCTGCCGGAAGACCCTGTGGAAGCTAAACGAATCGTCAGACGATCAAAGGCTTTTACGGTGATAAATGGCGAGCTTTACAAGCGTAGCATCTCAGGGATCTTCCAAAGGTGCATCGCCATTGACGATGGAAAAGCATTGTTACGCGAGATACATGAAGGAACCTGTGGGCATCATGCAGGAAGCAGAGCCCTTGTGGCGAAAGCCTTTAGGGCAGGATTTTACTGGCCAACGGTAGCATCGGATGCCAGGGATCTAGTCATGAAGTGCGATGCGTGCCAACGTTTCTCGTCGAAACCACACGCTCCAGCAACAGATTTAATTACAATACCTTTGGCATGGCCGTTCGCTCAATGGGGACTCGATCAAGTTGGACCGCTGCCAAGATCGTCACCCGGAGGACACACGTACTTACTGGTTGCAGTCGACAAATTCACTAAGTGGATCGAGGCGGTACCAGTGCGAAACCAAAAAGCTGAAACGGCGGTTCAATTCTTCAAAGGAATAACCTGTCGATTTGGTATGCCCCACAGCATCGTCACAGACAACGGTTCCAATTTTGATTCCGTGGAATTCAGGAAATTTTGTGACGATGGGGGAATCAAATTGAAATTCACATCAGTCTCTCACCCACAGACCAACGGCCAGGTGGAAAGGATCAATGGTTTAATAGGGGATGGTTTAAAGAAACGCCTTAAAGGTGCAGCCGGAGCCTGGGTTGAAGAATTACCATCTGTGCTATGGAGTTTACGTACCACCCCCAACAGGTCGACTCAATACACTCCATTCTTCTTGGTGTACGGAGCCGGCGATTCTACCAGCCGACGTCCGATTTGAAGCGCCTCGAGTAACGGCGTATACAGAGTCCTCCTCCAACATCGCGCTACAAGATGCTGTCGATCTCCTTGACGAAGCACGAGATATCGCCTTGGCAAGAACAACGGTCTACCAACAAGCACTAAGAAATTATCACAGTCGACGGATACGCAGTCGAAATTTCAGTGTTGGAGATATGGTACTTCGATTGAAGCAAAAAAGACCTTTGAAGCTAGAATCTCCATGGGAAGGACCATACATCATCACCGAAGTGATACCAGGAGGAGCTTATCGGCTCAAAAATCCAGCCTCAGGAAAAGATGTCGAGAATCCATGGAACATCGCGCAATTGCGACGGTTTTATACATAGGATACGATTGTTTTCATTTAAACGGCCTATAAGGTTGCCTTACATTATGAATAAAGATCTAATCAGATTTCTGTTACCCTTTTTCTTGCTTCAGGCTTTGGCACCCGAACGTAACGTTCGGAACCTTTTTCCATCGGCTCTAACTCCCATCGGGAGCACTGGCCCACACGATGACATTAATCAAATACTCTCAGCGAGAGCTAAGATTAATGACGCATAAAAACAACCAATCCAAGCCTCGAAAAATACGCGAGTGCTGCAGTCGATGGTCACATTAAGATAAGGCTCAAACCGGTGCACCGTGTGACGAAGTCGAACTTTTGCATAAATTACATATCGACTTCGCAATAACATTGCATAAAATACAACGAAGTCGTCGAGTAAGCAGGTTGAACTGATCACTCAGCCGCACTCGACAACAAAATATCAATCAAAATAACATAAGCGTACAGCGTACGCAGTAAACAATCTTATGCGAATACAAGGTTATTCCATTTATAATCGGGATCCCCGGTCCCAATGGGCCTTCAGTTCCTTTTCGAGGCATGATTCCATCCGAGAAACAATGGTGTGAGCAGGACCTCGGGCAACATCATAATATTGGCCTAAATCCCTTTCAGTGTTTGCCACGGCTCTTAAATCCAAAGATGGATGACATGCCAATATTTAAGCAAAGGCAAGCTCAGCACCAGCTAGAAGCTCTTTCCGCACCAGCAGCCGAATTCTCTCGGGAGACTTGAATCAGGTGAATAAACCAGACAAGGTTTCAGGTGCCTGATCCAGAGGAAACAAGGTGTGCCAAACCATCGTAAGAAGGGCATAGTATTTATCAAAATAGTAATGCGCCTTCATCACCCGGTACTTAAACTTCGCCATGATGACGGCCTTCGGACGATGCAGCCATAAGCCATGTGTTGGGTGCGCAACGTCGGTCATCGCCTCAACCTCTTCATGAATCTTCCTGTCCTCTTCAGCTGCATCCGAAGCTACGACTGGAAAAGGAACAAATGTTAGAACATTCAAGCTATACCCGGAATTAGAAGATAGACTAAACACTCACAGCCTAGTGATACGTCCAAATTGCATCACTATTTTGTATCATAATTTGCTGTTATTCATTGATATATTTCATATTTGGACATAATACTTATGTTATTTCATCTATTTTGCATGTTTCATCATTATTGGAGGATCGAGCACCGGAGCCAGGATTCTGCTGGAAAAAGCACCGTCAGAACGCAATATTTCGGAAGATCAACTGTGGAAGGAAATTATACCAAAAATCCTATTTTTCCAGATGACGAAGGAAGCCAGAAGGGGGAGCCGAGAGGACCCAAGGTGGGCCCAGACCACAGGCCGGCGCGGCCCATGGCCTGGCCGCGCCACCTGGTGGTGAGGGGGCCCCACAACCCCTTTCGCCTCCTTTTCTTCGCGAAATCCTTCGTCCCGAAGACCTAAGCCACAGAGGGTACCTCGCGAAGAGTTACAGCCGCCTCTGCGGGGCGGAGAACACCAGAGAGAAAAGAGCTCTCCGGCGGGCTGAGATCCGCCGGGGAAATTCCCTCCGGGAGGGGGAAATCGACGCCATCGTCACCGTCATCGAGCTGGACATCATCTCCATCACCATCATCATCATCTCCACCATCATCACCGCCGTCTCCACCACTGGACATCGTCACCGCCGTAGCAATTTGGGTTTGATCTTGATTGTTTGATAGGGGAAACTCTCCCGGTATCGATTTCTACTTGTTGTTGATGCCATTGAGTGAAACCGTTGGACCAAGGTTTATGTTCAGATTGTTATTCATCATCATATCACCTCTGATCATGTTCCATATGATGTCTCGTGAGTAGTTCGTTTAGTTCTTGAGGACATGGGTGAAGTCTAAATGTTAGTAGTGAAGTATGGTTGAGTAATATTCAATGTTATGATATTTAAGTTGTGGTGTTATTCTTCTAGTGGTGTCGTGTGAACGTCGACTACACGACACTTCACCTTTATGGGCCTAGGGGAATGCATCTTGTACTCGTTTGCCGATTGCGGGGTTGCCGGAGTGACAGAAACCTAAACCCCCGTTGGTATATCGATGCAGGAGGGATAGCAGGATCTCAGAGTTTAAGGCTGTGATTAGATTTATTCTTAATTACTTTCTTGTAGTTGCGGATGCTTGCAAGGGGTATAATCACAAGTATGTATTAGTCCTAGGAAGGGCGGTACATTAGCATAGGTTCACCCACACAACACTTATCAAAACAATGAAGATTATTTAGCCGTATGTAGCGAAAGCACTAGACTAAAATCCCGTGTGTCCTCGAGAACGTTTGGTCATTATAAGTAAACAAACCGGCTTGTCCTTTGTGCTAAAAAGGATTGGGCCACTCGCTGCAATTGTTACTCTCGCACTTTACTTACTCGTGCTTTATTCACTTGTTATATCAAAACCCCCTGAATCCTTCATCGAAACTGCTTGTCAACACCTTCTGCTCCTCGTTGGGATCGACATTCTTACTTATCGAAGATACTACGATACACCCCCTATACTTGTGGGTCATCAAGACTATTTTCTGGCGCCGTTGCCGGGGAGTGAAGCGCTATTGGTAAGTGGAATTGGTAAGGGAAATATCTACTGTTTGTTCTGATTTTATTTCTGCCTGCTGCCATAATTCATTATGGAGAGATCTCCTCTTGAATGTTTATTTGGGAAATCCGCTACTACTGCAAAGGTAGTGGATGAGGTGCCAGGTAAATAAGAGATACCATACAAAATACCTATGAAAATTATTGAACGCGTAGTGAGTAACCGTTACACAGGGGATGGAACTGTCCACCCTGGAGATCATTTACTGTTTTTACATGAATTATGCGGTTTATTCAAGTGTGCAGGTATTGCTATGGATGAAGTGAGGAAGAAACTATTCTCTATATCGCTGTCTGGTAAAGCGGCGCATTGGTATAAATTACTGGATAATGGGGATTCTCTTGAATGGAATGATATTGTGCCCCGGTTTTATTCTAAGTTCTATCCTCCAAGTGAAATTCACAAGGATCGGAATCGGATATATAATTTTTGGCCTCATGATGGAGAAAGTATTGCCCAAGCTTGGGGGAGATTGAAGTCATTAATGCTCAAATGCCCCATTCATGAGCTTCCTGGTAATGTTATTATTGATAATTTCTATGCAAGACTTTCTTTTGAAGACAAGACCTTGTTGGATACTTCTTGTTCTGGATCATTCACGCGCAATAAGGAAGAGTTTAAAAGGGACCTTCTTAATCGGATCCAGGAAAATACTGAAGGATGGGAAATCGACAAAGATAGAGAATCAGGTATAAATTATGATTATAAATGCATTGAAGCTTTTATGGATACTGATAAATTTCGTAATATGAGTGCTACTTATGGTCTTGATTCTCAAGTTGCTGCAAATCTTTATAAAGCTTTTGCCTCTCATTATGAATTGCCTAAGAAGAATTTTGATAAGTATCATGAACCGTATAAAGATAAAATTGATTCATCTATTAATAAATGCGTTGTAGTTGAAACTGTTGATCATGTTATTCCTGAAGCTTATATTGAAAGAACTCCTTTCCCTGCTAAAATGAAGGAGTACTCTGTTATAAATAGTGCGGTTCATAAAAGTGAAAAGAAACCTATAGAACCTGAAGAACAAATAAAAGTTGAACCTGCTGTTGCAATAGTTAAAGATCTTGTGACTGAAAATTTGGAGGAAGGTCATATTATTTTCTGTGAAGATGCTTCTAATATTGTTTCACATCCTAATAAACCCAAACAAGTTAGTGTTCCTATGCTATCTGTTAGAATTGGTGATCATTGCTATTATGGTTTATGTGATATTGGTGCAAGTATTAGTGCTATTCCTTATGAGCTTTATACGGAGATTATGCACGAAATTGGTTCTTGTGAACTTGAAGATATTGATGTGGTTATTCAGCTGGCTAATAGAGAAACTATTTCTCCAATTGGTATTGTTCGAGATGTGGAAGTTCTATGTGGTAAGATTAAGTATCCTGCTGACTTTTTGGTACTTGGTTCTGCTGCTAGTGATTATTGTCCTATCATTTTTGGTAGACCTTTTCTAAATACTTGTGGAGCTATTATAGATTGCAAGAAAGAGAAAATTTTGACTAAATTTGCTGGTGAATCTTATGAGTTTAACTTCTCTAAATTTACCAAAACTCCTTATAAAACTGATTTGCCTAATGATGACTTTAAAATGGAACAGTGTGCATCTATTGTTCTTGTTCCTAATAATCCTTTGCAGCAACACTTGGAGAATAGCGAGAGTGAAGTTTTTAGGAAAGAAAGAGATGAGCTTGAGGAAATTTTTCTTCGCCAACCTATTCTCAAGCATGATTTACCGGTGGAAGATCTGGGTACAACACCGCCACCGAAGGAAGATCCTGTCTTTGATTTAAAACCTTTGCCTGATAATCTTAAATATGCTCATATTGATGATAAGAAAATATATCCTGTTATTATTAGTTCTAAGCTTACAGAGTTTGAAGAAGAAAGGCTATTGCAAATATTGAAGAAACACCGAGGCGCTAATTGCTACACTCTTGATGACTTGAAGGGGATTTCTCCCTCTATTTGCCAACACGCCATTAATATGGAAGATGATGCGAAGCCTGTTGTTGAACCTCAGCGTCGTCTAATTCCTAAGATGAAGGATGTGGTAAGAAATGAGGTATTACGACTTCTTGAAGCTGGTATTATATATCCTATTGCTGATAGTAGATGGGTTAGTCCTGTGCATTGTGTTCCTAAGAAAGGAGGAATGACTGTTGTGCCTAATGATAATGATGAGCTCATACCTCAAAGAGTAGTTGTAGGGTATAGAATGTGCATTGATTATCGAAAAGTTAATAAGGTTACTAAGAAAGATCATTACCCTTTGCCTTTTATTGATCAAATGTTAGAAAGGTTATCTAAAAATACTCATTTTTGTTTTCTTGATGGTTATTCTGGATTTTCACAAATTGCTGTTAAAACTAAGGATCAAGAGAAAACCACTTTCACTTGTCCCTATGGAACTTATGCTTATAGACGTATGCCTTTTGGTTTATGTAATGCTCCTGCTACTTTTCAAAGATGCATGTCTGCTATTTTTCATGGTTTTTCCGAGAGTATTGTAGAGGTATTCATGGATGATTTTTCTGTCTATGGGAATTCTTTTGAACCTCGATAAAGTTTTGCAGAGATGTGAAGAAACTAACCTTGTTCTTAATTGGGAGAAATGCCACTTTATGGTTAATGAAGGAATTGTATTGGGACATAAAATTTCCGAGAGAGGTATTGAAGTTGATAGAGCTAAAGTTGAAGCAATTGAGAAGATGCCCTATCCTAGGGATGTTAAAGGTATTCATAGTGTTCTTGGTCATGCTGGGTTTTATAGGAGGTTTATTAAAGATTTCTCCAAGATTTCAAAGCCTCTTACAAATCTTCTTCAAAAAGATGTACCTTTTGTTTTTGATGATGATTGTAAGGAAGCTTTTGAAACTCTAAAGAAAGCCTTAACAACTGCTCCTATAGTTGAACCCCCTGATTGGAATTTACCATTTGAAATTATGTGTGATGCTAGTGATTTTGCTGTAGGCGTTGTTCTTGGACAGCGGGTAAATAAAAAATTGAATGTTATTCATTATGCTAGTAAAACTCTTGATGCTGCTCAAAGAAATTATGCTACTACTAAAAAGGAATTGTTAGCTGTAGTCTTTGCTTGTGATAAGTTTAGATCTTATATTGTTGATTCAAAAGTTACTATTCATACTGATCATGCTGCAATCAGATACCTTATGCAAAAGAAAGATGCTAAGCCAAGGCTTATTAGATGGGTACTTCTGTTGCAAGAATTTGATTTACATATTGTAGATAGGAAAGGTGCTGATAATCCTGTTGCTGATAATTTGTCTAGATTGGAAAATATTGCTTATGATCCTGTTCCTGTTAATGATAGTTTTCCAAATGAACAATTGGCTGCAATAAAGGTGAGTTCGCGAGACAGTCCTTGGTATGCTGATTATGCTAACTTTATTGTTTCCAAGTACTTGCCTCCAACCTTTTCAGCTCAGCAAAGGAGGAAATTCTTTTATGACTTGAGGCATTATTTCTGGGATGACCCACACTTATATAAAGAAGGAGTGGATGGTATTCTACGAAGATGTGTTCCCGAATATGAACAACAAGAGATATTGAGTAAATGTCATGGTAGTGCTTATGGAGGACATCACGCCGGAGAAAGAACCGCGCAAAAGGTTCTACAATCAGGTTTTTATTGGCCAACTCTCTTCAAAGATGCGAGGAAGTTTATTTTATCTTGTGATGAATGCCAAAGGGTTGGTAATATCTCCAGACGCAATGAAATGCCTATGAATTATACTCTTGTTATTGAACCGTTCGATTGTTGGGGATTTGACTTCATGGGACCTTTTCCCTCTTCAGAAGGTAACACTCATATACTTGTTGCTGTTGATTATGTTACTAAATGGGTGGAAGCCATACCTACAAAAAGTGCCGATGGTGAGACCTCTTTAAGAATGCTTTTAGATATTATTTTCCCTAGATTTGGAGTTCCTAGATATATTATAACTGATGGAGGTTCTCATTTTATTCATGGTGGTTTTAGAAAAACTCTTGCTAGATATGGTATTAATCATAGAATTGCCTCCGCTTATCATCCTCAAACTAGTGGGCAAGTAGAATTATCAAATAGAGAGATTAAATCTATCTTGCAAAAGACTGTTAATAAAACTAGAAAGAATTGGGCTAGTAAATTGAAGGATGCACTTTGGGCTTACAGAACTGCTTATAAAAATCCCATGGGAATGTCACCTTATAAAATGGTTTATGGAAAAGCTTGTCATTTACCTTTAGAACTAGAGCACAAAGCTTATTGGGCTGTTAGAGAATTAAATAAAGATCCTAAACTTGCCGGTAATAAGAGGTTGTTGCAATTGAGTTCTCTAGATGAATGGAGAAGTGAAGCTTATGAAAATGCTAAACTCTTTAAAGAGAAAGTTAAAAAATGGCATGATAGAAGGATTATCAAAAGAGAATTTAATATTGGGGATAAAGTCCTATTGTATCGGTCTCGTCTCGCATTCTTTGCGGAAATTACTCTCGAAATGGGAAGGACCATATGTTGTTGAGGAGGTGTATCGTTCAGGAGCAATTAAAATTAGCTCTCTCCAAGGCAATGCCACACAAGTGGTGAATGGACAAAGACTCAAGCATTATATCTCAGGTGATTCCTATAATGTTGATGTTGATATTATTCAAGTGGAAACACCGGAGGCTTTCATCAAAGGACAAATTGACAGTCCGCCGGAACTCGACTTTGAATAGGTAACAGTACTGGTAATGAAAAGTTCGCAATTTACTTTCCGAACAATATTTTTGCTGTTTTTGGAAAATATGAAAAATTACGAGATCGAAACGGAGTGGAAAAGACGCACGAGGGCATGCCACCATAGGCCGGCGCGGCCTGGCCTTGGCCCGCGCCTCCCTATGGTCTGGCCGCCTCGTCGCCCCTTTCCGACTCTGGTTCGACCTGGTACTTTCCTTTTGTCGTGAAAATTTTTGCTATATAATCCCCCGGACCCCTGGAGGTCCGTATATCGCTTTCTCGACGTGTTTTGTTTCGAGCTGTTTCTGCCAGGATTTGCTTCGGATCTAGAGCCATC
Source organism: Lolium perenne (assembly GCF_019359855.2). NCBI lineage: Eukaryota > Viridiplantae > Streptophyta > Magnoliopsida > Poales > Poaceae > Lolium > Lolium perenne. The sequence continues at coordinate 93,357,341 of NC_067250.2, read as the reverse complement.
ATGTCTTCGTCGGGAACTCCGAAGGACAGCTCCCGCAAGGATGTTGGCAACTTGTACATGGAGGAGCTGAGGATGCACCCAAAGGAGTTGATGCTCGTCGAGGGAGAACTGCAGATCAAGGATGTTCAGGGTCCTAAAGGAGAAGGAAGCTTGGAAGACAGGATGGAGAAGCTAGAACAGGAGGTCTTCAAATACAAGAAGATGGCTGAGCGTGAGGTGGATATCTTCCACAAGATTGTGTCTGAACTCATTGCTGAACACGAGAAGGAAACCGCAAAGCTATGGGGCGACATCCTCTCACTTCACGACACCACCAACAAACTCCAAGCACAGCTCTATGACGTTCAGAATCAGAACTGTGAGTATGAAAACATGTTTAAATACATACGCCGTGCTGCTAGTTTTAGGATCCCCGAGACCAAGATGTCGTTTCTTGATGGAGAGCCTCTTCCTTGGAAGTTTGATGACGGGAGTTCATCACCACCATCGCCGAAGGAGTAATTCATCATCGGTATTGGCATCCCCTTGGTTTGTTCCAAGCTTGGGGGAGTGCCGCGGTATCATATCATCACTATCTTTTACTTTTTACTGTCAAGTAGTGTCATATCATGAGTAGGGAAGTTATCATATAAGATGGGTTGCAGTTTGGAAGTATCTCTCCTTTAGTTGGTTGTCTATGTATCCCTTGGTGTGAGTTATCGTTATGGAATATCAATGAGAAGTCTTATCATTTACATATTGCACATCTTATTTTAGTTTGCAATCTCTATTATATGATTTACCTTGTTGCTAGTATTGGTATCACTCTGGGAGCATTGAATAAATCTATTTGGTTTTGGAAAACTTAGCATTGGTCAATAGCAACAACACTTTGAGGTTTAAGTAGAAAAGAGAAATACATTTAGTTGTTTCATTGTCTTTCTTTCTTGTTAGCTCATAGCTTGTTATTCTGAAGTTAAAATTATTTGTGCTTACAAGGAAGATGCATGATTGTTTCTATCACATGTATATTTGTTTGTTTCCTTCAACTCTTATGCTTGCTAATTAACCTTGCTAGCCAAAGACCTGTACTGAGAGGGAATACTTCTCGTGCATCCAAACCTTAGCCCAAACCTATGCCATTTGTGTCCACCATATCTACCTACTACATGGTATTTCCTGCCATTCCAAGTAAATATTTCGTGTGCTACCTTTAAACAATTCAAAATTTACTATCTCTTATTTGTGTCAATGTTTTATAGCTCATGAGGAAGTATGTGGTGTTTTATCTTTCAATCTTGTTGGGCAACTTTCACCAATGGACTAGTGGCTTCATCCGCTTATCCAATAATTTTGCAAAAAGAGCTGGCAATGGGATTCCCAGTCCCAAATTAATTAATCTAAATAGACACTCCTCCATGGTATGTGATTGATGGACGGCACCCGAAGGATTCGGTTAGCCATGGCTTGTGTAAGCAAAGGTTGGGGGGAGTGTCATCATAATAAAACTAAGATAAAAAGGCACTCCTTCATGGTATGAGATTGTTGGCAGGCACCCGAGGATTCGGTTAGCCATGGTTTGTGAAAGAAAGGTTGGAAGGAGTGCCATACAAAAGAAAAATAAAATGGGAGCCGCTCTTCGAAGGTTGTCTGGCAAGGGGGTTAGAGTACCCGCTACCAGTCGTTGACAACAACAAACACCTCTCAAATTATTACTTTTATTCTCTTGATATGATTTCAAAACTGAAAAAGCTCTAGCACATGATTTAATCACTGCTTCCCTCTGTGAAGGGCCTGTCTTTTACTTTATGTTGAGTCGGTAAACCTATTTCCCTCCATCTCAAGCAAGCATTTGAGTTATTGTGATCAAACCATTATATTGTGATTGGCTTCATCATGTCTCTTACTTTTCCTTGTTTAGTACAAGTTTTATCTGAATGAATATAGCTTTGCAAGTTATCAATGATCATGAGGAGACTATTATGATTGAGTATGCAAGTTGTGCAATATAAACTTTAACATGAGAGCGCTGCTAAATAGATAAATATAACCTGTTAATTGTTCTCTGACCAAGAACGAAGTTTGCCATCACCAACTATGATTTCTTATGCACCTTTATTTGTGATTACCTTATACTTGTTTCAAGTTGAGTCATATGAGGAAGTTGTTTACTAGAATGTCTTGTGTGAATGAATATGATGCTTCTTGTCCTTATTTTATTTATCGACTCTTCACTCCATAAACATGTGGTCCTGTTTACCGAGTTCAGTTTCGCTTGGGGACAAGCGAAGTCTAAGCTTGGGGGGAGTTGATACGTCCAAATTGCATCACTATTTTGTATCATAATTTGCTGTTATTCATTGATATATTTCATGTTTGGACATAATACTTATGTTATTTCATCTATTTTGCATGTTTCATCATTATTGGAGGATCGAGCACCGGAGCCAGGATTCTGCTGGAAAAAGCACCGTCAGAACGCAATATTTCGGAAGATCAACTGTGGAAGGAAATTATACCAAAAATCCTATTTTTCCAGATGACGAAGGAAGCCAGAAGGGGGAGCCGAGAGGACCCAAGGTGGGCCCAGACCACAGGCCGGCGCGGCCCATGGCTTGGCCGCGCCACCTGGTGGTGAGGGGGCCCCACAACCCCTTTCGCCTCCTTTTCTTCACGAAATCCTTCGTCCCGAAGACCTAAGCCACAGAGGGTACCTCGCGAAGAGTTACAGCCGCCTCTGCGGGGCGGAGAACACCAGAGAGAAAAGAGCTCTCCGGCGGGCTGAGATCCGCCGGGGAAATTCCCTCCGGGAGGGGGAAATCGACGCCATCGTCACCGCCATCGAGCTGGACATCATCTCCATCACCATCATCATCATCTCCACCATCATCACCGCCGTCTCCACCGCTGGACATCGTCACCGCCGTAGCAATTTGGGTTTGATCTTGATTGTTTGATAGGGGAAACTCTCCCGGTATCGATTTCTACTTGTTGTTGATGCTATTGAGTGAAACCGTTGGACCAAGGTTTATGTTCAGATTGTTATTCATCATCATATCACCTCTGATCATGTTCCATATGATGTCTCGTGAGTAGTTCGTTTAGTTCTTGAGGACATGGGTGAAGTCTAAATGTTAGTAGTGAAGTATGGTTGAGTAATATTCAATGTTATGATATTTAAGTTATGGTGTTATTCTTCTAGTGGTGTCGTGTGAACGTCGACTACACGACACTTCACCTTTATGGGCCTAGGGGAATGCATCTTGTACTCGTTTGCCGATTGCGGGGTTGCCGGAGTGTCAGAAACCTAAACCCCCGTTGGTATATCGATGCAGGAGGGATAGCAGGATCTCAGAGTTTAAGGCTGTGGTTAGATTTATTCTTAATTACTTTCTTGTAGTTGCGGATGCTTGCAAGGGGTATAATCACAAGTATGTATTAGTCCTAGGAAGGGCGGTACATTAGCATAGGTTCACCCACACAACACTTATCAAAACAATGAAGATTATTTAGCCGTATGTAGCGAAAGCACTAGACTAAAATCCCGTGTGTCCTCGAGAACGTTTGGTCATTATAAGTAAACAAACCGGCTTGTCCTTTGTGCTAAAAAGGATTGGGCCACTCGCTGCAATTGTTACTCTCGCACTTTACTTACTCGTACTTTATTCACCTGTTATATCAAAACCCCCTGAATACTTGTCTGTGAGCATTTACAGTGAATCCTTCATCGAAACTGCTTGTCAACACCTTCTGCTCCTCATTGGGATCGACATTCTTACTTATCGAAGATACTACGATACACCCCCTATACTTGTGGGTCATCACCTAGGCTTTCGGAAGCAACATGAAGACCATCGAGAGCGTATTGTTCGACGGCAGTCGCTATTTCTCCCTTCTTCTTCACCAAGGCAGCCATTGCACGAAGGGAAGTAATGTCTTTATTCAGACTAGACACCTGGTCACGTAACTGACGAACAAGGCCTGACTCGTCATTTCCCGAAGAATTCGAAAAAAGCTCGGCACGGGAAGAAGATGAAGGAATCTGCAGTACGTCCTCAGTTCAGACCAAGCATTAATATATAAAAAACTCCCATCGGGAGTATTGAGTGCACATCATACAGGCAAAAGGATGTTTGGCAACACAGCCGAGTTTAAAAAGAGTTGCGGTAATCTTATGTACAACAAAGCAAATAATGGTTCAAGGATTCGCCGACGTTGAACCAGGGGCTGACTCAGGGATAGGCTCGGCTTGTGCTTCATCCACCAACTTCAGAAGCCGGTTGGCGCAAGTTATTGCTGATCTCTTGTAAGGCTCAAGGTTGACTAGATGATTTTCATCATCAGTAGGCAGCGCCTTAGAGAACTCTTCCAATTCCGACCCCATCCCGTGGCCCATAAGCAACTGGAAAGTAAGAACTGCACCCATCAAGCGGCTGCGACGTTTCAGTACCTCTACAGGCTTGGAAGGATCAACAAGGAAAGCTTCCGCCATTTCGTCGAGAGTCTTGTCTAGCTTCGCCTTTGGGAAGATCATCGAGTATAACTTCGACAGAGCTCCCTTGGACTTCTGCAGTAACCTGAGAATCTGGACGTTCGACTCAGCAGCAAGTGACAAAGCGTCGGCTGTGGAATCCTCCCGAAGCTGATGGTGTCGGCTGACAGTTAAATTGGCGGCCTCTGGAAAAGAGATGTATCAGTAATCAATGGAGAAAGCATCAAGAAAGGAGCGGAACACCATAACAATTTTTACCCAGTAAATCCTTGATGGATTCGCGGAGGACACCTTGCTTCTCGTCAATTACAGCCGCTGATGCACGCCTGGCATCCTGATCATCCTTCATCTGACGCTTCAGCCTCTTTACCTCCTCCTTCAACAAGGCGTTTTCACTCTTGGCATCGGCAGCGATCCTGTTAGCTTCGACCGCTTGATCAGCCGAAGACTTGACGGCCTTCCGAAGTTGGGCGTTTTCGGCCTCTAGGCGAGTAAATTGTTCAGCAAAATCCGCCACAGCATCGACTGTAGCGTAAATTGGCTGCAGCCAGGAAAAATCAAGAGGAGTCAGGTGATGGAAATTCAGCAAAGCCGGACAGATTAAGTACTTACGTGATCGCGGCCAGCCGGCGGGGTGGGAGCATCAGGAGGAATAACTCTCGATAATGGGACCTTCTCTACACCCGTTCGGGATGGAGGTGTCGACTTGGCAGGAGAAGGGTTCGATTCCTTAGCCAATGCTGCTCTCTCAGAAGCTAGTTTAGCCCTCTTTGCGAGAGGAACATCGTCATCGTCATCGGTAGAGCTATTTAAGTACAGCGTGCAGTTAGCATACAAGGTGACAGGAAATAAAAGTAACAAGAGTATAAATGCTCACAGGTCCAGATCATCTTCGTCCACGAAGAAACTCGTTGAACCCTTCTTAGCAGGAGGAGGCGAAGCAGCTTCGTCGGCATCATTATCTCCTCCTTTAGGACTTGATTCAGCCGAAGTGATAAGATCATCATGTACCTGCTTGCGACGTCTGCTCGTGAGAAAGGCGTCATCTTCAGCAGTTTCCTCCTCTTGGACATCGCTGTCCGCAAGGGCGTGCTGAGCATCCTCGGTTCCCTCAGAATCGTCATCGTCATCCTCTAACACCACTCCGCTCTCGGGTGAGGGAGGATAACATTGGGCGACAGCAGGAACCTGCAGAAGGATGGAAAACGTGTAAGGCACAAACAGAAAGAAGAAGTAATGACAGTAAACGGAGAACGATAAGGTTACCTCGGACGGAGGATGCTTGGAATCATAAGGAGGGCGTGCCGATGTCAAGACAATGGTGTCCTTGGTGCTGAGGCATGTTAGGCGACGGACTTCGTTCTGGAGCTCATCTGCCGATAGGTCGGCAGAGTTGACCCTCGACTTGTCGTTCTTGCCAGTGAAAAGCCACAGCTGGTGATGGCGAGACATCAGCGGCTGTACTCGACGTTGTAGGAACACTGAAACTACTTCAAGTGACAATTTGCTTGAATAGCTCGTCGGCTGTCGCCTTTTCTTCGGGAGAAAGGGCGTTGTTCCAAGACTTCTTCTTGTGAGCCACCAAGACATCATCAAAAAGAGGGAGATTTGAACACCGCCCAGGAACAACAGGGTCCCGAAGATAGAACCACTTGTTGCGCCAGCCCTGGACGGACTCCTTCATCGGATAGTCGAAGTAGTCGACCTCCTTCCTGACAACGAAGCCAAAGCCGCCGATGCTATCGTTATGACGCTTCACATAAAAGATCTTCCTCCAAAGGCCCCAGTGAGGCTCAATGCCGAGGAAGGCTTCGCAGACAGTGATAAAAATGGAAAGGTGGAGGATGGAATTTGGGGTCAGCTGCCAGAGCTGAATCCCATAGAAGAAAAGGAGGGAGCGAAGGAACTCGTGCGCCGGAAGAGAGAGGCCACGAAACAGAAAAGCGACAAACATGACGGTGAAGCCCTTTGGGGGGCTTGGGCGAGAAACCTGACCTGGGAGACAAATGTCATCCTCAGATGCGGAGATGAAACCGAGGGCGCGAAGTTTGTTGATGTCGCGGTTGGTAATGGCAGAGGCGCTCCAGTCGCGGCTAACTTTGGCCGCCTCCGATGTGCTGCCACTCTTCCTTTTGCCCATGGCGAACGAAGCTTCTGATGAAGAGGCAGAGGAACAGGAGGCTTGAAGGAGAAGATGAGCAGTGAATGGGGTAAAAGGTAAAAAAGAAAGGAGGCTCCCTATTTATCCTGAAAGAATTTGAGCACATACGTGGCCATAACTCCACAAAGCATCGTGGGGAGAGGAGCAGATCTGACTGTACACGTGGCGCAAGAAGAAGGAGTGGAACCAGCGGCCCATTATTCCCACGTCACGCGAAAAATGAGGAGACGCCTCGATCGCCGCGCGTGCACTAATCAAGACCTAAAAACTGCCTGCGCAGAACTAGGGTGGGCCCGTCAGGTCAAGTCCTGTCAATTGGCCCACAGCAGTTACACGACAAGTCAAATCCCGTCAATCGGTCCACAACTATGACGTCATAAAAAAAACTAGAGGCACTCGAAGGAAATATAAAAAGTCATCGGATGAAGGACTTGAGTCCACGCACGGATTGCAAGCATCCGAACCTGGACTCGGGGGCTACTCCCATCGGGAGCGCTGACGCGCACTCGATAAAAGAAGATTCGACAGAATAAGCAGTCGAAGGAACAAGGTTTGAGTCTCTATCTAGACTCGACATTTACTCCCATCGGGAGGACGTGGTGCACACCCGTTGAAAGTTTTTTGCACTCCAGGATCATGCCCGGGGACTTGATTCTGTGTAGGGTAACGTTGTTTTGCCATCGGCAGTTAACCAACAAAAGTTGGGCACGTTACTCATTATCCTTTGCGTAAAGAAAATGTATCGGATGACCTATGAAGACTTGCGAAAAACTCGGCAGAGGAAAGTAATCGAGTAGTACAACTTGAGTGTACGCACGGATTGCAAGCATCCGTACCTAGACTCGGGGGCTACTCCCATCGGGAGCGCTGACGCGCACCCGATAAAAAAGAAGATGAAGCATAATCAAGATGAACAAGAACAATGAAGGAGAAGAATGTCAGGAGAAAACATGCATTAGTCTCTACCCGAATTATCTTCGGCTAGACACTCGGGGGCTACTGACGTGGGCATTACCCTTCGGGTAACCAGTATTGCCCTATCCGGTGTTGACAAATTGGAGGCCCATGAAGATACCTGAAGGCGAGATGGGCCACTAAGTCGGCGCACCAGAAGATTCCTTGACGGGCAAGACAAGGAAGCGAACAAACAAGGAAATATTAGATCTAAACTACTGTAAACCTAGTCGTACTCGGTTAGGACCCTTGAGACCTGGCCTCCTATATAAAGGCCAGGAGAGGGGCTGCCGAGGGACACGAACAATCTTAGCAATCTTAGCCTGGAAAAGCTTAGAGCTAGGTAACCCTAGCAATAGCAATCTCGACTAGATCTCAGCCGAAGTATTCGGCACCCCATTGTAATCCATTGTCATCATAATCAAAGAACAGACAGGTAGGACGTAAGGGTTTTACCTCATCGAGGGCCCCGAACCTGGGTAAATCGCTCTCCCCGCTTGTCTGTGAACCGATGTCTCGTGTCAGCCTACAGGATTCCATCAACCCTAAGCCCCTATCGGAGGGCATTGGCGAGGAGTACCCTCGACACTCCCCAAGGGTGGCCGGCCAACCCCCCTCATGGAAGGGGGGAATCCCACCCCAAGTGGGATTCCCACCTTGGGTAGGTTTCCCTACACATGGAAGGTTTTTGGTTCGGGTCTTATTCGAAGACTTGTAGTCCAACACTTGGGGCTTCCACCTATATAATGAGGGGCATAGGAGAGGGGGCTGACCACCACAAGCCCATAGCTTGGCCGCACCCCTAGGTGGCCGGCCACCCCCTCTCCCAAACCCTAGCCGCCCCCTCTCTCCTCCTCTTCTCCCGCACGCTTAGCGAAGCTCCGCCGGAGATCTCCACCGCCACCGCCACCACGCCATCGTGCTGCCGGATTCAAGGAGGAGCTACAACTTCCGCTGCCCGCTGGAACGGGGAGAAGGACGTCGTCTTCATCAACACCGAACGTGTGACCGAGTACGGAGGTGCTGCCCGATTGTGGCACCGTGATCAAGATCTTCTACGCGCTTTTGCAAGCGGCAAGTGATCGTCTACCGCAGCAATAAGAGCCTACTCTTATAGGCTTTGGAAATCTTCAAGGGTTAGTCTTGATCATCCCCTCGTTGCTCCCATCTTCTAGATTGCATCTTGGCTTGGATTGCGTTCTCGCGGTAGGAAATTTTTTGTTTTCTATGCAACGAATCCCTACAGGCCACCCCCTCGACTTCTCTTTCGCACTATAAGAAGCCCCTGACCTGAAAACTGAGGGGGGTTCGACGTTTTTTCAGAAAGAGTTCCACTGCTCCGCTGCCACCAGAAACCCCAATCCGGGGACTAGAAACCCCGTTCTGGCAACCTGCCAGGACGAGGATTTGGAGGGGATCATCGCCATCACCGACGCCTCTCCATCAACCATCCATGATTCCCCCATCCATGTGTGAGTAATTCCCCATTGTAGACTGTAGGGGATGGTAGGGATTGGATGAGATTGATCATGTAATAGCTATAAGATTTTTATGGGCATAGTGCTTAGTATCTGTTGTTAGTATTTTTGACATTGTTGCAACTTGCTATGCGTAATGCCTGTCACTTTGGGCCCGAGTGCCATGATCTCAGATCTGAACATGTTATCGATTCATGATGATAATTATTGTTTTTTATCATATCTGCAAGTTGTATACACATATTATTGTCCGGAACCCGAGGCCCAAAAGTGATAGAAATTTGGGATAACCGGAGTGGATGTCTATGATATGAGGATTACATGTGTTCACAGACTGTTAATGCTTTGCTCCGATACTCTGTTAAAAGGAGTACCTTAATTACCAGTAGTTTCCCTAGAGGCCCCGCTGCAACGGGTTGGTAGGACAAAAGATGTCGTGCAAGTTTCTTATTGCGAGCATGCACGACTAAATAGGAACACACCCCTATGGTTATATTATACTAGGATGCTTATATCATTATTACTTGCAATGCCTTGGTTTTGCTATTATATGGACTCTCTCATTCATGCAGCGCCAGCGCCCGTTCATCCATCCATGTGCCTACAGTATTTTGATCTTGTTGTCTACTACAATCATCGCTACTGCTGTTTTTATTACATTAGTGCTCCTACTTCACTACTACCACTGCTATAAAATTGTTACTACTGATAAACTGTTGCGAGCAAGTCTATTTCCAGGTGCAGGTGAATTGACAACTCATCTTTCAAAGCTTATAAATATTATTTGGCCCCCCTTGTGTCGAATCAATAAATTTGGGTTTTACTTCTCTTGAAGACTATTGCGATCCCCTATACTTGTGGGCCATCAAGACTATTTTCTAGCGCCATTGCCGGGAGCATAGCTTTATTTACAAGCCCACTTGAAGGTGATATTGTTCACTGCAATTTATTCATTATGGGGAAAGCTCCTGAATCGAAGTTCCCTATATTGCCATCCACTAGAAGAAGAGGCCCAACTCTGAACACCTCTGTTGCTCTTGATTCGCCATCTGTAATGAGTAAGCTTCTTACTCCGCCATATGCTACTGCTACTTCTGCTGAATCTGATAATGCTCTTGATGATTTTGATGATGCTTCGACTGTGCTTTATAAGAGTGGTTCGTTAGGTCCTTTCATAGATACTACAATTGCTAGAGCTAAACAAACTGAAAATGCTGAAAATATTATTACACATGTTAGTTTACCTCAAGGTAGGGGGAATCCTAGTGATGGTCTTGATGAAACTTATATTGAACTTGATGATGACTTCATTGAAGAATGTCATGCTACTAGAGATGCAAGTGCTATTAAAAGTCTTCTTGCAAGACGAGTTGTTAGATATAATTTATCTCCCGATGCTAAGTTTGCCACATCTCCCATAAACATTAGAGATAAGGATTATGATTTCTCTCTGGATTTATCTTACATATCTATTGTTGAGAAAGAACCTTTCTATGGTACTGAAAATGAAAGTGCTATGAAATATATGAATGAACTCTCTACTTTGAACAATTTATTCTCTGATGATATTAAAATACGCACTTACTACTTGATCAAAAAAAAGGTCGCACTTACTTGGTCACTAAAATTTTCCTTTTCTCTCTGAAAGGAGCAGCTAAAATTTTGTATGATAATTTATCCCCTAGATCTATTGATAGTACTATTGGGTTGGTTAATTATTTCTTCTAAAAATATTTCCCTGCTAGTGCCCAACATGCTGCTTTGCAGAAAATCTTTGACTTTGTGCAGGTAGAAGGAGAGAAATTGTCTGAATCTTGGGCAAGATTTTATTTTTTAATTAGAGAACTACCTAAACATCCATTAGCTAAAAATGAACTCCTTGATATATTTTATAATGGACTAACTGTTGAATATATGACATACCTGGATAGTTGTGATGGTTGTGTTTTCAGGAAAAGAACTCCTGCTGAAACTGAGGAATTTCTTATGTCACAGTCACCTAAAAAAGTGGAACCAAAATAAGTGCTACTTGTTTCCATTGAAGTTTTCCGTTGAGTGCAACTACAACTAGTGTACTTTATGTTTATGGTAACCCGCTAAATTAGAATATAAAATATTGTTGTATTATAGATGTCAAAGCAGTTGGAGATAGCCACCACTAAGTCACATAGCCCGTTATTTGAACTTTGATGTTGGCATAGGGAGGGTGTCAGATGATACATGTAAAATGTATCCATGAAATTTGTGATTTTATATATGATGTTTGCATGATATGTGAGGTTCCTATATGTTTTACATTGATTTTTTGGGATTTGCAACAAAATGTCGTTTTGTTCGTTTTAATGTCGCAGAATAGACAACATGTGTTTTCATGTATTTTTGAGTTTCATGAACTTACGGATATCAAATGGAACCTAGCTTTTGCACGTCATTTTTTCAGGAATTATAAGGAGATGAAGTTTGAGCTTCCATGTAGTGGAAGGCACAATATTGTTCTTAGCGGGTTCCTTATTATTTCCCATAATGAGAAATAAATAAGTACATAAAGTAAATGATAACAAGTGGTCTTACCAATAAAGTTAGGTTCCCCGGCAATGGCACCAGAAAATGTCTTGATGCCCATAAGTATAGGGGATCGCTGAAATCTTCGATGCAAGTATTACTCAAATTTATAGTTCGACTCAAGGGGAACACAAGAATATAAATAAGACTCTAGCAATTGACACGTCACTCTCACCCACACTTGTATATCAATAAGCTCACAAAGTAAGTGGTGATTTTATAGGAGCTGATTCCAAGCAATAGAACAAACAGTAAATAATAGCAGCATATATATTTCCTGTTTTCACCATAAGTAGTGATGTGTAAGTTTCAGTAACTAAAAGCATAGGCATGAGGTGATAGTGGGGTGTTGCATGAATGATATTGATCATATAATGTAATCCTAATAGTATAGCATTCATCTCTAATTCAGTTGTGTGTAGGTGTGTAATCCAAATATAGCTATGCATGCTAACAAAGAGGATTTGCATAACATTTTTTGTCCTGCCTACCCATTTTACCGGGGCCAACTTGGAAGTACATGAAATTAAGGTCTATCCTTTTGAATAGCTCGGAACAAAGCAGTATACTTCATGAACACACAATACCCTCGAACTATCACATATTCCCCTTGTTTTCCCTAATTGCCACTTTAGGGATTCGCAGGTTCAACATAATAATAAGCAATACACCTTGCAGATAAATACCAATCTCATATATATGATAGAGCAATATAGGTTTAGTATTGAAATCATGTCACCCATGCCCTAGTAACAAGCATTAAACATATCAAAGGTGTACCAACACTCATGCATGAATATCCTTAAGACAAACACCTCAAATCTCGATACATATGGATGATTACATGAGCAATCTCATCCAAACCCCATCCACCTCTTATGCATATAGAGAACTACTCACTCATGATAATGGATAGGGTGAGAACATGGTTGTTGATGATGACGTTGGTAGCGGTGATGGTGAAGAAGCCCTCGAAATCCCCCTCTCCGAGGTGGAGAGCAGGATCAATCTGACCCCAAAACAAAGATTGTGGATATGTCCGTCCTCCTAGCAGGGTAGGTTTTTAGGGCATATAAGGCGTCCCACGAAGGGGCAGGCGGGACAATGATCGAGGGTCAAACGGGCCCTAGTGGCGCGCCCTATGTTGGTGGGCGCGCCACTAGGCCTAGTTTCGGCCTCATGGCTCCCTCACATGATTCCAAGATTCAGGTCCCTTCTTTTGGTGAAAAACTTCAGTGGTATTTCCCCCTTGATTTTATTTCGTGCGAAAATAGACAGAAAGAAGTCTTTTGCTAAAAATAACGTCAGATTCAAAAAAATTATCCAAGTATGGTGAGATTTCGGAGAAAATTCTTGAGCAAGTGTTTGGAAAAGTAGATACATTTAAGATGTATCACTTACGCAGTTGCTTTCCGCCATATGATGAATGATACCTACATATAAGAGGCAAATTATCTCTTTTCTTACCACTTCTTTCCTTTGTGGTTTAAGTCTTCTTTGAAAGTATGCAACCAGTTGAGGGCCTTCTTCCACAAATATTCGATGGGTGACCATCAAGGAACTAATCCCCTTCAAGTCATCCATAGAATACCCAAAAGCTTTACGGTGCATGTTTAGTATAATCATCAAGTTTTATTCTTCCTTTTCTGTAAGATCAACACTTACAATAACATGGTATTTGTTAGTATCATCTAAAAACATGTCCTTTAATTTTTTAGGAAGAAGTTTGAGTTCAGGGGGTGGTAGTTCCTCATCTCTCTTTCTTTCTAGAACTTCATAAACTTCATTCATCAAAGATTGTAGGAGAGGAGTCAACATACTAATCAATCTCCATCTTACCAATGTCTTCGGGTTCGGGGATATTATTAATTTCAGCCAAGCTTCTCTCTAGATCATCATCAGGTATTTCATAAAATAGAGTGGCAAGACTAGTGATAGTGTTTCATTCTTCTTCTTCAAACTCTTCATAAGTGGGATTGCATTGAAATTTTGAGAAATGTAATTGGATTTCATCTTCCCCAAAGTTGAGAGAAAATGTCTCCTTCTTACAATCAATACTTGCCACTGCGGTATTCAAGAAAGTTCCTCCAAAAATAATCAGGCAATACGAGTTAGTGGGCATATCAACTACTACAAAGTCAATGCGATATGTATATGGACCAACGCAAATTGAAAATCTTTAATAACTCCCATCAAGACTCTAAGTGTTTTATCAACAAACATAATTGTCACGTCGGTATTTAGGAATTCAGTTGATTCTAGTTCATCTTGGATGTCTAGATAAAATCGTGCAGGAGGCATCGATTGTTCCTATTCTAACAATCGGTTGCGTATCCTTTAACTCTGAGGTGCGGGAGGAACTCACCGTCGTGCCTCCTGTCGAGGGTACTCCTCGCCAATGCCCTCCGATAGGGGCTTAGGGTTGATGGAATCCTGCAAGCTGACACGAGACATCGGTTCACAGACAAGCGGGGAGAGCGATTTACCCAGGTTCGGGGCCCTCGATGAGGTAAAACCCTTACGCCCTGCCTGTCTGTTCTTGATTATGATGATAATGGGTTACAATGGGGTGCCGAATAGTTCGGCTGAGATCTCGTCGAGATGGCTATTGCTAAGGTGACCTAGCTCTAAGCTTTTGCTGGCTAAGATTGCTAAGATTGATCGTGTCCCTCGGCAGCCCCTCTCCTGGCCTTTATATAGGAGGCCAGGTCTCAAGAGGCTTAACCGAATACGACTAGGTTTACAGTAGTTATAGATCCGATCTTTCCTTGTTCGGCTGCTTCCTTGTCTTGCCCGTCAAGGAACCTTCTGGTGCACCGTCCTAGCGGCCCATCTCGCCTTCAGGTGTTTTCATGGGCCTCCAATTAGTCAATACAGGATAGGGCAATGTCGGTTACCCGAAGGGTAGTGCCCACGTCAGTAGCCCCCGAGTGTCTAGCCGAAGATAGTTCGGGTAGAGACTAAATCATGTCTTCTCCTGATGTTCTTTTCCTTCATTGCCCTTGTTCATCTTGAATCTGCTCCGTCTTCATTTTATCGGGTGCGCGTCAGCGCTCCCGATGGGAGTAGCCCCCGACTCTAGGTATGGATGCTTGCAATCCGTGCGTAGACTCAAGTTGTACCACTCGAATATTCTCCTCTGCCGATGTTTCCCGCTGGTCTTCATAGGTCATCCGATATATTTTCTTTATGCAAGGGATAATGAGTAACGTGCCCAACTTTTGTTGGTTAACTGTCGATGGCAAAACAACGTTATCGGGTGCGCGTCGCGCGCTCCCGATGGGAGTATCCCTCAAGTCTGGGTGCGAGTGCTTGTAACCGAGTGCATACTCGAGCTATTCAAACAATATTTCTTCAATCCCCTTTTTCCTTCGACTGCTCAATCTGTCGAGTCTTCATTTTATCGGGTGCGCGTCAGCGCTCCCGATGGGAGTAGCCCCCGAGTCTAGGTACGGATGCCTGCAGCCGGGCATAGACTCAAGTCCTTCATCCGATAACTTTTCATTTTTCCTTCGAATGCCTCAAGGTGTTTTTTTATATGACGTCACTGTTGTCGTGTAACTGCTGTGGGCTGGTTGACAGGACTTGACCTGACGGGCCCACCCTAGCTCTGCGCGGGCAGTTTTTTGACCAATGCACGCGCGGCGATCAAGGCGTCTCCTCGATTTTCGCACAACGTGGGAATAATGGGCCGCTGGTTCTACTCCTTCTTCAAGCGTCACGTGCTTACATAGCTCTTAACTTCTTCTCAAAATCTCCAAAGGGCGAAAAATCCCTAACCTCCTCCACGTTTTCCGTAGCATCTCCTCATTCTTCTCCTTCATCCTTCCTTTGCCGTTGCTACGCCGCCACCGCCTCTTTTCCAATCTTCATCAGATCTCACAATGGTGAAGAAGAAGAATCCTGCCGCCGCCGCCAGTTCCACCAGCGGAGGCACCGCCGTCAAGTCCTCCTCTTCTCTTCCGAAGGGGAGCGCTCCGAGCGTTCCTCCCCCAGCTTCGGCGCCGCCAGCACCGTCGAGTTCAAAGGTCAAGCCCGGAGATTGGGTGGCATCAACCGTCACCAAGCGTGACGAGAAGAGATCCCGAAGCCTGGGATTGATATCTTCCGATGAGGGAAACGTGATTCTTCCAGGTGTGATTTCTCGGCCTGATCCCCCTGCTGGCTTTACCGTGATGTTCTTATCTTTCCTGTACCGAGGCCTTTTGCTTCCTACTCATGGATTCCTCCTCCACCTCTTGCGGACGTACGAAATTCAACTATGGAAACTTACCCCCAACTCAATCCTCCACGTTGCTGTGTTCATCACCCTTTGCGAGGCGTTTCTGGGTATCGAACCTCATTTCGGGCTGTGGAAAAAGATCTTCTATGTGAAGAGATACAGCAGCAGTAATGGATACTTTGTCACCGGAGGAGTGGGGTTTGTAGCTCGTTCGGAGGTCAATTACTTCAATTTCCCAATGAGAGAGTCCGTGCAAGGGTGGAGGCTGAAATGGTTTTACATCAAAGACTCCCTGTCACCCGAATCTTAGCTTCCTTGCTTTGCCGATGTCTCCGAAGCCAAGCCCAAGGATTCCTGGAAGAATATCCTCTCACCCGATGAAAGAGTAGCAGCCGAAGAACTATTTACCAAATTCCTTCGAATCAAAGAGGCCGACGGCCAAACTATGATCGGCACAGAGGTGGCAGCGGTATTCTTGAAACGTCGAGTGCAACCAATCATGGCCAGAGTTCACCCGATGTGGTTGTACTCATGTCCAAAGGACGAGACCAGGATTAACGCTGCTGATCTGTCGGAAAAGGAGTTGCTTGACGAAGTCCGTCGTCTTACTTCCTTTAGCCAGGAAGATTCGATTCCGTTGGTTCCTTCTTAGGCTCCCCTTGACGTTGACCATCCACCATCAAAGGTATTTTTCTTTCTTCACGTCCTCATTATGCTGCTTCTACTTGGCTGACATGGTTTCCATTGTTCTTACTTGTTATTTTCTTTGACAGATCCCCATAGTTTCTGGAAATATGCATGATTCGCCGGATGATACTTCTGAGGGGAGAGGATCCTCTGTCCTCGTAGATTTTCACACTGCCGAACACACTGGCCCAGAGGACGAATATAATGGTCCGATAGATTTTGAAGTTGCCCACACCGACCTTCCTTCCTCAGCCGATGATGCTGGCGACTGATGGCGTGTAACTCACACGTTCGTTGGGAACCCCAAGAGGAAGGTATGATGCGCACAGCAGCAAGTTTTCCCTCAGAAAGAAACCAAGGTTTATCGAACCAGGAGGAGCCAAGAAGCACGTTGAAGGTTGATGGCGGCGGGATGTAGTGCGGCGCAACACCAGAGATTCCGGCGCCAACGTGGAACCTGCACAACACAACCAAAGTACTTTGCCCCAACGAAACAGTGAGGTTGTCAATCTCACCAGCTTGCTGTAACAAAGGATTAACCGTATTGTGTGGAAGATGATTGTTTGCGAAAACAAGAGAACAAGTATTGCAGTAGATTGTATTTCAGTATAGAGAATTGGACCGGGGTCCACAGTTCACTAGAGGTGTCTCTCCCATAAGATAAACAGCATGTTGGGTGAACAAATTACAGTTGGGCAATTGACAAATAAAGAGGGCATGACCATGCACATACATATTATGATGAGTATAGTGAGATTTAATTGGGCATTACGACAAAGTACATAGACCGCCATCCAACTGCATCTATGCCTAAAAAGTCCACCTTCAGGTTATCATCCGAACCCCCTCCAGTATTAAGTTGCAAAGCAACAGACAATTGCATTAAGTATGGTGCGTAATGTAATCAACAACTACATCCTTAGACATAGCATCAATGTTTTATCCCTAGTGGCAACAGCACAACACAACCTTAGAACTTTCTCGTCACATCGTCCTGTGTGTCAATGCAGGCATGAACCCACTATCGAGCATAAATACTCCCTCTTGGAGTTACAAGCATCTACTTGGCCAGAGCATCTACTAGTAACGGAGAGCATGCAAGATCATAAACAACACATAGACATAACTTTGATAATCAACATAACAAGTATTCTCTATTCATCGGATCCCAACAAACGCAACATATAGAATTACAGATAGATGATCTTGATCATGTTAGGCAGCTCACAAGATCCGACAATGAAGCACAATGGGGAGAAGACAACCATCTAGCTACTGCTATGGACCCATAGTCCAGGGGTAGACTACTCACACATCACTCCGGAGGCGACCATGGCGGCGTAGAGTCCTCCGGGAGATGATTCCCCTCTCCGGCAGGGTGCCGGAGGCGATCTCCGGATCCCCGAGATGGGATCGGCGGCGGCGGCGTCTCTGGAAGGTTTTCCGTATCGTGGCTCTCGGTACTGGGGGTTTCGCAACGGAGGCTTTAAGTAGGCGGAAGGGCAGGTCAGGAGGCGGCACGAGGGCCCCACACCACAGGGCCGCGCGGCCAAGGGGGGGCCACGCCGCCCTAGGGTGTGGCCCCCTCGTGGCCCCACTTCGTCTCCTCTTCGGACTTCTGGAAGCTTCGTGGCAAAATAGGCCCCTGGGCGTTGATTTCGTCCAATTCCGAGAATATTTCGTTACTAGGATTTCTGAAACCAAAAACAGCAGAAAATAGCAACTAGCACTTCGGCATCTTGTTAATAGGTTAGTTCCAGAAAATGCACGAATATGACATAAAGTGTGCATAAAACATGTAGATAACATCAATAATGTGGCATGGAACATAAGAAATTATCGATACGTCGGAGACGTATCAGCATCCCCAAGCTTAGTTCCGCTCGTCCCGAGCAGGTAAAACGATAACATAGATAATTTCTGGAGTGACATGCCATCATAACCTTGATCATACTATTTGTAAAGCATATGTAGTGAATGCAGCGATCAAAACAATGTATATGACATGAGTAAACAAGTGAATCATATAGCAAAGACTTTTCATGAATAGCACTTCAAGACAAGCATCAATAAGTCTTGCATAAGAGTTAACTCATAAAGCAATAATTCATAGTAAAAGCATTGAAGCAACACAAAGGAAGATTAAGTTTCAGCGGTTGCTTTCAACTTATAACATGTATATCTCATGGATATTGTCAACATAGAGTAATATAATAAGTGCAATAAGCAAATATGTAGGAATCAATGCACAGTTCACACAAGTGTTTGCTTCTTGAGGTGGAGAGAAATAGGTGAACTGACTCAACATTGAAAGTAAAAGAATGGTCCTCCATAGAGGAAAAGCATCGATTGCTATATTTGTGCTAGAGCTTTGATTTTGAAAACATGAAACAATTTTGTCAACGGTAGTAATAAAGCATATGTATCATGTAAATTATATCTTACAAGTTGCAAGCCTCATGCATAGTATACTAATAGTGCCCGCACCTTGTCCTAATTAGCTTGGACTACCGGATCATCGCAATGCACATGTTTTAACCAAGTGTCACAAAGGGGTACCTCTATGCCGCCTGTACAAAGGTCTAAGGAGAAAGCTCGCATTGGATTTCTTGCTATTGATTATTCTCAACTTAGACATCCATACCGGGACAACATAGACAACAGATAATGGACTCCTCTTTTATGCATAAGCATGTAACAACAATTAATAATTTTCTCATATGAGATTGAGGATATATGTCCAAAACTGAAACTTCCACCATGGATCATGGCTTTAGTTAGCGGCCCAATGTTCTTCTCTAACAATATGCATGCTTAACCATAAGGTGGTAGATCGCTCTTACTTCAGACAAGACGAACATGCATAGCAACTCACATGAAATTCAACAAAGTGTAGTTGATGGCGTCCCCAGTGAACATGGTTATCGCACAACAAGCAACTTAATAAGAGATAAAGTGCATAAGTACATATTCAATACCACAATAGTTTTTAAGCTATTTGTCCCATGAGCTATATATTGTAAAGGTGAATGATGTAATTTTAAAGGTAGCACTCAAGCAATTTACTTTGGAATGGCGGGAAATACCATGTAGTAGGTAGGTATGGTGGACACAAATGGCATAGTGGTTGGCTCAAGTATTTTGGATGCATCAGAAGTATTCCCTCTCGATACAAGGTTTAGGCTAGCAAGGCTATTTGAAACAAACACAAGGATGAACCGGTGCAGCAAAACTCACATAAAAGACATATTGAAAACATTATAAGACTCTACACCGTCTTCCTTGTTGTTCAAACTCAATACTAGATATTATCTAGACCTTAGAGAAACCAAATATGCAAACCAAATTTTAGCATGCTCTATGTATTTCTTCATTAATTGGTGCAAAGCATATGATGCAAGAGCTTAAACATGAGCACAACAATTGCCAAGTATCACATTACCCAAGACATTTATAGCAATTACTACATGTATCATTTTCCAATTCCAACCATATAACAATTTAACGAAGAAGAAACTTCGCCATGAATACTATGAGTAGAAACTAAGGACATACTTGTCCATATGCTACAGCGGAGCGTGTCTCTCTCCCATAAAGTGAATGCTAGGATCCATTTTATTCAAACAAAACAAAAAACAAAAACAGACCGACGCTCCAAGCAAAGCACATAAGATGTGATGGAATAAAAATATAGTTTCAGGGGAGGAACCTGATAATATTGTCGATGAAGAAGGGGATGCCTTGGGCATCCCCAAGCTTAGACGCTTGAGTCTTCTTGATATATGCAGGGGTGAACCACCGGGGCATCCCCAAGCTTAGAGCTTTCACTCTCCTTGATCATGTTGCATCATACTCCTCTCTTGATCCTTGAAAACTTCCTCCACACCAAACTTAGAACAACTCATTAGAGGGTTAGCGACAATAAAAATTAACATATTCAGAGGTGACACAATCATTCTT
Source organism: Lolium perenne (assembly GCF_019359855.2). Classification (NCBI taxonomy): domain Eukaryota; kingdom Viridiplantae; phylum Streptophyta; class Magnoliopsida; order Poales; family Poaceae; genus Lolium; species Lolium perenne. The sequence continues at coordinate 93,336,846 of NC_067250.2, read as the reverse complement.
AACACTTCTGGACATTGCATAAAGCTACTGGACATTAATGGATCAAAGAAATTCATCCAACATAGCAAAAGAGGCAATGCGAAATAAAAGGCAGAATCTGTCAAAAACAGAACAGTTCGTATTGACGAATTTTATAGAGGCACCAGACTTGCTCAAATGAAAATGCTCAAATTGAATGAAAGTTGCGTACATATCTGAGGATCATGCACGTAAATTGGCTTAATTTTCTGAGCTACCTACAGGGAGGTAGACGCAGATTCGTGACAGCAAAGAAATCTGGAACTGCGCAGTAATCCAAATCTAGTACTTACTTTACTATCAAAGACTTTACTTGGCACAACAAAACACAGAACTAAGATAAGGAGAGTTTGCTACAGTAGTAAACAACTTCCAAGACACAAAATAAAAACAAAGTGCTGTAGGTAAAAACATGGGTTGTCTCCCATAAGCGCTTTTCTTTAACGCCTTTCAGCTAGGCGCAGAAAGTGTGTATCAAGTATTATCGAGAGATGGTGTGTCAACCTTACCTTGGGCTTTACCCTTACCTTTCTTATTGTTTTTCTTTCCCTTTGATTTAGGAAATATATGATTTCCTCCCGGTGTAGAGGTGAATTCCAGGGTGCCTTCTCCCACATCAATGACTGCTCCCAATAATTTTAGCAGGGATCTTCCGAGTGTGATTTTTCCTGTCCCTACGCATTCAATAACAAGATAATCAATGGATATTGTTCTTCCAAGAATGGTTGTATGCACACCTGCAGCTATTCCCTTAGGAATTATAACAGAGTTATTAATGAGAGTTATTTCTTCTCCTCCTTCATCGATTCCCCAAAGTTTCAAAGATTTATAAATGCTCTCAGGCATAAGGCCAAAATTCAGACAAAATATCACAGTTGGCACGAAGAGTTCGATCACCGATAACAATTTTAACAGTAGGATCCCATAATGAAAGTTTAGAGTTCACTAAAACTTGTTCAAGACGATTACGAACATGGCAATAGTTATCATCCAAGCGAGATGTACTTATCTCGAGATTGTTTAATCTACTATAAATGCTAGTGAGGGCTGAATCAAAGTTATTAGCTGAATCATGTGATGCAACCAACTTCTTTCTGGCATTAAAAGCTTGATCCCCATTGCAATGAAGGAAATCTCCTCCCACTAAAGTATCCAAAGCATATCTATAGCGAACCATAAGACCAAAATAAAAATTACTAAGGAGCAAACTTAGAGTCATTTGAGGTTCAGTTTTACGATAAGAAGTAAAAATTCTAGACCAAGCATCCTTAAAACTCTCCTCATCCCCTTGTTTAAAAGTAAAGACTAATTCTTCAGGCGAAGAAGTAACAGGTTCAGAGCTAGACATGGTAACAAAAGTAGCTAATTTTTTTGTGTTTTTTAATGTAGAGTGCAAGACAGTAAATAAAGCAAACTAGATAAAGTAAATGCAAGTAACTAATTTTTTTGTGTTTTTGATATAGCAAACAAGATAGCAAATAAAGTAAAACTAGCAACTAATTTTTTTGTATTTTGATTTAGTGCAGCAAACAAAGTAGTAAATAAAACTAAGCAAGACAAAAACAAAGTAAAGAGATTGAGAAGTGGAGACTCCCCTTGCAGCGTGTCTTGATCTCCCCGGCAACGGCGCCAGAAAAAGAGCTTGATGGCGTGTAACTCACTCGTTCGTTGGGAACCCCAAGAGGAAGGTATGATGCACACAGCAGCAAGTTTTCCCTCAGAAAGAAACCAAGGTTTATCGAACCAGGAGGAGCCAAGAAGCACGTTGAAGGTTGATGGCGGCGGGATGTAGTGCGGCGCAACACCAGAGATTCCGGCGCCAACGTGGAACCTGCACAACACAACCAAAGTACTTTGCCCCAACGAAACAGTGAGGTTGTCAATCTCACCGGCTTGCTGTAACAAAGGATTAACCGTATTGTGTGGAAGATGATTGTTTGCAGAAAACAGTAGAACAAGTATTGCAGTAGATTGTATTTCAGTATAGAGAATTGGACCGGGGTCCACAGTTCACTAGAGGTGTCTCTCCCATAAGATAAACAGCATGTTGGGTGAACAAATTACAGTTGGGCAATTGACAAATAAAGAGGGCATGACCATGCACATACATATTATGATGAGTATAGTGAGATTTAATTGGGCATTACGACAAAGTACATAGACCGCCGTCCAACTGCATCTATGCCTAAAAAGTCCACCTTCAGGTTATCATCCGAACCCCCTCCAGTATTAAGTTGCAAAGCAACAGACAATTGCATTAAGTATGGTGCGTAATGTAATCAACAACTACATCCTTAGACATAGCATCAATGTTTTATCCCTAGTGGCAACAGCACAACACAACCTTAGAACTTTCTCATCATGTCCCCTGTGTCAATGCGAGGCATGAACCCACTATCGAGCATAAATACTCCCTCTTGGAGTTACAAGCATCTACTTGGCCAGAGCATCTACTAGTAACGGAGAGCATGCAAGATCATAAACAACACATAGACATAACTTTGATAATCAACATAACAAGTATTCTCTATTCATTGGATCCCAACAAACGCAACATATAGAATTACAGATAGATGATCTTGATCATGTTAGGCAGCTCACAAGATCCGACAATGAAGCACAATGGGGAGAAGACAACCATCTAGCTACTGCTATGGACCCATAGTCCAGGGGTAGACTACTCACACATCACTCCGGAGGCGACCATGGCGGCGTAGAGTCCTCCGGGAGATGATTCCCCTCTCCGGCAGGGTGCCGGAGGCGATCTCCTGGATCCCCCGAGATGGGATCGGCGGCGGCGGCGTCTCTGGAAGGTTTTCCGTATCGTGGCTCTCGGTACTGGGGGTTTCGCAACGGAGGCTTTAAGTAGGCGGAAGGGCAGGTCAGGAGGCGGCACGAGGGCCCCACACCACAGGGCCGCGCGACCAAGGGGGGGGGGCCGCGCCGCCCTAGGGTGTGGCCCCCTCGTGGCCCCACTTTGTCTCCTCTTCGGACTTCTGGAAGCTTCGTGGCAAAATAGGCCCCTGGGCGTTGATTTCGTCCAATTCCGAGAATATTTCATTACTAGGATTTCTGAAACCAAAAACAGCAGAAAAACAAGAATCGGCACTTCGGCATCTTGTTAATAGGTTAGTTCCAGAAAATGCACGAATATGACATAAAGTGTGCATAAAACATGTAGATAACATCAATAATGTGGCATGGAACATAAGAAATTATCGATACGTCGGAGACGTATCAGCGACGCAGGTGGATCAGTGCATAATGACAACGGTGATTGTGATACCTTTGTTGATGCAGCTGGGGAGGAGGCCAGGGCTTCACCTGCGAAGAGATCAACCGGCGGCTTTGCCGATGAAGATGATCTCTTCGACATATAAGCAGTTTGTTTTCTGAAGTTACATTTGCCCTTTTATTTTTCATACTCCTTTTGTAACCATTGTCACGCACTCATCTTTGCAGCGACGAAGGCTTTATAGAGCCTCCAACTAAGAAAGCCAAATCTGACGCTGCCCCGCCGATCGTAGTAGCTTCAGAAGCTTCGGCTCCTAAGGCAGCCCCTACGGCTCAAGCATCGACAGCTTCTTCTCTTTCCAAGGGGAAAGATATTTCTCCAACTGCTGCCGCCGCGACTCCTTCTTCTGTAAGTCTTTTTCTAATTGTGATGCAAATCTCTTGGAGCGTGCTTTGCTTAACAATTTCTGATAAAACACCCTTCTTTCTTAAGGACCTGCGAGGCGTTATTTCCTCTTTGGAGGCCTTCGCCTCCCAATTCACTTCTCTAGAAGCTGACAAGGCTCGGCTACAAAAGAAATTCAAATCTTTCTCCTCGAAATTGGATGGCGCAGTCAAGATAGCTGCTGAGGCTCGCCAAGAGGTTGACTCTCTGAAGGAGGAACTGGGCAGGTTGAAAGAGAAGCTGAAGGAGGAAGAAGCATCCAGGCTGGTGGCTGAAGCTCGTGCAGCCGAAAAGGATGAAGTCCTTCGTCAGTCTTCTTTGGCCTTACTTGGTATTTTTTATACACCTCTGTCGATTGATGCACTTATGGATTCGATCCTTTTGCCAATGTATTATTTTTTTCTTTCTTTCCCCTGCAGAGGCGTCGAACATCCCTGCTGATGCCCTGGACAGAGTTCCAAACAATTCTCCGGCAAACGCTATGTCGATGATTCTTGCCTCTCACCAGCTTACGCGGGAGCTTCTTGTAAAAGGGAAGGGTGCCCTGGCGCGGATGCACTCGATGATTTTTCCCAAGATCAAGCAGGACAAGACCCTGGGCAGCTGATCGATACCTTCGCGGTTGACACCAAGGAGGTTATCGAGGTATTCAAGCGTACATCTCGCACTTATGGTGTTGTCCTTGCCTTCCAGCTTATGATGGGTTACGACTTTAAGGGTGATATCGAAGAGATGACTAAGGAGTTGCCGAAAGAGCAAGACGGGCAGCTTGTTGACTTAAGCGCCTTTAAAGCGTCTGCCCTTACTTGTGCTCGCCAACTCCTTGAACTGGTTTCATCAAGGAAGTCGTCGGCTGGACCCAGTTTATCGACTCAGACCCAAGCCCCTTGATTTTTGTAGCAAACTTATGCTTGAGCTGATGTGAAACATTGTTCTGCCGCAAAACTTATGCTTGTAATAAACTCCGTGCTAGCAATGTTGTTAGCACACTTTTGTTATGATATTTCTTCTCGTACTTCTCCCGATGGGAGTTACTTCAGATGCTCAGCTGTACCATATCCATCATCCTTTTGTAACGGTGTTTCCTGCAGGTCTTCCCAGTACCCTCATTTGTTGACGACTCTTCGGGTGCTTTTCCTGAAAGTGATCGGATCCAGCGTATGAAGGATCGAATTACGCAGATGGAAAAGGACCTGCGCAGCACTTATGCCTTAGCTGCTATTGTCAATAAGAAGAGCGAGATTGCAGCCGACGTGGAACGGTACACTCTTACTGAGCTGCATAAAGCTACCGAGAGTCTGAACTGTAAGTTTCCTGATTCCTTTGCCCTTTTGCCAACAACGCCTTGTTTGACTCTTTATTGATTCTTTTGCCAGTCATAGCTTTGAACCGTGCGGAAGAGAACAAGCGGATACACGAGCGAGTGCATGCTTTGACCCAGCTTTCCTCATCCGAAGAGATTTTCTGGCGGATCACTCGAAGGCTTCGGCTGTCGCGAAATTTCAGGATCGGGTCCAACAAGTCCACCAATTTTTTGACAAGTGCTACAAAGCTATGAGGGTGGTTTGGAAGACGATGTTTCCTTTGAATGCAATTCCCCCTATGCTTTTGACTTTGATGTCCGAGTTTGGAAATGCCAAGAAGGTTCGGGACTTGGTGCGAGCTCAAGTTTTCGCAGGGGCCAAGTGTACGCTTGCCCTTGTGCTTGCTCGTTATCCCTCGGCATGTTTGCTATCTATTGCCAACGCAACTGGTGATTTCAAAGAAATGAACCCGAAGGTATTATTGCCTGCCAATATAATTGTCGACAGGCTTGAGGAGGAGTCAAAGGTACCTGAAGAAAGGGAAACTCCGCAAGGGTGATATCAGGGTGTAAAGTTGTTTTTGTAAAATGAATTGCATTGGTGATACGCGTACAACACGCGTCCGTTGGGAACCCCAAGAGGAAGGTGTGATGCGTACAGCGGCAAGTTTTCCCTCAGTATGAAACCAAGGTTTATCGAACCAGTAGGAGCCAAGAAGCACGTTGAAGGTTGATGGCGGCGGGATGTAGTGCGGCGCAACACCAGGGATTCCGGCGCCAACGTGGAACCTGCACAACACAACCAAAGTACTTTGCCCCAACGAAACAGTGAGGTTGTCAATCTCACCGGCTTGCTGTAACAAAGGATTAGATGTATAGTGTGGATGATGATTGTTTGCAGAAAACAGTAGAACAAGTATTGCAGTAGATTGTATTTCAGTATAGAGAATTGGACCGGGGTCCACAGTTCACTAGAGGTGTCTCTCCCATAAGATAAACAGCATGTTGGGTGAACAAATTACAGTTGGGCAATTGACAAATAAAGAGGGCATGACCATGCACATACATATTATGATGAGTATAGTGAGATTTAATTGGGCATTACGACAAAGTATATAGACCGCTATCCAGCATGCATCTATGCCTAAAAAGTCCACCTTTAGGTTATCATCCGAACCACCTCAAGTATTAAGTTGCTAACAACAGACAATTGCATTAAGTATTGCGCGTAATGTAATCAGTGACTACATCCTTGAACATAGCACCAATGTTTTATCCCTAGTGGCAACAGCACATCCATAACCTTAGAGGTTCTTGTCACCCCTCCAGATTCACGGAGACATGAACCCACTATCGAGCATAAATACTCCCTCTTGGAGTTACTAGCATCAACTTGGCCAGAGCATCTACTAATAACGGAGAGCATGCAAGATCATAAACAACACATAGACATAACTTTGATAATCAACATAACAAGTATTCTCTATTCATCGGATCCCAACAAACGCAACATATAGAATTACAGATAGATGATCTTGATCATGTTAGGCAGCTCACAAGATCCGACAATGAAGCACAATGGGGAGAAGACAACCATCTAGCTACTGCTATGGACCCATAGTCCAGGGGTAGACTACTCACACATCACTCCGGAGGCGACCATGGCGGCGTAGAGTCCTCCGGGAGATGATTCCCCTCTCCGGCAGGGTGCCGGAGGCGATCTCCTGAATCCCCCGAGATGGGATTGGCGGCGGCGGCGTCTCTGGAAGGTTTTCCGTATCGTGGCTCTCGGGACGGGGGGTTTCGCGACGGAGGCTTTAAGTAGGCGGAAGGGCAGGTCAGGAGGCGGCACGAGGGGCCCACACCACAGGGCCGCGCGGCCAAGGGGTGGCCGCGCCGCCCTAGGGTGTGGCCACCTCGTGGCCCCACTTCGTCTCCTCTTCGGTCTTCTGGAAGCTTCGTGGCAAAATAGGACCCTGGGCGTTGATTTCGTCCAATTCCGAGAATATTTCGTTACTAGGATTTCTGAAACCAAAAACAGCAGAAAACAAAGAATCGGCACTTCGGCATCTTGTTAATAGGTTAGTTCCGTAAAATGCACGAATATGACATAAAGTGTGCATAAAACATGTAGATAACATCAATAATGTGGCATGGAACATAAGAAATTATCGATACGTTGGAGACGTATCAGCATCCCCAAGCTTAGTTACGCTCGTCGTCCGAGCAGGTAAAACGATAACAAAGATAATTTCTGAGTGACATGCCATCATAACCTTGATCATACTATTTGTAAAGCATATGTAGTGAATGCAGCGATCAAAACAATGTATATGACATGAGTAAACAAGTGAATCATATAGCAAAGACTTTTCATGAATAGTTACTTCAAGACAAGCATCAATAAGTCTTGCATAAGAGTTAACTCATAAAGCAATAACTCAAAGTAAAAGCATTGAAGCAACACAAAGGAAGATTAAGTTTCAGCGGTTGCTTTCAACTTGTAACATGTATATCTCATGGATATTGTCAACATAGAGTAATATAATAAGTGCAATATGCAAGTATGTAGGAATCAATGCACAGTTCACACAAGTGTTTGGTTCTTGAGGTGGAGAGAAATAGGTGAACTGACTCAACAATAAAAGTAAAAGAATGGTCCTCCATAGAGGAAAAGCATCGATTGCTATATTTGTGCTAGAGCTTTGATTTTGAAAACATGAAACAATTTTGTCAACGGTAGTAATAAAGCATATGTATCATGTAAATTATATCTTACAAGTTGCAAGCCTCATGCATAGTATACTAATAGTGCCCGCACCTTGTCCTAATTAGCTTGGACTACCGGGTCATCACAATGCACATGTTTTAACCAAGTGTCACAAAGGGGTACCTCTATGCCGCCTGTACAAAGGTCTAAGGAGAAAGCTCGCATTGGATTTCTCGCTATTGATTATTCTCAACTTAGACATCCATACCGGGACAACATAGACAACAGATAATGGACTCCTCTTTTATGCATAAGCATGTAACAACAATTAATAATTTTCTCATATGAGATTGAGGATATTGTCCAAAACTGAAACTTCCACCATGGATCATGGCTTTAGTTAGCGGCCCAATGTTCTTCTCTAACAATATGCATGCTTAACCATAAGGTGGTAGATCTCTCTTACTTCAGACAAGACGAACATGCATAGCAACTCACATGAAATTCAACAAAGAGTAGTTGATGGCGTCCCCAGTGAACATGGTTATCGCACAACAAGCAACTTAATAAGAGATAAAGTGCATAAGTACATATTCAATACCACAATAGTTTTTAAGCTATTTGTCCCATGAGCTATATATTGCAAAGGTGAATGATGGAATTTTAAAGGTAGCACTCAAGCAATTTACTTTGGAATGGCGGGAAATACCATGTAGTAGGTAGGTATGGTGGACACAAATGGCATAGTGGTTGGCTCAAGTATTTTGGATGCATGAGAGGTAATCCCTCTCGATACAATGTTTAGGCTAGCAAGGCTTATTTGAAACAAACACAAGGATGAACCGGTGCAGCAAAACTCACATAAAAGACATATTGTAAACATTATAAGACTCTACACCGTCTTCCTTGTTGTTCAAACTCAATACTAGAAATTATCTAGACCTTAGAGAGACCAAATATGCAAACCAAATTTTAGCATGCTCTATGTATTTCTTCATTAATGGGTGCAAAGCATATGATGCAAGAGCTTAAACATGAGCACAACAATTGCCAAGTATCACATTACCCAAGACATTTATAGCAATTACTACATGTATCATTTTCCAATTCCAACCATATAACAATTTAACAAAGAAGAAACTTCGCCATGAATACTATGAGTAGAGCCTAAGGACATACTTGTCCATATGCTACAACGGAGCGTGTCTCTCTCCCATAAAGTGAATGCTAGGATCCATTTTATTCAAACAAAACAAAAAACAAACCGACGCTCCAAGCAAAGCACATAAGATGTGATGGAATAAAAATATAGTTTCAGGGGAGGAACCTGATAATGTTGTCGATGAAGAAGGGGATGCCTTGGGCATCCCCAAGCTTAGACGCTTGAGTCTTCTTAGAATATGCAGGGGTGAACCACCGGGGCATCCCCAAGCTTAGAGCTTTCACTCTCCTTGATCATGTTGCATCATACTCCTCTCTTGATCCTTGAAAACTTCCTCCACACCAAACTTAGAATAACTCATTAGAGGGTTAGTGGACAATAAAAATTAACATGTTCAGAGGTGACATAATCATTCTTAACACTTCTGGACATTGCATAAAGCTACTGGACATTAATGGATCAAAGAAATTCATCCAACATAGCAAAAGAGGCAATACGAAATAAAAGGCAGAATCTGTCAAAACAGAACAGTTCGTATTGACGAATTTTATCGAGGCACCAGACTTGCTCAAATGAAAATACTCAAATTGAATGAAAGTTTCGTACATATCTGAGGATCACTCACGTAAATTGGCATAATTGTCTGAGTTACCTACAGTGAAAACAGCCCAGATTCGTGACAGCAAAGAAATCTGTTTCTGCGCAGTAATCCAAATCTAGTATGAACTTTTCTATCAACGACTTTACTTGGCACAACAAAACACTAAACTAAGATAAGGAGAGATTGCTACAGTAGTAAACAACTTCCAAGACACAAAATAAAACAAAATACTGTAGGTAAAAACCATGGGTTGTCTCCCATAAGCGCTTTTCTTTAACGCCTTTCAGCTAGGCGCAGAAAGTGTGTATCAAGTATTATCAAGAGACGAAGTGTCAACATCATAATTTGTTCTAATAATAGAATCAAAAGGTAACTTCATTCTCTTTCTAGGGAAGTGTTCCATACCTTTCTTGAGAGGAAATTGATATTTTATATTACCTTCCTTCATATCAATGATAGCACCAACAGTTCGAAGAAAAGGTCTTCCCAATATAATGGGACAAGATGCATTGCATTCAATATCCAAGACAACAAAATCAACGGGGACAAGGTTATTGTTAACGGTAATGCGAACATTATCAACTTTCCCCAAAGGTTTCTTTGTAGAATGATCAGCAAGATTAACATCCAAATAACAATTTTTCAGTGGTGGCAAGTCAAGCATATTATAAATTTTCTTAGGCATAACGGAAATACTTGCACCAAGATCACATAAAGCATTACAATCAAAATATTTAACTTTCATCTTAATGATGGGCTCCCAACCATCCTCTAGCTTTCTAGGAATAGAGGCTTCGCGCTCTAGTTTCTCTTCTCTAGCTTTTATGAGAGCATTTGTAATATGTTGCGTGAAAGCCAAATTTATAGCACTAGCATTAGGACTTTTAGCAAGTTTTTGCAAGAACTTTATAACTTCAGAGATGTGGCAATCATCAAAATTCAAACCATTATAATCTAAAGCAATGGGATCATCATCCCCAATGTTGGAAAAAATTTCAGCAGCTTTATCACAGGCAGTTTCAGCAGTTTTAGCAGTTTCGGGCAATTTCTCGCGCTTTGCATTAGAAGTGGAAACATTGCTAACACCAATTATTTTATTATTAAAAGTAGGAGGTGCAGCAACATGTGTAGCATTAGCATTACTAGTGGTGGTAATAGTCCAAACTTTAGCTACATTCTTCTCTTTAGCTAGTTTTTCATTTTCTTCTCTATCCCACCTAGCACGCAGTTCGGCCATTAATCTTATATTCTCATTAATTCTAACTTGGATGGTATTTGCTGTAGTAACAATTTTATTTTCAATATCCCTATTAGGCATAACTTTCGATTTCAAAAGATCTACATCAGAGGCAAGACTATCAACTTTAGAAGCAAGTATATCAATTTTCCCAAGCTTTTCTTCAACAGATTTGTTAAAAGCAGTTTGTGTACTAATAAATTCTTTAAGCATGGCTTAAAGTCTAGGGGGTGTGTTCCTATTATTGTTGTAAGAATTCCCATAAGAATTGCCATAGCCATTGCCATTATTATAAGGATATGGCCTATAGTTGTTACTAGAATTGTTTCGGTAAGCATTGTTGTTGAAATTATTATTTTTAATGAAGTTTACATCAACATGTTCTTCTTGAGCAACCAATGAAGCTAACGGAACATTATTAGGATCAACATTAGTCCTATAATTCACAATCATAGACATAATAGCATCAATCTTATCACTCAAGGAAGAGGTTTCTTCGATAGAATTTACCTTCTTACCTTGTGGAGCTCTTTCCGTGTGCCATTCAGAGTAGTTGATCATCATATTATCAAGAAGCTTTGTTGCTTCACCAAGAGTGATGGACATAAAGGTACCTCCAGCAGCTGAATCCAATAAATTCCGCGAAGAAAAATTTAGTCATGCATAGAAGGTTTGGATGATCATCCAAGTAGTCAGTCCATGGGTTGGGCAATTTTTAACCAGAGATTTCATTCTTTCCCATGCTTGTGCAACATGTTCAGTATCTAATTGTTTAAAATTCATTATGCTACTCCTCAAATATATAATTTTAGCAGGGGGATAATATCTACCAATAAAAGCATCCTTGCATTTAGTCCATGAATCAATACTATTCTTAGGCAGAGATAGCAACCAATCTTTAGCTCTTCCTCTTAATGAGAAAGGGAACAATTTTAATTTTATAATGTCACCATCTACATCTTTATATTTTTGCATTTCACATAGTTCAAAAAAATTATTAAGATGGGCAGCAGCATCATCAGAACTAACACCAGAAAATTGCTCTCGCATAACAAGATTTAGTAAAGCAGGTTTAATTTCAAAGAATTCTGCTGTAGTAGCAGGTGGAGCAATAGGTGTGCATAAGAAATCATTATTATTTGTGGTTGTGAAGTCACACAACTTAGTATTTTCAGGGGTAGCCATTTTAGCAACAGTAAATAAAGCAAACTAGATAAAGTAAATGCAAGTAACTAATTTTTTTGTGTTTTTGATATAGCAAACAAGATAGCAAATAAAGTAAAACTAGCAACTAATTTTTTTGTATTTTGATTTAGTGCAGCAAACAAAGTAGTAAATAAAACTAAGCAAGACAAAAACAAAGTAAAGAGATTGGGAAGTGGAGACTCCCCTTGCAGCGTGTCTTGATCTCCCCGGCAACGGCGCCGTAAAAGAGCTGGATTCGCGTACAACACGCGTCCGTTGGGAACCCCAAGAGGAAGGTGTGATGCGTACAGCGGCAAGTTTTCCCTCAGTATGAAACCAAGGTTTATCGAACCAGTAGGAGCTAAGAAGCACGTTGAAGGTTGATGGCGGCGGGATGTAGTGCGGTGCAACACCAGGGATTCCTGCGCCAACGTGGAACCTGCACAACACAACCAAAGTACTTTGCCCCAACGAAACAGTGAGGTTGTCAATCTCACCGGCTTGCTGTAACAAAGGATTAGATGTATAGTGTGGATGATGATTGTTTGCAGAAAACAGTAGAACAAGTATTGCGAGATTGTATTTCAAGATAGAGAATTGGACCGGGGTCCACAGTTCACTAGAGGTGTCTCTCCCATAAGATAAACAGCATGTTGGGTGAACAAATTACAGTTGGGCAATTGACAAATAAAGAGGGCATGACCATGCACATACATATTATGATGAGTATAGTGAGATTTAATTGGGCATTACGACAAAGTACATAGACCGCTATCCAAAGATGCATCTATGCCTAAAAAGTCCACCTTCAAAGTTATCATCCGAACCCTCCAGTATTAAGTTGCTAACAACAGACAATTGCATTAAGTATTGCGCGTAATGTAATCAGTGACTACATCCTTGAACATAGCACCAATGTTTTATCCCTAGTGGCAACAGCACATCCATAACCTTAGAGGTTCTTGTCACCCCTCCAGATTCACGGAGACATGAACCCACTATCGAGCATAAATACTCCCTCTTGGAGTTACTAGCATCAACTTGGCCAGAGCATCTACTAATAACGGAGAGCATGCAAGATCATAAACAACACATAGACATAACTTTGATAATCAACATAACAAGTATTCTCTATTCATCGGATCCCAACAAACGCAACATATAGAATTACAGATAGATGATCTTGATCATGTTAGGCAGCTCACAAGATCCGACAATGAAGCACAATGGGGAGAAGACAACCATCTAGCTACTGCTATGGACCCATAGTCCAGGGGTAGACTACTCACACATCACTCCGGAGGCGACCATGGTGGCGTAGAGTCCTCCGGGAGATGATTCCCCTCTCCGGCAGGGTGCCGGAGGCAATCTCCTGAATCCCCCGAGATGGGATTGGCGGTGGCGGCGTCTCTGGAAGGTTTTCCGTATCGTGGCTCTCGGTACTGGGGGTTTCGCGACGGAGGCTTTAAGTAGGCGGAAGGGCAGGTCAGGAGGCGGCACGAGGGGCCCACACCACAGGGCCGCGTGGCCAAGGGGGGGCCACGCCGCCCTAGGGTGTGGCCACCTCGTGGCCCCACTTCGTCTCCTCTTCGGTCTTCTGGAAGCTTTGTGGCAAAATAGGACCCTGGGCGTTGATTTCGTCCAATTCCGAGAATATTTCGTTACTAGGATTTCTGAAACCAAAAACAGCAGAAACAAAGAATCGCACTTCGGCATCTTGTTAATAGGTTAGTTCCAGAAAATGCACGAATATGACATAAAGTGTGCATAAAACATGTAGATAACATCAATAATGTGGCATGGAACATAAGAAATTATCGATACGTTGGAGACGTATCAATTGGCTAGTCCATCCAAGTGTTAGGATTGTTAAGCCGAAACTTTTTATTTGGTAAATACATGAATATGTACTTTTACCGTGCCGTTGGCAAATTTTTGAAGGAGCAAATCTTAATTGCCCGTTAGATGTATGTATACTAGTTGGTCAGCAAATCATTATGAGTGATCAGCTCGTGTTGCAGGTTTTGCTAAACCTGTTGTATGCGCAACTTTGCTTTCAACCGATTGTAAATTTCTACAGTCACTCCCGAATATTTCGGGTGCAGTGATTCTGCCGATGGGCCCGTTGTTTTTTGATATTTCCATAAGTAAAATATCGAACGTGGGTTGCATTTATATTTTTCCAAACTCTTGCTTTGTACGACACTCATAGAGGCATCTGAAGCAGAGAGAAGGATTAATGTCCTTGTTTCTCTTTGCAGCACCCGTAGTGGCTTTTCCCTTGGGGCGCGATCTTCTGCCGCGCGTTACGTTATACCGTTGCTTGTAAGCACGGTTCACGGTGGCGTGGTCATAGATGCTTTAGATTACTGCAATGCTTAACAAGGAATCGAAACTTAAGTTCTCATTAATACGAAACTAGAGGGCGAAAAAGAGAGGCCCTGTGTAAAGTAAAGGAAAAAAATTTAAATGCTAAGGGAGTGCTTATTCAAGGAAGGGGTTCTTCTCATCTTCGACAGCATCTCCTTACTTCTTTGCCATGCTAGTGGTTGCTGCAGTTGATTTCACCAGGGGTCTGGGCAGTGATTGCTGATACGTCTCCGACGTATCGATAATTTCTTATGTTTCATGCCACATTATTGATGATATCTACATGTTTTATGCATACTTTACATCATATTTATGCATTTTCTGGAACTAACCTATTAACAAGATGCCGAAGAGCCGATTCTTTGTTTCTGCTGTTTTTGGTTTCAGAAATCCTAGTAAGGAAATATTCTCGGAATTGGACGAAATCAACGCCCAGGGGCCTATTTTGCCACGAAGCTTCCAGAAGACCGGAGAGTCAACGAAGTGGGGCCACGAGGTGGCCAGGGGGCAGGGCAGCGCGGCCCCACCCTTGGCCGCGCTGACCTGTCTCCTGGGCCCCTCGCGACGCCCCCTGACCTACCCTTCCGCCTACAAATAGCCTTCGTCGCGAAACCCCCAGTACCGAGAGCCACGATACGGAAAACCTTCCAGAGACGCCGCCGCCGCCAATCCCATCTCGGGGGATTCAGGAGATCGCCTCCGGCACCCTGCCGGAGAGGGGAATCATCTCCCGGAGGACTCTACGCCGCCATGGTCGCCTCCGGAGTGATGTGTGAGTAGTCTACCCCTGGACTATGGGTCCATAGCAGTAGCTAGATGGTTGTCTTCTCCCCATTATGCTTCATTGTCGGGTCTTGTGAGCTGCCGAACATGATCAAGATCATCTATCTGTAATTCTATATGTTGTGTTTGTTGGGATCCGATGAATAGAGAATACCATGTTATGTTGATTATCAATTTATATCTATGTGTTGTTTATGATCTTGCATGCTCTCCGTTATTAGTAGATGCTCTGGCCAAGTTGATGCTAGTAACTCCAAGAGGGGGTATTTATGCTCGATAGTGGGTTCATGTCTCCGTGAATCTGGAGGAGTGACAAGAACCTCTAAGGTTATGGATGTGCTGTTGCCACTAGGGATAAAACATTGATGCTATGTCCGAGGATGTAGTTATTGATTACATTACGCGCAATACTTAATGCAGTTGTCTGTTGTTAGAAACTTAATACTGGAAGGGGTTCGGATGATAACCTGAAGGTGGACTTTTTAGGCATAGATGCATGCTGGATAGCGGTCTATGTACTTTGTCGTAATGCCCAATTAAATCTCACTATACTCATCATAATATGTATGTGCATGGTCATGCCCTCTCTATTTGTCAATTGCCCAACTGTAATTTGTTCACCCAACATGCTATTTATCTTATAGGAGAGACACCTCTAGTGAACTGTGGACCCTGGTCCAATTCTCTATACTGAAATACAATCTCTTGCAATATCGTTCTACATTTCTGCAAACAATCATCTTCCACACTATACATCTAATCCTTTGTTACAGCAAGCCGGTGAGATTGACAACCTCACTATTTCATTGGGGCAAAGTACTTGGTTTGTGTTGTGCAGGTTCCACGTTGGCGCCGGAATCCCTGGTGTTGCGCCGCACTACATCTCGCCGCCATCAACCTTCAACGTGCTTCTTGGCTCCTACTGGTTCGATAAACCTTGGTTTCATACTGAGGGAAAACTTGCCGCTGTACGCATCACACCTTCCTCTTGGGGTTCCCAACGGACGCGTGTTGTACGCGTATCAAGCTCTTTTTCTGGCGCCGTTGCCGGGGAGATCAAAACACGCTGCGAGGAGAGTCTCCACATCCCAAATCTCTTTACTTTGTTTTTGTCTTGCTTAGTTTTATTTATTACTTTGTTTGCTGCACTAAATCAAAATACAAAAAAATTAGTTGCTAGTTTTACTTTATTTACTGTCTTGCACTCTATATTAAAAACCCAAAAAAATTAGTTACTTGCATTTACTTTATCTAGTTTGCTTTATTTACTATTGCTAAAATGGGTACTCCTGAAAATACTAATTTTTTTGACTTCACAACCACAAATAATAATGATTTCTTATGTACACCTATTGCTCCACCTGCTACTACAGCAGAATTCTTTGAAATTAAACCTGCTTTACTGAATCTTGTTATGCGAGAGCAATTTTCTGGTGTTAGTTCTGATGATGCTGCTGCCCATCTCAATAATTTTGTTGAACTATGTGAAATGCAAAAGTATAAAGATGTAGATGGTGACATTATAAAATTAAAATTGTTCCCTTTCTCATTAAGAGGAAGAGCTAAAGATTGGTTGCTATCTCTGCCTAAGAATAGTATTGATTCATGGACTAAATGCAAGGATGCTTTTATTGGTAGATATTATTCTCCTGCTAAAATTATATCTTTGAGGAGTAGCATAATGAATTTTAAACAATTGGATACTGAGCATGTTGCACAAGCTTGGGAAAGAATGAAATCTTTGGTTAAAATTGCCCAACCCATGGACTGACTACTTGGATGATCATCCAAACCTTTTATGCAGGACTGAATTTTTCTTCGCGGAACCTATTGGATTCAGCTGTTGGAGGTACCTTTATGTCCATCACTCTTGGTGAAGCAACAAAGCTTCTTGATAATATGATGATCAATTACTCTGAATGGCACACGGAAAGAGCTCCACAAGGTAAGAAGGTAAATTCTGTCGAAGAAACCTCTTCCTTGAGTGATAAGATTGATGCTATTATGTCTATGCTTGTGAATGATAGGACAAATGTTGATCCTAATAATGTTCCGTTAGCTTCATTGGTTGCCCAAGAAGAACATGTTGATGTAAACTTCATTAAAAATAATAATTTCAACAACAATGCTTACCGGAACAATTCTAGTAACAACTATAGGCCATATCCTTATAATAATGGCAACGGCTATGGTAATTCTTATGGGAATTCTTACAACAATAATAGGAACACACCCCCTGGACTTGAAGCCATGCTTAAATAATTTATTAGTACACAAACTGCTTTTAACAAATCTGTTGAAGAAAAGCTTGGGAAAATTGATATACTTGCTTCTAAAGTCGATAGTCTTGTCACGATGTTGATCTTTTGAAATCGAAAGTTATGCCTCATGAAAATCTTAATAATAAAATTGTTACTACAGCAAATGCCATCCAAGTTAGAATTAATGAGAATATAAGATTGATGGCCGAATTGCGTGCTAGGTGGGAAAGAGAAGAAAATGAAAAAGAAGATAATATAGCTAAAGTTTGGACTATTACCACCACTAGAAATGCTAATGCTACACATGTTGATGCACCTCCTACTATTAATGGTAAAATAATTGGTGTTGGCAATGTTTCCACTTCAAATGCAAAGCGCGAAAAACTGCCTAAAACTGCTAAAACTGCTGAAACTGCTTGTGATAAAACTGCTGAAATTTTTTCCAACATTGGGGATGATGATCCCATTGCTTTAGATTATAATGGTTTAGATTATGATGATTGCCACATCTCTGAAGTTATAAAGTTCTTACAAAAACTTGCTAAGAGTCCTAATGCTAGTGCTATAAATTTGGCTTTCACGAAACATATTACAAATGCTCTCATAAAAGCTAGAGAAGAGAAACTAGAACGCGAAGCTTCTATTCCTAGGAAGCTAGAGGATGGTTGGGAGCCCATCATTAAGATGAAGGTCAATGATTTTGATTGTAATGCTTTATGTGATCTTGGTGCAAGTATTTCTGTTATGCCTAAGAAAATTTATAATATGCTTGACTTGCCACCGCTGAAAAATTGTTATTTGGATGTTAATCTTGCTGATCATTCTACAAAGAAACCTTTGGGGAAAGTTGATAATGTTCGCATTACCGTTAACAATAACCTTGTCCCCGTTGATTTTGTTGTCTTGGATATTGAATGCAATGCATCTTGTCCCATTATATTGGGAAGACCTTTTCTTCGAACTGTTGGTGCTATCATTGATATGAAGGAAGGTAATATTAAATATCAATTTCCTTTCAAGAAAGGTATGGAACACTTCCCTAGAAAGAGAATGAAGTTACCTTTTGATTCTATTATTAGAACAAATTATGATGTTGACACTTCGTCTCTTGATAATACTTGATACACACTTTCTGCGCCTAGCTGAAAGGCGTTAAAGAAAAGCGCTTATGGGAGACAACCCATGTTTTTACTACAGTACTTTGTTTTTATTTTGTGTCTTGGAAGTTGTTTACTACTGTAGCAACCTCTCCTTATCTTAGTTTAGTGTTTTGTTGTGCCAAGTAAAGTCGTTGATAGTAAGGTTCATACTAGATTTGGATTACTGCGCAGAAACAGATTTCTTTGCTGTCACGAATCTGGGCCAAATTCTCTGTAGGTAACTCAGAAAATTATGCCAATTTACGTGAGTGATCCTCAGATATGTACGCAACTTTCATTAAATTTGAGCATTTTCATTTGAGCAAGTCTGGTGCCTCAATAAAATTCGTCATTACGAACTGTTCTGTTTTGACAGATTCTGCCTTTTATTTCGCATTGCCTGTTTTGATATGTTCGATGGATATTTCGATTCCATTGACTTTTCAGTAGCTTTGTGCAATGTCCAGAAGTGTTAAGAATGATTATGTTACCTCTGAACATGTATATTTTGATTGTGCACTAACCCTCTAATGAGTTGTTTTGAGTTTGGTGTGGAGGAAGTTTTCAAGGATCAAGAGAGGGAGATGATACAACATGATCAAGAAGAGTGAAAGCTCTAAGCTTGGGGATGCCCCGGTGGTTTACCCCTGCATATATCAAGAAGACTCAAGCGTCTAAGCTTGGGGATGCCCAAGGCATCCCCTTCTTCATCGACAACATTATCAGGTTCCTCCCCTGAAACTATATTTTTATTCCATCACATCTTATGTGCTTTGCTTGGAGCGTCGGTTTGTTTTTGTTTTTTGTTTTGTTTGAATAAAATGGATCCTAGCATTCTTTGTGTGGGAGAGAGACACGCTCCGCTGTTGCATATGGACAAATATGTCCTTAGGCTTTACTCATAATATTCATGGCGAAGTTTCTCCTTCGTTAAATTGTTATATGGTTGGAATTGGAAAATGATACATGTAGTAATTTGCTAAAATATCTTGGATAATGTGATACTTGGCAATTGTTGTGCTCATGTTTAAGCTCTTGCATCATATACTTTGCACCCATTAATGAAGAAATACATAGAGCATGCTAAAATTTGGTTTGCATATTTGGTCTCTCTAAAGTCTAGATAATTTCTAGTATTGAGTTTGAACAACAAGGAAGACGGTGTAGAGTCTTATAATGTTTACAATATGTCTTTTATGTGAGTTTTACTGCACCGCTTCATCCTTGTGTTTGTTTCAAATAGCCTTGCTAGCCTAAACCTTGTATCGAGAGGGAATACTTCTCATGCATCCAAAATACTTGAACCAACCACTATGCCATTTGTGTCCACCATACCTACCTACTACATGGTATTTCTCCGCCATTCCAAAGTAAATTGCTTGAGTGCTACCTTTAAAATTTCTATCCTCTACCTTTGCAATATATAGCTCATGGGACAAATAGCTTAAAAACTATTGTGGTATTGAATATGTACTTATGCACTTTATCTCTTATTAAGTTGCTTGTTGTGCGATAACCATGTTCCTGGGGACGCCATCAACTACTCTTTGTTGAATATCATGTGAGTTGCTATGCATGTTCGTCTTGTCTGAAGTAAGGGAGATTTACCACCTAATGGTTAGAGCATGCATGTTGTTAGAGAAGAACATTGGGCCGCTAACTAAAGCCATGATCCATGGTGGAAGTTTCAGTTTTGGACATATATCCTCAATCTCATATGAGAAAATTAATTGTTGCTACATGCTTATGCATAAAAGAGGAGTCCATTATCTGTTGTCTATGTTGTCCCGGTATGGATGTCTAAGTTGAGAATAATCAATAGCGAGAAATCCAATGCGAGCTTTCTCCTTAGACCTTTGTACAGGCGGCATAGAGGTACCCCTTTGTGACACTTGGTTAAAACATGTGCATTGTGATGACCCGGTAGTCCAAGCTAATTAGGACAAGGTGCGGGCACTATTAGTATACTATGCATGAGGCTTGCAACTTGTAAGATATAATTTACATGATACATATGCTTTATTACTACCGTTGACAAAATTGTTTCATGTTTTCAAAATCAAAGCTCTAGCACAAATATAGCAATCGATGCTTTTCCTCTATGGAGGACCATTCTTTTACTTTTATTGTTGAGTCAGTTCACCTATTTCTCTCCACCTCAAGAACCAAACACTTGTGTGAACTGTGCATTGATTCCTACATACTTGCATATTGCACTTATTATATTACTCTATGTTGACAATATCCATGAGATATACATGTTACAAGTTGAAAGCAACCGCTGAAACTTAATCTTCCTTTGTGTTGCTTCAATGCTTTTACTTTGAGTTATTGCTTTATGAGTTAACTCTTATGCAAGACTTATTGATGCTTGTCTTGAAGTAACTATTCATGAAAAGTCTTTGCTATATGATTCACTTGTTTACTCATGTCATATACATTGTTTTGATCGCTGCATTCACTACATATGCTTTACAAATAGTATGATCAAGGTTATGATGGCATGTCACTCCAGAAATTATCTTTGTTTATCGTTTACCTGCTCGGGACGAGCAGAAACTAAACTTGGGGATGCTGATACGTCTCCGACGTATCGATAATTTCTTATGTTCCATGCCACATTATTGATAATATCTACATGTTTTATGCATACTTTACATCATATTTATGCATTTTCTGGAACTAACCTATTAACAAGATGCCGAAGAGCCGCTTGTCGTTTTCATTGTTTTTGGTTTCAGAAATCCTAGTAAGGAAATATTCTCGGAATTGGACGAAATCAACGCCCAGGGGCCTATTTTGCCACGAAGCTTCCAGAAGACCGGAGAGTCAACGAAGTGGGGCCATGAGGTGGCCAGGGGGTAGGGCGGCGCGGCCCCACCCTTGGCCGCGCCGACCTGTCTCCTGGGTCCCTCGCGACGCCCCCTGACCTACCCTTCCGCCTACAAATAGCCTTCGTCGCGAAACCCCCAGTACCGAGAGCCACGATACGGAAAACCTTCCAGAGACGCCGCCACCGCCAATCCCATCTCGGGGGATTCAGGAGATCGCCTCCGGCACCCTGCCGGAGAGGGGAATCATCTCCCGGAGGACTCTACGCCGCCATGGTCGCCTCCGGAGTGATGTGTGAGTAGTCTACCCCTGGACTATGGGTCCATAGCAGTAGCTAGATGGTTGTCTTCTCCCCATTATGCTTCATTGTCGGGTCTTGTGAGCTGCCGAACATGATCAAGATCATCTATCTGTAATTCTATATGTTGTGTTTGTTGGGATCCGATGAATAGAGAATACCATGTTATGTTGATTATCAATTTATATCTATGTGTTGTTTATGATCTTGCATGCTCTCCGTTATTAGTAGATGCTCTGGCCAAGTTGATGCTAGTAACTCCAAGAGGGGGTATTTATGCTCGATAGTGGGTTCATGTCTCCGTGAATCTGGAGGAGTGACAAGAACCTCTAAGGTTATGGATGTGCTGTTGCCACTAGGGATAAAACATTGATGCTATGTCCGAGGATGTAGTTATTGATTACATTACGCGCAATACTCAATGCAATTGTCTGTTGTTAGCAACTTAATACTGGAAGGGGTTCGGATGATAACCTGAAGGTGGACTTTTTAGGCATAGATGCATGCTGGATAGCGGTCTATGTACTTTGTCGTAATGCCCAATTAAATCTCACTATACTCATCATAATATGTATGTGCATGTCATGCCCTCTCTATTTGTCAATTGCCCAACTGTAATTTGTTCACCCAACATGCTATTTATCTTATGGGAGAGACACCTCTAGTGAACTGTGGACCCCGGTCCAATTCTCTATACTGAAATACAATCTCTTTGCAATCTTTGTTCTCTTGTTTTCGCAAACAATCATCTTCCACACTATACATCTAATCCTTTGTTACAGCAAGCCGGTGAGATTGACAACCTCACTGTTTCGTTGGGGCAAAGTACTTGGTTTGTGTTGTGCAGGTTCCACGTTGGCGCCGGAATCCCTGGTGTTGCGCCGCACTACATCTCGCCGCCATCAACCTTCAACGTGCTTCTTGGCTCCTACTGGTTCGATAAACCTTGGTTTCATACTGAGGGAAAACTTGCCGCTGTACGGATCACACCTTCCTCTTGGGGTTCCCAACGGACGCGTGCTGTACGCGTATCAATTGCCAGCGTCTTGCTGTTTCCTGTGCCTTGTATGTCGTCCTCTGCCGAAGCTTTTGTTGCAGGAGC
Organism: Lolium perenne; assembly: GCF_019359855.2. Lineage (NCBI taxonomy): Eukaryota > Viridiplantae > Streptophyta > Magnoliopsida > Poales > Poaceae > Lolium > Lolium perenne. The sequence goes on along the minus strand of NC_067250.2, from coordinate 93,314,166 downwards.
TTCTGCTGCCGAGGCTTCAAGGGTAAGATTGGCTGGCTTCTTCTTGGTTTCCCTGTCATGTTTCTCCTCCTTGATTTCTCGTATCGTCAGCTTGGGCGGAGGGTCGACAGTTTCTCGTTGTGGCCCAAACTTTGCAGCAATCCTTTGAAAGTCGCGATCACAATTGTCCGAACGTGAGAAACTTCCATGGACTGTGATGTTCGTCCCGTTGTTCCCAGGGATTTTCAGCTTGAGGTATGCGTAGTGCGGCACATCCATGAACTTGGCATAAGCTGGTCTCCCGAGTATGGCGTGATACTGTGATTCCCAGTTCACGACTTCGAACTCGATCTTCTCCTTCCTGAAATTGTCGGGTTTGCCGAAGACGATGTTTAGGTACGCTTTGCCAAGAGAGTACGCTGGCGAAGTAGGGAGGATCCCATGGAAGCGGGTGTCTGATTCTTCTAGCATTCTCATGGTGATCCCCATACTTTGGATTGTGTCAAGGAATATCAGGTTGAGTCCACTTCCTTCGTCCATGAAGACTTTGCTCATCTTGAACCCTCCTATCTGTTCTTCGACCACTAGGGCAGCGTGTCCTGGTTTTGGTATAGTCATCGGGTGATCCGCTCGGCTGAACGTGATGTTCTGAGATGACCACTCGACATACTCAGGGATGTTCGCCATGATGCTTTCTGCCAGGTTGATTTCTCGGGTGAGCTTCTTCATTTCTCTCCTTGAAATGCCTGTCCTGTGGATCATACTCATCTGCCCACGTGGTGGTGGAAATGCCTCGTTGGGTTGATGAGGTTGAGCTTGCTGGACCTGATGTTGCGGTGGGGGTGGTGGTGGTGGTGGTAGCTGTTGCTGGCCTGCCTGCTGGATGAGTTTATGCATATCGATAAACTGCCGACAGTCCCTGAGCAGGTGGCTAGACTTTATTTTACCATCCTTGGAATCAGTATATGAATGCAGGTAGCATGGGGCGTTGATCTGCTCAGCGTAGGGTAGTTCGGGTGTTCTCTGTTGTCGTGGTTTATAGTTACCACGGTTCCCAGAGTTGTTCCGATTACCGTCCTGTCGATCGTCTCGCCTATCATCGTACCGATCATCCTGCCGATCAGAGTAGCCTGCGGCCACCAAGTTGTTGTCATCGTAATTGCGGTTCTTCCTTCTCTTTTTGCGATCCCTTCGACCACCCGAATCATGTTTCGGCTGGTCATCTTCTTCGTCGTCGCTGCGCTGTCGTGGCTTTCGAACGTTGTCTTCGCCATCGGCCCAGCTGTTGGCGATTTCCATTAACTTGGTTATGGTTTTCGGCTTCTTGCGTCCAATTTCTTCTATATAGCTTTCACGTCGGATGCCATCACTGAAGGCGTCGATTGCTCTGTCGACAGATACGTCTTCCGCAGCATTCAGGAGCTTGGTGAATCTCCCGATGTATGCGTGCATCGATTCCTTCTGGTTTTGCTGACAATGCCGTAACTCTTCAATCCCGACATGCCTTTTGTAGGTTGCTTGGAAGTTGGCGACGAAGGCTTCCACTAGGTCGTCCCATGACTTGATGGAACCCTTCGGCGGACCTCTTAGCCAGGCTCGCGCTGAGTCCTTTAGGTAAAGCTGCAGGCACTGCATTGCTGCTATCTGGTTCCCTTTTTGCAGAATCACTGTCTGTAGATAGTCCTCTATCCAGGATCTCAGTTCCTGCTGCCCATCGTACTTGGCAGCGTCGGTAGGGGTGGGTTTGAACTTTTTAGGTGGCATTGCCTCCCGAATTTTGTAGCTTAAACAATCGGCTCCCCTAAGCTCACCGTCGTTCTCCTGGGTATCGTCCGAAGAATCGCTGTCAAGTTCCTCTCTGGCGGCGCGTCGCCGCCTTGCTTTTGTCGATCCTGCTTTGAGTAATTTCATCCCGAGCGTCCCTTGCGTGGTGCTTTGAGCCGCTGGCCTGCAACGTGGTCTTTTTCTTCCGTGGAACTAGATTATCTCCTAATATCGCGAGACTTTCTAAGGCACCACGGTGAGCCTGAGCCATGGATCCTTCAGGACGCTGGTTAATGAGGTACGCTGCAAGGTTGGCTGTTGCTCCCGCAACGGTTTTTGGCCGTGGCATGCCCGCAGTGTCCATAGTCATAAAGGACTTGGTCAAGTTTGACGTTATCTCCCTTGCATCATCTTCCGAAAGCCTGGACATTCTTGATCGATGTTTGCCTCCTCCGTGAGTACTTCGAGAGGCGCTTCCCTACGAGCCCCTTCGTCGCTCGCTGGATCGGTCTGCCGCAGATAGGCGTCTCTCGAGGGTGGCTTGCTCCTTAGATAGGCGCTTCCGATTTTTCTCCAATATGGAGCGGTAAGCATTGAGAGTGCCAACCGTGGTTCCCGCCGGAAGTGGTGTGTTGTTAAGCACGGCTGCCCTGGCTGCTGCCCACTCTTCCTCTGCGATGGTGTGGTCGCTGTTGTTGTTGCTGGCGCTGTTCTCAAAACTAGCTCGCCTACTGGAACGGGGGGTGCGATCTCGATCTCTCCTGTTAACGACATAAACTTGGAGGGGCGCCACTCTTTGGGTGTCTGTTTGGGCGATGCTGTCCTCTCCCGACGAATAGTGGGCATTGCAGATGAACGGCGTGTCGCTCGACCCTAGCCCGTGCCTGGTGTCGCAGTTCATGCAATAGTACGAGGTTAGCTCTGAGGACGCGGGATCGTCGGATCCGACCGACATGGAGGACGCTGAACGGAGAGTCGAAGGCGCGAGCGGACTTGACGGGCTTGTCAGGCCAGCCGAAAGGTCGAGTGACGACGATGCGCTTGGACTCGTCGGCCTGGAGATGGGAGACTCCAGCAGCCGAAGAATTCCTTCCGAGTTGACGTTGTAGTGGACGCTCCCGAAGGCTATCTCCATGTTGCCTTGTAGACCGGAAAAAGTCGAGCGAGACGAATCGCTATGTGGGGTGAACTCGTAGGAGCCGAAACGAATCGGGCTTCCCAGACGAGGCGATGACGGTGTTGATGAAGCTGCCGATGACATGACGGGTTCAGCCGATGTCCGATCTTGTGCCGACAGGTTTTCCCACAGACGGCGCCAATTGTCGAGGGTACTCCTCGCCAATGCCCTCCGATAGGGGCTTAGGGTTGATGGAATCCTGCAAGCTGACACGAGACATCGGTTCACAGACAAGCGGGGAGAGCGATTTACCCAGGTTCGGGGCCCTCGATGAGGTAAAACCCTTACGTCCTGCCTGTCTGTTCTTGATTATGATGATAATGGGTTACAATGGGGTGCCGAATAGTTCGGCTGAGATCTCGTCGAGATGGCTATTGCTAAGGTGACCTAGCTCTAAGCTTTTGCTGGCTAAGATTGCTAAGATTGATCGTGTCCCTCGGCAACCCCTCTCCTGGCCTGTATATAGGAGGCCAGGCCTCAAGAGGCTTAACCGAATACGACTAGGTTTACAGTAGTTATAGATCCGATCTTTACTTGTTCGGCTGTTTCCTTGTCTTGCCCGTCAAGGAACCTTCTGGTGCACCGTCCTAGCGGCCCATCTCGCCTTCAGGTGTTTTCATGGGCCTCCAATTAGTCAATACAGGATAGGGCAATGTCGGTTACCCGAAGGGTAGTGCCCACGTCACCTCCCACTGCTACCGCCTAGTGCACCTCATCACGACACACACTCCATTCCGCCGGCCGTTGCTGCCTCGCCATGTCCAACCTTGGTGACGTGGGACGCAGATGAGGATAATCACCCCCTCGATAGTTTAGGTGAGCTATATCCTAGATTTTGAGAAATATGATGGGAGGAGGCGCGGTAAAAGCCGAGCCAAAGTAGGAGGCATGTGAACACGGAGTAACTGGCAAGGTGATGAGAGTAGTGTGTTTAGTTTCGACTAGTGGCGCATTGTGCACATGAACAACACAAATACTGGAAGGAAAAACACTAATTTCCATTGAAAAAGCAATTTTGCGTATGATACAATCTACCCATATTCCTTCCAACTTCATTTGCGTCAAAAACGAAAAATACAGGCTCATGTGGGCAAAAACACAATAAATAAATCCAAAAGTACTCATCGGCCGCCCCACCTTGGATAACTTGATGATTCATGGGGACTTTGGAACCGAGCGGGGATATCGCAGAATTTTGTGATAATTCAAGGCCCCATTACCGTTTAGGTATCCCAGGAAGGAACACGACTACACTGTGTCACGTTCTGTACTACTCCCCTTCCTCTCAGCACGATAGGAGCCAGCCAGCCAGCCAGCCACCGGTGGCTCGAGGTCGAGGCCAGCGCCGACTGCCCTGCCCCCGTGCGCCGCTAGCCGCTGCCGGAGGAGGGAGGGAGAGCGGCGGCGGCGTCGGATGGGCGTCCTGGGCGACGGCTCGGGGTGGTGCTTCTGCTCCGGCGGCGGGGCCAAGCTGGAGCGGATCAAGTCCACGCTGCTCGCCGCCAAGGGCCCCGCCGTCGCGGCCGTGTCCTTCCCCCGCAGCGGAGAAGGAGCGGGAGGGAAACGCGGGGACGGGATCCTCATCCACCGCGGCCTCCTGCTCACCACGCACGGCACCGTTCCATCGGCCGCCGCCGCGGCCGCCGCCGAGGTCCGCCTCAGCCAGGGCCGCCTCCTGGCCCGCCTCGTGCCTCAGAGGTAACAAAACCCCCGGAACAGTTCCTGGATTTCCCTGCCTGCGGCTGATTTTGGCTGTGCAATGCGGTTGCATTTTATTGTGGCGAGTTTGCCCAGGAAGAATCGATTGATTTTTGCACAGCGTCCAATGGAAACATTTAGTTGCGCACCACTTGGGGCAATTTCTTCGCGCTGCGCTCATGCTCGGATTGTTCGTGGGGTACCGTGGTGGAAGAAGATCTACTTCCCGTCTTCCAATTTATTAGGTTTCTGTAGCAATCCCCAGCAGCAATGCTGTTAGAAATGACTCAAGCTTTTGGCAGATTTGTGGGTCAGCTCCATATTAGTTTCCCAGTTTCTGCATTTGAGTGAAAAGCGAAAGATTAAGACTTTTGTGGGGTTGACTTCCTTATGGTCCAGGGAATCATTTGAGCTTCTGATCATGGACCTCGACAATCTTGATGTTATTAATGCATTCACTTATTGTGGCAGCCGTATGTGAAGCGGGGCATGATTTCTAGCTGTTGTTTATTGTGGATAAAATGCAACCAGGTGTAGAAGATTATACTATCCTATTAATATTACTTTGGTGAAAGTGAATATCTAACAACTTAAATACCAAATAAGAATGTTCACCTGATGTAGTAGTGGCTTCTTGCCATTTATTGAGGTATGCAAGATTAAAGTTGATTGTGTAAGCTAACAGAAAAGTTGGTGTAGCAGCATAGGATCACCTCACCTCTCTGTACAGGTATGCATAAATTCTAGTATTGAATTTTGGACGCTAGTCTACTATAGATGAGAATCAATGTGAGGTAATATCTGCTGAAAGTGGTCCGTGGTTCCATTTATTCACTTGATTGATGGGCGTAGGGCATGTTGTTTTTAATGCATTTTTCTCGAGATGGGGTCAATCTGGATCTTACAACAACAACATCAAAGCCTTTTTCCCGAGCAAGTTGGGTAGGCTAGATATGAAATTCATTCTGGATTTTATATAGAGAAAAATGTTCGCTAAGAGCCCAACACATTTGTAATTTAGCTGTGTGAGAAGAAATGAGAGGTGGTATTAATGGACTAGTTCTTGTGGAGAAAAATGTAGTGCTCTGTGCATACTCTCTTTGCTACTAAAGCTGGAATAAGCTTAGCAAGTATTTACTTTGGTGGCGCATTTACTCTAATGAGCCTTTTATTTTACATGCCTTTGCTTATGCCATTGTTACCAGTTTTACATTTTTTTTTCCATTTCAGGTTCTTCATTACAAGTCCAATTCTGGACCTTACGATAGTCGGGCTTGATGTCGTGGATGATGGCTCAGATTCGCATGGGCAACAGCCTCATTTCCTGAAAACCTGCTTGAACCCCAGCTTGGACCTTGGCAGTACAGTTTTGCTCCTGGGCCACACAGACAGAAGAGATTTGGCCGTAGGTGAGGGGAAGGTTGTTATAGCAACGGACAACCTTATAAAGTTCTCAACAGATGAAGTCTCATGGCGTCCTGGATCTGCTGGTTTTGATATGCATGGAAATCTAGCTTTTATGGTCTGTGATCCGATGAAGCTTGCGCCTTCGACACCTACAGGGTACGCTTCTGCATCATCATCTGCACTCCTTGCATCAAAGAAGGACATGCCTATGCAGTTTGGGATCCCCATCCCTGCAGTATGCGAATGGTTAAAACAGCACTGGAGTGGTAGTTTGGAAGATGTCAGCAAGCCAATGATGCCTCCTGCACGATTAATATCTGCTGGACAACGAAGCGAACCTTCTTCTATGGGTCATCTTCGTTATACCAAGACCACTGAGCAAGAGGATGGTGTATTGTCATCATCGCAGATGCCATCAAGGCCAACACAGCTGCATGGATCATGCAGTTCAGCATCTGCCAAGATTTCATATGGTGAAAATGGCTCTTCACGCTCTTTTCAAGACCAACGAGATCCAACTTCGCAGATGTCCAGACCTAAGAATGACCAACCAGGTTCACTTGTGGGTATCAGCTTTCCTCCAGGACATCCAAGATCTATTTGCTTACCACCTCCTCTAAAGCAAATGATGCCTGATGAGAGTAAGATGAAACCAAATGGCTCAGTTTCACATGAATCACGGCTAGCCAATGCGCGGGTCAACTGCGACGCCCAGCACAATGTTGCTTACCAGGAAAATTGCTGGAGTGAGGCACAGTCAAGTTCCTCACCACCGGCGATATCAGAGCAAGGAGATAGGAGGGATGGTTTTAGCAGTGGGGAAGAGACAATGTACTCCGCGGAAACTATGGAAAGCAGAAATATTCCAAGTCCAAAGGAAAAGAGGCCCCAGCCAGTTGGTAGATCACAGAGTTTTGCGAATCATAGCAAATGGGATTCACCTAAAAGTGTCGAATCTTCAAAAGGCCCCCCCTCAAGGTCGCATACATTCATTCCTCTGAGAAAACCGCATTTGCAAGCCGCAGCAATTTCACAGAAAAGCCAAGTTTATTTCAGCCCTACTGTCTCCTCGAACATGAAAAAGAGGAACATGTCCCGTGTTCCGATGAAACCTAGGCAAAGTGCTCAGGTTACCTCCAAGTGGATAACCTGATAATATGACCCCCCCAATTCTCTCCAGACCATACAAAGATATCACATCTTTCGGTTTAGTCAGTTCCACTAAACATCTCCTTTTTGTTTGTAGTCGTATGGTGTAAATGTATACTAGCTGTAAACTGCTCCGGTGATTCTATTCAATTTAACATTAGCTAGCATTATTCCTTTTTTATGTTTACCCATTTGGCATAAAACGAACTGCCATAAGAAAATATAGCTTTATTTTCAGTCAGGTATGATGTTGCGGATGCTGCAGACAACTAGAGCTGTATTATTTATGAAACTGTCCAGTAGTGACATTTTCCTAGCCGAATAGGGGAATGCTTCATGTTTTACCAGCTAGGGGTTTCTGCATCCTGTCATATTTGCTGAAGCGTGTTCAAGTCATTGCAAACCTGGCAGGATCTTCCTGAACGAATACGAGAACATCTCGCTTTGTTTACTCAAAGGTCCTAGATGCAGTCGTTTGGCTCCTGCGTTTCACAGAGCCCGTATGTTAAAAAAACTGAAAATTCTAATTTGAAGTTTCAGAAAAATCTGAAAAACAATCCCACGTAATTCCATTAATAACTAACTCTATCTGTTTAATACAAAAACTTTGTTTATTATAGATACACATTTTTTTATGTGCAGTACTCAACTTAACACATTTCTTGGTGAAATTACAGGTTTACTGTTTGGATCTATATGTGCTTGTGAAGAAATTGTACTTTAACACAAAATATGTATTCCATTTTTTTAAAATTGTAAATCGAGTTCTGCTTGATTTTTTGAAGGCCACACTTATGATTATACCAATGCCATCTTTTTTTTTTTCAACAACCAATGCCATCTTCGGTTCAATGGGGCGCAAATGATTCAGATGAGATCGGCAAATGACTCGAATGGGCACAAACAATCACATTCTTCTACTTTTGCATCATACTCCCCCATCCCAAAATGTAAGGCGCCTAAGCTCTAGCCAAAAGTCAACATCTTCTAAGTTTGATCAAATCTATACGAAAAAATATGAATATCTACAATATCAAATGGACATTTTGAGAAACCATACTTTCTTGTGGAGGCTTGTGGAGTTCAAGCTGTTGGAGGGGCTTCGTTTTGGCGCTGCATCATGGCGTGGCGGCAAGGATGGGCTGCTCTTGGAGTGTAACGGTCTTGACCGCGGCATGTTTGTGGAAGATGGTGGGGGATTCATCCGCTTGAATGGCGGGGTAACGCTGGCCCCAGATCCGGCATTGAGGAGGCTCAGAGGGCTCCTCCGGCTGATTTTCCTTATCGGGTTAGATCCAGTCTTACGAGACTGGTGGCTACTGCAGCTTGTTAACGCCTCATGGCTAGGAGTTTCTTCAACGCTAAAGTGTAGACCAACTACTGATGCTCTTCCTCTCCGGTGATGGTGGAGGACATGTGTTCTTGGTAGTTGCGGCGGCGACAGTTTGCAGCAGTACAACCGTTTATATCCTCCTCGTGTTATGTTGCTTGTATATGTACCAACTATGTATTGTTATGTTTGTAAATACAAGTAATGTATGCCTACGGGCGTACATCGTAAAAAAAAAAGAGTTATCACTAGCATCACAACTTCGAACATAACGATGAAGAAATGAGTAAATTACACCACACATCTTTTACTGCTCCCTCCTAACAGTATGGAAATGTAACATTTGTCATAGTTTGTAATTTTAAATTTTAAAAATTTATAGAAAATGTATCAACATTTACAAACCAAACTAACATCTGAATATCTACTATGAAATATATTTCCGTGGTATGCTTATTGGTATTATAGATGCCGATATCTTTTCTGTAAAAAAAATTCTGTGGGTACCTTTTCTGTAAATTTAACTGTACTTATAAGAATTTGAATTAGTTCGTAACTAAATAAGTAAAAAATTGTATTCCATTGTTTCAGAAATTTGGAAAACAATGCCACACATCCAGATGTGAGCTACTAGCCTACAACCTGCAAAGTTTATTAGCAATACGTAGCTGAACCCGTGTGCTAAAAATAACAAATGTGTGGATCTAGTATAGCAAACAACAACTCCATTATAAATCCATGTGTTTGTTTTTCTATGTAATCCTCAGATAAACACATTTCTTCGTAAAAAGTAGGATATATATGTTCTTGTGAAATAGATTCTCTTGAAACAAAGAATTGTGTTCTTTCCATTATATAAAATCAAACTCTATTTGAGTTTTTCGAAGGATCGTACTCACTACTATACAAATGCCAATTGGCACCAGTGTCTCTTCAGTCTTCACCTTCGACCCATTTGATTTGACACAAAGTCACAAATGATTGTGATGAGATCGGTGTATGGTGTATGAATAATTTGAATCGGAATAAACAATCACATTCTTTAATTTTGCAGCATACTTACATCCGTAGCACGAGTATTACATCTAACTTATCTTATGTGAACACCTTTCGCCACATATCTTTACTACTGCCTGATCCCAAAGTGTAACTCTAGCAGCCTGTAAAAGCGACCGAACCCATAAAATTACCGACTTTTACAGTTTTGTTTGAAAAATATGCCCATATCAGATTCCGTAAATTATCCCGACCCATAAAACTTTTTACACGCGCGCCCTTCCATCTAGCGTCAAGCCAAATTCCGGCAATGAAGGCATAATTCATAATTATTGACTCCACCAGCCCCTTTCGACGAGCTCCGCTCGCTATTCCCCTTCTTCCCCGTCTCTCCACGCACCATAGCCGTTGTTGGGAAGTTCGTCCCGAGCGCATCCGCCATGGCTAAGCTCAGGTGAGGCAAGGCCACCACGCGCGGGCGGTGCGGCCACACATGGCTAGGCAGGGGCAGGCAACCCGGCCATGTGCGGCCAGCAAACGAGCAGGGGTGGCAGATGGCTGGCGGGCGGCCGACGGGCTAGGCAGGGAGAGCGCGGGGAAAAATATAGGAAAAGGGAAAAAAAATAAAAAAAACTAATAGGTGGGTTTTTCGTGGAATATTCTGTTTTACGGTTTTTTGTTTACAGGATCTGCTCGGCCGGAGCTCATGTGAGCCTCTAAAATGGGTTTTCGGTGGCGGCAAACCATTTTGAAGGGCCACGTTTTTACAGGATCTAGAGTTGCTCTAAGTCTTTAATTTTTGTCCTAGGTAAACATATTAATTTGACAATATTATAGAAAAGGCTATCAATGTTTACAAATCGTGTTTGTTTGGTATTATGTATGCTGACATTTTTCTGCCAGTTTTACAACAATTTTCTTGAAATCTTGTGTTTTGGGATAAGATCGACCGGTGTACCACCCCTGTGGTGGTGGCCGGCGATTTTAACTTGATACGCTCCCCGGAGGACAAGAGCTCGAGTCGCGTGGACATCCCTAGGATGCGGATGTTCAATGACTGCCTTGCGGATCTCGCCCTTAGAGAGATCACTAGAGTGGGAGCTCGGTTCACTTGGAGCAACAACCGCAGTGACCCGGTCCGGAGTGTGCTGGACCGGGTCTTTGTGTCAGTTGAATGGGAAATGGAATTCCCATTATGCACCCTCAGGGCGGCCACCAGGATCGGGTCTGACCACTCCCCACTTCTACTGTGCTCGGGGGGATCTACCCCCCCCCCCCCCCCAGGCTAAACCGCTTCCACTTTGAAAACTTCTGGCTCAATCAGCCAGGGTTTGTGGAGGCGGTTGGCTACAAGTGGGAGCGGGCGGCGGAGTCCACTCCGCGAGTCTTCAACGCAGTTGATGTTTGGCATCACTGCACGAAGCTTGCCCGCCAGTTTATGAGAGGCTGGTGGGCTAACCTCGGGGCGGAGGTACGCCAGAAGAAGGACCTACTCCTCCGCCAGATTCAGGAGTTAGATCGCGCCGCGGACAAGGAGGGCTTAGCCGCTGAGGAATGGCTTCAGCGCTATGCCCTGGAACACTCGCTCATGGAGATCTACCGTGGGGAGGAGATCTTCTGGCGACAACGGAGTCGCCAGAATTGGCTCCTCCAGGGGGATGCGAACACTGCATACTTCCATGCGATTGCGAATGGCCGTCGCCGGAAGTGTTCCCATATATATACCTTCTACAAAGGTCTCTTTGCGGCTGGCCCCAGAACAGGGGTTGCCCTCGCGGCAGACCTATGGCCAGCTAGGGCCTGGGTCTCAGACGATGAGAATGCCGCCCTTAACCTTCCGTTCCTCTCAACGGAGGTCCGGAGTGCGCTTGAGGGCATGAAGGCTAGCTCGGCCCCTGGCCCTGATGGTCTTCCGGTTGTCTTCTTTCAGAAATTCTGGGCGAAACTCCAGGAGACCATCATGCCAATGTTTCAAGAGTTCTACGTTGGAACTCTTGATATGGGGCGTCTGAACTACGGTGTTATTACCTTGATCCCAAGTTAGTGGGGGGCCATAGATATACGCCAGTTCAGGCCAATTACTGTCATCAACGTAATCCAACGGTTGTTCTCCAAGGTGTGCGCGGTGAGGTTGGCTCCGGTGATGGAGCGGATTACGCACCAATACCAGTTTGCCTTCCTTAAGGGCCGCCACATCCATGATGGAATTCTAGCACTGCATGAGATTGTGCATGAGGTCAGGAGTCGACACCAGAGGGGTGTCTTCTTAAAACTAGACTTCCAGAAAGCGTACGACCGTTTGGATTGGTCCTTCCTCCGACAGGTCCTTCAGAGGAGAGGCGTTGACGACCGGATGATTGGCTGGATTATGCAGACGGTGATGACGGGCAGCACGGCCATTAACATTAATGGGGAAGTGGGTCCCTATTTTAGGCCGGCGTGTGGAGTGCGACAGGGTGACCCCCTCTCCCCTATCCTCTTCAACGCGGCGGTTGACTCCCTGGCCGAGATCCTGGAGAGGGCTAGGATCTCGGGCCATATTACTGGAGTGGTCGGCCACCTGATCCCTGGTGGAGGGGTGACCCACCTCCAGTATGCGGACGATACCATGATCATGTTCGAGGGTTCGGACCTTGATATCCAGAACACCAAGTTCCTACTCCTCTGTTTCGAGGCCATGTCGGGCCTCAAAATAAACTTTGACAAAAGTGAGGTAGTGGTCTTGGGGTACCCTCCGGAAACCCAACAGCGGATCGCTGACAACCTCAATTGCAGGTTGGCAACCTTCCCTGTGAACTACCTGGGAGTACCTGTTAGGGATTCTAGGATCCTTATTAGAGACCTCGCCCCTTTAGTGGGGCGAGTTAGAGCGAAGGCTGAACCGTGGTGCGGGAGGTTCACCTCCAAGGGTAGCAAGACGGTTCTCATTGATTCGTGCCTGTCTAGTCTCCCCATGTATATCATGGGCCTGTACATCCTTCCTGAAGGGGTACATGCGGCCTTCGACAAAGAGCTCTCACGCTTCTTTTGGCAGGACAGGACATGCCGTCAAAAATACCACATGGTCAAATGGGCCGATGTGTGCGCCCCCAAGGATCTTGGGGGCATAGGGATTATCTCCTCTCGTCACATGAATGTGGCCCTCATGCTGAAATGGGTTTGGAGGATCCTTTCTGATGACGGGGGTCTGTGGCTTAAGTTAATTAAGGCTAAATACCTACGGGGCCGACCACTTCTTGCTTGTGACCGCCGGGAGGGATCTCAGTTTTGGAGGGCCCTCCAGGACATTAAGCATGAGATTAGAGCGGGACTATCCCTCTCCATAGGCGATGGTAGAGGGACCATGTTCTAGCTTGACCCGTGGTTGGGCGCTCGCCCCATTTGCCTTGACTTCCCGGACCTTTTCACTATTTGCGCCAACCCCCTATTCTTGTTGCCGACGCCGCCCAGGGGAGGCTGGGATATCCTGTTCCGTCGCGGTCTTACCCAGGGAGAGGCCCTGAGTCTGGCCCTGCTGCGGAACCTCCTCCCGGACGCTCTGCCGGGAGGACTAGATTCGCCCTCTTGGCGCTTGACGCCATCCGGTTCCTTCACCGTGCGGACGGCCTATAGGGCCTTGTTTAGGGCCCCCCCACTGCTCTGGACGACCCCTCTTTTTAAAGCGCCTATCCCGCTTAAGACGAAGATTTTTCTATGGCAGTTGCTTAGGGATCACCTTCCCTCTGGGGTGGAGGTGGCGAAGAGGCACGGGCCGGGCGACGGGCTTTGTCCATTGTGTGCGGTCCCGGAGACGACGACCCACATAATGTTCTCCTGCCCCGCGGCCCGTTTCCTCTGGAGCTTCCTCCAGGAGGCGCTGGGGCCTGAGTGGCAGGCCTCAGCCCTCGGAGAGTTCATTGAGGCCCATGCGAACAACACCGGTAGGAGGAGGCGCCTCTTCTGGTTGGTGTTCGCGGCCTTGACCTGGACCCTGTGGACTGTGCGTAATAAGATGGTCATCGAGCGTATCTTACCTCGACGCGCTTCTGACTCCTTATACTCTTTCTTGGCTTTGTTGCAGCAGTGGTACCCGCTGTGTAGGCAGCGGGACAGGGAGCGCCTGGACGGCATGTTGGAGGATCTTCTTGCGGCTGCCCGTCGCCTTTCTACGTCGTCCAGCCTCTGAGTGCCCCTTCCCTATGGGGTTGTATCGCTTTTCTAGTTCTCTTGGGCATGTTGTGCTGTTGCCCCAGCAGAGTTGTTGTGTGTGGTGTGATCGTGGTGTTGTTTTCGAACCTTGTATGGATATGGTTGCTTTATTTATAAAGCGGGGCGAAAGCCTATTTCGAGGACATCTCGCAGAAAAAAAAAAATTGGAGGCTTGGAGCACCGTTTTGCACGACCTGACCTGTACTCGTGAGGAGCAAACGCATTCCCCGTCCTGGTTCTCAGCCACTCTCCACCGTTGGATCCGAGATCGTGCGCACCACCACCGCTCGAGCCGGCAGCGTTAGCAGGGGCAGCGTGCGAAGACCCCGACACGCGAACCCACTCTCCGGCTTGTCCATCCCCGACCGAACCAAGCAGCAGCCGGCCGATCGTCTCCGCCGCCGCCCCGCCGGCGACCCGGTAGCTGCCCTCCCGTTATCCCAGCTGTCTATCTGCTTGTGTCTCTCTCTGTTACGCTCAAGTTTCGGGTTCATGGCTTCAGGGAGGCAGTACGCAGTAGAGGGATCCGGGGGCGATGCGGCCGCAACGGGGCGTGGGCGGCGGCGGCGGCGGCCGGAGGGATCCCGGGCTGATGACGAGGGCTGTGGACAAGGTCTTCCGCTTCGTCCGCCTCGCCGAATTCGAGATCCTCTTCGTCCTCTTCTTCCTCATCGCCTTCATCCTCTTCAAGGATCTCGTAAGCCCGCGCCCCATCACTCTCCTCTTCTCTTCTCCCCCAGCTTAACGTTTCGCATCTACCTCGTAGTAGCGGGTCAAAATTCTGGGGCCGCGCCTGCCAGTGTGAGATCCAGTAGGGTGGTGTATGCCCAATTGACATGGTTCTCTTGCGTTTGTTATTATGATTGAATGGTTACAGAGAAAGAATCAATTGAAACCGCTGGGGGGCATGGTAGATAGTTTAATGCTAGTACTCTCCATGGCTTGGAATTTTGACATAATAAAGATAAAACGGTGGTATTTCTGCCCATGGTCACTGCACCAACTATGCTTTTCAAATCGAAACCACCAAGTCCGGATACACACATTCATGTGACTGTACTGTCAATCTGATGACATAACTTGGGAGGCAGAGCTGATGGCTACAGATAGCTCAGTAGAAAATCATGCCTGTAGCTGTATGCGGTTTGGTTACATTGGTGTCAGCAAGTGCAGTTTGGTTTATATAATCTGGTATTCTGGATTCGGTTATCTTCTTGCACTAATAACTGAATGAATGATTTCTGTTACAGATGTCACGGCCAGACTACAACCAGATCTTTGTCAAGAAGCCTGATCTAGACGACCGCTGGCCTTAGAGGGTAGGAATTATGAAGTGTTCTTATTGTAATGTAGTCGTTTTTCCAATGTACTATTGCAGTATACGTACATTCCATAGATGCTTCTTTAAACCTCCTACTTATGACTACCTATTCAATACTTTGAAGAAGTTTGCTGACATGTTGCCGCCTCCAGTTTTCCGAAAGATTCAGTCGCTCACCATTGCTTCTGTGCATGTTTTGGTACGAGCCTTCATTTTCCTGTTCCGTACAAGCAAGCTACCGCATTATGTTAAGTGATCCTAGTGAAGTTACCAATATTTCTTGTCCAGGATATGTTTTTCTCTCCATTTATTCTGCGTGACATCCCCATGAGTTCTAAGCGAAGCTTGGTGCAATGGAATGCATTCGTCATTGATGTGTGCCAAACATTGACTCAGACGGTAATCTTGTTGATTACTCAAGCCCATCATTCTTCTTAGTCATTTGAATCTTCAAAATCTAATAAGAATATATAAGATTTGCTCAAAAGTATATATACGTTTCCATGCCGATCTTATTTTGGTCATCATTTGATAAGTATCTCCGTTAATGGTCATGATCATAGGACAATTTCAGTCATTGATAGCTGTTGCTTATAAAAAAATTGTGTGTGACTATAATCAGATAAGTGAGTCTGGTGTGTGTCCGTCATAAAATCGAACACAATATATAGATGCATGGGATCATGATTATTAGATCCTGAAATCTTAATCGGGCTACTCTTCTTCCTCAGGGTGCGCCCGCTAGATGCGTACTTATTAGATAACTTCTATGAAATTATTTCTGCTGATGTTGAAGTTCATATGTTGTCATGTATAGTTTCTTTCAGTTCTTGTGCATCGGTGCAATCCATTCGATGTTATTTGTACCGCGACTCTGAGGATTTTTGCTAGTGGCTTTGCATGTGTAATTTCACCAATCTGACCTTTCTGTATGAATTTCATCTCGAGCTGTATGCACAATTGCTGTAACAGTGAATTGTGCTTTGACTGGCTTTTGTCAATTAGTACGTATTTTCTTGGATTGACTTTAGTTGCTGGTCTTTGAACATATTTTTGGAGTCTGCCTCAAAACTACGCTTTACATGGAGTATTGTCTTTCGTTTGTTTGTTCGAAAGCAGTGCTTTAGCTTGTCCTTCTGATGGGAGTGATGGTAACTATTCGTATACATAATGAAGAAACTATGCTGTTATATTACGTATCTTCTTGGCTCCTGTTCTATTCTTACACAAACGTTGAAATTATGTATTCTGTTGATTTTGAAGTTCATCTGTTATCATATATTTTCCTTCAGTTATTGTGCATTGGTGTGATTCACTCAATTTTTGTAAGTTGTGTTCGGCGCTGTGGTGATTATCTGGTGCCTAGCACGCAATTTGACTGATATTTTGTAGGAATTTCATCTAAATTGTATGCACAATTGCTGTATGTGCTGTGGCTCTTTGTGATGTGTGCGATTCATTTGGTGTTTTGGCTTTGTACTGTGACTTTGTGTGACTACTTTTTCCCAGCTACTGGCACATATGAAGTTCAGCAAAGTGGTATGCGCATTGCTGCAACACGAACCATGCCTTTTTTTTTTTGCCGGGGGATTATTATTTTCTTGGTCTGTTTTGGTTATTATTTTCTTAAATATATACTTGTTTGGAGCCTGCCGTTTGTACATAGTTTTGTTTGGTTTGTTCTCATGCATGATTCTTGTTGTCCTTTTGATGTTAACATGAATAATGAGGGTGCTCAAGTTGTTTATGAAATTGATGCTCGTGGACGACATGACAGAGATGTTTGTTCTTGTTGTTCCGTTCTTGTTTTTGTGGCTTCTTGTCCTGGTGAAGTTCTTCCTGTTCTGTTGTTACCTCTCCAATTAGTAAATTGTGGTAGGAACCACCAGCGGATAAAAAGTACCCTGAGATTCCAATCATGTGAATAATCTGACTAGTTGGGGGAAAACAATAGACCCATACATGAAGCTGAATTGTTATTCACAGATTTCAATGCCCTAGTTGAGGTGCCAAGCCTCTTTTACACAACAATTGGTTACAGCTTAATTATAACAGAAATGCTCCAGTTGAGATCCATAGGGAGCATTCACAAATGAATTGTGTTTTTACAACACCATGATGATGATCACTAAAACAAACATTATCTAATAAAACCAGAGTTAAAAGCTATGAACAGAGCTACAAATGCTGATGTGGTCTGTATGTACAGTTTACAAATGATAAAAAGGAATGAATTATAACTATAGTTAAGCTGTGCAATTGGTGCTGCTACTATTGGATCATCGTCTGACGATAGCTCTCGAGTGCCTGAGGACCATGTTGAAGGGTGTCCTCCGCGGCGACGCCCCTACTCGCTGACCGCCGCTAGCCGTCCTCCCTTTCTTCACCACCACCTTCCCCATGCTGTCCCTCTTGCACGACACGGACGTCGCAGCCGTGGTCGTCGTCGTCTTGGCCGTGTTGCCGGGCTTGGTCGCAGTTGCGCTTGTCGACTTGGTTGCCCGCCGCCTGGTAGTGTCGGCGCCGGTGTGCTCGACCCGGAGGCTGGACTCGAGCAGCAGCGCGCCGGCACAGCGCTTCAGCACCTCGAGGCTCATCCTGGCACTATCCAGGCACCGGTGCACAGGGACGCTGATTTCAAAATACGCTGCCAGCTCGAGCCCCCCTGCTCTCCACCCAAACCCTTTGGCGAGCACGTCAAGGGAGTCGATGATGCCGGCCGGCACGGGCGCATCCATGCCAGCGGCAGCGAAGGCCTCACAGATGTCGGAGCAACAGATGCCATGGCCCGCCCAGACGCGGCTGTCGAGGAGGTCGAAGATGTCAGCGGCGACGTCGGGAAAGGGCACGCAAGCGAGCTCGTCCGAGGTGACCTGGGTGGAGTCGGCGAGGTCGCCGGGGGTCGGCCCGATGAGGGTGGAGTAGCTGGAGAGCTCGACAAGGCGCCGGGGGCAGACGAGGATGGCGCAGAACTCGAGCAGGTGACATTCTTCGCTATCCGGGGATGTCTCCGCCGCTGTCATCTCCAGGTCGAAGAACACCATCTCCCTCTTCTTGGTCGCCATTGATCGTTTTTCATGCTCGTGCTTGCTTGCAGCAACTTGGTTTCTTGCTGATCGAGCTCTCTTTCTCTATCTTTCTTTCAGAGAAAGGAAGCAACCGAGGTTCAATAAAATGATGATAGGTAGTTTCTCCTATTCCGAGACTTGGATATATATAAGCTTTGACAATGGCGAAAGCATCCATGCTTTGGTAAGGAAGAAGGGGAACATTTGTTCTTGTCGTCCATGGAGGGGTTGCTTCATTTGGACGGTGCATGAATATTTTTTTTCTGTTTGGGTACTTCCAACAGTAGAAGCAAGCTTTAGGCTAGCTCCCTATAGAGAAGAAAGGAAGGTAGGGCATGGAAGGTAAAGTTAGTTTACCCCAAGAGGCAAACTGATTGTCGCACGGTTTTCGCTTCACAAGAGAAACCAGAAACCAGAAAGTAATGCCAGCCTGTATACTTTTGTGCTATGCTCACCCATATCTAACTTGTGAATTACCTGTAAATTTATTGGGGACCGTGCTCTGATTTTCTGTAACTTCTAGTTCTAGCCAGGGTTCTAGCTTCGCGAAAGCAAGAGGAATAGAAGTTACAGACATAGATCCGTTTAATTCGTTCTGTAAGCATGCATGGCATCGTACATTTTTGTAGACTAACCGGGAGCGCTCTCCAACTCCATTTCATTGCAGAAGGCATCATACAAATCAAAATGGAGGGTCGAAGTCACTGTTGCTGCTGCTGCACTTGCCATTCCTGAATCGCGAAACGAAGGGCGTTGTTCGGTATTAACTCACGGTGTGTGAACCTGAGGTAGGTCATGGGGGACATCTCATGGCCCCTTTCAAGCCAGTCCTTGATGGCATCGCCTTCATACGTGAATCCATCGGCAGCGATGTGTGGTTCCCTCATGATCTCCTGAAAATATCATAAAGATGCAAAGGTTATGTATCAAACCAAAGGTGACCATGCTAACCACCTACTTGGCTACTTGAAACCAATAAAACCTCATGAAGTACTGCAGTGACTGAACTCTAAGGATGAAATAGTAGAAGGTAACTGTTGGTGCATCAAATGATCATTAGTTTCTTTGATTTGTTAACGGACCTGTGTCATTGGGCAGATGAAAAACGTCGGTGGCTGGCTTTTATCGTCCCGACAGTTCATCATTGCTTGCAGGACACCCAAGACCTCATTCTCAAGATCAGGCCGCTCCTTTCTGACATACCGGCAACATCTCAGTGCTAGTCTTGCCAACTCTTCAGCGCACTCAAGGGGCCAGTCCCCTGCAGAAGGATCAATTATATCTTGCAATGTGTCATTCTTCAAGGCTGACTCCACCTCACGCGGAAGGCCTAGGGGGCTCTTGCCAGTTAGCAGTCGCATTAGAACTACCCCAAAGGAGTAAACGTCATAGTGCGCTGTGAGCTCCCCTGAGGCCATGTATACTGGATCCATGTATCCCATCGTGCCTCTAAGGTTGTCCGTGCGGTAGCAAGGGGTGACGGTGGTGTTTGTCAGATTCAAGGGACGAGAGATCCCGAAGTCTGCCAGTTTGCAGACAAAGCTAGTGTCAAGGAGGACATTATCCGGCTTTAGATCACCATGGGCAATGCCTTTTGGTCTGTTGGAGTGGAGGAAGATAAGCCCCGTGCAGATTTCAGCAGCAATTCTGATGCGTGTTCGCCACAAGAGTGGTCCACTTTGGTTCTTACACTGCAGACAGTCCTCTAGGCTTCCGTTGGACAAGAATTCGAAAACCAATGCTTTGGCCTCTCGGCACACTCCTATCAGAGTAACAAGGTTTGGATGCCTCATCTTACTCATTATTTCTACCTGCAATATGTTGGAAAATCAAGTATTTAGCTAGATGCCCCCTTTAATTCTTTCTCATATGAAAACACATCTTAATCTCCTGCAATGAACCTAGTATGTTTCAAGAAATGCTCAAAATTACCTCATCATTGAACTCTTTCTCTCCTGCTGCGCCGTCACGGTTGATTTTCTTTATAGCCACAATAGTACGACGGAGAAAACCCTTGTAGACGCTTCCACATCCACCTTGCCCGATCTTTTTAGAGTCACCAAAGTCGTCAGTTGCTTCTTTTATCTCTTCGTAGCTGAACTCTGTCAAGGCAACTGTACCAGTAGAGCCAAATACAGTGTGAGCATTTGTTTGGCGAATCTGTGCAGCTTGTCTAACAGCATGATCTTTCTCGCGTTGCAGCTCTTCCTTCTGGGAATTGGCCTGGAGAAGTTTGTTCTTCAGTTGTGCGCTTTTCTCATTAGCCTTCTGCAGCTCATTGCGTATATGGACGTGCTCTTTTTCGAGGACGGTCTTTTCTCTGGTCAGTCTTTCCTCTACCTCTTTTTCTTTTCGGAGTGAATTCTCCCGTGCTTTGAACTGCAAGAAAACAGTTTGCTTTACTTGTGAGAGACACACGAATCCATCATTTTGAGAGGAAAGGTTGGGAAAGTACAGTAGATTAAGCAACTATAATAGATACTAAAGGTATCTGGTAATAACAAACAGCGTACCATCATAGAAGCTTCAAACGAACCCCTCTCGGTTTTCCGCTGGCCCTCGGATGCTTCCTTTCTCGATCGCTGTAGCTCACTGCGGACTTGGTGTAGTTTCTTGAACACTTCATGTTGTCCGTCAGTTTCCACCTGTAAACAAACATTATATTTTCTTTGAATTCATAGGTTTGACGAAATTATACAGTAAGTACTACAATTGAGACCAAAACAAAAGACTTTGCTTGTTCAACCAAAATTTAGATGATGGAGCAATATCAGTACGGTTTTAAGTTTTAATGATGTGGATTGTTTTTTCCATACTGCAAGTGGCAAACATTAGAAGACCCTACTGGTTGAGGGTGAATACAGGCATGAATACATTCTAGTGTCAGATTTTTGCCCCTACACTTGTGCAAGGACCAAAGCCTCTTAAATCGTAACTCTAATATTGATTAAATGTAGCTTACCATAGAGTGTTGATGTTTTCCAGAGCTTGCAACTGTAACAGGTACTAGTGAACTATCCATACTGTTTAGAGAGAAACCTGATGATCCCCCAGTGCTGTGCTGGCTGGGATTCGGAGAGAAACCTGTTGGTGTCATTTCAGCCGACCACCGCCTTGTAGCTGATATGTTTTCCACAGAGTCTGCTATCATCTCAGACAAGGGACAAGTATAACTAACTGAGTTGGGCCGTCGTTGAAGAGCTTGTTGATCCTTAGAGCTTAGGAAACCTGACGGTAATTGGGATCTTGGAGGGAACTCAGGTTGGTCTGAGACACAGCTTTTTGGTGATTCTACTTTTGCTGAAACCTGAGTGGCCTCCCTAAAAAAGCACGAAGAACCATGGCACAGCTGTTTTGTCATATGGAAATAAGTTGCTCGAGATGAAATTTGCAAATCTATGTAGTTTCTGTGTTCTTGAGGGCTGCATAAAAGTCATACCTAGTGCAAGCGAGAGTCTCGTTGCAAATATAGAAGATCTGGCAATATGGTTTGGCCTGTAGATGCACACTGCCGGCAACTTTTGAATTCGGTGCTATCCTCTGCCTGTTCATGGAAGATTCACAATCAACATAGATAACTTTTATTACTTAATGGAGTCTCTGGCTTATACTCTTAGACTTCAGATTTCCATTTGCTAACAAAGTATTTTCCTGTTGAGCGAATAGCCGGGATGAGGAAAAAAATTAGCTAACATATTAATAACCAAACGACAATTTTTGTACCGGTTGCTGTATATAAGTAGCGCAGTTGAGAATAATTGCTGCGATTGATTAAACCGTTGGGTTAGAAATGTGGACATACGGCGAGAATGAAGATGCTCCCATAACAAGGCTTGTAATGTGACTCTGATCAATGAGCTCGATAATGCCATTTGCAGGACTGTTCTTCTCGATGACGAGCGTCTCAGCTTGGATCTGTAATTTTTTTTTATGATAGGGCATACAACGACAGTATGGTAAGTATATATGATTTCAGAATTCAGCCTGCATTGGTTGACTGCGTACTGACCTTGAGAGAAACTCTGCAGAAATCGAGGTACTGGTTTAAAGGTGTGTTGCTCTCGTCCTTGTGAATCTTTCTGTATGCTTTCAGCTCCTTTTCTCTGGCGGAAACCTTGCATGATCCTATTGTAAACAAGTTGAATTTCACCATAGATTATCACTGGCTACTGAACTCATAGAGTGTTATTGGAATTAGAGGGAGGCAAGTTAGTTAATTTCTCTTACCGGTCATGATTCCATGGGCAGGGCGGTGGACGTGCAGCAAGACAAGCTTGGGATGGCCGGCCCGCAGGAAGTTGCGAGCTGCCCAGACGAGGTTGGACTTACCGTCCTCGGCGTCCTCCCCTACAGCCACATATAGCTTCCCCGCGCCATGATTGTCGTCCAAGATGTTTCTTGGAACTGCGGGCACCAGGTTGGCCATCTGAATTTTCACCGCAAAGGAGCCAAAGCCAGATCGTTTTACGAGGGGCTCATCCCTTGGGATGGCGGCATCCTCAGCGATCTCTGGGAGGCTGGCAGCAGAGGACGGGGACGACGAGGACCGCCTACCGCCTCGACGCGTGAACATCCTCCTGTCCGCCTTGGCCTCCGGCTGTTGCGACCCCGAGGAGAAGTGATACATCTTCCTCACCTTGTCACAGACAGGTTACAGGCTCTGGAAATTGCTCGCCCGCTCGCTCGACCAAGCTATATATCTACCCGTCTCCACCGAAGATGCACGCAACCTTGCTGTTTCATTTCAGTGGTTGCCACCTTTCTATTCTATTCTATTCTGTTTCATTCTTTTCCTTTATTGGCCTGGCGTGAGTATGTAGCCAATGATAGGTGTGCGTACGCCTCCCTCCTTGTCGAATGCACACATCACATCCATGCATACCTATAAGAAGTTATAATGTCGAAAAAGAAGATTACTCAGAGATACCTTTGCGGATTATAAGTTTGATTTTGCTCGTGTCTAGGAAGCTAATAAAAACTGATTTTACTGATTTCTGGTTAAATGAAATTAGTGGCCGTTTTGTTTTTATGGCTTTGGCCACCATTTAGAGGTGTTTCTTGGATTTATTTTACTAGAATGCCTATCGTGGATCAGCCAAGCAATTACAAATGTAACCACATTCTAGAGATAAAGCTGATTTTTTTTAGTTGAAATGGTTAAAGTTTTGGGTTGTAGTAGCTTCCCTTTCTTATTAGAAGGTGATTTTAATAATTAGAAGAGACAATGTCTGATATGTTTAACGTAATCATTGAGCATTTATGTTTGAAAGAGCTGGCTTTTGCGACCCTGGATCCTGATGCATCCACAGCTGGGGCGTGTGCGGATTGAGTGTGGGAGAGCGGAGATGGCGGCGGGTTTGGCGTGTGGAGATAGCGGAGACGATGGGGAGAGGACGGCTGGAGCGTGCAGCTGCAGTGGAGATCCCAGGGACTCGGAGACATTTTTTACACATCGTCGATTGGGGGATTTGGCCTAATTACTCCTCGGATTGGGGGATTTCGCTGGAGACGTCGTTAGTTTCGTAATATAACGTGTTATAAAACTAGAATGTAAGAAGCAAATGGTTACAAATGATATAACTTAAAATTTGAGAACTAATCAAACAATGGCTACTATAATCGAAGCAGATAGCTTGCTGGGATGCTTGCTTGTAATATTCTGCCGGAACATCAAATTAAATGATATCACACACCAGTGCATTGTCATTCTTCAGTGGTAATCAAATGGCAAGTGTTTTTTTTCTTCTTGAATGCCATTGAGTATTTTATGTGAAATGGATGGAGTTATTACCTGTAATACACAAAGTGAGATTTAAGCATTGCAAGATGTTAGTATTCCTCTTATGTGATGAATAGTACCAGTATCTGCAAATCTTTTGGCAGATGGACACCATATTGTGCATGTGCTCTTCCATCACAGGTGAGAACATGGAATGATTATGCAGCAAATCTTCTGGGTTTTGTAACATTAATATAATCCGTTTTACATATTGACAGGATTTAGAATTAATTCCTATTTACTATTTTCTCTGTGTTTCTTTGTTGCAGGTGTTTTACGTTGTCCCATCTCATATGTGGTAGGCTTGATAGACTGTCTGTGACAGATTCATCTTGGTCTCGTGGTAAATCTTGATGTGTCTCTCCGCCAAAAAGGGACATATCCTTATTTCTGCTATTTAGCTGAGCACGTTTGAAATGCAAGATTGCTGTGATGCGAGGTAAATAATACTGTATCTCCAGAGTTCAAATACTCCGTAGTGTTGTTTCAGTCTCATTCTTGCTCTTACACCGCACCGTCGATAGATTTAAACTGTTTACTCGTGTCTCTATTTTATGCTTACCTCTAGGCAGTAGAGGGATCCGCGTGCGACCGGGGAATGATGCGGCCGCAACGGGGCGTGAGCGTGGGCAGGGCCCGGATGGATCCCGAGCTGATGACGAGGGCTGTGAACAAGGTTTTGAAAATCGGTTGTTTCTTTAGCAAAGTCAATTGGATTTGTGCTTGTTCTAATCTGATGTTTATATATCCAAATAAAGCATGCACACACAGTTATTAATGTTTGTTTTAAAACATATTTCTAGAATTGTAAGATTTATTTGCTAGACTAGTCACGCTGTCTGCAAGTTTAAAATTTGCCAATAACTATGGAGGAGGTTCATGATGCTATATTTCAAATGGAACACAATAAATCACCTGGATCAGATGGCTTCCCTGCGGAGTTTTATCAACATTTTTGGGGGGTTATTAAAAATGATCTGATGGCTTTATTTGAGAGCTTTCAGAAGGGGGATTTGCCTCTATACAAGCTGAATTTTGGGTTGATTATTTTACTACCTAAAAAGGAAAATGCAACTCAGATTCAACAATATGAGCCCATATGCTTACTTAATGTGAGTTTTAAGATTTTTACTAAAGTTGCAACAAACCGTATTTCTGAGGTTGCCCAAAAAGTAATTAGACCTACACATACGGCTTTTATTCCTGGAAGACACATTCTTGAAGGAGTGGTAGTTCTACACGAAATAATTCATGAAATGCATAGAAGAAAACTAGATGGGGTGATTTTTAAAATTAATTTTGAAAAGGCGCATGATAAGGTTAAATGGCCTTTTCTACATCAAGTGTTACGTATGAAGGGATTTGATCCTATTTGGTGTGATAGAATAAAGAAATTTTTACAAGGGGGGAGTGTCGGTATAAGCGTTAATGATGTCATTGGGCATAATTTTCAAACTAGGAAAAGACTACGCCAGGGAGATCCTTTATCTCCAATTCTGTTTAATAATATCGCTGATATGTTAGCGATTCTTATTGCTAGAGCTAAGGATGAAGGTAAAGTGGGGAGTTGAAAGAACATGTCCATTACCCCATGTGTGGTTTTGGTAATTGATGACAATCCCCATGGACTAACGGTTGCATTGAGAATCAATCTTAGGTCAAGTGCATAGACATGTGTTAGACTCAAGGTTGCAAGATGGAGAAGATGGAGTACAATGACGAAGACGGTGTCGAAGAGAGACGAAGACCGTGTTGAAGATGAAGGGAGATGAAGACGGCGTAGAAGATGGATGAAGACAGTGGCGTGCGTACAAGATGGATGAAGACGGTGGCGTGTATGTTGGAGGAAGACGGTGGCATGTACAATGATGAAGAGGATTAAGACGGAGCTTGCCGACTCGAGAGGAACGCGCAATGATAAGGTTTGTGCTCGATAGGATAGTGGATCGCATCATCGGAGAGAGCTCAAACCTTGCATGCATTGCATCGTGTTTCTTTGTTGTTCTTGGTTCTTATCCTTGAGATGTTCCAGATCTTGTGTTCATTCTCATGATAAGCTCTAGCTCATCGGTAACGGATTCCGGATGCATCGCATGTTGCATGTGCGAGGGTGATGATTTTCCCGATATACCATATTGAGAGGTTACACCTCTATGACCATGATAAAATCATCACTCACTCTTTTCCATGATTTCACCTTGTGTAGTGGTAGCTCTCGTCGTCCTCTTTCCGGCAAAATTGGTTTCATGTTATTCCGATTTTCCTAGCTCAAGTTATTGCGTTTTCCGTGTTGCATATTATTTGGAAAAGAAAAACAGCACATATGGGTCGGGCGGTACTACCGCGACCGGTACCGGCCTAATTACCGCCCGGGAAGTTTTGCTTACTCGATCGCGTCCGGTACCGAGCCGGTACTAGGCCGGTAGTACCGGCAGGCCCATTACGATACCCAACCGGTACCGGCCCGGTACTACCGGCCGGCCCAACTCCTTGCCCGCAGCCAACCATCACCAGCCCACACTTGGGGAGCTGCTATATGGCGACCGGGTCGGTAGGTACGGGGCGCCGCACACCCCTCCGACCCGGCGGCTGTAACTGGGCCGCGGCCCATTAGGTAACCTCTTTTTCTTTTTCTTTTTCGTTTTCTTATTTTTTTTCCTTTTTCTGTTTATAGTTTTATTTTTAAAAACTAACGTTTTACAGGTTTTTTTTTCTGTCTACAGATTTTAAAAATGTTCCATTTTAAATTCGTTCAAAATTTGAAAATCGTCCAAAATGTAAAAATTGTTCAAAATTCAAAAAACGTTCAGAATTTGAATTTGTTCAAATTTTGAAATTCGTCCAAATTTTAGAAATTCGTTCAAGATTAAAATTTTATTCCAATATCGAAATTCGTTCAAATTTAAAATTCGTTCAAATTTAAAATTCGTTCAAAATTTAAAATTTATTCAAATTTTAAAATTCGTTCAAATTTGAAAATTCGTTCAAGAATGAAATTTTGTTCAAAGTTCGAAATTCTTTCAAATTTTGTCAAACTTGAACATTTTTCAAATTTAAAATTTTTCGAAAATTATTTTTAAACAGAAAAGTAAAACGAGAGATAAAAAAGAAAACAGAAAAGAAAACAGAAAAGGGAAAAAAGAAAACAGAAAACGGAAAAGAAAAGGAAAAAAGAAAAAAAGAGAAATAGGGAAAATGGCCTAACCGGGCCGGCCCACACCGCGCGCGGGGGTGTGCGGCGCGGTGCAGGCGCCGACCTGGTCGGCATATAGGAAACGCCCCACACTTGGGCCGCCGCCGTTCGCCCAGATCCTGCCCACCCGCACGCTGGTGCCACCTCGCCTTGGGCCGCCGTGCCCCGCACGGCCCAGCTGCCGCCCGCTCGTCGCTCGCCCCGCGCTTGGCCGCTGCTCGCGCATGCTCCCGCTCGACACGGATCGAGCGTTGACCCGCTCGATTGGTGCGCTGCTCCCGCCCGCGCCCCCACACACGTTCCCGCGCTGGAGATCCACCTCCCTGGCCCCCACGCATGCGCTACTGCCTGCCTCGCTGCGTTGCTGCTGCTGCTTGGCCCCACCCTGCTGCGCTGCTCCCGCTTTTCTCTCTCTCTGATTCCGATTTGGTTTTGCAGACACAAGCGGTAGTACCGCTCCGCAGAGCGGTACTACCGGTTTGGGCCGTTTTCTGCCTTATTTCCGCGTAGTTTGCGCGCGAGCGGTAGTACCGCTTTGACAAGCGGTAGTACCGCTCGGGCGCAAATCTGACCGTTTTTCCAGCCCAACAGCTATATTCTGGACTCCCTATTTGAATACTCACGTTGTGTAGTAGACTTGAGACCCAGTCCACAGAAACTCGTGGATGGCCTTAAGCTCCTGTTTCTCATGATTGCATTTTTACATGTCCTAACTGAACCGGCTTCTTTACTAGTACTTGAAGGCAGAATACATGCTTTATCTCCACTGTTCTGCAAACTAGGATCCAAACCGGGCCTTTTCTGAACCAGCTCAGGCTTTCGTTGTTGTTGTTGTACAACATTGGCCATTGAAGATATATTTTCAAATGTCCCTGAACCGCAGCCTTGCATGACTAAATCGGTATGCACACCAGCCGATTTAGACTTCTCACCTGTACCCGTACTAGAGGATGCAACGAGTGGATTATTTGCATGTTTCCCTTCCATACTAGCAGATTTTCCTTGAACAGAACTACAACCAACTTCATTGACGTCGCAGTTTCTCGGCCAGTGCTGATGTATTGCAGTTTTTGGGACTAACAGTTTGTTCTTGGCCGAAATATTTCTCTTCTGATTAAATTTCCTGTTGCTTCTCGCACATAGATAAGAGGATGCTTGAGCTGAGTCACTAGTACAAGGACGTACAACGACCTTCTCTGAAGTCTGCAGATTAGGTGTCACAAAAGCATTTTGGCTAGTACCTTTCTTTGCAATATTCTTAGTGCAGCTAGGCTTAGCTCC
The DNA here is from genome assembly GCF_019359855.2 of Lolium perenne. Taxonomy (NCBI): domain Eukaryota; kingdom Viridiplantae; phylum Streptophyta; class Magnoliopsida; order Poales; family Poaceae; genus Lolium; species Lolium perenne. The sequence continues at coordinate 93,285,836 of NC_067250.2, read as the reverse complement.
ATTGTGCATAACAGTATTTTCTGCATGGCTTATACTGTCTTCTCTGTTTTCCAAGCTAAGCTCCAACGTAACTTCATTTTGAACCAGAACAGATGCTTTTTGCTGCTGTGGTACACCAATGACACCGGCAGCTATTTTTTGTCCTCCAGGTTTCAAACCATGATCAGCATCAGTACCATTTAAACTTCTTCTACACTTACTCACGACTGTAGCACTAGCCTTAAGTTCAGCAGGAATCACCGGTACCCACACGAACTTGCGGTCACCCTTGTAACTTTTATCACCGACACCACGTCTCCCGCGCGGACTGAAAAATCCCAAAGTTGGCTCCTCGTGACCACGAATCACAAAGGCACGTGGTCTAATTTCATGCTTAAACTGAACCCTTTTCTCATGCAAGTGTGGTCTCAACATAGGTCTCCTCTGTGAAATATATTCCAGCTGAAAATTAGCTATTGGCTTTGTATGATATGGCTCCCAGTGATTACAGCCCCACGGAGGAAATTTCGTATACACAGAAGGTGCATCGCCCCAATATGTCGGCTCTTTTGCAAAATACAGCTGCCGTACATATGATTTACCTCGCCGGCGTTCATGACCTCCATGTCGAGAAGCGGACCTAGGATGCTTATTATCTCCAAGCCGACTAAACACATTATTGGCCTTGCGTGTAGTATATGTGTCCAACAATTGTTTAACCGTCGGCTTTGATCTTCGAGCTGATTTTGTCTTTCTTTCACTGACATTTGAAACTCCTACTTCTGGATCTTTTGTCCTGATCATCTTCGGAGGAGCATTATCATCAATGACCACATCCTTTCCTCTTGTAGACTTCATCTGAACATTTTCTTGCTCCGCCTTTAGATTTTCGAATGTCATGTCTTCCTTCTTTTCTGGATCTTCGGTCTCTTCATGCCGACGCTCTTCTTCAACCGAAGATGGTTCAGCTATACTTTCTTCTTGTTGATGCTCATCAATTTCTTTGGCACGAAATTCATAGGGCAACATGAAAGGTCCCTTACATCCAGAAAAATCAAGCACAGTTGTTTCACACTCACCATGTTCTTGCTCAACAAAGCTTTTATCTACTGTCTTGACAAACTCGGTTTGTGTGTCCGACTTGGATTTACCAAAATTTAATTTAGCTTGAACTAAGTCGGTCGTGGTAGATGTGTCAATCATCTTTTGTTGATTTGACTCGACACATGATTTGTCCAACCCGGCCTTAGCCGAATTTGCGGTACTGACCGAGTCAACATTTATCTGCTGGTTGGCTCGCATAGCTCTGACTTCGAGAAGCTTGTTTGCGAGATCTTCACAAGATTTCAGATATATATCATTCCACTCTTCTGCTGTTCGCCCCTCATATGTCTCAGTATGTTTCGGCAATGGCTCTTGGGTGGTACCGAAATTCTGGAATTGTGTAGGGGGTGTACCACATGCTACAATATTAGACGAAGGCACGTGAACTCCTTTTGAATTTTCATTTACTCGGCTGTAATCATTGTGAAGGTGTGTAGCCGAATTATGAATATCTCCAGTTACATAGTAACATAAGTGTAGCATATGATGGCTGAGTGTAATTGGCCAAATAGACAGTACTAGAAATTCCAATTGCTCTATCCATTGGCATGTGTGAAGGTGAATCAACATATTGCAAGTTATTTGCCGATGGATAAAAGGGCGAAACACTATTTTGCATGCTATTAAAATCTATAACATTGGGTGTTTCATATTGACTTACTGAATTCATCACGTTGTTCATCGGCATATGAACTTCCGGGGTTGCCGATGCATGAGAATTTGAGTATACATGTTGCAAGTTGCTGTAATTGTAAGAATTTAAAGCAGGTAGATTGTTTTGCATTGGCGTTTGCATATAGTCAGAACAAGGAATAGCTGATGTAGTACACATATCATAAGATCTAGCAACATCAACATAATAGTTATTTGCATCTACATAAAAAGATTGAGAATTCATATTACCGTTGTAGATTGCAGCCTCTTGATGACGCTCTCTACGTAGCAGGAACGGGCTGGAGACCGCTCGATGCTTCTTCCCCAGCGGAGTCGCCAATTGTGTTGGCACGCAAAACTGCCGCGCAACACTAGGATAACCGTCGTACTTTCGTGACGACGAACGATTGCTTTTCCGGCAAAGCAACAAAGGATCCTCGATTTCGGAGAGGAGATACGGCCGCTTTTCAGCGCAAAACGGCAAAGATGAACCAAACCCTAGGGCTGCTAGGGCATGGCGGAGAAAACGATATAGAAAAACAGTACGTAAAAAGAAAAGGTAAATTGTATTGATAGATCGATTGACTGCGGGTCTCTTTTTCCAATCGGCCGTGGCCTTATATCGAAGGCACGCAGGACTTAGCGTGTACGACCGAAACACCAAAGGTTAAACCGACCAGACGTGGGTTTTCCTTGATTCGGTTGCGATTACAAAGCTATATACCTACCAAATCAGCTAACAATTTGTACCGTCGTGTACGTAGCAGTTCCGAGTGCAAGCAATTCACGTACAGATACGCCCTGGTCCACAAGAAAATAATAAATATCCGGCAACGTTGCTAATCATACCAAGTAATGAAGATCTCTTGATTCTCTTTGCTGCACTTTCCCTTGCGTGAAGCTTGGCCTTTATATCTTGGTACGATTTGACCTGGGCAGCATCCATGTAGCTCAAAACTTTCCCGAGTCAAGCCAGGACTTGTCCTAGATCTTTGCAAAATAAACCTATTGCAGTTCTTCAATAATTTATCAATTAATTAGCTTGATCAACAGTTAAAATAATTTGGCTGATCATACAGACTAAGTAGCCAAATTACGCTATGAACACATGCCCCCCTGTTTTTGGTACAATTGCATTTGCCAAAAACACTAATGCCTATAGCTTCACCGGCTACATAATTTCTTAAGATGATGTCGAATAAACACACCAGCCAGGTTTTCTTATGGTGATATTTCAAGTAACATATCGCCAAACTTTTTTAGGAAGATTCCGTTGACCAAAATCAATCTGCGATGTCTTCGGATGGTGCCAAATAACTTTACTGGCCATATAACTGCTTACGGCAATGTTGAAAGAAACACATCTGCCAAATTTTCTTTAGGCGATACTTAGAATAATATATCGGCCATAAAATCATCAAGCCTTCTGCCAGATGCTGGGATAATACTTCTTCAAATATTTTCCATTGAGTGCTTTGGGCAACTTCTCCCGTTTTAAAGATTGCACAAAATATGGATTTCCAGGAACAACCTCTACAATCATATACGGACCTTCCTAATTTGGCGACCATTTGCCGAATTTTCTATCTTTAGTTTCACTAATAAAAATCGTTTTCCACAGTAAGGTTCCTATTTGAAACGATTTTGCATTCACCTTTTATATTAGGCCTTAACTACTCTTAATTTGTCCTTTTCAATTTCTCGCAAGGCTCGTAGTCTTCCTTCTGAAACATCATCTATCCAATCCCTGATGAAACTGTTATAATCTATAGCCAACAAATCAGCTTTCATGGACACCCAAAATGCTATTTGCCAATTCGGTTGCAAACAGAGCTTGGCTCTGGTGGTTAGGTCCCTTGTGGTGGAACCAGCCCACTCAGGTTCAAGTCCTAGACTTGACATGGGTGTTTGCATTTACCTGGATTTATTCCAGGATTTAACCGGCGCTATGCTTTCAGTGGTAGGTGACGTGCCCGTCAACAGCGAGGCGCCAGTGGTGACTTCGTCAACCTCAAGATATGCCGGTTCAGTCCCTCGGAGGTGCTCATAGGGGTAGGGTGTGCGTGCGTGCGTTCATAGGGGTGTTTGTACGTGCGTGTTTGTGAGCGTCTGCGTTGTACTGTGTTCTCAAAAAAAAAAATGCTATTTGCCAATTCGGTTGTTTGTGACACATGCACCGAATTTTCTGTGCAATGTAGTGCTAGTTCTTGAACTGAACCAAAACTCTGTGTATGCTGCACTGAATCAATAATTAACATATTTCTCTAATCACCAGATTGTAAACTACTGACTGATTCGGATATCTGGGACTCTTATACCGAATCAGTTCGGCTAATTACTTCTAGTAACTGAGCTGAACTAGGACCAGCTGCATCATGCACTGTATTTGCACCTAGCATACATGTCTCACTTTCGACAACAACTAGCATCGGCCTTCGTAATGTGAAAAATATTCTATTGTTAACGTAATGACCCGATGCATGCGCTAAAAAGTTAGCTCTAGAGTTCTCTTACCTGAAAATATGATTGATCATGAAAGTATCTAGAGACTTAACTACACCTAAACATCGGTCTAAGTAGCTATTTAGTAATACATCAAAGCAATGAAAATCGCCTTTTATTTGTTGCACTAACAGAAGGGAATCCGCATCTATTTCCTTGACACCCATGTCTACCAAATTTGTAAACCAAACAATAAAGCCTCATGTTCAGATTAGTCATTAGTACGAGATATTCAAATAGACCGATGTCTCATAAACTACATTGTTACGTGAAATTAAAACATCACTGATGCCTTGTCCCTCTCTACAAACCGATCCATCAAAACGAAGTTTTCTTGGGAAAACACTAACATAATTATTATGTGACTCATCCTTAATCCTATGAGCAACAATAAAATCGGAGATAACTTCACTTATCATAGCACGCAACGATTTATATATTAAATCATATTCTGTTAGTGCATAAAGGAATCGGTTGTTGTAACATAAATAATCACATCGGCTTGGCAAGCGAGTTTTAGTATCGTCGAATTAAGCATGTCAAGATATACTCCTTCCCGCCGTCTTCTTTCATTCATATCGCTCTTCTAGAACGATAATCCCCAGTAGTCATTGCGGCCACTTAACACGAGCATCGGTCAAACATAATATCTAACAGTGTTGCAAATCAACCGATGCCTAAGTCAACGCTATGCAGGCCGGATTACACACTGTAATCAACATTCATATCAGTATGAGCATCATTTATATTTTCTGAATTTTTATCATCAAATGTCTCATCTACATTTCTGCTTTCTTCCACCGTGATGTGCTTTTCCTTCCATGCCATTTTCGGAGGCCTCAGAGGTGTACCACGAATGAACCTCTCATCACACTTCTTCTCAGTTATACATTCCCGTATTTCCAATGCTCGTAGTCGTTGTACCCGTCTCTTTTGAGTATGTGTGAGTCCCATCAGGCACCATTGAGAACCTGGTTTAGTACCCAGTGCAACTAACTTAATCATATTGCCCCCCGAGTATCTCGGCCTATACTGATGATCTGTAGTTTTTGGGATAAATATTTTGTCCTTGGCCGAAATAACCATCCGCTGATCAGATATGTCATTACCTCTAACTTTCTGGCTGCCTCTACTAGTTGAATACTCACGTTGTGTAGTAGACTTGAGACCCAGTCCACAGAAACTCGTGGATGGCCTTAAGCTCCTGTTTCTCATGATTGCATTTTTACATGTCCTAACTGAACCGGCTTCTTTACTAGTACTTGAAGGCAGAATACATGCTTTATCTCCACTGTTCTGCAAACTAGGATCCAAACCGGGCCTTTTCTGAACCAGCTCAGGCTTTCGTTGTTGTTGTTGTACAACATTGGCCATTGAAGATATATTTTCAAATGTCCCTGAACCGCAGCCTTGCATGACTAAATCGGTATGCACACCAGCCGATTTAGACTTCTCACCTGTACCCGTACTAGAGGATGCAACGAGTGGATTATTTGCATGTTTCCCTTCCATACTAGCAGATTTTCCTTGAACAGAACTACAACCAACTTCATTGACGTCGCAGTTTCTCGGCCAGTGCTGATGTATTGCAGTTTTTGGGACTAACAGTTTGTTCTTGGCCGAAATATTTCTCTTCTGATTAAATTTCCTGTTGCTTCTCGCACATAGATAAGAGGATGCTTGAGCTGAGTCACTAGTACAAGGACGTACAACGACCTTCTCTGAAGTCTGCAGATTAGGTGTCACAAAAGCATTTTGGCTAGTACCTTTCTTTGCAATATTCTTAGTGCAGCTAGGCTTAGCTCCATTGTGCATAACAGTATTTTCTGCATGGCTTATACTGTCTTCTCTGTTTTCCAAGCTAAGCTCCAACGTAACTTCATTTTGAACCAGAACAGATGCTTTTTGCTGCTGTGGTACACCAATGACACCGGCAGCTATTTTTTGTCCTCCAGGTTTCAAACCATGATCAGCATCAGTACCATTTAAACTTCTTCTACACTTACTCACGACTGTAGCACTAGCCTTAAGTTCAGCAGGAATCACCGGTACCCACACGAACTTGCGGTCACCCTTGTAACTTTTATCACCGACACCACGTCTCCCGCGCGGACTGAAAAATCCCAAAGTTGGCTCCTCGTGACCACGAATCACAAAGGCACGTGGTCTAATTTCATGCTTAAACTGAACCCTTTTCTCATGCAAGTGTGGTCTCAACATAGGTCTCCTCTGTGAAATATATTCCAGCTGAAAATTAGCTATTGGCTTTGTATGATATGGCTCCCAGTGATTACAGCCCCACGGAGGAAATTTCGTATACACAGAAGGTGCATCGCCCCAATATGTCGGCTCTTTTGCAAAATACGGCTGCCGTACATATGATTTACCTCGCCGGCGTTCATGACCTCCATGTCGAGAAGCGGACCTAGGATGCTTATTATCTCCAAGCCGACTAAACACATTATTGGCCTTGCGTGTAGTATATGTGTCCAACAATTGTTTAACCGTCGGCTTTGATCTTCGAGCTGATTTTGTCTTTCTTTCACTGACATTTGAAACTCCTACTTCTGGATCTTTTGTCCTGATCATCTTCGGAGGAGCATTATCATCAATGACCACATCCTTTCCTCTTGTAGACTTCATCTGAACATTTTCTTGCTCCGCCTCTAGATTTTCGAATGTCATGTCTTCCTTCTTTTCTGGATCTTCGGTCTCTTCATGTCGACGCTCTTCTTCAACCGAAGATGGTTCGGCTATACTTTCTTCTTGTTGATGCTCATCAATTTCTTTGGCACGAAATTCATAGGTCAACATGAAAGGTCCCTTACATCCAGAAAAATCAAGCACAGTTGTTTCACACTCACCATGTTCTTGCTCAACAAAGCTTTTATCTACTGTCTTGACAAACTCGGTTTGTGTGTCCGACTTGGATTTACCAAAATTTAATTTAGCTTGAACTAAGTCGGTCGTGGTAGATGTGTCAATCATATTTTGTTGATTTGACTCGACACATGATTTGTCCAACCCGGCCTTAGCCGAATTTGCGGTACTGACCGAGTCAACATTTATCTGCTGGTTGGCTCGCATAGCTCTGACTTCGAGAAGCTTGTTTGCGAGATCTTCACAAGATTTCAGATATATATCATTCCACTCTTCTGCTGTTCGCCCCTCATATGTCTCAGTATGTTTCGGCAATGGCTCTTGGGTGGTACCGAAATTCTGGAATTGTGTAGGGGGTGTACCACATGCTACAATATTAGACGAAGGCACGTGAACTCCTTTTGAATTTTCATTTACTCGGCTGTAATTATTGTGAAGGTGTGTAGCCGAATTATGAATATCTCCAGTTACATAGTAACATAAGTGTAGCATATGATGGCTGAGTGTAATTGGCCAAATAGACAGTACTAGAAATTCCAATTGCTCTATCCATTGGCATGTGTGAAGGTGAATCAACATATTGCAAGTTATTTGCCGATGGATAAAAGGGCGAAACACTATTTTGCATGCTATTAAAATCTATAACATTGGGTGTTTCATATTGATTTACTGAATTCATCACGTTGTTCATCGGCATATGAACTTCCGGGGTTGCCGATGCATGAGAATTTGAGTATACATGTTGCAAGTTGCTGTAATTGTAAGAATTTAAAGCAGGTAGATTGTTTTGCATTGGCGTTTGCATATAGTCAGAACAAGGAATAGCTGATGTAGTACACATATCATAAGATCTAGCAACATCAACATAATAGTTATTTGCATCTACATAAAAAGATTGAGAATTCATATTACCGTTGTAGATTGCAGCCTCTTGATGACGCTCTCTACGTAGCAGGAACGGGCTGGAGACCGCTCGATGCTTCTTCCCCAGCGGAGTCGCCAATTGTGTTGGCACGCAAAACTGCCGCGCAACACTAGGATAACCGTCGTACTTTCGTGACGACGAACGATTGCTTTTCCGGCAAAGCAACAAAGGATCCTCGATTTCGGAGAGGAGATACGGCCGCTTTTCAGCGCAAAACGGCAAAGATGAACCAAACCCTAGGGCTGCTAGGGCATGGCGGAGAAAACGATATAGAAAAACAGTACGTAAAAAGAAAAGGTAAATTGTATTGATAGATCGATTGACTGCGGGTCTCTTTTTCCAATCGGCCGTGGCCTTATATCGAAGGCACGCAGGACTTAGCGTGTACGACCGAAACACCAAAGGTTAAACCGACCAGACGTGGGTTTTCCTTGACTCGGTTGCGATTACAAAGCTATATACCTACCAAATCAGCTAACAATTTGTACCGTCGTGTATGTAGCAGTTCCGAGTGCAAGCAATTCACGTACAGATACGCCCTGGTCCACAAGAAAATAATAAATATCCGGCAACGTTGCTAATCATACCAAGTAATGAAGATCTCTTGATTCTCTTTGCTGCACTTTCCCTTGCGTGAAGCTTGGCCTTTATATCTTGGTACGATTTGACCTGGGCAGCATCCATGTAGCTCAAAACTTTCCCGAGTCAAGCCAGGACTTGTCCTAGATCTTTGCAAAATAAACCTATTGCAGTTCTTCAATAATTTATCAATTAATTAGCTTGATCAACAGTTAAAATAATTAGGCTGATCATACAGACTAAGTAGCCAAATTACGCTATGAACAGTGCGTTGGTGTCTTGGTGGCTTTGTTGCCGGTGTGGCGTGTTGTAGCCTCTTGTGGCCTTGTACTTGAGAGCCTCCGTGTTGTGGAGTTGCCTCAAGCTTGATACTTGGGAGTTTGCCCAATCTTGTACGGGTTCGGTGACCACCCTCAAGGGTCCCTTAGTGGATCAAGGCTTTCCTCCTTGGAGGAAAGGCTCGAGGAGAATACGGTGGCCCTAGTGGATCATTGGAGTGCCTCGTGCCTCCACACCGCTCCAACGGAGACGTAGCACCCTTGGGTGTGAACTTCGGGATACATCGTCGTCTTCTCGTGCACCGGTTACTTCTCAACCCGAGCTCCTTTACCTATGTGCTTTACATTGTGATATCTCTCATTCTTGATGCTATACCTATCTTGTTATCACCTTGTTTCTCATCATGCTAGCATAGGTTGTTGGTGCTCTTAGGCAAACCCCTAGTTGATAGGCTTTGAGCTAAACTAGTAAACACTTAGTAGTTTTATTCCGCCTAGTTTAGCTCTCAAGTAGAAGTTTTTATACACCGCGTATTCACCCCCGCTCTAGGCGACGTCCTAGTACATTCAATTGGTATCAGAGCTAGGGCTCTCTTATCTTGTTGGGCTTCACCGCCTAGAGAGTAATGACATCGGCTAGAGGATTAGTGCACATTTCCACTTTTACATTTGATGGCACTAATTATGATTCTTGGAAATTCTACATGCTTGATTATTTTAGGGGCATGCACCCACATATGGAGCAAATTCTTGATATGGATTTTTCTCCTCCTAAGGATCCACAAAATCCATCTTATGAGGAGAAGAAAAACTCTTATCTAGATGCTCAAGCTACTAATGTGCTTTGCCGTGTTGTGAGCCATGTAGTTATCTCCTCCATCGCGCCCTTCCGGAGTGCTCATGAGTTTTGGACAAAGCTTCAAGAAATATATGGCGCATCCAAGACCATTGAGGATAATCGCACTCCTTCCACTTCACCAATGTGTGGTAAGACACAAGGTAATGGTATGGTGAGTGGTGATGAACATTGCATTGTTGATAGTGAGCCTTCTCTAGATGATTCTTCATCCCTATCCCATTGCAATGTTTCATCTTTGGACTTGAACACTTATAGCACTATAAATGCTTTACATGCTAGTGTTGGTAGTCCTTGCATATCTTCATTCCATGATGATATGCTTGCCTTGTCTTGTTGCCATAATGAAAATACTTTGCTTTCCTCTAGTATTTGTGTGACTAACAATGTAGAGGAAACCGAAGATGCTATGGGCCAAGACAAGATCTTGGATGGAGCTTCAACTAGTTCATCTTCTTCATCTCATGGTACTTACACTTGCCTTATGGCCAAGGCTTCTAAGATATCTCCTTCCTTGGAACCCTATCTATCTCCTTCCTTAAACATGATGGGTGAGTTGGTTTTTCATGCTCTTCATAAGAAGAAATTTGCTTGCTCTACTTTCATGAAAATCTTGGCTTTTGCCATTGAGAGCACAAAACTTATTGAGAAAATGGAAGGGCATGAGCGCGAGTATGCAAACGAGATTGCAACTCTTAGTGAATGCTAGAGATATATTTGGTATAGGTATATTAGGTAGTCTAGGATTTGTAATCTCTACCTACCATATCTCTAGGAGAGCTATCTTAGCCTCCAAGTCTATACCACTATATATACTCGTCCGAGAGACGCAATACAACACCAAACATATTCCGCATATCCCTCTATCCTTCTACATGGTATCAGAGCGGCACGCTCCTTGACCTAGCCGCCGCAAGGTTTCCGCGCCGCGCCGCCCCCGGGGAGATCGATCTCCATGATCTACTCCGGGGGCCGCGCAATCCATATGAGGGTTCGTTCGCCGATCCGTTGATCCGCTGCCCTCGAGTCTTTTTTTCCAATCTGTAGATTGGTTTTCTTTTTGCTCTGCCGGTCGCTCGACCGGCGTTTTCTTTTTGGGTTTACTGATCATAGATCGGATTGAGTCGCCCATCGCCGTCGTCCTCTTGCGCCTCTACTCCGACAACGGCATCGACCTGCACCGTCCATCAACCACACGGCACAGCCGCACGCGCCGCACACGGGGCGCCCCTACGTGCATCGCAGCAGGCTGTTCTTGCTCGCGCGGTCTCCATCGCCTGTCCGTCTTCGTCGCCATCGACCGGGACTACATCGACAACACCGCCATCGACTACGATCTGCGTGTCGTCCACGCCATGGCGCGTATCGTGCCGCTGTCGGTCAGATCCGTCAGGCGGCCGGCGCCACGACCCGGCCGACCGGCCTCAGCACCGGACGGTCCGGCGCCACGGCCGGCAGACCGACCACCTGCCCGGATTACCCGGCGCTACAACCGGCCGGACCGGCTTCCAGACCGGGTCGGACCGGACCAAACCGGGCCCAGAACCGGTGCCTACCGGGCCGCTATCCAGGGGCTTCTGCCCAGTCACCCGGCGCCCAGGCCGGCTGACCGGGCTCCAGGCTGGTTGGACCGGTGCCCCGGCTGGTCAGACCGGGCCCCAGGCCGGTTGGACCGGCGCCCAGGCCGGTCGTACCGGACCCCAGGCCGACCGTTCCAGCCGTGCATCCGGCAGTATAGGCATCCAGTTCTGCAGCGCCATCGACTCCGATCTGCGCGTCGTCCACGCCATGGCACGTATCGTGCCGCTGTCGGTGTGATCAACCGACCCCGCGCACGTCAACGCCAAGCACGTCCCCGAGCACGCGTCTACCACCGATCGAGCATCGGGTTGCCGTTGCGTCGCCCCTTCAGGCCGCAGTGCCGCCGCCTTTGGTCCATGCTACCGGCCTGCGACGCGCCTTCCGAGGCGTGTACGTCGCTGGTGGTCTCCCGCCGCTGCACCGACCCGCGCCCTGCAGCTACGCCGGCCCCTCGGGCCGTGCCATTGCTGCACGCGGTCACCTTCGTCGTCCCCCGCGCATCGATGTCCGAGGCCACCACAGCGCCGCCCCTTCGGCGCGGGTCGCCTCCGTCCGCGCATGGTCTTCGTCACGCCGCCGGGTCTTCCTCGCCAACCTCGTGTACCTCCGTCGCGCCTCCACCCCAGGTCGCCGCTGGGCTCGCCAACCACTCCAGGTCGCGATGGGCTCGCCGACCACCGCAACGCCCGTCTTCTACGTCTTCGTCCACTACATCTCCGCCGCCAGCGTCCTCGCATCTTCCCCGACTACGACACCTGCTACTCTACTCCAACAACCATCGTTGAGTCTTCCTCTGCTAAGTCTACTTCGACATGGCGCGCCATTTGTATTGGTCCCGTCCTACGCATGCACGGTGCTGGCAACACCGCCGCGTGCCTTCGTCCCCGATGCGTCCCCGGGCCTGGCAAGCTCGGATCGGCGCCTCGCCTTCCTCGAATTCGTCTTGCGTACTCGATTCTGGCAAAACCGGAGTATGCCTTCGTCCCCGATGTGCGCCTAGTTCTGGCAAAACTAGGGCAGCACCTCGTCCTCGACGGCTCAGACTGCATCGACTTCGGCATCGACCATCTCCACGACTGCCTCGGCGCGTCTCCGTCACTCTCCTCGCACACCACCTCGCCTGCGGCTACATCGACACTAGCACCCGGCCAAGACATCGACCACGGCAATCCCTCGCGCGGCTCCCTCGACCAAGGTTGCAGCACCCACGCTCTCGGCTACCTCGACATCGGCATAAAGGGCTACCACCTCGCCTGCGCCTCACCAGCTTCCTCTACCGTCCAAGCATCTGCGACACAACATCGTCCACGATGCTGACGCTACGACTGCGGGGGAGTGTTAGTCCGCTGGTTCCTACCTTAGGCTTCCCTCCAGTCTGACCGTCCGCGACGCTACTGTCGTTCACGTCACTACCGCTACGACTGCGGGGGAGTGTTAGAGATATATTTGGTATAGGTATATTAGGTAGTCTAGGATTTGTAATCTCTACCTACCATATCTCTAGGAGAGCTATATTAGCCTCCAAGTCTGTACCACTATATATACTCGCCCGAGAGACGCAATACAACACCCAACATATTCCGCATATCCCTTGAATCTCTTGAGGAGACCTTTACTCTAGAGCTATCTAAAGTAAAGGAATCTCGTGATAGAGCTTTAGAGGTGACACATGATTTTCAAATTAAAAATGATGAGCTAGTAATTGCTCATGCTAAACTCCTTGAGGATTTTGAGCTTCTCAAAAATGGTTCTAGGACCATTGAGAGTGAGCTCATCAAACTCACCGAGTCACATGAGCAATTTAAGGCTCTCAACCTAATAGAGCTTGCTAAGTTGCCTTCTCCTTGTGCTATAATTGATAATGCTTGTGCTGCTAACTCTACCTCTTGTGAAGCATCCATCTTGAAGGAGAATGTTGAGCTAAGGGCTCAACTTGCTTTGCTAACAAGCAATTATAAGAAATTGGAAGAAAGTCATGGAAAGCTTTCTAGCTCCCATGATGATCTTCTAGTATCTCATGATTTGCTAAAGTTAGCTCATGAGGCTATCATGTCAAAGGTAAAATCTTGTGAGCCTCATGTGAGTACTAGCACTACCTCTCAAAATGCTATTTTTCCATGTGCTAGTGCTTTTAGTTCACCCACTCATGCTATTGATTTATCTTGTGGTGAACTACCTTATATGCCTTGTTCCTCTACAATTCCATGTGCTAGTGCTAGTAATTCACCCACCCATGCTATTGCTATATCTTGTGGTGAATTACATACCTTTCCTTGTTGCTCTAACAATGAAGCTTCCACTTCCTCTAGTACTTGTGTTGTTACTAACCATGTAGGGGAAATCGAAGAGCTCGAGGCCCGAGTCACTTCTTTGAAGAAGGACTTGGTAAAGAGTCATGAAGGGAAGCAATCCCCCAATGACAAGAGTGGACTTGGATTCAACTCCAACAACAAGAACAAGTCCACCACGCACAAGCGGAAGAAGGGACAAGGGCATGTGAAGGACTCCGCCAAGATTGTGTGCTTCAAGTGCAAGATTGAAGGGCATCATGTTAGATCGTGCCCCTCGAAGAAGAAGCCACTTGGCGAGAAGAAACTAGGGAAGCGGCCTCAAGATGGAGCTCATGGTCTACCTCAAGGCCAAGCTCAAGGTCTACCTCGACTTGAAGAAAGGACGCTACCCAAGAAGGATCAAGCCAAGGCTCCCGTTGTGGAGAAATCAAGTGAGAAGAAGGACAAGAGAAGAACATGCTACATATTCCATGAGAAGGGCCACATCTCCTCCTTTTGCACTATTGGTAACTCATCCAACCCTATCTTGATCCGTGGTGCTTATTCTCTTTGCAAGGATAAGGTTGGAAATGTGTTTGCCAAATATATGGGCACTCAATGTGGTTTCTCAAAAAGAACCATTTGGGTTGCCAAGCCTATTGTGACTAACTTCTTAGGACCCAACTTGGTTGGGGACCATCAAGCCAAAATTTGATCAATAGGTACATATGGAGGGCATGGAGGCTTGACTAGTTCATGAAGACTTGGGGGATCTTCATCATTCTCACTTCCTCAAGTCAAGTACTATTCCTATCATCCTTTACCCATGCTCCTCCTTGCGGTAACGAGTCCTCAACTCCTTTACATTGAAAGTTACTCGCTCCCCTTTTACATGTGTTGGTTTTGTACCTTGCATGTGGTTGTGTATGTTGTGCCTCCTACTTGCTCATCTTGCTTGCTTGCTTATATATGTTGGGTGACACATCATGTACAATTTGTTGAGCCTATTGCATCTTATTGATATCTTAGTTGTTGGCTCATGTGAGAAATTAATGGACTATCCCATTTTGGGGGAGTGATATGCTTTGTGCATTTCACAATCCTAAAATGTGCGACATGATGAATTAAAATTCTATAATGTCCATTAATTATCCCACTTGGTTCTTATTTGCCTCTTGCACGAAAAATGTCTTTATCACATTATGGGGGAGTATTATGCTTTGTGCATCTTACAAGCCTAGAAAATGTGAACACTTGAGGTTGTGTCACATAGAATTGATATTTTAGATTATCTTGTTCCTATGTGACATGTTTGCTCAAACAAATCCCACTTTACCATATGCTTTCTTTTTTGTGAAGATAATCTTGGACATACTCACAAACTACCATATGGATATTTCCTAAATACCTCTTGTCCTTGGACAATTGGTAATAAATTGTGTGGTATTGTTCCGGATCATCCTCACACTTGGTCATGTGCTCAATTGCTTCATTTCTTGCCAAGAATTTGTCCTTGTGGGTTAGACTCCCATGTGTCTTCCTTGCTTCTTATGTATCTCCCCTTTTCACTTGAACCTTGTTAGTGTTTTGATAAACAATGGTTGAGCAATGATCCCGCATTTGTGCATTTTGTATTCAAATGCAAAATCCTAAATAGTGCACTAATCTTGGGGGAGCTCTCCTATGTTTGTTAGAACACTCCCTTGTTTCAAGAATTTGACTTGGAAGACAAACCTTTTCTTGTCGGTACTTTTGTGCCATCATGAAAAGAATTGAGGGTTTGGTTTATTTGGAACCTTGCTTTCTTTGGGAGTTGGCTATCTCATTACTTGATATTCGATTTTAGCTTCTTAAAATGAGATAAGTCCTTGAGCATGCTTGTTTGGATATCTTGCTCTACTTCTCATGTACCTATCTTGTGTGTGCATGTTTCTTTGTGGATAAATATCTTTGTGATGTTTTCCACTTAGAGAAACTTATATACATAAGAGATGGTGCATATCTTTTGATATCCCTCTTTGTTGGAGTCCATTTCTTTATTCTTATTTGACTCTTTGATGACTCCACAAAGAACTTGGCTATGAGTGCTCGTTTTATCCTATTTGCATCTTCAAGCACTCATATTTGATTTTGGCACAAGCTTTGTTTTACTTGCTTCTTATTAAGCTTGTGTTTCTTTTTGGTTCATTGATTGCTTGCTTCATTTGTCGAAGCTTTCTCACCTTCATATCCTCTTGCAATCTTTGATCCTCAATATAGTTTGATTTCCTCCGAATATTCGTCATTGAATATGTGCATTTGATTTCACTCACAATTATGAGAAATTCACAACTTATGGGGGAACGCTCACTATATTGGTCTTCCAAACCTTTCGTCCATTTTGGCAATCGATGCCAATGGGGGAGAAGTTTGGAGGGTTTAAGGGAATTGCTTTTGTTGGTTCCTAAGCATTTGCCTTTCATGCCTTGCATTGGTTGCTTTGCATGGTTGAATATTTAGAGGATACTCCGCTAGGCCTTAATTGCCGGTATATACAATGAAATTAAAGTTCATTCACACATGCATATATTATGGGGGAGTTTGTTCTAAATATTCAACTTGGGTTGTTCGCTAAATTCCATATTTAAACCCTCTCAAAGAGATTGTCATCAATTACCAAAATGGGGGAGATTGAAAGAACATGTCCATTACCCCATGTGTGGTTTTGGTAACTGATGACAATCCGATGTACTAACGGTTGCATTGAGAATCAATCTTAGGTCAAGTCCATAGCCATGTGTTGTACTCAAGGTTGCAAGATGGAGAAGATGGAGTACAATGACAAAGACGGTGCCGAAGAGAGACGAAGACCGTGTTGAAGATGAAGGGAGATGAAGACGGCGTAGAAGATGGATGAAGACGGTGGCATGCGTACAAGATGGATGAAGACGGTGGCGTGTATGTTGGAGGAAGACGGTGACATGTACAATGATGAAGAGGATTAAGACGGAGCTTGCCGACTCGAGAGGAACGCACAAGGATAAGGTTTGTGCTCGATAGGATAGTGGATCGCATCATCGGAGAGAGCTCAAACTTGCATGCATTGCATCGTGTTTCTTGGTTGTTCTTGGTTCTTATCCTTGGGATGTTCGAGAGCTTGTGTTCATTCTCATGACAAGCTCTAGCTCACCGGAAACAGATTCCGGATGAATCGCATGTTGCATGTGCGAGGGTGATGATTTTCCCGATATACCATATTGAGAGGTTACACCTCTATGACCATGAGAAAATCATCACTCACTCTTTTCCATGATTTCACCTTGTGTAGTGGTAGCTCTCGTCGTCCTCTTTCCGGCAAAATTGGTTTCATGTCATTCCGATTTTCCTAGCTCAAGTTATTGCGTTTTCCGTGTTGCATATTATTTGGAAAAGAAAAACAACACATATGGGTCGGGCGGTACTACCGCGAGCGGTACCGGCCTAATTACCGCTCGGGCAGTTTTGCTTACTCGATCGCGTCCGGTACCGAGCCAGTACTGGGCCGGTAGTACCGGCAGGCCCATTACGGTACCCAACCGGTACCGGCCTGGTACTACCGGCCGGCCCAACTCCTTGCCCGCAGCCAACCATCACCAGCCCACACTTGGGCCGCCGCCCTTCGCCCAGATCCGGCCCACCGGCACGCTGGCGCCACCTCGCCTTGGGCCGCCATGCCCCGCACGGCCCAGCAGCCGCTGCCGTCCGCTCGTCGCTCACCCCGCGCTTGGCCGCTGCTCGCGCATGCTCCCGCTTTGCACGGATCGAGCGTTGACCAGCTCGATTGGTGCGCTGCTCCCGCCCGCGCCCCCACACACGTTCCCGCGTGGGAGATCCACCTCCCTGGCCCCACGCATGCGCTGCTGCCTGCCTCGCTGCGTTGCTGCTGCTGCTTGGTCCCACCCTGCTGCGCTGCTCCCCCTTTTCTCTCTCTTTGATTCCGATTTGGTTTTGCAGACACAAGCGGTAGTACCGCTCCGCAGAGCGGTACTACCGGTTTGGGCCGTTTTCTGCCTTATTTCCGCGCAGTTTGCGCGCGAGCGGTAGTACCGCTTTGACAAGCGGTAGTACCGCTCGGGCGCGAATCTGACCATTTTTCCAGCCCAACAGCTATATTCTGGACCCCTATTTATACCCCTCTTCCACCTCCGACCCAACCACTTCTTCCCCTCCATTCTCTCTCCTCCATTGTTTACCATGAGTTGTTTCTTCCTCCTCTTGATCCCCCACTATTTCTTGCATATTTTTGGGGGAAAGGAGAGAGGAGATCTAGATCTAGAGCTTCACCAATTGAATCCCTCTCCAAGTGAGGGGATCTTGCTAGATCTAGATCTTGGAGTTATTTTGTATTTCTCCTCATATTTGTTCTTCCTCCCTTATTCCCCCAATAGCTTTTGTAGCTTTGTTGGAATTTGGGAGAGAAGAACTTGGGCATCTTAGTGGTGTTCTTAGCCATTGCATTAGGTGCATCGGTTTGGGTTCTCTTCGGGGTTTCGGTCTCGTAGAGGGCGTGTTCGACCTTAGTGGTGTTCTTGTAGCCTTTTGTGGCCTTGTAGCCTTTGTGGCCTTGTCGTCTTTGTGGCCTTGTCGTCTTTGTGCCGTGGTAGCCTTAGTGGTGTTGTTGCCTTTGTGGAGTGTGTTAGCATTTGTGGTTTTGGAGCCGGTTGTGGTGCGTTGGTGTCTTGGTGGCTTTGTTGCCGGTGTGGCGTTGACAAGGTATTAACTTCACTACAAGAAAAGTTGCCATGGCCAACGAAGTTGAAGTCGCGCCGTGGTTGCTGGTGTACCATGGCCGACGATTTTGGGTCCCTCCGTGGTGCATGTCAAAACTTTTTTTTTCTCGTTTTTGAGGCCACCTAGCCCGACGAAAGCGGCCAAAACGTCGCGTATGGTGGCCCGGGACGTGGTGCATCTCGAAATCTCGGGTTCGCCGGCCGAGTCAACGCAAATCCGCACCGCCGAGGGATGTAGGGCCCAGATGGCAGCCTCTCTGGCATTGTTTTTTTTCTCGATCGCGCCATCTCGTTCAACATTCTCCGATCGAGCCGTTTACGATGCAGGATCATGGGTCCCGCATGTCATCCTCTATGAACCAAAATTCTTTCTATTCTTGGATTTTTTTGACCCCCTGATTTCTGGCTACTTCCTTTTTCTTTTGATCCCTTGCCGCCTTGGAAACGTTGAGACCGCTGCTGCTAAATGGGACCCGCATGTCATCCTCTATGTGCAATCAACTTTCTTTTCTTGGAGTTTTTTTTGGCACCTCATATTTGGTCACTTGCCTTTTTTTTTCGTTCCCCTGCCGCCTCTCAAACGGTGATACCGCTGCTGCTAAATGGGACCCGCATGTCATCCTCTATGTACTATAAAACTTTCTTTTCTTGGATTTTTTTGGCACCTCATATTTGGTCACTTGCCTTTTTCTTTCGATCCCCTGCCGCCTCTCAAACGGTGATACCGCTGCTGCTAAATGGGACCCGCATGTCATCCTCTATGTACTATAAAACTTTCTTTTCTTGGATTTTTTTTGGCACCTCATATTTGGTCACTTGCCTTTTTCTTTCGATCCCCTGCCGCCTCTCAAACGGTGATACCGCTGCTGCTAAATGGGACCCGCATGTCATCCTCTATGGACTATAAAACTTTCTTTTCTTGAATTATTTTTGGCTCCTGATATTTGGTCACTTGCCTTTTTCTTTCGATCCCCTGCCGCCTCTCAAACGGTGAGACCGCTGCTGCTAAATGGGACCCGCATGTCATCCTCTATGAGCAATCAACTTTCTTTTCTTGGAGTTTTTTTTGGCACCTCATATTTGGGCACTTGCCTTTTTCTTTCGATCTCATGCCACGTTTGAAACGTTGAGGAACCTGCAGGCTCATGGGACCCGCATGTCATCCTCTATGTACTATAAAAGTTCATTTTCTTGGTTTTTTTCACCCTCTGATTTTTGGCAATTTCTTTTTTCTTTTGAACCCCTGCCGCCTCTCAAACGGTGATACCGCTGCTGCTAAATGGGACCCGCATGTCATCCTCTATGTACTATAAAACTTTCTTTTCTTGAATTATTTTTGGCTCCTCATATTTGGTCACTTGCCTTTTTCTTTCGATCTCATGCCACGTTTGAAACGTTGAGGAACCTGCTGGCTCATGGGACCCGCATGTCATCCTCTATGTGCTATAAAAGTTTCCTTTGTTGGATTTTTTTCACCCTCTGATTTTTGGCTTGCCTTTTTATTTTGATCCCCTGCCCCCTTTGAAACGTTGAGTAAGCTGTTGGCTCAAGGGACCCGCATGTCATCCTCTATGTCCATCAACTTTCTTTTCTTGGATTTTTTTCACCCCCTAATTACTAGCTACTTTCTTTTTTCTTTTGATCTCAAGCCGCATTACAAACATTGAGACCGCTGCTGCAAAATGGGACCCACATGTCATCCTCTATGTACAATAAATCTTGGATTATTTTTGGCTCCTGATATTTTGGTCACTTGCCTTTTTCTTTCGATCTCATGCCACCTTTGAAACATTGAGTAAGCTGCTGGCTCATGGGTCCCGCATGTCATCCTCTACGAACAATAAAAGTTTCCTTTCTTGGAGTTATTTTTGACCCCTAATTTCTGGCTATTTTCCTTTTTCTTTTGATCCCCTGCCCCCTTTGAAACGATGAGGACGCTGTTGGCAGGTCGGTCCCACCTGTCATCCTCTATGAACAATAAAAGTTTCCTTTGGTGGATTTATTTTTGGCCCCTAATTAATTTCTGGCTATTTCCTTTTTTTCTTTTGATCCCCTGCCGCCTTGGAATTGTTGAGAATGCTGCTGCCTCATTTTTCTTTTGGTCCTGTGCCGCCTTGAAAACGTTGAGACCGCTGCTACAAAATGGGACCCGCATGTCATCCTCTATGTACAATAAAGTTTCTTTTCTTGGATTATTTTTGGCTCCTGATATTATGTCACTTGGCTTTTTCTTTCGATCTCATGCCGACTTTGAAACGTTGAGGATGCTGCTGCCTCATGGGTCCCGCATGTCATCCTCTCAGAACGATAAATGTTTTCTTTTCTTGTATTTTTTTACCAACTGATTTTTGGCTTTTTTTTATTTTCGGTCCCCTGCCGCCTTTGAAACGTTGACGACGCTGCTGGCTCATGGGTCCCCGATGTCAGCCTCCCCGTACAAGAAACATGTGATATTTTATTTTGCAGACAATAAACGTTGTATTTCGCTCTGAGCTATTGCAAACGGATAAATTAAATCTTTATATCTACATAAACAAACTTATATGTTGAATCTCCTTGTTTTTTGTTTTTGCGAAGCATAGGACTTTCCTGTTTTTTTTTTGAGAAAAATCCGACCTTTCCTGTTTTGGAGTGGGCTGAAATTGTACGAGTCAAAAGGCCCAGCAGGATAGTTCGAAGGCCCAGATGTCCAGATACAGCCCAATTGAAATCTTTCTTTTCTTGGATTTTTTTTTCACACCCTGATTTCTGGCTACTTCATTTTTCTTTCGGTCCTGTGCCGCCTTGGAAGCGTTGAGACCGCTGCTACAAAATGGGACCCGCATGTCATCCTCTATGTACAATAAAGTTTCTTTTCTTGGATTATTTTTGGCTCCTGATATTATGTCACTTGCCTTTTTCTTTCAATCTCATGCCGACTTTGAAACGTTGAGGAAGCTGCTGGCTCATGGGTCCCGCATGTCATCCTCTATGAACAATAAAAGTTTCCTTTGTTGGATTTATTTTTTTCCCCTAATTTCTGGCTATTTGCCTTTTTCTTTTGATCCCCTGCCCCCTTTGAAACGATGACGACGCAGCTGGCAAGTCGGTCCCACATGTCATCCTCTATGAACAATAAAAGTTTCCTTTGATGGATTTATTTTTGACCCTAATTAATTTCTGGCTATTTCCTTTTTTCTTTTGATCCCCTGCCGCCTTGAAATAGTTGAGGATGCTGTTGCCTCATGGGTCCCGCATGTCATCCTCTCGTAAAGGTAAATGTTTCTTTTCTTGAATTTGTTTACCAACTGATTTTTGGCTTATTTTTTTCTTTCGATCTCCTGCCACCTTTAAAACGTTGGACGACGCCGGCTCATGGGTCCCCAATGTCGGCCTCCCCATCTTGCAAATCCTCTTTCTGCAAAGGTTGTATTTCTAGATAGATAAGGTGGATTCGAATCTGCCATGGTTCAAGCAGCTCAGGTAAGCCTTCTTGCACTGATTAATGGAAGTAGTGTATAGCAAGGTCAAGACATGTGGCTCGGTGTAATGAATCTATTTGAATCATGTTGTGGGTTCAATCTGATAGTTCTCTAACAGGTCAGCCAAAATAGAAATTAAGTTTTTTTCTAAAACGGAAATGCAAATTAAGATGAACACAAACATTAGTTATCATAATAGCTGATCATACATACATACTTGCTAAGAGCAAAAGCTTGCCGAGTTTTACCACCCATACAATTAATTAGCAGTTCAGATAAGATAACCTTATATAAGTATAACTACAAATGCATTTGCTAAGGGCTCATGGGGCAACGAGAACTAGACAACCGCGAACTTTATGACCAGCATGTCACGGCGGCATCGAAAGATCTTGACCTTCAACTTTGATCCAATGCAAAGTTTGGCACCGTCAATGAACTTTTTCCACCTGGAAGTAACAGCCAAGCGGCCATCTCTGTGGACCGACGGAGTACCGTCCCTCCACGGTGAGACCTTCACTCTCCATGACGAGGGATATCTTGCCCCTTCGGCCAGCATTGAGATCCTTGGAGATACTTTTAGGCAATTTCTGATTCAAAGCAAGAGATACCACCAAAAATTAGTCAATGGCACCAATGCACTGAACCATGTGAGACTTTGAGCAGAGAAGACATCAAGATAAGAGCAGTTATGCTGTCATATACTCACGAACATAGCCTTCGGGTGCGTCCTGGTCACCACACGGGTGGCCACGGCAATGAGCTGAGACCTCGGTGATCGGGCGGGGCAGGTGCGGGAGCATGGGCTGGTACACGAGATGGTGCTGATGCGAGGAGACTGCTGGGCAGGTGCGATAACGGTGCCTCTAGAGGAACCGGTGCTGATGCAGAGACTGTTGGGCAGGTGCGATAAACGGTGCAGCTAGAGGAACCGATCTTGATGCGGGAGCCTCTTGGGCAGGTGTAGTATATGGGGCCTCTACATGAACCAATGCTGATGTAGGGGACTGCTGGGTAGATGCGATAAACGGAGCTGGTACAGAACCGGTCTTGATGCAGAGAGTGGGAAGCCGGTGCCGGTGCTTGTGTGGTTGCCCTTTGTGACATCCGCTCATGTTCCATCGGGGATCTGCAGCTTTGATCATGTTAAACCCAGCAAGCTAGAACAGAGGGAATGGTTTAGAACAACTGCTCGTAACAGCTTATCAAAAGATATGAGTAGAAAAAGTTACATATTATATATTTGGAAGTGTCTCCAACTCTGTAAGCGATTACGTATATCTGCCCGTTTGAGTTTCGATCCTCACTCGTCGCCCTTCTTCGCACCGTAGTCAAAAGCAAACTTTCTCCAATCATGTCCATACAAATATGTGATGGCACGTCTTGTAGACATACACCTCATAGACCGTGTAGGTGTTCATCAATTTGCCATTGCCATGCATAGTGAAAGACCCTTCATGCGGACACATCTGGTTAATCATTGGACGAAGTTCACAAGGTACAATCTGCATGTGAAAATTGATACAAATGTAAGAAGCAGAAGACTAAAAACAAGACTTTACTATATGCCAATTCATGCTAAACCACTGAGAATACATACCTGTAACTCTGTGAAGGAGCTACTAGAAAGGTAGATAGAGCCATAGGAGGTGTTATATGCGGGGTATGTACATGGGCCCGCCATATTCCCGCAAGCTCGGCATCGGGATGGTGAAGGAAACATGGGAGGTACTACTGGTGCGTAGCGCTGAATGTAAGTGGAAGAATTAGGTTGTGTAAAGTGCATAGTTCAGAGCAATGCAAATGTTGACAAGCGAGTGCATAACACTATGTTACAAACCGAACAGTGAAAAATTAGTGTATGATGAATATAAGCATGCTAATTTGGTGTTTCCGAATTCCAAAAAGCATTAGACAGAGCCGGTGATAATATCAGACATAAATCATGGCATGTATATGTGGCTTAAGAAAATATACCCGAACCCTTGGATGGTTACGGCCCGGCTGGTCCTTGGACTTGAGCTTATATAAGCATCCGTAAGGTGGGGCCGACAAGAACTTGGTGGCAGCCTCTGCAGATGCCTCATCAGCAGCAGCTTGCAATCCTTTTGACCAATGAAGGGTTAGCGGTTTCGATCTGCATATGAAAATTGAAGAGCAACGAGACATCAGCGAGTGATATATAAAATGAATCTATGAGACACTGATGCATATAGTGCTGGATGTAAGTGTAAGAATAGGTGTGTGTGTTTCTGAACTATTGGTAAGCATTAGACAAAGCCGGCAATAAACAGACAAAAATCAAATCATGTATGAGGATTAAGAAAATATACCTGCTTGAAAAGGGTACCACCCAGTGGCCCGTGGCCTTGTGCTTGAGGAGGTTTTCGAAGATGGTGGCGGCACCATCGTCTTCACGACAGCCTCATTAGGATCATTTTTTATCCATTTGAGTAGAGGCACGAAGTTTCATCCTGCATATGAATAGCAACAGAACTCATCATTGATATTTAATAAATCTATGAGATAGACTGATGCAAATAGTGCGGGTGTAAGTGGAAGAATAGGGTTGTGCATAGAGAACAGTCGACAACAATGCAAATGATTACAAAAGAAGCCAATGGAAATCAACAGTTTATATACTGGATGAGACAGACTGAAAAGTGAAAAATTAGTGTATGATGATTGTAAGCAAACGCAGTGTTTCTGAACTTTTGGTAAGCATTAGACAAAGCCAACAGTAATTAAACTAGATAATAATGAAATCATGTATGTGGATTAAGAAAATATACCAGATTCATTAAAAGGTCACCACCCAGCTGGCCCATGGCCTCGTGCTTGTAGAGGTTTTCGGAAGATGGTGCCGGCACCATCGTCCTCACAGCAGCCTCATTAGCCTCATTTTGCATCCACTTGAGTAAAGGCGCAGCAGTTTCAGCCTGCATAAGAATGGGAACAGATCTCAGCGGTGATGTTGAATGACTCTGAGACAGACTGATGCATATAGTGCTGGATGTAAGTGGAAGGGTATGGCCGTGTATGGACAACAGTTCACAACAATGCAAGGGTGTGTTCGGTTCTAAAACAGCGTGGAATGGAATGGAATGGTTTCATTTCAGAGGAATGGAATGGTTAAATTTTTGTTCGGTTGGGATAAATGGAGAGCAGAAGAGATCGAGGTTAAACTAACCATTTGTCTCAAAATTGTAATTAACAATTGCAAATGACATTTTAATCTCAAAGTCGTAATTAACAGCGCCTAATGGTGCTCTTTTAATCTAAAAATCGTAATTAACATCATTTTTTGTTGGGTTAGGGGAACTGGAGTAGATGAACATTACTATATGATGATTGTAAGCAAACGAATTTGGTGTTTCTAAACTTTTGGCTTCGAGATCTTATGGGTTTCAACTCTAGCCTACCCCAACTTGTTTGGGACTGAAAGGCTTGGTTGTTGTTGTTGTTGTTGTAAACTTTTGGCAAGCATAGAAAAAACCGACAATAAACAGAGAAAAATCAAGGCATGTTTTGTGGATTAAGAAAATATACCATATTCATTAAAAGATCACCACCCAGCTGGCGCGTGGCCTTGTGCTTGTAGAGGCATTTAGAAGATGGGTGCGGCATCAACATACTGGCAGCTTTGATCACCGCAGTTTTGATCTTCCTTTTGAGTAAAGGCCCTAAAGTTTCAGTCTGCATATGAATAGCAAAACAAAAGGCAGACCTCAGTAGTGATATTGAATTACTGTATGAGATAGACTGATGCATATAGTGGATGCTCTTAGCCTTTTGCAGCGTGAACACTAGCTATGGACAGACAAAAAACTAGTTAACTCAGCTTTGTCTAGATATGAATGTACTACCACCATCCAAAAGCTTAAGCCTTATTTATTTTTGAGAAATCAAAACAAGCAAAGTTTGACCAAAATTTTAGAACATTCTATCAACAAATATAATACTGTGTAGATACCGTAGGAAAATATATTTTATTATCTATTTAATGATATTAATTTTGTATTTTGCATGTTACTGATTTTTGGTAAAAGCTTAGTCAAACATGGTGTAGTTTGACTTTCTAAAAATAATATAAGCCCAAAGCTTTGGGATGGAGGCAGTAGTATCTAGAGCTAAAACACATCTAGATACATCCGTATCTACAGATAGTTGAGTCAATTAATTTGGATCCGAGGGAGTATCGATTCAGACTACATCATGGTAAGTTGGTTAAAAAAATTACCACAGGCGGTCCCTGCCCAGCTCGGCAGTGACATTTCGCTTCTTGTGCTGCAGATCGGGCCATGCTCCTGCAGCAGGTGGGGCGCTATTCTCGTTCCCCATAGCCTCAGCACAGAACCTGGAGGTACCAACCTGATACAGAGAATATAGAGCATGGTATCACAGAGGCTTTATGCACAAACACCTGAAGACATGTGCTACTTTAAGCATATTCCAGAACAGGAACAGATTGAGGATGCAGAGAGACACTTAAAAGGTAAAGAGTGGATAAGCAAACGGAGTACCTGCCTGGGGCTGGGGACGCAGCTTAGGCTCAGCCAACTGCCCACATGCGTGGTGGCCTTACGCTCCATTGCCCCCACCGCCGAGGTCTTACCTTTCCTGTACAAGCTGACAAAAGATACAGTGAGGATCAGCAGAAACTACAAAGGTTGCAAATGTCGACAAATAAAGGAAGAACACCCCAATCCAAGCAAAGGTAGCCCCCGCCCCCCACCCCCATCAATCACTCCAAGCTCGAGGGTGACCAGAAAGACACCCCTTCGCCCAGAATAGGAAAGAGATGCGCAAGATATCGAGGAGAGGAAAAAAGAACCGATCTCGAGAAAGGAAAGAACATTACTAGTCCTACCTAATCCGCTTGGTCTAGATGCAGCTTGCCCCTCCAAGCTGGATGCCTGGACGGTGGAGGCGAAAGGAGGGGATCGAGCTAGCGGCTTGCATCCGTCGGCAATCGGCACTCGATCGGGAGAGAAGGGGTGCTACATAAAGGGGAGGGGTAACATATTTTATTACACAGTGAACTTACTGATGTGACTATAGTCATTACATGTCTCACTGAAACTAGGGCCCATAGCGTGGCACCCCAAATTCACTTGAAGCTACCCGGCGGGACGCATTGGCGCGTCAAGAAACCCCCGAATTGTAGCGGGGAAATGAAACATTTCACAAAAATTCGAAATTCAAGCACACCGCCACGTGCCAAGCACGCGGCTGTTCCTTCCTCTTCCTCGGTTCCTCCTCCCCTATCCGAAAAAACCCCAAATCCCAAGCTCAAACCAAAAAAAAAACAAATCCCACAGCCGCCATGCATGTCCTCGTTAACCCGGCGGAGATCGTTCCCGGACGATGCGGACCCCCGCCCGAGATCCAGAATTCCGTCCACCTCGAGGCACCGCGTGCTGTGTCGCAGCGACGGCTTGAGGGCGGCGAAGAGGAAGTTCCGCCGGAAAGTGCTCATGGCAACCGTGCAAGCTCACCGGCGTGCTGCATCCCGACAGGAACTGGTCAAAGCTTTGCTATTCGCCACACACAAAAAATTGCGGGCCAAGATCTGGTCAAAGCTTCGTCGATGGCTTGCCGCGAGAGGCTTGGAGTCCAGAGTCAATAAACTAGCTGCTCGAGGATCAAGGGCGGTTTACACGGATTCATATTAACCGACTCAAGTTTGTTAGTCTAGTTAACAAATGCATCTAGATACATCCATATCTAGACAGAATTGAGTCAATTAATATGAATCGAGGGGAGTACCTGAAAGTGTTTCATGCTACCAACTAATGCGCGCAGGAATCGGCCGTAGAAGTAATTGTGCTACTACTCATACGATGAACTGATTGTGTGGGTGTCGAATTTTGCAACGCGATCATCCACTGAATGCTTAATCTAGCGCCAAAGGCGTACAAATCATAACATACTACAGCACCAGAACATAAGAGTACGAATCATAAAGTAGCTCAACATTTTGCATCGTGGCTGGGTGGTCCTGAGACTACCGGGACGCCCGATGATCTCCGGGTGTGCATCCTCTTCAACGCAAAGCTGTGTACTCGGTCCACGGCCTCCTTCGTAGGCTGGATAATCTCAGGTGCAGGACCTTCGTCTATGAGAGGCTCATCATCGCACCATCCACGGGTGCATCGGGGCTGGGTGGTCTTGAGACTACCCGGACGCCCGATGATCTCCCGGCGTGCATCCACTTCAACGCAAAGCTGTGTACTCGGTCCACGGCCTCCTTCTCAGAGGCTGGATAATCTCAGGTGCATGACCTTCGTCTATGAAAGGCTCGTCATTAGTACCATCCACGGGTGCATCAAACTGAGATTCATCTTCAAATCTCCCATCAAACCGAGAGACCTCTTCAACTCTATGCTTCGCAATTAGTACATCAACCGATTAGACAAACATCTAAGGGATGCAACCTGAACAAATGCCGTTTTACATATTTACCTTCTCATCTGGCACAGCACATGTCCCAGAGCTGAAACCCGTTTCCTGAAGCAAGCGCTTTTTCTCTCCTTCCCGTCCATCCATCTGCAACAAGTTAAATTTGAGTACGTAACCTTGCACAAAGAATGCAAACTATTGATTGAAACAAAGGCAGCATCAATATAAATAATTAACTACATATGCCAGCACACATACGGTGTGAGCAAGATCTCGCTTCTCTGCTAAAGGATCATTATATGGTTCACCATGCTAAACCTGCCTAACATATGTGCGGTCCATCCCAAAAATGTGTAAATGATCTGCCACTACAGGGTGAGGCCTCTTCTCACCATTCATACATGTGCAACGCGGGCAATACACGTCCAGGTTGTGACCTTCATGAGCTCTAATAAACCCCATAAAGGGTTGAACACCATTTATATATGAAGGGGGACATAAGTGTCCATGCAGTATCCAAGTTCTGTCCATCTGTTTAATTATGAGATACAGTGGTTGGTGATTAATTTAAGGCGAAGTAGGAAATGTATATCCATCGAGTACAAAACTATACTACATGATTATGCATTTCAGCAATCATGTCGAGTACAAAACAAAAAATGCCCATCGACATTTTAGCAAATAGATCGTGTACAAAACTCTGCCATGGCATTTCAGCAAATTAACGGATCGAGTGCAGAACTGACTCTATATGCCCACGCAAATGAACAAATTGATCGATGACAAATCGAGCGGAAAACTATAAAGTGCCAATTAGTTCGAGCATACTGACGAATTTTTTTAGCAGCATCAAGAAAATATAAATCGTTAGGCCGTCTTGCCCGATACATGATTGAGCTAGAGATAGCAGCCCTACCGTGGATCAACTTGACCGCCAATGCGTCTCGAGAAGAACGACGGGGAGGGGAAGCTTCTTCTTCGCACGGACGGGACGGGGAGGGGAAGCTCTTCGCACGGACGGGGATAAGTTGTGTAGGGGTGGGTGGGGGGTCATGCGGCCGGGCCGCCGGGGTGATAATTAAGGTCGGTAGGTGGCGTTTAATGGAGTTGCGTGTGTAATTTGCCGTGCACAAGGTTGAGGAATAGGCGGTTCCCTTTGCTGCGCGCACAATTCAAACTATCCCGCCCATGTAGTTTAAATTCGCCATATTTTCGTTAAATCGACATAAAGTCATGTAAGTGGGGGAAAATTAGCAAAGTTGCTTGAAAAATAGTAAAACTCTGGAATTATCCTTTAAATATGCTCTACTTCGTGTGGAAATCGGGGTGTGGAAGCATGTTGAGCTGTTTTATTTGTACTTTCTTCATTAAAACTCCCATTTTATGCACTTTGGATGGAAAGAAATCATTTGTACATAAATTTTGACAACGCCATTTGCAAACACTAATTGTTTTACATGCCAAGATGCACCCATCCACCAAATATATATGGGGCAAAAGTTTATCACAATCTAGCAGATATGCACAATTAGTGAGGGACCCCTTTTGATTTTGTGCAATTTCCACTAATTAGGTAGAGAGAAGGGGTTAATTAATTAGGCCATGTTAGGGGTTATGTGTTTTAGATTAGGTTGTGTGGATTCAAATACAACTTCTTTATTTGTGTGCTATGATTAATCAAAACTAGATTGATCAATCACAGCACACATTATTAGAGGCGCATGCCTTTGCGCACAAAGTGCATGTGTGTGTTGTTGGCCACCAATTAACGAGAGAGAGAGAGAGAGACAGAGAGAGAGAGAGGTAGAGAGAGATCTACATACGAGAGAGCGATTGAAATCCCCAAATTAAACACATATATATATATGCATGGCACATTTAATTTAATTAGAGGACAGCGAGCTAAGGCACCCCTGGCCTGCTTGATGCACAATTAAGTGGCATTGGCCTATATATAGGGATTAATTAGGGTTTAGGGTTTAGGGTTAGGAGGTTAGGATTTAGGGTCTAGGGTCTAGGGTTTAATGTTTATGGTGTTTAGGGGTTTAGGGATTAGGGATTAGGGTTTATTTAATTAGGGTTTAAGGTTTATGGATCATCGATCGAGTGCGCACACACACATTATTAGAGGCACACGCGCCTTTGCGCATAAAGTGCATGTGTATATGTGTGTGTTTTTTTGGCCAACAACGATATATAGATGATCAAGAGAGAGAGAGATTGAAATCCCCAAGAATATGTTCGATCAAATATATATTAAAATATATGCACGAATGCATGCATGGTAGGCCATGCATGCACACTAATTATATATATATTATGAGGAAACTTAATCAAATGTGTTTTCATTCGAGAGAACTTGTCAAAATTCAAGTTAATTAATTTATCATCGATAATTATATAATTAATTAATGAATCTCAGGGAGATGTTATACAACATATGATCGATATAGGCCATGTCGTATATATTAATTGGTGTTAATCTACCGTTTAATTTGCTAGCTAGCTGCTATATATAGATCGAGCATGTTTTTATTAGATCGGGTTATAGCTAGCTAGTATAGTTTAGGGTTATGTGTTTTAATGAACTAGGGTTTGATTAGCTAGGGGTTAGTTATATATATGGTTTAGGGTTAATGCATGGCACATTTAATTTAACTAGAGGACCGCGAGCTAGGCACCCCGGCCTCGCTTGATGCACAATTAAGTGTCGTTGGCCTATATATAGGGTTTAATTAGGGTTTAGGGTTAGCTAGGGTTTAGGGTTTAGTGTTTAGGGTGTTTAGCTAGGGTCTAGGGTTTAGTTTAGGGTGTTTAGGGTCTAGGGTTTAGGGTTTAATTAGTGTTTAGGGTGTTTAGGGTTTAGGGTTTAGGGTTTAGTGTTTACGGTGTTTAGGGTCTAGGGTTTAGGGTTTAGTGTTTAGGGTGTTTAGGGTCTAGGTTTAGTGTTTAGGGTGTTTAGGGTTTAGGGCGTTTTAGGGTTGTTTAAGGTTTAGGGATCATCGATCGAGTGCGCACACTAATTATATATATATTATGAGGAAACTTAATCAAATGTGTTTTCATTCGAGAGAACTTGTCAAAATTCAAGTTAATTAATTTATCATCGATAATTATATAATTAATTAATGAATCTCAGGGAGATGTTATACAACATATGCTCGATATAGGCCATGTCGTATATATTAATTGGTGTTAATCTACCATTTAATTTGCTAGCTAGCTGCTATATATAGATCGAGCATGTTTTTATTAGATCGGGTTATAGCTAGCTAGTACAGTTTAGGGTTATGTGTTTTAATTAAGTAGGGTTGATTAGCTAGGGTTAGTTATTACATATATATGGTTTAGGGTTAATGCATGGCACATTTAATTTAATTAGAGGACCGCGAGGCACCCCCTGGCCTCGCTCGATGCACAATTAAGTGTCGTTGGCCTATACATAGGGTTTAATTAGGGTTTAGGGTTAGCTAGGGTTTAGGGTTAGGGTTAGGGTTAGGTTAGGGTTTAGGGTCTAGGGTGGTTTAGGGTCTAGGGTTTAGGGTTTAGGGTTAGCTAGGGTTTAGGGTTAGGGTTAGGGTTAGGGTTAGGGTTTAGGGTCTAGGGTTTAGGGTTTAGTGTTTAGGGTGTTTAGGGTTTAGGGATTAGGGATTTAAGGTTTTAGGGGTTGTTAAGTTTAAGGTTTAGGGATCATCGATCGAGTGCGCACACACATTATTAGAGGCACCCGCGCCTTTACGCATAAAGTGCATGCGTATATATGTGTGTTTTTTGGGCCACCAACGATATATAGATGATCGAGAGAGAGAGAGATCGAGACTGAAATCCCCAAGAATATATATGTTCAAATATACATTAAAATATATGCACGAATGCATTGTAGGCCATGCATGCACACTAATTATATATATATTATGAGGCAACTTAATCAAATGTGTTTTCATTCGAGAGAACTTGTCAAAATTCAAGTTAATTAATTTATCACGATAATTATATAATTAATTAATGAATCTCGTGGATATGTTATACAACATGATCGATATAGGCCATGTATATTTTAATTGGTGTTAATCTACGGTTTGCTAGCTAGCTGCTACATATAGAGCATGTTTTTATTAGATCGGGTTATAGCTAGCTAGTATAGTTTAGGGTTATGTGTTTTAATTAAGTAGGGTTGATTAGCTAGCTAGGGTTAGTTACATATATATGGTTTAGGGTTAATGCATGGCACATTTAATTTAATTAGAGGACCGCGAGGCACCCCCTGGCCTGCTCGATGCACGTACAATTAAGTGTCGTTGGCCTATACATAGGGTTTAATTAGGGTTTTAGGGGTTAGCTAGGGTTTAGGGTTAATTAGGGTTAGGGTTTAGGGTCTAGGGTTTAGGGTCTAGGGTTTAGGGTTTAGGGTTAGGGTTAGGGTTAGGGTTTAGGGTTTAGGGTTTAGTGTTTAGGGTGTTTAGGGTTTAGGGATTAGGGATTATTAGGGATTAGGGATTTAAGGTTTTAGGGGTTGTTTAAGGTTTAGGGATCATCGATCGAGTGCGCACACACATTATTAGAGGCACCCGCGCGCGCCTTTACGCATAAAGTGCATGCGTATATATGTGTGTTTTTTGGGCCACCAACGATATATAGATGATCGAGAGAGAGAGATCGAGATTGAAATCCCCAAGAATATATATGTTCAAATATACATTAAAATATATGCACGAATGCATTGTAGGCCATGCATGCACACTAATTATATATATATATATTATGAGGCAACTTAATCAAATGTGTTTTCATTCGAGAGAACTTGTCAAAATTCAAGTTAATTAATTTATCACGATAATTATATAATTAATTAATGAATGTCAGGGATATGTTATACAACATGATCGATATAGGCCATGTATATTTTAATTGGTGTTAATCTACGGTTTGCTAGCTAGCTAGCTGCTATATATAGAGCATGTTTTTATTAGATCGGGTTATATCTAGTATAGTTTAGGGTTATGTGTTTTAATTAAGTAGGGTTGATTAGCTAGGGTTAGTTACATATATATGGTTTAGGGTTAATGCACGGCGCATTTAATTAATTTAATTAATTAAGTGTCGTTGGCCTATACATAGGGTTTAATTAGGGTTTAGGGTTAGCTAGGGCAGATGGTTAGGGTTAGGGTTAGGGTTAGGGTTTAGGGTCTAGGGTTTAGTGTTTAGGGTGTTTAGGGTTTAGGGATTAGGGATTAGGGATTTAGGGTTTTAGGGTTGTTTAAGGTTTAGGGATCATCGATCGAGTGCGCACACACATTATTAGATCGAGGCACCCGCGCCTTTACGCATAAAGTGCATGCGTATATATGTGTGTTTTTTGGGCCACCAACGATATATAGATGATCGAGAGAGAGATTGAAATCCCCAAGAATATGTTCAAATATACATTAAAATATATGCACGAATGCATTGTAGGCCATGCATGCACACTAATTATATATATATATATTATGAGGCAACTTAATCAAATGTGTTTTCATTCGAGAGAACTTGTCAAAATTCAAGTTAATTAATTTATCACGATAATTATATAATTAATTAATGAATCTCAGGGATATGTTATACAACATGATCGATATAGGCCATGTATATTTTAATTGGTGTTAATCTACGGTTTGCTAGCTAGCTGCTACATATAGAGCATGTTTTTATTAGATCGGGTTATATCTAGTATAGTTTAGGGTTATGTGTTTTAATTAAGTAGGGTTGATTAGCTAGGGTTATTTACATATATATGGTTTAGGGTTAATGCATGGCGCATTTAATTAATTTAATTAGAGGACCGCGAGGCACCCCCTCGCCTGCTCGATGCACAATTAAGTGTCGTTGGCCTATACATAGGGTTTAATTAGGGTTTAGGGTTAGCTAGGGCAGATGGTTAGGGTTAGGGTTTAGGGTCTAGGGTCTAGGGTTTAGTGTTTAGGGTGTTTAGGGTTTAGGGATTTAGGGTTTTAGGGTTGTTTAAGGTTTAGGGATCATCGATCGAGTGCGCACACACATTATTAGATCGAGGCACCCGCGCCTTTACGCATAAAGTGCATGCGTATATATGTGTGTTTTTTGGGCCACCAACGATATATAGATGATCGAGAGAGAGATTGAAATCCCCAAGAATATGTTCAAATATACATTAAAATATATGCACGAATGCATTGTAGGCCATGCATGCACACTAATTATATATATATTATGAGGCAACTTAATCAAATGTGTTTTCATTCGAGAGAACTTGTCAAAATTCAAGTTAATTAATTTATCACGATAATTATATAATTAATTAATGAATCTCAGGGATATGTTATACAACATGATCGATATAGGCCATGTATATTTTAATTGGTGTTAATCTACGGTTTGCTAGCTAGTCGCTATATATAGAGCATGTTTTTATTAGATCGGGTTATAGCTAGCTAGTATAGTTTAGGGTTATGTGTTTTAATTAAGTAGGGTTGATTAGCTAGGGTTAGTTACATATATATGGTTTAGGGTTAATGCATGGCACATTTAATTTAATCGTAGGACCGCGAGGCACCCCCGCTCGCTTCGATGCACAATTAAAGTGTCGTTGGCCTATACATAGGGTTTAATTAGGGTTTAGGGTTAGCTAGGGTTTAGGGTTAGGGTTAGGGTTAGGGTTAGGGTTTAGGGTCTAGGGTTTAGGGTTTAGTGTTTAGGGTGTTTAGGTTTAGGGATTAGGGATTAGAGATTTAAGGTTTTAGGGTTGTTTAAGGTTTAGGGATCATCGATCGAGTGCGCACACACATTATTAGAGGCACCCGCGCCTTTACGCATAAATTGCATGCATATATATGTGTGTTTTTTTGGCCACCAACGATATATAGATGATCGAGAGAGAGAGATTGAAATCCCCAAGAATATGTTCAAATATACATTAAAATATATGCACGAATGCATGGTAGGCCATGCATGCACACTAATTATATATATATTATGAGGCAACTTAATCAAATGTGTTTTCATTCGAGAGAACTTGTCAAAATTAGAGTTAATTAATTTATCACGATAATTATATAATTAATTAATGAATCTCAGGGATATGTTATACAACATGATCGATATAGGCCATGTATATATTAATTGGTGTTAATCTAAGGTTTG
Organism: Lolium perenne; assembly: GCF_019359855.2. Classification (NCBI taxonomy): domain Eukaryota; kingdom Viridiplantae; phylum Streptophyta; class Magnoliopsida; order Poales; family Poaceae; genus Lolium; species Lolium perenne. Next base: position 93,250,459 of record NC_067250.2, on the reverse strand, counting down.
CTAGCTAGCTGCTATATATAGAGCATGTTTTTATTAGATCGGGTTATAGCTAGTATACTTTAGGGTTATGTGTTTTCATTAAGTAGGGTTGATTAGCTATGGTTAGTTACATATATATGGTTTAGGGTTAATGCATGGCACATTTAATTTAATTAGAGGACCGCGAGGCACCCCTGGCCTGCTTGATGCACAATTAAGTGTCGTTGGCCTATATATAGGGTTTAATTAGGGTTTAGGGTTAGGGTTAGGGTTTAGGGTATAGTGTTTAGTGTTTAGGGTGTTTAGGGTTTAGGGATTAGGGATTAGGGTTTCAGGGTTGTATAAGGTTTAGGGATCATCGATCGAGTGCGCACACACATTATTAGAGGCACCCGCGCCTATGCGCATAAAGTGCATGCGTATAGTTTAGGGTTATTTGTTTTAATTAAGTTGGGTTTGATCAGCTAGGGTTAGTTACATATATATGGTTTAGGGTTAATACATGGCACATTACATATAGTTTAAATCTCAAGAATGTTTATACATGATAGGCCATATGTGCAAAGGAATTTTTTTCCCTGTGAACTTGTCAAAATTCAAGTTTATTAGTGCCAATGGAAACTAGTCCAAAAAATTACATAGAGGACCAAAAGTACTAGACAATAACTAATAGAACCTACAACTTTACAAAAAGGACCCCAAAACATATAGAAGAAAATCAATCGAGTCCTTCTCGACCGCACATCAGATCTCTGCTCCGCATCCTTTCCAGCAACTCCATCGCCGGGGACGCACCACTTGGGACGGTGTCGCCGGTAGTCGCCAGGACGAAGGAGAAGAAGGGCCTCAGCAACGGCATATTGGCTCTGAGAAGGGCCGCTGAAAGGCCAAGATGTGCACGGGCAAGACGGATGACGTCGTCGTATGCCCCGAGCTTGTGAACTTTAGCAGCTTGACTTCCCCATTGACCAGATCTGAAGCACTGACCAAAGCAAGCCTCACCGTTAGCGCCATCACATTGATGGCACCAGATCGGGGTTTGGCCGGCAAGATCCGCCAGATTCACCATAGGCCAGATCTGAAGCCGATGACGAGATCCGCGACTCCATTGCGCCATTCTGCTCATGGGAAACACTGGATCTAAGCTTACAACAACACTAACTCCCTCGGATCCAAATTAGCTGACTCAACTTTGCTTATCTAAATATGGATGTATCCACACATGTTTTTACTCTAGATACATACACGTCTAAGGAAAGTTGAATCAATTAATTTAGTTCGGAGGGTGTACAATATACAGAGAGAAGTCGGCCTCATCTCCGGCCGGCGAGGCCGCCGGAGAGAAGGGGGAGAGGAGCCGGGGGAGTGGGAGAGACTCGAGGGAGAAAGAGAAGAGGAAGAAATGAGAGCTCCCTGGGGAAGAACATTATTTTTGTCGTTCTGCTCGTAGCTTGAAACTGAAAATTTCGGCCGCGCGCCAAATCATCCCGCCGCATCCATTCGAAAATCCCGTGACCAGTTTTACCCTTTTAACCCTGGTCCGGAAGCTACAACCCACCGACCATGGAGGGCTCATTCGGTAACAATGAAATATCTTGCCTAGATCCCGAACCCTCCCCACAGGCCCACACCCACCCACCAACCATTCGCCCCATTAGCTCAAAAATACTCTCACACGCCAAAGCTCTGACTCTCTACAGTACTAGATCTGCCGCCGCCGGCATACTCCTCCACGGCGTAGCCTTGATCGTGTTGGCTGTCCACCCACCTGATCCGCTCCCCCGCCGCCCTCGTCACCGACGGATCTGCTTCACCGCCGACCTCGCCACCGACGGATCTGCTTCACCGCCGACCTCGCCACCGACGGATCTGCTTCACCGCCGACCTCGCCACCGACTACCTCAGCGCAGCGGCTGTATCAACTTCACCGAATCCCTTGCCGACCAACCAGATCTGCTTCACTAACGCCCGCTTCTACTGAAACAGGGTCGATTCATCGTCTCCCGCGTTCGCCGCCGCTGGAATGCAAGTTGCCGCCCCCGTCCACCCCGCCGCAGCTTGGTTAGTACGCTGGCCCGTTAGATCGCGGTGTTTCTTTAGCCATGTTTTGTGTAGTTATTTGCAGATCTCATATGCCGTTAACTTTCTTGATGTGTTGCTTCGCATGAAGTTTGTTTAAATATTGTACAGTACAAAAGCATTATCCGGTCGCTACCATCCTGTTCATTCTACTGACACCTGTGTGCATCCACATATTTATAGCCTTATACCCATTCATTTGCTGCCTACTGTTTTTGTACTGCATGCTATTGTCGCACTGCTTTTATAGTCATGCTATGGGCATTTCCAATCTGCTTGTTCTTATACCACGTCATTAGCTCACCGCTAGCTGCTAGCTGTTTTCTCGTGTCTGCTATTCTCACACTGCTTTTATAATCATGCTATGTGCATTTCCAATCTGCTTGCTCTTATACCTCGTCTTTAGCTTATATAGTTATTGATGCGTGCATGTCTGGTCTTTGTATTATCGTAGACTAACTTGTCAATGTTATTTTTCCTAGGGATTGATCATGCGAACCACTTATTAGAACATCCAACATTAACAGCGGGGACGCTAGGGAAGGTTGGAATCTGAGTTCTTGGTTGGTAATTTTGGCGCTTACTTCCGTTATTATCTATAACCTATATGCATTGTTCCTTATGCAAGAGATTAACACTTGGAACCCTGCCATAGCAATGCCATTCATGCTTTACTATGTTTCTGCCTATTTGATATGCTTGTCTTGGAGAAACTGCGAAGGTGATTTGAACCTGACATTTGGTCATTCTTAATGCCAGTTTACTTTATGTGGAAAACCTTGGCATTACCCTACTCTAAATCTGAATGTCTGAAATTCGTATCTCATGCAAAGCAACATCTAGTTGGTTTTAATCTGATATCTGGTAAATATTGGCTTATTCATTTGGCAGCTCAAGTTTTTTGTTATTTGAAACCAGCTGACTTGGTCTTAAATGTGATATCTAAACACAGATTAAGGACAATGGAGCAGGAGGATTAGCATTTCACTTGATGGCTGAACCTAAAATGACAGGCATGTTGACCACGACTAGTGCACGCAAGAGAAGGACCTGCAATGAGCCAAGATGTGTTTAGTACATGCATCTTATCTTATCTTGTGCTTATTTCTGCTACATGTCTGTTATCTGATCTCTACATTGCGTAATACATGTTTGAATAGTTAATTGTTGTAACTATGTTTGCAATGTTACCAGTAATGCGCTTTAATGAAGCAGTCATCATTAGAAGATAGTCGCCAAAAAAGGATCTCAGAGCGACCACGTGCAACATTATGATGTAAGTTTGTGCTTAGTACAAGTTCCATACATTGTCTTATTTATGCAACTTGTTATTATCTTATATCTACATTGCATAATAAATGTTTGCATAGTTCATCGTTTAACTCTTTTTGCATTATTATCGAGAATGCGCTTGTGATGAAGCAATCTTCATTAGAAGTGAGGCCCACAAAAAGTTCGATATTTCTTCGATGCATCTTCTCATAGCCGTCAACCTAGACCATTGCTTTCATCAAACAAGAATATCTCAAGGCTGTACTTTATAAAAGACATGGTATTGCTGCTTTAAGATCTGTAGCTGATATGTTGACAAAGAGTACACAAGATTAAATCAAGGCGATTGCCAAATGTCAACGTGTTATTGATGATGCTAATAGAAGTCCTCAATGATTCTATGTAATTTTTTTGTTTGGGCACATTAATTGCCTTGTAATTTTCCTACCTGTTTTATTTGTGTATGTAATTGTATGTATCATTGATATCAGATTTTAGGCTCATGAAATGTAATGCAAGTTGACTAGTCAAACAAGTAGGGCACTACAACAGATTGGGCCGGCCCACGTACAGTAGTGTGGGACCCACTTTCATTTTGGGCCAGCCCACTTCTTTAGTAGGCCGGCCCGGTTACACGATAGTGGGACCCACTATCTTGTTGGGCCAGCCTATTTGCTATATGGTGGTCCCACATGGTAAATGGGCCGGCCCTTTAATAGGAAGGTGGGACCCACCTGTGTTTTTGGCCCGGCCCACTATCTTGTTGGGCCGGCCCACTTGCTATATGGTGGACCCCACATACTAAATGGGCCGGCCTTTTAACTGGAAAGTGGGACCCACCTGTGTTTTTGGCCCGGCCCACTATCTTGTTGGGCCGGCCCACTTGCTATATGGTGGACCCCACATACTAAATGGGCCAGCCTTTTAACAGGAAGGTGGGACCCACCTGTGCTTTTGGCCCGGCCCACTATCTTGTTGGGCCAGCCCACTTGCTATATGGTGGACCCCACATACTAAATGGGCCGGCCTTTTTACTGGAAAGTGGGACCCACCTGTGTTTTTGGCCCGGCCCACTATCTTGTTGGGCCGGCCCACTTGCTATATGGTGGACCCCACATACTAAATGGGCCGACCCTTTAACTGGAAAGTGGGACCCACTTGTGTTTTTGGCCCGGCCCACTTGCTATATGGTGGACCCCACACACTAAATGGGCCGGCCCTTTAAAAGGAAAGTGGGACCCACCTGTGTTTTGGCCCGGCCCACTTGCTTCTTGGGCCGGCCCAATTGCTGTAAGGTGGACCCCACATGTTAAATGGGCCAGCCCATTTAAGTTTTGACCAGTCAACCTTAGAGGTTAGGCCCAGCCCACGTAACTAATGGACCAGCCCAGCTATATAGTTGACCGGTCAAACTATGTCAGCTGGCCCGGCCCGCTTAAGACGTGCAGGCCTCGTGTGGGCCTACCATCTACCACGGGGTTTCAGCCGGTTAACGCCGTTAACTACCGCTAATCGGCGTACGCCACGTGTCGCTTTGCATGACGTCGGCGATCAACGGGCTCCCTGAACACTTGGGCAACGGTCCGATTTTCCGTGGCGGAAGGGCGCCCAAGCGCGACGGACCGAAAAAATCGTCGTAGGACTTTGCCTGACGCAGTTTCCACAACAGAACCCATATCGTCGGGTTAGGCCCATAGGCGACGAAAAATACCCCTTAGCGGACGATTTTGAGACGTTGTCTATCAGAACTTTTCTTGTAGTGCTTGTCAATGCCTACGGATTGTAGACTAGGGTTTCGTTGGATGTAGAGGTCAAGTAGATCTCGAAGGTTTCAGCCGAAAAGTACTCGATGAATATGAAACTAGGGTTGTGTTGACAGTAGATTCGATCCTCTCTTTTTCCCTCGACTCCCCCTTATATAGGAGGTGAAGCCGAGGGTTTCGTAATACACAAGTTACAGAGTCCGGGAGGGTTTCCAACTCATCCCGCAAGATTACAAGTATTGCTTCCTAATACAACTCTAGCTTTCCTTAATAATAATTTGGGCTTCTGATTCTTCTTATCCTTCGGGTCGTGGACCTTCAGTAAACCCCGGGTACCATCTTCGGCAAGCCCATTGGGGATGCCTATGTCAGTAGCCCCCGAGATTTTGCTTGAATCGAAGAGTCAGTGAAAATCTCCAAATTTAATCATTCAGTACATCTGCCGAATTTATCACATATCTTTAGATACGCAATTCTATATTGTACATGGATAATGGTAGTTGGGGCTAGTTCATCTGACGGATCAGGTACTAGTTAACTGCTCTAGTGGCAATCCGCAAAAACCTACTTCAAGATCACGTCCCTGGACATGATCTCGGGATACTGGTGTAAACTTCGACAGGTCCGCTTAAGGTCTTACCATTCTGTCGAGTCCCAGTCATATTTTATCGGGTACCTAACGCGTCCGTTAGGATTTTTCTTCGTATCTGTTGATACGGAAAAAAGTAGCAAACCGACATCAGAGACGGCGCTACGCCGCTCAGAACGGATCTGTGGTCTTACCTTCGCAATGTTTTGCGGCATTCAGAGATTATTCGCTACTTTGGCGCTCTGAGAATATATTGTCGAGTGCTTTTTCGGCTGTTGGAATAGCACATTTTATTGAGTCAATGTATGACTTATTTTGCCTTCCCGATGGGAGTATATGTAGAGTTATTTGTATAACTCGAAATATGCTCACTTCTTCTTTTTTCTTATCTCTTTTTTTTTTATAATTTCATCGGGCACGCGAACAGCGTTCCCGATGGGAGGGCTACAGCCAAGAACTTGTGCTTGGTTGTAGGCTCAACACTTTATTGCCTCATGTCAATATATTTTCATTCTTTCTCGAACTTTTTATATCTATTGGGTGCGCGACCAGCGCTCCCGATGGGAGTAGCCCCCGAGGCTATGAACAAATGCTTGCATTCTGTCATAGGCTCTCGACATTTCTATTTTGTCATACTTGAATTTTTCTTTTTTCCAAAGTAGCCCCCGAGCATTTGGGCAAAAACTTGTATTTGATCAAAGGCTCTCGAAATAATCAACAATCTTCTGCTGTCGCCATTCTTACGAACCTTCGTAGCCGAGATTTTCTCTTGCCAAGGTGACATCATTGCTGACGATAGCCACGATCACTGTATCGGGAAAACGCGAGAACTTCTCTCCCTCTGTCTCGTGGGCCCAAATTTTTTACCACGTTGACACGTCGTGCAAGTGGGGGACACACGTCCTCCACTTTTCCTGGCGCACACACTGTAGTGCCCGTTCGTTCCCTTCTCAATGAATTTGCGATTTTACCCCTTGTCCACGTGTCATCATCTGTCCCACATTTTCTCCATCCAACGGCGCGTCGATTCACCACACCTCTATTTAAGGTCATCGTCTTCCTCCTTGGACACTTTCGCTCGTGCCGCTCCTCTGCTCTCCTCTGCCAAAATTCTCCTCTGCGCCCCATAGTTCTTGAGCTCAACTACACTTCGCACTTTGCTCCGGCTCCATTGTTGATGCCTCCGCGCAGACTCACCAGGCACAGCACGCCCAAGTCTAAGATGGCGACCAAAGATCTGGGGAACACGGAGTAGGAGAGATCCAAAATCTCCCCTCAAGACATCAACCTGCTGAAGAAACTGGGGATCAGCAAGAAGCAAGACACGCTTCGCTTCCCCAGCGAAGAAAGCTATCCAACCCCTCCAATGGAGTATCGGGTCAGTTTCGTCGACCACCTCATCCGTGGTCTTTCTGCCCCCATTCACAATTTCTTACGGGGGTTGCTTTTTATGTACGGACTGCAACTTCACCATCTTACTCCCAACTCCATCCTCCACATCTCAATCTTCATCACGCTTTGCGAAGCTTTCCTTGGAGTCCAGCCTAACTGGGCTCTATGGAAACACATTTTCTTCTATCGCCGTAATGGCTTTGCCAATGTTTCCTATAACATTGGCGGCGTTGTTATCTGCGTCCGCCCCGACGTTGAGTACTTTGACGTCAAATTCCCTGACTCAGTACAAGGGTGGCGCAAAAAGTGGTTGTACATTCATGAGGAGAATCATGGCTCTGTTGAAGACAACATCCCTCCTTTTGATGGTACCGAGAAAATCTGTCGCCGTCGTTCCTGGGACGCAGAGGCTACCGACGAAGAAAAAGCGGCGACAGAGGCCTTGATGACACGCATCCATCAGCTCCAAAATACCCGAGGACAAGAACTGTCGGGTATCCAAATCACAGCGTACTTCCTTAGGATTAGGGTGCAGCCTCTGCAAGCTCGCAAAAATCCCCTTTGGATGTATGCTGGCAATGAAGATGTAGATCGCTTGTCGACAGATTTATCGGTCAAGGACTTAGAATAACTTGTCCGAAAAATCTCGTCGCTGAACAAGAAAGACACCGTTCCTTCATCTTGCCGTGTGACGCCATACAGCACCACCAACGCGCTCCCTCAGGTGATATATTTTTTGTCATATGCTTATTCATGCACTCTTTCTTTTTCTCCTTTGGTACTACTATTTCTTCGACTGCTATTACTGATTTAAATCCATGTCGGTATTTTTCTATTTTGTGCACAACCATGACACTACATCACCTCTTCCTCCCCTTCCCGAAGGTGGGGAAGTCGAAGAACGGGCCGTTGTCACCGACGACAACCAAGGTACTTCTCGCCTTGAGAGTGAAGTCGCGGGTTCTCGAAAATCCGCGGCATCCTCTGAAAAAGAGATTGAAACTGAGGCTACCGCATCAACACGCTCTTCTCTCCCAGCTGCTTCCCCGAAGAACAAGAGAAAAAGAGACGAGGTTGTTGATTCCGGCACCTCCGAAGCCGGTGCTGCACGTGCGGGCGAAACTGCACCTGATGTTGGAAAGAGAGCTTTCAATCCTTACGAGGATGCTCTTGTCAGCTCGTAAGTTCTTGCTGCTCTATATTATTTTCTTCTCGATAGTTTTCTTTTTTGTTTCTTATCTTGTCTCTTTATTTGTTGTAGTGGCGACGAGGAGGAAAATGCACCTATTGACGCGATTGCTCGAATGAGCACGTCCCATACTTTAGTTGTATCCGAAGCTCAACCTGATGGAGATGAAACTTCGCCTCCTCAACAAAACACAGAGCATCCAACACCAGTTGAAAGCCCCCGAGCCTCTTCACCAAAGAGGGCGAGGGTAGAACCAGCCAAGGAGCCTATCTTGTTCACTGGTGGCTCTACGACACCTTCATTGGATGATGTAAGTTCTTCGTTCTTCTTTTCCCGAACATTTCAGCATTTGTCGCCTCCCCTTTGTTTCTTGCTTAAGTCCTGTCGAGCTTTTCCTTCCTATATTGACTCTTTATTTTTATTTTGATCTTCCCCTCAGCCTTTGATGAAGGAGTTTTATCGCCTCGGTACCCAATTCGTCAGGTACCGTGACCATGCCACGAGGCTTGAAGGTACTCCATTATCTTGTACCTGCTTTTTCTGCTAAATGCCTTCCATTATTTTGTCATAACATTTGACTGTCGTTGATTATGCCAGAAAATCTTGCGGAGTCAAACAAGCGTGCTGACGCTCTTGCTACCAAGTTAGAGCAAAGCGAAAATGCTCGCAAGAAAGCTGAAGCAGATGCTGCCGCCGTCGAAGATCTTCGAAAGAGACTTCATGACGCGGAAACTTCTCTGAGCGAAAACATAACTCAGCAGTCTGCTTGCAAAAAAGAAATCCTTACTCGCTTGGAGTCGCAGAGTCGACGTTTTGTTAGTAAGTGCTCAGATCCCTTGCTTTTTCCTTGTGTCGTCTTTGTTCCCTCTTTTCTTTGACCAACTCTTTTTTACTTTATTCAGGGAGAACAGATCAAGAATATGAGCTGGAAAATCCTGAAGGTGACCAACTCCTTGACGCGCTTTCTCTTCTTGAGATCCACAGAGATGAGGCCCGCGACGGCCTTGCTGAAGCTAAGATCGGCCTGTTGCGGCTTTTCCCATACTTCTTCAAGAAGAAGGAGGCACCTGCGACTTTTCTTGCTCTCGCCAAGTGCTTCAATTCTCAAGAAGACCTTGGACTCCAACTTCGCCAAGAAGGGTTGAAAGTTGGTGTTGAAGGTACAATCGCCTTGGTTGCTGACAGCCAGCAAGAAGTCGACTGGGCAAGAGTTGGCAACACGGAGGAAATGGAGACGAAGAGGTGGCAGTTGCTGATTAAAGCTGCCAAGCCTAACTCGAAGAAGATCCTCGCCTACCTCGGATACAATCCAACTCCTGCTCCCAGTTCATCGAAGCCGGAGGTCAAGTAGACCACCTTGTCTTCTCTTTTAGTTTTAACTCTCTTTTGACATTGTCGCCTTGGTAGTTTTGGCGGCAACTGCTTCAGTAGTTCATTAGGGACTTCTTTTGTAACAGCCATGTACATACTTCGAGAATCAATGGAAATCTATCTTTGCTTGATGATTGATGTCGAAATTTTATTTTTCAGTTGATTTTTGACAACTATACTGCAACTACTCGTCCTTCCGATGTTTTTCCTACTTCGTCCTATTTGAAGAAGACACCTATTGCTCGCGAACTTTCTGAAGATTCCTCGACTAAAGGTTCAGCACAAGACTTGGAAGAACTTCGCCAACAGCTCCAGTCTATCAAGAGATAGTCACTTATGGTAATGGAGCAGTCTCGAAAATCATCCGAGAGGGAAAAAATTGCGCTTCAACAGGCTCAAGATGTTATAGCTGGAAAGGAAACTGCGGTTTCTGAGGCTGCTGAAGCTTCTCGACGAGAAAAATTCATGCTTGAGCTAATGCTTGATGCCAGCTTGGATATGACAGGTATGCTTCATTAACTTGGTCATGCTTGATTTTTCTCTTGCTGTCTTCTCTTTTCCTGCTGATTCTTTTGCTAATACAGGTTCTTTTTTGGACACTGCTGCCGAGGATGAACGTGTCGAGGCTCGATCCAATGCGCTTCTCAAACTTGCACTGGAGCATGGTTCCAACTTTTGGGGTACACCTGAACGTACCCGCCAGATTGTCAGATTTTTTTTTGAGGTAAAACAGTGGGCAAAAGCCCCCTGCAATTTTTATTGTAATAAAAAAGTATCTTACATACTTACAAAAGGAGAGAGTGAGAAACTCTCAAGAAAAGAAAAGAAAAGAAAAAGAAAATAAAAGCTAACTAATAGACAGAATCCAAGCTTTGAAGGAATCTACATGTTTCTTTTTCATTCTATACACTAGTAGCCTCAGCTCTTGAAGAAAGACTGCTTTCCAGTTATTGAACTCAGAATTTTGGTCCTTGAAAATCTTGTTGTTTCTGACTATCCATATTCCCCATGCTGACAGAATAATGACTTCCATTGCGAAAGGTAGCTTCATTTTAAATCTCATATCCTCCAGCGCTTCTAGAATAGATAAGCCTCTGTCTCTCTGTGGACAAATGAAGTCCCAGCAATTCTTTGCAAAAGGGCAAACCCAGAATAAGTGTACTAGAGTTTCTTCTTCACTACAACTTTGTAATACACACTGATAAGACTGCAACACAAAATTCTTTCTTCTCAATAAATTCCTTGTATTGAGTCTATCATGTAGAAGCAACCAGAAAAAGAATTTATGTTTTGCTTGGCATGAAGATTTCCATAGAATGGAGAAAATCTTAGGAGCTGGAGATGAACCTATCATAGCTTGATAAGCTTTCTTTGAGGAGAATTCAGCATTTCCCCAGATGTAAGACCAATTATCTGAATTTCCTTCTTGTATTACTGTAAGGGTATTCTGACAGACAACTTCTAGGTCCTGAAATTCTTCAAAGGCTTGTTGTGTAAGGGGTAAATGAAAAAGATCCTCCAAATATTCAATATGAATCACTCTATGAACAGACCAGTCAGTATGTTTGGCAAAAGATACAAGATGAGGAAATTTTTGGTGCATGCAATTCTCTTCCCACAGATCTGTCCAGAAACTAGCAGTTTTACCATTTCCAATATTGCATCTAGCCATGGCTTTGTATAAATCCAATAATTTGATATGAGCTCTCCACCAAAAGGAAGCCCCCATGTTATTAGTGGGTAAATTTCCACTTGAATAATAGGACTCTCTGACCAAATGTACCCAAGGAATGTCAAGATTGTTAAAAAATTTGTGCAGATTCTTTAGCATGAGGGCCTTATTTTGAATGTCCAAATTTAGAACCCCCAAGCCACCTTGTTCCTTAGGTCTACAATTTTTTTTCCATGCCACCAGTGCTGAACCATTTGCTTGAACCTCATTTTTCTTCTTTCTCCACAGACAGTGTCTCATATATTTTACCACTTGTTCCTTTATGGTCACTGGAACATCAAAGCAACACATGAAGAAAACTGGCATAGAAGCCAACACAGATTTAACCAATTGTAACTTTCCTCCATAGTTTAGGAAGTCAGCCATTCCTCCTAATCTTGATTGTGCTCTTTGGACAATGGGAAGGAAATGTTCCATGGAAGGTTTAACAATACTAAGAGGCATCCCCAGTTAAGTAAATGGTAAAGATCCCCTCTTACATTGCATTGTTTCAGATTGTCAGATTTCAAGATCGCGCGGGTCAGGTCCGCGAATTTCTCGACTTCTGTACAAGGACGTTGTCCTTAGTTTACAGGACTATGTTCCCACGCAATGAGATGCCAGAAACCCTTCCTGCTTTGATGGATAAATTTCGAGATGCCCCTCGAATCCATGGATTTGTGCGGGCCCAACTATCTGCCGGCGCCAGGTTTGCTATGATGATGATAAAAATCTGCTATCCCAAGTTTGACATGAGTCAAATTGTTACCAAGTGCCTGGCCAAGATGGCGAAAAGGAAAAGGAACGTTGGCAAAATTGATGATATTGTAACTCCTATAGCAGAAGACATGATGGATGAACTTCTTCGGATGGATGCTGAGTTCTTCGTGAAGGGCAGCTATGCTGAACATAGTACTCGTACTGTAAATACTGAACGAATCACCATAGATGATGTACTAGGCAGCAATTGAGAGTTTCTTTTTTAGCTTGCCTAGTTTTTTCAGGAATTGCACCTTGTATGTTGTAAGCACTATATTGATTGTACTATTTTTGCGGGTATTAGCCCCTGATGTCTACGGGTGCTTCTATTCTTGTAGACAGTGTTGGGCCTCCAAGAGCAGAGGTTTGTAGAACAGCAGCAAGTTTCCCTTAAGTGGATCACCCAAGGTTTATCGAACTCAGGGAGAAAGAGGTCAAAGATATCCCTCTCAAGCAACCCTGCAATCACGATACAAGAAGTCTCTTGTGTCCCCAACACACCTAATACACTTGTCAGATGTATAGGTGCACTAGTTCGGCGAAGAGATAGTGAAATACAAGTGGTATGAATGAATATGAGCAGTAGTAACGGCGCCAGAAAAGTGCTTGCTGGCGTGCAGTTGATGGTAGTAATATTGCAGGAAGTAAAGATGCAGTAAAATAGTAAACAAGCGATGATTGCAGTATTTGGAAACAAGGCCTAGGGATCATACTTTCACTAGTGGACACTCTCAACATTGATCACATAATAAATAAGTTCTCTTCCTTTGTGCTACATATACTCTTGTTTGATAATGAACACCATTCGTTGTGTAGGGCTACAAGAGCACATCAATGCCGGAGTTAACAAGCTCCACAACATTCGGCATTCATATTTAAGTAACCTTTAGAGCATAATAGATCTTTGCAACTTAAACCGAGTACTAACATAGCATACACACTGTCACCTTTACACTATGAAGGGGGAATAAATCACATCAATACTATCATAGTAATAATTAACTCCATAACCTACAAGAGATTATGATTATAACCTACGCCAAGTACTACACGATGCACACACTGTCACCATTACACCGTGCAGGAGGAATAGACTACTTTAATAACATCACAAGAGTAGCACATAGACTAATAGTGATACAAAGCTCATCATATGGATCTCAATCATGCAAAGCAATTCATGAGATCATTGTATTGGGGTACAGAGAGAGAGATTAACCACATAGCTACCGGTACAGCCCTTAGCCTCGATGGAGAACTACTCCCTCCTCATGGGAGACAGCAGCGGTGATGAAGATGGCGGTGGTGTCGATGGAGGAGCCTTCCGGGGGCACTTCCCCGTCCCGGCAGCGTGCCGGAACAGAGACTCCTGTCCCCCAGATCTTGGCTTCGCGATGGCGGCGGCTCTGGAAGGTTTCTCGTACCGTGGCTTTTTCGTATCGAAGATTTAGGTCAGGGACCTTCTTATAGGCAAAGAGGCGGAGTCGGAGGGCTGACGAGGCGGTGACACAGTAGGGGGGCGCGGCCCAGGCCCTGGCCGCGCCACCCTGTCATCTGGTGGCCCTGTGACCCCCCTCTGCTGGCTCTCGTGTGTTCTGGAAGCTTCGTGGAAAAATAGGATGCTGGGCATTGATTTCGTCCGATTTCGAGAATATTTCCTTACTAGGATTTCTGAAACCAAAAACAGCAGAAAACAGGAACTGGCACTTCGGCATCTCGTCAATAGGTTAGTTCCGGAAAATGCATAAATATGACATAAAGTGTGAACAAAACATGTAGGTATTGTCATAAAACTAGCATGGAACATAAGAAATTATAGATACGTTTAAGACGTATCAGCCCCCGAGCTCTTTTGTCGATCACCATTTTGTATCGTCTTTTTTATTTTGCGAGGTGCTGTGCACCAAGGCGAGATATTTTGTGCATTGGCGTTGTATATATATATTGTAATTTCTAGGCGTAATCCCCCGAGCATATCGAAGGAAAAGATGCATATCTCCACTATCTTTATTATATTGTAGCACCGCGAGTCCGCCTCATTAAAAACCTTTTCCGGCCCCACTCGGTGCCCCGAAAAAGGAAAAGAGTGCGTCTGAAAACTCGCGGGCGTTTCAGTACATTGTAGCTTTACAAGGAGGACTATATTTCGACTCTAGGCGTAGAAACGCCTGAGTTGTGCCACGTTCCAAGGATTTTGCTCGACAGCTCCTGACTTCTTGTCCTTTATCCTGTATGCGCCTCCCTCGATTACTTCTGTGACGATGTAAGGTCCAAGCCACGGCGACTCGAGCTTTTCATAGCTTTTTTGATTGAGCCGCAGAACTAAGTCTCCAACCTGAAAAGACCTTGGTCGCAAACGTCGACTGTGGTAGTTTTTCAAATCTTGCTGGTACTTAGCGACTCGTGATAACACTTCGTCTCGAGCTTCGTCGAGTGCGTCGACATCGTCTTCCAATGCTCTCCTGGAAGCTTCTTCGTTGTATTCCGTGACTCTCGGAGAGTCGTGCTCTATTTCTATCGGCAGTACTGCCTCTGCTCCATGGACCAGAAAAAACGGAGTCTCCTGTGTCGCTGTATTTGGTGTTGTTCGGATATTCCATAACACACTCGGCAGCTCCTCTGGCCAAGTATGTCGAGCTTTTTCCAATGGTCCTAACAAGCGCTTCTTGATACCATTGCATATGATACCGTTGGCTTTCTCGACTTGACCGTTGGTCTGCGGGTGCGCGACTGATGCGAAACTCAATTTGATGCCCACCTCTGCACAGTATGCCTTGAATTCCTTGGATGTGAAATTGCTGCCATTGTCCGTGACGATGCTATGAGGGACTCCAAACCAAAAGACAATGCTTTTCACAAACTTGATTGCTGACGCTCCATCTGGTGAATTTATCGGCTTTGCTTCTATCCACTTGGTGAATTTGTCGACAGCGACGAGCATATACTCGTATCCTCCTGGCGAGGCCTTGTGTAGTTTTCCCACCATATCGAGACCCCATTGAGCAAAGGGCCAAGACAACGGTATTGGCATCAACTCTGCTGCCGGAGAATGAGGCCTTGCGGCAAATCTCTGGCACGCGTCGCAAGTTCGCACTATTTCCTTCGCGTCCTCAATTGCTGTCAACCAGTAAAACCCTGCTCTGAAAACCTTGGCCGCGATAGCTCGGCTGCTTGCGTGATGACCGCATACTCCTTCGTGTACTTCCTTCAGAATTACCCTTCCTTCTTCGGGTGTGACGCATCTTTGTAACACACCCGAAATACTTCGTTTGTACAACTCTCCTTTGACCACAGTGAAGGCTTTGGAACGTCTGATAACTCGCCTTGCTTCAACTGGATCGTCGGGTATTGTTTTCCTTAGGATGTATGATATGTACGCATGCATCCATGGGATTTGTACCATCATTAGTAGATCCTGTTCCTCCTCTTCTTCTAGTGCTTCTTGTGTAGCCCCCGAGGGTTTCTCGTCCTTCTCCTTCTTCTTTGATTTCTTCGGCTTTGTAGATCTCTCTGTTATTTCTTCCCAAAACACGCCTGGTGGAATCGCAAGACACTGCGACCCGATGTTTGCAAGAACATCGGCTTCGTCGTTGCTCAGCCTGCTGATGTGATTTACTTCGCATCCATCAAATAGCTTTTCGAGCTCATTATACATCTCCTTGTATGCTATCATACTTTCATTGACTGCATCACATTGATTCATGACCTGTTGAGCCACCAATTGTGAGTCGCCAAAGATTTCCAGTCGGGTTGCACCACAAGCCTTCGCCATCTTCATCCCGTGTATGAGAGCTTCATATTCTGCTTCATTGTTAGACGCGTTTGGGAACGTCATCCGTAAGACATACTTTAATTTGTCGCCTTCAGGTGATATTAGTATCACGCCTGCTCCAGCTCCCTCCAACCTTTTGGATCCATCGAAGTTCATAGTCCAGGTTCTCGACAAATCTGGGGGTCCCGTATTTTGTAACTCCATCCACTCTGCGATGAAGTCTGGTAAAATCTGCGACTTGATTGCTTTTCTTTTTTCATACGTGATGTCCCGAGGGGAAAGCTCTATTCCCCAAAGGGAGACACGACCTGTAGCTTCTGGATTGTTTAATATATTTGATAAAGGCGCCTCGTTGACCACTATTATCGGATGCGCCGAAAAATAGTGTCGCAACTTTCTTGCTGTTGTGAACACTCCATATGCCAGCTTCTGGTACTGCGGGTACCGCTGTTTTGAAGGCGATAATACTTCACTGATGAAATATACTGGCCTCTGTACTCCATGGACTTTTCCTTCTTCTCCCCTTTCGACTACGAGGGCTGTGCTGACCACCTGAGGTGTGGCCGCAATGTAAAGCAGGAGGGGCTCCTTCTCCTTAGGTGCCACCAGGATTGGTGGTGTCGAGATTGTGCGCTTAAGATCCTCGAAAGCTTTGTTCGCCTCGTCGTTCCACTGAAACTTCTCTCCTTGCTTAATCAAAGCGTAGAACGGCAATGCCTTCTCTCCTAGCCTGGCGACGAATCTGCTTAAAGTTGCGACTCGCCCCGTTAGCTGTTGTATTTCTTTTAACTTTGTTGGCTTCCTCATCGTTACGATGGCTTGGATTTTCTCTGGATTGGCCTCGATCCCTCTTGCTGATACTAGGAATCCGAGAAGTTCTCCCGCAGAAACGCCGAAGGAGCATTTTGTCAGGTTCAACTTAAGGCAGAACTTGTCAAGGTTGTCGAAAGTTTCTTTCAAATCCTCGATCAATGTTGTCCCCTTTTTTGAAGTTATGACGACATCGTCAATGTATACTTGTAAGTTTTTCCCAATCTGTGTTGCAAGACACTTTTGCATCATCCGCTGGTATGTTGCTCCCGCGTTTTTCAGTCCAAAAGGCATTGTTCTATAACAGAACACGCCGTAAGGTGTTATGAACGCTGTCTTGGCTTCATCATCTTCCTTTAATCTGATCTGGTTATAACCAGAATATGCGTCCAGGAAGGAAAGACGTTCGCATCCTGCCGTGGAGTCGATGATTTGATCGATCCTTGGGAGGGGAAAGTGATCCTTTGGACAATGTTTATTGAGGCACGTAAAGTCGACACACATGCGAAGGACTTTCGTGTTTTTCTTCGGCACCATCACTGGGTTAGCTACCCAAGTGGCTTCTGTAGATATCTCTTTAATAAAACCAGCTTCTCTAAGTCGATCAATTTCTGATAGCATGGCTTTGCGGTTTGGTTCCGAAAAACGCCGCAAAGGTTGTTTGATTGGTCTCGCTATTGGATCCAAGTTTAGGTGGTGCTCGGCAAGTTCCCTGGGTACTCCTGGCATGTCAGCTGGACACCATGCGAAGATTTTCCAGTGCTCACGGAGGAACTCGACGAGCGTGCTTTCCTATGCGAGGTCCATGTTTGTTGCAATGGACGTCGTTTTCTTTGGGTCTGTCGGGTGAATCTGCACCTCCTTGGAGTCCTTAGTAGTATTAAAGGTTGGCTCCTTGAGTGGCCTTCCTGAGTCTGGTAACACATCATAGTCAGTTGTGAGCCATGACGCCATATATTCTGCTTGCATCCTGAAAGTTTCTGACAGTCGATGAAAATCCTTGCCGCATTTATCAGCTAACGCAAAACTTCCTTTGACTGTGATTGGTCCCTTAGGTCCGGGTAACCTCCACAACAAGTACGTGTAGTGTGGTACCGCCATAAACCTGGCATATGCTGGTCGTCCCAACAAAGCATGATATTGCGATGGGAAATCCACGACTTCGAACTCCAGCCTTTCTATCCTATAGTTTTCTCGGGTTCCAAACTGAACGTCGAGATTGATTCTTCCCAACGGATAACTCGGCTTCTCTGGTGTGATTCCATGGAAACGTGTGTCGGTTGGTTTTAAATTTGCCAGGGATATGTTCATCTTCCTTAGTGTATCCGCGTACATAAGGTTTAAACTGCTGCCTCCATCTATGAAAACTCGAGATACGTCAAATCCTGCAATCACCGCCGGTAAGATAAGTGCTGACTGTCCTGGTCGAGGAACTTGCTGCGGATGATCCGCAATTGTGAAGCCAATGTCCTGTCCCGACCAATTTAGGTACTCAATCGTTGGTGGAGGCATCTTTTCTGCCATGAATACTTGCTGCGAGATTACTTTCTGCACTCTATTAGATGGCCTAGCTTTCTGAATCATCGAGACCGCGCCATTTGAGTTAGGATCAACATATGGAGGTGGGTGTGGTGCTGCCGCTATTCTGAGCTGGTGTCGATTTTCGTCCGTGATCACGGGAGGGGGTGGTAGGTGGATCTCACTCCTGGGCCCCTGGGGGTTTCGAGTTGCTGCTTGAGCATTGGCTAGCCCTGCAACCCGCAACATTGCTTGGAAATTGCAACAATCCTTCTGCAGATGTCCTGACTGCCTCTTCCCATTGTTGTCGAGATAAAAATGCATCTGGCATGGCCCGTTCATCATATCTTCGGGAGTTACGAAAGGTCTCTGAAACCTTGATCCACTATTTTGCCTGTTGTTTCGAGAGTCATCTCTATTGTCGCCTCGCTGTTTGTTACTCCTTTGATATTCATCCCTATTGTTTCCTCCAGTGTTTCCCCGAAAACCAGCCGATATTTGGCCAGGAGCATCGTAGTTCGAGAATTGTCGAGAAAATCGTCTTCTATTTTGAAAATTTCGGCTACGGTCCTCTTCCGGTGACCTGTGCCGCTTATTATGAACAGCATCTTCTCCGTCTGCCCATCTATTTGCGATTTCCATCAATGCTGATACTGTCCTTGGGTTGGTTCTCCCCAAGTCTTCGACAAAATCTCCTCGTCAAATTCCTGCCACGAACGCATCTATTGCTCTCTCGTCCGATATATTCTCTGCCGAGTTTTTGATGATGTTCCACCTTTGGATGTATTTTCTCATTGATTCATCATGCTTTTGTCGACACGATCTCAACTCTTCTAGTGATGCCGGTTTTTTGCAGGTTGATCGAAAGTTTTTGACAAACACATCCTCGAAACTATCCCAGCTGTCGATGGATCCTGGAGGAAGTTTCTTGATCCAAGATCTTGCGGCTCCGCTCAGGTGTATTTGAATACTTTGCATGGCTGTTGCTCTGGTGCCACCTATTAACTTCACCGTCTCCAGGTAATCAACCAACCAATCCTCAGGATCTTGCAAGCCATCGAATTTTTTGAAACTGTCTGGTAACTTGAATCCTGACGGGACTCGAGTTTTTCGGACCCGTCGCGTAAAACACGGGAGGCCGCACATATCTTCTTCAGCAAGTTCTGGTGACTGCCGATGTTCCCTTCTCTCTTGTCGCGCTCTGTCCACCCTGGCTTGAGTCGCTGTATCTCTGACTCCACTTGCTCTCGGTGGATCTTGCACTGCTGCAGTAGGACACGGACTATTTTGCCTTGCAGTTCCGTCGGGAGGTGTAGCCGCGAACGCTGCTCCCATGGCTCCACATCCTGCCATGGCCATGTTATACAACGCTTCTCTTGGATCTCGGGGAGGTGGCCTGGACGCGAGGATGAAAGCTTGCGTTGCCATGTACCCAGCTTCCGGTGTTTTAGGGATAATATTTCCCCTCGTGTCTATTGACATGAAAGACATGTCGAGGTTTTGAATTAAATTCTCCCTCTCTGCTTCGGGTATATTTTGTAGCCGAGATCTTGCTCTTCTTCGAGCTTCTCTGTGACTATCTCCCGAATTTCCTGATTGTCGACTTAGATCTGCTCTTCGCCTGCTTGACGCAGAGGCTGCCTCTTGCCTTCTATTTAATGCAGCTGTCTGCTTTTCTAGCTCTCTACTAACACGAGCGAGTCTATATTGATAAGCTTGCAATTCTTCTGCTGTAGCAGTTGTGGTCATTGGTTCTGTACCATCCATGGCTCTTGCGGCTCTATCACATGCTTCCTGCGGGAGTTGAACCCTTAGACGTGGTGTAGGCCTGACATATTTAGTGCCTAAACCTCGCCTAGGATCAGCGGGATCAACATATGGGTTTCCCACATTGTCGAAAGCCTCTGACGTCTCCGGCTCTGCTCGGTTTGTTTCTTCGATTGCGTAAATCTGATGATATTTTGAATTTTTATTTTTGTCTGAATTGGTGACACCATCATATAGATTGGTGAAGACCTTTCCAAGAGCAACAGATCTGTCGATGAAGTTGAAGCTGTCGACGCTGTCTGAGTCGCTGCTTATATCAGAGTCCGCAGACGACTCGAAGGACATGTCGCTGAAGATCTTGGCGAGCTTTTCGCTTGCCATGGAGTTGATGAGGCGTGGCGACGAAATCTCCTCCTCACCTGATGAGAAATCGGAATCGACCGCTGACGGTCCCGACGAAATCGAAACTTCGATACGATACGATCCTTCTTTCTCGACGCAGAATCGGAATTTTCCGACCGTCATCTCCATGGGCTCCTCCAGATACTCATATGCATCCAAACGGGAGGGTGGGTGAGGAATAAAATCGACTAGATCAGTTTCGATCTGTTTACCTCGATCCATCGCATTGCTTGCTACCGACGAAGTCGACGATCTTGAACGTGCCATCGAGATCAGCTCCTTGTCACCTCTAAATCCCACAGACGGCGCCAATTGACAAGGTATTAACTTGTCAATGCCTACGGATTGTAGACTAGGGTTTCGTTGGATGTAGAGGGCATGTAGATCTCGAAGGTTTCAGCCGAAAAGTACTCGACGAATATGAAACTAGGGTTGTATTGACAGTAGATTCGATCCTCTCTTTGTCCCTCGACTCTCCCTTATATAGGAGGTGAAGCCGAGGGTTTCGTAATACACAAGTTACAGAGTCCGGGAGGGTTTCCAACTCATCCCGCAAGATTACAAGTATTGCTTCCTAATACAACTCTAGCTTTCCTTAATAATAATTTGGGCTTCCGATTCTTCTTATCCTTCGGGTCGTGGGCCTTCAGTAAACCCCGGGTACCATCTTCGGCAGGCCCATTGGGGATGCCTATGTCAGGCGTGTTGTAGCCTCTTGTGGCCTTGTACTTGAGAGCCTCCGTGTTGTGGAGTTGCCTCAAGCTTGATACTTGGGAGTTTGCCCAATCTTGTACGGGTTCGGTGACCACCCTCAAGGGTCCCTTAGTGGATCAAGGCTTTCCTCCTTGGAGGAAAGGCTCGAGGAGAATACGGTGGCCCTAGTGGATCATTGGAGTGCCTCGTGCCTCCACACCGCTCCAACGGAGACGTAGCACCCTTGGGTGTGAACTTCGGGATACATCGTCGTCTCCTCGTGCACCGGTTACTTCTCAACCCGAGCTCCTTTACCTATGCGCTTTACATTGTGATATCTCTCATGCTTGACGTTATACCTATCTTGTTATCACCTTGTTGCTCCTCATGCTAGCATAGGTTGTTGGTGCTCTTAGGCAAACCCCTTGTTTATAGGCTTTGAGCTAAACTAGTAAACACTTAGTAGTTTTATTCTGCCTAGTTTAGCTCTCAAGTAGAAGTTTTTTATACACTGCCTATTCACCCCCCTCTAGGCGACGTCCTAGTACATTCAGGAGTTTGCTGCCACATTTGATTGATGGTGGAATCTCCATTTTACAGTATGCAGATGATACGATTTTGTTTTTGGAGCATGATATTGCTAAGGCTGTTAATATGAAACTAGTCTTATGCATTTTTGAACAATTATCGGGTTTAAAAATTAACTTCCATAAGAGTGAAATTTTTGCGTTTGGTAAGGCAAAAGATATGGAGGAACAATATCGGAACATTTCTGGGTGTGAGTCTGGAACCTTACCTTTGAGGTACTTGGTGATTCCGGTACATTATAGGACTTTGCGGATGCGGAGTGGAACCCTATTGAAACTCGGTTTGCCTCCAAATTGGGGTGTTGGCGTAGTAAACTGTTGTCTTATGGTGATAGGTTGGTCCTCATTAATTCGGCTGTCACAAGTCTTCCTATGTTCATGCTCTCCTTCTTGGAAATCCCAATTGGGGTGAGGAAGAGCTTAGATTACTATAGATCAAATTTTTTCTGGCAATCCGATGAACATAAGATGAAATATAGATTATCCAAATGGAGTATTTTGTGTAGACCAAAGGATCAAGGTGGGTTGGGTATTGAGGTATTGGAATTGAAGAACAAATGCTTATTAAGTAAATGGCTGTTCAAACTTCTTTCAGAGGAGGGTATGTGGCAGCAGCTCTTAAGTAACAAATATCTTAAAAATAAAACATTATCACAAGTAGAGGTCAAACCGACTGACTCACCTTTTTGGAAGGGTCTCATGCATGTGAAAGAGGATTTCTTCCAGAGAGGTTATTTTCGAGTGGGGGATGGAACATCTGTTAGGTTCTGGGAGGATTTGTGGCTGGGGGAGACGCCATTATCTCAACAATATCCGGCACTATATAATATCATCCAACATAAAAATGTGTTAGTCTCGACTGTGTTTGCTACTGAACCTATCAATATTTCTTTTAGAAGAGGATTGAATGATAATTAGTGGGTGCAATGGTTACATCTATGCCAACGATTGATTACAATTGATTTATCATCTGAATCTGATTAAGTTTATTTGGAAGCTTACGGATTCTAGCATTTTTTCAGTTAAGTCTATGTACCTTGATTGGATGAATGGCCATACTTTTTATCTTCGCATGTATCTATGGAAGCTAAAGAAGGTGCTGCTAACTAAGGATAAGTTAGCTAAACGGAAGTGGAAGGGATGTAAAAAATGTTGTTTTTGTGATTCCATGGAAACCGTTAATCATTTGTTTATTGAATGCCCTTTTGCGAAGATTGTTTGGTGTATGATGTACCTTACTTATAATATTCCTCCGCCAGCTAATATTACTAATATGTTTGGTAGATGGCTGAATGGGGCGAGGAAAGATGATAAACAGAAATTTCGGATTGGTGTTTCAGCTCTTTGTTGGGCTATTTGGAGAACCAGAAATGGTATTGTTGTGGGTATACTTTATGGGTATATCAACGGCATGGCCTAGATCCGGCAAGCCCGGGTGGCCCACAGATGGTGGTGTGGCATGTGGCCCATCGGGCGGCCCAGTTGCTGTAGATCATGAAGGATGAAGTCCAGCCCAGAAGCAGGGAGCCGGATCCCAACCGACCTATGAAGGAGGCCGGATCCGTGGAGGCCCATAAGGTATCCGGATCCAGTACGACATAGATGGAAGGCGGATCCTTGACGTAGACGGCAAGACATTGTACCGTAGTTAGGCAACTTGTATTCTGGCTAGGACTCTCCATGTAAACCCTAGATCCGTGCGTCTTTATAAGCCGGATCCCGGGAGCCCTAGAGGCACAACCACAACTCATTGTAACAACGCGAAAGAGCCCATATAATTCCAGACAAGCAGCAGTAGGCCCTGTAGTCGAGCAGGTGTTCCGAAGCTGGGTAAATCGCGTACCACCATCCCGAGGACTCTCCGCCCTATGGCCCCTACTTCTTCTCCCCCTCGTGAGGATCCCTTCTCTGAGGTACCGTCGAATAGGCAATGACAGTTGGCGCCCACCGTGGGGCCTGCGGCATCTGGAGGCCGGAACCGGGAGGGTTCTACCTTCGGAGGCATCGGCGACACCATCTCCGTGGGGCGCGTCATGTACGCCGGGAACCTTCCGATCGTCCCTGAGGACGAGTGCTGGATTCCGGCTAAGACAAACCCCGTCAAGCTCTCCATCATCCCGATTGGCGGGATACACATCTTCATCGGCGAGACCGTCGATTCCGACGGAAATGCACTGGTAAGTAACGCTGACGCGACTGCCGCTGAGCAGGACGCAGTCGCGAAGATCCGATCTGAGATGCAGGAACTTCCTAGGGAAAATTCCTCCTTAGATCTGGAAAATTCAAAATCCACCCAATCCGCCCCTGAGCAGGAAACAACGGTGGAAGACCAATGCAGATCCGCCTGGGTCTCCCAGGTGTTAGAGAAGCAAAGGTGCCATTTCGTGCACTTCCTCGCACATACCGCTGGAACCGCTCTTCCTCAGGAAGAAGCCGGACCCATGCAGGATGAGGCTGCCGGAGCCGGCGTCGCCCCGGAACAGCAAGAGGCTGTCAGAAAAAGCAACGCACCGGATCAGCAAGAGGATGCCGGAGACAAAGAAGAATCTATCCTAGGAAACCTAAGCCCAATCTCCGGCGACGCCTCCACTATGGACACAGAAGAGTACAACCGCGCCATGAAGGAGTTGGAGGATGAAGAGCTGGCTGAGGCGGAATCCGCTCCGCCCAAGGAGGTCTTCGCAACCATTGTTGGGCTAGAGCAAGGAACCGGCGAAGAAGCAACTCCCTCCGACCCCATGGAGGCAGGACCTTCTGAATCCGGGAGCAAGGACTACCTGACTTCAGACGAGCTCGTTGAGCAAGCAGGCATAGGAGCCTTAATTCACACAGAAGTCCTCAACAAGCCTATAACTCCGGAGGAAGCCGCAGATCCGGTAGCTCTAGAAGCTGCAAGGAAGAAAATGCTGACTACCGCCAAAAGAATTTCCACCACCGCAGCGGCGATGTTGGAAGAAAGGCAAGAAGCTCGAGAAGTAATGGATGGTTTCCTCAAAAGAGAGCGCGAAGCTGTAGACTCCCTACAGAAGGCCAAAAAGATCCGAGAACATTGGGAATCCATGATAAAGGAAACTCACAAGGAAGCAGACATGATCTGACGGGATGCCATTGCCCCCCGCAAGATCACCTTTGCGACCCCCTCTGATCAGCAGCGCTCACAACTCCAAAGGAAAACATGCAGAAGGTTGCGGAGATTTTGACCCGGAAGAATGAGGAAATCGACATCAACCACCTCCGAACGCTCGTCGCTTCAGCAGTGCAGCAACAGAGCAAGGCAGACACTTCGCGCAAGTTGGAATCTAACCTAGAGTTATGCATGTCCACTGCGCAGAAGGACGCCTCCGGAAGCAGGCATCGCGACGACGAATCGCGCAACGGATCCACGGAGCGCAGAAGGAGAACCAGAGAACACCCAAATCCGATCCCCGTACCGTAAAAGACGCCTCCGTCAGACCCGAAGAAGGGAAATGATGCGATGTACGCTGGCAGGGACAAGTACCGAAATGCATCACCTCCGCCCAACGGGTACCCGCGTCCTCCACATCCTCGCCGTTGTAGTCCAGTCGGAAACACTAGGTCCCATGGGCCAGGTGGAATCAACATCCGCGACAACATGGTCCCTCAGAGGAACAGGAACACGGAGCGCACGCCAGAACCTCTCCGGAGCCGGAACGAGGAGCGCGAGCTGGAGCCTCGCAAAAGCTGGAACGATGGAGGCGACCGTCACCATGGTGAAGGCAGCCACCGAAGCCGGAGTCAGCAGCGCGAGGGACGAGGCGAATCTGAAGGCGGAAGCAAGAGATCGCATCACCCCCCTCGCAGATCTCCCTCCCCACCACCTAGCGGTGGAGGCGGAGGCGGAGGCGGAGGCGGAGGCGGAGGCGGAGGCGGAGGCCGGAGATCTCGCTCACGCACAAAATCCCCCCGCAATGGCTCGCATGACGCGTGGGAACGTCTCAACGAATACAGATCTGACTACATTGGCCCAAAATGCTTTGGCAGGATGATCCGAGAGGAACCAAAGCCAAGGATGAACCTCAAGCTACCCGGAAACCTGAAGCATTATGATGGCAGCGAAAGACCGGATACCTGGATTGAGGATTACTACAATGCAGTAACCTTCGCCGGAGGAACCCCTAACATAGCCTGCCGCATGCTCCAACTGTACCTTGTGGGTCCAGCCCGGATCTGGCTCAGCGACCTCGAGGAAAAATCCATCTTTTGCTGGTTCGACCTAAAGAACGCCTTCGAGAAACACTTCAGGGGCACCTACAAAAGGCCTGCCACGACAAGCGATCTACAGGCATGTATCCAGAAGAAGGGTGAAACATCAAGGAGCTTCCTCACCCGATGGTTGCAAACCAGAAACGAGTGCGAGAACGTTGATAATCGCACAGCTATGGACGCCTTCATAGGTGGATTGCAGATGGGAGGCCTGCTCCGGCACAAACTGACTTGCTTGGTCAATGAGAATAATCTGACTTTGGATGACATGATCAACATCGCTAGCAATCACACCGCCGCCGATGACGACGCAGGCGCAGACCTCGCAACCACAGCCATACCCCTGCATCAGCAGAAGAAGAACCGCGACAACGGCGGCAGCAGTAGCAACAAGCGGAAAAATCCCCCAGATGACCAGAAGAGCGGCGGATCCGACATGGTTGCCATGGAGTTCCAACGCGGAGGTCAAGGAGGCGGAAGAGGCCGCGGTCGCAGAGGCGGAGCTGGCAGGGGCCAGCAACGCGCTGACGAGGTCACCGTTGCCGGAACCCACGCCCCCAAACCTACGAGGAATACAGGGATATGCCATGCTTGGCCCACATAGATCCGGCTACTGGCAAATCCTGTCACACAAACCGCAACTGCAAGTGGGTCAATGATCTCAAGACTGACTCGGAAGCAGGTTACAAGCAAGCCCGGAAGCACCGCCCACGCGACAAAGGAGGCAAGGGAAAGAACAAGGACAAACAGGAGGACAGTTCCGAGGCGATGGACGAGGACGACGCTTCGCCGGATCCCAAAGAGGATTCCACAGCTAACAAGTCCAACCCCTTCGTCAAAAAGAGTGTCGGTGCATATCACACCTTCCTCGGAACTCCGACGGTCCGGGCCAAAAAATTGGCCCTCCGGATCCTCAATGCAACGGTTCCGGCCGTACCTCAGTATGTCAAGTGGTCGGAAAAACCCTGCACATTTGACAGGGCGGATCACCCGGCCATCATCCCAAAAGAGTGCTACGCCCTGGTTGTGAGTCCCCGCATAGACGGGTATGACTTCTCCAAGTGCCTTATGGATGGCGGAGCTAGCCTAAACATCATGTACCTGGAGACTCTGGAGAGGATGAACCTTACCAAGGAACAGCTCAAACACAGCACCACTGAGTTTCATGGTGTGGTTCCAGGTAAAAAGGCGAACTCCTTCGGCAGCATCAAACTTCCTGTGGCCTTCGGCGATGTTAATAATTTCCGCGAAGAGATGATCACGTTTGAGGTTGTGCCGTTCAAAAGCTCCTACCATGTAATCTTCGGCAGGCCCACCTACTACAAGTTCCACGCAAGGGCATGCTACATCTACAACAAGCTCAAGATTTCGGGTCCTAACGGCATGATAACCGTATCCGGAGACTACAAGAAAGCTCAGGACTGCGAGGAGGGCGAAGCCGCCTTTGCAGAATCCGTCATCACTGGAGAGGAGCTGCGAGGCTACAGAGCCGCGGTGGATCCGAAAGAGACGCATACCACCAAGAAGCAGATCTCCGAACAGAAGAACTCGTTCAAGGCCGCGATAGAAACCAAGCAGGTCGACTCAAGGTAGGCGACAGCTCCAAGCAGGTTCCAGTCGGAGCCGATATGGACCCCAAATAGGAAAGCGCGCTCGTCGAGGTCCTCCGAGCTAACATGGATATCTTCGCATGGCAACCTTCTGACATGTCCGGAGTACCAAGGGAACTCGCCGAGCACTACCTCAACATAAATCCGGGAGCAAAACCGGTGAAGCAAGCTATGCGACGCTTTGGAGATAAGAAGCGCCGCGCCATAGGGATGGAATTAGCAAAGTTACTAGAGGCAGGTTTTGTAGTAGAAGTTATCCATACTGATTGGGTCGCAAACCCCGTCCTTGTACCCAAAAAGAATTCTGAAATACTAAGAACGTGCATCGATTGCTTTGGCTTGAATAAGAATTGTCCAAAGGATCCGTTCCCCTTGCCGCGCATTGACCAAGTCATTGATTCGACGGTAGGGTGGAACTTCTGTGTTTTCTTGACGCATATTCCGGGTATCACCAGATCCAGAAGAAGAAGTCCGACCAAAAGGCGACCTCCTTCATCACACCCTTTGGCACTTACTGCTATGTCACCATGCCTTTTGGTTTGAAAAATGCAGGTGCCACCTACCAACGTACGATGCAGTGATGCCTGAAGGACCAAATTGGCCGGAATGTGCACGCCTACGTCGACGACATCGCGGTCATGACCCGGAAAGGATCCGACTTGATCAGCGACCTCACGAAAACCTTTGATAATCTCCGACGGTACAAGATGATGTTGAATCCGCTGAAGTGCGTCTTTGGCGTGCCAGCCGGAAAAATCCTTGGCTTCATTGTATCTCACAGAGGCATTGAAGTTAACACGGAAAAGATCAAGGCAATTCTGTGCATCAAAAGGCCAATTTGTCTCAAAGATGTGCAGCGATTAACTGGTTGCGTCGCCGCAATCAGTAGATTTGTTAGCCGTCTTGGCGAATAGGCACTACCTTTATACAAGCTGCTGAAAAAATCAGACAACTTTGTCTGGGATGACGCAGCAGAAGCAACACTTCAGGGACTGAAAGAAATACTCACTTCCCCACCTATTTTGGCGGCACCAGCTGAGTCAGAACCTATGTTCCTCTACCTAGCTGCCACCAACAAGGTCGTGAGCTTAGTTATCGTGGTGGAGCGAAAGGAAGAAGGCTACAAGCACGGAGTCCAGAGGCCAGTTTACTACATAAGCGAGGTCCTAACGGAATCCAAGCAACGATACCCTCACTTTCAGAAGCTAGTCTATGGAGTTTCCTAGGTATCCGGAAGCTGAGGCACTACTTCCAGGAGCATCCCATGACAGTGGTGAGCAAGGCTCCCTTGTCAACCATTATTCACAATTCCGATGCGACAGGGCGTATAGCAAAATGGGGCATTGAATTATCTTCCTTCGATATCAATTACCAAGCCAGAACCGCGATCAAATCCCAAGTCTTGGCAGATTTTATCGCCGATTGGACTGAAACACCGGAGGGCGAACCTGACCCGGAACCTGAACCATCGATCATGCACTTTGACGGATCCAAGCAACACCAAGGCTCGGGGGCTAGAGTTACCCTGAAGTCACCAACCGGAGAAGAACTGCAATACGTCTTGCAGATTCACTTCGAAGCTACAAACAACATGGCGGAATATGAGACTCTACTACACGGATTGCGCATCGCTAAGGAAATTAGGATCAAGCACATCATATGCTGCGGAGATTTCGACCTGGTGGCACAACAAGTAGCCGGAACCTGGAACGCCAGAAACTCCGTCATGGCGGCTTACAGAGACGAAGTTGACGAGATCGCCAAATGCTTCCTCGGATACGAAGTCAAGTACGTTAGGAGAGATGATAACGCAGCGGCAGACATGCTGTCCAAGCTCGGATCCGGTCGGAAACCAATTCCACCCGGAGTTTTTCTAGAGCACTTACGGATACCCTCAGTCAAGGGCGCTAACCCGGAAAACCCAGATGTGGCAGTGTCTCCGCCTAAAGAAGTGATGGCTATCATTCCGGCATGGACACAGCCGTTCCTAGATTACCTCATCGATCGAAAGTTGCCGGAGGACGAGGTCCTCGCACGACAGATCATCAGACGAGAAAGATCCTACACAATCGTTGATGGACAGCTCTACAAAAGAAGTGCAAATGGGGCATTTCTCAAATGTGTCTCAAATCAAGATGGCATTGAAATCCTCATAGAGATCCACGTAGGGGACTGCAGGCATCACGCCGCTCCCAGATCCCTCGTTGCAAAAGCTTTCCGGCTAGAATTTTACTGGCTAACAGCTAAAAAACATGTTGATAAACTGGTAAAAACTTGCCGAGGTTGTCAGTACTACGCTACTCAACCGAACGCTCCGGCTCAGGAGCTGAAGACCATCCCCATCACTTGGTCGTTTGCGGTCTGGGGCTAGACATGGTCGGAAAATAAAAAAAGTCATATCCTGGCGGTTTTGAATACCTCCTGGTCGCTATTGACAAGTTCAGTAATTGGATCGAGGCCAAGCCAGTGAGAAAAGCCGATGGTGCTACGGCACTAAAATTTGTTTGCAGCCTCGTGATGAGATTCGGCATTCCACACAGCATAATCACAGATAATGGCACGAACTTTGCACAAGGAGAATTGAAGGATTATTGCAATGACGTAGGGATCTGGCTAGACCTGGCATCTGTGGCTCATCCACAATCTAATGGCCAGGTCGAACGAGCCAACGGCCTTATACTAGCCGGAATTAAACATCGCCTTGAAGAACCACTGCGACGCGCATCAGGAGCTTGGGCTGAGGAGTTAGACTCTGTTCTATGGAGTTTACGAACTACCCCTAACAGATCAACTGGATTTACTCCTTTCTTCCTAGTATATGGATCTGAAGCAGTGCTCCCCTCCGACATCATCCACGATTCACCGCGAGTCTCCGCCTACAACGAAGAAACTGCTGACGAGGCTCGACAGCTATCTGTGGACCTGATCGAAGATGCTCGGAATTTAGCTGACCAACTTTTCGCCATTTACCAGCAGAAACTCCGACGCTATCATAGTCGTCGAGTTCGGAATCGCTCGTTCATGACAGGAGACTTGGTCCTCCGCCTTCGCCAGGTTAAAGACCATAAGTTGCAATCTCCAAGGGAAGGACCTTTCGTCATCAGCAAAGTGCTTCATAACGGATCTTACTACCTCGTTGATTTCCGGGAGTTAAAGGATAGACATGCTAATTGGCACCAGAAACGCAAGCGAGAGGATCCGGATGACATATACGATGAAACAGATCATCCCTAGAATATAGCACAGCTACGTCCTTTCCACACTTAGCAAATTTCGCATTACATGCCTTGTAATATCTATGATACATGATCAATGAAATAAAGCATATGGTTCACTCTTAGAGTCTTTTACCTCCTTTAGTTTTTCATTTTTGGATCGTGTATGTTTTCCGACTAAAACCGCAGAGCTGGAAGTTTCCGCCTTGGCATGTATGAGAGTTGTGATTTTAAAAATCGTCCCTTAGGACGTAAGCTTAAGTTTTCTGGTGGATGAGTTTTTTGTTGCAAACTCATGGATTCCTGGTAGCGACTTCTGGCACCTTAACTGGGGGCTTGTTTCCGCGGTTATTGACGGACTGCCATTGGGCTTCGTCGTCGCAGGCGAGCGTTTCCGGCTAAAGGTATTCCGGCTCGCGGAAGGTCAAGTGAGCTAGCTGGAAAACTTAGAAACTAGCACTTGCTTTTCAAACGAACGAAACATGCAAATAATTATATAACGGATAGCAGGATAAGTTTTTTCCGCCCATGCAGATTGTTTCGTCCCTACCTACTTAAGAATTTAAGTTATATATTACAAACCCTCGATGAGGCCAAAATGATGCATTGTTTTCTTTCCGCAGGAATAAGTTTTCTACCCCCCTTTAGCCGGAGAAGAACAACCCTTGTTGTCAGCCTTTGGCTCGCCTTTCTCTTCATCTTGGGCCGGAGAGGAGACATCATCATCATCACTCTCTTCGTCCTCATCGCTTGGAGACGCTGCGCTATCCTTGGATTTGTCCTTCTTGGCCTCCTTGGAGCTAGTCCAGGTATATTGGCTTCCGGATTCAGTAGGTCGAGCTTCCGCCTCGTGTTCCTTCTGAAGTTCTGCTTCAAGAGGCTTGTCAGCGGGAAGCACCACCTTGTCATAAAACTCATCATGGCAGATCCTTCGGGCAATGCGAGTGTCGTAGCCGCTAACTGCATTCAGTAGCGCATTGACATCCGAAGCCGGAGGAACACCGGAAGTGACCCTGTCAAGATCAAGCTCCGGGTTGTGAGCTAGGCACATGGCCAAGGACATTGCAGCAGCCCCTCGAGCCGATGAAGCCTGCAGATCCACGACCAGCTCCGGAAGAATATCCATTCTTTGAATAAGCTTACGAACATCGCAAGTGCAGCTCTTTTTAATCGCCAAATTATGGAAAATCTTCCGGCAGGCTGAGACAAGGTCTTTGCAGTCATCTCCGGCGAGTTGGAGAAGATCATCGCGGGGAAACTGGTTCCGACGCTCTTCAGTATATCCGAGAGGCTCTGCGTGAGAAGATTGGAGATACACATAAGATCGAGTTTAACGCATAAATTTTATTTGATGAGTTCCGGATTCATACCCATGACGTCCGCGTTGAGTAAGTCCCAGTGCTTCTCCGCCGTCTCCATGTATTTCCGGAGCCCATTGATCTCTTTCTGCTGCTTCTGGAGAGTGTCTCCGTCAACTTTTCTCTTCATTTCAAACTTGCCCTCTTTCTTGGTGAGTTCGGAGTTTTTCTCCGCCAGCTGCTTTTCCACTCGCTCTCTTTTTTGTTCCGCCTCCGCGAGTTCATCTCCAGATCTTTGTAAGAGGAGCGCAGGTTCTCGAGTTCAGTCGAAGCTGTGGCGAGGGAAGACGATGCACCTATCCAAAGATAAGTCAAAACCAATTTGATAGTCGGACCATAGACTAATGGCAAGATAGGGCGGAAACCAACCTTGAGCTTCCGTCAGCTGTTTCTTCAGTTCTGCATTCTCCTGCTTAAAAGCCTGGATTTTCTCCGCCTGGCTCAGAGTGACGCGGCATTGCAGGGCGATATTCTTATGTAGCTCATAATGCAACGCCTGCTGTTCCTGTAAATAGAAACAGAGCAGGAGTAAAATTCCGGTTACGCTATGCAACAGTGGATCCTTTCGAAGCATTATTGCCGGAAAAAATTCCGCCATAACGCTTGGGGGCTACTAAGACACTTTAAAATCTTCTTCAGTCTGAGTTTTTTCTAAGTATTTAGGTGCTAACTAATGACTAGTTTCCGCATACATACTTGGGGGCTACTGGGAAGTACCTTGTGTTTGCATAGGAGCTGGTCGCAGAACTGGCCGACCTCCCTTTTGAAGTCCTGAATCTCCGACGATTCAGCATCAGGCTTTCCCCAGGCATTGCTCATCATGGCGTTAAGCAGATCTTGTTCTAGATCCCACTTTTCCGCCTTAGTAAGCTTGTTGAAAATTTTGTTTGCGTAAGCCTTGGGGGTGGAGGTAAGGTCGGCTGGATCGCCGAAGTTCTTTGGAAAAACGACGACATCACTGGCCGCAGCTTCAGCCTTTCCTGAAGAGTTAACTTCCGCCTCTTCCTGGCCCTGTCCTTGAGCTTCTTCAGGAGCGGGTCGCTTTGTTCCGGAGCTTTCTCCGCCCACCTTTCGTTACTCACTGGAATTATTTCCACTTGAGTTTCGGTAGCAGGAGGGGGAGAAGGATCAGCTTGGGGCGGAGACGGTTGGGGAGTAGCGTTTGAAGTACTTGGCGGAGCTGGCGTAGGAGGACCAACAACCGGAGACTTTTGCATGTATTTGTGATAGTTTTTTGGACGTTGGTCCGCGTGGTGGTGGTAGTCGGGTTCCTACAAACAAGTGAAGGAAATGTATAAGTAACAAGTTCTACAAAATCAACAAAGAAGCATCAAACTCGGAAACTTACGTGGTGCCGGGAAGAATTGGGCGCGATCTTTTTCCTGCTGTAGTTAGCAGTTTAATGCGGTCGCGTTCCGCCTTCCTTGAATCAAGAGGTGGTGGCTTTACAACTTTGGCCTTCTTGGCGGAGGCCTCGCCGCTGGCTCCGTCTTCAGAGCCGGAAGCCTTGGCGCGGGGACGCTTGGTAGGTCGAGGAGCGGCCTTCTTAGGTGCACGCTCCTCCTACTCCTCCTCCTCGTCCTCCGGATCCTCCTCCGCCACCTCGCCGCTGACGGGGACTCTGAGTATGTTACGGAAATTCTCCTCCGCCAAGGTATTGAGCTGGAGAGGAAAAGCAAGGAAAAGTTAGAACATTTCATAAAATGAGAAGTTGAAAATAGCAAAGTACATATGTGTACCGAAGGGCACTGGTTGTTGATGTTGATGTCTTTCACTAATTCCGGGACCGGCTGGCCCCGGCCAATCTTCACAAGAGTTTTGATCCCCCTCTTGAGAGAATCCACTGGCAGGTCGTGGCGGGTTACTCAGAGTTGATCATCCACCCCGGTATACTCGCAGATTAAGCATGAGTTGTACCTCAGCGGTTGGATCCGGCGAGAAAACCAGCTGAGTGTGAGATCAGTTCCGGTTAGCCCATCGTGGACTAACCAAGAAATCCTTCGCGCAACATTCTCCAAGATCGGGAAGTGAGAAAGGGTGGGGACGAAGCTCCAGCTGTCGAGTTCCTCCGGAGGCTCGTTGACGAACTTGGGCAGCCCGTCGTGGACGTCCGGAACTTTGGCGTTCTTCACGTAGAACCATCCGGCGTTCCAATACCGGACAGACTCATGGGAAGAGTGAGGCGGATACATCCGGCCAGGGCAGAGCATGAAAGTCATGCTACCGCAGTTCACCATGGCCTTGTCGTTTGTTTCCTTCTTTACTCGGAAGAAAAACTGCCATAGGCGGACGTCGGGGCGAATTCCGAGATGCCCCTCGCAGAGCATCACGAAATTCGAAAGGAGGAGATATGAGTTGGGACAGATGTTGTGGGGCTGAAGACCGTAGGTGGAGAGGCTGGAGAGAAAGAACTCCGAGCAGGGGAGCGACAAACCGCGCTCGACCCAAGCTTTAGTGAGGACGCATTCGTCTTTATCCGGCTTGGGGGAGGTGGAGTCTGCCATGAAACTCCAATTCGGAGAAATCACGCCCTCGCTCTAGAGGTCTCTGAGCTCCGAGTCTTTAATCTCGCAAGGCCACCACTGCTCTTTCTAGCCCTCTCGGATCCGGGCCTTGGAAGCCTTCTTCATCTCCGCCTCCTACACTTTAGCTGCCATCCTGGCTTGGCCTTCAAGTTCCTCTTGGATCTCTTGGAGAGTTGGGATCCGGCTTAAGGCGTTGCTGGAAGATGCGGAGAATGGTTGAGCTAACTTGGTGTCGGAAATATATGGTGGCAGGAATGCTATGGGTTCCGGACAGCTTGGTTCTAATGAACTGGGTTCGGGGCTATTCGGAGAACTACCATTACACTTTGGTGAGTTAGGTGCCATGCTTCCGGCTGCGCCCATGTGGTAAGCTAAGCTGAGTAAGCCGGAGCTAGTCTAAGTCTAAACTACTTCTTCTTCTACAAGTCCGGCGAACATACCGTTAATGGCGCGGCGGTCCTTCATCGTACCGGCGACGGTGAGGTTGCCGGACGGAGCGCGTTGATCTCCGCTTGACCACAAATCGGCGGCGGATCGGATTTCCCGATCAACCGTGGCGATCTCGGGTCGAGGGTGGCCTTGGAGCGGCGGCGGGCGAAGCTTCCCGTGAGCGAGCTCGCCGGAGATGAGATCCGGTCGGTGGCGCAGCTAGAGGAAGAAGACGAAGTGGCTGGTGCGGTGAAACGAATGAAGAACTTACCGTCGCGGCGGGTATTTATAGACCACGCGCGGAGATTCGTGAGCCGGATCCAACGACGAAAACGGAACGATCACACCGTTGGATGGCCGCCACGTGTCTTAGGTCAAAATGGTGAAATCGAGGCAGCGGTAACTAGAACTGAGCAGCTCCAAAATTTCCGGCTAAAGATTTGCATCTGCGAAAATTTAGCGCGGGAAAAAAGGATGTTCAGTGCAACGTGCACAAAAAATCTGATGAAGATACTGTTGAATAAAAGCAAATGATTTTCGGTTGATTGAAGTCGGAAACAAGAAAGTTTTGGAAGCTCTTCAAGATTCTCTTCGGATCCAAGTTAAATGAAGTCGGAAGAATGATGAATCTCGGAGAACTTCGGGGGCTACTGTTGTGGGTATACTTTATGGGTATATCAACGGCATGGTCTAGATCCGGCAAGCCCGGGTGGCCCACATATGGTGGTGTGGCATGTGGTCAATCGGGTGGCCCAGTTGCTGTAGATCATGAAGGATGAAGTCCAGCCCAGAAGTAGGGAGCCGGATCCCAACCGACCTACGAAGGAGGCCGGATCCGTGGAGGTCCATAAGGTATCCGGATCCAGTACGACATAGATGGAAGGCGGATCCTTGACGTACACGGCAAGACATTGTACCGTAGTTAGGCAACTTGTATTCCGGCTAGGACTCTCCATGTAAACCCTAGATCCGTGCGTCTTTATAAGCCGGATCCCGGGAGCCCTAGAGGCACAACCACAACTCATTGTAACAACGCGAAAGCGCCCATATAATTCCAGACAAGCAGCAGTAGGTCCTGTCGTCGAGCAGGTGTTCCGAAGCTGGGTAAATCGTGTACCACCGTCCCGAGGACTCTCCGCCCTATGTCCCCTACTTCTTCTCCCCCTCGCGAGGATCCCTCCTCCGAGGTACCGTCGAATAGGCAACGACAAATATTATCTTTAACAAACAAAATGGAACTAATTTTTTGCAAGTTATCCGGCGAGCTGCTCATTCAATTCAGCAATGAGTTTTACTCCTCCTAGTGGAACAGCGGGAGGCTATGGTTATTGGATGCAACCGGATGCTAGTGGTTGCTCAGGACTTATTTTTCCAGGCTACTGGGTGGCGGCATCTTAATAGAATAGCAAATGCATAGCTTCTCTATTTGCCATATTTTCAGCTGGTTGATTCATGTATCGACCTTAGCTTTTCCGTGACTGTAATAAGGGATATTGGATCTATTGTGACTTGATACTTTATTTTTAATAAAGCAAGCCGTGTGCATCTATTGATGGAGAGGCCGGGGCTATGCTCCTTTATCGAAAAACTATGGCCACGCCTTCAATCAATTTCTACGACCCTCCCGCCTGGCCCGGTTCCGTAGCCCCTCACCAAGCCCACTTCGTTGTGTGAGCTCCTTCACCCCCTTTCCTTCTCCCCCCTACTCTGTGCTTCACCCCCGCCCTTCGTCAGGCCCGCCTCATCCTATTCGGTGATTAATTATCGTGCATTAAAAATAGAGACATGTATTTGGTCCGTACAAAAACATCTTCTAAAATGATAAAATAGATGATAGCACCGGTGATATACAAAGATGGATGTTCAGTTATCGATCCATTGATGCATGGTCGATGGAATGACTAAATGACATAGAGGACCATACGTTATTTTTTTTTTCTCCTCAGATCACGCACTGTAGCGTAATGTTTGGAGACCTGAAACGTTTAGACTTGTGCTTGATCATCTGGAGCCCGTTGTGGTCAAGCACTATCTCCACGCCGGTCAAGACAATAAGCTCGTCTTGCTCTATCGTATCCGAGTCATCATCCGACCACCATGGCGGCCTATGGGTGGCATGCTGCCGCCGTGGCTTCACAACAAATCTAGTGGCGATGCAAAACTTGGCTGAGCCAAGATAGAGCAAGCGCTGGTATGAGGGCCCCAAGTGAGTAGGCATGTGGCCGAGATAATCCCAATAATGCTGCTCCACAGGTGGACACGATTTAAGGTCAAAAGCACACAAGCGGTGGCCAGAAC
The DNA here is from genome assembly GCF_019359855.2 of Lolium perenne. Classification (NCBI taxonomy): domain Eukaryota; kingdom Viridiplantae; phylum Streptophyta; class Magnoliopsida; order Poales; family Poaceae; genus Lolium; species Lolium perenne. Next base: position 93,213,147 of record NC_067250.2, on the reverse strand, counting down.
CGTTATGAAGGCCAAACCAGAGGTCAAGCTCGGGGGCATACTCCGCCGCCCCACGGATGGGCAGCACCCAGCTGCCAGCTTCGCTCCACTGGCGCGTCTCAATGTCGAAGGCGTAGCTGCCAATGCCGCTGTCCAGGAACGACACGCATATGGTCGCATCGTCAACCACGGCGGCCGCGGAGGGAGGTCGCAGTTCCGTGCCATTCACTGTCCGAGGCGGCCTCCAGGAGTTGGGTTGAAGCGGTGGCGGGAGCGGCAGGCGATCCCAATACCAGCCGACATCACAAGGCGGCTCATATCTGTTATATTATGATTCAAATTCATATACTAAAGGGAGGTTAACTTCTGACGAGCGGAGCGAGGTTCGTCGCCGGTAGGTTTGGGCCGAAGCGTAGCGGACCATATGTCATGTCCTGCAAGGACGCCTGCGAAGGGGGGTGCGGGGCGGCAGCCCCCGCGGTACGGTACGGATCGTTGGTACCGCCTATATATACATCTTGTAAGTCTTCGGCTAGGGTTTATCAGATTATAAGATAACCCACGGCGTTTGTAAACACTCTCCGATATCGTGAAATTTTGCTAGCTGGCGCCCATGGTTTTGCCCCTTCTGTGTTGGAAGGGGTTTTCCACGTTAAATCTTGTGTTCCCTGCGTGTGTTTTTGTTTCGTTCTTCGTTATTTGCTTGTCGCTTTTATAACAGTCTCGAGAATCACCGGTCCTGGAGTAGTGAATGGCCTCGAAGAAGCCATCCATTTTGCCCAAGACGTAGAGGCGGTGCTCTTCGTCCACGCACATGCTATGGTCCCCAGGCCGGTTCATGCAGAGGGATATGGAGTCCAGTGGCTTGCGGAAGTGGGCGTCAGGAGCGGCTATGACAGAACTCGAGGCCACGTCGTATACTGCGGCACGGCCTAGAGGAAAACCAAGGGTAACTAACACTTCCTTCTTAAAAATCCATATCCCAGCTCGTTTTCATCGAGCCTTCCCCCCGTTTGGAGGTTACGCCTTGGGCAGACTCTTGCATCTCGGAGAAACCGTCGACGACAGTTCTTGTTTGTTCTTCTTCAGTGCAGCTGCTTGTGTTTTCTGTGCTGCTTGTCTTGTTTTATGGAAGAGGTGCTTCGAGTGGATGCGGAAGAGCGAATAGATACCAGTGCCGTAGTCGTGCACTATCATATTCACGAATTGACGAGCCATGGTCCTCTCCATTCTCCAAAGCTAGTACTCCAATTAGAGCCGACGCTCAACTGAAAAGAGAAAGAATACAACAATTTAAATCGGTGAGAAGTCAAACATCAAGATTAATTTTGAAAAGAGTGAAGTGATGATGATTTTGGAGGATGACATCAAACATAATTTCTTTGCTGGCCTATTCAACTGTCAGAGAGGCAGCTGGCCTATCAAGTATCTGGGGACTCCAGTTTGTTCCAGGAGGACTACTGTTTCAGAAATGGGGTTCCTTGGGAAAAAAACAAAGAGGAAAATGAGTGGGTGGATTGGAAATTCCATGTCCATTGGAGGGAGATTAGTGAAAATAGATGCTTATCTATCCAGCACTGCTATCTATCAAATGTCCTTGAGATTTTTACACAAAACAAATATAGAACAAATGGATAAACCTATTAGGTCTTTTTCTGGGCTGGTAGTGCTGACAGGAAGAAATATCACTTTGTGAAATGGAAATGGATATGTAAACCAAAACAAAAAGGTGGCCTGGGTGTGAAGGACTTACTCAAATTTAATATCAGCTTGATGTGTAAGTGGTGGTGGAAATTGGAACATGATCCTAGGCCTTGGCAAGACTTCATGAAGTTGAAATATCTCAAGGACACTGGGGTTTACTATACCAAGCACAGACCTGGGGACTCTCCATTGTGGGCTGATATGCTACAGCTGAAAGATATCTATCTCTGTGACAAGGATGCAGGTAGGGAGTGAGACTTTAACCAGCTTTTGGGGTGACTCTTGGTGTAGTATTAGTCCTCTCAAAGATATGTTTCCTAACTTGTATAATATCTGCAATGAACAAAAGACCACCGTTGCTGGTGCAGCTGCAATGGGTTGGACTTTTTCATACAGAAGATGGTTGACACCTGACCTGATTCTGCAAGAAGCAGGTCTGTTACAGCTGATGAACCAAGTAAATCTATCCCAGACAAAAGATATTCCACGCTGGAAATAGTCCAAAAATGGCAAGTTTACTGTTAAATCTGTTTACAGTCTGTGCAAAAATGGTACTGACATATCTTTTCATCACATGTGGAAAAGCATGATACCTCTGAAAATTAAGATTTGGCTCTGGTTAATTTGGCACAATGCCATTGCCACCAAGAACAGTTTGATCAGGCGCAATTGGACTGGAGATCCTCTCTGCCAATTCTGTAGAGAACAGGAATCCATCAGCCATTTGTTCTTCGGCTGTGTAGCCGCTAAGCTTGTCTGGAGCACTGTTGCTAATGCTATTAACTCTCCCACTCGTCCTGGAAGTTTTTCCCAATTTTTCTGGTGGTTTCCCAAATTTGTTCCTGCAAGCCGCAATACCCAGATAGTTGTATCTGTTGGGATGTTTGGAAACTAAGAAACAGAGCTTGCTTTGAAAAGAAACTGATTAACTCGCCTTTTGAGCTAATTAGTTATGCGATTGTGTTTATGAACTATTGGGAAGGGCTCCATGGCGAGAAGGACGCCGCTGATATTCGAGCTGGAGCTGATAGCCTTATGCACTTGGCCGCGGCGGGGACTGGATCCTCTTCTTCTGAAAATGTTGATCATACAGGCCCACTTCGCTTGGAGGACAAGAATTCTAGAGATGCTGACGATGGAAATGCCACTTGATGCTGCTGCACCTATACACTTCCTTCCCCAGGAAGATGTAGAAGTGATGGATCCGCGTGTTGGAGCTCCTGATCATAGTTTTTGGTTTAAGCCTTTGTTGGCCACATCCTGGCATGTTGCCGGCTCCCCGTTTTTATGCATCATAGAAACTGTCGTTTTGATCCTGGTCTGTAACATAACTCCTCTATAACGCTAGTAGTAGGCAACGTCCCCTCCCCTTTTCTATCCTTTTGCTTTTGAGAATACAGCTGTGTTTTTCGCTATCCTTGATAATGAAAATTTGATCCTTCTGGTGGGTCGCTTGGAAAAAAAACAACAACTCTCAAAAGTTGCGCCTTTTAACTTTTTTATTTATACAAGAGACAGAAAAATTTGTTCATACCTGCAATAGCAGAACGAATCCAATTCAGCAAGACTCAAAGTTCTAATTTTGCACCTAGACTCGAAGATGTGAATCACGCGAGCAAATATTAGGGACAAAACTGGATATTGGAGGACAGGCTATTGCTTCGATCTCCCACGGCAACCAGCGGGAGGGGAGCAATCTAGGAAGCGGCGGCGCGCGCGTGGCGGGGGAGGAGAAAAAGTGATTTGGCCAGGATCTAGGTCAAGCGGTTGTTAATATCCATACGTTGCGTTGCTAATCCGTCAGGTGTGATGATGCATGCCAGTCCATGTTTGGTCCCTGTCGAGTAAAATGTTTTTTTTACATAACGTGGTGTCAGTTTTCAACATATGGGTCGTCACAACAGACTTAAAAAACCTTAGTAACGTGGTAGAGATTTTAAAAATGGCTTTTGTGTTGCAACCTTTTGAAAAGACAATGATATTTTTTAAAAAATGTAGGGGTAATCTCTTGTTTTTTTATCCTGAAATCTCGAGTTACTTTTTGGATTTTAATTTTTTTTAGATGTTTCTAGTTTTCATACATTTTCGTTTTTGTTTTCAAAAATAATTCGATAGAAACGATTTGGGTGTAGTATCTCAACGTCCGATGGTCCAGCTAGAGGCTCTGATCGGGTATTGACTATAACGGAATCGTAGGGTGGCTTGAATAGGGATTTTGGCATGTGAGTGCGCATGTGTTAGGATTGGGATCTCTCCAAAGAGGATATCGTGCTGGAGGGTCTAGAAGGAGCGGAACACCCGCATTTTCTAGCAGGAGTACAACACGGTTGATTGTGTTTTTGAACTGATCATGGATGACCTACGTGCCTAGAAGGTTGTTGGTTGTATCATCGCGATTTAGGCTCCTGAGTCTTTGTTGCCGTTTTGTCCACCCAGGTCTTCACTTGGTGTGTTTTCCTTTATTTTGCTCGGCCACCACTTGCCACGAAGTGGCATTCTTGTAAAAAAATATCTTCTACCTTAATGAAGTTCGGCCGAAGGCCCTTCGAGAAAGAGGATATCGTCCTCTCAAGTAGGCGGTGCTTGAGACTTTTTCATCTCATGTATGAACATTTGTTCTTTTCTTTGTTGTTCCGTTATCTGATGATAGTGGAACCTGACCTTGTTTATGGGGGTCGTATGGGAAAAAATCTTGCCTTTCAAAAACTGTATTTATGGACTCCTACTAGAACTTGTCACACGGAGATTGGGCCTAGACAATGTACACAACGATATTTAGGATAGTAAGGAGAGAGCTCTATCATACACAGTTATTCGTGTGTCTATTTTTTTCATGCATGTGTTCCACCCAAGTCTCAACACCTCATCAATCATCATGATTTCTCAAGTACGAGACGGACCGTAGGTGCCACTCTAGCAGGCGTTGACCAACACCGTTTCGGCACCATGCTGCCCGGAAATAGACCTTACTCTCATGTGTGTTCTGTCTTTGCAGCAAACCAGGCGTGTCTGGTTATTCTTGTTAAGCAAAAACGGTGCGACAATTAGTTTGCGTGTTGGGGTTCAGGTCAATGCAATTGCCTTGTTTCTAATGTGTGCATGGAAATTCAGATAGGGAATCTAGTTTAGCAACTAATTATGAAGGAGAAAAGGATATTTGAGTTGGTTGTGATCTTAGGGTAAGTAACTTGACCCTCCAAGCCCTATGTTCCTTTTCTTCTGGGAGTTAGCCTAAAGCTTACTTCCATTGTTCCTTTCTTTTTCACACCTTTTTTTTATTGACTTGAAAGCGTGTGCAGTGTGAACGGAAGGTTGCTTTGGCTCGTGAGCGCACCACGCTTGAGTGCGTGGAGACTTTCACACTCTGATGCTCAGCAAGGTTCTCATGTGGTACTACTCTGAGTGTGTTCTCATGTCATTTAGATTCCTAAGTGCTACACTCTTCATGCTACCGGAAGCGGCATTTATCCTACCGATCTTCTTTGCCAGCACCCAACCCAGAGTTGCCCCCTTTTCCCGTTGGAAAAAACATAAAAGGCCAAATCCTAGTCGTTCTACACTTCCCAGTACTTTAGTGTGATTAACGTAACTAATACACATGCCTTGACGAGAAAATGTAAATTTCCTTTGTTGTATTGTAGGGTAGTTCTTGACTTTATGATGACTACCTTTCATATGATGCCCGCCGGAAATGAGCTTCCATTGGGCGTGACGATGGCGGGCGATGAGTGGGAAATTGGAGAATGATGCACATCACATTAGTATGGTCCATGTGTCCTACATACTTAGTATTGTTTGAACAAAAATAACTCTGTTGGTGCGCGCGCGCGCACACACACACATGGACACACGCACGCCGTGCAAGAATGCATATTGGACAATTTATGAATTTTGGGGATCAATTACCACATAGAGCCAGAAGCAAAATAATATAGCCAAAAGCATAAGAATACAATGAGGAGTCTTCCATTGTTCTCGATGATATGCAAGAATGCATATTGGACAATTTATGGTATCAATATAATAACAAAACATATGATAAGGGATATTTTCTATCAATCCTAAACAGCCTTGCTGAATATTTTAATATGATGAATGGGAAAATACCCTCACTAGAAAATATTGAAATTCCAGAGGTAAAACCATTATACATCCTATATGATGGAAAGACATCTGGAATTTACACAACATTTTTAAAAATAATTGAAGAAAAAGCAGCAGCAAAATATACAGGAGGAGTAACCTGGAAGAAATATACTAATATTGAAGAAGCATTATCTCTTGCAAGAAATTTTTTGAGGATCAATTACCATATAGAGCCAGAAGCAAAAGAATATATCCAAAAGCATAAGATGGCTCGGAATAAAATGAATCCAGTGGAAATACCCATCACAAAGGTAAAGGAAGAGGGACAATCATCAAAAAACAAGACATACAAAGAATGTGTGGTCAAGGGAACCGATCCTCTTGACGCTCAATATATTGCCATAAAGGTTGAAGAAAAGCTTCAACAAATATACCCACAATGGAAAAAGGAAATAAAACAAGAAATATTAAATGAAGTTAAAGAAGAATTTAAAGAAAAAGTATGATGACTTTGATCATCTCCTAAATAACGAAGAAGAAAATTAGACAGACGAAACAATGGAAGACTCCCAATATCCTGAATAATTCAATAATATTGATATGTCTATCAATAATTCGGGCGCGGAGGACCAGCCCAAATCCATCCAATCAAAATTTAAATTGATGTTGCTATCAATTATTCGGGCGTGGAGGACCTATACCCCAATATTTGATAAATTTTCGAAATTCAAAAAAATGAAAATTAATGATGATAATAATAATAATGTATTTAAGATCTCCATCATCTTAACATATGTAAGCAGCCCAAAGGTTTATAGTGGTGATAATTCTTCGCATGCGATCAGCAAGGAGCAAATTTAGCAAAAGTGAAGGCCAAAAAGTCCAAGACATAATCATGGCAAGGAAGAAGATTCTCAAGATGAAGATAATAATGAAAGGCCACGTTTATAAGAGGCCAAAGAAACGTGGAGGCTGCACAATTGTCTCCTCCAACATGCTCACATGAAGCTATAAAGAGGGGCTACAAAGGCTATAAAGCCTAGAAAAACCTACAATATAGAGGTATGATTTGCAAGAAGAAAGGAAAAGCAATAATAGAAGAGAAGGCATCAGAATAATGCTCTCTCGTCTATAAAACGGGACTCCAAGCAGCGAAGAAGGACACCAAGCAATCAGCAACCAGAGCACACGCGCATTCACAAAGAGCAGAGAGTTAGGCTAGCAACGATCCCTGCAGTAGTTGTAGTAGTACAACAACCCTTCCTGTAATAAAGAGCTGCAATATTCAAGGCGTTGTAATATTGCAAAGGTAGTAAGGTGATTTCTCTTCTTGTGTAAACCCGTCGGGGGTTCCCGAAAGGGAAACCCGTATATAAATTATATTGGGGAAATGAAGTAGTTATGTGTTTTCCCTTGACCTTTTTATCATGTTTATATGGGATGGGTTTTTATGCTAGGGATCCTACAGAAGAAACATCTATGTGTAGTTCTCTGTTAAGCTTTGTGTGTGGCGTTAGAACGAGAACCGAAGCCTTAGAGAAGTGTTCCCTTCGGGTGAAACTCCCTGGGAAGACGATAAAAAATCAACCCATATAAATTTGAATGAAAACATCCCTATAGGATCCCTAGCATAAAAACCCATCCCATATAAACATGATAAAAAGATCAAGGGAGAACACATAACTACTTCATTTCCACAATATAATTTACATATGTGTTTCCCTTTCGGGAACCCCCGACGGGTTTAAACAAGAAGGGAAATCGCCTTCCTACCTTTGCAATATTACAACGCCTTGAATATTGCAGCTCTTTATTACAGGAAGGGTGCCTAACTCTCTGCTCTTTGCGAATGCTGGTGTGCTCTGGTTGCTGATTGCTTGGTGTCCTTCGCTGCTTGGAGTCCCGTTTTATAGACGAGAGAGCAGCATTCTGGTGCCTTCTCTTGTATTATTGCTTCTCGTTTCTTCTTGCAAATCATGCCTCTTTATTGTAGGTCTTTCTAGGCTTATAGCTTTTGTAGCCCCTCTTTATAGCTTCATGTGAGCATGTTGGAGGAGACAATTGTGCAGCCTCCACGTTTCTTTGGCCTCTTATAAACGTGGCCTTTCATTCTTATCTTCATCTTGAGAAGGTTTGGACTTTTTGGCCTTCACTTTTGCTAAATTTGCTCCTTGTTGGTCGCATGCGAAGAATTATCACCACTATAAACCTTTAGGCTGCTTACATATGTTAAGATGATTGAGATCTTAAATACATTATTATTATTATTATTACTACTACTAATTCTATTATCATTAATTTTAAAAAAAATTGAATTTCGCGCGCGCTCGAAAATCGGGGAATTTCTCATAGACACACACAAAAAACCCACCACAGGCTGAATCATCTCCAGCAGACTACCCACTACAGGCTCAATAATCCTAGACTTACGGGAGAATTTCTACAGGCTGCAACAAATGCAAAATCCTGCCGCCGGCCGAAGCAACAAAATTAAGTATGTACACTTGGCCATGCTTGCTAATCTCAAACCTCAGCATCCTTTCTTATTGCCCATCATCTGGTTAGCTGGTGGGTACAAATGCCACCTATCCTCTCGTAGAAAAGAATGCATGCATCGCACCTGAGAACTTCTAGTGAGACTCTTCGGATAATGAAATCGCTTGCATACCCCACGAGGAAGGGTCACTGCCCTGCTGTTTGTGACTTGCCCTCACATAAACAACGTAATGTTTTCTGTTCAAGTGGAGGCAAGGTACTCCATGACACCAACTAGACGATAGCTAGAGTTATCTTTGTCCTCAGAACTGAAGATTGGAGGAAATTAAATGGTCAAACCAGATGCATGGATTCAAGCTAGCAAGAAACTGAAGATTAGCCGGAGTATAAACAATGGCATGTCTTTCTTGAAAATGATAAACTGAAAAACTCTTATCACATAAAAATATATACCGCATCTGAAGTGACTGACTACGTACTAGCCGAAATTGCAATAAATGAAGGCTCATATTAATTTACAACAGGCCATTGAAAGATTAATATCTCTTAACAATTAAAATTATAAACCAGAATTATACTTAACAATTTCAACTTTAAGCAAATAAAAAAGCGTCAGTTTAGGCATTTCAAGGTACCTAAGCACCAACAGACCAAAAATGTTACACAGTACCATAACATGAGATGGTAATTTTAAAACATAACAATGTTTTGTTCAGTGATACACTGCCACGGTGAATAAAGCGTTTGTGGCACACACATCTGAAACATATTCAAAAAAGATCCATTGCATTACTGTCCACCATTCCCCACCAATCCCCCACCAATCCCCGATCGATCGCATCATTGCGCACCTTTTCCCAATCAATCTTTACACTTCTGAGCAACCTTTTCCAATCATCCTCTGTATAGCTGCCTACCGTTCCCCACTCATCCTTTTTATTTCTGGGCACATGATCATCTTGGTTCACGTTGTTCTGACCGAGCATCAGGGCGAGTCCACACTGGAAGCAGTACCCCTTAGACGGCTCATCGCACCACAGAGCAACCCCAATGCTGGAACGTGGAGGCATGCCAGCGGGCATGTCCCTGCGGATTTTCCCTGTCGCCCTTCTCCCCAGTGCAGAAAGTATAGGGACACTCCGTGCACGCCATCATCCCAGCAGCTCCACTGCACGGGTCATGCTCGCAGGTAGGGGGCTTGTGGGCGGCCTTGAAATGACGTGCCATCTTATCCAGCTGCTCGCTGTCGCTGAATAAGTGCTGGCACGATCCGATGTCGTAGGTACTGTCGCCAGTTGTGGACTCCCCATCCTCTGGCGATGGCGGATGGCTCAACTCCGGCAGCGCCTCGACATAGCTGGATACCGTTCCCCGCTCATCCTTTTTATTTCTGGGCACCAGTGCATAATCATCTTCGTTCACCTTGTTCTGACCGAGCACCAGGGTGAGTCCACACTCGAAGCAGTAGCCCTTAGACGGCTCATCGCACCACAGAGCAACCCAATGCTGGTCATTGGAGGCATGCCAGGCGGCGTGTCCCTGCGGATTTTCCCTGTCGCCCTTCTCCCCAGTGCAGAAAGTAGAGGGACACTCCGTGCACGCCATAATCCCAGCAGCTCCACTGCACGGGTCATGGACACAGGTAGGGGGCTTGTGGGCGGCCTTGAGACCACGCGCGATCTCATCCAGCTCCTCGCTGTCGATGAATAAGTGCTCGCACGATCCGATGTCGTAGGTACTGTCGCCGGTTGTCGACTCCACTTCCTCTGTCAATGGAGGATGGCTAAACTCCCACAGCATCTCGGACGCAGCAGCAGCGTCCAGGTGCAGCGATTTGAGCAGGTTCTCGGTCTCCTCCTCCGCAGAGGAGGTCTTCCTCTTCTCCTGTCCCATCATGCCTGGAAACAAAGAAACAACAGAATGAGTCCTTCAATCCGTCCAAGAAACAAGCCAAACTAATTACGAAGAAATAGAAAGAACTATGCAGCCCTGGAAGAAACCAACCAAGAGAAACGACTAGAAGATGCCAACAGACAAAACCGAACATTCAGGTGAGCATCAGGCATTGGGGTAAGCCGAGAGAGGAAAACCGTTTCGTCCTGCCGCTCCCGCGAGCGCAGGGCGAAACCCTCGCCTCCCCCAACCTCCAGCCCCTCCTCCCCCCGTCCCTCCCTCGCCGCCACCAGAGGGCGCCGCCGGGCAAAGCCCCGGCGCGCCGGCGGCGGCGGGGCTCCTCTCTCCCCCGCGTGGCTGTGGTGGCGCGGGCTGGCGCGGTCGCCGGGGGCGCCGTGCTCGACGTCCCGCGCGGCGGCGCGGTGGCCTGACCACGGCGTGGTGAAGACACAACTCCGGCGGGGTGGCGGCGCGGCTCCTGGCTGGCTGGCGCGGCCCTGCGACGACGTGCCCGTAGCCATGGGTGGCGGCGGCGGGCCCATATCTGGGCCGGCGGGCCTAGGTCTGGGCCTCATCTGGGCTGCCTCGGGTGGGCGGCCCCGATGCGTCTGGCCGGCGAGCGGCGAGGGCGCTGGCTTCGTCTCCCCCGATGTCCTGCGGCGGGCATCGTGGTGGGTGCCTCGGTCCGGCGTCCCCGACTCCTCGGGATGTGAGGCGGCGGCGGCGGCTCGCGGCGTGGATCTACGGTTCATGTCGGTTCTGAGGTAGTAGCTGCTGGTCTTGGCTCCTGTTCACCTTCTCCCAACCTCCCGGACGAAAGTCCAAAATCTCGCCGATTGGGCGGCGGCGACGCGGCTGCGCCGCGCCGTGACCTTCTTGGAGGCGCCGCCTGGGGAGGTTTGGGTAGGGTGGCGGAGCTGAAGGTTGCAGCTTTGGGCAATGTCGGTCCTTGAGCAGCTGCGGTGATCTCTAGCCCGTATGCGTGTGTCGACGGCAGTCTGCCCCGTCCTCTGCAGGTGCTCCCGGCGGATTTCTCGTCGCTGGTGGATGTCCAAGTGCTCAGCAGTGTGGCCGGTATGGTGTGATCTTCGTCAAGGTAGTCTTCTCCAGGGTGGCGTCAGGTCCGGAGCCCAACACCTCTGCAGCTCTCGGGTGAGCTTCTCTCATGTTCGATGGTTCGACGCCTTCGAGCCAGGCGAGAGGGCAGGGACCCTCTTCGGCATGAGAACAGGTTGGTGCTTCTGGTGCTCGGAGTCCTGGCTGTTCTCCTCGGATTCAAGACTACAATTCTGCTCCGGGCAGTGCCTCGCCGTGCCTCCGGCTGGTGTCCTTGGTGTCGAACAACGGCGGTGCACCGCGCTCGCGCTTAGTGCAGTGTTGTAATTCGTTCTGTGTGTACCCTTGTATCTTTCTTGCCGTGGTGTGCGTGGTGTGGTGTCCTGTTGTAACTCCTGGCCGGTTGATGGCTTTGTTAATTCAAAGCTGGGCTTTCGAGCCTTCTGTTTAAAAAAAAAAAAAAGCATCAGGCATTAGCCACACCGAGAAGAAAACTCCACACGATGAAATCGAACAACAGCCAAGAAGTTCGCTGCCTAGGGCGGAAAGTAACCAAGATCGCGAAAATACCGGCTTACATGAGAAAACACCACCATCAAGAATTGGAGCGTAGCCAGGATTTGACATAGGGGGGCGAGGAAGACAACAGGAGCTTAACAACATAGATGATTTTTCGGGTAAAGTGAACAACATAGAAGATACTATAACATTATACCCCCTCCGTCTCCTGAAACATGTCTTTATTTTATCAAAATCTAGATATATCCACACACTAAATAATATCTAAATACATTCAAATTTAGAAAAAACTAAGACAAGTTTCATGAGACGGATGGGGTATATGATTTCTTAAATATAGCATCAATATAAAAAAAATGACATGAGAAAAATTGTTGGTGTCTTTCCCTTATATTTTTATTGGTGTGAGGGAGTCTTTTCCTTATATTTTTTCTTTTGAAACATTGAACTGTACTTTCAGTTCTTCTTTTCCTTCTGTCTTTCAACTCTATATTAGTATAGAAATCGACAAAAAATCTGTCCAATGTAACAAAAAGACTAATTGGTGGTATGCATGAATCGAATAGTGATACTGATACAAACCACACCTTATGCATGAACATACAGTAGTACGGCAGATTGCATTCCGCCTGACCGGTCGTGTTGCTGGTGCAGCGCCCGGAGCGGCTAGTACCGAGGAGGCGAGGCCGTATTCCAGTCTCATCTGCTGGCGTGGTGGCGTATAGAGGCGGCGACCAGCGGCAGGCAGCGGCGCCCTAACAGGTGGCGGCGGGACTTGCAATTCAATCAATCTACAATGTATCGCCGATCTATTGATTTCCCTATTGCAACCGTGGTAGATGCAGCGACTTTTGATCAAGAAAAATAAGGTAATACACACTCGTATAATGACATCTAGGGACGATCGGTTGCCAAAGCAAACGGAGAAGGCGAAAGAGGCGGAGGTTGCCAAAGCGGCGCCGCGGATTCGATTCGTGAACCGAGAGGGGAACCCACCGCCGGGCGATCAAGGTTCAAGCAACCGAGCGACCCGCGGGGCGGGATCGCGATGCGAAGGGGACGAGACATACCGGGAGGCGGCGAGGGAGAGAGGGCTCGGAGCAGCAGCTAGCGGCGTTGGCGACGAGGCTGAGGAGGGGGTGGTGGAGGGATGGGGGAGGCGGTTTCGCTGGCCGGGGAAGGGAGGCGGCGGCCGGGTTTGGGCTGTTGTGCGAGGAAATATTGGTTGCAACGACTCCTATTATTTCCTCGGGAAGCCCCTATTTGACGCTCCCAGCTTCGCCTCGCCAGACGACGCCTGAAGCGGCCCGCCCGGTGGGCCGGCCCAGTTGATCGGTGGCTACTTGCTTTCCTATTTATTCTTTTGTTTTACAATTACTTGTTTTCCTAAACAAAAATTACATTACTTGCTTTCCTATTTGTTCGTCTAGAGTAATACTGTAACACCGAAAAATGTACACGAACCTGCCTGCGAAAAATCTAAAAGAAAAAAGCTACGTTTGCTAAGGTTTGGCTGCACGCTGTGTGACACGTAGTTGCTTTTGGTGTGTATAAATTTCTAGGAAGTGGTTTCACTTCTTCTGGCAGGCGGGGGAGGTGACCGGAGCGGAGGTTGGGTGAGGTGGAGGCGCGCGTCCAACAGCATCCCGACAGGAGCTTCACGAGCATGGAGTAGGTGGGTGTGTGCTCGACCGGGCCCTCCTGTGCCCCTTGTCGACATGTCCGGACGGGTACCGCCATTGGCAGTCGAGGTGGTTCCCTCCCGCATGCCCACTACCTTGTTGATCCTCAATTTCGAGATCCTCCTTGGTCCCGTTGGCCTCGGTTCGTTGGCCGGGTAAGGCGGCACAATGGTCGGTCTAAAGCCGTGGTGGCACACGTTTGTGGGCGGTGAGTTTAGTGGAGCACAATGGAGCCAAGGTTGCAAGGGTCAAGAGAAATCTATGTCGGGCTGGCAGACACCGACGCGGTGACGCCCGTGGCCCGTGGGTGCCAACCTTCCTTCCTGAAGGGTGTTGGGTGAAGCCCTCCTCCCTTGTCCATGTGCGTACCGTGGGATACCCTAGGACCACTCCGGGTAGCAGCGTCGTCGTCCCATTCCTTCTTGAAGGTGTTGCTTGGTACATGACGTTTCAGAGTGCTACGAGCGCGGTGGGAATTCTCCGGAGGGCGCATCGGCTGCGGACACCTTCGTTTTCGTCGATCAGAGCTTTTCGGCTTTCTTTCTTTCTCTTTTCTTTCTTTTATGTTTTCCATGATCGTGCTGATGCTCCAGAGTTGTACTATGTGGTTGCTATATTAATATAGCAGGACGAAAACGTATTTCGAGGAGGAGTGCTTTAGGCCGTCCGCAAGATATGTTTTGGGATTGCGATTCTTTCTCAACAATTATTCAATATAGCATGATGTTTTGGCACATGGGAGCGTATGCTCCCTTTATTTTGAAATACATGTTAGACACCTTTTAAAATGTCAAAAAATTTGAAAAAAAAAATCCGCACGTACATCTTCATGTGCTACGCGCTCATAAAGTCGTTTCATGAAAAATCGATATGTCATGTGACGTGTGTAAAAAAGACAAAATTCGGTGCTGAAACAAAGACTTGTCACAAGATAAATCTTCTTTTATTCGCTTAGACTACAAAAAATATCATTTTTTCGTGAAACTTGATGAATACACATATATTATGGAGATGTACATGTAAATTTTTTATCAAAATTTTTTAACACTTGGAAAAATGATTTTATGGTAGAGGGATCATACGCACCGGGAGCCGAATTGAGTTTCTGTCATAGTGTTTCTTTCCTTTTCGAATCTCATTGTTCCAATCTGACCAAATGCGAGAAACGATAGTGCCTTAGAATATTAGTACATAAAACACATTATTGTAGTAGGCATGTACGAGTGTCTGCTTTCCGGCTGTGCATAACCGAACTGGAATCGAAAACCGAACCGAAAAAAACCTAACCGAAACCAAATTTCAGTTTTTATGGTTTTATGGTTAGGTTTCAGTTAGTAAAATATCAAACCGAAAGAACTTCAGTTAATTCGGTTTTTAACCGAAAAACCGCGGTTAAACCGAAAGAAACCGAACGCACAGAGCAACATGAAATATATGGCCATAAAAGTTTCTTTTTAATCCAAAATTCGCGTCAACTTTGATTAGTTTGGTTATTACCGAAACCTAACCGAAGTTTTATGGTTATTACCGAAACCGAATCGTATTTTTATACGTAACCGTATTAACCGAAGTATTGAAACCGTATTTACCGTATAACCAAATAAACCGAACCGAATAAACCATATTAACCGAATGCGCAGCCGGAGTCTGCTTAGTTTAGCGTACCACAATTCTACTTTCAGATACACATGGAGTACACCTAGGAGTTGCGGAAGTATAGTGCCACAGCTCCAAGCGTGATGCGCACACAAGTCGATCGAAGCATCCTTCCGTTGACGGTGCACGCACTTTCAAGCCAATTAAAAGGAAAACGTCAAGAGATGGCACCAAGATTGCGGTCAACGTAGCTTGTGAGGCATCGACCAAACGGAAGCGTGGAAGCACGGATGTGAAATGCAAAGAATCGTTTGTCAGAGTGGTGGTGGGGAGTCGGGCAAAGTTTGGGTGAACTCAACCCCCGACGCACACAAATCCCAGACGGCGACGTCCGGAGAAGGAGGAGAAAACAAATCAAACCGTAGGCGTCGCCGTCGTCAGCTCAGCTCTAGTTCCGACTGCACATAACCGAACCGAAACTGAAAACCGAACCGAAAAAAACCTAACTGTAACCAAAAATTCAGTTTTTTCAGTTTTTCAGTTAGGTTTAAGTTAGCAAAAGTGCTAACCGTATGAATCTCGGTTATTTCGGTTTATAACCGAAAAACTGCAGTTTTACCGAAACTAACCGAAGCTCCCAGCCCAGCCCAGCTCCAGTTTTCGAAAGGCCCAGCCTAGCCCAACTAAGTGAGAACTCATCGTCAACGAACAGACGAGCACGCACAGGGCCCCTGTTCGAGTCGTCTCGCTCGCACCGGGGCGGCGCCGACCGCGAACCCTAGCTAGGCGCTGGTGGCGGGCCGGCCGCCTCTCACGTCTCTGGCAGTCCGGCAGTCCGACGACGCGCTCAATCCCCTCCACAGCTCCACTCCACGGTGACCTCCAGCCCCTGATCGGAATGTCACGGGCGAGTCCCCTGCACAGGTATGGTTCCCTTGCCGATTTACCTTGCTGGCTATATTTAGCTAGCTCGTTAGAGCTAGAGACCACACAAGCAAAACTAGGCTGGATTCATCTCGCGAAATAATTTAGCTAGCTCGACAGGGCAAGCATTTTGCGGCAGCTCTAGAACCAAACTGGCACCCTTCTTTCCCCAACGTAGTTGTGTTAATATTTGATACAATTGTAGTCAGTACTCAGTACTTCAATAGGCATATCCTGTAAAGCTATTCTTTACACAAAATAAATTCTGAATCTGTTAACCTTTTTTTTTACTGCAGCCATGGCACACTTTGATGTTGTTACTGATTGGAAAAGGAGAGTCCATTCAATTTTAGTTTATGTCATAGTTGTTTCAGAATTTCACTTCACGTGTGTGTGAACTACTGAATTGTAAGTCTGTGATGGCGTGATGGCATGTCGTTCCTGAGGTGTGAAATGTTCTATCTTGGCATGTTGCTATTGGCCAACTATATGTATGTTTGGTGTTGTACATCTCCCGCTAATCTGTTATGTACTTATATCATCTCTTCATTCTGTGACTTCACAGAATATATTGTCCTGTGATTTTGTGACTATACATCTGCTTTGTTGGCTGTCATTTAAAAGGTTCATGCCAAAAATTACACTTGACCGCCTACAGTTTGGTTAGTTTGGGTATTACTGAAAATTGATTGATTGTTGAAAAAATCATGTAAAAAGTTGTCCGTTATTCAAAAATTCGCGTCAACTTTGGTTAGTTTGGTTATTACCGAAACCTAACCGAACTTTATTGGTTATTACCGAAACCGAACCGTATCCTCGTACAAAACCGTATTTACCGAAGTATTGAAACCGTCTTTACCGAATGACCGTATTTACCGAACCGAACTAACCGAATTAACCGAATGCACAGCCGGAGCTCTAGTACCGCGACCTTTGTTTTGCCGCAAGTCATGGTTTTGCAACACGCAAAACGTAAATTCACGCGTTTCATACGACGCCCGCCGCGTCCCCGCCGGGGAGGAGCCTGTGCTTTGGCGTGACCACGGCCGGCGGTGGGTGAGTGGGCGAATCGGCACGGCGTCTCGGGCACACGGCAGGGCAGGGAAGGTGAGCACACGGCGCGAGTGGCCGGTCCACTCCACGGGTGACGGGCCTGTTTGGCTGTTTTTAAGTCGCGCAGCCGCCCCACGCCGCACGCGGGCTGCCCCCAAACCGAGACCCAGATCCCGCGCCGCGCCGCGCCGGTACTACCTGCCGACGCCCCCCTCCCCGATACGGATCCCCTCTCCCCGTTCGGCCGATCCGATGGCTGCCCGCGCCTCCACCCTCCTCCTCCTCCTCGCCCTCGCCGTCTCCGCCGCCGGGGACCAGGTCAGCGCTCCTCCCTTCTCTGTTTCTTCGGCCGTCAAGTTCACCTGTAACTCCGGGCGCGTGCTTGCTCCTTTCCTCTCTCTCTCCAGGGCGCGGACGATGGCGCCGCCGGCAACGCCACCGTCCGCCTCGACCGCCGCACCAAGGTAAGAGCTCACGCCCTCTTCCCTAATACTACCCCGATTTTTTTTCTGGTTGCTCGTCTCACACCGAGGCATCTCCCCGCCTATGTACCGCTGCTTCCCAGATGTTCGTGCACACGGCGCGGGACGCCAACGACGGCGCGGCGTGGGCGGAGCAGGACGCGGAGCTGGGCCTCTTCGACGCATTCTTCGCCAGCCTATCCATGATCCTCGTCAGCGAGGTCAGCTCAATAATTCATTCTCGGATCCACATACTCGCTCCCTCCCTCCCTCCCGCTGTGGATCCCCTTTCCTGCCCGTACTGTTTTACGCGCTTACTTACTTACTCTATGCCTTGCTGGCTGGCTCAAGATTGGCGACGAGACGTTCATCATCGCGGCGCTCATGGCGATGCGCCACCCCAAGTCCATCGTGCTCTCCGGCGCCCTCTCGGCGCTGGTCGTCATGACGGTACGTGGACCTCCCAGCTTCTGTTGCTAGTACTAGCTTCGTTGCCAAACAATTGTAGTATCACGCTTTTGTAGTCTTGACTAAACCTGCCTGTGTCTCTGCTGTTTTAGGTGCTGTCGACGGGGCTTGGCAGGATCGTCCCCAACTTGATATCCAGGAAGCACACAAACAGCGCCGCAACTGGTACGACAACTAATCTCAATCTGATTGATAGCTTGCTGTCCATTGCATCCTCATCTGCGGTGTTCATTGAAAGAACGACCATTGATTTCCCTAACAAAAATACGAGCTGTACAAATGCCCTTAATGCCGTAATTGTAGGTATCCCACACTCCACATGTTGAGTTATTTCTCCGTGGATCCAAGACAGCCTCTATATTAGGATAGATAAGTTGCATTACGAACAAACCTCGAATTTCTTTCAACCTTAATCACGGGTAATTGGTACAGGTGCTCAACTTTTGTAGATCAACCACCAATTTTGTCCAAGGAATGCCCATGACCCTCCTTTATTGATATGTTAGAGTTCAGACTACACCTGGTATAGACAAGTGTATATGGAATTACCACTGTATGCTACGAAACAGAGCAAAGCAGCAGACATGAAACAAGGAGTTACCACTCCAAGCTCCAATCATTCAAAACCTCAGAAAATGATTTCCCTAGCACAACCATTTTACTTTAGCTTGCTAATCTACCCCTTCCACAATGGTTGCAGTAAACCACAGTGCCTTGAAACACCTGGTGTAAAACTAGTGGGACACCTTGAAGTTTTAAGGAGAGTCAACCACACCAGTTTTACAAAAGTTGAGCAAACCGTGATTGAAAAGCCGGTACTACTGAGCTTCCAGGGTTTTGTCATGCCATACGATATTGTTGGTTAGGCATATACTCCCTCCGTTCTCTTTTAATTGACTCAGATTTAGTACAACTTTGTACTAAATTTGAGTCAATTAAAAAAGAACGGAGGGAGTATATAGATATACTTTTAATCTAAAGTATGTATTGTGTGAAATATGTTCATTTTATCTCACTTGCACACAATTAATTCACCACTTTGTCTAATATCTGACATCCTCCATTTGTATTTGTGCTTCAGTCCTCTATATGTTCTTTGGACTACGGTTGCTTTACATTGCTTGGAGGTCAGATTCCACGGCATCACAAGAAATAGAAGAAGTATGTACCTTTTCTTACACCACTCTTTAGTCTTTACCTCTAGAGCTGTTTTTGTTTGTTTACCATGTGGAATGCAAATAATATGGGATTCTTTTGGATTGCAATTCAATTTCTCGACATACTGAATTAGACTGCTGAAGAATAAACACCAATTCTGGTAGATAAACACTTCCTTTTGTGCCAACAGCCGTTTCAGTATCATTTGGAGATGCATACTATGTATTGGTGTTGGCTCTAACCTAATTTTTTTTAATTGGTTGGTGTGGTAATTTAATCAGCTTATAATAGTTTAATTGCTTGATATACAGGTACAGGAAAAGCTGGAAGCGGGTCAAGGGAAATCCACATTTAGACGCATCTTTTCAAGGTTCTGTACTCCTATTTTCCTGGAGGTACATTTCCCATTCTATTCTCATCTGCAATTTATATTTTCCCTGATAACTGTGTTCTAACGTCTGACTTGAGATGGAATTATATAGGATCGAGAAAGTATATTTCTGTTCACACCAATAGTTAATATATACTGTTCAATAAAATATATACTGTGCAATAGTATGAGTGATATGCGCTTGATGTATGCCTTATTTTCTATTATCCAGTCATTTGTGTTGACCTTCCTGGCTGAGTGGGGTGATCGGAGTCAGATAGCCACAATAGCGGTATGGCTTATTTCCCTTCCAGAACCTACTTCTCGACCTGTCCATGTTCAATCATATCCATTTTAACTTGAGCATGTTTCAAAATGCAGCTGGCTACGCACAAGAATGCTGTAGGTGTGGCCGTAGGAGCAACGTTGGGGCACACCATCTGCACATCATTCGCAGTGGTGGGCGGCAGCATGCTGGCGTCGAGGATATCTCAGGGCACAGTAGCCACCATTGGAGGCCTTCTCTTCTTAGGCTTCTCAGTATCATCATACTTCTATCCACCATTGTAACCGCACCCTGTGCATCCTGTAGCAGTTCTTTCATTTGTTCGTACACTCCCTAACCCACGTCTCATCCTATTTATACCAGCATATGATGCTTGGCATACAGATTTTTGTTGTACCACCTATACACTGATATATGTCGAGTAGGGTATGTTCCTGCTAATATATACAACTTGTCACCAATTCAAGAAAGGGATATCCTGAGGAACCTGACAGCATCTCTTCAATAGCAATCTGTATAACTGGCTGTTCACCACTGTATAACATTGGTGTTACATCTAACTAAACTCTTAACCAACTAGCAATAATGGCTGGCCGACGGGCGAGCTAGTAGTTAAACCACCAGCGCCACCGGCCGATGATCTTGCCGACGTACGGATTGTCATGCTTCTTGTAGTGGCACATGGAGGGGAACACGCCCATGATGTGATTGCAATCTCTAAGCAGCACGTCCCCGACGAGCTTCTTCTCCCGCTTCTGCCATGGCGCCTCCTTGGTGGCGTGCCTCCCAGTGACGAGGAACATGTGGCCGTCCTGGAACAGGTACCGGCACCCGCCGGCGTCGACTCGGCAGAACCGCGCGTAGGGAGCGCTGCTGTTGAAGACGACCACATCCTGGAGGAAGTTGCCCATGTACCCCCACTTGCAGAGGATGGCGTAGTTGTTCGTCTGCGGCTGGAAGAAGGCGTGCTGCGGCTTGTAGGGGTCCAGGATGAAGTAGTGGAAGTACTCCCAGTTGCCCGAGTACGCGGCGCGGCAGCTCAGGATCATCTGCCCGCCGGTCATCGTGCTCAGCAACCCCACCGTGTGGTTCTGCTCAGGCGACGCCACCGCCACCTTGGGCTCCTGCGCGTGCGGCGACAGCATGCCCACGAAGATCACGATGGACGGGATGGCCACGAACACGAACGGAATTGAGATGATCGTCAGTCGCCGGAACAGGTCCTTCTTCTTGTCCTCCATCAATCTCTGGAACTAGCTAACTTAGGTTTCTTCTTCTCCTCCTCCTCTCTTCAGGATTGGTAATTCCTCTGAAGGAATGTGTGGTTGATGAGGCGCTGCAGAATTTAGCAACTGCCCTGCACAACAACGTGCAAACGTGATGTAATGGTCGATGCTCGTGGAGTGGTGCTTATATTTAGACTTCAGAAGAAGTGGGAGCCTATTATTAGGCCATGCATCATATGCTTTTGGCAAAACAAAACAAAAAAGTTAGCTCCCTCCAAGTGAACATGGCATGATGGAATCCGAATTCAAAGAAAACAATGTCAAGTTCAATCTTGCATTGGAAGATAGCTAATGCCGAAGGACCTCGATTACATCTTGGAACGGTAAACTGCAGTGTGTTCTAAAATTGTTCTTCTTTTAAAACGGAGACAAAAGCTTTGCTCCAATCTATTACTAATTAAGAAAAAGATAATTACCCAGTTAATTAACGAAAATGGGAGATAGCTATACCGAACAACATTGATTACATCTTCCAAGCTTGCACGGATGGAGATATGACCGAGATATGCAAACAAGCAATTCATGGACATTGATGCAATTAGCTTGAAGCATGCAATCTGCAACACATACCTGCAAATCGGATTTGGCCGGAACGGAACACACACACAGGGGGAGCTCCGCTTGGTTTGTATGTCTTGCGGCGGAGGACGGGGATAGGCTCACCGGCTCGGGGGAAGAAATTGGGGAATGGAGGACGGGGATTGGCTCACAGGCTCGATGGCTTCGTTGCTGGCGCTGTTTTGAAGGAGAGGACGGAATGGAAGCGTGCATGGAAAAGAAATGGTGGTTATATAGGCTGTTCTCTTTTTCCGAAGACAACAGACGGGGCCGTTGCACTATGAAGAATTTTCTTTTCTTTTTAGATAACTCAATATGAAGAAAACCTATTTCACTGTTTGGCTGTATAGGGCGTCTCTCTGTTCTGGATATTCATCTTATTTTTCCTATACGAAGCGGTGTTCGATATAGTGTTACATGCTAATTATGATATCCAGCAGAAAATTTGAACATAACCGTAGACGATATATTGTACTCCTACTATGCTTACTGGTTGAATGCCCGTGAGTTGCTATGTATATGTAAGTACGCATGTCATGTATCATAACTTCATGAGGTTATACTATTTAAAACCCTTTTTCGAACACGAATTAAATAGTATAATTTCTATAGCACGAACCCATGTTTTTATATGTCAAAGTGATGATCAAAGTTTAACCTCAAAATGTGTACACGCGACATAAAAACGGCAGAGTGAGTACTTCGTGTTTTTTGGTTTGAAATTTGAGTTTTAGCGGGATGAAAACATGTAGAGATTACTAGAACAATCCGCATAGACTATAAGCATCGTTGCTGAAGATCTAATCTTATTGTAGTCAACTCTTTGAACTTTATCGTAAACAATCTTTTGACAAGTTGAGCTTCTTCAAGGATATTATATCCAAGTCTATTAATTTTATAGATCTATTTACTTTCAAAAAGTATTTATTCCTTCAAAAGGTTTACCAAGATCCAAGCTTGATTTTAGATACTATCTTGAATTTCATGGCTCTTAGCCATTTTAACGGAGTCAGGGCCCATCGTAGCTTCTTTATATGTAGTTGGTTTATCATTGTTCAAAATCAATCCTTTATCCGAAAATTATTTATTTGACCACAAAGTAACCATACCTACAAAGTTCAATAGGTATTTCGATCTCCATGACTATAACACTTTGTAGACATGTGAGCCATGATCGTCGTGGCCGCTTCCAGAACCATTTCCGATGTTGCGCTACTATGATCATCATGCTCAGATTCATCAACCTTATCAAGTTTCATTGTTCTCCCACTCAAATACTTCGCTAGAAACAATTTCTTGGAAATAAGCAAGTAACATCGACAAACACTTTTTTCTTTAACTTCATTGTGGAAAAATTTCCAATTTATTCTCTGGGACAACCAACAAAGACATTCATCCGATTTTGGTTGTAAACTCATTCACTTATGCTATGCATACCAAAATTTAAGAATGGACTTTTAGAGTTTATACCCATGCCATAACTCATATGGTGTCATTTCAACGGATTATGATGGCGCTCTTTTTAGTGTAAAAGTGGTAGTCTCTAAAGCATAATCCACAAAATATAATGGCATTATTTTATTTTATCTCATCATTAATCCAACAAAGTTTGGATACGTCTTTCGAATACTCCATCATAACTATGGTGTTCCAAGAAACGTGAGTTGTGGAACAATTCGTAACTCTCTTAGATGTTTGCTAAAACACGTAATTCAAATATCTCTACCATGCTCCAATCATATATAATTGATTTTTCTATTACGATGATTTTCATTTTATGCTGAAATTTATTTGAATTTATTCAAATGTTTCAAACTTCTTCCTCATCGAATAAATATATCCATATATACACACACTTAATTCATTGTCTGAAGTTTTCATGAAGTAGAAGAATCGTCCACACACAATTATGCCCAATGAACCACAAACATCATCATGTATGTTTCCACTAAGTTAGTTACCCGTTCAACTCTTGGCCTATGAACGGTATTTTAGTCATTTTCTTTAGAAAAGATTTGCAAGTGTCAAACGATTCAAAAATCAAATGACTCCAAAAATCCATTTGCATGAAGTTTCTTCATGTGCGTTCCTTTCTAACATAACCTAAATAGCGGTTCCACAAATAAGTGAAATTCAAATCATTTGCCTTATGGCATTTTAGCGTCAGTGTTATGCATGTGTGTTTCACCATTAAGGTTTATAATAACTTATCCATCGTACATAGAGTACGGTCTTAATCATGTACGATCTTAATTTGAATGACTCATTGTTTCCATTTGACCAGAGTAAAATAACAATTATTAAGTTCTTTATTATAAATTTGAAGGGCTAGGTGGAATGCCAACGATAAACATAATAACACTTAATTTTGTTATAGACGTGCATTATTACCATATTCCTTGTAACTCACTTAGGTCATTGTATTCTTGTATTGCGTTGTGTTGTATGACATCTTATACCAACCAATATGGTACAAATACCCAAGAATTTCATTGTGCGACCAATCAAAGAATACATTCATAAAATGTATATCATCTATATACACTTGAGCTAGATTTTTTAGTCTTTTCTTTCTTTCTGCCAAAATATTTTTGTAGTTTCTCTTTCGACTTTCCTCATATTTCAGAAAACACTTCAACATCAATAACTTCTATGCTTGTTTGTTCAAATACCAATAACCTTGAGGTTCACACTTTGAAGTTGATTATCACATGACAAGTGTTCCGAATTTCACTATTAGTAACCTTTTTAATGTGATGAACAATTTTACTCATAATTTTATCCATCAAACCATGACAACTTCATGATGAAGCTACTATTGATTTCATGGATATGCGAATAACGTTAGTGCCCAACTAGTTGAAGGATTGAGACGTCTAGCTTCTTCAATCTTCGTACATTCCCATAAAACTTATGAGTTTATGTAGTCTCACTAAATTATATTCTATTATCTTGTAATAATGTCTTAGATATCACATATATCTCACACCTTTCTTATTTCTGAAAACAAACTTTTTAGCTTCGTACTGTTCAAACGGATTTGAACATCAAGTTTCACGGAGACAAGATAATTTTAGATACTAATTGAAACCATAGAGTTTCAAATCGGCAATTTGAGGATTACCAAAAGTTTGCTATAGCACTTAATCATTTGTTGATTCTTTAACAATACGGTACCAGTCCGTAAAGTTACCTGTCAGACTTAACAATATTTCTATCTCAATTACAAGCCTAGCTCAAAGTAGAAAATGGATGCCAATTCTACAAAATTTAATTCAAATACAATTTAGACTTTGTTCAGGATAAATTTGAGTGTACTATTAATTTTCAAATTAACTAGGTGAACTCCCACTCAAAAAAATATCCCTCGCATTGTCTTAGTGATTACACGAACCAAATCCAGTACACCAAGTCCGATCATCACGTGAGATGATGTAGTTTCAATGGCGAACATCAATATGTTCATCATATCATCTATATGATTCATGCTTAACTTTTCGGTCTGCCGTGTTCCGAGACCATATCTGTACATGCTAGGCTCGTCAAGTCAAACCTTAATTTCCGCATGTGCAAATGTGGCTTGCACCCGTTGTATGCACACGTTGAGTCTATCACACCCGATCATCACGTGATGCTTCGAAACAACGAGTCTTAGCAACGGTGCTAACTAAAGACGAACACTTTATTATCTTGATTTTTAGTGAGAGGGGTTATCTTATAATGCTACCGTCGCGATCTAAGCAATATAAGATGCATAAAAAGGATTAACATCACATGCAATTCATAATGTGATATGATATGGCCCTTTTATCTCGCGTCTTTGATCTTCATCTTCAAAGCACGTACATGATCTCCATCATCAACGGGAATGATATCCATCATCGTCGGTGGGGAGTCAAGGTCTATGGCGTCGTCTCCATGGTTGTCCACCACGTGTAGCAACTATTACAACTACTTTGAAAGTTTGAAATAAAACTTACTACATGAAATATAAAGACAACCATAAGGCTCCTCCGGTTGCCACAATACAATAATGATCATCTCATACATATTCATCATCACATCATGGCCATATCACATCACCAAACCCTGCAAAAACAAGTTAGACGCCTCTAATTTGGTTTGCATATTTTACGTGGTTTAGGGTTTTTGAGTAAGATCCAATCTACCTACGAACATGAACCACAACGCTGATACAAGTGTTGTCAATTGAAATTGTAAATTAAATCTTAACTATGGTGAGAGAAACTGACACCCGCAAAGCCACCTATGCAATAAAAGTTGCTTGTCAAGCGTGGAGCAGGTCTCATGAACGCGGTTATGTAAAGTTAGCCCGGGCCGCTTCATCCCACCATTCCGCAAGATGCAAAGTACACATAACAAGAGACAACAAAAGCATCAACACCCACAAACTATTGTGTTCTACTCGTGCAACCAATCTATGCATAGACACGGCTCTGATACCACTGTAGGGATCCGTAGCATAGAAAACAAAAAATTTCCTACCGTAAGAACGAATAACAAGCCAAGATCTAATCTAGTAGATGGTAGCAACAAGGTGAAGATCAACATACCCTCGAAGATCGCTAAGTGTTAATGAGATAAATATCGTGGTGGATGTAGTCGATCACTTTCCGCTTTCAAAAGCGCGTAGAAGATCTTGACGGTGCCACAATTGGGCAGCACCTCCGCACTCGGTCACACGTACGGTGTTGATGACGACATCCTTCTCCCTGTTCCAGTAGGCAACGGATGTAGTAGATCCTCCTCGGAATCCCACCAGCACGACGGCATGGTGACGGTGGTGGCGGAGATCTCCGGCAGCGCTTCACCGTAAGCACTGCGGGAGAAATAGGGGGAGGGAGTAGCTAGGGTTTGGGAGAGGGGGGCTCTTGGGCGCCGGCCTTGGTGCCCCTTGGGTGGTGCGGCTGGCTTGATGTGGTCAGCCCCTCCCCTCTCCTCCTCCTTATATAGGTGGAACCCCTAGGGTTGCCCCAAAACCACTTTGGAGTCCAACTCCAAAACTTACCTTAATGAGGAAACCTAGTTCAAGTGGGATTGCTCCCTTTCCTTGCTTCTTGGCCGGACAACTAGGTGGAGTCCACCATGGATTCCACCTTCTCACTTGGTGGGTTGGCTAGGGCTGGTGGAGTCCCTCCGGAACTCTACCTGCCATAGTGATTTATTCCGGATGATTCTATAATCTTCTACAACCTTCCATAAATGCACCGGACCATTCCCAAACTTGGAATGTGACTTCCTATATATGAATCTTATTCTCCGGACCATTTCGGAACTCCTCGTGATGTACTGGATCCCATCCGAGACTCCGAACAACATTCGAACTCCATTCCATATTCCATATCTACTTAAAACGACATCAAACCTTAAGTGTGTCACCCTACGGTTCAAGAACTATGCGGATATGATCGAGACTCTTCTCCGATCAATAACTAATAGCGGGACCTGGAGATCCATAATAGCTCCCACATATTCAACGATGACTTCATGATCGAAAGAACCATTTACACAAAATAACAATTCCCTTTGTCTCGCGATATTTTACTTATCCAAAGTTTGATCGTCGGTATCTCCATACCTAGTTCAACCTCGTTACTGATAAGTACTCTTTACTCGTACCGTGATATGATATCCCTTGTGAGCCAATCACATGCTTACAAGCTAATTGGATGTCATTCCATCGAGAGGGCCTAGAGTATATCTATCCGTCATTGGGATGGACAAATCCCACTCTTGATCCACGTGCCTCAACCCTATACTTTCTGAACACTTAATGCCACCTTTATAACGACCCATTTACGAAGTAGTATTTGGTGTCATCAAAGCAACCATGCATCCGGTGTAGGTGATTAACATGATCTCATGGTCGGAGGATTAGGTTACTATGTATATTTAAAGATTGAAGCACAACGAACTTAATGACTTGACCATATGCTACTCTTACTATGGGTGTATGTCCATCACATCATTCACCTAATGATATGATCTTGTTATTAATAACATCCAATGTTCATGATCAGGAAACATGATCATCTATTAATCAACAAGCTAGTTTAACAAGAGGCTTACTAGGGACTCCTTTATGTTTACAAAACACACAAGTATTAAAGTTTATGGTTAATACAATTATAGCATGGGATGTAAATATTTATCATGAACACGATATAACAATAAACACTTTTATTATTGCCTCTTAGGCATATCTCCAACACAAGCATCCACCTTATATCGGGGGAGGTGGCTAGATGGGCCAAAGGGAGGGACGACCGGCTAGGCCAAGCAAGGCCATGCGCCCCCAAACCCTAGGGTACCCCCACCTTATCCACTTGGGGGGTTTGGCTGGGCCCCTTAATGGGATCCCCTCTGATACGTCTCCGACGTATCGATAATTTCTTGTGTTCCATGCCACATTATTGATGATATCTACATGTTTTATGCACACTTTATGTCATATTCGTGCATTTTCTGGAACTAACCTATTAACAAGATGCCGAAGTGCCAGTTGCTGTTTTCTGCTGTTTTTGGTTTCAGAAATCCTAGTAAAGAAATATTCTCGGAATTGGACGAAATCAACGCCCAGGGTCCTATTTTGCCACGAAGCTTCCAGAAGACCGAAGAGGAGACGAAGTGGGGCCACGAGGTGGCCACACCCTAGGGCGGCGCGGCCCAAGCCCTGGCCGCGCCGACCTGTAGTGTGGGGCCCTCGTGTGGCCCCCTGACCTGCCCTTCCGCCTACTTAAAGCCTCCGTCGCGAAACCCCGCACCGAGAGCCACGATACGGAAAACCTTCCGTAGACGCCGCCGCCGCCAATCCCATCTCGAGGAATTCAGGAGATCGCCTCCGGCACCCTGCCGGAGAGGGGAATCATCTCCCGGAGGACTCTACGCCGCCATGGTCGCCTCCGGAGTGATGTGTGAGTAGTCTACCCCTGGACTATGGGTCCATAGCAGTAGCTAGATGGTTGTCTTCTCCCCATTGTGCTTAATTGTCGGGTCTTGTGAGCTGCCGAACATGATCAAGATCATCTATCTGTAATTCTATATGTTGTGTTTGTTGGGATCCGATGAATAGAGAATACTATGTTATGTTGATTATCAATTCATGTCTATGTGTTGTTTATGATCTTGCATGCTCTCCGTTACTAGTAGATGCTCTGGCCAAGTAGATGCTTGTAACTCCAAGAGGGAGTATTTATGCTCGATAGTGGGTTCATGTCTCCGTGAATCTGGGGAAGTGACAGAAATCTCTAAGATTATGGATGTGCTGTTGGCACTAGGGATAAAACATTGGTGCTATGTTCGAGGATGTAGTTACTGATTACATTACGCGCAATACTTAATGCAATTGTCTGTTGTTAGCAACTTAATACTGGAGGGGGTTCGGATGATAACCTGAAGGTGGACTTTTTAGGCATAGATGCATGCTGGATAGCGGTCTATGTACTTTGTCGTAATGCCCAATTAAATCTCACAATACTCATCATAATATGTATGTGCATGGTCATGCCCTCTCTATTTGTCAATTGCCTAACTGTAATTTGTTCACCCAACATGCTGTTTATCTTATGGGAGAGACACCTCTAGTGAACTGTGGACCCCGGTCCAATTCTCTATACTGAAATACAATCTACTGCAATACTGTTCTACTGTTTTCTGCAAACAATCATCTTCCACACAATACGGTTAATCCTTTGTTACAGCAAGCCGGTGAGATTGACAACCTCACTGTTTCATTGGGGCAAAGTACTTTGGTTGTGTTGTGCAGGTTCCACGTTGGCGCCGGAATCTCTGGTGTTGCGCCGCACTACATCCCGCCGCCATCAACCTTCAACGTGCTTCTTGACTCCTACTGGTTCGATTAAACTTTGGTTTCTTACTGAGGGAAACTTGCCGCTGTGCGCATCACACCTTCCTCTTGGGGTTCCCAACGGACGTGTCAACTACACGCATCAAGCAAATTTCTGGCGCCGTTGCCGGGGAGATCAAGACACGCTGCAAGGGGAGTCTCCACTTCCCAATCTCTTTACTTTGTTTTTGTCTTGCTTAGTTTTATTTACTACTTTGTTTGCTGCACTAAATCAAAACACAAAAAAATTAGTTGCTAGTTTTACTTTATTTGCTATCTCGTTTGCTATATCAAAAACACAAAAAAATTAGTTACTTGCATTTACTTTATCTAGTTTGCTTTATTTACTACTGCTAAAATGGCCACCCCTGAAAATACTAAGTTGTGTGACTTCACAACCACAAATAATAATGATTTCTTATGCACACCTATTGCTCCATCTGCTACTACAGCAGAATTCTTTGAAATTAAACCTGCTTTACTGAATCTTGTTATGCGAGAGCAATTTTCTGGTGTTAGTTCTGATGATGCTGCTGCCCATCTTAATAATTTTGTTGAACTATGTGAAATGCAAAAGTATAAGGATGTAGATGGTGATATTATTAAATTGAAATTGTTTCCTTTCTCATTAAGAGGAAGAGCTAAAGATTGGTTGCTATCTCTGCCTAAGAATAGTATTGATTCATGGACTAAATGCAAGGATGCTTTTATTGGTAGATATTATCCCCCTGCTAAAATTATATCTTTGAGGAGTAGCATAATGAATTTTAAACAATTAGATACTGAGCATGTTGCACAAGCATGGGAAAGAATGAAATCTTTGGTTAAAAATTGCCCAACACATGGACTGACTACTTGGATGATCATCCAAACCTTCTATGCAGGACTAAATTTTTCTTCGCGGAACCTATTGGATTCAGCTGCTGGAGGTACCTTTATGTCCATCACTCTTGGTGAAGCAACAAAGCTTCTTGATAATATGATGATCAACTACTCTGAATGGCACACGGAAAGAGCTCCACAAGGTAAGAAGGTAAATTCTGTCGAAAACCTCTTCCTTGAGTGATAAGATTGATGCTATTATGTCTATGCTTGTGAATGATAGGACTAATATTGATCCTAATAATGTTCCATTAGCTTCATTGGTTGCACAAGAAGAACATGTTGATGTAAACTTCATTAAAAATAATAATTTCAACAACAATGCTTACCGGAACAATTCTAGTAACAACTATAGGCCATATCCTTATAATAATGGTAACGGCTATGGTAATTCTTATGGGAATTCTTACAACAATAATAGGAATTCACCCCCTGGACTTGAAGCCATGCTTAAAGAATTTATTAGTACACAAACTGCTTTTAACAAATCTGTTGAAGAAAAGCTTGGAAAAATTGATATACTTGCTTCTAAGGTTGATAGTCTTGCCTCTGATGTTGATCTTTTGAAATCAAAAGTTATGCCTAATAGGGATATTGAAAATAAAATTGTTACTACAGCAAATGCCATCCAAGTTAGAATTAATGAGAATATAAGATTAATGGCCGAATTGCGTGCTAGGTGGGATAGAGAAGAAAATGAAAAACTAGCTAAAGAGAAAAATGTAGCTAAAGTTTGGACTATTACCACCACAAGTAATGTTGATTCTTCACATGTTGCTGCACCTCCTACTATTAATGGTAAAATAATTGGTGTTGGCAATGTTTCTACTCCTAGTGCAAAGCGTACAAAATTGCCTGAAATTGCTAAAACTGCTGAAATTGCTTGTGATAAAACTGCTGAAATTTTTTCCAACCTTGGGGATGATGATCCCATTGCTGTAGCTCATAATGATTTAGATTTTGATGATTGCCACATCTCTGAAGTTATAAAGTTCTTGCAAAAACTTGCTAAAAGTCCTAACGCTAGTGCTATAAATTCGGCTTTCACGCAACATATTACAAATGCTCTCATAAAAGCTAGAGAAGAGAAACTAGAGCGCGAAGCCTCTATTCCTAGAAAGCTAGAGGATGGTTGGGAACCCATCATTAAAATGAGGGTCAATGATTTTGATTGTAATGCTTTATGTGATCTTGGTGCAAGTATTTCCGTTATGCCTAAGAAAATCTATAATATGCTTGACTTGCCACCGCTGAAAAATTGTTATTTGGATGTTAATCTTGCTGATCATTCTACAAAGAAACCTTTGGGGAAAGTTGATAATGTTCGCATTACCGTTAACAATAACCTTGTCCCCGTTGATTTTGTTGTCTTGGATATTGAATGCAATGCATCTTGTCCCATTATATTGGGAAGATCTTTTCTTCGAACTGTTGGAGCTATCATTGATATGAAGGAAGGTAATATTAAATATCAATTTCCTCTCAAGAAAGGTATGGAACACTTCCCTAGAAAGAGAATGAAGTTACCTTTTGATTCTATTATTAGAACAAATTATGATGTTGACACTTCATCTCTTGATAATACTTGATACACACTTTCTGCGCCTAGCTGAAAGGCGTTAAAGAAAAGCGCTTATGGGAGACAACCCATGGTTTTTACTACAGTACTTTGTTTTTATTTTGTGTCTTGGAAGTTGTTTACTACTGTAGCAACCTCTCCTTATCTTAGTTTAGTGTTTTGTTGTGCCAAGTAAAGTCTTTGATAGTAAAGTTCATACTAGATTTGGATTACTGCGCAGAAACAGATTTCTTTGCTGTCACGAATCTGGGCTGTTTTCTCTGTAGGTAACTCAGAAAATTATGCCAATTTACGTGAGTGATCCTCAGATATGTACGCAACTTTCATTCAATTTGAGCATTTTCATTTGAGCAAGTCTGGTGCCTCGATAAAATTCGTCAATACGAACTGTTCTGTTTTGACAGATTCTGCCTTTTATTTCGCATTGCCTCTTTTGCTATGTTGGATGAATTTCTTTGATCCATTAATGTCCAGCAGCTTTGTGCAATGTCCAGAAGTGTTAAGAATGATTATGTCACCTCTGAACATGTATATTTTGATTGTCCACTAACCCTCTAATGAGTTGTTTCGAGTTTGGTGTGGAGGAAGTTTTCAAGGATCAAGAGAGGAGTATGATGCAATATGATCAAGGAGAGTGAAAGCTCTAAGCTTGGGGATGCCCCGGTGGTTCACCCCTGCATATTCTAAGAAGACTCAAGCGTCTAAGCTTGGGGATGCCCAAGGCATCCCCTTCTTCATCGACAACATTATCAGGTTCCTCCCCTGAAACTATATTTTTATTCCATCACATCTTATGTGCTTTTCTTGGAGCGTCGGTTTGTTTTTGTTTTGTTTGAATAAAATGGATCCTAGCATTCACTTTGTGGGAGAGAGACACGCTCCGCTGTAGCATATGGACAAGTATGTCCTTAGGCTTTACTCATAGTATTCATGGCGAAGTTTCTTCTTCGTTAAATTGTTATATGGTTGGAATTGGAAAATGATACATGTAGTAATTGCTATAATGTCTTGGATAATGTGATACTTGGCAATTGTTGTGCTCATGTTTAAGCTCTTGCATCATATACTTTGCACCCATTAATGAAGAAATACATAGAGCATGCTAAAATTTGGTTTGCATATTTGGTCTCTCTAAGGTCTAGATAATTTCTAGTATTGAGTTTGAACAACAAGGAAGACGGTGTAGAGTCTTATAATGTTTTCAATATGTCTTTTATGTGAGTTTTGCTGCACCGGTTCATCCTTGTGTTTGTTTCAAATAACCTTGCTAGCCTAAACCTTGTATCGAGAGGGAATACTTCTCATGCATCCAAAATCCTTGAGCCAACCACTATGCCATTTGTGTCCACCATACCTACCTACTACATGGTATTTCTCCGCCATTCCAAAGTATATTGCTTGAGTGCTACCTTTAAATTTCCACTCTTCACCTTTACAATATATAGCTCATGGGACAAATAGCTTAAAAACTATTGTGGTATTGAATATGTACTTATGCACTTTATCTCTTATTAAGTTGCTTGTTGTGCGATAACCATGTTCACTGGGGACGCCATCAACTATTCTTTGTTGAATATCATGTGAGTTGCTATGCATGTCCGTCTTGTCTGAAGTAAGAGAGATCTACCACCTTATGGTTAAGCATGCGTATTGTTAGAGAAGAACATTGGGCCGCTAACTAAAGCCATGATTCATGGTGGAAGTTTCAGTTTTGGACATATATCCTCAATCTCATATGAGAATATTAATTGTTGTTACATGCTTATGCATAAAAGAGGAGTCCATTATCTGTTGTCTATGTTGTCCCGGTATGGATGTCTAAGTTGAGAATAATCAATAGCGAGAAATCCGATGCGAGCTTTCTCCTTAGACCTTTGTACAGGCGGCATAGAGGTACCCCTTTGTGACACTTGGTTAAAACATGTGCATTGTGACGATCCCGGTAGTCCAAGCTAATTAGGACAAGGTGCGGGCACTATTAGTAAACTATGCATGAGGCTTGCAACTTGTAAGATATAATTTACATAACTCATATGCTTTATTACTACCGTTGACAAAATTGTTTCATGTTTTCAAAATCAAAGCTCTAGCACAAATATAGCAATCGATGCTTTTCCTCTATGGAGGACCATTCTTTTACTTTCATTGTTGAGTCAGTTCACCTATTTCTCTCCACCTCAAGAAGCAAACACTTGTGTGAACTGTGCATTGATTCCTACATACTTGCATATTGCACTTATTATATTACTCTATGTTGACAATATCCATGAGATATACATGTTACAAGTTGAAAGCAACCACTGAAACTTAATCTTCCTTTGTGTTGCTTCAATGCTTTTACTTTGAATTATTGCTTTATGAGTTAACTCTTATGCAAGACTTATTGATGCTTGTCTTGAAGTACTATTCATGAAAAGTCTTTGCTTTATGATTCACTTGTTTACTCATGTCATATACATTGTTTTGATCGCTGCATTCACTACATATGCTTTACAAATTGTATGATCAAGGTTATGATGGCATGTCACTCCAGAAATTATCTTTGTTATCGTTTTACCTGCTCGGGACGAGCAGAACTAAGCTTGGGGATGCTGATACGTCTCCTACCGTAAGAACGAATAACAAGCCAAGATCTAATCTAGTAGATGGTAGCAACAAGGTGAAGATCAACATACCCTCGAAGATCGCTAAGTGTTAACGAGATAAATATCGTGGTGGATGTAGTCGATCACTTTCCGCTTTCAAAAGCGCGTAGAAGATCTTGACGGTGCCACAATTGGGCAGCACCTCCGCACTCGGTCACACGTGCGGTGTTGATGACGACATCCTTCTCCCTGTTCTAGTAGGCAACGGATGTAGTAGATCCTCCTCGGAATCCCACCAGCACGACGACATGGTGACGGTGGTGGCGGAGATCTTCGGCAGCGCTTCACCGTAAGCACTGCGGGAGAAATAGGGGGAGGGAGTAGCTAGGGTTTGGGAGAGGGGGGCTCTTGGGCGCCAGCCTTGGTGCCCCTTGGGTGGTGCGGCTGGCTTGATGTGGTCAGCCCCTCCCCTCTCCTCCTCCTTATATAGGTGGAACCCCTAGGGTTGCCCCAAAACCACTTTGGAGTCCAACTCCAAAACTTACCTTAATGAGGAAACCTAGTTCAAGTGGGATTGCTCCCTTTCCTTGCTTCTTGGCCGGACAACTAGGTGGAGTCCACCATGGATTCCACCTTCTCACTTGGTGGGTTGGCTAGGGCTGGTGGAGTCCCTCCGGAACTCTACCTGCCATAGTGATTTATTCCGGATGATTCTATAATCTTCTACAACCTTCCATAAATGCACCGGACCATTCCCAAACTTGGAATGTGACTTCCTATATATGAATCTTATTCTCCGGACCATTTCGGAACTCCTCGTGATGTACTGGATCCCATCCGAGACTCCGAACAACATTCGAACTCCATTCCATATTCCATATCTACTTAAAACGACATCAAACCTTAAGTGTGTCACCCTACGGTTCAAGAACTATGCGGATATGATCGAGACTCTTCTCCGATCAATAACTAATAGCGGGACCTGGAGATCCATAATAGCTCCCACATATTCAACGATGACTTCATGATCGAAAGAACCATTTACACAAAATAACAATTCCCTTTGTCTCGCGATATTTTACTTATCCAAAGTTTGATCGTCGGTATCTCCATACCTAGTTCAACCTCGTTACTGATAAGTACTCTTTACTCGTACCGTGATATGATATCCCTTGTGAGCCAATCACATGCTTACAAGCTAATTGGATGTCATTCCATCGAGAGGGCCCAGAGTATATCTATCGGTTATTGGGATGGACAAATCCCACTCTTGATCCACGTGCCTCAACCCTATACTTTCTGAACACTTAATGCCACCTTTATAACGACCCATTTACGAAGTAGTATTTGGTGTCATCAAAGCAACCATGCATCCGGTGTAGGTGATTAACATGATCTCATGGTCGGAGGATTAGGTTACTATGTATATTTAAAGATTGAAGCACAACGAACTTAATGACTTGACCATATGCTACTCTTACTATGGGTGTATGTCCATCACATCATTCACCTAATGATATGATCTTGTTATTAATAACATCCAATGTTCATGATCAGGAAACATGATCATCTATTAATCAACAAGCTAGTTTAACAAGAGGCTTACTAGGGACTCCTTTATGTTTACAAAACGCACAAGTATTAATGTTTATGGTTAATACAATTATAGCATGGGATGTAAATATTTATCATGAACACGATATAACAATAAACACTTTTATTATTGCCTCTTAGGCATATCTCCAACACAAGCATCCACCTTATATCGGGGGAGGTGGCTAGATGGGCCAAAGGGAGGGACGACCGGCTAGGCCAAGCAAGGCCATGCGCCCCCAAACCCTAGGGCACGCCCACCTTATCCACTTGGGGGGTTTGGCTGGGCCCCTTAATGGGATCCCCTCTGATACGTCTCCGACGTATCGATAATTTCTTGTGTTCCATGCCACATTATTGATGATATCTACATGTTTTATGCACACTTTATGTCATATTCGTGCATTTTCTGGAACTAACCTATTAACAAGATGCCGAAGTGCCAGTTGTTGTTTTCTGCTGTTTTTGGTTTCAGAAATCCTAGTAAAGAAATATTCTCGGAATTGGACGAAATCAACGCCCAGGGTCCTATTTTGCCACGAAGCTTCCAGAAGACCGAAGAGGAGACGAAGTGGGGCCACGAGGTGGCCACACCCTAGGGCGGCGCGGCCCAAGCCCTGGCCGCGCCGACCTGTAGTGTGGGGCCCTCGTGTGGCCCCCTGACCTGCCCTTCCGCCTACTTAAAGCCTCCGTCGCGAAACCCCCAGTACCGAGAGCCACGATACGGAAAACCTTCCAGAGACGCCGCCACCGCCAATCCCATCTCGGGGGATTCAGGAGATCGCCTCCGGCACCCTGCCGGAGAGGGAAATCATCTCCCGGAGGACTCTACACCGCCATGGTCGCCTCCGGAGTGATGTGTGAGTAGTCTACCCCTGGACTATGGGTCCATAGCAGTAGCTAGATGGTTGTCTTCTCCCCATTGTGCTTAATTGTCGGGTCTTGTGAGCTGCCGAACATGATCAAGATCATCTATCTGTAATTCTATATGTTGTGTTTGTTGGGATCCGATGAATAGAGAATACTATGTTATGTTGATTATCAATTCATGTCTATGTGTTGTTTATGATCTTGCATTCTCTCCGTTACTAGTAGATGCTCTGGCCAAGTAGATGCTTGTAACTCCAAGAGGGAGTATTTATGCTCGATAGTGGGTTCATGTCTCCGTGAATCTGGGGAAGTGACAGAAATCTCTAAGATTATGGATGTGCTGTTGCCACTAGGGATAAAACATTGGTGCTATGTTCGAGGATGTAGTTACTGATTACATTACGCGCAATACTTAATGCAATTGTTTGTTGTTAGCAACTTAATACTGGAGGGGGTTCGGATGATAACCTGAAGGTGGACTTTTTAGGCATAGATGCATGCTGGATAGCGGTCTATGTACTTTGTCGTAATGCCCAATTAAATCTCACAATACTCATCATAATATGTATGTGCATGGTCATGCCCTCTCTATTTGTCAATTGCCTAACTGTAATTTGTTCACCCAACATGCTGTTTATCTTATGGGAGAGACACCTCTAGTGAACTGTGGACCCCGGTCTAATTCTCTATACTGAAATACAATCTACTGCAATACTGTTCTACTGTTTTCTGCAAACAATCATCTTCCACACAATACGGTTAATCCTTTGTTACAGCAAGCCGGTGAGATTGACAACCTCACTGTTTCGTTGGGGCAAAGTACTTTGGTTGTGTTGTGCAGGTTCCACGTTGGCGCCGGAATCTCTGGTGTTGCGCCGCACTACATCCCGCTGCCATCAACCTTCAACGTGCTTCTTGACTCCTACTGGTTCGATTAAACCTTGGTTTCTTACTGAGGGAAACTTGCCGCTGTGCGCATCACACCTTCCTCTTGGGGTTCCCAACGGACGTGTCAACTACACGCATCACCCTCCAGGAGAGTCCCATTAAGGGTGGGATGCATTTTATTATTAAATAAATTAATATATTTAATACTAATTCAATTAATTAATATATATTACATATTATTTAATTCCCATTGATCTGAGACACCTCTCGAACCATTCTGAACATCCTTTGGATTCTCCTGGAACTATTTCGGTTCTCTCTTCTCCATTCTACGGTGTTTTCAATGATACCAAAAGCATCTCCAAGCGTCATTGAGCCCCTAAGTGTGATACCCTACGGTTCTAGAACATACAAACATGACCGAGACGCATCTCCGATCAATGATCATTAGTGGGACCTGGATGGCCATGATGACCCTTGTGCATTCCACAAATATATATACAATTCATTGAACCATAATCATCGTTTCATATTCCCTTTGTTACTTCAATACAATACTTGTCTCAGATCTAATCATCGGTATCATCATACCCAGTTCGATCTTGCTACCGACAAAGATATTCAACTCGTTCCTGCCTGATTCCATCCTCATGACCTAGTCATACGTTGCAACTTTATGGATGTAATCTCACCAAGTTGGCCAAGAGTATCTTCCATCACGCGGATGAACAAATCCAGATCTTGATACATACACCTCAACCCATCCCCTTCGTAATATCCAAACAACACCTTTATAATCACCATGTTACGGTGTGACAGTTGATGTTGTCAAAGCAGCCTCTGGTGATAGTGATTAGATATGATCTCATAGTCTAAGAATTAGGTTATTACGCTTTCACAATTTTCGTAAAGATGAACTTTGTGAGTTGATTGTGTTGCAATACTTATATTCGGTATGTCCATCATATCATTCTCCCAATGATATGCCCCCATTGCCAATTGACATAAATGTTCATGATCGGGAAACCTCGACCATCTGTTTACCAATGAGCTAGTTGGCATAAAGGCTCAATAGGAAGCCTAATTTGTTTACACACCATATGTGTATCAATGTTTCACATTAATACAGTTATAGCATGGCATAAAACTTATTATGAACTATTTGTAGGGATTCGTTGCATAGAAAACAAAAAATTTCCTACCGCGAGAACGCAATCCAAGCCAAGATGCAATCTAGAAGACGGGAGCAACGAGGAGATGATCGAGACTCACCCTTGAAGATTTCCAAAGCCTACAAGATGAGGCTCTTGTTGCTGCGGTAGACGATCACTTGCCGCTTGCAAAAGCGCGTAGAAGATCTTGATCACGGTGCCACGATCGGGCAGCACCTCCGTACTCGGTCACACGTTCGGTGTTGATGAAGACGACGTCCTTCTCCCCGTTCCAGCGGGCAGCAGAAGTAGTAGCTCCTCCTGGAATCCGGCAGCACGACGGCGTGGTGGCGGTGGCGATGGAGAACTCCGGCGGAGCTTCACTAAGCTTTGCGGGAGGGGTGGAGGAGAGGGGGCGGCTAGGATTTGGGAGAGGGGGAGGTGGCCGGCCACTAAGGGGGTGCGGCCACAATGGCTTTGGTGTGGCCGGCCCCCTCCCCTTGCTCCTCATTATATAGGTGGAAGCCCCAAGTGTTGGAGTACAAGTCTTCGAATAAGACCCCAACCCAAAATTTCCATGTGTAGGGAAACCTACCCAAGGTGGGACTCCCACCTCAAGTGGGATTCCCACCCTTCCATGAGGGGGGGGTGGCCGGCCCCCTTTGGTGGAGTCCACCTTGGACTCCCCCCTCTAGGGTTGGCCGGCCATGGGAGGTGGAGTCCCTTCGGGACTCCGCCTTCCAAATTGATTTCTTCCGGACTTTTCTAGAACCTTCTAGAACCTTCCATAAAATCTTCCGGATCATTTTGTAACTTATAAAATGACTTCCTATATATGAATCTTATTCTCCGGACCATTCCGGAACTCCTCGTGATGTCCGGGATCCCATCCGAGACTTCGAACAATACTTCGAACTCCATTCCATATTCAAGTTCTACCATTTCAACATCAAACCTTAAGTGTGTCACCCTACGGTTCGCGAACTATGTGGACATGGTTGAGTACTCTCTCCGACCAATAACCAATAGCGGGATCTGGAGATCCATAATGGCTCCCACATATTCAACGATGACTTTAGTGATCGAATGAACCATTCACATATGATACCAATTCCCTTTGTCACGCGATATTTTACTTGTCCGAGGTTTGATCATCGGTATCACTCTATACCTTGTTCAACCTCGTCTCCTGACAAGTACTCTTTACTCGTACCATGGTATGTGGTCTCTTATGAACTTATTCATATGCTTGCAAGACATTAGACGACATTCCACCGAGAGGGCCCAGAGTATATCTATCCGTCATCGGGATGGACAAATCCCATTGTTGATCCATATGCCTCAACTCATACTTTCCGGATACTTAATCCCACCTTTATAACCACCCATTTACGCAGTGGCGTTTGATGTAATCAAAGTACCTTTCCGGTATAAGTGATTTATATGATCTCATGGTCATAAGGACTAGGTAACTATGTATCGAAAGCTTATAGCAAATAACTTAATGACGTGATCTTATGCTACGCTTAAATGGGTGTGTCCATTACATCATTCACACAATGATATAACCTTGTTATTAATAACATCCAATGTTCATGATTATGAAACTAATCATCTATTAATCA
The DNA here is from genome assembly GCF_019359855.2 of Lolium perenne. Lineage (NCBI taxonomy): Eukaryota > Viridiplantae > Streptophyta > Magnoliopsida > Poales > Poaceae > Lolium > Lolium perenne. The sequence goes on along the minus strand of NC_067250.2, from coordinate 93,172,532 downwards.
ACAAGCTAGTTAAGAGGCATACTAGGGACTCTTTGTTGTTTACATATCACACATGTATCAATGTTTCGGTTAATACAATTATAGCATGGTATATAAACATTTATCATAAACATAAAGATATATAATAACCACTTTTATTATTGCCTCTTGGGCATATCTCCAACACTATTGAGATATAATAATAAATAATCTTTATTATTTGCCTCTAGGGCACTATCTCCAACATGAGGATGATGCCCTTCTAGAAGTCCCCCCTTTTGACCCCCTCTAGAGGTGAGGTTTTTGTGAGTTGTGGTGTCTGTGAATGTCGGATCTCAGATTTGTCTTCATGAGGTGAAACTATTTGACGAAGCGAGGCGGCTACCACATGGTATGGGGTCGCGGTATGGGTGGGCTTTGCCCGTACTGATGATCGTTAACCCTTCTGGAGTTTCATCTCACTTTTCCTTTTCATCTAGGTGCGTGGAAAATCATTTATATGGTATTGATCACTTCAAAATATCATATTTATGTCCAATATGAGAGCTCCAAAAGATATGTTCATTAATACCTTCATAATGTTTTATCTTGTGTAAACAAGCATAAAAGGTAAGCGCGACCGAGCCGTAAAATACCAAAAATCTAGCACTACACATGCAAGAAACATAAGGTGAATGTTCTTAAAATGCACTCATCATCTACCTGAACATGTGACCTGGCATGTATAAACCCATGGTAGGGGAAATCATCCATAAAAACAATGAGGAAACGATCAACAAACATGCGACATAGAAAATATCCCACCATGTCATACCACAAGCCCATTAAAGTCAAGCCCTATTAGGCCCTTTTTCCATTGAAGCCGCTGCCAAGGTGAGCCTTGAGACTTCATTTGAAATGACCCCTTCATCCACAACACAATTGCTACTCGCAGATGGGAACATGAGAGAACTACTAGTACTTGCCACCAAGAGGTGATGGGTGTGGTGAGATGGTTTTTGTGGGAGAGGAGAGGCTCCATGGAGATCATGCTATATTTAGGGCTAGAACTTATTTTGAGATTTTTTATGTAAATGAGAAATAGATCTACAGGTATTAACCTACTAGGGCATGTATAATGGTGATACCTTAGAAGTGCCACGTAGGATAAATGTTGAGTGGATAAAAGATAATGCTAAAAAGAGTGTTTAGATTTTATTAATGAAGAGATGATCTCTTAGCAACAATCTATTTCGTCACCTATTTCAGGATGTCTAGTTAACAGAGATAAGACTAAAATAACATATTTTACATTATTACATTGCGGAATTAAAATAAGACGGTCTTATTAACATTATACATTTTTTGAGGTGTTCACCTCCTTTATTATAACTCAAAGTTCATGAGGATAGAAACACGCGGCACCAACAACCAAACTTGACAGCCCTGATCATCGAGCACTACACTCCTAGCGAAACTATTGGATTCTTTATTTTACCTTCTCCATCCATGGATGAATACTAGCTCGTCAAACTCCTCAGGGATTCCTTAATCTCCTGGAAAATGTGTTCTTAGATGCCCATCGTCCCCTTCTCCAAGCTCACGACGACGCCTTGGTAGTCGTTTGCCACCCACACACTTCTTGCATGCATTGATATCACGTGATAGGGAGATCACCTCGCGGCATGCGAGTGGATCAAGATTGAGTTTCTGCCTCCGTCTTCTCTGGGAAGACTATTGCCAACACTCCCTAAACACCCCATCCTCATCTCTCTCCACCGCCGCGATTGAACCACATCCTATATTTTGTGCTTACATTGCATTAACATTTATCTTCAGCATATATCATGGAGGTGAAATCCATGCCGGTGCTTCGCTGCTCGAGGCGGTCACCAGTTTCTTGCTTTCTTTGTGCACAGACAATGAAAGATCCACCAGAAACTTCTCAACAAAAGCGTTCACCAAGAGCGGGCTCTAGCATTACTACCCGTGGATAGCCTTTCTTCGTGCATGCCAAATTCGCCAGAGGGTAATGAAATCCTAGTCTGGTCATCGTGGTTGAGTGTAGACATTATGGTTGCCTGCCACTCCCTCGCCCTCCTTCTGCACTATGAATGTGCTTCGCCACCTTTTCATCGACGAGGGACCAAATGTACCGAGACATTGTGGAATCAAGCAAAGTATGACGCTAAAAATCATGTGCGCCACACATCTGTCATTTTTCATCATCTACCATGTTTCCCTGACGGCGTACATCAAAATTATTCATAAAAAGTCATACACAATGGTCCATTGTTGGAGGGAGCTCAAGAAATTCCCCAAGTGGCCGTATGTTATAAGGCCTACAAGAAGAGTCTCGAGAATGGTGGGGGGCAGCGCATCAACGATCATTGATGTCGAAGAGGAAGGCCCAACCAATGGTGTCCTTCCATCTCAGCCAAAGGGCCACAAAGCCACTAAGGCCGAGCTCAAGCGTGATGCTTCCACAATTGCATTGATAGGGACCTTGAAGTTGATGATGGTGGAGTAGGAGGTTGGCACTAGCCAAGAGGGATGAGAAGTGACGTCGCGAGAAAGAGACCACATGTGCTACCTTTATTGACCTCACAAATAGAGCTATGGAAATCCAAGGCCAATGCCAAGTTGCTTGCGGAGGAGAACCAGATCATTGTTGCCGACTTGAGCCTCACGAAGCCGGAACAAAGAGCTTGGTTCGAAAAGAAGCAAGCCATCATCCGCCAACTCTATTGTGATCGCACATATCTATCATAGTTTATATATTTTCTATGAAATTGTTATCCTTTTGCACTTTGTTTCGGTACCTATTTGCGTGAATTATGCGATTTCCTTAATTAGCCATATTTTATTATCATAATTTTCAGTTTGTATGCTCAATTTCATCTATATGTTGGCCAATTAGGTTAAAATAGGGAAACAATAAACATGGTTAGGGCATATCTAATGTGTCGGGTCGCTGGGCTGCCCGGCTCATACGGACAAACCTGGCCGGACGGTTATTTTCGTGTCCGCGACCTGATCCAACAGATTAAAATGGACATATTTGGTGGGCGTGTAGATTTCCCCTAGCGCTCTAGGGTTCCACCTTTCCTCTTGCGGCCGCCGCAAGAGTACCCAGATTTCCGTCCCGATCGACGTGAGATCGTGACTCGCGACTTCTGCAAGGATTATTGGCGGGTTGGATTTCGTATGAGTCCTCTCTGAGGCTCCTGCATGGATCAAGGTTTGGAGAAGACGGCGGAGCCGGTTGCTAATCCGAGGCCGGAACATATTCCGCAAGCTCTGTTAGAAGGATCGAAGGATGATGGCGATGCAAACGAATCAGAAAAGGCTGAAGTTGATAATGATCTCACAGATCGTTTTGAGGGTATCAATCTATGTGGGGAGGAGGAGATTGATCTGGATTTCTCGGAGGAGATTGAAGATTTGGTAGGGGAGGTCCGTTGGATTGCTATTTTTAGGGTTCATACAACTAAACCATTTAGTCATGCGGCGATGTTTAAACAGATGCGTAATGCATGGGCAGCATCAAAACTAAAGCAGCAAATCTGTTCCTAGCCCAATTTTATTGCTTGGGTGATTGGAATAGGGTGATGGAGGGAGGACCATGGATTTTCCGTGGAGCTGCGATAGTTCTAGCTGAATATGATGGGTTCTCAAATGTTGAAGATTATAAGATAGATAAGATCCCCGTATGGGCTCGTATACAGGGTGTGCCGGAGGGTCTGATGAAGAAAAAGGTGTTAGCGGAAAAAGTAGCAAAGAAGGTGGGTGAGGCACCTATTACAGTGATTGTTACTGAAGGAAGGTTAAACCCGTCTAAATATCTTCGGGCAAGAGTGTTTCTGGATCTTAGTAAGCCTCTAGTACGGTTTGTACCTATAACCTTGAGGGAGTCAAAAAAAATATCCTGTGCAATATGAAAGGCTCCCTGACTTTTGTAACTTTTGTGGCATGTTGGGTCATGTTGTGACAGAATGTGGTGATGGTATTCATGAAGCTGATAAATGTGATTGGGGAGATTTTCTGAGAGTGTTGTTTGAACCAAATATACCGCCAGGTCCTGTTAGATCGGGAGGAAACCGCGGGGGATTTGCGGGAAGGGGTAGAGGACGTATGAGATATCCAGGTGAAGCTAGATATGGACGTTGAGACTGATGGAGACCCACCAGGGAACAGAGGTACCAGAAAGAGGATTATTAGAAGTGATGGTACTGTTAATACAAGGGAGGATGTACCTCCTATAATTCCCAGGCAGGGGATAGTGGCAAATCAAGTACATTTATTGGAGAATGGTACAGGAAGTCACAGTGAGGAGGGACCGTTAAGTACCCCTCAAAAATTTCAACAACCAAAGAGACAGAGACAGGTAACTGATGGATTAGAAGCAACTACAGATTTAGGATCGGCGACCTCCGGGGAGGAGGATCGCCGGGAGCAATGAAACTCTGTGGGCTGAACTGCCACGGTTTGAAAAACTGCCTGGCAGTTCGTGCGCTCCAGGACCTGGAGAGGCAAATAAAACCAGATGTGTTTTTCCTGTCTGAAACGCATCTTGGAAGAGCTAAGGCAGATAATCTTCGTAGGAAATTGAGTTTTGATTCTCTCAGTTTGTTTGAGAGTGATGGTGAGAGTGGGGGTTTGCTAATGATGTGGAGGAATAATGTTAAGGTGATAGAGAAAAGTGTTACAAAAAATTATATTGATGTGATTATTGAAGATGATATTTCTTGGCGTTTTACAGGAATATATGGAGAGCCAAAATGGGACCAAAAGTATCTGACTTGGGATGCTCTCCGTATGCTTCATGGTCAGATGAGTTTACCTTGGTTAGTTTTGGGGGATTTTAATGAAATATTATTCAATTATGAAAAGGAAGGGGGTAGACCAAGATCACAGCAAGCGATGCAAGCATTCCATGTTGCTCTAACGGACTGTGAATTAGAGGACATGGGTTATATTGGAGATATATTCACTTGGAGAAGAGGGAACCTGAGAGAAAGACTAGACAGAGGTGCTGTTAACCAAGCATGGAATAACTTATTTCCAAATGCAAGTCTTATAAATAGTGAGACAACCCGGTCCGACCACCGGCCTCTTTTGGTTGATACAGAATATCTAGTTGGCACACACGATCAGCCTGTACGTCAAAAACGTTTTGAAGCAAGATGGCTGAGTGAGGATTCGGTGGAGGAGATGGTGAAAGCGGCATGGGAGAGAGCAAAACTGAGAGGGGAGGATCCTACCCTGATGCAGAAAACTAGTGATGTGCACTCTGAACTTCATGAATGGGATAGGAAAATCCTTAAAGGACCGGCTAGAAAATTAAAGGAACTAAAAGCGGATTTGGAGCGTCTAAGAAGGGGCCCGATGACTGATGCAACTTTGGCAGCACAAAAGGAGATTCAATTACAAATTGAACTTACACCGGAAAAAGAGGAGATGTATTGGGTTCAGAGGGCCAGAGCAAATTGGCTAAAACATGGAGATAGAAATACTAATTTCTTTCACAATTTTGCAGCAAAAAGGAAAAAGCAAAATACTGTCAAAAGACTGATTGATGATAATGGAAATATTCATGAGGATAAACAGTCTATGTGTTCTACTGTATACAACTACTTTGTGGAGTTATTCACAAATGAGATTGGAGAACCAGAGGACTCAGCGTTTGATGATGTTCAGAGGAAGGTTACTGATGATATGAACCGAGACTTGCTTGTGGATTTCACCGAAGAGGAAGTAAAAAAGGCTCTGTTCAGTATTGGCGATCTTAAGGCGCCTGGACCTGATGGTCTACACGCTGTGTTTTATAAAAGGTTTTGGGATTTACTTGGGGATGATCTTATCAAAGAGGTTTTGATGGCTGTCAATAATATTAATATACCAGATGGGTGGAATAGCACCACAATTGTTATGATACCCAAGGTGGATAATCCTGATAAGGTATCTCAATTCAGACCTATTAGTTTATGTAATGTCGTGTACAAGGTTATATCTAAAATGTTGGCTGCTAGGTTGAAGAATTATTTATCAGAGATTATCAGTGATCACCAAAGTGCATTTGTTCCTGGTAGGTTGATTAGTGATAATATTCTTCTGGCTTATGAAAGTATCCATACAATGAAGAATAAGAAAGGAAAGAAGGGATTATGTGCAGTAAAATTAGATATGCACAAGGCCTATGATAGGGTGGAATGGAGGTATCTTGAGAAGATCATGTTGAAATTGGGTTTTGCTAGAAGATGGGTTGATATGATTATGGCCTGTGTTTCTTCGGTTGAATATAATATCAGATTTAATTCTATGGAAACTGAATGGTTCAAACCATCTAGGGGGCTTCGGCAAGGGGATCCTCTGTCCCCTTACCTTTTCTTACTGGTGGCCGAGGGCCTTTCTTGCATGCTGAGAGGTGCAGAGGTGCGGGAAGAGATTGTTGGGGTGAGGGTGTGCCGTGATGCACCGATGATATCACATATGTTGTTTGCAGATGACTCATTCATTCTGATGCAAGCTGATAATGATAATGCAACAAAATTGAAGGAGATTCTTGATACTTACTGCCAGAACTCGGGCCAGAAAATTAGTGAAGGAAAATCCTCCATATTTTTCAGCGGCAATACAAGAGTGGAGGTGCGTGCTGATGTTTGCCAAGTTCTGAATATTTTGACAGAGTCCTTATCAGACAGATATCTAGGCCTGCCGGCTATGATTGGCATAGATAAGAGTGATTGTTTCCGCCACCTGATAGATAGGGTTCTGGCCAGAATTAATGGTTGGAAGGAGAAGTTGTTAAGTATGGGAGGAAAAGAGATTTTAATTAAAGCTATTGCTCAAGCCATTCCAGTTTTTGCTATGATGGTGTTCAAGATTCCAAAAAACATTTGCAAGGGAATATCTGACGCTATCTCTCAATTCTGGTGGGGTGATGAGGAAGAGCAAAGACATATGCACTGGAAGGCATGGTGGAAGATGTGCATACCAAAGAAAAGGGGTGGTATGGGTTTTCGGGATCTTCATTCCTTTAATATGGCAATGCTAGCTAAGCAGGTTTGGAGATTGTTAAGTGAACCAGATTCATTATGTGCAAGGGTTCTTAGAGAAAAATATTATCCAGATGAAAAATTACTGGAAGCAAAGATGAAGAGTGGTTCTTCTTATACTTGGTAGAGCATCCTGGCAGGTTTGGCGTGTTTCAAAAAAGGATGCATTTGGAGAGTAGGAGATGGGACGCAAATAAATATTTGGAGTGATAATTGGATTCCATCAAGTCATAATATGAAGGTGATGACTCCTAGAGGGGCGGTTTTACTGAATAATGTGAGCGATTTGATAAACCCCACAGATGGCCAATGGGATGTGGAGTTGATCAATGATATTTTCTGGCCTATTGATGCGCATAGGATTTTGCAATTACCTTTGACCCCGGATAGAGAAGACTTTGTTGCATGGAATTGTACAAAAACGGGCCTATATACGGTCAGGTCAGGATATCACTGTCAATGGGAGCATAAGTTTTTTAGACACAATCAATCTTCAGGTTTGGCTGGGACAGCTGAAAATCAAGTATGGGACAAATTATGGAAGCTGGAAATTCCGAGCAAGATTAAAATATTCGGATGGAGGGTGTTACATGGTATGATCCCATGTCGTGGAGTTCTGGCCAATCGGCATATTGGAAATATAGGGGGCTGTCCTATATGCTTTTCGAGTTGTGAAGATATCAAACATGTTCTTTTTTCTTGTGAGAGAGCTATAGAGGTCTGGAAGGGAATAGGTGTTTGGGACAAGATTGATGAAGTAAGGCAATTGGACAGGTCGGGGTCAGTGATAGTTGAAGAAATAATTAAACAAGGAGGAAGACTAACCCACCTTGACAATGTTGGCTTTGCTGAATTGGTCTTAACTGCAGGTTGGTTTATTTGGTGGGAAAGGAGGAAAAAAGTGCATGATGAAATTGTGCAATCACCGGGTAGATCTGCACTATCTATAATTGTTCTATCCAGGAATTATATGATAGGAGCGAGAAAGCCTAAGGCAAAACAGAGAGAAGGGTGGAAAAAACCAGAAGAAGGTAAACTGAAGATTAACGTTGATGCGGCTTTTGATGAAAATAATGGAAAAGGAGCTACAGGAGTGATTATAAGAGATTGTAATGGTCAGTTTGTAGCGGGATCCCAAAGATTTATTGCTCATATTGTGGATGCGCCAATGGCCACATAGGATAAATGTTGAGTGGATAAAAGATAATGCTAAAAAGAGTGTTTAGATTTTATTAATGAAGAGATGATCTCTTAGCAACAATCTATTTCGTCACCTATTTCAGGATGTCTAGTTAACAGAGATAAGACTAAAATAACATATTTTACATTATTACATTGCGGAATTAAAATAAGACGGTCTTATTAACATTATACATTTTTTGAGGTGTTCACCTCCTTTATTATAACTCAAAGTTCATGAGGATAGAAACACGCGGCACCAACAACCAAACTTGACAGCTGACATAGGCATCCCAAATGGGCCTGCCGAAGATAGTACCCGGGGTTTACTGAAGGCCCACTACCCGAAGAATAAGAAGATTCGGAAGCCCAAGATATTATTAAGGAAAGCTAGAGTTGTAATAGGAAGTGTTATTTGTAATCTTGCGGGATGAGTTAGAAACCTTCCCGGACTCTGTAACTTGTACGACACGAATCCCTCGGCTCCGCCTCCTATATAAGGGGGAGTCGAGGGACGCAGAGATGATCGAATCATTGTTTCCCGAACCCTAGTTTCATAATCGTCGAGTACTTTTCGGCTGAAACCTTCGAGATCTACTTGCCCTCTACTTCCAACTAAACCCTAGTCTACAACCCGTAGGCATTGACAAGTTAATACCTTGTCAATTGGTCGCTGACTGCCCTGGTCGAGGAACTTGCTGTGGATGATCTGCTATGGTGAAGCCAATGTCTTGTCCTGACCAATTAAGGTACTCGACTGTTGGTGGGGGCATTTTTTCTGCCATGAACACCTGCCGCGAAATTACTTTCTGAGCTCTATTGGATGGCCTTCCCTTCTGAATCATCGAGACCGCTCCGTTAGAGTTAGGATCAACGTAGGGCGGTGGTGGAGGTGCTGCCGCTATTCTGAGCTGATGTCGATTGTCGTCCGTAATCGCGGGAGGAGGTGGCAAGTGAATCTCACTCCTGGGTTCTCGAGGATTTCTCTGCGCTGCCCGAGCGTTAGCATGCTCTGCCCACCTTAACATTGCCTGGAAATTGCGACAATCTTTCTGCAGATGTCCTGACTGTCTTTTCCCGTTGCTGTCGAGGAAAAAGTGCATCTGACACGGCCCGTTCATCATCTCTTCGGGAGACACGAAAGGCCTCTGGAACCTTGGCCCACTATTTTGCCTATTGTTTCGAGAGTCATCTCTATTGTCGCCTCATTGCTCATTGCTTCTCTGGTAATCATCTCTATTGTTTCCTCCGGTGTTTGCTCGGAAGCCTGCCGAGATTTGACCTGGAGCGTCATAGCTCGGGTACTGCCGAGGAAATCGTCGCCTTGGTTGATAGTTTCGACCGCGGTCTTCCTCTGGCGACCTATGTCGTTTGTTGTGAACAGCATCTTCTCCATCTGCCCATCTGTTTGCTATTTCCATTAAAGCAGATACTGTCTTTGGATTGGTCCTCCCCAAATCCTCGACAAAATCTCCACGCCTAATCCCTGCAACAAACGCATCTATTGCTCTCTCGTCAGATATATTTTCTGCCGAGTTTTTGATAATGTTCCACCTTTGGATATATTTTCTCATTGGCTCGTCTGGCTTTTGTCGGCAAGCTCTTAGCTCTTCCAATGACGCAGGTTTCTTGCATGTGGACCGGAAGTTCTTGACGAACACGTCCTCGAAACTTTCCCAGCTGTCGATAGATCCTGGAGGAAGTTTCTTTATCCAAGATCGTGCGGCTCCACTCAAATGCACCTGGATGCTTTGCATAGCTGTTGCTCTGGTTCCTCCTGTGAGCTTCACCGTCTCGAGATAATCAACTAGCCAATCCTCTGGATCTTGAAGGCCGTCGAATTTTTTGAAATTATCAGGTAACTTGAATCCCGAAGGGACTCGAGTTTTTCGCACTCTCCTCGTGAAGCATGGCAAGCCACACATATCCTCGTCGTTTAACTCTGGGGACTGCCGATGTTCCCTTCTGCTTTGTCGCGCTCTGTCGACCCTTGCTTGTGCTGCCGTTTCCCTTGCTCCACTTGGTCCTTCGGGAGCTGATGCTGCTGCTGCCGCAGGTCGTGGACTATTTTGCCTTGCCGTTCCTTCGGGAGGTGTTGATACAAACGCCGTCCCCATGGCTCCAACTCCTGCTATCGCCATGTTGTACAGTGTTTCCCTTGGATCTCCTGGAGGTGGTTTGGATGCGAGGATAAAAATCTTTGGCGACTCACAATTGGTGGCTCAGCAGGTTATGAACCAATGTGATGCAGTCAATGATAGCATGATAGCATATAAGGAGGTGTACAATGAGCTCGAGAAGCTGTTCGATGGATGCGAGGTAAACCACATCAGTAGGTTGAGCAATGATGAAGCCGACGTTCTCGCAAACATCGGGTCGCAGTGCCTCCCAATCCCGCCAGGAGTATTTTGGGAGGAGATAGCGGAGAGATCCACAAAGCCGAAGAAGTCGCAGAAAAAAGCAAAGGAAGAAAAAACTTCGGCGTCCCTCAAAGAAGCTGCGGAGGATGAAGAGGACCAAGAGCTTGTGATGATGGTAGAAGTTCCTTGGATGCAAGCGTACATATCGTATATCCTTCGGAAAGAAATACCCAACGATCCAGTTGAGGCAAGACGAGTTATTCGACGTTCCAAAGCTTTCACAGTGGTCAAAGGGGAGTTATACAAGCGAAGTATTTCAGGCGTCTTGCAAAGGTGCGTCACACCCGAAGAAGGAAGAATAATTCTGAAGGATGTACACGAAGGAATATGTGGCCACCACGCGAGTAGTCGAGCTATTGCAGCCAAGGTTTTTCGGGCAGGATTCTATTGGTTGACAGCAATTGAGGATGCCAAGGAAATAGTACGAACCTGCGACGCGTGCCAAAGATTTGCCGCAAAACCTCACTCTCCGGCGGCAGAATTGATGCCAATACCATTGTCGTGGCCCTTTGCCCAATGGGGACTTGATATGGTGGGCAAGTTGCGCAAAGCTTCGCCAGGAGGATATGAGTACCTGTTGGTCGCTGTCGACAAATTCACCAAGTGGGTAGAAGCGAAGCCAATAAATTCACCAGATGCAGCGTCGGCAATAAAGTTTGTGAAAGGCCTCGTCTTTCGGTTTGGAGTGCCTCATAGCATTGTCACAGATAACGGTACAAACTTTATGTCCAAGGAATTCAAGGAGTACTGCGCAGAAGTAGGCATTAAATTGCACTTTGCGTCAGTTGGGCACCCACAAACCAATGGCCAAGTCGAGAAAGCCAATGGTATCATCTGCAACGGCATCAAAAAGCGCCTGCTAGGACCGCTTGAAAAAGCTCAACATACCTGGCCAGAGGAATTGCCAAGTGTTTTGTGGAGCATCCGAACAACACCAAATACGGCGACACAAGAAACTCCGTTTTTTCTCGTCCACGGAGCCGAAGCAGTATTACCAATTGAAATAGAGCATGATTCTCCAAGAGTAACAGAGTATGACGAAGAAACATCACAAAAAGCTCGGGAGGATGATATGGACGCACTCGATGAAGCTCGAGACGAAGTACTTTCACGAGTCACCAAATACCAGCAGGACCTCAAAAACTACCACAGTCGACGGTTAAGGCCAAGATCTTTCCAGGTCGGAGATTTGGTCTTACGGTTAAATCAAAAAAGCACTGAAAAGCTCGAATCACCATGGCTAGGCCCTTACGTCGTCACGGAAGTCATCGACGGAGGAGCATACAGGATCAAGGACAAGAAGACGGGGGCTCCCGAGAAAAACCCCTGGAATGTGGCGCAGCTCAGGCGGTTCTACGCCTAGATTCGAAATATAGTCCTCCTTTGGAAAAATACAATGTACTGAAACGCCCGCGAGTTTTCAGACGCACTCTTTTCCTTTTCGGGGCACCGAGTGGGGCCGGAAAGGTTTTTAATGAGGCGGGCTCGCGGTGCTGCAATATAATAAAGATAGTGGAGATATACTTCTTATTCTTCGACACGCTCGGGGGCTCAACGCCTTCAAGTTACAAAATACATACAATATAGATAAACTAGACTTACCGAAATATTTCGCCTTGGTACAATAATACCTCGCCAAATATAACATCGGAAGCTAACAAATTATAAATATAGTATACTCGTCAAAATCTTATTGCTTTGGTCTGAAAACCTCGCAACAAAAATATAGAACTTCGACACCAAGACACTCGGGGGCTTGTAACCCATCGAGGGAAAAATAAATATATCTTCTTATGACAAGAGGAAAAAATCTTTGAGATAGCAAAACAGTATAAACTCCAGCCAAAGGCTCGGGGGCTCAGCGATCAAAAATAGAAATAATACAGAGTTGACAGCTTTACAATATAGATTATGTGTACAAATACACAAAGACATATCAATGGTGGAGCTACAGCAAGAAAAGAAACAAAAATCCTCAATGGAAACCTAGCACATGGTCTATGGTTATGCGCTCAGTAGAAGGACGAGTACTATGCTCAGCATAGCTTCCCTTCACGAAGAACTCAGCATCCATCCGAAGAAGTTCATCCATCATATCTTCGGCGACAGGAGTCACCAAATCATCAATCTTGCCCATATTTCTCTTCTTCTTCGACATTTTAGCCAGGCACGTGGGAACAATTTGATCCATGGGCAATTTTGGATAGCAAATTTTTATCATCATCATGGCAAACCGTGCACCAGCAGAGAGTTGAGCCCGCACAAAGCCATGGATTCGAGGAGCATCTCGAAATTTTTCCATTAAAGCTGGAAGGGTCTCTGGCATCTTGTTCCGAGGGAACATGGTTCCATAAACTAAAAATAAAGTCTTCGTACAGAAGTCGAGGAATTCACGGACCTGAGCCGCGCGATCTTGGAATCTGACAATTTGGCGGGTGCGCTCAGGAGTAACCCAAAAGTTAGACCCATGTTGTGCAGCCAGTCTAAGCAAAACATTGGCTCGAGCTTCAACACGTTGGTCTTCGGCAGCAGTATCCAAAAATGAGCCTGGCACAGCAAACAAATTATCAAGGAAAGAAAAAGCAACAAGAACAACATCCAACATGGTGATGAACAGGAAACATACCTGTCATGTCCAAGCTAGCGTCAGTCATCAGTTGAAGCATATAATTTTCGCGAGAAGAAGTTTCGGTAGCCTCAGCAACAGCAGCATCCTTTGCAGCAATGGCTTCTCTTGCCTGTTGAAGAGCAATTTTCTCTCTCTCGGACGCTTGTCGAGATTGTTCCATCATCGCAAGAGTTTGTTTCTTCATGGATTGGAGTTGTTGGCGAGGTTCTTGCAAATCTTGCGACAAGTGTTCACTTGAAAAATCTCCGGTAAGGGCTTTCTTCGAGAATGAAGAAGCAGGCGAAGTATCAGCAGAGCAAGGATTGGTCGAGTAGTTATCAAATATTAACTGGAAAAGAAAGTCTCAGGATCAATAATAGTGCAAAGGAGAATTTCAATGATTTCCAGGAAAATTACATGGATATTACAGAAGGAGTTCTCCAAAAGGACTACTGAACTAATTGTCGCCAAAGCTAGTATGGCGACAATAGCAAAAGAAAAAGAAAAAACAAAGAAAGAAAAAAGAAGAGGCATTCAACTAGACCTCCGGCCTTGATGAGCTAGGAGTTGCAGATGGCTTGATCCCGAGATAGGCCAGGATTTTCTTCGTGTTGGGATTGGCTGCCTTGATCAAAGATCGCCATTTTGTTTGCTCTATCTGTTCGGTGTCGCCAACCTTCATCCAGCCAACAGTTTGTTGGCTGTCAGCGACCAAGGCAACAGTGCTCTCAACAGCAATCTTCATGTTCTCCTGGCGCATCTTCAGTCCAAGATCCTCCGGTGGATTGAAATCCTTGGCAAGGGCAAGGAAAGTCTTGGGCTCCTCTTTCTTCGGGAAGAAGTAGGGGAACAGCTTTGATAATCCTGCGTCAGCATGCTCCATGCCTTCGCGAACTTCGGTTCCATGAAACTCCAGATAAGAGAGTGCGTCAAGGAGAGGATCATTGTTGGGATTCTCAAGATCAAATTCTTGGTTTGTTTGACCTACCACAGGAAATATATGTTGGTCGACAGCAAGTAAGAAAAAGCAAGTCTAAGAAAGATAGAAGGGATCGACAAAATTACCGAGGAAGCGCTGGTTCTGCGTGTTCAAGCGCTTGATGATCCCCTTTTCACGAGTAGCCTGTGCGGCCTTGTGCTCGTTCAAAGCAGTTTCGGCATCATCAAGTCTCTTTTGCAGATCGTCGACACCAGCAGCTTTTGCCTTGGCCTTCTCAGCCTCTGCTTTAGCTTGGCTAGCGTCAAGTTCAGCTTTCTTGCGAGCCGTTTCGCTTTGCTCTAGTTTTTGAGCAAGCGTGTCGACAAGCTTGTTGGCCTCTGCAAGTTTCTCTGCCAAAATAATAAAGAATCATCAAAATGGCGACAAGATGGAGCAAGAAGCTATAAACAAGGGGCAGCAAAAAAGTTATTACCTTCAGTCTTGCTGGCATACTCACGGTACCCAATGAATTGGGCACCGATGCGAACAAGCTCTTTGATCATAGGCTATCAAAGAAGAACAAAGAGAGAAAACGTTGGTATGGGAAAAATATGAAGGCATGAAAAAGCAAACAGAGGAAATATAGATAATGACAAGAAAACCAAGAACTTACATCATCCAAGAGAGAATTGGAGGAGCTACCCAATTGGAGGGTAGGCTCCGGGATTGTTTCAACCCTTGTCCTTTTTGGTGAAGGGACAAGAGGGCTTGAAGGAGGAGTGGTGGCGCCAATGTTTTGTTGAGGAGGCGAGGATTCTTCCCCCTCAACTGGCGTCTCCGAAACAATTAAAGTATGTGATGTGCTCGTTCGAGCAGCCACATCAAGAGTTGGTACTTCTTCCTCATCATCACTGCGATTAAAAATCGACAGCATAAAAAGCAAGATAAGACAAAAATCTTCGAGTACAGAAATATGGGGAAATAAAAGTGACTTACGAGCTGATGAGGGATTCAAGATATGGATCATAAGTTGCCTTCTGACGTGAAGGACCAACTTCTTCGGCTTTGGAGGTGCCGGAATCTTCGGCATCATTCCTCTTCCTTTTGTTCCTTGGAGAAACAGCAGGCAGAGGAGATAGTGCCGATGCAGTGCCTTCGGAGGCAGCCTCCTTTTCAGAAGATCCCGCAGATTTTAGAGAATCCACGGGTTCATTCACAAAAGAGGGGGCCTCTTGGTTGTCATCAGTGACAACGGCCCTTTCCTCGACTTCTCCACCTTCAGGAAGAGGAGGAAGCGAGACAAGATTTGGATGGTTCTGTACAAAAAAAAAACAGGGGAAGATATCAGAAAAGGAGTTACAAAAAAGATAGCAAAGCAATAACAAATCAATCGACAAAGGTTACCTTGGGAACTGGATTGGCGGCGCTAAATGGTTTTACACGGCAAGAAGAAGGGACAGGATCTTTTTTGCTGAGAGACGAGATTTTTCGGACAAGCTTTTCTAAGTCCTTGACCTCTAAATCCGCTGACAACCGATCTGCGTCCTTATCGCCAGCATATTTCCAGAGAGGGTATTTGCGAGCCTGAAGCGGCTGCACTCTAGTCCTGAGAAAATATGCCGTGATTTGGATTCCCGACAACTCTTTGCCGCGAGTATTTTGCAACTCATGGATGCGAGTCATCAAGGCTTCTGTCGACGTCTTTTCTTCTTCGGTAGCCTCTGCGTCCCAGGAGCGGCGGCGAAGGATTTTTTCGGCGCCATCAAAAGGAGGGATGTTGTCTTCAGCACATCCATGGTTCTCCTCCTGAATGTACAACCACTTCTTGCGCCACCCTTGAACTGAGTCAGGGAGTTTAACATCGAAGTAATCGACGGTGGGGCGAACAGAAATTACAACGCCGCCTATATTATAGGCGACATTGGGAGAGCCATTGCGGCGACAATAGAAAATGCGCTTCCACAGCGCCCAGTTAGGCTGGACGCCAAGGAAGGCTTCGCAGAGGGTGATGAAAATAGAAATATGGAGGATGGAATTGGGCGTCAGGTGGTGAAGTTGCAGACCGTAAATAAAGAGCAGTCCGCGGAGAAAAGGATGAATGGGGGCGGAAAGACCGCGGATGAGGTGGTCGACAAAACTTACCCGATACCCCATTGGTGGGGTTGGGTAGCTTTCCTCGCTAGGGAAGCTCAGCGCCTTGGGTTTCTTGCTGATTCCCAGCTTCTTCAGCAGATTGATGTCCTGGGTGGAAATCTTGGATCTTTCCCACTCCGCGGTTCCCAGATCCACGGCGGCCATTGATGATTCCGGCGTGCTGTGCCTGGTCAAACGACGCGGTGGCATCAACAATGGCGCAGGAATGCAGCTTCGAGAAGATGAGCTTAGGGGATTGAGGAGCGCAGGAGGAGGTTTTGCAGAGGAGAGCAGAGGTGCGGCGTGAGCGGAAGTGTTCGAGGAGGAAGAAGGAGATCTTATATAGAGGTGCGGCGAAACGGCGGACCGTTGGATGGAAAAAATGCGTGGCAGATGATAACTACGTGGAAGTAGGGGTAAAAAAGTATTTTAACATTGGAGAAGTTACGGTACGTGCGCCAGAAAAAGCGGAGGACGTGTGTCCCCCACTTACACGACGTGTCAAGATAGTGGATCAATTGGGCCCGCAAGGCAGCGGGAGGAGACTTCTCACGATTTTTAACTCGCAATCGTGGCTATCGTCAGCAATAACGTCACCTTGACAGACGGAAAAATTCGACTCAACAGCTTCATAAAAGGCGACATGGAAAAGTAATGCTGAGCCTTTGGTCAAATACAAGTTTTTGATCAAATGCTCGGGGGCTACTTTGAAAAAATAAAAAAATAAAAAAATCAAGAAAGACAAGATAGAAATGGCGTGAGCCTATGACCAAATAAAAATATTTGTTCATAGCCTCGGGGGCTACTCCCATCGGGAGCGCTGTTCGCGCACCCGAGAAATTATAAAATTTCGGGAGATAAAAGAAAATATAGCGGCATAAGGCGTGGAGCCTACAACCAAGTACAAGTCCTTGGCTATAGCCTCGGGGGCTACTCCCATCGGGAACGCTGCTCGCGTGCCCGATGAAATCATAAAAAAAAAGAGAGAGAAAGAAAGAAAGAGAAAAAGAAAGATAGCAGAGCAAAAGAGTATATTTCGAGTTAAAAATAACTCTGCATATACTCCCATCGGGAGAGCAATATAAGTCATCTTTGACTCAATAAAATGTGCCATTCCAACAGCCGAATAAGCACTCGACAATATATTCTCAGAACGCCAAAGTTGCGATCAATTTCTGAATGCCGCAAATTTGCGAAGGTAAGACCCCGCATCCGTTACGTGTGGCGTGGCGCCGTCTCTGACGTCGGTTTGCTACTTTTATCCGTATCAACAGATACGAAGAAAAATCCTAACGGACGCGTTAGGTACCCGATAAATTTTACTGGGACTCGACAGAATGGTAAGACCTTAAGCGGCACCTGTCGAAGTTTACACCAGTATCCCGAGATCATGTCCAGGGACGTGATCTTTAAGTAGGTTTTTGCGGATTGCCACTAGAGCAGTTAACTAGTAACTGATCCGTCAGATGAACTAGCCCCAACTACCATCATCCCTGTACAATATAGAAGTTTATGAGAAGAAATATAGAAAAATTAAAGTTGTCGAATAAAAATAAACAGTGGAGATTTTCCCTGACTCTACGATTCAAGCAAAATCTCGGGGGCTACTGACATAGGCATCCCAAATGGGCCTGCCGAAGATAGTACCCGGGGTTTACTGAAGGCCCACTACCCGAAGAATAAGAAGATTCGGAAGCCCAAGATATTATTAAGGAAAGCTAGAGTTGTAATAGGAAGTGTTATTTGTAATCTTGCGGGATGAGTTAGAAACCTTCCTGGACTCTGTAACTTGTACGACACGAATCCCTCGGCTCCGCCTCCTATATAAGGGCGAGTCGAGGGACGCAGAGATGATCGAATCATTGTTTCCCGAACCCTAGTTTCATAATCGTCGAGTACTTTTCGGCTGAAACCTTCGAGATCTACTTGCCCTCTACTTCCAACTAAACCCTAGTCTACAACCCGTAGGCATTGACAAGTTAATACCTTGTCAACGGCCCTGATCATCGAGCACTACACTCCTAGCGAAACTATTGGATTCTTTATTTTACCTTCTCCATCCATGGATGAATACTAGCTCGTCAAACTCCTCAGGGATTCCTTAATCTCCTGGAAAATGTGTTCTTAGATGCCTATCGTCCCCTTCTCCAAGTTCACGACGACGCCTTGGTAGTCGTTTGCCACCCACACACTTCTTGCATGCATTGATATCACGTGATAGGGAGATCACCTCGCGGCATGCGAGTGGATCAAGATTGAGTTTCTGCCTCCGTCTTCTCTGGGAAGACTATTGCCAACACTCCCTAAACACCCCATCCTCATCTCTCTCCACCGCCGCGATTGAACCACATCCTATATTTTGTGCTTACATTGCATTAACATCTATCTTCAGCATATATCATGGAGGTGAAATCCATGCCGGTGCTTCGCTGCTCGAGGCGGTCACCAGTTTCTTGCTTTCTTTGTGCACAGACAATGAAAGATCCACCAGAAACTTCTCAACAAAAGCGTTCACCAAGAGCGGGCTCTAGCATTACTACCCGTGGATAGCCTTTCTTCGTGCATGCCAAATTCGCCATAGGGTAATGAAATCCTAGTCTGGTCATCGTGGTTGAGTGTAGACATTATGGTTGCCTGCCACTCCCTCGCCCTCCTTCTGCACTATGAATGTGCTTCGCCACCTTTTCATCAACGAGGGACCAAATGTACCGAGACATTGTGGAATCAAGCAAAGTATGACGCTAAAAATCATGTGCGCCACACATCTGTCATTTTTCATCATCTACCATGTTTCCCTGACGGCGTACATCAAAATTATTCATAAAAAGTCATACACAATGGTCCATTGTTGGAGGGAGCTCAAGAAATTCCCCAAGTGGCCGTATGTTATAAGGCCTACAAGAAGAGTCTCGAGAATGGTGGGGGGCAGCGCATCAACGGTCATTGATGTCGAAGAGGAAGGCCCAACCAATGGTGTCCTTCCATCTCAGCCAAAGGGCCACAAAGCCACCAAGGCCGAGCTCAAGCGTGATGCTTCCACAATTGCATTGATAGGGACCTTGAAGTTGATGATGGTGGAGTAGGAGGTTGGCACTAGCCATGAGAAGTGACGTCGCGAGAAAGAGACCACATGTGCTACCTTTATTGACCTCACAAGGAGAGCTATGGAAATCCAAGGCCAATGCCAGGTTGCTTGCGGAGGAGAACCAGATCATTGTTGCCGACTTGAGCCTCACGAAGCCAGAACAAAGAGCTTCGTTCGAAAAGAAGCAAGCCATCATCCGCCAACTCTATTGTGATCGCACATATATAGCATAGTTTATATATTTTCTATGAAATTGTTATCCTTTTGCACTTTGTTTCGGTACCTATTCGCGTGAACTATGCGATTTCCTTAATTAGCCATATTTTATTATCACAATTTTCAGTTTGTATGCTCAATTTCATCTATATGTTGGCCAATTATTAGGTTAAAATAGGTAAACGATAAACATGGTTAGGGCATATCTAATGTGTCGGGCCGCTGGGCTGCCCGGCTCATACGGACAAACCTGGCCGGACGGTTATTTTCGTGTCCGCGACCTGATCGAACAGATTAAAATGGACATATTTGGTATCCAAAATAGATCGAGCCTGGGCCCGGTAAATATGCCCTGTACCAGTTGGGCCTGGATTCAGCGTCTCAAAATCTAGATATTCCCAAACGCGAACAGAGGGGTCCAAAGCCCGCATAGAGGAAGAGGAGCACCCAACCAGCACACACAGCCCAAACCCCCGCCCGCCGCCTCCGTCCCCCGACCAGCGGAACCGCCTTCCCCTCTCAACCTCGTCGCCTACGCCGCCGCTGCTCGGTTCTTCCTCCGAGCCCTCTCCCTCGCCGTCTCCTGGTAATCCTCGTCTTCTTCCCTACGAATCCCGCTCCGCTGCGTTGCTTTGTTGCTTGATCGCCCGGTGGTGGTGGGTTTCTCTCTCGGTCCCCGAAACGAATCCGCGGCAGGAGCCTTTGTGTTTGTGTGTTTTCCCCGCTCGGAATGTTCGATTTCTCCTTTTCCTGTGGGTGGGCTATCGCCTTGTCCTCCGCTGCTTCCTTCGCGTTCTCGGTTGCTTTTCCGCCGTAAGCTCGTGATGCTCGCCACCCGAATGTTCGACTTCTTCTTGTCTTGTTGGGGCGGTTTCCTCATGTAATCCGGCATTTCCGCGTTCTTGGTTACTCTTCCGCGAACTTCTTGGTTGTCGTTCGATTTCATCCTGTTTGAGTTTTCTTCCTGGCTTGGCCAATTCCTGATGATCGCATGAATGTTCGGTTATTTCTCTTTGTTGGTTTCTTCCTGGTTGTCCCGAGAGTTCTTTTTTACTTTCTTGGTTCTTAGCTTGCCTTTTTCTTTGGACGGGTTTAATGACTCATTCTTTTTGTTTCTTGGTAATTTCCAGGCGGCAGGCGTGATGGGAGAGGGCAAGAGGAAGACGGCGACGGCGGATGAGGCGGCCGAGAACCCGCAGAAATCCCGCCGCCTGGACAATGACGCGGCCGAGGCGCTGCTGGATTTGAGCCATTCGCCATCGAAACGGGAAGCGGACGGCGACAGCGCCTACGACATCGGATCGTGCGAGCACTTATTCAAGGACAGCGAGGATCTGGATGAGATCGCGCGTGATCTCAGGGACGCCCACAAGCCCCCGAAGTGCGAGCACTATCCGTGC